>NC_073721.1:32120000-33320000 GCF_023634155.1 Falco peregrinus | reverse complement strand
TAAGTTTGGCATTCAGAAAGCATGATACTCTTGACAGTGATTTCTTCCACTTTGTGGAAAAGAATCTTACCTTTCCTTGTTTGACAATATAGTAGGGATTACTGCGAGAAAATCCAGCACTTTCAAGAAGATTCATTACATCATTTTTCCTGAAATGTTATTGTGAATCTATTAAAAACACTTACAGCAAAAGTGACAACTGTAAAAATTCTGTAAAGTATCACAACTATACATCACATACTATAATCAGTGTGCAATGCAAGCTCTGTTTGAAGAAGCTTCTTCATTTGACAATAGCTAATCCTAAAATTAAATGAGAGAAAAATGAAAACTACCTAAAATACTACAGCATTGGAAAGAGATTAAGAAAGAAGCATCTCGAAGCAAAGAGGTAGCAAATACAGGTAAAGATATCACAAGGAAGGATAAGAAACAACTTAAGGTCTGGTAACTCTTCTGTTCAAGAGCTCTGAAAAATACTCTAGAAGCAGTTAAACATCATGGTAATGAAAGGATTAAACTGCAAATTTAAAGTCTGCTGTCTATTGCACAAGGACTGATGTCCTTGCTGTCTAACTACCAGCGCTCAGTATTATACAATTGCATTTATTTCAGGCTAGAGATGCAAGTGTTAAGTTTGACTGGAGAATTTTACAGAAATACTACTAGTCTCACCCAGCTAAGTAAAAGAAGTACCTACGTCACCATTTTCTTGTCTAAGAAATATTGGTCCTTCTTCGCTCCAATGACTCTGCGAAGTGAGACTTCCTCTTTATCAATCTTAAGAAAACAAAAGCCAGTAAATTTAACTGCTTGCAGTAGGTATGTATAACTAATCCAGAATTCACAGATTCAAAAAGCAGTTACTATACTGAAGATTTCTACAATACTGAGATGACTAGAGTCTGAAGCATTCATCTGTTTCCAAAGTAGCGTATTCAACTTACCGGTAACCTGTTGTCCGAATTGTCAAAAATAATTTCCACAAATGCTGAAATAACACGAGGACCTGTACCTTCCTAAGAAAGGAGATGTTTTGGTTAGGTAATTCCCATCTTAGACTGATTTTGAGCTCACTCATCTCCTCTTTTCCCTGACAAACCCACTTCCCCTTTCCTCCCAAGGATTTAAGTATCAAAAGCATCTATGTAAGACCCAGCATACATTTTTATTTCTGAAAATCCTGGATACACATTCACCAGTGCGCATTACCAGCGTAACATATTATTTTGTATATAAATTCCCTTTTGCCAAAGGGAAACAGAAGATGTTTAAGGATGTTTTAAAAGTAATTGACTTAAAATATCCACAGCCCAGCAATTTACCATTTTTGCAGTAACATTCAAATGCCTTAGCTTGTTCTTTAGTCTTGTTATACACCTTTCACTTACATGCAACAAAGCCAGTCTCTGCTCTGGGCGAAGATGACTAAACTCATCACTGAGGACAAACTGAATTGCTGCAATAAAACAGTAAAGAAACAGAAGATCTTTCCTTTAGGGAGATATGCAGCAGTTTCTTTAACTCAAAACATAGTTTTACTGTTGTTTAGTACATCATTGCTAATATCTTACAATGTTTCTTCATTAAAAACCTTAATTTGCTGGATCTTCATCACTCAGCCTGCTGTACACCAGAACTTCTCTGAAGTTTCATTATTGCCACCTTTCTACGTAGCATCAATAACACTACACAAGTAGGGATTCAGGAGCTTTCTTCTACAAATACATAGCACCCAGACTGGGTTAAAAACATTGCTAAAATACTTAGTACTGGGCAATTTATAAAGACTACCATCACAAATGCCACTAACACCTTTCACTAGCACCTCCTCTCCTTCATTGATGCTCCTACCCCACAAAATCCCCCTCATAACCATATGTTAAAAAAATTGTATAAAGCTGTGCCATACTGCTATAGAATCAGCTTAGAATTTAGCCACTAAGATTGTCTAAAGCAACTGCAAATACTACTATCAGCTTTGAAGGTGCATGACTTTTAGAATCGGTTTCCTCCTGTAAATACTTCTTTGCCATTTAAGAGTCTCAGAAGGCTCTCAGTAAGAGAACCTGAATACTAAGGGAAAACCT
Organism: Falco peregrinus; assembly: GCF_023634155.1. NCBI lineage: Eukaryota > Metazoa > Chordata > Aves > Falconiformes > Falconidae > Falco > Falco peregrinus. The sequence continues at coordinate 33,317,910 of NC_073721.1, read as the reverse complement.
GAAGGTAAGTATTAACAAAGTGCATCGAGATCTGCCTTTCATCACTGTCAAGTAATTACCAACCTGCCACTCCTTGTTGAGGAGGAACGTTTGGTAAACCAACTTCCAGCAAAACCAAAGAAACCTGGTACAATCAGTACCTCCACATTATTATGTTAAGAAATCCAAGCTTACCATAAAAAAAGTTGCTTTTTCCAGATCCGTTTCTTCCCACTGAAAATTAAAACAAAGTATAACCTCAAGTTGACATAAACACTGCAATGTACATTATACATCACACAGAAATGTTCAAGAACAGAACCCAAATAACACAGCCAAACAAAACCTCAAGGGAATGAGACAACATTAGTAGATGCATCACTTAAGTCATTGCCCGAGAACAAGAGAATAGTTCTTTTCCCACTCTAAACACATTACAATGACTTACAAACTCCATCCAACACTACTGCACAATGAGAATAATGGGTAAACCAATCCTATTTATTCCCATCCTTTTATTTTTAATATTGATTCTCCTGGTGAGGTAAGAACAGTAGACCTAAATCCAATTCTTCTGGTCCCAGCATCAATTTTTTATATTTAACCAAAGGAAATCACTTGCCTGTACATTCAGGTTGACTGTATGAACTTCAGGTAGTATACAAACTTCTTAAATACTCCACTTGCTAATTCAGCAATGTTTTGTTTTAAAAAGACCAGAAGAAGTGCCATTTCTATTTAAAAAATAAAGGTATAAGAATACCACACTATGCTAGCATACAGTAATCTGTGTTTATTCTGATGTGTATCAGCAAGGCTCAGTGTCTTATCTTTAAGACCAGCACATACTGTATTAATTTCAAAACTGCTTGCCTTCCAGCTGCAATGAGCATCCCAGGCTTTCCACTGCTTCCTGCCTATATGCCCTCCAGTTTCAACTCATCCCCAAAATTACTTGGGACTGCTATGCGGTCTTTATACAGGCAAAACAATAGCAAAGTTGGATTTTCCCCCCTCCCCCCACCCCTTTTTAAACACTTATACCTGAATAAAGTTTTAGCTCCTGCTGAAGTGACACTACATAATAGGACATGCTATTCAAGTCATATGCACATTTTTTCCAGTCTCAGAGTAAAATCCTGGCTACTAAGTTTTTATGTCCAAAACTGACAGTTTTCTGACAGGTCAGCAGTCTCAAAGTTGCTGCACAATCACTAAAATCAATGCAAATGAAAAGGCACGACCAGGCATCCATGCGCAAAAATAGGAAGAGGTGTGAGATGGACAACAACATACTGTCAGATTAGGTGTTATTTATGAAAACTACACTTTGAAACTTATATTACACTTTTTGTCAGTTCACATTCCAGAGATTCATTCCTCCAAAGCTGAAAGAAAGAGGATTGTCTTCTCTGCAGCAGTTTATAATAGCTAGTGTGCTTAGATATAAAAAATGATCACACCTGCACACACACACAAAAAAAAGAACCCCATACAAATTCTCTGCTGCTGTTCCTGCAAGGACAGTCTTTAAAGGGGGTCTGGCTGATACAGAGATTTGCACGTATGAAGGCGTTTACAGACCTCACTCAACTTCTAAAAACTCAAGACATACTACTGTCACAGTAAAACCGAACGTTAGCATTACTTTGCTCTAAGTGCAATACATCTTGTGGAATGTTACAGACAACTGTAAAAAAGTTTCCAAAACAGAAAATATAGTCATCAAATGTAGGCAGAACGTTAAAAACTGTAAAGGACTCTAACGTGAACATCATCTGAAATAACAATGCACTCTAGTTAGTGTTAAAAGACAAGTATCTGAACTTACCGATGACATTGTGTTTTGAGCTGAATGGGTCCACGATGGTTTGGTCCCTGTAGCTTCGAAAGCCCTGGATGATTACCTAATGAGAAGAGTGAGTTACTTCAGCAACATTCTCAGTGTTCTTGAACTGTAAGATTTTACAGAATAGAATTGTAGAATCACTGAGGTTGGAAAAGACCTTTGAGATCATCAAATCCAACCATGAACCCAATGCACTCAATCCCCTCATCCAGATCACTGACAAAGATATTAAACAGAACTCCATTAAAGTGAACTCCATTCACCACCACTCTTTGGGCTCGGCCACCCATCTAGTTTTTTACCCAGCGTAGAGCGCACCTGTCTGAGCCATGAGCAGCCAGTTTCTCCAGTAGATGCTGTGGAAAGACTGTCAAAGGCTTTACTAAAGTCTAGGTAGACACCATGCACAGCCTTTCTGTCATCCACTAAGAGGGTCACCTTGTCATAGAAAGTGATCAGGTTTGTCAAGCAGGATCAGTCTTTCATAAATCCATGCTGCCTGGGCCTCATCCCCCAGTTGTCCTGTGCATGCCCTGTGATGACGCTCAGCATGATCTGCTCCATAACCTTCTTCGGCACCGAGGTTAGGCTGACAGGCATTTAGTTCTGCAGATCCTCCTTCCCACCCTTCTTGTAGTAGATGGGTGTCCCATTAGCTAACCGCCAATCTTCTGGAACCTCCCCAGTTAGCCAGAACTGTTGATAAATGATGGACAGTGGCTTGGCCAGCTCCTCTGTCAGCTCCCTCAGCACTGCTGAGTGGATCCCATCCAGCCTCATAGACTTTTGCACATCTAAGTGCAGCAGCAGGTCACTAACCATTTCCTCCTGGACTTCCAGGACTTCACTCTGCTCCTGCTCATCCCAATCTTCCAGCTCAGGGGGCTGAGTACCCGGGGGGAAGCTGGTCTTGCTATTAAGGACTGAGGCAAAGAAAGCATTAAGTACCTCAGCCTTTTCCTGAGCTTTTGAGGCAATATTTCTTGGCCCTCTTTTTGTTTCTAATGTAATTGTAAATACATTTTTTGGTTATCTTTTACAGCAGTGGCCAGCCTGGGTTTTATAGCTGGGCTTTCACCTCTCTGATCTCCCTGCATAACCTCATGACATCCCTATAGCCCTCCAGAGTTGCCTGTCCCTTCTTCCAAATGTGGTAAACTCTCCTTTTCCTCAAGTTCCAGCCAAAGTTCTCTGTTCAGCCAGGCTGTTCTCCCTCACTGGCTTGTCTTTCATCACATGGGGACAGCTTGCTCTGGTGCCTTTAAGACTACCTTCTTGAATAAGGCCCAGCCTTCCTGGACCCCTTGGCCCTTCAGGACTTTGTTTTGTTTATATTGATATTTACATCAAATTTTATGATGTTTATTATAATATTTACATCAATTATAATATACTTGGTTTCCCTCACCCTTCCCGCACACACTTCAACCTTGCAGCTCAAGATCAGCAACTTACATCGTAAAACTTGCCCTTCACCTAAGCATCACTTTCAGGACAGACTGTTCCCCCCACATCACAAGAGATGTTGATACTTATCTAGGCCAAAGCATGGTGAACAAGAGTTCTGAGAGTCTATCTGCAACAAACTACACAAGAAGATACATGCATTTGCATCATATTACATACAGGAAATAAAACCCTAATAACAAGCACTTATCCTAGCAGTGCCAGATTTATATTCAATTTTTATAATGCAATCCACACACAGTTTAAAAAATTTTATTTGCAAATTCTCCTAGCAGAGCAACTGCAGACTACAAAAGCTATACCAGACTACCTATTATACATGCAATACAGTCTTTTTTGGTTTAGTTTTTTTTTATTTTAGTGTGGAACCTAAAGGGAAAAGTAAAAAAAAAAAAAAAAAAAGCAAGCTATCTTTGATTTAGCATATTCACTTCCTAAATAGACAAATACAAACCTATACAATTAACTTCAGGAACTATACAGGAAACAGTCATCTAGAAGCAGTATGTCAAATTTAAACTATTCAATTTCAGTAGATTTGAGGTTTGCCAGGCCAAGTAACACACAAGGTACACCTTGTCAATATTCTTATGCTTCAGTTCTGCACAGCAGTGAAACTGATCCAAACTCCATCGTACATACTCCAGAATTAAACAATCTTTTCTAAACACTACAACTGTACTGAAAGACTATACAGTAGCTTTGCTTTGCTCGGTAAGACATCAGAGAGACAGCAGCCATCTGAAAAGTTTTGATGTTTGAAATCTTTCAGCAAGAATGCTTACAAAAAGACTAGAGTTTAATCACTACCTACTTTGGCCAGCTATTCCCCAACAGAAGCAAGATATTGTTAAAATAATGCCAATGTTTCACCATGATAGCTATCATAACCTAAGAATTACTTGTTAGGAAGACAGCAAAATATCTTACAAGGTACTTATTATTACTATGAAGTTTACAGTGTGAAGTTATTTCCACTTTGTTTGCAAGGTCTATTATCCCATCACCATCTTCTGTTTTTCTGAACATGCCATCCCTTCTCTCACATTGATACAAGAATTACTTACTCTAAAGAAAACAAGAAAGAATTTGAAAAACAGAGGATGTTAATCAATCCTTACAGTGAGCAAGACATGGCCTTAGGAGAAGGAATAGATACCACAAATACAACAAGCTAGGAAATAACTTGATAAGCTCAAGAAGAAACAAAGGGGTAAGGAGTCTACAAACAGAAAATTACTGGAACTATGAATGAACTATCCTAACAAGCATACTAAAAGATTCACTCTCAAGCAAATAAAGCCCCCATCCACAGAACTTGCATGGTGAAAAAAATACTGTATCTTTAAATGGAGATGAGGTTCCCAAGAACCAGTGAGAATTAATGTGACATAATATAAACAATTATTCAAAATGTATAAAATGTTTTAGCATGTGTTAAGAGATGTGCTAGCTTTGTGGATTCACCACCTAGCACCCATTACAAAGACAGGAAACAAGTATCCCAACTCTGTGTGTGGATCAGTCAGCTCTTGCACATCGGGTGAAGAGCCCAGATCTGGGATAACAACATCTTCAAGTATTAAAATAACCCACGTTCCAGAAGATGAGCATAATACTTGGTATCTGAAAAGCACATACAGAACTTCAGAAAAAAGCCTTCATCCACCCTGCATATTCTGAAACCTCTTAACTACTTTATTGCCTTCTATAGCCTTGGATCAAGACTTACATTTTAATCTCCAAACTCCAGGAATTATTTCTGGGAAGCAACAAAATAAAGGATATTAGTGGAATCTAATTCACCCTCATCTGTTTTATTCTCATGTTCATACGTTGCTACACTCTCTTCTTTAGCTCCTAAAACAGCATTGGTCATTAAGCACCTAAATTTCTTTTTTCCCGGATGCAATTAATTTCACCTGTTCCGACTTAATTTGGACTTCTGTCTGATTCCATGTATCTTCACTACTGTTTACTTTTGTGCAATTCGAATCTGGAGAACAAGAATTCTTATTCAAAGACTTTAAAGCTATGCGTGCACCAGCAATGATAGACTAATGTACTAAAATATGATCAAAAGGCATCTGAAATACGCCCTAGTCAGCCAGACAGTTGATGAAAACCTGATTTTTATGTAGAACATGCACTTTCAAACAATAATAAAAGTATTCTTCTTAATAAAGATACCAGTACGGTGTCTGAAAGTCAGGTCAATTTTGAGCTCACCGAGAAATGAGAATCCTACCAGGCTTTGTATGAACGTGCACAGGCAGTGGTACTAAGGCAGCCATAAAAATTCAACCATACTGTGCAATATGACTGCAAGGATATACCAGAGAAGTAACATTAAAGACCGCCTCAGTCATAAAACCTGTTTGGAAAAGGTCCATACAAGGACCTTCTTTTTAACTGAACGTTAGCTGTAGATTACTTGTCAAGAATGACTTATAATAGGTTAAATGGTCCATGCCCGGAGGCTTAAGGCATCAACACAATACAAGCCGTAACTGTTGTTTCTACCGGTGGTTCGGGCAGCCAGAACCAGATTGCATTGAAACCCCAAATACAATCACATTACCTCACTGAACAAAAATCAGATTTTAAAAAAAAGAAGTAAAAAATAAGAGAACCCACAACTTTAACACCTGAAAGATGCCGCCTGACTACTAAGGACTACCCTTTGTTTGGGTACAAGCCCCGCGCGGGTGCGAGCCTCCGGGCTGTGGGTCACCCACTGCCTGGGGGGCCGGGACAGCAGCGCTGCTCCCTCCAAAGGGTCCCCACAGAGTCCGCGGACAAGTCCCGGGTCCAAGAGGGCCTCCCCCCAACGCCACTTCACACCTGCAATGAATGAAACCAGTCGGGGGAACCGGGGGAGGAAAGGCACCCGTCAGCCGACACGGCGGACTTACTCCGTGGCTGGGCCGGGTGGGTTTCCCCTCAGCGAGGCCCGCGGTCGCCCCCCCGGGAGAACAGCGAACCAAGCAAAGGCCTTCGGAACTGCCACCAGCCAGCGGGCCTCTTGCTGCGGGCCGGGACCTAGCTCTGCCGCTCACCGGAGGCTGAAGACCCTCTCAGAGCCGGCATGGGGCAGGGCAGAGCAGACCGGGCCAAAGAGCCCCCGCCAGGCGCAGGCCGCACCGCACAAGGCGGGCAGTTTGGACCCCGCCAGCTTACCTGCTTGATGTACATGTCTGGGTGAGAATAGGAGAGGCGCCTCCGCCGGTGCTTCCTGCCGTCGCTCAGCCCGCTCTCACCGTCTCTCCCTGCTACGAGTGCTCGGCGCGATCCCGGGTGTCCGCCGCCGCCACCGCCTCCCCCCGCCCCTTCAGCCTCTCCTGACTTCCCAGCACCGCGCCCCGCTCACCCCTCATGCAAACAAAATGGCGGCGGAGCCTCCCCCATCCCGACCCGGCGCGAACCATTCAGCACGACATGGAGGGGGAGGAGCAGAGCAGCAAACACGCCCTTGCTCAGCCGAAGAAGGGGCACCGCAAAGGACAGTAGGGGTCCTCCTTTCTTTCATACTCTAAAGTGCTTCACTGGCCCTTTCGAAGATGCTCTCAAGCGGAGAGGCGGGTGACAGTGCCCCCCCCTCGCGGTGGTGGTCCCCCCAGGGAGTTGGGAAAAGTGGTTTCTCCCCCTGAGGCGCAGTTTGGGCGCCAAAGGCAAGTGTGAGCCGAGCGGGGGAAAGCGGCGCCTCGCGGCTGCAGGGGGCGCTGCGGGGCCGGGGGCGGTTTGACCCCGGCAGCCTACGCAGTGCCCAGGCCTCTCCTGGGCTGTCTTTTATTGGAGGATCATACAAAAAAAAAAATTAAAAAACCCCACAAACAAACAAAACAAAACAAAACAAAAAAAAACAGAAAGAGGAATTAGCAGCCTAAGCGCCTGCAGCTGGGCCCTAGCGCGCCCCCTCACCCCCAGTGCGCCCGTAGCCTGGCCATCCCGCCAGGCTGCAGGCTCCTAGCTGCGCAGGGCTGAGAGCATAAGGCCATTGGGCATTCCAGGCCCTTCTCCAATTTTTAGCTTATTCAGATCCCGTTTTGCTCCTTGCCGAGCCCAGCCCCTCCAGCGAGACAAGATGAAGCCATGTCCGGCAGGGCCAAGCATCCTTTGGGTGCAAGGTGCCATGGCGTGGGGCCCAGGTGCCCTCTCAGGCCTCGATGCCTCAGAGCTGAGCTCTGTGTCCACTGCAAAAAGCCTGGGCAAAGCCAAATGTGTGCCCGCAGTGAGCTAAGTAATAGGAATGGTGTGAAATATTCTCAGGAAAATGGAAATACTAGCTTGAGTCTGTACCCACTCTTTTATCTCCCAGAGTGCCACTATTCAGTTCCCCTGAGAGGCTGTCAAACACACAAAACAAGCAAAATGAAGGAAGAAAAACAATTTTCTTTTAATCTCTTTCAGTTACAGTAATTTCAGGTGTTATTGTGACAACAGCAGGGGCATGACGTCTCAGAGAAAACACAATTTTCAGTTTGATAGTACTCCTTAAACAATGCAGCTGCAGCCAATGCTTCTATACATGTGATACAATTCCTGTACTGATCCTCTTAACAGTAATAAAAATCAGATTTAAACAGAATGGTCTAGTTCCTACTTCTCCTAGAATAAATAATAGGTGGATAAATTACTTTCATTGCTTAATGGGAAAATCTCCCCAGTCCCAAGCATTCTTAACCACCATGTAATGAAATGATTTTACTAAAGGACCATCAGGAAGTTATTGTTACAGATATCACCTGCACCTTTAAAGAAATGGTTCATTGTTTCTTCAGAAAGCACAGTGCTTAATAAACTAAAGCAATTAATGATTGTTCCACAAACGCATTCAGAATTCAAATTTCCTGCCTGGCTGTTCTGCTTTTACATTTAAATAGCTCAGTTCAATGGTACTTGGGGGAAAACATGTCTCCATTTGCATTTTCAAAATCCTTTTCATTTTAGGATATCAGGGAATTTAAAATCTTTACATGGGTCTCACAACATCTTTCTGGGATGGGTTTGTGTAATGGAATTTACTCTTTTTCTGGGGCTAAGTGAATTACAGATGCCAGTACTCGGGCTCCCAGCAGCCTGCCCCATCCAATGGGACTCACTGGCATGGGGGAAAAGAGAGTTTAGAAAAGAAAGGGAAGTCGAATTCCCCGGTTTTCCTCACAGTACACTTAAAACATCCTATATTTGGTTGAAATAATTATTTAGATTCGGTTTTGTGTAAATATTTGCATATAAGTAAATTGCATAGATTTACACATTCTAGGTAAACTCGGTAATTTTCAAAATCACCCTGTGAAGCACTCAGGCAGGAGAAAACAGCAATATGTTTTATGCATTTGAGACCCCATTGGCACCGCACAGCAGGCCGTGCAGTCTGACCTCTGCTGAAACACTGTATTGGGTTTGTGTGGCCAGGTTTTGGTAGCACGGGGGCTACAGGGGTGGCTTCTATGAGAAGCTACTAGAAGCTTCCCCTGTGTCTCCAAGACGGACTCGCCACTGGCCAAGGCTGAGCCCATCAGCAATGGTGGTAGCGCCTCTGGGATAACATATTTAAGAAGGAAAAAACAATGTGCAACAAAAATATTGTAGGGGAAGAGGGAAGTGGGAATATGTGAGAGGAACAGCTCTGCAGCCCTCCAGGCCAGTGCAGGAGGAGGCCAGAGGGGCTCTAGGCGCTGGAGCAGGGATTCCCTGGCAGCCTGGGTTGAAGCCCATGGCAGGGCAGGCTGTGCCCTCAGCCCATGGAGGCCCACGGTGGAGCAGACCCCCCCTCAGCCCGTGGAGGCCCACGGTGGAGGCAATCCCCCCCTCAGCCCATGGAGGCCCACGGTGGAGCAGATCCCCACCCCGCAGCCCATGGAGGCCCACAGTGGAGCAGACCCCCCCTCAGCCCGTGGAGGCCCACGGTGGAGGCGACCTCCCCCTCAGCCCGTGGAGGCCCACCGTGGAGCAGATCCCCACCCCGCAGCCCGGGCAGGGCCCACCCCCGGAGCACAGGGTGCCCGCAGGGGGCTGTGACCCGCGGGCAGCCCGAAGCGAGCAGCTCCTGGCCGGGCCTGTGGCCCCGCGGGGGGGCCGGGCTGGAGCCGGCTGGGCCTGAGGGGCTGCGCCCGCGGGGGGACCCGCACCGGGGCAGGGCAGAGTGTGAGGAGCCCCCTGAGGGGGCAGGAGCGGCAGGGACAGCGTGTGAGGGACTGACCCAGCCCCAGCCCCTGCACCGCTCAGGGAGGACGGGAGACACGGGGAGTGAAGTTGGGCCGGGGAAGAAGGGAGGGCTGGGGGGAAGGTGTTTATAAATTTTGGTTTTATTTCTTATTATCCTGAGAATGCTAATACATTAAACTAATTTCCCCAAGTGGGGTCTGTTTTGCCCAGACGTTAACAGCTGAGTGCTCTCCCTGCCCTTATCTCCATCCACGAGCCATTCCTTATATTTTCTCTCCTCTGTCCAGTTGAGGAGGGGAGTGACAGAGCGGCTTTGGTGGGCACCTGGCATTCAGCCAAGGTTAAACCACCACAAACCATCTAGAGGTTTTGCCACAAGAAATAGCTGGGATATCTCCTCACTAACATTCTTCTCCTGCTAAAGACCACAGGTGGAGGGACCGCCCTGAGTTAATCATCCCTGTTTCTCAGGGCAGTAATAGGCATCTATTGTTTTTAATTTAACAGGTTCTCAAGTCATTCCTCTTCCTCTTCTGCTTTTAGTACAGGATGCCTTGAGTCATGTTTTTGAGCTTTGCTTTATAGTTCAGAAACTTACTTTCACTTAGTCACAGACTACCAGGGCAAGGATTTAACTCCTCCCCCAAAGAGGGGGTTCAGAGTCATGGGGTGGCCATCAGCTGAGGAAAATTTTGCCTTTTCTCTTGTCTGCTGCACTGACATTGTTGTGCCTGGATGCACCAATTCTTCTTCAAAACGCTGGCTTGAGTCAAAGATCTAAGAGCCAAGATCCTACAACCTGCTGGTCCACATCTGGTGCCCCAGAGGGCCTGCTGTTGTTGAGGTACCAAGAAGTGCATCACCCTTTGTATTATGAACAGGCACAAATAAGGATCTAGGATCTTTTTTATCCCCAGGTGTTTGTTCCCTCTTGAGGACCTTGGATATACAGCATACTTCTGCAGTTTGGAGATGACCTACGTGTGCGTACAGATGTGCAGAGACACCGGGTTATCTTTATTCATAGGAATAAAATCTATCTTACTGATATTTCATCAACAAACACTCCTACCAGTGTGATGTGCTTGCAAAAATAGGAACTGTATTCATTAAGGATTAAGCGGCAAATGATTGTCTAGTTCAAAGAGTGTTTCAAAAACAGGCCCCTGCATACAGGTTTTGTCACATAGCTTTTAGAGATTTGCATTTGAGGGAGTGGAGGGGTGGGGTAGGTATTGTATTTTTTGTTATTCTTTTGGTTTTGTAGTCCATGGTGAAAATATGCACCCAACCCAAGGGTGATGCATGTCGTTTTTATTCTGTCAAGCTGTGGTGGCTGTAGGAGGGCAGAAAGCTGGCAGCTAGTAAACCAGTGCAGTTTATTCAGAACCTGCAAGCATATAATCAGTGCTTGGTACGCATGGAGCTCACCTCGCTTCAGTAGGTGCTGCAGGCTTTTTTCTATGGCCCTGTTTTATAAGTACTGTTTTTCTATAAATAGGCTAGAATTAAAAATAAGCATTAGAAAGGAGAAAGTGGGAACACTGCTTTAATTCGTCTAGGCTTCATCGGCATAAAAATGTAACAGGCATTTCTTTCATGAAGCTTAATGGGAATATATAGATAGGATTTCAAGTCCGTAGTATTTTCTTCTCTCTTCTGAGTAAGATTTCTCTTAGAAAAAACATTAAACATATTGTGGGGGGAAAAGGTGCTTTAAGTGTATTATTAACCTCTTTATTACCACTTTCATTGGTGAACCAGCATGTGTATAAACTGCTTTCATTCATGAATGGTTGCAATCACTGATGTATTTACTGCCTTTTCTAAATGACTGTAGAAACCAGTAGGCTCATCACATCAATCAGTTGTGCTTCATCACTTGAAATCGGTAGGGGAGGCAGAGCACTGCTGGGGACACTTCTCCTTAGTGTTGGTGTCCCAGCAGAGTCTCAGGAGCAAACCAGGGAACCAGGCTTTGGTTGAAACTTTGGTTAGGCCCTGCAGAAAATGGTGTTTACTGGCACTCTGAACACACAACAGGTATGATGTTCTAATTTCAGCTTGTTAAGCAGAGGTGTTGAGAAAATATCTCACCCAAGGTCAAGCAGTGTAGCTGTGGGACAGCCAAGAAGAGCTCTTCTTCTAAACTAGCCATGTCAAACTCAAATCCTAAGGCAGCAAGGGCATAGTGCATCTTTCTCTAACCTTTGAATTCAGTGGAGTTTCTAGCAGGTCAAGTGAGAAAAAACAGCCCTCCACAGACCTGGGCATGCACATCTTTCTCAGTGTATTCAACCCACCAGGCTTTTGAGAAATAAGGAGCACTTACTCTGAAAAACATACAAGCCAACCACACATGGGTTTCCTTCCTAAGAAAACTTTTTCTCTTGAGCACTATTACCAAGCTCTTTTGGTCTTAAAGCCCTGTAGTCGCCCCTGTCACCTTGCAATGCAGGAGTCTGACCCCTCACCAAAACCTGCAGAAATGCCTGTATCCTTGCAGTGAGCAACTGCCTGTCCAAAAATGCAGAACAGGAAGCCCTAAGCCTGCTAGACCCTTAAAAAGCTCTGTTTGATAAGGGGTGGATGTAGTTACAGGTTCAGATGCTGGTTGTACAGCATTATTCCGTGATATCTGTGTTGCAATGTGCAATGGTGGGCACCCATTCCCACCACCTACAGACCCTTTTCTTGCTCTTTTTTGTCTCTGGTGCGGATGTTGCAGCAGACACCCCTGTTCCCTGCCTGCAACCACAGTGGGCCCTGATGGGTGCCGGGGTGATATGGTGTAAGGGGTAATAGGCCATAAGGCATCCATATACCTATGTACAAAGTGCAAACATGCAATCAGTGGTGATAATGGCACTTGTTGCTGTGATGTGGGAGCGATCCTGTGCCACTGGCCACAGCTCCTTTGAGGCAAGGAGAGCAGAGCAGTAGCTGCTCTGCCATTCCTGCCAGCCCAGCTCCAGGAGGCAGCCAGGCAGTGGGTAGCCGTATTCCTCCGCTGCCTGGCACCGTGTGTGCGGATCATTAGCTCTTCTCTGTGAGGCAGCTGCCATGCCTTTTATAAGCTGCTGGGAGTGGAAGGACAGCCACCCTGTCAGGCCCCAGGAGACCTGCCAAGCTCTCCTGTTATTTCCTCACGGTGGGTGCTCTGCTGACCGTGAAAAGCACCCGAGTCTTTCTTTGCTTTATCTTTTCTGACTCTATTCACTTTAAACAACTCAAAACAGCCAGGCAGTTTCTTTTTAAAAATACAAAAAAAAGTTTCTCTTGATCTTTATAGTCCTTTGAACGTGTAAAGGTAAATAATTATTGTTGACTGTTAAGTATTCATCCATAAACCCATTAATCCAACAACATTTTAAGAAAGGTAACATGCTTGTCAAGAAGAGAGTGGCAGGGTAAAACGACGGCGTAAAATGAACAATAGAAAAAGGTTCCTTTTAAAAAGGATGCATTTCATGATGAATGAATCTGCTACAGGTTTATTAAGGGAAAGCAGTTGTTATGCTCATCATCTTTCAGCAGAGCCTCTCTATAAATAAAGCGTGGTTGTGGTTGAATTAATTCCACTTGGTTCACTAATTTTATAAAGCAAGCCATTGCATACACACGAAACAAATTACACGCCTGGGTGACAGGGCAGGGCCATGCTGGCAGCTCTGCCGGCAGGCGGCGTGGGCCAGGCTAGCTCCTGCCACGGGGCAAGAGGGGCCACATCCTGCGGAGGGGGGAAACCGTCCATATTTTTCTTTGCTCTGATGCAACAAAGGGCTTTGTTGCATTTGGAAATTTTGTTAAAGAAACCATTGCTCAGCGGGTTTTCTTTTCTAACCCCCCGACATAGGGAAGGGTCTCCACAGTGGGCTGTTTATAGGGTCAGCTGTATTGGAGGACACCCCCAGGTGCACCCTCAGACCTGTTCTTGGATGGATCAGGTGTGAAGGAGAAGCGAATCAGGGACCCTGGACCCCACAAAGCTGTTGCATCTGACAGCTGCCCCAGTAGTGAGGGTGAGAGCCCACAGCACACCTTAGCTTTGGTGGGGGCTGCCCTGGAGCAGAGCAGGGTTGGCGCCAGCTCACAGGCATTGGGGCAGGGGGTGGCTGCTTTTGGGGGGCTGCATGACATTCCCAGGGGGGCACTTGGCCATCCACTAGCAGGGCTTGGAGACAGTCCTGGGAGGACAGGATCAACTGGTTCTTGTCAAAATCAATCATCAGTGAGGGTGATTTCTGAAGACCTGCCTAATCCCAAACTCCAGGTGAAAGATCACCAGTTCAGACAGCAGTGCAAGCCTGGGAGATCAGGAGGTGAATTAAAAACAGTCAATTTTACTTCCAAAGAATGTCCTCATGTTCAAGTGAGCAGTAAATGCCATCTCAGCAGTAATAGAGCCACACAGACATAAATATATGTATCCCATCTGCAGGACTGGCTGCCTGCTCTGAAGCTGCATCTGCAGAAAGACTGATTTTTTTCTATTATAACAGAGTGGGTGAGGGACGAAGGGGAAGCAGCAGTGCCTGTCCCAGCCTCAGAGGTGTTGCTGGTTGGATGATATCATTGACCAAAGGAATATTTTGCAACCCATTCCCAGCAGTGTCAAGACACAGACTAACTGAGGGCCACAGAGACTCCCTGGGGGAATTAGTGGGTAGATGTAGAGAAGTCTCTGAATGTCTGAGCTTGGCACACATGGCTAGCCAGTCTGTGGGGCAAGAGGCAGAGAGAGCCCATGTGGGCCTGTGACCAAAGCTGCCTCATTTTGGGACAGCTTCTTCAGTCTTTGTGGCCAGTACAGACAAAATTATGTTTGACAGAGATGCCAGACTAGACATCTGATTTCCACAGAGCATCCTGAAATACTGAGAAATCCTTTTCCTCCTGCCTCTGCTCCTCATTAGCACCCTGGAAGGAGGTGACTGCAATAAATTTGTAATTAGATTAGAACAAAAATCATTATTTTGGCTGGCCACATTCACCCAACAAAGTAATACACATCCAAACCAAAGACTCGCATCAGAACCCTTTGCCTGATTTTACTCTCTCTTTGAGCCATCTGTCTGCAGCCTCTAGATCCACAAACAAATGTGATTTTCTAACCAGGGCACCAAAACCAGCCCCAGGAAAAGGCAGACTCCTTTCTGGGAGGCATTTTCACACTAAGGCAGGTGAGCTGCTGACCTTATGGCATCTGACCGACTTTCACAAGATGCAGCAACTTCACCTGACACCGGGTGGCCTCCTCTAAGCGTGAAATTTCCTCCTGCCCTTTGAAGATCAAAAGAAAGCAAAGATAACTTCCAGCGATTTTATCATGGAAACTACAAACCACTGCCCCGGGGATTATCTTGGACCTCCCTCCCTGTTAGCTCTCAGCATTTCTCAGGTTCTTCCCAGGCGGAGCCCAGAGGCAGCAGGACATCCTCCTCTTATCACACCCTAGCTGGCAGGCTTCACCAGTGCAGCTTGTCACAGTCCGGTCCAGATAATGGACATCTCTTTTATATTTCCAGCCCTGCGAGGAAACGTCTCACCATTTATTCTACATGTTCTCCCCTTGCCCTGGCCAGCTGTGCCTGCTGTCTCCGCTGGCATCCCCAGTTCCATCCTGGACGGGGCCTGAAGAGAAGGAAATGGAAAGAGAAACCAAGATGGGAACACTGTCTGAAGCCTGCTGGCAGCCTCTCCTGCTGCCCGCAGACATCCCTGACTTGTTCTGACCACCTTTCCCCAGGATCCTGCAAGCTGGAACATCAAGCAGGGCAGTAGCCAGTAATGCAGAAGCCTTCTGCTTCCCCCTTCTTACCATGCACACAGCCGAGGCATATCCCCATCATATGTCACATTCAAGTCACATTTCCAGTCCAAAAAAGATCCTCACAGCTGGGTTTGGTAATCAGAACTGCCAGGAGCCACTTTAGCACTTAACAGTGCAGGGAACAACATACCTTCTCCTTCTCCCCAGTGGTGGCCCCTGATCAATTCTCGCCAGCATATCCGCCTGCATATGTCATGTTGACTGCCAGAAAACCAGCTGCTCTTCACAGCTGGATTTAGTAAACTGAACCATGTCAATGCTTTAGCACTCGGTAGCACACACATTTCTTGCCACCCACCCAGGGCTCCCATCGCCTGCTTCCTGGCAGAATGGCTGCTCTACCCTGTGGTGGTTGTCTGAAAGTGCTGCCCGATTGGTTTTGTTTTCAACCAAGTAAAACATTATACCCTGGGGGGGGGGGGGGGGGGGAGGAGATCCCCCCCCTTCCCCCGAAAACAGCAAACCCTCTTGTAATATGGAACATATGGCATTACAAGCGCAGTACAATAAATGCATCATGGTAACGAGATTTTGTGCTTAGGATAGCCTTTGTCCGTGGGTCTAATGTGCGTTGCAAACATTTGAGAAGCTTTATGCCTTTCTCAGAATGAGATCAATATCATTATCCCTGATGCAAGGCAGGGAGCAAAGACATAAGGAGGATAAGCCTGTGAGAAAAATTTAGCGAGAAATTCAAGTTCACTCTAGCAGTAAAATGCTTCTTGCGTGAGCAAAGCTACATCAGCAAAGGTCTGCTTTTTACCAACAGAGCAGAAACATCCTTTGCAGGAGAAATGAGCTGTGCTGTGGAAAACACATTTTTGCTGCTACAATTCTTTTCTATATACTCAAGGGATCCATCTGGTCAGCTTGGTCAGTCCAGGTCTCACTCACTTCCTTTATGCCATTGAGAAATGTGACTGTGCCAGCAGGAGCACACAAAGCAGCTGCATTGCTTGCCCTGGAAAGCCAAGGGCAGAGCCCACAATCAATCCCAGACTGCCTGACCCCCTGGGCTCTCCGTTAGCCACAGTAATTGTTCAGGGCAACATGGGCATTGCTAGGGAGACCTTGGGTTGAAAGCATCCTGAGGAGGTGAATTACACAGAGTTCTGCTCCATCCCTGTTAGAAATCTGCTTCATGTTGGCCAGCCCCTCAGGGCCCAGCCGGATGGCAGTTAATGGTCATGCTGGAATTCGTGTCAATTGATTTTCCAGTTAACTTGACTTAACATGATTGGAGGCATCAGAGCAGAGAGGATATACCCGTTGTTCCAGTTTGAGTCCTGTAGACCTCATACTCCAATGCAGCAGTCAGTTTAGTTTCAATTAGAACAAACAGTTTCTTAAAATAAAGATTTAACAGGAAGATTCATCCAGGGCCTGATCCAAAGACCATTGTGTTCAGGAGCCGTCCTCCCCACTGAAGGCAATAGTCTTTGGATCAGGGCCTGGAGGCAGCTCACAATGTATGGGCAATTTAATAACAAGAGATGACTCACTATCAAATGCCGTCTGCTTTACAAAGGAATCTCAGAAATGGAGTATCTGTGTGACAGAAATAAACCACTATTCACACACATAGACACAGAAAAAAAAAATGGGGGGGGGAGGGAGAGTCCATGAAAAACTACATTGTTGTTTCACTTGGGAGACTTAAGCCTGGTCCATGGGAGTAATTTTACTAACATAAGTACCTCAGTAAAACCAAATCTGGAAAAATGGTTATGCCAAAGGGGTTTGAGGTCTTTATCAGTTTGCCTGTCATTTCTGAGCATCTAAGAGTCCCGGCAGATCAGACACCTTTATGTGCTGCCGGTCCTGAAATCCAAGTCATGACTGCAGCAAGCATGGGCTGAGGCTGGGGCAGGGAACCCTACATCATATAGCTGTAGGATTTATACTACAGGTGTTTCCCACGTCCACTCATGTACAGCATGTCTAATGGATCCCATGGATCCTATGCATGCTTTTCTCCTAGAGCTGCTTTCCACCCATGGTCTCCCTAACGTGGGTCCTATTCTGGTTTATGCAAAAAAACCCCAAGAGAAGTATGAGTGCTAGGGCAGTGCTGTCCCTAGGGGGCTTTGGAGCTTCTTTCAACCTTTCTAGTTACCACGATCACCCCTGGTCTCGAGTTACTGGCTTTCTGGGTTTGTTTGATGTTTGTACAGCTCCTAGCACAACAGGCCCTGCTAGGATTCCCAGGAGCTACGAATAATAGCCAGTGACTTCCATGGGGTAGGTTAGTACTTGAAAGGGATATCTAGGGGCCATAAATCCTCTTTAATAACTAGTCAAAGCTGGGAGAAGTGCTGAGAATTTCAGCTATAACCACAGAAGCCATTTCTCTTGATAAACTTTACGTTTCCTGCAAGTGTTCATAGGTGGAATGCATAGGGATGCATCACTGCTGCTGATAGAAAAACAAACCCATTTGGTAAGCCTTACTTAGATGTCAGAGTACTTTGAATTTTAAAGCTGAAATAAACAGGTTGAAACGACCCCACCGTTTATAATGCAATGGTAAAACAAAGTAGGACTTTACAACTGAGGCCCCAGTATCAGAACTTCATTTGATTTTCTCTGATGACTCAACCTATTTCACAAGCTATTTTCATATTCCTTATTTAGAGAACTTACTCATGTCTCGGTAAAAGCCTACGATGTGATAAAGCCAAGGAACCGTAATGTGTGGTACTGGTAACACCTCCCACGCCAAAAAAAATCCTACTTCCATATTTATGTGGCTCTGCAAATTGGTTCCTGCCTTTTTCTCCCCAGAGAGTGAGCTGGCAGCGTGTCTCCTCTCCAATTAGCATGAAGTCATGAAAAATGGAGATAGGGGGTCAAACTCACTATGCCTGGAGCCTCACTTACTTTTGCCGTGTTACAGGCACACTTGGACCTTTGACTTCCCAGCTAGGCAAGTGTTGTTTTGAGCACACACAGAGCAATGCCTGCAGAATACCTTGTTCATTCACACTCTGTCTCCTGAAAAAAGAAGCTCATCACCAGAAGGCAAGATGCTAAGAAGACCTACCTACCTTGTGTTGCTCAGGGACTGGGGATGGCCACTTCAATATTAACTCCCCATGGAGCAGGTGAATTTTTACCTGGATTATCCCGGTCAGGATGTAATTTCTGCCTTTTGGAAAGTCCTTTAATCAGAGAAGCAGGTGAAGCCTTTGTAACCAGTATAGGTTGCAAAACACATCAACAAATGTATGGACTAAAAGAACACATAGGGACACTTAAGGACAACACCCACCCATCCACCCCCACCCCAGATCTCTTCACAATCTGATTTGCAACCATGCAAAGACATGTATTTTTTTGTGGCAGTTTTTTGAAGAGTTTGTCTTGGAGGCAAAAGGAAAGGCAGCATGTGCAAAGTAGACAGGGGCTGAGCAGCAGCACTCATGCTTGCAACATGACTGCTCTTTGCAAGCCTAAAAGAAAGGGACCAAAAGCTATGTGGCACAAGCCCTGTTCAGTCCCACACCAGGGTCTGAAGCAGCTCCTGACTGATGCCAAGGAGTTCAGGCTGTAAGGGTGCACCATCAGGAGCGTTAATGGAGATGCTCACATTCCAGCACAGCCCTGAACCAGCACTTTGATGGGCAGCAGAACCTGCAAAATCCTCTTTTCTGTGATGGTTCTTCTCTGGGTTCAGGTATCATATGGGATAAACTCTAATCAAAGCTTTGCCTAAGGGTACAGCATTCCTGGCATCTTTCCCTTGCTCATCTTTTCTGCTGTCTGAAAGCATCTGGCTATAGCCTTCCTCTTGGTGTTACAGCTACATAGATCTACTTCCCATCAAAACTTTTTTTCTGAGATCCCTATTCCAGGGTTAGCTGGCAGATGGACACAGGCACATGGAACCAGCCAGTTCAGCTATAAAATAACCCCCTAAATCTTCTACCCTGCCCAGTCTGGTGAATTTGCTCAAATAAGCTACAAAACACTGTCAGGGCTGTTCCTTTCTGTAAGGATGGAGGTAACTACTGTGTGCTGGTGTGTGGAAGCAAAAAACCAGGGTTCCTGCCCTGCCCATGAGGGTTCAGACTCACATACCCCCATCTCCCAGGTAGGTGCCATCCTGATTTGTCACACTCACCTTCACACACTGGTGCTTAGGTCCTCAGCTCCTCCCTGCCCATAGGAGCAGGGTGGCCAGAGAGGGAGGAGAGCACATACTCTCACCCAGAGCCCTGCAGTCAGATGGCTGTGATATCCCCTCAGAGAGGTGGGATCTGCTGAAGTGGCCAAGGGGGGAGCTGAGCTGGGGGCAGAGGTCTTACATTAGCACTGAAACAGCAAAGCAGGCACCAGCACGAGCATGGGAGCACATCCCACTATCCTGGATGCTGGGTCTTCCTCCTGTGGGTTGGGACCAGCCAAGCAGAGGGGAATGGTGCCCTGGGCAGGAGCGCAAACCTCAGGCTCCTGTGCACAGGCATGACAACTCCTCTTCAGGCTCCCGCAGGGCTCTGGCCCTCCATCCTCGCTGAATCCCACCCCAGCATCTCTGCCAACGCTATCCACCAACACGCTGT
The DNA here is from genome assembly GCF_023634155.1 of Falco peregrinus. NCBI lineage: Eukaryota > Metazoa > Chordata > Aves > Falconiformes > Falconidae > Falco > Falco peregrinus. The sequence continues at coordinate 33,298,049 of NC_073721.1, read as the reverse complement.
GCTAAAGCTTGGGATCAGAGCCCCACTCCAAAACTAGAGCAGCTGCCTTCCCTCTCTGCTAAATACTCAGCTCCTCCACCTGGCCTGTGATCTTTTCCAGCTGCTGTGGTCAAATTTGCCAAAGCCAGCAGTCCCTCCCTTAACCCCTTCAGCCCACTGCCTTATGCTCTTCAGGTTCCCGTGGCAAACATCACCGGCTCTGCAGGGGGTTTCAGCTTCCTTATACTTGAGAAACTAAGCTGGTCCTTCCCCCAGGAGTTTTATGCTGCTTTAACAAGCATCTTTGGCTGCTCTGTTTCTGTCAAGGCTGTAGGCCTCCATGCTCAGGATGCAACCACTCTCACTAAGCCTAGCAGCCTTTCTGCCTGGGTGCTTGTGGAAGCTGTGAGCACTTTCCAGAGTTCCCCAAGGGGAGCAGTCAGATCTTTCAGAAAATTAATTGAGCTGCTCTTACTAGATCACCTGCTTCACCTCCCTGGCTGCTGGTTCCCATGTTCAGGTTTTCCAGAGCCCAGGCAGGGCTGCTGCCAGGTCCCTGACACAGGGAAGAAATCCAAGGCTCATCTCCAATGAAAGCTTCTCACCTGTCATATTTGCTTCCCTGGGGGTAAGAAGCTACACATTGATAAGCCCCACAGGGCACAGAGACTTGGTAACCAGACATCTACCATAAATTTTGACTCGATAACTTGGAAACACAGATTATAAATGTGCTGCAGTGATGAGCCAGAAAGAGCTTAAAACTCCCAGCCAAAAAGGGGTATGAAATAGTTCAGAGGTGCTGGCACTTGAAATTATTTTTTTCATTAAAAAAAAATGTGGAAAAGATGAGCATTACCCACATGCCCAGGTCCCTAGCATGCCACAGGCCACCCATGGGTGTCACACCAAGGCATGCAACATCCCATGGCATGTGCTTAGGAGGGAAGTGGGGGCCGTGCCTAGTTCAGATTTTCATCTTCAGCAACATGGCAGATCTCATGTAAAAGGTGCGTGAATCAAAACAGAAGTGCCTACAGGCTGCTGGGAAGTGACACCACCGTGACTCATATCATCCTGTTTAAAACAATCCTCCCCCTCACCTTCTGCCCTCCATAGAGATGCACCTTGGACAGTTCCAGCACAGAGCCCACTGTTACTTACCCCCCTCTTCAACCTCCTTAACACCATTTTTGGGCCATGGTGTTTTTCTCAGGTGACCTCTCCCATCACCAAGCTCTGCTGGAGCACTTTTGCAGCTCACCCCAAGTACAACAAACAACTTTCTTTTCCTGACTTTTCCTTTATTATTTTGTACACGCCATAAAAACCATTGCAGGTTTTCTTTCACATTCACGAGATCTCCTGGAAATTATTGCCATTTCCCATACATATTAAAAAAAAAAAATAAAAAGGTCAACAGACAAAGAGACCTGCTCATTCTGAGCTCCCTGCAGACACAGAAGCCCATAAGAGCAAGAGAGAAACCAGTTTTCACAGACAAAGGCTGGCTAGGTGACCACACATGCTAAGCAAGCCACGTAACACTGAACAAGACCACTTGACCACACACGATACACATTGGGAACACTTGGGAAGGGGTAGTGGAAGAGTTGGCTTGGAGCTGAGCTTGTCAGGGTTGGTTTTTTTTTTTGGTGTAAAATCCAGCAGTTACAGTGTTATCTGATGGGAAGTAATTCTGATGAGGGTTGTGGACACATTCAAGTATTCTAGGGCTGTTCTTCTCTAACAGATGGGAGGATAATAGCTCAGCAGGGTAGCCTGATGGCTTCCGCTAAGTCCCCTGCTTTAGCTAAAAGCACATCCAGTACAAAGGCAAATGCAGAAGCACAGGAAATGCCACACCTGAATGGATCCATGGTCTGGTTTGGTATCCAGTTACACTGTGGTCAACTCCTGACACTTGGGAGACTGGAGGAGAGGGGATTTTCACCTGGTTGTGCAACAGTGTCCTGGGAAAGGAGCTCCCTCCCTCACCCCAGCCCTTTGCTCCCTGAAACATGACACAGGAGAGGAAAGGAGAAAAGCCAGAGAGAAAGCAGAACAGATACTCACTCCCACCACCTCTGCAGTTGCAAAGGTCGTGCTTTTTGTTTTGCTTTCTTCCCTGCTGCTGCTGTTTATTGCTTGAAACTTTAAATAAGGGTCTTTTCAAAAATAAAAAGGGAAGGATATGGGAACTGAGAACATACTAAATGGATTTCTCATTGCTCCCCAGGGATCTGAAAATACAGTAGTGGGTGCACACCCTGTGGATAAAAACCTAAAAAAGCACTTTTTTTAAAAAAGGACAATAAAAGTTCAAAAAACCTGCCACATTTAGAGCACTTGTGTCTTACAGTCACAGCATATGGGATGTATGACCCATGACAACCATTCCATCCCAGACTAAGTCGAGGTTTCTCTATTGCACGTTCATGAAATGTTCTTCTTGGGGTCACAGTTCAGATCAGAGGACCACACCAGCTCCAGTCTCCCAGGGTGTTCAGCAGGACGAAGATGCTGTCATTGGGTTGAGTTTCAGCTGGTGGACAGGAGAGTGGATGGGCACAGAACTCAACACTGAGGTAGGAAAGGCAAAGCATGAGCCTTCAAAGTTTTTGCCCAATGTCAGTTCTTCTGCAAAGAAAGACGCAGCTTCTCGTTTGCACGAGGCGACGGCGGGGCTGGGAGTGGAAGACAAGATCTCAGACTCATATTGTAGCAACTGGCCCATGAAGCCAAAGTTTGGTGAGATCAGGCTCCGGCGCTGCTTGATGTAGTCAAAGGCTTCCTCCAGGCACAGCTTCTTTGTCTTCATGAGATATGCCATGCAGATGGTGGGAGAGCGTGAAATCCCTGCTTCACAGTGCACCAGGATCTTTCCCCCCGTTCGTCTGACATAATCTAGGGGAAAAAAAAAGTCATTGTAGACATCAGTTGTCATTGGGGATGGAGAGCACACTGCAACATGCACCCAGCACTGGAGGTGGAGCGTGGCACACAGCCAGTCCACCAGCAAGGAGAGGTTTGCTCTTCTGTTGGCTACTAAGGGTAACAGATTAAAAAAGAAGGGGGACAAAACCCAGCCTGAGATGGAGCAGAGCTGCAGATGACAAGAGGTTTCAGAATCTGTGGATCCCAATTTGGTTCTTTCTGTATTTTTCAGGAAAGTCCTTCCCTGTCTCATTCCCATGTGTCTATTTCTCTTTGGAACAGCTGATTTTGCAGGGCATTGTGAGACAGAGATCAGGTATCTGGGCAATGCTTGTGTTTGCTGTACCTGCATTTCTCTGTCTGTGGCTCAAAGTTCTGACCCAAGCCTAGCCTGGCTAACCCTCCCAACGTCAGGTCTTTCAAAAGCTACAGACTGCTTTCTCATCGGCTTTGCTAGGAAAACCAGAACTTTTCTTTTCTATAAAGTCCCAACCTAACTCCCTGCTTGGCCAGTAAGCAGCAACTGGCAGCAGTACCAGGAGTTGAGCCCTTGGTGGGTACCCTTGGGTGGAGAGGCTGAGCTCACTCCCTGGGGCCTCACCACAAAGCACACAAGAACTGGTAGGCAGTTGCTAATTACAGCCTGGTCAAAGGATGCTTGGACTTAAGTCAGGATATAAAAGGCTTATGCAAAGCACCCATTTTACACAACAGGAGCCACTGTGGTTACTCACACAACACAATGATTGTTATTAGATTAAAGAGAATGTGCTTAAAATAAGTCCTTTCCACACAAAAATACAGTTCAAAAATAGATGTTCTCTGCTTTATTGACTTGAGCAATATGTTCAAGCTCCAATTTATGGGTAACTGCGCTGAGTGTAGCGCTCAGTGAAACAACACAGAGCTGAGCAAGTTATCATTTGCCTGTCTTCAATTGTCTGCCGGGGGACTGGTGCCACCATGACCAGTTAAATATAACTACTGCACAAAATAAGATGTGGATTTGAGTCATCCCCAGCATCTACACCACACACCCAATTTAAAAGAAAGTGAAAACTAAAGTCATCCTCAAAATCTGGGAAATTGTCAAATGACTCAACTACTATCTGAAGGGGTTGGGGATGGGACAGAAGAGTGCTGTGAACTACCATTTTCCCCAAAAGCTGTAAGAAGCCTCTTACGGGGTAGGGTTCAGAGAGCACCCTCAGGTGAAGTGTTTGTAATTTTGCCTGCACTGTTGAAGGACTCAAACTCAGCTGAGCAATGTCAGCTGGTCTGTAACTGGAGTTACGTTTTGTTTCTCTCACAAATGTTCCTGGAGAGTAACAGCACTGATTTCAACACCATCTCCACCCAGGCTCAAGCTATTCCACCCCACTAACCCACCCTGTGCCTCTCAGGCAGGAGCCTCTCCCTTGCGCTGCCTGGCCCAGCTGGTGTGCTGCTCACCTACCCAAGAAGGTTTGGGAGGGGATGGCCTCCTCGTTTTTTATGTATTGGGGTATTTGATTAAAGGGTGAGATAGCCAGCATGATCAAAAGGAGTTATGGAAAGAGCTCTGTGATAAGGGGAGACACTGGATTTCTAAGACCCTGACTTGGGGATATTGCCTTGCTGTCCTGAGATAAGCTGACTCTGCTTCACCTGGCTTTTACAGGGTCTGCCATGCAAGTCCAAGGAACCAATGTGGTTTTTTCCTTTACAAGAATCAATAGACTTTGGTGTTATTCAATCACGCTTCTTCACTCCCTGTCATGCTGAAGTTACACCTATACTTGCTTTGAAAAGAAAATAAAGCTGACCAGCTCACTGCCCTGTCTGCCTGACAGCAGTCAAGAGGAGGATTTTCCTTCCCTAGCCTTCCAGCCTGGACAGAGGGACAGAGACCTTGCTCCTCCTACCTTCCTCACAGAAATCCCTCTGCCAGGAGAGATGCTGGGGAAGGAAGGGAGCTTAAACTTTTGCTGTGACATCTAGGAACATAAAATTATGTGTCCTTCCCACCAACATGTATTTTAAAATAAATTAAAAGACATGAAGATTTGGATGTTTGTTAATTTGGACCTACCGATGAAGTCAATGGCTTCCTGGAAGTGTGAGCTGATGTCTGCCGTGTGACTGTCCTCCACTGGGATCCACTTGTAGCAATACTGGTCTTTGAAGGACTCAGAGCTTTTCCTGGAGACATTAAGCAGGGCTGTGATGTGCAGGTTGGCAAGAAACTCGCACTTGGAAGCGTGATAGGCACTGCCAAGGTAGAGAAAAGGCAGGATTTCAACTGGACCACCCTGGAAGAGAAGGAACAGAAACATGTAACTCCTTTTCAAGGGCATTTGAGTCCTGATACTTGAGAGAGGGGCAAGGGAGCCTGTGTGGACGCCCGCTCCCTCCCTCCCTGGTGTTTTTGGACCCCATTGCTGCCAGTCAGTGAACCACTGCAATGGCAAAGCCCACACAGGAAAGGTTTTAATTTTCTTGTCCACATCTGTGAGGTACAAAGTCAGATTCAGCCCACTTGCATGCAGGATATCCCTGGCTTTCTTTAAAGCGCTGCCCCTTGGGGTGCACCTGAAGTGTTTTCATATGTGAGGCCTGCCCCCTCTGAGGCTTTTCTGAAATATGGGTGAGGTGGCGAGCTGTAGCTGAGCAGGGAGGAAGAGGATGGAGGAAGAGGCTGCTCTAGCTTAGCCCAGGGCTCAGCCCCTACACTCACATCTCCAGAGGTGAAGCAAAGCAAAAAAATTGGAACAAGGCTCCCCGTCTCCCCACACCTCCCTAGGGTGCAGCACCCTCTGCGTCATCTGCCCCAAAATGTCATCTCAGTTCCTCCTTCCTCAGCACAAACGAAGGCTGGGTGACAAGACCGCAAAAGAAAAAAAAAGTCACCACCTGACACAAGGGTTTTGGAGACCGCAGGTAACTTTCCATGATGCGCAAGAGCTGCTACCAGCCCCCAGCTGTGAGCTGCATGCCCACGCACAGGGGACAGCCAGGACCGCCTGGCGTGGGAGGCGCTCCCAGGGGGGCAGAGGGGCATCGCTCGGGGGCTCCCCCAGCGCCAGGGAACGTGCATCCTGGCGGAAGCACCCAACCGCAGGTGACATCTCAGGGCACACGCGTTCCCTGGGCCAGGCAGGCACAAGACGACTTCCCCTGTGGAAACCCCACTCCCCCTGCCCAAAGGTGGCTGCCGAGAGATGCCGCCTCTTCTCAAAGTGGCCCCACAGCCCCAGCCCCCTCCGCCAGTTTCCTTCCTCATGGTTCACACTGCCTGACTGTGTGATAAAGACGGGTCACAAGTACAGTTTTAGGGCCAGATAGGGTGGGTTTCCTTCTTCTGTTGCCTAATTTTGGAGCCAGGCAAGAGGTGATGCTGACCAGCAGCACACACAGGGCCCCTTGTTCGACACACAGGCTGCCAGCCAGGACTGCGACAGCTTATTGACGGTCTGTGCAGCATGAGGGCCACCAGCACCCTGCCAGCTTCTAACAAAGTCCAGTGGCAGGAGGGAGAAGACCCAAGGGGAAGGTCACCCACCACAGCTGGGACACACACCTGGTCGTAAGCGGGTTTGTGGTTGGCACACTGCTTCTCACAGTGGCCGGCGAGGTTTCTCTCTGCCTCAGTCCTCTCTGGGGAAATGAGTTTTCCATCCACGCAGCACTCAGGATATTGCGAGTTAAAGGTTTCATATCCCCCTAGGGAAGGGCAAGAAAACAAAACAAAACACCTAACATTAGTATTTGCACTTCCAAAAACTGGTTTAATTAAATGTGGTAGAGAAATGAAGCTCCAGTGCTTGCAACACAGTGGGGTAGTGCTGGTGCTGCACAGCGATGGGCCCCAGGGGGGTTAGTGCATGATAGCGCTCCCCTGGGGAAATGGGTCTGTCTAAAAGGCTTTGGGCACCTGAAGAAAAACCTCCGATACCACTGACAATTATTAACTTGCCAAAAGCCAGTGGATCCAGATTAAAACTGCTAGCAAATGTAATTCTGTTGAGTCTGGCAACCATTAACCCCAGCCCAGTACAGCAGCAATTAAACTCCCTCCCCCAGGTTTTATGTAAGCACTATTTCCAGTGTTTGAGACTCAGATATCTGTACGCCAGAGTCATCTTCTCTAAATCTGTCATTACTATATAGGCTGTGACAACATAAGAAATATTTTATTTGCATTTTTGAATGGACAAACACAAGAGTGGGATGCTTGCAACTGTCATTAATCACCACAATGCACAAGACAGCGAGGTAACGAAGACAACCCCACTGAAACCATTCTATTAAATAACAGCTATAAAACTTAATGAAATCCTGTGACAGCATTTGACAACTGAATAGCCCCACATGAGCTATTCTGCATGGTTAAGTACTGCATTTGTTTCATTCAGTGCGCTGCTAATGAAAAGGAATTAATCCTATTATTACATTGTTACTCAAAGTTTGTCGTCAGCTAAATCGTTGCCTGTTTCCAGGCTGAGAATACACTGCAGAGGAGCACACAATCTCCAAAATGAACATGAATAAGTCAGGTAGCAGAAGCAGCCTGGAAATGTATGTGGTGTGCCACATGTCTGCCACCTGTGCTTTTTCAGAACAGAAAGGCACCGTGAAAGCTCTTGAACAGCTAGATTCAATAATCCTGAGCACCGCCTTCAAGTAAACAAGGCTCAGAAAGCAAACGCTCCAATGCGATTCATTCACCTGCAACTGTTTCGCCCTGATAAGCGGTGTTGGTGTGGGTGCCCTGGTGCAAGGGTTTCGAAACAAAGGAAGCGCCGAAGATCTGAGCGGCCACAGGGCCCCCGCCACCCTCGCTGCCAGGGCTGCCTGGTACAGCTACCACTGACATTTCAGCCCTGTAATGCCGGTGTCACATTTGTTTGTGGTGTTTGAGCAGATGTATGCTCAAATTCATGACGTGCTACTGTCGCCCACTCAGTCCTGCCGTGGGGTCCTCATGTTGCAAGTGGCTGGCACAATCCAAAGCTCACTGAACATGATGAAAGTCTGTTTTCCATGACGGAGGGCAGGAGAGTGACTTTGCAGTCAACTGGCACAGGGTACCTGCACCTTTCCTCCTACTCCCCAGCCACATTCAGCCAGCTCACCCCAGAGCTCGCAGCACGAGGCAGTGGGATAAGCAGCCAAGTGACCATGGAGACCATAAGGGGGATTAATAAAACGGATATCCCCAACAACTGGGTTGATAAATTGATATCCCCAACAACTTGCAGTCTGAAAAGCCAACACACACAAGCAACTCTCCAGACTCCTCTGCTCTCCTCATCTCCAACTGCCCTTTGTGGTGTGGGCTTCTAAATCCTCATTTTGCGTAGCTGACTTTAGCTCCCCTTTGCCCCCCAACCACTGCCATCACATAGGAAAAAGATGTCCAGTTTATATAAATAGCCACTATCCCCATTTACGTCCTGTGTTGGTTTTACTCTTGAATGAACACAGAAATCCACAGGAGCCAAATCAGCATGTGTGTTCAGACAGACATGCATGTCTCATGTCTCTGGGGCAGCTAACACATGCAGCTGCTGAATGGTTAATTACAAGCCTTAGGGATCAGGATATTTGCAGACCATTCTTAAAGTGAGTCACCTCCTCATCCCATCCTCCAGCAATCTCCTCTCTTCCCCCTCCCCACTCAACCTAGCTTCCCTGAGGTCATTTCTGCAAATACTGGATTGCTCATCACAGAGAGCTGTGCTGCGCTTCGGTTTCAATCAATAAATAATAGAATCCTTGTCAGCACCCAGGGAGGATTATTTTATATTTCTGCAAGCTCTCCCCCCACCACACAAGCACTCTCTCCATGCTGGGGCTGAGCTCACCCAGAATGAAACTGCACCTACACAGATGAAAGATAAGACACACGAAACCCTTGGAAGCCAGAAAGCAAGGGAAGGAATGGGGCCTGGCATGCAACTTGGCTTGCGAAGGCTCTGCACTAGCCACCCTACCTGGGGCCAGATCCCCAGGAGGCTTGGTGACCTGTTCATATCCTACCTCTGCAGCTTCTGAGGCGAGACCGACCACCTTAACCCTTAAGTAGCCAACACCTCCTCCCAGCTTCCCCACATCCAGGGAGAGCAGGAGTATAAGGGGGAACCTCAAGGAGCTTTTTTTCCTGGTGGTTTTACAGCCCATTATTTACAAAGTGGGTGCTACAGACCCCCAAAGAACCCTTTCTCCTGGCCAGTGCCCAGTGCTTCAGGGTGATTTATATCCCCAACGTGTCAGAGATCTTCCCCTAGACTGCAACAGCTTCCTGGGGGTCCATGGCCCCAGTGAATCAGCAGTGCTGCCCACTGAGTCACCAGCTCCTCTGGCCACACCAGATCTGAAACAGAGCTGCCGACTTCATGGGCCTGATCCTGCCACCCTGAGACCACCCAACAAAGGGGAACAGCAGCAGAAAAACGAGGAAGCTTTCCCATCCATTAAGGAGCTATCTTTTTTTAAGCCTCAAATAGTCAGGCTTTTAAGATAAGACACTTTGCAACGCACAAAAGGTACAAAGCAAAGCCTACCTCAGCCCCCCACCCCAGATAAACTGCCCACAGCCACAGTCACCACTTCAAAGCTTGGGGCTGCTACATAGAGGAGGGAAGGACGATCTTGTGGCTGAACGAGCGGGCTGAGAGTCAGCAGAGCTTAATTCAGCCCCTGGTTGGCCACAGACTTCCCAGCGTGCCCTTGCAGATGTTTCTCCAACTCTGCTTTAATGAGGACCCCAAGGATTTGTTTGGCCCCCCACAATGCAGGTATCCCTGCCTCGCAGCAGCGCTAGCGCCGCTTTTGGGGCGCCTGCCCGACTCCCAGGCAGGCTGGGGGTGCCCGCACAGAGCCAGGCTGGGGGCAAACCGCCCTGGGGGTCCCCCCTCGGCACCGGGCGGTACCCGGGCGGGAGGTGCCTCTGCCCCGGCGAGGATGCCCTGCGGGCACTGCTCGTTAGAGCAGGCAGAAACTGGGCACATCAGGACAAAAACTAGCGTGATGGAAGGCTTAATAAAAGTGAATTAACCCTGGCCGGTGAGGGCACGGGGGCAGAGTTTATTCAAGAGACACCGCCTGGTTTTCTCCTGCATTTATAGCCTGAGGCTATGGCGAGGAAGGGTGTGCAGAGACCCCTACTGCGGCGTGGCCCCGGCAGCCGGGTGTGCGGGGCTGGGGAGGGAGCCCCCGGGCCGGGCACTGCCCCCTCCGCGGGGGCGCACGGTGGGGCTGAGAAAACAGGGAGGGCAAACGGACAAAGGCACTGCTAGGAGAAAGGAGGGGAGGACAGGGGAAGGGCGGGCTGCTCTTTTTTAAATCGTTTTATTATCCCCGGGTTACACGGAAGGAAAACAAAGAACCGTAATTAAACGGCTGTATAAAATACTCGTCCCGCGACAAGCCCCGGAGTTTCGGCTGCGGGTTTCCCCTACCGGTCCCGGTATGCCCGGCGACGAGGGGAGCCTCTCCGCCCCGGGAGGAGCGGCGGGTACCCAGCCCCGGGGTCAGGGCCGCCCCGTGTCACCACCGGGCGGAGAGCAAGAAACGGTGGCCTCGGCTCTCTCTCATCTGTCAGGCCCATTTCGTTTTCCACGCAGCCCCGGTCTCTCTGCCCCCCCTCTCCCTTTGACTATCTGCAACTTCTGCTCTTCTTCCCTAATATTCTTTGCGTTCCATCAGCCTCTTAAACGCGCGGCGGGGGTGAGCGGAAAGGCATTTCGGCTCAGCCCGCAGAGTCTATCCGGGATTTATTTCCAGTGGGTGGAAAAGAAACGAAATCCCGGCGTTACCTCCCTGCCCTCCACCAATAATCAGGTTAACTGAGGGACGCTGGTGGCGGACGGGAGCGCCGCCGGCCGCCGCCACCGGGAGGCTTTGAGGGTCGATCCGCGCCGCTTCCCCCAACCCCGGCCCCCCTTGCCCGCCGCCCCTCTCACCTTTCAGGAAGCAGACCCTGGCCCCGGCCTCCGGCAGGCTGGAGAGCAGGGCGTTGAGGACGATCTGGGCCGTGCTGTCCTTCTTCAGCTTCTGCCAGTGCCCCGTGCCCTGGTCCAGCACCACCACGGCCGCCAGCCGGGCGGCCCCCGCCGCCCCCTCGCCGCCCAGCAGCAGCCGGGCGCGGGCTGCCGCATCGGGTACCACGAAGTGGAGCGGCACGGCCCCGCCACGGGCCCGCCGCATCACCACCGAGTTGAGGTTGACGTTGAGCGAGCCGCGGAGGCAAGAGGCCGAGTAGGACAGGTAGGGCCGGCAGTCCAGCACCAGGCAGCGGGAGGGCTCCTTCCGCAGGAGCTTCCTCAGCTGGCGGCAGTCGAGGGACGTGACTTTCATGCCGGCCGTGGGTCACGCCCAGCCGCAGCCGGGGCAGGAGCGGGAAGAGCGGCAGGAAGGCGCCCGCCGGGGATGCCGGGGGTAGCGCGGAGCCGCGGGGGCTCGGCCGGCGGCGGCGCGAGAGGGACGGAGGCACCGCGGCGAGCCCGGGCAGGGAATCCCGGCCGCCGCCACCGGGCATTTATATGAATGGGAGGCCGGGCCCTGACGACACTGCCCATATAAGGGGAGTGACGCGCCCGCCTTCCAAACATGGGCATTCCCCGCCCCGCGCCGGCCGGCGCCCCGCCCCCTGGCGGGGATCCCCTCCCTCCCCGGCAGCGGGCGGGGGCCGCGGCCGCGCAGGCAGCGTTAGTCAGGCTCGGAGGCAGAGGAAGCTGAAAAACGCCGCAAAAATTCTCCAGTCATCGGCCTGAGGCTCATCCCAGCATCACCGCGCCCCCCCAAGCCAGCGAGGAGAGCCGGGAAGCGCGCCGGGGGCGGGGGTGCAGCGCTGGGGCAGGTTTCACACGCCAGGTTGCAAAGGGGGTTTCAGTTCCCATTAATCTCCCCCTCGCTGTGTACGCCCTCACCCCCGGCAAAGCCTGAGCGCGGGCGGGGCTGCCTGCCAGGGCACTGCCACCCAGGGGACGGGGGCTGCCTGCTCCTAGATCCCCTCGGCAGGAGCCGGGTCACCTCCCCGGGCCGCAGTTTGCATCGGCCGAGTGACAGGCGTGGACTGCCTGGGGAACATCCCCGAGGATGTGGGTACCTGGCCCCCAGCCTCGCAGCAAAGGAGCAAACGATCAGTAACTTGGGACAAAACAAGAGGTGCTATTTCTGCAGAACTAATGAATGCTCTGGAGAGGAGGGTGTCAGGGATGGGAGCATCCCTGCAACAGAAAAATTGCTGCCATGGCTCTTTTGGGGGGTCGTCTTGTGTCCCTTTCCTTGCAGAAGACTTCTAAGCTGTAAGACTGTGCCTCAAGGTCCTGCGAGAGTTACACTACAAAGCTCAGTCTGTGCCAGTGTCCAGAACTCACGACGACAACAAGACGCACAGGAATTAGGAAATTTGGCACTTGCCCTTTCCTTGTAGATAAGTTTTGCAAAGTGACCAAAATGAGAACTGGAAATTCCTGGAAGAAGTTAGGCAAAAGGATGAGCTTCAGCCAAGCTCATTACAGTTTGGACAGATTACAGTGGAGCTGTCTAAGAGCAGGGTGTCATTTATTCTGATGGTGCCCTGAAAGTATGTTCACCTCAATAGCAGGCAGGAAGTGCCATCCCTGCCACGGATTGCCTGCAGCTGAAACAGAAGCATGAACGAGACACTGCGAAGAAAATGTTCAAGCTGATTGAAAGAATGGCAGCTACTGGTTTTGAAGCACCTCTTCCTCCTCTTCCTCTTTGAACCCCTCTGCAGCCCCTGGCTGGCTCCTTCCAACCTGGCTCCCCTCCTCTGAGTCAGTCAGGGTACGAGACGGAACAAAAATAGGAGTAGCTTGTGGGTAGGGGCAGATGTTCGCTGAGTGTCTTAGCGTGGGTGTTTGTCTTCAGCTGGCCACCGCCGTCATGGCAGCCCAGCTCCTTCCCTGCTTCTGCACCGCCCTGGGAGGCAGCTGGGCATTGCCAGAGCTGCATGGCTGGGTTAGACGTCCCCATGTGCCAGCACAGTCCCTGCCAGAACTGGATCTCCACCACGAGCATTGCCACAGCTGTACCGAAAACCTTCACATCATCCCATGCGCGGGCCAAGTCTTCCCCTTTTTCACTAGGTGGGGAATCTAGCACAGGCAGGGGCACAGTGACTTGTTCCCGCTCACACAGGAAACCTCCGCACCGCCTGGACACAACCTGCCTTTCCTGCCTCCCAGCCCCCAGCTTCAGGAGCCGCTTCTTCCTCCCTGAGAAGTAGCCTGGCTCCCTCGGGGCTTGGCCCCCAGTAACAGCCCAGCTGGAGAACTGGTCCCAGTGCGGCACAGAGAGGGGAAGAGGGACTGTAGGCAGATGCTAGCATGCTCCCCTCCTGGGAGGAAGGAGGGGGCCAGTGCAGCCGCAGGAGAGCATCATTTCCTCTCAGGAAACCCAAGTGAAATGTGAAGGGGTGGGAAAGAGCTTTTTGTCCCCCCAACTCCTGGCTGAAGTGCTAGGCTGGAGGAGAGGGCAAATCATACCAGCCCAGAAAATAAACTCTCAGGGGAATACCTGCAGTTTGGCCTGTACTGGCAGTGGGGTGTATATATCACTGACCTGACCGGCAGCTGACCTTCCTTCTTTTACACACCTAATGCTGAGCATCCAAACAACTGCCTTTCAGTAGATTACAGCTCTGCTTTTGTTTCTTAATGGAGTGAGTCATGACCACCTTTTTATTAGAAGAAAATAACAAGGCTAACAGCAGCTGTACTAATGCTTCCTCTGCTGCAGGGTGCTGGATGCAGAGTGTCCCTGACTTCTCTGCCCACCAGCGAAATGACTTGGTTGTACTTTGAAACAGATGAGCAATCAGGGCTGATGCTGTCAGGGCTGTGGGATGGACACGGATGCTTTTCCTTGCTGGAGCAGCTCCTTCGTTTGTCAGGTGCTCCCAGCCAGAAGGGAGAAAGGGGCTCGATTCCTGTAAGTGGAGGTGGTTGAGCAACTTAAACCTTCTGCTTTAGGTAGGAAACTCCCCTCCTCCCTGCAGCACTTTACATCATTCCCTCTTAGGTTCTGCTGCATCTTTCTGCTCCTCCTCCCGCTTCCCCTTGATAATCTCCCAGGCTTGTTTGTCCTTTGTCTCAGGCTTTTATCAGGGCTTTCAGATCAGCTGTTCCTTTCCTTTTCTTCCAGGCTGTATTTCCCCTAACCTAACTCATTCTTCCCTTCTCCCCTCCCCACCTCCTCCGGGCGCTTTGTTTCTGCCTGTTCTTGGTGCTGTAAAGGGAAACTTTCTCGCTGCAGCTGGGGACACTGATGTACACCCCCTCACCCCCATGTAAAAGCTCCCAGGGTACAGCATCCATGGGACAGTATCCAGCAGGCATTGCTCAAGAGCAAAATGAATGGCATTTTTGTTAGGATTTACTTCCACATTTACTTCAGCCTAAATATAGCTGTATTTTTCATGGGGTGAACGTATGCCTGTTGGAGACAATAAAACCCAAAAGAAGCTTTAACAAGGGGCTTGGGTGAATAAATGAATGTAATTTCTTGGGAGGCAAAAGCAACAAGATGAGCCAGGTTTGTAGGGCTCGAGTTGCCTGAGCTGAGATGAGGAATGCCCTGTGCTGGGTCCTACAAATGGGCTTGTCGCCCCGAAGAGTTAACCCCAAACCTCAGCTGGACAAAGGTAAGAGAAAACCAGCTCTCTCACTGCTTGAAAGGAGACTGAGGGGAAGGCAGATCAAGGGTCACTCAGGAGATATGTCAGGGAGATGGTACAGAGTAACCTAAATGCTGTAGAGTCCTAGGGCTGGGGCTTAGGCTGCATCATATCCCTGCCAGGGCACAGTCCTGAACCCACATCCTCTGGTTGGTTGTAAAACGCAAGAAATTCCTCAGACGAACAAAGCATAGCACAAGACAGCAGAGAAGATGGGTTGACATTTCTTTAATGTTATTAAGATTTCCATAACATCAGCTCCTAATTCTGGAGTGGCTGATGTCAAAACACTTACAGCACAAGCAGTGAGATAAGTTTGTGCTGGTAAATGGGGAGCTGGAAGACAGGTTAATTTATGCCCAGGGCTAAAGGGCAGCTGAGCAGTGGCAAAGGATATTGTCATGCTGAGACCCCATCGGTGTCATGACTTGGTCACTCTGGAGACAAAGTCTAACAAAACAGATTGGAACATTAGCCTTGTTGCAAATTTCTCTCTTTCATCAGAGCAACCCGTTGCTAAAAGCTGATTCTAGAGGGTGAAAAGCACTATCAGACAGATTCTGCAGCATGACCCCCCTTTCCCCTTGCAGCCCCATAGGTATGATCTGATGTTACGCTGGAATCTTTTTTTCTTCCCCCAGAAAGCTAAAAGAAAGGTAGTAACTGCTTGGGTATTTTGATTAAAGAAGAGTTCATACAGGTTTTGCTTTAAATCGATATTCAGTAACAAATCCATAATCATAAGTGACTATTCCCAAAGAATTAGAAAAAAATGCATGCCACAACCTATACAACTGGGAAGAACCAACTGAATTTTGGTTTATTGTGGCCCCAGTGTCTCTCAGACCTGGTTTATATTCCCAGGTCTGCTGTCGTAAAATAGATTTAAGCTAAACGGTGCGTTGGCTTGAATGGGAGTTGCCTGCGCTCAGCACTTCTGAAAATCAGGCTGAAAGGGAATCTCAGATTTACGTCTGATTTTTACCTGACTCATGCCTACGTGACTCCAGCAACTGCTGCAAGCTGCTGTCAGCTGCTGTCAGGAGCAAAAGAGGAATAAACCAAACCTCCTGTCTCCTTTTAGAAGTCACTGTTCTTTCTGTTCCATTAGCTGATGACTTACTCCTGTGTACAGATGGACAAGCAATTTTTAAAACAGGGATTCCAGCTATCTGCACAATCAAGTTTCAGTTTCTCTGCTTGTCTGACATGGCCCAGAGCATCATGAGCCATATTGACGGAGCACTTGCCAGACCCAGTTATGAATGTAAAGAACCCATGTTCCCATTTGCAGCCACATACTATCCCTGGGGTAGCTGCAGTAATTGCTTACATGGGAAAATGATTTGTGTAGTTAGCTGCCTTTAATGTGAGACAAAGCCCTTTTGTTCCTTTATCAACTTGCCAGTTCTCATTTGTTCTTTCCTCTTCCTGCTGCCATTTCCCCGCACGCATTTCTTGCCTTACTCATCCGATCTCTTCCCTTTTCCCGGATGTATTTCCCAGGAATCCGCTCCTATTCCGCACCAGTAGATCTGCCCTTGCTACAACAGCCATCGTCAGTCCGGCTCGGTTTTCACTCGCATCTCCCAGCTTATTCCTGCCCATCGGTACCCAGCCAGCCTCTCGTGCTGCAAATCCTAGTCCTTGTGTGTGGTTACTGCTTCTTTAGACTGTGGGGAGCCATCAAATGACATAAAACATCCTTACATGTGCGTTTAATTGGCTATTAGGACAAGCGTATCTTGGAGAAACACTGGTTACTTTGGTCCAGATCTTCTGGAAGCTAAGTTTGATCATTGCTGCATCTGATTCCCTCTGCCTTGGTCTGTCTGACTGACTCATCTCTTTAAGCACCAGGTTGTTGCCTAGGGGGTATAGTCACATAAATATAATCCACTGCACAGTGTGTGTTACTATGCCCACTTCACAGAGAATGAGTACAGCTCCTGGGTACAGAAATGACTTTTTTAAGCTCAAAATGGAGCAGCTCATGCTTTTAGCTGAGAATGTTTTGGAACCATTTCAGTGGGCTACACAGATATAAGCAAACAAAAAATCAACACATTCAATAAAAAAACATTACACCTCTGTTTTCTACAGCATTGCCAGTAGCAAAAAAAAAAACCCTTCACCCCATAGCCCATGCTTGTTTTCAGGGGTCCCCAGGCATGGTACAGGCAGGGTGAGCAGTGGGTCACGATGCAGACTATGAACTCCCTCTCTTGGCATTGTACATCCCATGCCCAAAAAGCTCTTTATCTCATCTTTGCAAAGAACAGAAAAAGTAGATCTAGGCTTCAGTCTGCCCTCTGGATATCACCCTAAATGGTATTTCTGGATGGTGTTTGGGTCTGTTGCAGAGTATCTAGAAAGCAGCTGTGGGGAAAGGGGGAAGTGGCTGGGGTCGGTGGGCAGGGGGAGGCTGTGGTGACAGCAGATGTGCCACCCAGAGCTGTGGAGGGGAAGGAGATAAACCAGACCTCTTTCACCAGCTGTAACACAAGGGGTAATGGGCTTAAAGCAAAGGAAGGCACATCTGCTGTAGGTGGAGGGAAGCTTCTCAGCAGCAGAGCGTGGGTGCTGGGGTTGCTGGCCACAGCAGGCTGCGGTTCTCCACCGCTGAGGGCTCCAAGAACAGGCTGAACAAAAGCCTGTCTGGGAAGACAGAGTCAGTTCTGCCCTGGCACAGGGGTGGGCTGGATGACCTTTCAAGGGGTCTTCCTACAAATCCTTGTGTTACAGGCTTGTGGGGTCACGTTCAGACACACAAGTTGGTGACTTGGTAACTACCCTAAAATGTGTTAAATGACAATGTAACCTGAATTAATAACTTGATTAATTTCTTTATTTTTACCGAGTGTCCTTTCAGCTGAAGTTGCTCTATGGTTACTTCAAGTGTTGTCTTCCTCCCCTGACATCTGAATCATCCAGAGAAGAAAAAAATAATTTGAATTAAATATTTTTTCCCAAAACAAACCTAGCAAAATAAACTTGTAAAAAGGAAATACTTTACATCTTTTATGTTTCTTTCTCCTAGGCTCCTACTTACTTAACCCCATTTAAACTTTGTATCAGCTTATGACATCCGGTGAAAGTACACTACAGCTTATTAAAATTTAAAGCTGTTACTACAAGGGAAAACACTGAAAGCTCTTTTATGGATTAGCCATGTCGGCAGGATGTGGCTTCGACATTGTGTCCTTTTGACAGCATAGCCCACTTGAGCATCTTTGTAAAATAAAACTTCCCCATCACTTTCAGCCCATTATAGTTTTCATTCTGTGCACCAAACCCTTCTATACCAGTAGGACTACATTCCTCCCCTGTATTTCACAGGCAAAGTAAGAGGGTATCATATGTTAATCCCAAAAAACACATAGCTATATTTAAACTGAAGTAAATGTGGAAGTAGATACTAACAAAAATGCTGTTAATTTAAAAATAGGAGAGTTAAAAAAATTGGATGATACCTGCCATGTGTTTGCTCACCTTTGTCCTCTAGGAAGGGCATGATCTGAGACCAGCAGGGCCTGAATGATGATTTGTATGGATATTATCAAACACAAAGGCTTCTTTTGAGTCAATGCTGTATTGGAAACTCTTCCCAATACAATGCTGCTGCTTATAGTACAAGTCTTCACCAGGGTTTCCTACTGGCAGAAAAGAGCCCGTGGGGTGACATAGCTGATTTCCTCTGAGATATGGCAAACGGTCTGTTGTACAGGAACTCTTGCAACAGAAATTGCCTTGCTGCTTGGTTTGCAGGCTGCACCCCCAGCAAGCCCTCATAGGTACAGACAAGGTTGTCTTTTATTTAGCTGGTGTTCCTGGGAAAGGGTGGTCTCCTCTGGGAAAGAGGCCATTCCTATCTGGGCTTACTTTCAAAGGAGCTCCTTCAGCTGATGCTTTGGCTTACAGAGGCACATGCAGGCCTTGGGTCCCCATCTGCTCCCTCAGCTGCAGGTGCCTTTAATTTCACTTCCTATGACTTCCTCCCTGAGGGTGTGGGGGCCTGGAGGGGGCTGGTGCATCAAATTTAAAAGGGGGATTTCCAGGTTTATTAAGACTCTTGTTTAATTAAAAAGAAAAAAATTACAAGCCAGGCCCTTTCCCTAGTCCTTCCCAAGTTAAGCCTGGGAAATGCCCCTTCTGACAGGGACTGCTCATGGTGGAGGACCTCTAGGGCTACCGTATTATAGCCTGTGGCTACCAGATGGTCCCATTCTACAGTCCTGATACAGTGAGTGACAGACAGTCCTCCAGAGCAGGAGGACAATGCTAACTCTATAAACTGCTGCTCACTCCATCCCTCCCACACTTGGTGGGTTCTGCTTCACTTTCCTTTGCTAAGATATTCATAGAAAGGTCCCAGCTGAGCCAGAGGTTGTCTAGCGGGAGGGGCTGGACCATCCTGCACCATTCCTTCCTCCAGCTCCGAGGTGTGGAGTGTAACCTCTGGCTGAAGATCAGCACGAGGCCATCACATTTCACACTACTGCAGATGTTTGCTGCGTAAATGTGTGCCCAGGGTCTTACAAAACATGGCTTTTGGGCTATAAGCTTTGGCAGTCTATTATTCATGAACTGTGAGCTGGGACTTCAGTCATACAGCATCACACTGCTCTCTGCCTACATGCAGGAAAATCTAGAGATCCAGGGGAAGAAAGCATGCATCAGTATAACCTCACATCCCATCGGCGTGCAATGAAGAGGGCATTCAGGCTGGTCTGGAAGCATCTGTGTAGGCAGAAGTTGACTCATAGGGAAAAAGGGGTGGGAAGGAAGGGGGGCTGAGCTGGGAAACAATTTGTCACTTGCCAGAACATTTGTCCAACATCCCTTGTGGTGATACTGGAAGCCCAGTTTGGGAGGGGGTGGTGAAGTGACCCTCCATGACTGATGCTCGGCTCTCATTCCCACCACCCTCCTCCTCCAGAAGTGCAGTACAGACATGCGCGTGTCCTGCTCTGCACCCCTGGGATGTCTCAGGAGCCCCCTGAGAAGCAGCACTCTGGGAAGCTGTGCCCTAGCAGGAGTGTGGTTTGAGGGACAGCTTCCCAATCAGGAAGGCTGGTCGCTGGGACACGCCACCCCCCAGACCTTAGCGGTGCTACTTTGGGAATCGGGATGTCTGACACACACTCCACTGGCTGAATCATGGACAGCTTTTGGTTGTGTGCAGTATGTCTATTTATCTACCAGGAAGGGGGAAAATATTTATTTGGACTGATTTTGAAAAATCTTGGGCACCTGAACCCATAGGGCTTAGAGATCCACAAAACAGCTTTGCCTTTAGAAATTGTTCCACCAGGGGATGTCAGTCCTAGAGAAACTGATCCCTGTGCAGCCATGGTATTCCTGTCGTACCACTTGAGCCTACAGACAACAAGCTGCTGAAGCTGCTGCTCCATTTTTACCCCAAGAACCCTAGGAACTGACAACCCATAAAGAACAACTAAAGCTTTTCCAGGAATAAAACACATTTGTGGTATTGCCTGCCTGCTTCTGGGGCTGTGCCTGGCACTGCAATGAGCTATGAATGCATGGAGAAAGGGGGTCTCTTTTCTGTACCTATATCACCAGGATGGCAGCAGCACTCCCTGTGCATCATGTGCTGCTAGCTATCCAGAAATACCATCAGACCATATAGGTGTCCCACCAAGAAGCACACACATGGTGTGATGCCTCTGAACACAAACCTCCAGAGGTAGGGAGGGAAGGCAGCCAGGGATGTGGAAAGGTCAGAGCTTCCCAGGGGTTCCCTCCATCCGCTCCCTTCTTGTGGTGGGATGGCAAAGGAACAGGAAAGTCATAGCCACGGAAGTACAGCAGCAGGATGAGACAGGCCTGGAGAGTCACAACGTGGCATGTATTTCCCATACGGTGGCACCATGTGGTGACTCTACCTTGCCACAAGGTTGGTGTGACAAGACTGCCTGTGCATTTTCTACTGATGTGTTTAAAGAGGGGAGAAACCAACCTGACTACAGCAGGGAGACCACTGGAGAGCTATTCGCGCATTTTGGCAATACCCCAACATCATTCCCAAAGGCAGGTTAAGTATCTGCTCCCCTTTCCCAAGGCCTGGCCAAGCCCTCTCCTGAAGGTGGCCTGGAGCCGCACAGAGCTCCTTGCAGGGGCCACGAGCAGAGGTGTGAGTCCTCCCTGCCTAGGGCAGACCTACAGTAAGTTTGGGACAAGGAAGATTTCCCTGTGGGATCGCACTCTGTTTGACACAGGTTAGACCATCGTTTCCAGAGGGCTGAGCTTGACCTCTTTGTCTCTTTGACTTTGGACCTTCTTTGCCCTTTCCATGCTGCAGCTTTAAGCCCAGAGAGATGTGACGGTGTGTCTGCTTCATGCTGGCCGTCCATCCTGGCATGGCGTAGGCGGCTCTATTTTAAGATAATTCCCAGGTAAAAAAAAACCCAACATCCCAGGTGAGAGGTAGATGCGTCTGCTTCTGCTGCTCTTGCTGCGGGGACAGAAACCTCAAAAGGGAGATGGCGTGGAGAGCAGGGGGCAATCCCTTCCCGCAATTAACACTCACCTTTCTACTATTTAGATAGGCCCCAGGGGCTGGGGCTGGAAGGTGTTGTGAGGCTCAGCCTCCTCCCTACAGGCTTACTCCTTAACAAGAGGGCATTGTCCGTGCCTGTGGGAAGCCTGGCCTCATGATGCTGAGCAGGACAAAGGCTTGATTTACCCGGTGAAAGAGCTGGAAACCGGGAAGGGGCCGGAGGCAGCCAAAGCCCTGCTCTCCCTGTCTAAGAGACTTTGAATTTTGATGCCATAGGGTGACCAGCTGTGGGCACAAGTGACTGGGGCTCGAGGCTGCCTGCCTTCAGCAGGAAGCGCCCTGGGACAGTGTGGAAGTGGGAGGTGTCGGAGCCTTATTGCTCCCATCCTCTCCGTTTCCCATAGCATAAATAAACAAAAGAAGCATTCCAGATACTTCGCAGCCAGACACCAATAGTCATTTTGCGTTTCACTTGACATTTCACTTAATGCCTCCTTCATTGCACATTCACCGTAGTGCACAAGAGTTAAAAATGGGGCCTGATGTTTGGAAAAGCCACCTGTGATGGTTTAGATTGGATATTAAGAAAAAATTCTTTACGGAAAGGGTGGTCAAGCATCGGAACAGGCCACCCAGGGAGGTGGTGGAATCACCATCCCTGGAAGTGTTCAGAAAATGTGTAGATGCTTAGGGACATGGCTTAGCAATGGGCTTGGCGGATCTTGGTCAATGATTGGACCTGATGATTTTAAAGGTCTTTTCCAACCTGAATGATTCTATGGTTCTGTGATAATGGTCTGCCTGTTTCAGAGGACAACACACAGTTTGTTACTCTTTCCAAATGGTTTCTGTACTCCAAAACCTCCTGCCTCCTGCCACGCAGTGAGATAACCAAGACAGGAATTACAGGGGACACTAAAACATCCCTCTGAATGCAGGCAAGGACCTGCAGCAAGAGAGGAGGGATCCCATGCCCAAAGCCATCAGATACCTGTGACCAAACACAGGACTGTCTCTTCCAGGACAAGCCATGCCAGTCAGTGACAGCAGCAAGACTCTTTGACTGCCCTCCTGGAGGACGGAAAGGACCCCTTGCTCCACCACCTTTGACTTAAAAGAGTCAAAAAGGATCCATATGAAGAAAATAAGGGGAAAATTGTGGCATTGTCTGAGGGAAGGTGGGAACAGATCACTTTGAACATCTTCAGAGAGGGAGTAGCTCAGGGCAGGCAGTGATGGGGACCATGCAGGCATCTCACCCGGAGCGAGTCTCAAAACTGTTGTGAGAAAAGCCTTCCTCCAGCCATCAATGGGGCAGCTTTCTAGCTCTCCAGATGATGACTTGGGCAGGTTGATCCTGCCATCCTCCAGGCTGCTGTCTCTGGACACAGACACACAGACATGCAAAAAACGTCCCACAGCCAAAAGAAAAAAATCCCACTGCAAATCCAAATGCCAAAGCACTTAATTTGGGCCAGGATTTAGCACCCACTGTTTTTCACAGCAGGTAATTTTATCCATTTATGCAGCTTCCATTTTTGCCTGCAAATTCAGGACTTGGGTAGAAAGCATTTCTCCAGTCCGGTCATGACTGGCAGGATCATTAGAATACATATTTATTGCTGTGTATTGTAGCTGTCAGCCTAAATCAGATCATTTTGGACACCCTGGGAGAAGCTGCAGTGAGTGTCTGTCACATTGGCTACCATGCAGACGTGGTGCAGGGAGGCAGGAGGTGATGTGACATGCTGAGCTCAGTGCAGAAGGAGGTGGCCGCACAGCCAGAAATAAACCCTGTCTTGTGGTGGACGCTCATTAAATACTTTGCTGCAAATGATTCCCTCCTCCCCTTCCAGGCAATTCAGGCACCCATGTCAGCTGGAAAGTAGATGAATGATTGACATGAGTTTTGACCCTGAGATCTGGTATTGTGAGGCATTATGAGTGCATTGCTGTCACATCAAATACCATCCCATTAACTGTTCGGTAAGCACAGGTCAGTAGGAGACGAAGCCCATCAGCAAGCAGTGACAGTGTTGATAACTCCTTGCTGTTACATGCTAATAGCTCCAGCTTGTAACTTTAGTCTCATTACCACACTGCAAAAACATCCATCCAGGTATGGGAATTCTCTCTTTCAGCTCCTTTTTTCTTCTCTTTTTAGATCAGAGTTCAAGAAAGGATACAGAAGTAGAGAGAGATTTGATGTCAGATTTTGGTTACAGCAGGCTTTTGTGTATGTGATTAATTGCAAGGTTGTTTTAGCTGAAACGTGCATCACAAAGAATTTATAGAAACAACTGTAATTAAACTCATATTGAGGCATTTTCTTTTGCTTTCACACAGAACTGGATTGCATCTGTACAGCAAGCTGTCAGCCAGCTTATTCTGCAGAAATGAAAAAGATGCTCTTGCTGTGGGCCTGACTTATGAAAGTTCCTCCTAACAATGCAATCCCAGCTTGAATAGCTTACATAGTGCCTATTCCTGAAAAGGGATTTTTCTATTTCTGTTTCTTCCTTCAGTGGGGGATTCCCTCTTAATTAGCTGCAGAAGAAAAATTGCAACAGAATTGGAGGCTGAAAGGGATGAGAGTGTGGAGGTCAATTATTTCAAGAAAGAAGAGTTATTCCTCACCAGCCGCTGCAAAATATTTTGTCCAGCACTTCCCTGGAGAAGATAAGTTGCAATTCTATGTAAAATTCTGCAGAATTACTAGAATTTGAACTTGAAATGCTCTCAGCCATCTGGCCTGCTTCCACTGCACATGGTGGATGAGACCAGCACAAAAAGGCAGCAATGGGAAGCAAAAGCCAACCAAGTTCACTTGAAAAATGGGACTCACATTTTCAGTAGCAAGGCTGATTTAACCACTGGAACAAACTACCAAAGGAAGTGGTGGAGTTTCCTTCTCTTGATGTCTCCAAATAAAAAGAAATGCTCTGGTCAAGTGGTCGTTACAGGGTTTGGCTCAGGAATTGCTGGATCAGATCGTCATGCCTTAAAACCGATGAAAGCACTTGCACGATGTGAAGATGCAGGGATCACATGGCTGTCCCATGTTCAGACACGCTGCTTGAAACCTATTAGCAACTCCCTGTATTGTAGCTACAAATAAGCCGTATTTGTAATGGTTCAGACTGGCCCTTTTATCGCTGTGACACGAGTAGGCAGTAGGGTGCATCCTTTGATGGGTAAGCGAGTGCGCTCTCCTGGGAAAGCAGCTATTTTACAGGTATATAAGTGTTTAAAAGCTGACAAGGACGTCTTCCTGCGCGTTTGCAGCACCAACCCTAAACTAAATCAATAGTTTTAAGATAAACTCATAACATGTCATCAAAGCAACTGGTATTTGCAACAGCAAGTGAAAAAAAGGTGTATGGGAAGGGAACACCATGCTTTCACACTGAATCCACACAGAGATCAAAGTGCTTACAGAATGGGAATAGAGAAGGAAAAAGATGCCATCCTGCAGAGCTGGGGGGGAGCAGAGGTGCCTTGGGTGATCAAGTGAGGGGCTGGAGGCAGGGATCCCTGATCCCCAGGCCAGGGTCTGCACCAAGCAGCACAGTGGGGACGGTGTCACTAGCCCTCTTCTAGGAGGGAGCCGATCTCCCCAGCCCTCATGGTGGGAATGGCGGTCCCCGAAGCCACCGCTCAGTCAGGATCCAACTCACTATGGCCACTGTCACCTCAAAGGACAATGCTCACACACAGCTGACCCAACAGACTTGAAAAATGCTTCCAGTCTCAGCATGTCTGAACAACGGAGGATTTGTCCGTGGTGGGTCCCTATCAGCATGGTTCCCCTTGGTCTGCTGCGGTAGGTAGACCTGGGGCTCTGCAGCCCCAGGGCCCAAGCACAAGGAGTGCAGCTCAGACCCTTGGGCAATACAGAAAAACAGGAAGAAAGCCGGGTATTTATACCTGTGGTGGCTACAGCCCACTCGACAATAGCAGCTGTTAAAACAGTCTTCGAAGTACAGCCCTGCTTCGGCCCAGACCAGGGACCACCTTGCCCTTATGGGGAGATCATGCTCTTCAACTTTGCATCTGGTGTGAAGAGCATTCAGATGTGAGAGTCTGCAAGTCTCCTGCGTTTCCATGCATAGAGAGATCACCAGTGCACTATTAACCGACTCTGGATTAATTGTCCATTTCTTCAAATGATTTGGGTTGACACAACGTAAGATCCTTCAGCAAGTTGTCCTCCACTGAGTAGGAGAAGCTCTGCCATACTAGAGACAAACAGAAAGCTCAACAGGGTTACTTACACTTGCACTTCCAATTAAGCCTTAGCCAGCAAGTGGGATAAAGGGGTAACTTTGCTTTGACCAGTACTCTCCCAAAGGTCAGCAGTGTGCCTTGTGCCTTGGAGATCCCTGAGCAGGTGGATAGGATGGATGTGGTGAACCCCAGGTGGGCCTGCCATTGACCTCCTCATCAGAGGGATGGTACAGCCTGTCACCTCGGGCAGCTGCCATGCTCACACCCCCATGCTGGCAGCAGAACACCTCCATGGCCCTGCTTCCTTCATCTCTCTTCAACGGCCAACCTCCGCACCGGCATCCTGGGAGAAGTAATGCACACGCTGAATCTGCCCAGAATGGAAGCACATGGCCCCTGCCCCAGGGCCACCACGCTCTGTGTCACCTGGCCGGTCAGCAGCAGAGCTTGTGACTTGCTGCAGCTGCACGCTGAGTACGGGGGGGAAACATGTCCCCGAGGGGAGCAGCATGCGGGTCCAGTTCAGGCCGTGACTGATACTTCAGTTACCTTTGATTTCACTCAAGCAAATTCAGAAGGATTTAATTCTTCATCAAGTGCTCAGCATTGCTTCAAGAGCTGTATCAGCTTCCCAGGCCATATCTGGGCTTGTTTGCAAACACCAACCCTTCCCACTTTAACCCAGGGTGCCTGTCAGCAGGGGAGACGTGCCCTCCTGGGCAGGGGAAATGCTTCGCTTTCCCCAAGGCTGCAGCTTGCAGGAAGGCTGGAGGTCGAACAGTATATACAGGTCATGCTTCCCGCATTTCTTCCCCATGCGCAGGAGGAGAGACAAATGCACTCTGCCATCCGCTGGGGAAGAACCGGAGTAGCTCAGCCTGCAGAGATCCAGGGTGCTCACACCACGGGAAGCCCTAGCAGGGCATGAGAGCAGAGGCAGCAGCAATCACACAAATACTTGAATTGGCTAAACATGCTTGGGAAGATTTCTTCAGCATGTAGTCTGTACCAGGCCTCATCGAGAGCGGGGTCTCAAGTGTGCTAATGAAAACTGTCTCCAAACAAAGGCAATCTCCAGGACATCTCCCTGCCGAGGGTTCCCTGGACCCCCTCCCCACGTGCTGCTGCACAGCCCACCTAACTAGCTGCTCTCCTGCTCCCCACTATAGACCATCGAGCAATTGCTTGCCCAGTGTAACAGCAGCAAGACATTACCATGGATGTGGGCATCTTCTGATGCAATTTAATTGCTGGAAACAATGCGGAAGTTTTCCCTATAAATTCAGGGAGTTTCCAGGGATCACATGCATTTTAGAGCTCTCCAGCGGGCTCTCCTTACAGTTTGTGAGCACAGAATGAAACACTGCAAGTAGTGGAAAGAGAGGCAGAGGCAGTGCCAGAGATAACGAGATAAGAAAAGCAGGGTGTCATCATCCACCTGATCCTGCAATCGTTATCTTGGATGGCAATTCCCATTACTTTCATCAGGATCTCAGGCAAGAGCAGGAATGCCGGATCTGGCCCAGCGTGTGTGATGATATCAGTGGTTCATTGTCACAGAGCTGGAAATTACTGCCAGCATGTTAACATCCCCTGCCACCCACGCTTTTATTCTATAACATCACACGCTCTGGGAAGTGCTTGCTGCTGCTGCACTGCTCGAAACACCATGGCCATAAAGCTTTGGTGACGGGTCCCCAGCTTTGGATTTCCTCCTGCCATTCAAGCCACTTTGAGCTCCTACCAAACCAAGCTATAGGGCCCATGTGTGCCAAAAGCCCACGGCAGGTTCAGCAGCCAGAGGCGTGGGGAGGGGAGATTAGTCAGCAGGCAGAGTGGCTGGGCTCCCCAGCCTGCTGATTTGTTTGTCTGATTTCAAGCGTGATGCAATCCGACAGCGGCACAAGGTTGCAGGGGTTTCATTATACACCCACTTGCCACCTACATTTTGTGCCCCTGACCTGCTGACGTGCAGCACACCTGCAGCACCGACAAACATCAGCAGGTTTGGGAGCATTTGACACCCACAGCTGTATCTCTTGGTGCTATGCAGATCTGTAGTCAGACAGTCAGATTGCACTTTTTTATAAAAAATAAGAAGCAGGAAAGAGCTTGCATCTTCTATCACTGTTCATACCTGGGCTTTATATCTCTCAAGGCAGAGGAGAATTGGTTCTTGCTCTCCCTCCCCTGAGGAGTCACAGCGCTTGCTGGGAAGTGACCCGCGGGACCAGGCTCTGGTTGTGTGTGCACATGGGACACACACACACAGAGGATGAGCCTGTGCATCACCGGTTTTGCTGTTGCAGCTCAGACCTTGAAACGTTCCACACACCTATTTATTGTCAGGGACTGCCAGCCCCTCGGCTCCTGGGATTTTGCCTCTGTTTCCAGTGAGAAGAGCTGTGGTACCATGGCTGGTGCAGACACAGGATTCCCAGCGAGCATGGTGAGCGTGGCAGGGAGCCGTGCATGCTGCTCCCCTCCCCGGCTTTCAGCAATGCTCCCGGTGACTCTGCAGCAAGCAGGTAGCTCTCAACAACAAAGTGAGGAGGAAAGGACATAGCCTGATTGAGTTTGCTTGTGGTCAACAGCAAACTTGACCTCTCACGACTACTCTTCATATGGTAATCTACCCTTACTTTTCTCCCCCGCCCTCCCTGAGGTGGACTCTCTCCTGGATCTGATAAGAGCCTCACCCTCATTAGGACAATTAATTAGCTGGAGAAACACAGCACTAAAGAACCCAAAACCCAAATAAGCTTTACATACCCTTTCAGTGATTCTGGTGTCAGGCTTTGCTGAGACTCGTGTTTTTCTGCTGTGCATGTGACTCTCCACTGCTGCTCCCCTCCCCTGCCCGCTGATCCTCCATGGATATACCTAAAAACAAGGGTGAGAAGTGATATTGCTTTAGGCCTTCTCATTAAAGCACAGTTGAAAGGGCAGAGCAATGCCCATCAAAGCCATGTCCCTCCAAGGAGCTCTCCCTCCCAAAGCTGCGTGCAGAACTGAGAAGTTTTGGGCCCCTTTGCACTACAGTTGTAGCTCTGCTGGGCGCTCTGCTGGGCAGCACTGGGACCAGTAAGCACAGCCTGCCCGTCTCCCAGGTGGTCTAGCCTTCTGTGTGCCCCAGTTTTGTAAAGAATGAAATCAGGGGAGTGAAACCACAGATGAGTCAACACTTACGAGCCTTATAGGACCCAGGGGAGGTGAACTGAGGACTTGACCCTGAAAGCAGATATGACAGGGCAAACAAGTGGCTGCCTTGGCAGAGCAAGGGGCAGGCTGGCAGGGGACAACTCCATCACCTGGAGACTGGCAGACTGAGATGAATGGAACACTGGCTCTTGGAGCTGGAAGAATGTGGTAGGTCAACAGAACCTGGAAATAAGTACAAAGCCATGGGTGGCCTTTCAAATTTGGCACCCAAAATGAACAACAAGGCAAAGTCAACAAGCTCCTGGGGGTACCTGGTTTCCAGGCAGCTGGGTCTACAAACTCATACTGCACTCAAAGGCACTCTAAGATGCTAATTCAGCTCAGTGCTGTGCGAACACTGCAGGGTTCGGGTAGCGAAAGGTTCTGGAAACTGAATCCCACCATGTGCTTTGCAGCAGGAGGAAGCAAACCCACAGCTGCAGCTCTCGGTCTGCCAGGGTCTTGGAGGGGCACCTCGCACTGCCCCTCCATGTGCACATGATGGCAGGGTGCCTGGGCAGGGTGGATGGGGGACATGGAGCGGCAGTTCTCCACCAAATCCTGCCTACCACCTAAAGATATTCTGCTATCCATGCAGCTCCAGGTCCAAGAGCCATCCTGCAGTTGCAAATCCTGCCGTGCAGCATGTGGCTGCTCAGCTCCCTCCTCACCCTCAGCAGGAGCACAGCCAGCAGCGTGCTGTTCAATAACCCAGAGGAGGATTACAGCCACTTCAGAGGAGGTTTTCCCTGGAGACTCACAGTAGACTGAATTCGTTATACGTTTCCCGTTTGGTGAGTCCTTGGTGCTCTTCCACGCTGAGAGGTTACGGCCACCCCCTGACCACAGTGCTGCCAGCAGCCCAAAATCCAAAGATGAGTTGGTCTCATGTGAACTACCCCAAGGACCCCACTTGCTGGGGTGCTGATGGAGGGATCAGGTGGGGACAGACCCCCCACAGACAGGGAGGTGCAGGAGGGACATGGCTGGCTTTTTCCCACTGGCAGGTGATGTCCTGTTTCCTGTGTCAAGGCTGTTTTAATACCCCTGAGGCAAACTAGAAAGGGGGATGATGTTTCAGCCCACATCCCTGTGTACATGGGAAGCCCTAATGCATGCCAGTGCTGCACTGAATGATGCCCTTCCTCCACATCCCAGTCACTCCATGGCTGCTGGTGGGCTTTGGCAGCTGCTTCTTGCAGTGGGGGCTTCCTCCCTTCGGTGCCCCCGCGTTACCCCCACGCACGGCGCCGAGGGCGGGCAGCCAGGTCCGTGAGCTGCAAACACTCACCCTGGCCCGCCGTGCTGCCCCGTGGCTCTAATTGGCAGCAGATGAAGCCAGACTATTTCCTGAGAGACAAGAGTTTTAACAATCCCTAAAGCCTCTTAGGCAGCAGCAATATCCTAAATGGGAGCTTTATTCCCCGCACCGCTCAACAGAGCCTGTATTCAGACATGAAATGCTGAAATACTCACCCAGGAGCCCTGCTTGGGATGGAAAGCTTCCCCGCAGGCCTGGGGTGTTCTGGATCACCCCCGGGGAACCGCGGAAAGCACTCTCATGCTGATGAGCTGTAAGGGCCAGGGGGAACGGGATGCCCCAGACCAGAAAGCTCCGTGCTGGATTCAGAGCCCCCCTCAAGCTCTGGATCCCAAACCCTGCTGAGCCTCCCTGCTCACAGGGCCACCAGCTTTGGTGTCCCGACCCATCTCCTGCGCAGGGAGGCAGTGGCACATGGACATGCCTAGTGCTGGTGGTGAAACCCAAGAGTGCACCCTTGGTGCACCAGGACATTTTGCTTTCTGGGAAGCCAGA
The DNA here is from genome assembly GCF_023634155.1 of Falco peregrinus. Lineage (NCBI taxonomy): Eukaryota > Metazoa > Chordata > Aves > Falconiformes > Falconidae > Falco > Falco peregrinus. The sequence goes on along the minus strand of NC_073721.1, from coordinate 33,267,680 downwards.
GGCTTCCCTACACTTGCAAACCAGGAAGAGGGAAGTCAAAGCACTCTACTTATACCCCATCTCGTGCACAGGAGCAGAGGGCATGTTGTTGATGGGGGCAGCAGGAATGAATCTGGGTTCGCTGCAGCTACCTCCTCCCAGCTTCGTGTACCTCCCGGCCAGGGATGCACAGCCCCTGCCGCCGAAGGGCAAGGGAGCCAGCAGCTGCCAAGGGCTCACGTGAGCTCACAGCATTCCTCTAGAAGCTCCTCTAATCTCAGTGACCTGAGTGGGCGGATGGCAGCCAGCTGCCATCACTGCATCCTAAGCAGACCTCGCTGCAAAGCCAAGGCAGTGTTACCACTGGGGGAGTTAAAAGGGGGGGGGGGGGGGATGGGGGGGTGGAGGAGGGGAAAAAATAAAAGAAAGAAAAAAAAGTTGCCTGGCCAGTCTAACTGCATTTAGTTGATCTGATTTCAGGCGTCTGCTAAGACACAGCATCCCTCTTTATCATAATCAGCTTACTGCACAAGGACAGCGTTAACTAGGCTTTACTGGATTAAAACCTGCCAACTAATTCATAGTACCTACCCAACCAGCACAAGTGAGCTGAGTCTCTGTGCTTTGTTTAAAACTTTTTGGCTGTCATTTAAAAAAGGGTAGCACCTGTGGAAGGTGGAAGGGTACAAAGGCTCTATTGATCTGTCAGCATTACAAGCAATCCCACAATGAAAAAGCATGGGGAAATAAAAAGGCTCCTGGTTCAAGTGCAGGCAGAGTAAGAGCTGAAAAAGCACTGAGCACAAACTGTGTCTTGACAGGTTCCCTCTCATACAAACTGCTCAAGGCTCTATCTGAAATCAGCTGCAATATGGCTTAGCATCAGCTGAAAAATTCAGACTAAACTGGAATTGCAGATAAAACACATTAAACCAGCCTGGAGGTTCTAATATAGATGGATATGTTGAGGGGCTAGGGGGTAAAGTAATGCAATATTTACTTTAAAAGTCCCAAAGAGCAAATGATAACTGCAGTGGAGCCACATCATATAATACTGGTGTAAGCAAAAGTGGAATTTCACCAGTTCTAAAAAAAGAAATGTTAAAATAAAGCTATGGTTACAGAAAACCCATAAGAGAAATCCTTGCACTGGAGTATGGTTGGAAACCCTCAGCATCCATGACAACACTCTGGGGCAAACACAAGTCCCTCTGCCCCCTGGGCCACGGGGCATCACACATGCTGTAACTTCTCATCTAAGACTCGTCTATCTGGAGTCCCTATAAAGCGCAAGACATCTGATATGAATATTTAAGGTGCTCCCTGTGAATGTGATTTCTCTATAAAGAACTGCTCCACATCACAGTAAATTTCTGCTGGTCGTTTCTCCAAGGACTCCTAGGACCATTTGAGATAAGTTTCCAAACAGGACCGGCCATTCCTAAGTGCTAGGAATCCTTGCTTAGAAGAAAACCAACACATCCTAATCCAGATGCCTTCCTACCATGATACACATGAGTAATATCTCATCCATCCTCCTCAGGGAAGCAGTGGACAGATCGTGAAGCAGAAGGGGCTGCAGCCTTACCAGCAAGTTGTTCAGAGCCGTGATGAACTCCACTGCCCAGCCCTCCCATCATCACATCTCCACCTGTACATGGTGTTTTACCCCCAGTACTCTTGTTGCTGCAGGGTTCTGGGACCCTGTATTTAAACACAAAATCCCAGGAACCCAGCTGGCAGGATCTGACTCAGAGTTTTTGATTAGCTTGTGAGGTGCTCTCCAAGCCCAGCTCCTGTGGTTCTACAGGTTACCTCAGAGCAGCTGCTTTGCTTAAAGATGAATGCAAACCATGTCCCCTGAAGGTGTCGACATAAGAAGGAAACAAGATTCCCAGTGTATTCTCTTTGCATGGAAATCCCACACTGGGGGACAAGGAGAAGTGGGTTGACTCAGGATTTTTGCATGTTTGAGGTTGGCAGAGCCGATATTTGTGCATTGACACATTAGATAATCAAACACAGAGTCAGGTGTTGGCTTCTCCTTCCTCCATTCAGTCCTCCACCTCCTAAAACAGGGGATGACCTTTGATTTCCCAGTGACACCCGCATCCTTATATAAAGATAGGAGCCGCTCCTCACTGGGGTGGACAAGGAGCTACTGCAGCTGCCCTGGGTTGGCTATGGCTCCTACCCACACGCTGTAACACAATACCTGGTGACTCCTCTTCGATGGGCCCTGCTCCCTATACCACAGAAGTCCCCAGATCCTGGAAGAGAGAAGCGGATGTAGATGAGCTAGAGCAAACCAGCAAAAATATAGGCCCAGGAATGTATTAACCTACTCTAAGGACCTGCAAGATGGCAAAAGGCTTCCTGCATCAGCCATCCCTCTTTAGCCAGCTGAGCCCTTACAGTGGTCAGTGGTGCTTGCCTTGGTCCAGGCACCCCCCAGAAGGGGGTGTAGGAAATAGTAAATGAAGGACCATGACCAGGCGTTAAGCCCGACACTGTACTGACTGCATTAACCCAAACTGGCAAGTTGCACATTCCTGGCTGAATCCCTTGGCAAGGGTTGCCAGCCGGCCGGCTCGAGGACCGAGCGTTTATCATCCAGCTTCCACTCTGTTTGGTGGGACTCTGTCCTGGCAGATAAAGCACATTTGCTGCCACCTCCCTGTTTATGCTGCTGCTTAATTTGCACATGAGCAATGTGTTGAGGTAAAGCCTCCAACTGCTTCCCTTAGCAGCAGCCGAGCAGCCTTTGCTGTGGTTGAAAGGAACAGGGAGGGGATGTGACAGGGCTGGAGCAGGAGGTGGAAGGCACCAACCCCAAATATTTTTTCTCTCCCACCCACTCATGCTACTGCTGGCACGTTTATTCCTGCAAGCACTGATGCCTTATGACTCAAGCAACACAAAACAGACCTGGCTCCTCTGTAACACCCACATCAAGGACTCCCTCCTACAGGAAAGCCAGTCCATGTGTTAGGCCTTTACAACAACACTCCTCTCTCAGTCCTTGAGTCCTCAAATGCGTCACTGACACCTCTGCTGCCAGCATGGGCAGTGGGGTCTTATCAGCTGGGGCAAAGCAGCTGCGGGGGAGTCGGTCCTGACACCCCCAGGAGGATGCATCCTGCTCTCCAGCCCTCCTGCAGCAGCAGCAAAGGGCTACGGTACAACCAGCTCTTGGTAGCCTGCAAAACTATACCTGGGAGGCTTCCAGGACTTAGGACACAGTGACGGGGAGCTGCAGGGCAGGCAGCATAAAGGTCCAAACAATTAATTTTTTTCCCTCTCTCACTTGCCAGTTATAGTCTTCTTCCCACTCTGCATCTCAGTTTCCCCATCCGTACAAAGGGGCCAGTGATGCTCAGAGCACAAACCACGCTGTGTTGGCAAAGTGCTTCTTCTGGAAAGCTCGAGCACAGCACAGGAGACAGTTAACTGCGCTTCAAAAGTTGTACATGATACTCAGTGCTTAATGTGCATGGAAAATGTGGACTTTTTGTACTGGGGCACTGTAAAGTCACACCCTGCTGACAGATCTCCTGTATGCACTGGTACTACAGAGGTGTGGGAAGGATTCATCACCTAGACATGCAAGAGGCTGTGGATTGTTATGATTAATCTTTCTCTGTTATATGCAGGTACTAAGGGACTCTAGCCTTTGGCCAGACTGGCAGGAAGCCAGATACTGGATAAACACAGACCCAAAAGACCATTTCTGTCTCAAGGCATTTATAACTTCAGATGCTCAACAGGAATCTTACATGCAGCAGTGGAAAATCCAAAAGGAAGGTGTAGTAGTTACATGTGAATGTGGGAAATGTTGTGAGCTATTGCCAAGTCAGCTTTGCATACTGCGGTGAAGAATCTGGGGGGGGATAAAGCTAATGATAGTTTGTAATGACTATGTAGGAAGCATTCAGCATCCATCCGAAGCTGGGGCTATGTACTCCAGGATTCCCAGGGTATTCAGAATATAAAGCACTAGGTCACCCTTCAGTGAACCCTGGTTAACATCTACCTCTTGCAGAACATGCTCAGCCAGGCCATCTGCCCTCCCACCACGCCAGGCAGCCCTGAGCTAAGCACAGAGCCACCCTTGCCACCCAGGAGGCTGCTGACGGAGAAGGCAGACACCTCAAGGGGCAGCTTTGCAGCTGCACTGATTTAACAGCTGGCTGCTTCCCCCCAGCCCCAGCACAGTGCAAATACAGAGCCATCCCCTGCACAGCGGAGCAGAATGAACCGAACTCTTCTTAGCCCACACGACATAGCAGATGGACAAAGATGTGCCCTACACGCCCCTGCCAGCTCCTGTTCACACCAGCAGCACGTGAACCACACTGGTAAACCAGACAGCTACCTACCAGAAATAAATATTATGCACAGCCGTGAAACTGTACGGATGGAAAGCTCCTGTTTCCTCTGTGGCACTGTCTGGGATCGTTCCAGCAGCAGACACACCAGAGATCAGTTGTTGTTAGGTTGGTTTTAGTGTACACTCTTCAAAAAATCCCTTAATTACATCCTAAATTAGACTATAGCTAGGAGGGCTTAAAACCAGGAAAATTCAAACCACTTTTGCTTCTCAGTTGAAGAGGAACTCCTGAAAATCTCTTAGACTATTAAAAAAACCATCCCAGAAACAGTGTCCACCTTTCACCCTCTGTTTCCTTGCATGGCATTTCAGGTGTTCAGGTACTGATTCCCTCTCCTGTTGTACGGGGCTTTCCCAGGACTGAGCAGGCAAGCTCAAAATCCAGTCAATCACTGGTCTGAGCTTTCCAAAATTTCTTACAAGGCAATGATTCATGAGAATAATTCTTTTACCTGGTGAATAATCTTTGCAGGGAAGATAGACTGGCTGTCAGGAGACCTGTGCTTTGCTCCTGAATCTGCTTGTGACTTGGTATAATTTTCATCTTCCTGTCAGCAAGTCACTTTTTACTTCTCCACTTCTGTTATGTTTCCTTAATTTTTCTTTTTAGGTGGGTAAAATCGTCTCATGCTATCTCCTCCATAATGGGGCTGGGCTGTGGTTCCTGGAAACTGCTGCGCTGTTTTCCCTTTTCAAATGAAAGGGGGAACTGGGACTGCAATTTAATGTCCCTCCCTTTAAAATGTCACAAAGCCTCTTAATTTGCCTCCTTTGAGGGTGCTATTTTTGTATCATAAAATAATCTAGTGAGAGGATAAGTCAGTAAAAGTTATTACTAAACTCAGAGGGATGTGGTGCTGTAATGGCTCAGAAAGGCTGTGTCAGATCATTTGTCCCCAGAGCAAGGGACCGAACCTCTTCTGAGTGAAGATTTTAGCAGTGCTCTGAACATCCTCTGTTCAGAGGAAACCCTGTTCATTAATATCTTACACAACATAAAAGCCTTTTGCTTTTCTTTTGGTGGGGTGGAGAACAAAAGTTATTCCAGTTACATAAGCAGGATCCCAAGATAGCTATTTTTTCCATAAGGAAATATGTGAGTTGAAGGCTTTTATTTTTAATACAGAAGGAGCTGTATTGGACTATCTAACAGAATACAACATGAAAACAGCCACCCTGGGAGACACCAAAGATCTCTTTTACCCAGTATCCCGTCTCCAGCGGTTGCCCACAGCAGATGCCTAAGGGAAAAGTGTGAGGCTGAGCAGGTGGCAAAGCTTACCCAGCGCGCTCTCCCCTTCTGTGGCCAAAAGGTTTCCCAAGCCAGAGATGCTGTGCTTACAGCTAAACACCCTGGATAGATTTTTTTTTTTTTTTTTTTTTGTCCTGCACCTATATCCCTGCAGGCCCTGGGCTGGTGTGATGCATCTTGCAGGAGGCAGGAGCATGAAGGCTGAGATTCTGTGCGAGCCCAGGACCACTCCTCCCATCCCTGAGATGCTGTGCAGCCTCTGCTGTGATAAATGCCCCTCTCACATCTGTCCCCACCTTCTGACCTGAGCAAGTGTCCAATAACCATAAATCATCTGAGATCTCCCTTCCTGAGGGCCTCCCCCTTCAGCCACTGCCTTCAATAGCGACTGAAATAGGTCAATGCAGAGAAACTAATGAAAATCCCTCCCTTCATTAACAGTTGCTTATGATCTTGGCTCATCCTGAGTCATGACATAACTCTACCTGGTAACCCACATATTGTACACAGGATATGTTTGCGCTGCAATCAAAGAAATAATTATTGAGATGTTTACTGCAACCAGACATTATATAATACTTGTGGCTAGTCTTACTGGCTACATTGGTCACATAATTTAATATCTCCATGCTGATAACATAAGAGTAACAGGAAACAAACAAGCAAAAAAAAGTGCAGAAATCCAGTCAACAAAAACCCCTTCAAACGAGTTTGCACTGACGTTGCTTTTCTGCCTCATAACTTCCTCCTGTATATCTCACCAGAGAATCTGGAGCATTCCCTGGGACCATCTCTGACCAGATCGCCAAAACATTCAGGCACAGAGAGCCAGAACAGGCTGTCTGCTCAGGGTTTTGAGAGCACTTGACTTTTTCAGGTTAAGAATATGATACAGAAATTTTAGCCATGGGCTGAGTTCCCAAGAAGCCATGTCATTAGGGTGGGATCCTTCTGCCCATGCCTGTTCGTTATTTAGGACTTTGGTCTTTCCCAGTTACCTAAGCCCCTAAGCTAAGGTACCTCCAAAGAATGCCTTAAACTATCTTAAGATGGCAGATAAGAGGATCAGGGCTTTTATAGGTGCTTCTGCCCTTTAACTACAGGAAGAATTATACAACTAGTTTACTCTTCATGTTTGGGCAATTAATACCAGGTGAGAGGAATTTCATTACTAGGCACTCACATTTGTGTGCTAAATGTGACTTAAATACTGAGGAGTTCTGCTTCCAGTTAACAGGACTTTGGTTTTAAGCTGCTGTTGGAAATAGCCCTCTAAACACGTGTTAACTGTGTCTGCAAGGTGGGATGGGAGGCAGCAGAGCAACGTTCCCTCCCTAGCTCTGCCCAGGAGCTCTGTGTGTATTTCAGCAAACTGCGTGAACACCTGATGCCTTATGTACGTCCTCACGCAGCACCGAGCTTCCTCTCTCCAGCTCGGTCACTAGCAGGTGGCAAGTCCTCATCAGGAAGGGTTTCTGCAGGGAGTCCTGCTGCAACTGCTGGCCACGCTGCAGGAGCTCTGACCGAGCACACAGCTTCTCAGAACACCTCAGGAGGTCTCTCAAGGCCTCAAACCCCACTCAAAGCAAGGATAATTTTGTAGTTTTGGGGGTCTTCTACAGCTAAGTTTTGAGTATCGATGGCAATTGCACAGCCCCTCCAGACCCCCGTCCTGGTGCCTGACCACCCGCGCTGCACAGGACACCTGCATCTGCTCCAGAGGCTGCCCTGATGCGCGCAGCTCTGCCTCAGTGATGCTTGGCCACCATCAGCTCCCTGAATAAGACCATTCCATATCCCTCTGTTTAAACACCTAATTATATCAAGGCCTACATGATGAGTGAAAAGCGTTGGGCAGATTGAAAGCATCATGTTCCATCTTTTGCCCATCAGAGCACCCTGTGAAAACACTCTACCTGCTAATTATGGGTACGCACATGGGCCCGCTGGGTTTGGTTTTGCCACGTTATTACAATGTTGTACCTGGCAGGGTGAGCCTAGAGGTCAGGGCTGCTGATCGGTAAACAGGAACAAAACTCGGAAATCTTGAAGACAACTGTAAAGCGGAGTTTTTCCACTCAAAGTTTGATCTATTATTGTAATGAATGTTGCATCCTGCAACAGGAAGGTAGAAAAATAACAGGAAGGATTCCAAGGAGAAGAGGACAAACCTGCAGTCAGAGCGAGCTGGGCAAAGAAAGTCTTTGCAAGCTTCATCAGCTTTGACTGAAAAACAGCTTTCAGCTCAGCCTGCATAATATGATTTGTGCACTGTTCAGAGCAATCATTAGACGAGGTAGTTATCTGACTCTGCTATGGATTATGCTACAGGTGCAAGGTCTGGAATCCTACATAATTGCTGCATAGATCTAGATTTAGCTTATCATCATTTTTTACGTTAGCTTTCAAAAGAACAGAAAGAGCTTTGCAATTGCCCTGCGCTTAGCTGTGAAGCCAGAGTCACCCTCTCAGTGATCCCCGGTCAGGGCATTATTGCCAGGCTGCAGGCTGGCAAGCCCCGAGAAAGGGATGCACAGCTCACAGGGACGGGCAGCGCTGCATTCAGGTGCAACAACTGGGCAGCCAGGTCCAGTAGCCTGAAGAAGAAAATAAGCCAAGAAACAGATAAGGACCACTTACTGGCTACTCCTCTGAGTACACATGGGGCACCTTCCCCTCGGGAAGTCTCCTGACCCCCTTATGACCAGACCCAGGTGGAAAGTGGTGCACGGAGAGGCGAAAGGGTTTGCCTGAGGTTGTGCAGAAGGAGGTAGTGGCAGGGATGGTACCGCACCTACATCGTGCGAGCCCCTGTCCCAGGCTTTAGCCACAAACACATCCACATGATGTAGTTAGGCTGTCTTGGCAAGGGGAGATGAGTTTTGTTTAGGAGCTTCTAGGAAAGCCATGCCCTTAAGGCTTGCTTAGGGAAGTAAATCCCAGGAAGTTACTTTACAGCAGCCTGCGCTGGTGCTGCTTGCAGCCCCTGCAAGGGACACACGTCCCTGGCGCTCAGCCAGGCTCTCCGGCCATGCCCCAGCTTTGCCAGCACTGCCCCGGCACAGCTCAGTACCCACAGCCGTGCCAAATCCTGCCCGCTGCTGCTTGGGCAGTGTGTCACAGCATCCCACTAACCATGGCTCACCTGGCCTGGCAGAGTGACCCACACCAGTCTAATCTGTAAGTTGTTCAAGCCTAACGCAATCCCCACTGGGACGGCTAGTAATTAACGCTGCACTAACCACTGTCGGGGTGGGGTGCAGGGTGGAACAACTGGGTGAACAAATAAAACCAGGACACTGAAACCAGGCTGGTGCCCTTCTAGCCATGTCACCTCTGCAGGCAGTAGCCTGCTTTCCCCATCGGGATCCATGGGCACCCCGAGATCGCAGCCCTGATGGGGGTGGCTCACGCGAGCTGGGCACGCTGATGTGCAGGAGGGCTGACGCGGTGCAATGCAGATAAACGCTGTGGTGCTGCGCCTTTTAGCGGGGACCAGCCTCAGCAGCCAACAAGGGGGAGCAGTGGAGGTTATTGCTGTGGCCCCGCTGCTGGGTTTGCTCTTACCTGGTGGGAGTGAAGCATCCGCTGCCCAGCTGAGCTTTGTGCTCTGAGTTTAGGTGATTCCCTGATCCTCTGACAGCGATGGCGTACACTTCACCCAGGCTCTTTCAAAGGGATTCCCCGTTTTGCTCCATATACATGGGAGAAATCAGGCACACAAGATTTTTTTTTTGTCATTGTTGTATAACCCATCGACCTTTAGGACAATATTTTTGTCTCTTTTTTTAGGAAGGAGGGTGAAAAACCTCTACTCAGGGGCAATCAGGACTATCTTCCCTCAGGAAATCCTCTGATTAGAGGCTGAAATTTCATATTCGTTTACTTGTCTGATTATTTGCTGTGACGTAACGAGGACTTAACCTTTGCTGCAGGGAGGAGACTTCCCCAAGAAGCCAGCCAGCTCTTCTGCCTTGAAATATGTATCACCTGTTACCAGATGTAAGGCCTGAATCCAGCTGGAGACTTTTTCCAGGTCTTTTTTCCAGGCAGAAATCCCTGCCTCACTAGGCTTACAATTTAGGACAAAAAGACAACAGATGGATACAGACAGACAGGTGCCTTAGGAAGTACCAAGGGGCACTAAGAAGCACTAGGCTAGTTGTAGAGCGTTAGAGGCACCTTGGGAGAGAAGTCATGTACTCTAGTTTAAGGGGTTAACAACCGAGTAATGGGATTGCCAGCTGAGGCAGGCAGGACCTGGCATCCTAGGCGGGAGACAGAGATGAGGGAGGGTGGGGGTGCACCCCAAGAACGAGCCTGAGCAGTCTGTGTTCCATGTGGTAAAGAAAGCAGCAGGGGAAGGAGTCACAGAGAAGACTGGTGTGATGAAAGCAGTGGGCTCTGACCCACTCCCTGGCAGCAGCATCAGCATCATTTGCAACCAGCTTTGTATATTTTCTTGCTCTGGGAGAGCCAACAGCCCATCCACCAGAGACTGAAATTACTTGGTAGCCTCTTCAGTGACTGACCACTTTGTCTTTTCCAGTGTCACTGAGAGTGGGAGAGCCAGGGGCAGCAGGGACCTGAGTAAATCTGTTTCTTTTCTCAACAAGGTAAATCCATCACATTTCTGCAACAAACTGCAGTCGGGCCAAAATCTTCTTGGGGAGCACAAACCCCATCCCAGCTAGACTGATGGCTGCTGTGTTGGCAGGACTCTGAGCCTGCCCTTCTTCATCCCTTGCTCACCTAGTCCTCCTCTCCCTCCCCATCCTGCCAGGAGAGCAGCTTGGCTCCTCGCCATGCCCTGCCTGCTCAGTGCTGGAGGAGAGCTGACTCTGCGCAGGAGCCGCTGTGATGAGCTGAGCGCTTGTTTCCATTTTCACTGCAGATAAGGTCTCTCACAAAGCAGCATTAAACATGGCAACAGGCATATATTAAATGACTTTAAGTTCATCTTACATGTAGAGGCCTAAGGAGCCTCTTGTTTCCTCCGTAAATAATTAGGGGGAGTTTGCTGACATCTCACTTGGCTGCTCATGGCTGCAGCGGGAACTGCTCCTGCATTTCCACCCCAGAGCGCTCGGGGCATGGGGAGCAGAGAGCCAGAAGGGCTCAGAGGCATCACTTAGCACAACAGTATTTGCAAAGACAAAGCCAGGTTTCCTGTTGCTGTGGCAGTTCAGAAAGTGTTTGACTTATGGGAGGAAGGGGAAGGAGACCTACCCTTTCTGCCCTCCACAGCCACCCAGCTGGGCTTTGAAGGGACAGGGCTGTGACATGTTGCGATGTACCAGGCGGGTACCTGTGGGTGCAGGGAAGCCACGTATGATCAGCCTGGCCGCAGAGGACCTGCTGCAGTGCATGTGCCCGGACAGCTTGCCATGGCTTGCTGTGCAGAGGAGCCAGCCCCACTGCTTGCTAAGGGAGCAGGACAACCCTCTCCCCAGTCTGGGTTATGCTGTTACCACCAGCACGAAACCACCCCTCTGCCACCCCTCCGTGCCACACTCACCTTAACTCTGCCTGTTTCCCAGGCCCTTGCAGAAGTTACGAGGAAGGGAGCATTTGAGTGTCCAAAGCACCCCCCTCACACAAAGCCCCCCTTGGCTCGCTCGTCCCTGTGCTGATCAGCTGTCACATTTACGTGGGGCATTTGTCGGTAACGATCCATCAGCTCGTCTCTGCTCAGCTCACCCAGACACCTGCTCCATGGCTCTCTGCAACCAGTGATGGTGAAAAGCCAAATCAATGCCCCATAGAAACATCCAAAACTGCATTCCCATCCATCCACTGCCCCAAACCCTCTCCCCCTCCCCTCTGTTTTCAGAAAGGGAACATTTTAAAGACTGATTCTCTTACAAGGAGCCCTGAGCAGGAGCAGGGAACAGGTCATACTCATCAGAGTTTCCCTGGCTTGGCTGCCATTCCCTAGCCAAACACACATCCATGGGCACTTGTAAACAGCTCAGAGATATCTGGAAATGCTGAATGTCAATGAATTGATGCTGGTCAGTTTGATGGCCAAGTGTACTGGAAAAAGAGCTTCAGCACATGTTTTGGCTTTTAGGTGTTCCCTTCATGTTTGTAGATGCTTTGACATTTAAATCAGGTTTTCCACTGGCTATGTAGAGCTTATTTCCCCCCCCTCAAATTACATTAAAAAAAAAAATAAAACCCCTTTTCACTTTAAAGACAACAAAGTTCACCTTTTCAACCTTGCCAGGAAATCAGATATAAATGACCTGAGATGCAGCCTGGTTGCCAGTTAAGTCTGTCAGCAGATGTCACTTGCAACAGAATATTGCCTTGGTTCACAGGCTATCATGTCACCTGTCTTACACATCCCCTGCTTTACTGACACCACTGTGGTTTTCTGAGGGGCAGAGTAATGTATGCAGGACCTTGTGTAGGTGCTGGGCAAAAAGCAGTGGTGGTTCATCAGTGCTGGCTCTTCCCCTGCTGCTGCTCCTCAGGCAATACCAGAAGCTGCTGTTGGCAGTTGAGCAGCCCATTTCTTCTTCAAAAGCCTGTATTTTAGGAGTCCCAAAATGCAGAGGATTGGGGAGGGAGGCTGGGGGTGTCAACTCAGCCTTGAGAGCCTGAGAAAAACAGAGATGTCAGAGAAGACCAGGAGAAATGATCATGTTAGAAGGAATGTGGTGCTGGCACCAAATTTGTGTTTGTGTGCACCAAACTGTTCCCTCTGAATCCAAAACCACGATGGGATGGGAGAGCCTGGGTTTATACCATAGGGCACACAGCTTCCCAAATGACTAAGTCTTTCTGATTACAATTTGTCGTCTTGTAAAAGGAAAAATATTTCTAGATTACCTACAGAATTAGTTATTGTCCTGTTGCTGCTCCAGCAATAAATTTTTTGTGAAGTAAGCAACAGCCCTGAGCAGCAGCTCTGAGAGCCTGGAGCAGAAATCAAAACAAAATATCATCAAGAAGAGTATTCAGTTCTTTAAAGCACTAATGTTGCTCCCTGGGGAAGAGTATTCTCCTGTAATGAAAACCGTATTGCTTACGTTTTTATGGCTGCATAACTCATTTTGTTTGAGGTTAACTCACCTCTGATGCCTGTATGATGGGAGGGAGTAGAAATACTTCCTCCCCAGAATGAGAGTTGGCTGCAGACATTCCTAAAGCGGTTGGTTGTTTTCTGTACTGCTGGTCAGGATTTGCCTGAGATCATGGCAGAGAAATGAAGCCCTGGGCAGGTGAGAATGCTCCACGGCATCTCTGCACAAGCTCTGCTGTTTTACACCTCCTGCATTGAGACACCAAGGCTTCATGGTCCTTAGCCCACAGGTACTACCACAAATTTCAAGGATTCACCAAGGAACAGAAGTCCCCATGGGAAGTCCTAACAGCTGTGGTGCTATCACGACCTCCTGCCCATACAAACACCTGCTCCTTTAATGAAAAAGCAAATCTCTTCTTGTTGAGCAAGAAAACCCTTTGGCTGCAGTTTCCAAAGAGCAGGCTCTGAAGATTGGTGGTGAAAGGCTGGAGGTGGATCCAGCAGCACTTCGAGAGGGCCAGACATGGACAGCAGCAGCTAAGAAGTATCATTGTGTCTTAGACAAAAGTTTGATATACAGAACCATCAAAACCCAGCACACCCCTTTCTCTTACACCTCCTCTCCCTTCCTGTACACTCAATGTAAGGTCAGAAAAGTTGGAGGACATCTAAGATAACCCGTCGGATGTCCTCTGAATTCCTTCTTTCATTCAAAAAACCAATCCGTACTGGTAACGTGCACTGATGATGCAAGTGACAAGCTGCCGTTTTGAGCAACCTATACATTTTGCTAGAAAATCTAGCAAATTTCCAAACACTGCCCTGGAGGCTCTTGTGCAGCCCTTGACAAAAGAGGCAGGGCATGTTCTTACATTGTCTGAAGACTCCAGGGCTATGGAAACATATGAAAAGCGATATGTTAGCAAAACATTGCGCCATTCACACATTAGGGGCCAGGCTAGCTGGCTAGCACCTACTCAGGGCCGGGTCACGCAGAAATAGTCCACCCTGTGCTCCAGCAAGTTCTTGCCAAACCCCAGCCACCCCACTGCAATGGCATGAAGATTTCAGTGAGAAGATGGGCTTCCTTGCCACTGTCGAGCAAGATTCTGCACTGAAAACTTCCACCCAGGCAGGGAACTGTAAATGAACTATGGGAACACGGTGATTTTTATAGCAGGGAGTTGTACCTGTGTCGGGGACCCGCTGCCCCTAGGGCAGCCAACCTGTCTAGTCGATGTAGCCAGGCATCCTGTCTGACAGTGCCCCATAACAGATGCCTAGGGAACACGTAAATGCCAGGAAAGCCTGTAGTGACACTTCCCCAGAAAAAACAGGGACTTCCTGGACCAAAGATACTATCTCGGTATTCAATAGTTCTCAGCGGATTTTTCATTCACCGCTGTGTGCAAGACAAATAGTGTGAAAAAGCATCTTCTATTGTTCTACAAACTGCTACTTGGTGTTTTAATCTGATTGTCCCTAGTATAATGACTGCTCCCTCATTGCCATCCCCGTGCCACCCCAGACGTGACAGGTCCTGGAGCCCTATCTGAGCTGGTTGGACCTCAGCTACCTGGCCCTTTATACAGTAGCTGCTCTGAGCATTCTCCTTACCTTCACCAGTTCTGCTGTAAGTCAACAAATGACACACCAAAACCTTCATAACTGTGGTGTATCTCAGCAGCAAGGGGAGAGATGGCTCCAGGAGTGACTCAGGCCCAAGGTGACAGTGGCTTCCCAGGGCTCCTTCTGTTGTGTTACAAGTCAGGATTGCCCTGGCCAGTCCCCTTACAAGAAAACTGGACTTAAATATAGAAGGTGGTAAACAGACGGACCAGGAGAAATGCTTCTTTGTCCTTCTGTGTTCTGAAAGCTGGCAGACTGTGGAAGAAGCCCCCCAAGGAAGTCAAGGGAGGACCATGGCTGGTATTGTCTTGCACCAGGTGCACAAAGCAGGAGGGAATACGCTATAGATCAACGCTTCTCAAACAGTTTTTGCTAAGGCTGTGCACTAAATTCTGTATTGCCACATACACCACTGAATACTGAGAATGTTTGTCTATGACAACTGCAAATGAGGTCTCTGATAGTGACACTCACGAAGGTCAAACTCTAAAAAGACCTACCAATTTTCTACCATTATGACTGAAAGAGTCAGATCAAGTCACCAATGTCTGAAATTATAGATGGCCCCAAGCATCACCCACAAGAGAAGAGCCCTGCCTGTTGTAGCTATGGCAATACATGATTCAGATGCAGGTAACCATCTTTTGTTTCTTCTGACTTTGGTCAGGCCATAAAAACATTGAGTCAGGTTTGAAATCAGCATAACCTCTTGCCGTCTTTTTTTAGTGAGTGGAGATACAATCACTCAGCACCAGAAAGATGACACAGAAATCTGCAAACAATCGAAAATGCAATAATAAATTGATACTGGAGCCACCTCCTACAACTGATAACTGCTTAGTCATTTCTCTCTCCACCTCCTACGATCAGCCCCACCGCTGCTATCCCTTCCATGGCTTCTTTCCCTGGGACATCCCTAACATGATCTAAAAACACCTGGCTGTGCTCTCAGGAAACTGCAGTAACAGGGGAGAGCATGTCTTGTTGCTGAGCCCACTGTGCGTATGCAAGTGTTATTTTTAAACTGTTGTGCAAAAGGATGCGGTTCCTACCATCTAGAGCGTGTCTGAGCTTCTGTGAGACAAGGCTTTGCCTTTCAAAAGGCAGAAAATGCGGCATGTGCTGTGGCTGTTGCTGTGGCAATACCCATGTGCAGTGAATGCTGTAGCATTAAGTCACATTAAATAATGACACAGCTACAACACAAATTAAACTAGCCCTGAGCAGATGTTACTTAGATGGCAGACGTGTTCTTAAACTAAATGTTATCTTGCCAATATTGCTATGAGGAGGCCGAGTATGCTGTCAATCTCAGTTTGCCAGAGACTGACCTAGCTGCTCGCTCTCCTGCTCTGCGTGGCTGGGGGACACGCCACCAGCTGAATCATCTAGACCCAGAAGAACGGGGCTTCTGCTTGTGCTAGCACGGAGGACCTGACTGTGCTCCCCATGCTCATTCTGTTGTGTCAGTAGACAAAGTTGGGGCACCCACATTTACAGGCTTGAACTTTATGGATGGGGAGGAAAAGGATGAAGGGAGTGAAGGTGCAACAGGCACAGATGTTACAACACAGAAAATGAGGCATGGACACATTGTCTGCGCTGTTCCCCTCCCAGGGAATGCCATATTGCGAATCTGCAGCGAGCGCTGACCTCCATCTCATGGCACATGCGCTATACTGCTTGGTTCTCTGCACAGGTCATGATTCCCCTATTGCCTCTGGAGCACAGCTTGCAGAGGGGACCAAGACTGCTCAGTGTCTTGTCTGCACAGACCTGGAAGCATCCTGAGCAGCCGAGGATGGATCCTCTCTGGGGGTGAGTGGCTCTGGCTGAGCTACTGCTGCATCGGGCTGTTAGAGCAAGGGGCCTGCTGGGATAGATGGAGAAAGAGGACACGTTCCCTCTTTGGAGGCATTTGGAGGCTTGTTTGTAAGCCAGCCATTGCCCTTTGGATGTTCTGTCTCCTTAGGCTTCAAGCCTAGCCACCCACCCTGCGTCTCCATCACACAGACACTGACAAGGCAACTTGTATCAAAGAGGGCATGGTAAACCCTGGCAGCTATTTGTCCCCTAGACCCCACTGCTCATGCCCTGCTCATTCCTGCAGCAAACTTGCTGATGTAAGGACCCCCCCCACCACTACAGAAACACAGGTGATGTCAGTCCATGGCTTTGTTCATCATGAAAAATCAGCATATGTGAAAAGTAGTCACTTCTATTAAAGACGTGAAAATGTAGTTTTGGCAACTTTGGATGGCTTTCCAATGACTTTGGCAGGTGGCAGCTCCCACTGAAGGATGCAAACAAATTTTCAGAGGAGCTCAAGTCCATCTGAGACACAAAGGGGCCCTTCTCTCACCTACACATGCCCATTTCAGAGCCTTGGCTGAGTGCCTTTGCTCATTACCTCTTCTCACTGCCCTGCAAAGGCAGACTGTTGCCGAAACCAGAGATTGTTTCCTCTCCTCAGGTTTCAATGTAATTTTGGAATATGTTCCTGCTGGGAAGGATAAATCCTAATCTGCCTCCAACAAGAATCTTCACTACAAAAAATGGGGGTTTTGGTTCAGTCCAGGGTACGGATGGATACAGGGCCCAACAGTGAAACTAGAATGAAACTGCTGCTGATCCAAGGTCTTTTGACCCCTCTCACCCCTTCCTGACTTTCTTGAATGAGGGAGAACACTCACTTTGAAACCCGCCAAGTTGCTTTTTGTGGGGAAAAAAATAAATCCCCCCTCCCCCCAACTATGTCAGTATCAGTGAAGGAAGTTTAAGTGTTAAGTTTTAACAATCTCATTTAGATTCATTTTCTTTTAACTTTAAAATGCTTTTCCTGCATTGATGTATTTTTACTGTGAGAGAGCGCTCTCTTCATATTTCCAGTTTATTTAAAAAAATACTTAATTCTCCCAATCTTTAATTTTTTTTTTCCATGAAAAGGAGATTTAAATTAGATTGCAATTAAATTTATTGCTGGTTAAAACAAAAGCAGATGTCAATGGAATGGAATCTGGTTTCTCTTTATCCCTACTCTAAACCATCTCATCAGAAGAAACCAAGGGAGCAAAACACATCAAGAATAGCTACCTGCAGAATATAGTCGGGCACATATTGTAGGAAATCAAGTGGCACCTCAGCCCAGGAAATCAAATGTGAGTAAGCAGCTGAGATTATCTATGAAAACAGGAATCCCCCAACAATATGCATACTGAGTTCTGTCAGTGGAGGATGATTAGCTGGAGATTTTGTTCACAGGCTGGCTGCCTCCAGCATTACTGTGAGTGCGTCTCCTGGCAGCTGACAATCCTCTGGGGTTTTCTGCCTTCATGGCAGGCGGTACAGAGCATCACAGTGCTCTGTTAACTATCCACACTCGACACTCATGGGCTTACCCAGACCCTTCCCTCCCAGAGCAGGACACTGGTAGCTTCCTCAGTCCCCTCTCTCGCAGCGATCCTCCCATGTGAGCTCCATTTCACTTCAACCAGAAGCGTTTGGATTCGTGGGAGATGTCAAACCCCGATGTGGCCAGCCAGCTCCTTACCTTTAGGACATGCCTTGCTCTTGCTTTGCACATATCAGATGAAACCATCTATAATTCTCCCTGCAAAGGTCACCCAGTTGCACAGGCACTGCCTGAAGTGTGGGGACGGGGTGGGAGGGAGGGTGTTGTACCAATAAGGAAGGGAAACTCTTCCACAAAGGAAAAGCACTGGGCTCAAGACCTTGCACCCCTGACACTTCCTTCCCCAAGCTCACAAACATCTTCCTGTCACAGCGTTACTGGTCTCTCACCAGCTCTGCTCTCTTTCCTCTGAAATACTCCCATGGTGTCCCTACCCAGCCATCTTATCTTGAATGGCATCTAAAAGCTCTTCCCTTCCCCTTCCCTTTCTCCTTCCCCTTCCCCTCAGCCTCTTCATTTCCAACACCACCTACTCTCTAACTTTGCATTTTCTCTGCTTAGCATGGGGATTCTCGGAGATGCCACACAATACATGACATGTCTTCACAGTGTGTGAGAGCCCAAAGGTGCCTCTGGTGTCACAGCTACGCAAGCAGGTGCTGGGATAAGGCACCAAGAACCAAACAAGTCGATCACCCATGTGTGTATATGCCTCTTGGTTTGCATCTTTGCTTAGTATTTTACAGGGAAAAAAGCAAACAGGCTGCCCCTTGCTAATGGTTCCTAAAAAGAGGCTTAAATCACCACCTGAGCCTGTCTCCTTCGCACCAGCACAGGCATTAGGTCATCAGCCTTGTCCTGCCAGTAATGGTTAACTGCCCACGAGCCCCTGCCAAAACAGGTTGGGGAGCTTTAGGAGCTAAATCCTCCACCAGGGTTTCAAACTAGTTTCACAAGACAGTTCAAAGCCTCAGCAGCTGGAACAGTGATACGGTGTCATGTGCTGCAGATGAAGTGCTAATACTTGTCCATAATGGATTTCCTGGGATGTGTTTCACGTTTCCTCCACCTGTTGCCCCTCTCTCATGGAGTCCTCCCTTCCCTGGGCTTTTGTGGGGGTTTTTGTGGGAGTTACATCATAACTCAAGATGTCTGTTTGTGGGGAAGCAGAGCTTGGTTGACCTCGCTTTTTCACCTTATCTTCTTGTCTCATCCTGATACGAGAGCTCAGCAGTTCCCAGGAGTGGGAGGCATGGTCTGGGGAGAAGGAAAACAGCCACAGCCTCCTCTAAGGCTGTTAAGCTACCCAGCTAATTAATGATTGCTGATCACGTTCTTAAAAGAAGTACAGTTAAAGGAGGACACACAGCATATATTTTCTTTGCCTTAAGAGATGGTTGTAAATTAATTTACATATCACAAAGAGGGATTATTTGGCTTGATATGTTATATAATTACCCAGACCAGCCGGTGGGGTAAATCACACCCAAAATTGAGCTCCTGCTCCACTGCACAGATGGGATCTCTCTCCCCATACCCACACGATCAGTCTTGGTCCTGACGTTTTTCTATGTACACAAAGTGGGTATCTTAAATGACATGACCTTCCTGCCAAATACATATGACCTGCTAAAAGTTTACACTTGCAAGGAGAGCAGAATAAAGGTCTGTACCGTATCTAAACAGGAATCCTTCCAAGCATGTGCTCTCAGACAGGCTTGGGGGTGTGGAAGAAAGGTTAAATGGTAGGAACTCAGGAAACCTGGGTCCTCTATTCTGCTTGGGCCACAAATTTCCCAAGAAAGTTTGGCTCCTGACCTCAATTTTTTCCCCTAAGAGCGCGAAAAGGTATCTGACGCTTTGTTCAAAGTGCCCATGTACCACTAAAAACTGTCTGGGATCCTAGGTCCTTAGATTAACTCAGAGTTTGGTACCTGAAACCATATGTAGTCACTTCAGACCAGATTAAAAACCAAACACACACATGTAAGCGATGTGACAAAGCATGTCTCTGGTCAAGTAAGGATCTAAACCCAGGGCTCTAGTTAATGGCCAACTTATTTCTAAAAGGGTCTGTCTGTGCCTACATTTCCCAAGCTATCAAGTGGTGTGAAAAGGACTCTGCCCTCTGACAGGCACGAAGCCAAGCTACACACGCTCAGATATTGCATTGATGTGTCCAGGACCAGGCACTGGTAGCAGTAACAAGAATCACAAATTAGTAATTAAAACTACTTTTAATAGCATAGTAAGCCACAGTACAAGCAGGGCCAAATCTCTTCCAAGTTCAGCTCCGTCACGGCCTGGGTTGCAGTAAGGGCTGCAATAGGAAGGCTTTGGGGACAATTCATTACGGCAGCCAGCAGTGAAATGCAAACAGAACTGGCTCCCACATCAGAGCTGAAGGCCAGCAGACTGCCGGATCACTTAGTCTGACCTCCTGCATGGTGTCAGCTTTAATCTGTCACCCAGTGTTTCCTCTCAAGCCTCACAGCTTGAGACTGACTAAAGCACAACCTCCAGAAAGTCTCAGCTTAATCGGCTGAAGGAGACCCTGCCACCGGCCCCAAAGGTCAGCCCCCCTTCCTGCGGGCGGGGAGGAGGCCTGGCTCAGGTCACCGCACTTGTCACTTGTCACCGGAGGTGGAGGAGGAGGCGAGTGCCTCCACTTTCCAGAGGAAGTCCCACGCTGGGTTTTGCAGCCCGGCTCACATCAGCACCTACGTCGTCTTTGTCACGGCGATGGCAGGGGAGATCCGCCAGCCAGGCGTGTGCAGAAGGCTCCCGACCACAGCATCCCGCATCCCGCAGCATCCCGCATCCCGCAGCATCCCGCAGCGTGGTCAAGGCAGCAGCGTGGCCAAGGCAGCAGCGTGGCCAAGGCAGCACGGCTGGGACTGGTCCAGGAGGATGCACCCACTGCGTCAGACCCTGCGGCTGGTGGAGGGAAACCACATACAGCCCCCGTGAGAGAGGGGCAAGGAAGGCTGCACGCTTCTGTGGCAGGAAAGTGGTCTGTATGATACTACTGACTGATGGGGGGGCTGAGGAATCCGCCTGCCTTTCCTGGCAGCTCAGCACCCCCCTTGCCAGCTCACTGCCTCCCCCTTTGGTTCCCCATCCCCAAAGCACTTTGCTGGGGCAGCTGCAAGCGGTGGTGGGGTCTTGCCCTGAAGCTGATCTGGGTTTGCACACACAAAATTCCATCCAAACCCAAACCAAAGCCTAGGTTTTTTTAGCAGGGCTATGTTCAACCCCCAATGGCACAACAGAGGGTGAAATGACATGCCATGGTGGAGCTGCTGCGACCAAAAGTGGGAAATGCTCTTCCCCTTCCCACCCCTGCTCATCCCTCTCCCTGTTGCTGCTCCTGGGAGAAGTTCCCATCCATCCTTTGTGCTGGCTTTGGGGCTCCTAAGACCTGTTTCAGCTCATTAATCCAGCAGCAAATGATCTGTTTTGACTTGCTAGGTTCTTTCTCTCACTGAGACACTCTGTGAACCCAGGTTAAACCACTCTTCGTAACGTCCTAAAAGAACCCTCCAGTGATTTCAGTGGTTGGGTTCACAGCACAGGCCACCCATGGCTGCCCTGTGTGGGGCAGGGGGACAGCACGCAGCGGGTGGGCAGGATGAGAGCAGGGCTCAGGGCAGCGGGACCCTCTCAAACCAGCTTCATCTCCAAAGGAAAACAGTGGAAACAGCAGCTGGACACAGCACCAGCTGTAATAATTCCAAACAAGGCTGCATGTTCTGCAGTAAATAAGGTGTGTTTGTTTTTTAACAACAGAATAAAACCAGCCAGACCTAGAAGAGCACAGACACAGCAAAGCAACCTGATTCCTAAAAGCCTGCTTAAATTATTCCTAAATGTGTGCATTTAGGTGCTGCATGTGGCTCTCCTGGTAAGTCAGTGATTCTGTCGCTATTTGACCCTAGGGACCTTTGCCAACCTCCAAATTTTCACCAAAACAGACCCCCTTTTCACTTCTAAGTCACTTCTGTGAAAGATCAGAGTCAATGGCGAAAATGCCTGAAAACCTTAATGTTTGAGAGTGGGGTTAAATAATTTGACAAAATTATCTACAGGGAGACTTGCAATGCTGGGAGAAAAGAGGACCTACATTTTCCACAGTTCCCAATGCAACAGTAACATACAGTTTTTCAGAAAGGTCAAGGATAAAGTTCAGACTGACAGTTCAATAACTGACCAGGCCCAGTGCTCTTCACAGCTTGCTCCAGCGGTGAAGTAGTACTGCACACACAGCTGGCATTTGTGCCCTGGCTGTTTTGCACAGAGGAAGCACCAACTGCCCCGATTTCCCTGCTCTGGTGCCCACAGATACCCTGTGGCCCAGCTCAGTTGCCAGAGCAATTACGTCTCCTAATCGTCTGATCATCTCTCTTCGTTATTTCTGAACTGGAGAGCTAAATGTACTCAGCCTTTACGACACATTCACCTGGTTGTCGTATCTCTGCTTGCCCCAGCAGAGCACGTGGCACATACCTGCACTGGAGCACTGCTAGCAGGAAGGCCTGGGCATGGGACCACCCTGGGGGTACCACGCTGGGATGCCCACCGATGCACATTTCAATCTGCTGTAGGTGCCTCCAGGCATTTGGTTTCTGAAAAAAAGGCTAAAATTAGCTGTCCAGGTGAAAGCCCTATTTTTCCACAGATCTTGGTAGTTGATTCTTACTTTGGCTTCTTCTGCACTACAGGGGTCCGTTTGCCCTCCTCCCCCAAACACCATAACGCTTTCTCCATTATGAAGCTGAAACCCCTCTGCGAAACCCTGGTGTTAAGTGCGCTTTAGTTCCATTGATAATTACTGAATAATTAAAAGATAAACCTAAAGAATGTTGAGTACTTTTTTACAACACATTGATAAGATTATTAGCAATCATTTAACATCTGATTTTTGTGTTTATTGTTGCTGTTGCTGTAATATTTTTGCCTTTTAAAATTCCAGTACTTGGCTTTTCAAAAGGTTGTGTGGGAGAGAAGTCTGCATCCTTGCCAGGGCCCCAAGGATACGCTTTATATCTGGACTACTTAAAATCTCCCTAGCTGTCAGGGCTTCTGTTGCAGCTTCCATAATTTCTGTTTTGTCATTGTGTATGACCTTAGTCCAGAAATGTCACTTTAAGACAAGAGTGGTACCGCTTTCTTTCTTTTCCTGTTGGAAAACTTTGTTTAGTAACTTTACTTCAAAGGTATCTTTCTGCATTTGAGAAGTGTGAACTGGGACCAAATTTCCTACGTGAGTCAGACCAGAAAATTTCACCAAGTGGCTAATAACAAAATAAGAAGAGAGGATATAGGATGCACATTGCTGTGACTTTGAGGAGCTCCTGCTTGCGCTTTATTCTAAACACTGGGAAACAGGTTTCCAAGTGCCTGGGCACTGCAGCAACAGCACTCTTCACCCTGCTGCTGCAGAGCATGCCTGGAGTGGTGCTGAACATGATTTGCTGTTCTGAAGGTGCCTTAATGCAAAACAAGAGTATGTTGAGAATCAGCATCTATATATACACCAGACATCAACAGCAAACGCAAGTGTTCAGGCATGATCCTGTCTGAATTCTGTGCTGGGGTGCCCACCTGTCAGTGTCATACTTGGATCATCTGATGACTCACTGAGGTCTTCTTCACACAACAATACCAACTGTCTTTAAGCTCTGTGACGGTCTTTGCTGACGCAGCCACTGCCCAGATGTCTTGGAGACAGACTGCATCGCAGAAAAGCTGCAGAAACTCCAACACCCCCCCTCAAAAACCTGACTGAAAGTCATCTAAAAGCTTGGTACAAGCACAGAGCCTTCCCAGGAATCTGTTCAGGACAGCAATCCTTCTCAGGAGGATTACACTAAACCACTTACTCAGCTATACCAGACTTCATGGCACAGCGCTGTGCTAATCCTCAGAAGACAAACACCTCATGCGATGGGAAGTCACTGTGGTGTAAGTACTCGCATGTAATAAAACCTGCAGTGAAATGATGCTACCAATGCGTTCGTTACAAAGTCCTGTTATGGGGATCAGTCCTACCGCTGCCGCTCAGGTAGACCTGTTAACTAAGGGTGTCGACTTACATTTGAACAAGCTGCCATCAGACACCCGCAGAAGACCAGCTCAGGAACTTTTTTGTTTTTGAAACAGATCCTTCTCTATCTATGCATGGCCAGCATTCACAGAAGTCCTCCACTGCTGTCACTTATTGGCATGTGACGATCTGAAGAGTCCCAGCTATGATGTCCCCAGTGGCGCTGCCCAGGTGATGCAGAGATCCAGTCCCTCTTCATCGTAGTGGGGAGGACTCATGCTGTTCCCCCAGCCAAGCCTGAAAAATCTCACCTTTCATTTTATTATTCAAAACATTTTCAGTTTTGCGGAGGAGGGTTTGCTGATATTTCAGAAATGAGAAGACAACTGCTTCGTGATCTTGTAACTAGGGAGCAAACGAGAGCTTGTTAGAAAATGGGAAAGGATTGCGGGGGAGTTGCACTTTTTCCACCTAACTCCTGTGGTTTTTTGCATTACAATTCAGTAGCTTAAACAAGGCTTCTACTAAAGATCTTGTGATGTATTTTCCAGGAAGCCCATTTTCTCGGGAGTCATAGCAATACCTAAGACCCTCAAGAGTTAATACCAAAAGTAAAAGCACGGGTTTCTAGTTCATAGGACTAAAAAATGTGGGGACTAGGAAGCCTCAAAATTTAGAGCCAGGTCACCCATCAAAAACAACGCACCCTGAAATCTCAGCTTTTTGTTGTTGTTTTTGGAGGGTGTAGCTAAGGGCTTTTTATTGCTTGTGCTTTAACTCCCAAGCACAGTGAGCAGTGTTACTGTGAGTACTAATCAGTTTCCCTGCATGCTGCCTTGGGAAAGAAAACCAGAAATGGTTGTCCCATGTGGGATAAATCAGCATGTACCTCTAAAGATAATGCTTCCTGGTCCGTATATTGTAAGGCCAGACACAAGCATAAAATTCCTGTAGCCATTCTGGCCGAGCTGCGGTTGAGGTATCCAAGTGCTAGCAGACCAGAGAGCCTGCCCACTTCTCCTGCTAACATCAGTGCTTTGCCTGAGCAGCAGTCACAGGGCTCTTTCTCAGGCAGTGGCATCTCCTCCAGGGAAATCCCACTCAACTCTTTATCCTGTTCCTTGCCAAGTGCTGGGTTTTGCTTTGCAGTCCCTCCATCAGCTGAGGGGCCAGCACTTTTGCTGGACCCATTTGGTCTCTTTCAGCTGGGCATAAGGCAGAGTAACAAATAAGTATGCAGATGACATTTTGTGCTAGAATTTAGAGTCTCCTTTCCTCCCCCTTCTCTCAGCATTTTGTATGGAGAAAAGCTGTCAAAGATAGGTACTAGAATCTGGTCACTCCATCCAGCATGTATGGCTCTTTTCTGTTGTAATATTGCTACATTTCATCTACTCAGGGGCTTTGGAAGAACAGGGTGCCTAAAATACTTATTTACACTTGTGGAGCAACAAAAATAAAGTTAAAACCCCAGCTGTAGACAGTTCTCTATGAAGTTTGCTATTGATGCTGCATGTGCTCTTTGCTAGGGAGTTATTTTCCTCTTAAGGGAAGTGTAAGAGAAGCACAAGGCCTGTTAAAGAAACCTTTTGTATCCAACTGTTAAATTGTCTGGGATTTCTCCTAGTGACAAAGCTGCACTAGACTGGTTACAAACTCCATTATAAGGAGACAATTGTGAAGAGTCACCTTGAAAGTAATTAATCTTATCTAAGTCTTTAATTGTAAATGCATGAAATTATAATATGCAAAGCTTAAGGGCGCTTAATTTGCTGCTGAATATTGGTAATAGGCTAGGATTTGTGTCACCTTACTGATCTGTGTTTACACAACACCACCGAGCAGACAGGCTTAAGGAAAGGATCACATTTCCTTTGATAAGGGATATGCCAACTATCTCCTAACAGCCTGACAACAGGGAGGAAGGGAATGAACTTGCTCCCTTCGATTCAGAGGTGTGGGCTGTGCACAGGTCTCCATCCCATTTAAGACAGAAGATTTGCAGGCAATATCCTCCTCTCTGATCTTCTCCCTCAAGAATATCTGGAGGGTGAGAGCCCATCTGAGCAGAGGAGACATGGGTGCCATCTTTTCCTTAGCCCTGGCCACACCTAGCCGTGTTCCTCCCTTCCTCCAGAAGGCAAGCGTATAGGGAATTAATCACCTTTTCCTCATAGCATTACCTCTTTCCCAGCTGTTTCCCAAACTGACTCGCTTTCCAGCCACACCAATGCTAGTGTTGGCTCGAAGGAGGGAGCAAGACCACAGCAACCCTGACTTACATCCACATGCAGTTGCTGTGATGCTGCATGTCCCGTTGCTGTGTCTGTTAAGGCTGTGCCCATTTCAGGTACCCAGATGCCCCAGGACAGATATGAGGAGCTCCTCAGGAGGAAGGGTCTCATTGCCTTACGTGCTTGCATGAGCCAAGTACACTGCAAGCGGCCCAGAAATACGCAACAGAAGCCATCGTTGCTCTGGCTAGCAAACTACGTGCAGAGAGCCAGCCAGTAATTTTTAACTGAACAGTGGGGAGGACCTGCAGTGTAAGCCCATTCATCCACACACACATTCTCCCTCTCCCCCCTCCCTCTCCCAAGAATGTAAATGCCACATCTTTTGTATTTCTTAAAATATCCCTTGTTAACATAATGAAGCCATTGACAGTAACCTCAAGTCAGCATCCTACTGCAGTTCTGACAGTTCAGCAGCATCCTCACTGCTCCAAGGAATTGGAAAACACAAGCAGTGCGGAAAACACAAACATCAATGTGCAAAACAAACACATCTGATGTATCAAAGCAGCAAAAAAAGCCTCCAGAGGCTGCAGGGAAAGCACCAATTTGTTGGGGAGAGCAAACCCAGGGGACATAATGAGCTGGTGAGGCACGGTTCAGCTTCTGGGGATTCAGAAGGTAATTAAAGAAGGCAGAAGTCAGCAGAACAGCATATTACACCGTGACTTTGTTAAAGTCATCAGCACTTACCCCCTACTGAGAAGTCTTCTTTCCCTCTCCCCCCGCCCCCGGCACATTTTATTACCAAAACCCAGGGTGATATCACATAAATAGAGAAGTTAATTTTTAAACTTTCTCAAAATGCAACTTGGAATCTTAGACTTTCTGTGCGGGAAATGCATAGAGGAAATAAAAGAAAATCAAGTAAGAAGGTTCTGAGTCAGACAGTGAAATGAAGTGAAACTTCAGCTGCAAAACTTCATGGATTTGTATGGCTGGGGGAGCCCACAGCAGCATTTTGGTCTCTTGCCAGCATAGGCAGCAGCACGAAACCCACCACCATAGGGTTAGATCAGTTCGTATCGGCCACAAGCTCTGCTGAAAGCAGACCTGATACCTGGCGACTATACAGCTCTGTCCTGAGTTCAAAACAAGTGTTTATTTTAAACATCAATAAAACAAATACCTGTCTACAGTTGCTTGCCACAATATACCGATTGGAATGGAATATACCCGACACTGAAGAGTACGCAAGGCTAAAGGGCTGCTTTCAAGCTAGTATGGTTGTATACTTCCACGTTTTAAGGTCCTTGGAGATGGAGCTTTGGTAGGAGACCTGTTCTCTCTCATTTGCTTTTTCATTTTCACTCATAGCTAAATATCCTGGCCAAAACTGGACAAAAGCCCATCGTTATGAGAAGGAGTGATGTCATGGCATTTCTGAGCAGGCAGGGTACTTGGGCATTGCAGCAGTGTGTTGCCATTACTGCAGTAACCAGAATATTAGGAGACTTTTCCAGAACGATGCAATAAAGAGAACAGCAGGCTTCCCTATGCTGCTTTCCAAGGCCAGCACCACATGGCCCAATACATCATCCCAGATGAGGCCAGACCCTCTTTGCAAGCCTACACTTCCAGAAAAAAGATCAAAGCTGTGGGAGTACTTTTATATATAGACAGAACTGCCTCACTCCATTCTGCTGCATGAGAGAGGGTCTTTGTTGGAGAATTGCTTTTATGTCAAGAGAGTAACCTTCCACTGCCTCCACCCCATTCCCAGCCACGCTGACCTTCGTTACACCTTGACTCTTTCAGCCCATCTGGCTATAAATTAGGACAGACAGGTTACACCCTTTTCTTTTCCTGCAACGCACACGAACATCTCAGCAGTGCTGTTGGCACATAAAAGCTTTTGCCCTTTCTGTTTCCCTCCCTAGATAATGAGCCATCTATTAAGGAGGCAAATGCAGTTTTAGCTGGTGATATCTTATGTAATTATGTGGGTGAACAACACAGACAGAGAGAACAGAAGGTGGTGGAAACCAAGAAAAGCCAAACGGGCAGAATTTCCAGAGCCTCCAAGAACTGTAATGTCACCAGGGCTCTTCCCCTTTGTTATATCCCACCACTCCAAAAAAAGGTTTGCTCCCCACAACTCCAAAGCAGTTTTCTCCTGCACCTGTACCGTATCAGAATAATTTTAAATGATCCTCAAAGTCCAGCCTATCCCACCAGCGTCACATTCTCACATCAACCAGCTTAGGACAGCTGGACATCAACCAGTCCAGTCTTAGACCTCAAATCCCAGAGGAACAGGGGCTTGTCTGAGATCTATGTGTCTCATCAATCTCCCACTCTTAACTGTCAGCCAAATAATAACTTTCCACTCACTTGATTTCTTTGGTATAATGTCCACCATGTGTTTGCGTGCTGTTCCTTAGCTTGTGCCTATACTCACCTGGACTTCCAGATGCACTCTGGTCAAAACTGGTGCGACCAAGGCTTCCACCCTTACTCGGCCAGGAAATATTGCAGAGGCAGTCTTCTGAACAGGAAAACAGTAATCCTGGTAACAAACACAGAACAAGCGTATAAGAAACACAAGAAGTTACAACATTTTTCAGAGCTAGGGAAGTACGAATAGAATGAACATTCACAGTTGGCAGCTGGATTTGGGTCCCAAACATTGCTTTGCCTCAGTGCAGAACTGTGATTTGCTCTAGATGTGGGTGCAAATTTACCCCAAGTCTTATATTTCTGAGGGTAACTGTAAGTTTGGCCTCGGGATGAAAAGAAAAGGTTTTGGGTTAAGTTTTGGGCAAACTGCTACTGATCTTACCACTTTGTTATTTTTACTCCACTTACTCATCCATCCCTACCCTAAAACTGACATAAGCTTGGCTCACAGTCCACTCCTGTGAGATCCACTTGTAGCTGCCAGCCCTGCATGCACACACACATTAAATCTTACCTAATGAATAATTACCAGGGGCCTGGGACATTTCATTCGCCTGATAACAGCACACACCTCGGGGAATGAAATAACGTTTCGAGGCTGGACACAAATGCACGTAACACAGAGATGTCACAGTTTACCCTACATGACAGTCATTGCAAAGCCCAGACACAACATGAGGAAACAGGTAGGAGAAAAAGTGTCCTATGGGGCTGTACTCTGTGTATTAACCTGGGAACAGGCATTTTTTCCTTGGAAGATTTTATAATTTAGGACAACAGTGCATAGATGAGATGAAGTATTGCTATCCTCACCTCACAGATTGGAAATAGATGCACAGAGATGAGAAATTATTTGCACAAGATTGCGCAAGAACTCGGTGGCAGAGCCACAGACCCTTCCTCCTTTGCACCCATTTCTCGATGCTTTACCTACAACATTTTCCCTCTTTCTAGTTGTGTGTGAACCAAAGAAAGTTCAGAGTGGGGAGTTTTGCACAGCAGGAGCACCCAGACTTTCAAACGGAAGCTGGAAATCCTGCATGGATGTGCTGTCTTAGGTCTGGGGCTATGTCCTGGGGCACCCAGCCCCAAGAAAATAGGTGCTTTCCTGGGATGTTCACTCCAGAGAGCTGTTACACTGCCTCCTCTTCTGCAGCAGGAGCGGATACGATCACCTGCCCATTACATAGCCACAGCCTTTACATCCAGTCTGGCTGTCTTCCTCGTTTTTATTTCATGGTGCTGAAAAATATTTGGCTGATGGCACTGGACTCCACTTACCAACATGCTGGAGTGATGCGACCTCTCCTTCACCTCGCCCAGCCAATGCAGGTGCACCAGGATGTCCTGGGACCAGCTTGAGGGCTAGGGAGGCAGTTCGGTTTCCATTGTACACTCCTGTAACAGCCTCTCAGACAAAAATGCAAAGAAAAGGCTGCCAAGTGGAAGAGGGCAGGGAGGCAGGCGCACACTTGTCTAACCGGATTTGCAGTGACCCCGCGTTGCTCACCCACAGGCCAACAAGCACTCTGCTGCTGGTACAGGGTTGGTTTCCCTCCTGCCAAGCGGACCTAGATTTGTGCTGGTAACAGATTTGCATCCAGTAACACGCTGTAGTCTTTGCTTCTAATTTCTTGCATGGCTGACTCCTTCGCCCACCATGTTAGAAGGCAATTTGAGTGCAAAATGTGAAAAAGCATCATGCAGGAGGCAGAATGATACTGGGGAAAATAGCACAGGATCCTGTTAATAAAGACTACATGGGAAGGAGCATTCAGAGAAGGTACTGAATTAATGTTATGGACAGCTTTAACTTTGGATGCAATGTAAATAGGTACACAGAATACAGCAGTGAATATGTTTTCCAATCTCTAAAAGGCATAGTCTATAAATAGACTTAAGTCTACTAAAATATCTTTTAAGACCCATGAAAGCATTCAGTAAAGACATCAAATCGTATTTATCCCCCAAACTCATCACAAAATGGCTACAGCCTTTCCCTTTTTTTCTCCCCCCTTTGAAAAACAATAGGAAACAAACTGGTTTATCTTCCCGTACCTGCTGTAAATACCTCTATGGCAAGGTAATTGCTAAGTGCATTGTGTTGAACAATTCGTTACTTTGTTAGAGGAACATTTGTCATGCCTTTTGGAGATGGCAGAAGATAATTGTCCTGTGACCTTTGGAAAATGAAATCAGTGGCATTACTCAGAAGCCAAAGTCGAGAAGTTTAAAAACAGATTTAAGAAGGGTTCCCATGCCTCCTGAAAAAGACACAATCTGCACTCCCACCGAAGCCAAGCTAGCCTATTCCAGCTCTTTTAGACCATTAATGATTTGTGCCTAACTAGCACTCAGGGTAGGTGATTCACCCATGCAAGCGCTGCAGGGCTCCCTGTCCTGTGCACAGCCCAGCTCTCCTCATTGCAGCAGTACAGGACACAACACCGTGGGCTGCCCGTACTGGAGAGAAGATCATGAGCTCGATTGTGTGCTACAAACAAAAGGAGAGCCATTATCAGACGCTGCCTTGCCAGGCTGCATAAAAAAAACGCCTCTGCAAATTGCATAATGCCCCTGGATGTTCCCAGCAGTGCCATGGCAGGCCCACGGGGCTGGCGCTCGGACAGGGAGGAAGCCGGATCTCCTCCCTCCCTCCCTCCCAGCATGGGAAAGCTCAGGAGAGCTGTTGTGCAGGCAATCCCCCCCCTCACTTATCTCCTGGGAAAGAGCTGTGCGGCTCTGGAGTGACGTCTGATGCACAGAGTTGTCACGGATCAGAGGGAGCCTGGCATGGCAGCAAGATGCAGCACCGAGCTTTGGGGAGCACCGGGCAGGGGAAACAGGAGAGATGCCACATTCATTCTCCTTGTGTGTCTACCACGTCCCTGTCCCTCAGCCTGCGCTCGTCTTGTTCACTGAGACAGCGTACCCCAGTACGATTAGTCCCTCTGTATTACGATGGGAAACTGACTGAAGGACAGGCAAGCACTAAATACAAAGCCTGTGTCGACTGAAGACCCTGTCTCACACTCGGCATGGAAGAGGGGTCGTCTAACAACACAGTAAGGCCGATGCGATACCTTGTTCTTTGCTGTTCAGGAGTCGGATGACTGTGCCTGCACCAAGGAGGGACGGGAAGGAAAGCACAGCTTGGGCAGAGGGAGGGGGCTGCTCAGCTGCCTCAGAGGGACTGTCAAAATGCAGCGTGCGGCTGAAATCTCCAAGGGGCACAAAATTCCCAACGGAATGCCAAATGCCAACATTACCAGCCAATGCTGAGTGGGCAAGATTTCACCATGAGCGACTGTGACTGTGATAAGCAGTGTGTGTGACCTACCTGGCTTCATCTCACTTGCCTGACAGTCCATATGCTTGGAATGCCTCCTTCTCCTTCTCCTCCTCCTCCTCCTCCTCCTCCTCCTCCTCCTCCTCCTCTGCTGTTACTGGTGGCACCAGGGATTTATGAGGCAGCAGGGAGCATTTCCTAATATTGGTTGGGTGTAACTTTCCAGCATGACTGATGGTGCTATTAAATGTGGCAAAGGGAAGAGCACAAGTGGGAAGGCAAGAGAGAGTACTTCAAACCCTGAAGATGAACGATAAGTGATATTAAATAGTTCTATGTATGCAAAATAAATGTTTGAAGCTTGCAAGGCTATTGTTACAGACATTGCTGGCTTATTAGAAAAGGGGAAAGCTATTTGGAAAAGTGGTGCCTATGTAGAAAAAATGATATCTATGTAAACAAGACAGAAAGGAGCTGGGACTTAATGGAGTTAGAGTTGCAGGAGAGTTTTAAATTAAAGACTAAGGGTAAGGGAGAGGTATGGAAGAACACACAGTTTGGATGAAGCTGTCAGATCTCTCTGTTAAGAAAAAGGATAGGACAGAAGGCAATGAAGATAAGTGGTAGCTAGCCCACAACCACATTTAAAACCCTCTCTGTACAAATGGCAGCGATCTGAAAATAAAGGAAGATGAACTAGAATGTCTGGCTGCAAATAGGGATATTGACAACACACGTATCTGGGAAACTTTCTAGAAAGAACTAATTAGTAAAATACTATTATACCAGGTTTAAACAGTATAAATGTCATAACAGTTCATGCCAGGGAGGGAAAGACAATTAAGTGACTCAAGTTCTCAGAAGATCTACATAGATTGAATGTACCAAATTAAATGTTTACCTTTAAAAAGGAGAATCACATAAAAGTGAGGAAATTTCTTGAAATCAGCAGCTAAAACCAGTAAAGCACTTGTTGATGATATAAGATTGTTTAAAGACACTCTACAGCAGGCTCAGCATCAAAGAGAAAATATTCAAAGGAAAAGAAAAAGTAAGCCAACATGATTAAACCATGTAACACTTCTGAGATGTAAAAATTCTTAAAAAAATAGGGAGTAAAGAAAGATGGAAAAGAACATAAAGTCTGACAAAGTGGATGTGAAACTACAATAAAGTACAAGAAAATGAAAAGCAACTTGCTAAATGTGTAAAACGTAATGATAAGACTTTTCCTAGCACAGCAAAAGCGGGAGGCTGCCAGAGAGCTCGTGGGGTACACGGATGATCCATATGTAAAAGGAGCACTTGAGAGAGACAGGCCATAGTAGAAAATCAAAACTAACTCATTGTGTTAGTGTTCCCGGTGGAACTCCCACGCTGGATCACTCATTACGGAGGATCAGTCTTTGGGGGTAGTTTCATGACATCTTCAACAGGACCAGGCTGAGGCCTCCCTTCTCCTTGGTCAGGGTCTCCTGCCCCGTTCCTTGTGTCAGCGCTGGTCATTGCCTAATCGCATGGTGAGCCAGCTCAGGCAGTGAAGGCAGACCAAGGGTATGGGTGATACTGCACGCAGCCTGGGATGCCAGGTAGCAGAGAGAGGCTCCAGCAGCAGGGACTCCCTGCCTTGGTGTCATGAATTACCAGCTTTCCCAGGGAGAAGTTTGATGTGGGACTTCCAAGACTGGGGGATGCAGAAGGAAAAGCCGTCAGCTGGAAGCTCAGCCCAGCACACAACAAAAATACATTCTGAAGGAGCTGTGGGAGAGGCTGAGACCTTGGATATTAATCTAAATATGTTTCTGGGTCTTCTCCTTGCCAGAAAATGAGCATGTGTTGGAGGAACCCTAGGACTATGCCATAGACACATCTGGGTCCCCTGCTGCACCCAGGAGCCAACTGCTCACCCCGCTGAGCGCAGAGCCAGCGCAGCCCATCAGGTTCCTCACCACACTGGGTCTGGGGAGCACCCAGCTGGCAAGGAGGGGTGATGTCTTGAGGATGCCAATATGACATTTCTGAGCTGTGTGGTTCAGAGACAAAGCGGGTGGATGTCAGTCAGCCCGCTGAGGCGATTCATGGCAGCTGCTAAGGGCTGGTATTCTTTACCTGACACAGAACTGACACAAAGCAAAACATTCACTCCATGCCTCATTGAACTCCTACATAAATAAGGAGAAGACCCACCTCATGAGGTTGCTTCAAGAATTGATATGGCCAAAGCTTTGAGATTCTTAAATGCAGGCACAAATTATTTAAACAGCTTTTAAGCAGTTCTTTTTAAATGTGAAACAGACATGGTTACGTCAAGGTCCTTTCAATTGGATATGTGACCAAGATGAAAGTGAGGGTCTGGAGCTGATCATCTTCAAAGTGGAAGCACCTGGGGTGGCTGCTCTGTGAGGATGCCAAGCACTGCACAGGCACTGGAAATTCAAAACATTCCAGCTGGTGATTTGTTACACCAATCTTTTTCATCTAAGCTAGATCGGGCTGTGAATCAACATGGCACAGACTTCCTGCGATGGACAGAACCATGCTGCAGTCATTTAAAGCAGAGACATGCAAAAGTTGTATCCTTTTCCTTTCTGAGCATTTCTGCTTATCCAATAATTAAGCAATTTAAAGCTCCCAGTTTTCCCATAAACATTTGCCACGAGCAGTTACGTTTAGCCATGTCTCGGCAGGTCTTAGTTCCATGAGCAGATTTTTTATGATAATTTCTGTTTTTTTCACGGTAGCTCTCCAAGACTGTATTTGGGACCACGTTGTGCTATCTGAGGGAGAGAGACTTTGTACTTTTTCCAGACACAAGAATAGCTTTCTCTGAAACCAAGCACAGCCAGAAATGCAAATAAATGACTGTCACAGTATCTGACATGGTAACACTAATTAAAACAAAATTAAATGAAGATAACGAGTCTTTGATGATTGCCTCTTTTCCTTAAATTTGGTAATTTGGAATTTCCTAGCCACGTGGATCTTCCAAAATGAATATTCAAGTGTTCCTTTTCCTCTCCAAGTGTCAGCATGCTCTATCTGAGGGCACTAGAGACTTTTCAGGGAGGTGTGGTTGGAAACACTGTCTCCTATCTGTCCCAGCCAAGCTCCTGAGTCACGCTGGTACAGAGGGCAGGAGAGGTTGGTGTTCGGATTCTTCTGAGTGAAGCTGGAAATCTTGGCAAATGCTTTGGATGTGCTTGGTGCTTTACTCCTAACATCCCTCCTGAAACATCACACAGTCCAGGCATGCCATATGGCCCAACAAACAAGCTTAAGGTTTAGGTTGTTGCTGCTTTTTCAATCAGACCTTAGGTCACCATCCATTAGGCCTTAGGCACTTTGAAGCTCATGCATGTAATTAAATCCAGTTAAATAAAAGATAAAATCCATCTTGTCTTTATACTGTCTTGAATGCTGACCTGAAATAAGCCGATGTTGTGTTTGCACTTTTCAGCACTCCACAGTGGAGATCAAACACATCCCATTTCTCATGTTGGGATTAATAAGTGACTCCCAGCTAATTGAACCTCTCAGCTTCCATGATACCAACACATACAACACTCTCATTTCCAAATATTTTAGCCACTTTTGTGGTTGCCATTACTGTGGTCTCTGGTCAGCGTCATAGTCTTGAATGCATATATACCCATCACATCTCTGTGACTGACAGCTGCTCTTTTACCAACAGTACAGATGGACATCTCTGGGCCAGAGAACAGAACATGTCCCACGCTATGACAGACACCTTCCAGCTCCTTGGAGCTCAGCAGGCAGCACAATCACTGCACCAACTTTTCTCTCCCGTTTTGTTTCAAAAGGCACAGGCCAAATCCCACTGGCATCTACAAGCATCTTACCATGGACTTCACAGACCTTCTACTGACTTCAGCAAACTTGGCTCGAACGTAATTGCTCCTGCCAGCCTTCCTGTGCTCCTGGACTTCGCAGGGCAACTGCTAAGGACAGAAATAAATCCTTTGTTTACTCTGGTAACTGGAGAGCTGCTTTAACCTCTGGCTAAAAACAGGTGCCTTTTCCTATCAGGTTTATGAGTCACTCATCCCAGGAAAGACTAGTGAACTTGGAAAGCCCAGGGCTCACTGAACAACAGGAAAGGATGACTTTTTAATTGAGTGGTGGCAAATTTCATCATCTGGTTTTCCTGGGTGGCTTTTTTCTTTTTATGTTATGTTAAGTCATTGGTTTAACACAGCTCAGGCTTGTTCCTCGCAAATTCCTTTTCTGTGTGGTATTTCAGCATCATATCCAGTTTGGGATGGAAAACACTACTGGTGTTAGACTCTTACGGGAAACAGCAGGTGTAATGTGTGACTACATAAAGAGTACAGGCAATTAATACATCTGTAATAGATTTTGTGCTTGGTCTAGAATAGTCAGACCTTTTAGCACAGGGACTTGTATTTCTTTTTTGCTTTTTTTTTTCTTTTTCTCCTTTTTTTCCTTTCTTCCTTTCTTTTTTTTTTTTTTTATGTGAAGTCAAAGTGCTCACTTTCTACAGAGCTGTTTTCAGAGAAAACCACATTGCTTCTCACATACTGTCTGGCCAGGAACAGCTAAGGAATTCTTAAAAGGTGACCTTCAAAGGTGACTTCTTTTTGAAGAATTAAAAAACCCCAACCTGCAATACCTTTCCTCTCCAATATTAACACTAGAAATTCAGGTCTTATCACCCTGTTTTTCCACAACTGAAGAGTTATGACAACATCCTGAGAAGTTGCTCTGGGGGTATTTCTCCACTGTACAGTTAACTCATATTCTGATCCAAATTAAAATCAGTGGCTCTTGTAATACACAGAGGACAAACCTCTGACTGGACCAGGGTGTGCTCCCAGTCCAGACCAGCTTACCTGGCTGGCTGTAGAGGGCAGAACCTGGGACTGGACCTTACCTGTTTTGCACTGTGACTGCAGACAGGAAAATGAAATAAAAATCACTTGAATTGTGGTGGTTCTCCAGTGCATGTTCTTTAGCTCTCCTATGGCAGCCAAGGGGCTGCAAAAAAATCGTACAGCCTTTAAACACCAGAAAAGTCTGGCTTGGTGACCAGATACACACAGATTAGCACAGCATCAGCAAGGTCATAGGAGTACAGGCAGATCTGTGCTTGTAATTGGGCTGGGTCAACTATGCAGTGAAAACAAAGCTTGGTAGGGGAACTGATTTTTGTGTAAAATCTCTGATAGTTTTGCTAGCACCTCACTAAGTTAAGCAGAAGTCACCTGGTCTCTGCGTGGCAGAGATGTTCAAAAGAGCCCTCTCCTCATGTCTGTGTCCTTTGTGGAAGATCAGTGCATAAATGGTGAAGAGAAGGCTTGACATTCTTGGCACTGCAAACGAAGCAGATAACTGTATCTTTGGTGTAATGGAGGAAAACATATATAAACCCTCCTCAACAGAGCTATACAGAGGAACATGTGCAAAGTATCTCCCCCTTGACAAAAATCAAAGGCTTTCTACATTGTTTGATATAATAAACCACAAATATTTCCAGTTCCTGCCTATACCCACCCTGTTCCCTGTACCCCCTGCCCTGCACCGCTTTAGGTTGCTTTGAATGACACTGGCCCTACTTACAAAACCAGCAGAAAGTAAATTACCCACATGTATTATTGCAGGGTTAATTTTTAACCTCTTCCAGCTGCACAGTCAGCTGGCTTGGTGAGACTGTTCCTGCAACCAGTGATCAAGTGACAGCTTTCCATTCCTGTCATGCATGGTTTGGAGGATTCCGAACAGAGTGCTGCAGAGTTGCACCACATCCTGAGCCCACACCACGACCAAAGAACAGGGCCAAAGGGCTGCAGAAGCCACATGTGCCCAGAAGGCTGCAGGGATGGACATAAGAGAGAAGATGAGATGAGTGAGACACATGCATCTGAGAAAAGTGATGTTAATTTGGGTCACTATGAGACTTAGAGGTCTACAGGAAGGGTATCAGTATCACAGCCAGTGCTTATTCACCGTGACCAGCACTGTGTCAACAGGCCTATGGGGAGCAGAGCACTGGCCAGTATCTGTCCACGAGCTCTCGGGGGGCCACAGACCACAGACTTGGTGGAGCAGACAGCAGCACACACTATATACTCGCTCCTTGCTGTCAAAGAGAGGATCTGCAAAGCATAACTAAACCCTGGTGGGCTACCTACCTGAACCAGTTGTTGCTTGGCTCCCGCAGGGACCCACAGCCTCACAGCTGTAGCAGCACAGAGACTGCCACCCACCCAGCTAGGGAGAGGCATGGGGATGAGCATCACGTGGGGCCCCACAACATGGGGCGAGCCCAGACTGAAAGGTTCCTGCTCCTCTCTGCCACATCCTGCAGCTGCAGTGCCCAGCCATATGCTCCAGCTGAACCAGCTTGCTAGCCCCCTGAGACACCCAGCTCAGAAAAATGTGAAATAAAGAATACAGAAAAATATAAAATAAAAAAGATGAGCAGATCATTTCTAGCATAGCAAATTTAACCTACTCATCCAAAGCATTCAAGGAGCACCAGAGCCGTTGTAAATGGTGGGAGAAGGTGGCAAGGAGCAGGATTGTGGGGGAAATAAGATTTTCTCTCTGGTGATGGGTAGCCGCTAAAATGCCTTGCACCATGGCAAGAGCGAGACCTTCGGGCTACGTTGAGGGAACGGCTGCTTGAAACTGCAGATGTCCAAGCTGAAGCAAGACAGGGAGTGTCTGCCTGGCTCCTTCCTTCAGCAGTACCCTGTGTGTCCACGGCCACAGGGCTGCACCAGGACTAGTGCTGGCATGGGGCAGAACAGTCCTACACCAGAGGCAACTGCCTGTGTGGTTATGGCAGGAGTCTAACAGCAACAAGAAAGAAAGATTTACATCTTGCTGAGAAACGTACTATAAAGTCTGCGAAGCTCTGTCAAGCCTCTTCCTGGAGCTACATCCAAGGACTTTTCAATTGAAAAGCTATTTTCTGCTTTTAAATTGAAGAAAAGGTATGACCAGCTCTGTGAAACACCCCTAACTGAGGAAAGCCCCAAGTGCAAATACTTTCCTATAGGCATAGTCTGGAATAGAATAGGATCAGAAAGGCATATGAAAAAACAACCAGGTTGGTGATGCCTGCACAGGCACCGAAGCCTCAGCCTCCAGCCCCGCTTCCAGTGGCCAAGCTTATGCATGACAGTAACGCTCCCAGCTAGATAAGGCTGCAAGGGGAGATTTTAGCAATTAACCTGCCTAAACAACAGTCCCAGCACCGCTAGCCCAAACTGTGTGAGAAGTCAAGAGCAAAATTCAGTAGAGTGGTGAAACACAAGTGGTGAGGGAACCATGCTCAGACATAAAAGTGACCATCTACTTAAAAATAATTATTCTGATCTCAGCTGTCCTTAATACCACTAGTAAGAAAGCTGGTTATGTTAGGCTTTTACTAAAAAAAAAAAAAAAAGTACTACTATACTGAAAATACCTCTACCTCTGTGACAATCCAATCAAGGCTTCTCAACTGTCCTCCACACTCCTGAGCCCTACAGGATTAGACCACCTTTAGGGCAGCCAGTGCAACATGCTATGCAAGCACAAACACAATTATTTCTAGTTGTCTGCTTTGGGACCACTGTACTGAGAAGGCAGATCAGCCTGCTCTGAGTCTGTCCACCACAGAGGACGTAAATCAGGTGTGAGAATCCACTTCTGCTTCCATCACCCTCCCTGTTAAGCCAGCACCATCTCTCCTAATGGCAGAGAAAAGGGTACTGGTCAAAAGCAGGGTGAAAGACAATTTTTCTGCCCTGTCAGCATTACAGGTTGGAAGCACCAGAGAATGGGAAGGTGATGGTTTGGTATGTTTTCATAGCAGAGAGGGGAAGCATGTCAATAATACAGAAAAATGTGCCCTGTAGCTCTCATGGTACCAGTGCTATATCATGTGTGCACTTCTGGGCCACCTAATAATAGCAGAATATTGGTAAACAGAGGGCTGGGACTAGGGTGAAGAGTGAGTGGGGAAAACGATGACGACAAAGGAAAAGCTGTTAGGGGAGGAGGCAGGAATATGAGAATATTAGGAGCACATAGTTAGCTCCACTATCAGCAAGGTGAAGGACATAAGTGGGCAGGCTGGCCAAGGTGACAGCCTGGCTGCAGTGGGGTGGGTACGGAGAGTTCATCACAAGGGAGGGGATACGTCAGGTGAGGGATTGCAGTCTGCTGGGACGCAATGGCTTTTGTTTCTACACTGCTCAGTTTAACCCAAATCAGCCCAAAACAGTGCAGCCCCATGCACCCATCAGATGCTGGGCTGCAATGCAGACCAACCTGATGCTCTGTGGTCCAGCCTCCAGCGGACAGAGAGAGAGAAAACAGTTTTCTCACTGTCACATGCCACCCTCTGCCCCCAACTCTGCATGATAGCCAGGGCCAGGCTTTTACACAAGTATTGATTTAATGGGATTCTCCACCGTTTGCAGGATCTGGTCCTTCAGGGGTCCGCAGGGTGAGGCCATGACATAAGGCAGGACTTTCCAGTGAGAAAGAGAAAATCAGTGATGGGGAATCCGCTTCCCCCCACCCCGCCCCCAACGCAGGAGAAGCAGCATGCCCTCTCTGCATGCCTGTAAGTGCTTCTTCCTAGGAAGTAAATTGCTAGTAAATAAACCAACACGTCTCTCAAGGCTTGGTTTGGTTTTTCCCAATCTTGTCAAGTGCTTGGCAGCTATGAAAAGGGATGGGAAGATATAGTTTTGGTAAGGAGTTAATGAAACTTCGTAGTTCTTGTTTACGTGTCAGGCTTTGAGAAGCCAGAACGGAGCCCAGGCTGTGTCCAGCCATCAGCTGGCCACGAGCAAGCTGTGACTTAACCACCACAGGGGAGAGTGAGCTGGAAAAAATCCCTCATGGATTCCCAAAACAGCTACTGGCTGATCTGGTCCTGAGGTGACTAATAACAAATTGGACTGATTTGACACTCTGTGGCTTTACTGGAAAGTTAATTTTTTTCTTTTTTTTGTCATCCCCACAGCATAAAAAAGCTCCTTCCCCTTGCTGGGTTCCAGGGAAACACAGAGGAAGCTCAAATAAAGTAACAATTTACTTTGATGCTGTAAATGTTACAGCAATGCTTATTTGGGAATTGGGAAATTTCATTTGGTCTGTGCTAAAATGTCCTAACTAAATTGTGTTCAGATCTAGCATCAATAAGAGGCCCCACAATAAAGAGGGCCAAGAGCAGAGAACAAAAACACACATTGAAAAAGAGAAGTTTAAGCCAGTCTCTCTTAAAACATAGTATGAGCTGGGCCTCAGCGCACCTTGCTCTTGTTCAGTTTTGCTAATTATCCTTCCTGGGTCAGTTCGTTGTTTGCTTGGCTTTAAAATATTATTTCCCTGGTCTCTGGTTGAAACTTACTACGCCTGCTCTCCAGGCTTCTCAGAAGCATTATCAGCCTTCAAAACCTCCTGCATTCCTCCTTCGTGCTCCTGTTCCTGCATCCCATCATCCTCGCCAGCCCAGAGGTATCAATTAGAGGATGATCCCAGGGCACTCACACAATGCCATCAAAAAGCCACTGTGTCACCTCCTCACACCACTTCCTCAGCACTCGTTCCTATGATTCCCATGTTGCTGGAAGGGAGAGGCATGAAAACAAACGTGACCTGTGCTTCTCCAGGACACAGTCCCAGCAGCTCTTTCTGTCAAATTAGCAAAAGGAACTGGCAGAAAGGAGCCTGTTATTCTGGTTCTGCTGACCACCTGATGACAGAAGCAATTAATCCCAAATGAAAATAAAAATGTTATGAAATGCATAAGTCAGTTGTCCTTAAAAAAAAATTGCAAGCAGAAAACTGCATTTTTCTTTCCTTAGTAACAAGTTTGGAAACAGAAATAAATTTGTCAGTTGAATCATCTGGAGGTGCTTAGTCTGCAGGTTTCTCGAAACAACACACAGGATGAGATTTTTAAAAGTTGGAGAAGGATATAACCAAGTTGTCCCCTTCTTCCCCTTTTCTAAGCATCCTTACTTGCATTATCAGCAGAGGTACAGAAAACATAACAGAGGGAATTCAAGAAGCTCATAAATGTTACTTTTTTCTATCAAGTTCTGAGTTTTCCAACATGAGACTTTTCAAGTGGGATGAAGAGAAATTTCTATGTTTTTCTTAAGAAACAAATAAACAAAGAAGCCACCCACAAAGCATAACACCAGAAGTCATCCAAGTCGTGGTTTCAAAGTGAGCATTTCGCGTAAACCTAATGTCTAGTTTTGTGAAATTGCTCCTGAGAAAAGCTCTAAGCCTCAAATGTAACTTCTTCAGACCTGAAGTTCTAAGGATTCATACTGCTTTGGGGCATTTGCATTTTCCTCCTCCCTCACTTCTTACTTTGCTACAACAAACATTTCAGGGAAGTGTTTAAGTGCAAGTAAAAATCTGCTTGCAGTGCTGACTTTAATTTTCAAGTACACAGTATTGAATAGGGAGGGCAGGAGAATCTGTCTTGATTTTTTTGTGGCTTTGTCCTGAATCACAAAGACCAGATGGGTAATTTCAAGCAGAATGACTTTTATATCTGAACGGGAAACACACAGAACAAATGACAGCAAAAGTCAAGCCTCCTGTGTAGCAGGTACCTTCTACGGCACTCCTCAGAATGAAACATGAAAAGCACCCCTGCCCCTGCAGACCTCTCAGGGATGGACAGCTTCAAAGCACTGCAACACCTTTTTAGAAGACGCTTCATTTACACCGAATTTATAAAACTGTCTATTCCTTCACAGATGATAAAGGATGGATGCACAGTGAAAAGCAAAGCTCTTTTTCACTCTGTTAGTAGAAACGTGGCCAATTCTTTTCTTACTGTGCAGAGACTCTTGTGTGCATGTACTTTGTGTGCAAATAAGACAGTGCAACATTATTCTGACTTGGTCTTTATCTCTTGCCAAATGGCTGTAACAAAGAATAAACATTTCTGAGTGTATCTTGCTCCGCTCTTGAGTACTTCTTCCCATCCCTTTGCTATGACTTACTTAAACAATTATTTCGACACTTATACAATCCTGATGCGAACTGACTCACCTATACCGATTAAACCATTGTAAAGGGATTATCTCCATTTAATCCTTGTTGTCCTATAGATACAAATTAGAGCAGCATTTGAAATGCACACAAGTGCTCTCAACCTTTGTGTTTAACTTCGTCTTCTTGCTTTTGACTGTCTGTGGCCTCCCTTGCCTTGCCGAATATGTTCCTATTGCTTCTTTTTCCCAAACTCAGACATCACACCCACACCTATACAAGTAATCTCTTCTTGAACTGTGCCACTCCATATTCCCTTCTCCATCTGTGTTTGCTCTTTGACCAGCTCTACAGACTCCACCACCCTTTCAATGTGCAAATACCCCTGCGTATCTCACACACTGAACCCCGGCTGGGTTTGTGCATATCCCTTCAGCATAGCCTGAAGAGCATCCCCGCTCCACAAGCTGCTGCTCTGCTGAACACCCACTCCAGTCAGGGCATAGAGAGGAAACAATCAGCCCACAATGGCAAGGCCTCTTCTGAGTTAAAATTTCTTGCAAATTTACATATTTAGGAAATAGAGACAAGCTTGAAGCTGTATGACATGGCCCCCTCTTCTGTAGCTCTTCCTCTTTAATGTGTTATATGTCATGTATTAGCTTACAAACTCTTTGCTCCTATTATTTGCCCGTAATAAATTTCCACATGCTTACTGGGTATATCTGAAGGATGTAAGCTGCACAACAGCATCCTTGTGATTGCTTGAAACCATCGGGTCTAATGCTCCCAGACTTCTCTAAGCCTGGAAGTAAACAACCTCTCTATGGCACCACCCCATGCTCCACCCACCAACTCTACTTTCCAAAAATAATGGGCAGTGAGTGAAAATGAAAGGGTTAATT
The DNA here is from genome assembly GCF_023634155.1 of Falco peregrinus. Classification (NCBI taxonomy): domain Eukaryota; kingdom Metazoa; phylum Chordata; class Aves; order Falconiformes; family Falconidae; genus Falco; species Falco peregrinus. The sequence goes on along the minus strand of NC_073721.1, from coordinate 33,224,053 downwards.
TCTCTCTGTCTCTGGTTAACCTTTCCAGGCTATTCAGTTTCCTTTCAGACTCCAGCCCATCAGAGGCATGCAAGTTGAGGGATAGAATTACACACTGGGCATGTTTCCTGTACTTAGTGGGTGGATAGAGCACAACTTCCGTACTAATAATGTCAAGGTAATTAGGACATCCTGCAAAACCTGTAACAGGGAAGAAATAACTATTGTTTATTGTCATTTTCCATTGTTGAGGTGTTGGGCTCCCCTCACAACTCTTCTTGTCTTTCGTTTTGAGCCCATCTCTACATTTGCAGAGACACAACTGAGCCAAATACAAGAACCCCAGGATTTGCAATATGGACTTGGGTTAAAATCTTTTTCTTTTTTTTCCAGCCCCACCAGTCCTCCCAGCCCTGTCTAAGGGCCTGTAGCAATCAGTGAAACCAGCACCTCTGTCCCTCACATAAGCCTCTGAGCCACCGGGCTGCAGAAGCCCATCTCTGGCTCAGCAGTGAATTAGTTTATGCAGTGTGACACACTTCCAACAAGATGGATCAAGAGCACCTCTCACACACCTCCTTCTTCCACAAAGCAGACTCTAGTCTGATGGTTAGGAGAACCCTTGGGCAGATGAGGCAGAGCTCTAGAAAGGCATCTCCCCTCTCGAGAAGAGCCCAGTGTGCAACAGCTGCTTACTGGAGTCACTTCTGGCTCTGCTGGGAAGAAATGCTTCTTGTTCAGCCTTCAAAAGAAAAGGCACCAGCACGGACCTTCAAGCATCATGAAGCCCAGCAGCCTCCTCCCAGGCCACAGGAGCCACAGAATGGGGTAAGATTTAAATAATTATGCTCAGTGTTTCGTACTGGCTCCCTTAAAAAGCTCCTTTCTTTGATGTATGCTTTGGTGGATGCCATCTAGAGGAGTGGAGCTCTTCTTTTGCCCTTCGGGAAGCCAGATTTTGGAGAGAAGCAACACACTTTCCTTGGGGCCAGTGAACGTAGCTGGAAAAAATGTAAACAAGCTGGTAACTGAACCTTTTTTTAGATCTCTGTTTCACAAGATTTTTAGCAGCAGACAACTAACGCTACAGGTTTGCTATGAGCTGCCTCTCCCCTCACTAAAAATATACCAAGGATGATACAGTTGCATGGGCACAATACTGGGAACCAGTTGGACGTGCAGCCCAGGGCTGCACATTCACTGAGGGGGATGGATGAGAAATGAGACAACTGCGAGGCAACACGCAAGCCTCTCAAAAAGAAAAAAGATCCTTCGCTGGTCTTTTCGGGTTGCAGCCATCGCAGCCTGCGCCTGCACACAGATGCCAGCACCACCTGTCCCATATCAGAGGGAGCACCTCCATGGTCAGGTGCAGACAGCTCAGCCTGGCTGGAGAGCTGGGGCCTGCTGGGCTCCAAAGCCATTTAGATGCATTAGCAAGGACCATCTCTTAAGCCTTGGCGAGGGAACGTGACTGTGCAGACATACTCTTGACTGGGGCCGCTAGGTACTAATTCGTGCGTGTGCTGCCCAGCTAAACGGGCTTTATGTCCATAATGGAACACAGATAATGATCTGTTAAATTATTGCTCTTCCCTTTCTAAGGTTTCCTGGCTGCTGGCTGCTGATGTTCATAAGCACTTCAAGGAAACCAACACCGACTTTTCCTCAGGTGGAGGTTTTCAGGATGCCGTGTGTCTCTTGTTTGCTCTGCCAAACATATTTCCGAGAGTCATGGTTTTGCATACATTGCAAGCACAGCCTGCATCAATATCCTGGGGGGAATTGTGATTCTAATTAATGACGGAGTCCTCCTAAAGGTGTCTCTATTAAGCTTGTACATAAGGGTATTCTGCTAGGAAATTTCCCTTCCCTCTCACATGGCACAAGCTGTTGCCATCTGCAAAAGATATTGACAACAATGCTGAGCCTAAATTGTTAAGTGTACTGCTGCCGGGCTTGTGGGGAGATCCACATGTTGTACAAGCCCTGTCTGAAGGGGCTTGTGTGTAATGAAATTCTGCACTTGCTTTTCAGAACTGCCAGGTTTTCACACTGCACTTGCGACTGTCATCAAATTCAGCCTGTAAAAGAAAACTATGCATTTCAGATGTGAGGGAGAGGCAGAGAAAACGGATCTCAGGTCCTGAAATAATTAAAGATGATTCTGAAAGAGTTTGAAAAAATGAAATTGTGAAAGTAAGTTACAGCATAAGTCAACAGAAGACTGCTAGCAATCAGAAGGTCATGGTTGTCTGTAACAATACTTTTAACCCTATAAAATAACACCTGTGTCTGAAGGCTGCTCTCCACTCAAAATTTACTAGCATAATCATACTGCTAAGAACACGCTCTGTTTGGACACACTTCTTTCGAAATAAGAATGTTCATATAGGCTGGAAATATGGGTGTAACATAAAGTATAATTATTCTGGTAAACTTCCCTTCCCTAAGGAAAAAAACCACCTTGTCTGGTTCATTGTGTGCACTGATTTTAGAAGCAACAACTGACCCACAGATGAAAGAGCACACCCACCCAAAAGACAGGTCCCACAGCCCACGTGCTTCCCTATCTGCCAGGCTAGAATCAAAAAGCTGAGACTTACAGAAAAATCCACCTTTCCACAAAAGTCTGGAAGGAGGAGGTTGGTGGCTGAAGTGACTAAGTAACAGCAATGCCTTTGGTCTAGCTCACTGTTTCCTCTTCACTGCTACAACGTGGGAACGAAGCTGTGGGATAACTGGGGGTGGGAGAGCTGCAATGGTTGGTCTGGGCAGTGCCTTTCCCTCAGAGACTGGGAATTTCGTACACAAAGCAGCCTGTGCCTCTCAGCCTCCTGGAGGAGTGCGGGCCAGCAGAGGTTAACAATTGACCCTAACCCTTCTGTGTGGGAGTGGGTTGAACTGAGGCAGAGGCAGCAGAAATTCCTGCTGACGGGTCCAGAAGGGTCACCTAGTGATAGGCTTCAGCTCTACCCAAACTCTGAAGAATGTCCCCGCTTGCCAGTCTCGCTAGGCCACTGAAAAGGTGGGGATTTCATGGGACTGCTCAGCTGCAGGACTTTCCACTCGGTTTTCTTCTGAAAAGGAAGATCCCAGCCATTGGACTTGGACACTGTAATCCTGAAGGTCGTCCTGTGAGCAGCCCATGAGCATTCCCTGCCTCAGCGCTTTGCTCAACCCAGCCTGCAGTGACACAGGTTTTATGGGTTTCAACCACTTCCTTTGCAACGCTGCCTCAGATATCCCACGAGGAATGCCATTTCCTTTTGCTAAGCTTTTCATGCCATTCCTAGTCATGCCCAAGTAGCTATTCTCCTGTCTGACTTACTCAGCCTTTGAAGACACACAGCTCCTAAGAGATGCAGGTGCTAGAAAGTGCTCTTAGGAGTCCAGCATTAGGACATGGACAGTTAACTGCTGCAGGCCTTCAAGTCCTGAGCAAATCCTCTAGTGACTATTAACAGCAATGAAAGAAATTCTGCCTTTTGCCCTAGAGACTCTCTGGTATTTTTGAAAGCAAGCAGAGCTGCCAGGCCAGAGTCAGTTCTGCTCATTGACTGCCTTCTGTTCCTCTTCCTCCCTCGGTCAGCTTTCTAACAGAGACAAGCAGCTGCCCAAGCCTCGGAGTTCTTCAGATGTTGATCTAAACAGTGCCCAGAGCTGTGTCTGCCCACAGGAACTTGGTGATGTCAGATAGGTATAAGGAAGAGCATCTGGTGGAGGGAGTTTGAAGCAGCTCTGCTGTCTGCCCACAGCTGCTGGAAAACAGTGGGGCAGGACACAGTGGGCAAAAGCCTACAAAATAATACTAGTCAGAGTCACTTTGAAGAAAATGTTGTGAATTTACCAGTTCAAACTCTTCAGGAGAGAGATGTATCACCAGAGAGCCTCACAGCAGGCTACAGACATCACCCAGCTCTCAGGGAGGAAGCAAATTCCTTTCACAATGTGGTGCTGTGCAACCAGCACATCTGTATCTGGGCACAAGCATCATGTCAGGAAAGAGCATCCAGAAGGGATCACTGGTGACAAGCAAAGACACTGAGACACCTTGCAAAGACCCTTCTTTAGAGACCATCTCACATTTTGCATGGTTTTATAAAATCCTGAATGGAGCATGTTGCCTCACATGATGCTGTCTGATGGAGAAGAGCAGCTGGAGCACTCAGAAACTACATGGGGGCCTCACTGTGTGGCTGAGGCCAGTGTAGATAACCTGTGCTGGAGTTCCACTGCCAGATGGCATTGGGACTTTCATCAGGCAATCAAAGGTCACAAAATACACGTACATATTTTAAAACAATCATTTGACACTCTCAGAATAGAGGTGAAGAGTCTTCTTTACACACTTACTACAGCTTTGCATACCGCCAGGTGGTAAGAAAACCTTAAAAGTGCTCTCCTCATAAAAGCAACCACAGAAGAAATATTTCTGATCTTAGTTATCAGTCCGCAAACATCATAGAGTTCAGACATTGCTTATGAGACACCCTGGGTGTCAGGAGTGAGGTAAGTCTACCAATTCCACTAAATCATGCCTCCTGGTTCTTCAAAGAAAACAGCAGTTGCCCTAAAGACACATTGCTCACTTTCATTGGCATTTTTCATGAAGAAGAGAAGCAGAGCCATTCCCCATCAGGTGACCCTGTAAGGGACATCCTGTACAGCCATGCTAACAGACCCCTACCCAAGCTCAGCAGACACCTTGAATGATCATGAACGCCACAGGTGCCTCATCCCAGGTCCAAGTGCTTCGAGGATACAGCAGATGGCAGAGATTGTCCCTGCAGCTCTGAAGTCACGTCTGCACTGAAAAGCAGTGTCAGCTGTTCTTTTTCCTTCCTTCCCCCTAAAACAATCCTTCGACCTGACTCTCAAGCAGCCCCACTCCCCTCGGGACCCAGGGATGTCCCAGGGCCACCTAGCCAGCCTGCCTGAGAAACACACAGCAGCACCCGGAGCGCGAAAACCAGCGCAGGCGTCGTCCCTAAAAGCACAAACCTCTCCCCACCAAACCCTTCACCCAAGGTCGCACTGCCAGCTCTGCTCCTGACGTACACCTTGCCTCGGCACGGCTGCCAAAGGCCTCTTGAATTAAGTCGGCCAATAAGTTTAGTGATACCTGGAGGTTGCGTTTCATATGCCTCTGCTCCCAAAAGAAAAAAGCTAACAGGGGAGCTGTCGTGGCTTTGACTAACTTTTGTTTTGAGTTTCGTAGTTCCTTTGAATGAGAAGCAAGAAGTGAAACCTTAGGGTGAGGGTGCAGTGTAAATCCCCAGATAGATCTAATCAGATGAAGACTAGAGTCTTTGTTCAGCTCCACAACGTGGCTTGACCTACACCAAAGCAGGACCTTAGTGAGAGGGAAGACTTTGCAAACAACTCCAAGCATGAAACCCAGCCAGCACTTGGAGGTAGGACGGCTGTGACATGCATAGAAGGAGAACCAGTGCTAACACGGACCAGTAGCTTTCATTAAAGGATCTGGTTTTGTGATCAGCTAAAGCCAGTCTGAGTCCGCTTCCTCCTTGCCATACATTGCCATCAGCTCTCCCATGTGGGCACTGGTCATCACAGCGCCAGGTGCATTGCCAGACTGGCCGGCTGATCTGGATCAAAACCAAAATCCTGAAAAGTCTTCGGACAGGTAGGAGCTAATCCTTCTCCCCATCCCAAGTGCCAGCACCAACAAGGGAAGTGGCAGGAAGCTGCAGCCAGATGTTCAGGGGAGGACAGGACTGCTTCTTTCAGCCACAGTGCAAACCTGAAGCATAAATCCATGCACCTAGCACTCTAGAGAAATCACGTAATTCGTAACAGCTAGGTAGAGTACATGCCCCGTGTCCCACTGAGTATGCTTAACTCAGAGGTGAACTTTCATGTGAAACGTTAGAAGATGACAGAGGAAACCAGAAACTGAACTGCAGTAGGAACATAATAGTACCGCCTGTAAGGCGACAAGTCTGAACGCTGACCTTCTTTACTGAAAGTTCATTCTGCATCCATCACACAGAATAATCAAAATAGATATTTGCTTCATGAATTGCAAACCAACCTGCTTTGTGTGCACTGAGGATCCCCAGCGTTGATACAAATTGAGAAAAAATTCCAAAGTGGAATGGTTTACTTTAAAAAATTAACCAAGTCAATATTACTGGGGGGTTAATATTATATATATACACACATATATATAAATACAAATATACATAAAAAATAAGCAAATCAGTACACTACACAATTCCTTCTAGCCTCACGTGGGTAAAGACCATTAAATTTTAGTGGAAGAAGTTCTGTGACAGCAGATTTTTCCTTTATAGCAAACACTATGGTGGATGTCAGTGCAGGCAGTTCTATAAAGCTGGGCTGATGTGAAGCTCTGACGATCCTAGGAATGAGTTTCTGAGATTATGGATTTGTGAATGCCTAATTTTGGAGAAGGTGGGAGTGGTACCCTTATTCCACTCATCTGAGCAATGTCAAATAATCTCGTGAGTGTTCTGTACTTCTGAAAAGAATTACCAGCCTCAAGTTGGTCCGCCTTGGTTCACCGGTCACCAGAAACTGGCCACAGAAGACTGTAGCTTAAAGCTACAAGTTGAAACGAGACATGTATTTGCTTCCCAAATGAGCAGTTCATCCTCTTTAGAAGGGAAATCTGCAAAGGAAACACAACAGCTACTTCCTCCTGCATTTTGAAATCATAAAGAAACACCGTAAGCACTCAGTTTAGAGGCTTGAGCCTGATGTCTTCTACTTATGGGGTTCCCTGTCCAGCAACACAAGTACCAGCTGAACGTGGGGTGTTCTTTTAGCAGATACCTCAACCCTGATGGAATGATGTCTCCCAGCAGAGACTTCGCCATTCAGACATTTCCCCCCAAGCCTCCAGCACAGACACCAGCCAGTACAAAGGGCACAGGCGGTTCCTGGCAGTGTGGAAATGCAGCTCCCAACTGCCAAGTCATGGGAGAGTGACTTGAAACGGCCAGCTTTGCTTGTCCCTAGGGCCACAATTTCCTCACTGCAGCATGGGGATGAGACTGCTTTTGCCAAACCTCTCTCCAGAGAGACAAGGTAACAGTTCAACTTTCACCCATTGTCCGGTTCACCCCATCCAGAAGACTCACTGGACTGGCAAAAAACAATGGCGTGATATTACTTACTTGCATTATAACCCATCACACATTTAAGAATTTGGCCTTTTGATTTGTAGATTTTTTTGCATTTTCATTTGAAAGGATTTTAGTGCAATTTGGAATCTGTGCTTTCTCAAGCAGTGGAAAAGCAAAAGGCTCAAAGCTTTAGTCCAGGCCTGTCTCCAGGCCAGAACTTGGTGAGGAAACCACTGACAGGACCCAGTATTTCCAGTTTTTCAGATCTAAATGCTGAGAACAAACCTTCCTTCCTTCCTCCCCAGTGTTACATGAACTTTCACACAGCTGCTTCAGCGGGCACAAAGGTGGCGACAGCTGAATTGCAGATTTGTCTGTGTCACTCCTGCATCACCTGTGCCTGCATTAACCACGGTAAGTCTGGACTCCTCATATCTGGATTTTCTAAATGAAAACAAGGACGTACTTTAAAAAAAAATAAATCAAAACCAATGAAGTCAGAAGTCATTGAGCGTAGCACAAAGATAAGCAAGACAAAATTCTCTCTAAAAGCATGTTTTGAGGCTGAACGGTAGTGGATCACTTCTGTGTTATAAACCAGATAACGGGATCACAAATGGGGTTGCTTCTGAAAGTGATCAAAGTTCTTGCCATGGAAGAGAAGTACTGTACGCTGATTTTGCCAGGAACATTGAGTCAATCTGGTCTGCAACACCAAGAGAGCCAGGAAATCTCCCCTGGTCTTACCGACCTCCCCAAATCATCACTTGAGGTAGCAACATGGTAAATGAAGGAGTGATTTGGTGTCACCCAATGAATCTGGTAGAAGTTTATTTAGGAGGCACTTACTCACAAGTAGGCTATGTCAGAGCAAGTCTGTTAGAGCCAGTTATTTGGAAGTTACTAAGAAAGTCACTGAGCTGATGCAGAGAAGGGCTGATATTTGGGCAGATTCTCTCTGTTTAGCAAAGAGAGATACAGAAGACTTGGCCTGGCAGCAGCTTTTTCTATATAATAACATCACAGCAACAAGAAATGCATGCTGTTTTCCAGCACTGAATTTCTAATTCTGGCATCTTGCTTCCCTCAAACAATTTTTGTTGTGTATGTAGCTGCACTAAAGCATTATTACCTTTTGAAAGCCTGGTTTGCAGCTTTCTGTGCTAGTCGAACACAAGCAGTGTTTTGGCTTTGTAAAGAGTAGTATATTATTGCTCCATCGTGGGGGAAAATCAAGAAATCAAAGAGGAGTTACAGAGAGAGAAAAGGAGGAAATATAAGTCTGTAGCTTGTTATGGACTCGATGGAGATGCTCTGCAGTTTTTGTCAGTAGCCCTACAGCTCTTATATAATATTTTTGGGCAATGGCCAGCTCAGACTCAGAGAACTGTTTTGATCAACGGTTTTTTTTGGAAAGTAGGAGAGGATTTGAATATATCTGATATCTATGGGTAATGGAACGAATAAGATGATGCAGTCAAAGCTGCAGCCCACATACACGGCTTCTAAATGTAATCCTTGAGAAAGGGATGTTATCAGCAACTCTTCCCTGGCTATGTATGGTTAAGAGTACAACTGAATGCTGTGATGGTTAAGAATCCTAAAACATACCCAGGGCACCCCTACACAGGGAGATAATACTTTGCATTAATCAGCCACCCAGCACCACTGGAGGAGTCTCACCTGTACCCAGCAGAGAGGCACAGTTTGCAGAGGGGGAAGGGAATAAGCATTGTGTTATAGAAAAAATTCCTCTTACTAGAACAGCAGTATAGTCACAAGAAGCTTTGCAGCCCTCCTACTTAAAAACGAAACAGAAGCAACCCACTCACCTAATCAGCATAGTTACGCTAGTACCACATCTCCCTGCCACCTACAACAGGACACTAGGCTGGGTCAGAGAAGTACCCTCCCCCCAGGGAGACCTGTGATTTGACAAGCCAAACAAAGTATTTGGAAATTACTGGACAGCATGAATCCTGAGCTAAATGTATGCCACCCACCAGAGACAAAAATACCCCAGCATTACACAATACCTACAGCATTATTTATGGTGTACATATTTACCTAGGGGTAAAAGGGAATTTCTTCTATTGTGAAATATTTTTCTTGCTTCAAAGTTACCACTGTTCCAGTAAATGCTGAAAAGCCACTGGAGATGCCTCTGTTGATGCTCTACACTGTTAAACCTGCTCTGGTGTGGTAGCTGTCAGTGTGTGTAAAGGTGGTTACTCCCTTTGCCTGTCCATTCAGGCAAACCAAGCACATGGCACTGTAATTTTGGGCTTGTTGAGCAAATAACTGATTTGAATAGCCTGAAGTCTGTCTCAAATGGCTGCCGCATCAGCATCAAATTATACTACTTCTATGATTGCAGGATACACCTAAAGCAACCAGCTGCTTTCTTGGATGGTCCCTTTCAACTGCACCTTCAAATCAATCCAGTGCACTTGCTGTCATTTCAGCTCCCACATTTGAAGCTGGTGTGCTGATATGTGTGTAGGGATGCAGTGTCATCAGTGACTCCTTGGCCCCTAAAAGTACCAGCTGACATCTGGAAAGAGAAAGGTACTCCTGGTGGCATTAAACCTTGAGACTACATCATGTGAACAAGAACAGCATCATAAACCCCTTTGTGCCTGTCTGGGGACTTGCGATTTCAATTTTTCATTTATGAGCTATGGCCAAATTTAGTTTCAACCTATGACATTCCTCTGTCATATTTGTTCCCATCTATATTCTTGGTTCATCCTAAATTAGCCTATGGCCCAATCTAGACCGTAACAGTCAAGGACACAATTACAACTTGTGTTGCAATCAGGTCTGGGAACAAATTATTTCCGTTTTGTGGTGTTGATGGGAACTGTGCCCATGAAAACTTGAACCCAGAGAAAGCCAGATGGTCCCATCAACTCCCTTGATAGCACAGAGGAGCAGTGCTGGCAGAGCTGCTTTTGCACTGTTTTGGTGGAGTATTATGAGAGCAAATTTCTTTCTCCATCCTTTAACTCAAGCTCACATACATTTTTGGTGGGAGGTACATCTGGCTCTCAAACTTATTGTTTCTCTGAGTGACAGTTGGCAGAGTTTGGCGGGTGATTTTCATGACAAAAAGGCTTTTGTTTGGTGCCCCTTTCCAGCTAGCAGATGAGAAGCAAAGACACACAGTAATATTCAATGAACACAGCACAGCTCTTTCCAGGAATATTCTCTTTTTTAGCCTTTGCTGCAACAAAAATAGCTTTTCCACTGAAGTATATATATAAATATATATATATAAATTGGTGTTACTCCTCCAGAATAAACATAGATATTTTATATTTTAGCCTATCTACTGGGAAGATTATTCAATGTGAACAGGCACCCCCAGAAGAACTCAGAAATGAACTGAACAGATTGAACTCAAGTCTCAACCTCAGATTCCCCTAACCAGTCTAGGCAAATTCAGCTCAGGTCTGAATCTTACAAATGTGAACCCAACAAACTTCCCCATACTGCTCTGAAATAGAGAACAACTGCCTGCATTGTATAAAATTATTTCAGTCTTGCATAGAAACCTGTTTGCCCAAGGTTACAAGAATATTCTGGCAGAGGCAAGAATAAAAACCTTGATTTTCTCCCAGTCTACCCTTTAGGCAACTGAAACCAAGCAAGTACCCTGGGGAAGGAGACAGGCAAGCACCGTGCCAAATTAGGAATAGAAGGGGAAGAAAATTAGATATTGTGACAGTACAAGTACTCTCTTCCTTATGGGAACTGTATCTCTAAGGCCCCTCCAACAGATGCTGGAGCTCAAAGAAAAGGCTGATCTTTGTTCTTGTACCTCGGAAGCACTGGGACCCCACAGACAAGCCGTAAAACCAGATCACCAACATTTCCCATCCCTTCATTAACATCCCAGGAGAGTTCACATCTGACACCAATTACTCCACTCATTCCAGATGGTTTTCAAATACATATCAGCAAATATTTAAGGTGTGTTTTCCCTTTTTAGCAACTGCTTTTCTCTACGGCTGAAAGAAATGCCCATTAATGAATGGATGAGCGAGGAACTCAACAGAGGAGTCAGAGGAGTGTGTGTAATTTGCTCCCACATATCGCTTCACAAATTGCTTCAAGACTTTAACTGTGAAACGATTCCTCAGCACATTAAACTGCACTAAAGCAAAGCGCAGTTCCAGGCTTTAGCTCCCCATTGGCGTCCCCTTGGGTCTCCCAGACTGCCAGGCCCAGCAGCTGGCAGCCACCACCCCAGGTTCTTCCATCATCTCTGGCTGGTGGCACCGCAGTGACTCCCCGTGCCTCCTTCCTTTGATTGCTGTACCCAGCTGTGATACAGGCTGTACTAAAGGGGCTTCATCAGAAGGCCAGGTGAACAGAAGACGGCCTTCTCACCTTTCAAACCCAGGAAGGCAGGCTGCCCCCATGGCACACCTGGCTCTGCACTTCTGGGACAACCCAGCCATCAACTACAATCCATGAATCTTACTTTATGGTGGGGCCCTTGTGTGGCACCAGGCTGACTCCGCTGCCACCGCAGAGTCTGGAAGATTACTTTTTATTTTACCTCCCACTGAGAAAAGCTCCAAGAAATGAACAAGTAGCACCTGGCTGCTGAGAGGATGAGCAGGCTGGTAAACCTTAATAATACTGTGCTCACTCAGAAGCAGCCTTTGACAGAGGACTGACAGGCACTGACAGCACACTGGTTTTCTGAGTCTGAGTTTGGGAGAGGCTGAAGGTATGCAGTGGGAGGAAACAAGTGTCTAAGTGTGGAGAAGGCATATGAACTGTCAGATACCATGCTGTCAGGTGAGTAATCAAGACTGTCCAGGGCTTGCCTGGATTACCACCATTGCAGCAGTGTCTAGAAACACTGGTCATGGGCTGAGCTGCTCCACACTCCTCAACATGGTGCAAACACAGAGCAAAGATTGTCCTTATGCGAAGAGCTTAGCAGAGGAAACCCCAACCCACAGCACCACCAAACCCACTCACCTCCAGTTACTGTCAATGCACTGGCTTATTCAGGTTAGGAAAAAAAAAAAATCTATCTGTAAAAGCCTGTTGGGATCTTCAGACAAGACCCAGAGCCCCTCCTACATGGCATCTGCAAGAAAAAATAGGTTATATTGCGTTGGCCTCTGAGGAAAAGTCCTCATAATAAAGCCTGGGTCTGCTTAACTTCGCAGGCATTAATACTGACAAGAGTTCAAGGTTCATCAGTCAAGCTAATTTGTTGAACATTACCCTGCTGTTGCTTATCTGGGATAATCTTTCCTGCTGGAGCAGGGCAGCAGCAGGCTAACATACTCGGTGCCCCTTTGCACAATCTAGTTTTACCTTCCAGCCAGTGCTCCTGCTCTGTTACAGCATCTCAGTTTAAAGGTGGCCACAAGGACAGAAAAACATGTATCGGTGTGTCCTTTTCCTTTCTTTTTCATGATGTGCCAAGGAGACAAAGAAGCCTCCTGTCATGACAAATACTGTACCTGTGCAGTTTCAGCAGCAGTACCAGAGGGCTATCATGGTAGGGTAAAACAGAGGGTTTAGGAGCAAAATGATTTTGAAAAGCCTCTGTGAAACTTGTTCTTGATAACGCTGATTTTAATTTATTTTCCCAATACACTCTTGGGAGAAAAAGTTGTGTGGGAGATATGCCTGCCTCTTCCACCAGGAGCTGAGAAAACTTTTACTCATCGATTCACTTGTGAAATCCTCCAGCAAAAACAACTGCCTGAAACCTTTCATAAACACAGAACGTGCAATATTAGAAGGAATCCAAAAATAACCCTTCCCTTGACAAAACCTTCAATGAAGGCAGAGTAAATTGTGAGACCAGACTGCTTTAGCAGGGAACTATCAATGGAATGGAGCAGAGGAAGGACTAAGGGACTGCATGTTTGCTGAAGCATATGGTTACCAATTTGCTGGACATATGTTGTATTCCCCACAGGGCACAGAAGGACTTTTGGATTAAAGGGTGTAAATCATTGGTTATCACCACAGAATTAAGTACTATTCTCAATCTATAGAGTCTAAATATACACCTTTTTCCTCCCCAGACATTTCTTCCTCTAGCTGCAGCTCAGAAAAATCTACCAATCACACTCTACATTGCTTTTAAGAAAGAAAATAAAAATACCTGTTCACACAGGCTTCCTTCCCTTTATAAGGATTGGGGTGGGGGGGTGGGCATGGAGGGACAGAAAAGGGCAGGGAGAAAGTAGAAAGATAGAAAAATGTCTTGGGGACATTTTGTCCCATAATTTCCAGAGGGAGCCATTGATCACAGATGTGTTTTTACACCACAGCAGCACCTAATTATTTTTCAGGACTGTTGCAATACATGTTTAGGAATCTCTGAATAATAGAACCATATGGTAACATTGTCAGAAGGAGAAAATAGGAACCCAGTAGGATGGGGGGGGAGAAGGCATTAAAATGCACTGGCTGTAAATAGAAAACTATTTGTCAAACAAAGACTGAGGAAAAAGCAGGAATGTCATTTATTGAAGATAAAGATTTTCTTTGCATTCTTTGAAGAAGATTACAAGAGCCTTGTTCTTTGTTTCCCAGCCTTTTTTTTACAATAATTCCCAGAACATCTGTCCTGTGAGACTGGGTACAGTGCTGTCACAAAATTTTTGGAAGACTGAAGAGGAGCTTGGACAGTTACTTTACACCAGGGCAAGAGACCTGGACATGACATGCATGGGTTGTTCTGGATGTGCCATCGGCTGTGTGAGGTCTGATGCTTCTGTGAAAACTTCTCCTGGTGTCCTGAAAGGTGCTGAAACAGGTACAGAAATATGGGAGGCTTTCCAGTGGAAGCTTTTCACTCGGGACAGTCTGTCTGGGCAGAGGTTGTCCAGGCATTCCTGGTGTCTCCAGCTTCACAACCATATGAACACAGACTTGAGGCACCCACACTTTTTGCTGAAGAAGTTAAGCCAGGACCTACTGAAAGGCTTGGCTCTCACGGGCACACCGAAAGAGCTCCTTTTAGGCTTAAGAACTTCCACCTCTGCCTGGAGTATCTCACAGAGAAACAGATGTGTGCAATGGCTAACACATATGGGAGGGGGTAGTCTGATATGTCCATGATTGTGTCAACTCTATTTTACATACCCTATAGTTACAGTTCACCCAGAGCACAGGACCTTCCGATGCTCCACACTTGCAGATGTGAGACATCCCAAACAAATATCCAAAGTCCTCAAAATCCTCCTGGATAAAATGCTTGCTTAGAAAGAAGAGAGCTGCCTGAGGAAAACCCATGCCTGATAACTAGTAGGACTGTGCTGGAACTTCACCACAGCTGAGCTCCCTTCCTCCAACTTAATCTACATCCTTATTGGAAAGTGGGCAGGTCAGAGTTCAGCCTCAAAAGCAGCCTGGGCACTAATCTGCCTCACCAGATGGACAAGAAAATACACGCTGGAAGCACATGTGCACTGGCACAAGGACTCCTTGTCTAAGGGGTTACAGGATTGAGAGCCAAGGTAAATTTCCAGGATAAACCTACAACGCAGCACCAAACACAGGAGAGACACACACACGCAAGAGGAAGCTTTTTCTACCACGCAGCTTGAGGTGAAATGACTCCACATGCTACTCATCTGGGTGGGCGTTGCAGTGCAGGAAATCCACACAGCTGAAATCAAGACATCAGAAGGTGACTGGGGCTGTGCAGGGTGGTGGAAGGAGCCTCTCCTGAACAAAAGGATGCCACTGCAGTGATCACAACGTCCCCAGCATGAGGCAGGGGCAGCTATAATTGTGCGAAGTGCTCTTTATTCATTACCGTTCCCTGAAGCTGTTCTTGATTGTGCCTCTCAAAAAAAACCTTCAGGGCCACTTCTTTCTTGTCCTCAGCAAGACGCAATTTCCTCTCTCCTCCTGGAGAGTACATTTAGTCATTCTGCAAGGGACCAACAAGTTTAACTGGCCCAATGAGCTAATTTTAGATCGTAATTCCTGACTTCACATTCACTTCAAATACACTTTATGAACAAGAAATACAAATGCTAGCAATTTGAGCCACATTTTTCCAAGGGGTCCAGAAATCCTCATTGCAGCTATGTTCTTTTGCATATAAAAAGTCACAAATGATAATTGTCAATTATCTGCCTAATGTGCAGAGAGCACCAGGTAGCCTGATCTCCAGAGGGCATTCACTGCGATTACAGCCCATTGCAGGAACAAAATTGGAAACT
Source organism: Falco peregrinus (assembly GCF_023634155.1). NCBI lineage: Eukaryota > Metazoa > Chordata > Aves > Falconiformes > Falconidae > Falco > Falco peregrinus. The sequence continues at coordinate 33,208,740 of NC_073721.1, read as the reverse complement.
GCTTCCCACGCACAGGCCTATAACATCAGTGAAAGGTTGGAAAGGGCAAGGAAATATGATGACCTGTCTTCCTCCCCTCAAAACCCCCCAAACCTAAAGAACCCAAACACAAGTCAAAAAACCTAAGTACCTAGCTTTTGACAAAACCAAAAATTACTGTCTATTAAAAAATAACTACAGATGACGTTAAGATATGTTGCCATCATCCTTGCTTAAATAAGTAAGTTTCAAAGAAGTAAGAACAAACTCTCTGTGCTTCTTTTATTTTCTGTAGCCAGCTATAAAGGAACTAGTCTAGGCACAGGTAGTAGTCTCCCTACACACGAGGAAACTCTCTACAGGCTGGTTTACTCTTCTAAGACTCAGCTTACTGTTGATGATTAAAGCAGCGTCATGTTTTGCATTGAACGTAAATCCCTCTGGATTGCCTCAGGTGCCAGCTAAGGAAGGTAGTGACCGTGTGTTAGCCAGGCCTAGACTCAACTGTTTCTCCCCCTCAAGACCCAGACCTATCGTTCTTACAAACACTTTCCAATTTGACATTTTCTGCTTTTGCTTACCATTGCCAGCTTACTCTCCCTGTCCCTTGTCTTTCTTTAGCAACTACCATTTCCTAGATTTCTCTTTTTCACAACGGTTTTGGGCTATGTTCTTCCCAGATTCTAGAAGTCTGCCCAACCCAAACCTCAATGTTAACTTCTGCCCAGGTTTTTAATTCTCCTAAATCAATTTGTGTTGTTTTTTGTCAACATTGGTTGTCACAAAACTGCTTCTATCTTGCCATGATCAACTTTTAGGTATTTTGTTAATCTTTTTTGCTCAGGGCAGAAGAGGAACATTTTACATTTCCAGCTTGGCACCAGAAGAGCCCGGCACGCTGCTCAAGGGCCATTGCATTGCACAGGAAATACATTCCCTATAAACATTCCTAAATGATAGAGTGAAAGTTGCAGGTGACAAACCAAACTCTTGTTTTCTTAGTGATTCATAAAGGATTTGCTTCTACAACAGACACCCAACATAACAATAATTACATGCCTAAATCCTCAACAGATGACACCACTGAGAAAGACTTCCCAGGTGCATTTATCAGAAAAAGGTTCAAGTGATAGCTTCTGCTGCTGCTGTGTTTATATACCTGACCTAGAGACACTGCTTCCAAACTAAGATCAGAGTTTCGGTTTTCATGGCTCATTTCACCATTGACTTTTCACTTATTATTTAATGAGGGGATCACAGCAAGAGGGTGTTTTCTATGAATGACCATGGGAAGAAGAAGACCCAGAGCATCCTATAAAAAAAAAAACCCAAAAGTGAATAAAGACTTGTTGCTTCAGACACAATGGGGCTATAAAAAACCAACACTGTAGAATGTATGAAGAGAAATTCATTGGGTATTTCATCTTCTTTAGGCTTCCCTATCTGCTTGCAGATCTATCTCTGAATGGTCAATATACACAAAATTGCTTTAAACTGTGCGGCTACAACACAAACACCTTAGATAAAATGTAAGGCTTCCTGAATGGACAGTAAGCCAGTCAGGGGAAGCTCTATTAATGATGATATGAATTTGACAACACTCATTTCTTAAAATCATGAAGATGACAAGTGGATTCAATCAATTCAGCCTGTAATCTTCTATTAACTGTCGTTGGCCTACACCAGCTATCAAAAATTTCTGGGCAAGAATAGCCTTCAAGGAGCTGAGGCTGAGCGTAAACGCTCCCTTGGGATGATGGTCCTGGAGTCCAATCATCCCTGAACCCACTCTTGTCCAGAACCTTTTGTGGTCCAAGAAGATAATTTGAGGCTCAACTCTAAAAAATGGCCACACAAAACTCTGTAGATGGGATGTATTTTCAGTCTTTGCCGTAAACCTAGTGAGTGATGGGTACGCAGCAACAGGTTCACATTTCCATCAGGTCAGCTCCACTTAGCATCCTTTCACAGACTTTTTTGTTACACTACTAACTAACCTGACAGAGGCTAACATAGAATGAAGCAAGGTGACATGACTGAAAAGCTTGAGAGATATTAAACCAAGTACATTGCAATGAAATTCATACCACTAACTCTTTTCCTTCCCCATTTTCTTTTTTCTAGAGGAGGGCACAGGTGGGGAAAAATGTGGTATTCAAAACCAGAAAAGGCCTTAGAAGCAAATTATGTGAATCCCTTAGTCCAGTAACTTGAAAGCTGGCCTTTGTTTTGGAAAGGTTCCAGCAGTGCCAGTAAGCTGAGAGAGAGGGGAAGAGAGGACCTCGGTCCTAACCAGGGCCTTTCCCATGCTGGTGGCATAGGCATGGCCACTGTCCGGTGGAGAAACCCCACAGCTGACTCAGCGAGCTAGGCAACGCTTATTAGTTACAACCTTCATTTTCTTCTCTTTATTCTAAACCTGAATCTGCTCTCTTCCCAGAACAAGGTCAGAGCTGAGACCTTCCCTTCCTTTCACTTCTTTCCCTGACCCCTATTTTGAATATTGCTGTTAAAATATGATAGCCTAAAAAGCCCTCTTCATTTGTACCCATAAAGCCATCCACATTTTGGGGCACCAGAAGGAAAATGATCCCCTGCCTCTGACACAGGTCACCCAGTGCCATGACTCTCCATTTCTTTCTTGGCTCCTTGGCATCCTTGGGTGCTTTATACCATGTGATGCAACCGAAGAACACCAGTTATGATAGATTTCTGTTTTAAATTACTCCAATTTTCTTAGTAGCCCTTTTGATGAGGAATTGCTAATTCCTTCCATCTTAGTGTCATAATGATACTGTCTCCCTGAAAGAAAGAAACAAAGGAAAGACAGGAAGGATGGAAAGAAAGAAAAAAAAAACCCCACAAACAACTTGTTTAGCACTACCACTAAGATGTACCTCAAAACTACAGGAATGTTCACAAACTCCTGCACCAAAACCTAGCTATGATTACCCCAAACAAAGTAATTAATAACAATAAGGGGTAAAATTACAATCAAGTTTCCACAGATTCCATAGGAACCGCAGTGCCATTACATTAGTATCTTGGTAAAGAAACAGTAGACATCTATTTAAAATGGATTAATTCTTCCACAGAAATACTCTAATGAAATGTCCATAAAATTAGAAAGTAATTAACGTAAGTGTGATACCACTACTTTTTTACTTTTATATAAATGGGGTCTACAATATCCGTTGAGACGCAGAAAATATCAGATTTTGCAATGAGCAAACCTCATTTTTCTCTCTTTATGAAGTGATTTTTTTAACTCAAGATAACAATGTCTTTCTACTTCTTGCTTTTTAGTTAAATTAAAGTTATCACACATGCCTTTAACAACCTGACTTGCCCTGGGCTTTACATGTCTCTTTTGAAGTTTCATCTCAACCTGCTTCCCCACCCCTGATACTTCTGACTCTTTCTGCAGTGTAAAAATACATCTTTTTTGGCACTAGCTGTTGGGAACATCTTCTGGTGTTTATATTGTTTATCCACCTCTTTCAGCCTTGACTCAGCTCTGTGACACCTACTATTATCTGTCCCATCATTTCTAATTCATGCCTTATAGCATTATGATGCGTTTTCCCTTCCACACCGACGGACAGATATGGTTTGAAAGAGAGAAGTGACAGAAAATAAAGGGCTTCCATACTGACATCACATCAGCTGGGTTGCTCCACAATAACACACACTTTTCATCAGAACCCCAACAAAACCAGAGGACACCACCCTTCCCCAAAAATATCAGCTTATCTTTAGCTGGATATCCTTAATCACCTTTTGTTAATTCACTCAATTCCCACTCAGTGCTGTTCTACTCACATTTTTGTATTTGTGACGCTTTAGCGGTTAAAGTTGAGCCATTTCTCTATAAAATGTCTATAAAACATCAGCTTTAAAAAGGTGTTTATATGTAAGGACCTGTATTCCCATTTAACTGCACTTGTTATCAGAAGGCGCACACCCTGCAGATGTGCCCACAGGGACAGGTGCAGCCACACTGGTACAGATGCTGCACATTGACTGGGTGCAAATGTATGACCCACACACACACTTCTGGCCTTCAAGCCCTCCTGGGACAGCATCACCCAGCGTGGATGTCATCCCTCAGAGCTGGAGGCTTTAGGGGTAATTGACCTAATCAAAGAACACAACAAATAGCTACAGTGAGATGTTTGACTGAACCTACCCAGGCCAGTCACTGTCCTTGGTGGTTTCATGGTTTTTGGCAGAAATCTCATGAATACCCACGTTGGAGTGGCTGCTGCCAGAAACCAGACTCACTCAATAGGTTCTGCCTCAAGGAACAGCAAGGCACTAACACAAAGAGTTTCTTTACATGAGAGATGAGTAGATAGCAGGTGGTACTTAACAGACCTGAAACGAGTAGTGAGAGAGTAGGATGTGATAAAAAGGCATTATTTAAGGGCACAGAAGAGACGAATCAGATCATTGACAACAGCAACCTGAGGACAGATAGCCTGCCCAGGAAATACCAACAGGAAACCAACATTTCATGTTGTTACCTACTATTGTCCTGCAATCACCTTATGGCCTCACCTCACTGCCATCAGCAGCGAAGTACGCAGCTATTAGCACTGCTGCTAGCTCAGCAGTTTCCCGCTTCAGTGCGACAAGTACTTCGTGCTCTGATCATAACTCAGCAAGGAGGTATGTTGCTCCCACCAACGCTTCTGATTAAGAGGTCTTTCACAGTTCTCCTGGATATCCTATCTGTGAAAGATATCCTGGATATCATACCCACAGATATAACATTGGAAGAATTCCTGATACAAATCAAATAAAGTCATGGTGACCAACAAAGCAAGCCTGAAGACATCACCCCCACTTCTTGCTGGCTTACAACTCTGGGAAGATAAATCCCTGGCTTTTCCCGTGAACTGCAGCAGCGGCAGCCTCCCAAAGCTAGGGACAACAGTGGAGAGGAAGAGTGGCAATGGCCAGTCCACCCTCACATGGGCTGCAGACCCCTGTGAGAGCAGGTCTGTGATGGGGGATGTTTCTGACCTCCTGTCTCACCCAGGGCATGGTTGGCGAGCACCACCACAAGCCTACATTCCTCAGCTTGACCTGAGTTGATATTTCAGCCACACGTTTGTGTTCTGCTCCATGTCTGGGGACCTGCTTGCTGTTTTGGAAATTTGAGGGCAAGGGAACCAGCAGCCTTTGGATACTGGTCAGCAGTACCAATTCATACACCCAGACAACTGGACTGATCCAAGATAGACCATGTTTGGGTAAGGGAAAGCTGTAGGGAATCAGCCTTGCTTAGCAGCAGGTGATGTAATGTCTCTGGAAAGCAAGATGGGCAGAGAGCTCTGATGCATCCTCTCTCTGTCACAAGAACTGGGGATGGAGGATATTGATACAAACGTGGGAAAAAGCAGAACAGAGGGAGGAAGGAACAAGCAGACGGGGAGGAGGAGGTGCTGAAAACCGGCAGGGGAACAGCTCTTTCTGGGAGAAAGTAGAAAGGGTTTTGCATTGAGGAAAGCTGTCACCAGTTATTTTTGCACAGATTTTAAAGTTCACTGAACCCAGCTCTGGAAGTTGCATGTTGTGTTTTTGGCTGGCAATATCAACATACCATATGGAGAAGCCTCAGTTTGAGCTTTACAATATTGTTTGGATTCGATACTGACGTATTTTCATTACTGAACCTGCCTTGAATTGTATGTTCTTTTCTTTTGATGTACGATGGATGAAACAAACTCATAAAACAAAGAATAAAAAACTAAAAATAACAAAAGAAATGCACAGGGAAATTCCTGTATTTTGAATTAGACCCGAAATACATTGACTTGAGCATCCCGTCTTTAACAGCATCTACCAGACACAGTAGATTCCAGACAAGAGGAAGAGACAAGAGATACTATACTACTGTAGGTATCATGGATGCTGTTTCTCCATCTGTTTGTCCCATTATTATTGGACTGCTTCCCTGTTTTAGGGATTTGCTGAACTAGTGGGGTAAAGGGGGGGAATAGTCTAAAGATAGTCCTTACATTTACTGGTATAATAAGAAATGAAGGTGAACAGCTCCCACCTTCTACAGTCTGAGAAGATCCCTAGCAGAAAATAATCTGGAACAAAAACTTGGAACAGATAAGAGCATAGAGGCTGAAGGGACTGAAACATACACAGGAGAACCAGAGGTCCCAGACACACAGGAGCTGAAACCACTTTCTAGTTTCTCTTCTGGTAAAGCTTTTCTCTTGCAATGTTTTATTCTTCTGCTGAAATTGTGCCACATGTACTTCGAAAAGCTCAGGGCTTTTGTCACTCCAGACCACTGATCACAGCTGCCAAAGGCAAGACTGTCAGTTAATTAAATGCCATGCAGCTAACCTGTTGACCTGATCACAGTGCTTGGCATTGATGCCTGGGGACCTGATTTAAGGTGATGAGAACAACCATAGCCTTTCAAGTCAGCCCAGCTAATGCTGAACGGAGCTACTGAGAAAGTGCAGAAAAAGTCAGAGGGTAGGTACAAGCCACCAGCCATGAGAATCACTGCCAAGAGAAAAGGGCAGTTTACTTTGCAGACCTGGCATGCTGTAAGGATATCGGTTAATTACATGAGGAATATGAGAATCCCAGGAAGCATCCTCTGAGCTGCACAGAGGAACTGCAGGAACATGGGGAAGTCTAAGGGAGACCAGCTTCATGAAGCCAAACCCAGTATTTAGGTATCAAAACCTGGGTGGTGGTGGTGTGTGTTGTTATTGGTTCTGGGGGTTTTGTTTGGGTTTTTTTTTTAATAAAATATTAAGATTGCAAACATTTTAGAACATGAATACTGTTAGACTACATTCTTGTTGTGTTTAACACCTTGTGTCCTCATCCTGGATAGGGTGTCTCATTGCTACCCTAATATGAAATCCAACAGTACCCAGCAAACACCCTGGGCTAGATTTGAACCCGAGGGCTGCGCAGCTCAAGATTATGCATTTTGTAAACCTCTCTTCGGCCAGCCACTGAACTATCCCTAGTTGATACTTTTGCTACAACGTGCATTTTAATGAACTATACCTTCCTCTGCTAATTACCATCAGCAGCGTGAAATCAAGCAGTAGTAAAAAGCCCTCCTACGCATCTCTCCCTCCTCATCACAGCCCATGCTGCACCAAACTGCAGATTTGCATTTTCAGACTGCTTGCCTGAAATGTAATTGAAGACATACAGATCATCTGTTTACAGTAACAAATTACAGTTATTTCAGTGAAGCTTTCATGACAATTTCACTCCTAACACTGCTATTTTTGATATGCAGTTAAAACACAAGAAAGATGATGGTGAGATGAAAGGAAATGGTGAGACTTTGCAGAAAGCCTGCAAAGACATTAGACGAAGAAGGAACACTGTAATATTCTTTGCTAAATATAAGATAGATAAAGACCAGAAAAGGTATACTGAAGAGTGTCTTTTTTTCCTTCCTGGAGCTCCAGATAAGGAAGTTACAGCGACATGATGGCAGCACTTTACTGTGTGATACTACATAGCTGGTGTGGGCTGTGATGCTGAAGGCAGAAGAACCCTGCTAGACATGATTCTGCTCCAAAACCTCTCAAGCATCCCTCCAGCAGCAACTCCTGTATTCCCTTCCCTAGGCGAGGCTGTTCTTTAGCCATTCTACAGGCTACAGAGTACATCCATCTCCCAGGTAGCTGCAGGAGCCGTGCAACACAACTCCAAATTGCTGCTTGATTCAATTCATAAGGGTTTCTACTACTGGTTGTGGCCTGCGGCCTGCCTTTATTAGAACCTGGTGACATGGGGTGCCCAGTACTCTGCTGCAGGGCCAGAAACATGAGAACCTTTGTCACCAGTCTCCTGTCACCACGACTTGCAGAAATCATTGCACCAGTAAAGATTTAGAAAGCAAAGGGACAGAAAAAAAAAAAAAGACAGCAAAAGGACAGCAAAGGGACTTATTCCATTATGTCAGAATCAAGACTCCCAGGAGAAACAGCTTGCCAATTACACTGAGCACTGGCAGAGAAACTTAAAAGAGACCAGTGACCAGCGTCAAACCAGGTCTCCGATCTTGCTGTAGATGTTCACTGGAGGCAAAAAGCAAAGGGAAAAGGCATAGACTCATTTTTAATTTGCACTGAAGGTCACCATTAAAAACTGAAACTATACCTTAGGGAGAAAAAACCCCAACAAACCGACAACCCAAACCACTGCCCTTGATAATACCACGGGTATCACTCACTCAGACTTCGGTTGACATGACTGATATCCAGCTAGCCTGCTTGCTGCTCAGTTCCTAATGCTCTGCTGGCACTTCTGAGAAATTTTTCCGTCTCTGCTTGTGCTGGCATTGGAGCCAGTGGGAAAGAGGAAAAAAAAAATCTGCTGCTGAAAACTGAACACTATCACTGTGTCCTCATTTCTACTTGTAAGAGCATTTGTGCAACACTAACCCAGCTCTGTCACCTCACAGTCTTTACAGGTATTTATTACCACAAGCACTGCTGAGGTACGCAGCAGCTATATTCCCACCATGGAGCAGACTGAACCACTGAGGGATCAGATAACTTGCCTAAAGACACCTGGGGTAACTCATGTCTGCTAAACCCAGGCACAGTACTATGCCACCTTCTGAGTGGCTCAGCTGAACCCTGTTTCTCTGTTTTCCCCCATGCTTTCAGAGTATTCACCAGTTTATTCTCAGTTTTAAAAGAAATTCAAACAAATACTCATTTGCACAAAGAACAGTTTTTCTATCAGAAATCACATCTGAGCAAATTAAATCTTGACAATATTAAAAGTCATTCTGGAACCCAAATTCTCCTTGAATTCCACTAAATGCTTGGTTTAAGTTCTTAAAAAATAGACCATAGTCCAAGTCCTATCAATAGATTACTGTTGTTAGCGAAATTCTCTCCCCCCGCCACCCATCACATAGGGAAGATTATAAAGCAGTGATGAAATTATGCAGATTAACAGGATATAGCAAGTATTACTCAATTGCTCTGACCTTATCGAAGTAGCCCAGTTATTTTTACAAAGCTGTTGGTCAAGCAGAGACAGATAGAAAAGATGGTTGACATTGAACACGTGCATAATTATCAAATACATTAAGATACTGAATATACATATAAATTAGAATTTTTGCAGAAATACAGTTATAACGAACAACAGAAAGTTTTGGTGAAAAAGAAACAGTGGTCTGACAGGACAGAAAAGCGGCATCTCCAAGCAGAAGGCAGTCCTGAAGGAAAGATACTGAATTCTGACACCTGTATTAGAAAGATACAACATCACATTTTTCCTTTTCAAGGAACAACAGGTTATATGCAGATGAGATGTAAGCAGAAAATTTCTATCACAGGCCTGGAGTTTTCCCATTTACAAGACAGATGAATTTACAGAGGAAATTCAGGTCACCAAGAGAGTAAAGCATCTTTGCAAAACTGACTTCATAATTTTCATATTGATAGATTTCAGTTATATTTTTTAAACTTCTTTTACCCCATCTCTGACCTTCTGGTGAAAAATGAAATACTGATTTTCAGGAGAAACAGGTAGGTCAACCCCCTGCTATGCTTTCCCAAACCCACTCAGTGCATGGGAGGAAGGATGGTTCTGTGGTTATGTCAACTGAGACTCAGATTCTGTTCCCAGCTTCCTCTGTGACTGTGGGTGCCTCAGAGCTATAGATCATGCCTCTGATAAAAGAGACGCTGTAGAGGAATGTCATTCACCAGTGTGTGTGCGAGTATGCTCAGATAGTGGAGCATTAGTCTACAACAAAATCTCTAACATGCAAGCTGTCCGCATGTTCTGTAGGTATAGCTACCACTATATTTCAGTGGTATATTATAAATACTATATCGAGTATTTGAGTTCAAGCCATAAAATTTATGCCAGATCTCAGACAGCCCTCATACTCAGGTGTGCTGTTGCAAAGATAGGGTCAATGCACACAATGGGGTACAATGTGGGTTGTACCATTCTGCCACAATTAGTTCCAAAGTTTTCATTGGGCCTTCATACAGGATTTTACTTAAAAAAAAAAAAAAAATTCTCAAGTGAAGAGAGTGTCAAATGGAGGTACCAGCCTCGCAGACAAGGCATCACTTTCTATAGCCAACGATGTCCATTAGAAACGCAGGAAGCAAAAGGCTGTGAAGCCTATATTGCTTCAACTGGTTTTTACCTCTGTTGCCTACAGGCATTTTAGTTTCCTATCTCTCACCTATTTATATTGTGTCTGTGAGCTGGTGGCAAGCTCTGCTATCTGTCATGCTGAAGCTGAAAAGAAATCAGAGATTCTCCTACAACAAATAAGTTGAAGTAGACAAAGCCTTAAGATGAGCTGGCACCTGACAGAGCCAGAAAACTCCCCTTTCTCTGCCGCTAGAAGAGTTCTGCTCCAGTCCACCAGAGTTCAGCAGGAAGACAATGCGCGATGCATTACATGTAGGTGCGTATGGGAAGCAGAGTTCAGAGTTTCACAGTGCATTTTGCAAGTGCTTTTCTATGCATGTGTAATATCATTTACCTCAGCTGTTTAAAACCTTTCATTCAGGGCTCTGCTCACTAGAGTACTTCAAATGACACAAGAGAAATTTAATTAAAGCTTCATAAGTATTTCTATAAAGAAAGCTAAATGAATTATATGCAAGCAAAAGGAACCAAACCTGACATCTCTATGAGCTGAACTCCCTGGTTTACTTACAAAGCAGTCCAAGGGCAAACACAAAGCCAATTTTCCTCCTACACAATATACATCAACCTGAGGAACATTCTAGGAAAGGCAGAAAAGAATGCACCCATTCATTTTTTTTAAGACTACAAGCTAAGGAGGTACAACTGGTGAGGAAAAAAGAAAATTAAAACTCTATATGAGGCAGAATTTGCCTATTACAGGCTTGATAAAGGCCATTGAATTATTTTAAATTATCTTTATAAGAACCAAAACAAACAAAAAACCCCAAAACCAAGAGATATTAAAAAAAAAGCTTTCTAATATGAAAGGATACACACTCCTACCTATCCTGCCCTTAGATACTTCCTTCAAGAAGGGTGATAAAGAACAGCACAAAGAAAACTTACAATACTGCTAGAGCCATACGAACCTTCCCAGTAGCAGGAATGCTTCAACCTCCAGATACATTAGGAGGAAAGTGACATTTATAGCCCTATTGAAAACAGAAATAAAGAAAAGCAATGAAGTAGACCAGTTGTTTCCCCTGTCTTCCTTCCTCTCTAGCCTCCCCCTAACTCATATACCCTCCAGGAAGAAAGATTTGACTCTCCTTTGACTTTTCAGAACAGCTGGTGTGTATCTGACAAATGAGATACCCAGAAGAGGAAGTTTAGGAGTGATTGAGCTGCTGAAGAGACACAGCTGACCTCAGGGCATCACCTCCCCTCTACTGGAGAAACTCAACCCTTCCTAAATGCCAAAGTTGAGGCACTTCCCCACAGCAGTTCAGGGAAGTCTCTGTTTTGCAGGATGTATACTGCTAATACTTCTCATTATTGCTCAGATCCCATTCCCTGTTTCATTTGAGGAATGCAAGGACAACCCAGCCACTGCTGCTTTGACCATTACACCACTGATAACTGTTGTGAGCCTTACACGCACGGGGCTATGACTTTAGGTGGAAATTTTAGAGTTGTTTCTAAATAGCAGTATTTTCTTACTTCCTTACAAGACGTGTCAGTTGCTTAGTTATTTAAGCTGTGTTAGGTTTCTCCTAAGCAAAGGGAAGAAAGAATTTCAGATCAGAACAAGAGCTGATGCATTTCAAACCAGATTAATAAAAAACGCTTTCATGTCAAGTGTTGCAATGAGTGTGGCGAGCCCCACCATTCTGCACAGCCAAGAAAGGCTTTCAGAGCTAACAGAGTAATACTGATAGCAGGCTATCCACAACATTGTTCCACATTAGCAGCAGCGCAAAATGAGAGCTATGATAAATGCCAGGGCAAGCAGAAGGACACTGTGTTCATTAAGGGTTGCTGATGGTAGTTAAAACCTGTCAGCAGAATGCTGCACACATTCGTTAAGCAGCTCAGTTCAAATAGCAAACACAAAACACTACGGGAATTGCGCATTCCTCAAGTCATTTCCAAAGCACTGGCCTCAGCTAAGACCAGGGCACCAAAACCTACTAATGAATGAGCAGATGGGTCTTTGAACGATGCTCCGCACTCATTGTCAAAGGTGGCGTAGGGTCTGCAGCAATACTTGTCAGAAACGTTGCCCAGCAGACTGAATGACAAAGGACAATGCTTTATTACTGACAGCAGCGGCTTTTTTTAAGAGCCCTTAAGCTTCTTGAAATGGTACCCAAAGCCCATAGATTTTCCAAAGAAGCTACTCTCTGGAATGCCTCATCTTGAAGCTCCCAAACATAAATCTGCCTCCATTGTCCCTGCATCCAACTGGACAGCTTGGACATCATTGCATCAAGTCATTGAAGTCCATACCCAGCTCCTGTTAGAGGTGAGCTTGAAGTGGCAAAAAATTTTATCTTCACGCTGCTATAAACTGGCATAGTCAGATGCAAGATCTAAGCCCTGTCTATTTCCAGCAGATGTGTGAAAAAGGTAGCTTGAGAGAGTTAAGTGGTGGCAGTCTTTTAGTTCAAGCATGTGCCGCCATAACATACCATGAAATTATCACCTAGCAATGACTTAATCTGTGACCTGAGAAGTATCCTCTTTCCCAGGAGGGGGAAGCAATACTGCCCAATCAAAGGCTGTCACTCACAAACCAAGTGTAATTAGCCAGAGGCATGGTGCTGCTGATAATAACTATAATGAATTCCAAGCAGAGACACCTTTCCTGGCAGGCTGCTGTTTGGGCTTGAAAAACAGTTACAGAATAAATAAAACAAAAACAGAAGCCATCACATTAGCTACTGATTTTTCACCTCCTACTCAAGCACTCCGTAGAGATCCACTCTGGGCTCTGTCAAAAGCAAGCAATTACTCTCAATCAGAGATATCTGGCATGGAAGGAGCGACTTAGTGCATTCCTTGGGGTGGGTGGGTATTTTTACACTAATTCAGATAATGGAACTGGCTTGCCGAGTGGGAGAGAACTACTCATTTCCAAGACTACCTCCCAGCCCCCCTTCCACTCCATTCCTTGATTTTTAACATACTCCCACTGCTTTATGACTGGTGCATTACACATCGCTAGCTCCTGAGGTGACGACTCGACTCCTGGGTAATAGGAGAGAATTGCTCACATTCCAATGTTGGGCGAGTTGATTTTCTTTTTGTTTCCTGTCCCCCCCCCCCCCTTTTTTTTATTTTATTGCATATAACAACATATATAGTACACTGCACTGCAGCAAACCCACATTCTTTCCCCCACCTCCCCTCAAATCATCACAATTTAGAAAGGTAACTGAGAATGCCAGGAACAAAGAAATCGCACAGTGGTGTGTTGCAGAAAGATCTGGCCACAGCTTGTGCTCAGCTTTGCACAGCTGGTCTCAGAAGGCACCAGACTGGTGACCAGTTCTCTCAGCCAAAACCAGGACAGGAAAAGGACTGATGTCTGACTTCAGACTGACATCTCTGGCCAGGGCTCCAAGCCCATATCCCAGGCTGATGTCTCCTCTGGGCATGTGCTAACTTCTCCTCATTTTGCTAAGCCAGCATTTGTATTTCTGGTCCCTTTCACTTGTTGTCAGAGGATAAAGTGAGTCAAGAGAAAGCCTGTGCTGGCAAGCCAGGACCATTCCAGGCACATTCCAGGCGTACTGCTGGTACAGGCAGCTTATTCCAAAAGTCAAGACCTAGAAACCTCCTTCCCACTTCCAGCTACTTCAAATCTGTTACTCCCTGCTTGGGTCCATTAAATTGTGTGCAAAGTGATGTATCTCTACAGTCTTGTAAGAATTTGATGGTGTTTGTAAAAAGATTTTTTTGTTATGAAGTAATAAAGAGTAGTGCTGTACAAAAAGTAACTGATTTGCTGACAAGTTCTTTTTGTAATCTTGTTAGTACAATCCGGGAAAAGAAATACAAGGGAAATATTTTAACGTTATTCCTTAATAAGGCACTCCCCCGTTGAGCATAGTAGGTCAATGATGCTGTCAGTTATGCCATGTTATCTCTGTCAGCCTCATAGCCTAGATGGCATAGAGGTGCTTTCCTGGAAGATAATTTACTGGACCTATTTTTATTTAACCCAAAGGTTTCACTTCCTTCCACTTTTGAGCAGACATTTTCCAGAACAGAATTAAAGAAGTATTTACCACAGATCATTGAACAACAGTATTAGCGAAATCTCTTTCTAGCTTTAACTGTGCTAGACAGCTGGCAACTGTGCATGTCTGTGGCATCTGGGTAGAGATGTTTTCAGGGGCTGCTACTAGCAGTACACTGCAGCATGAGCCTGCAATGTAACAGCATTGGGGTTTTTAGTACAGAGGATCTCTTGCAAAAAAGCATGTCCCTTGCCAGCATAACGTTGCCTGCTGTATACCAACTGCATAAGAGCAAATGAATTACAGTGGCAAATCCAAATCTCAGGGAAAACTTGTCAGCAGATTTCCCCTATGGGACACATAACATGGTCTTCAAACACATTATCACTAGTAGCAGACAGCTAGAAGTCAAACAGCAGTTAAAAACCCTTTGACTTTGAAAAAAGCAGCAGCACCTTACAAATGAGTATTGTTCAACACCTGTTACATTTCTATCACTTTATTTTCTCCCCCATTATGAATCACACTGATTTTCCTGATATAATGCACACACCAAGCAGGTAAGGTGGCTGGCCAAAGAAAGCAAATTTTAGTTCTGTATAATTCCACAACGAAGGTAATTAGTCACATCTTTGCTCTCATCATTTAAAACAATGCAGAAGAAAGGAAGGACCTACCTAGCACTGAAAGTTTATTTAGATTAAAATAGGTGAGGCTTAAAGATAATAATAATCTTTGAACAATTTGGTGTTCAAACTTAATCCAGAATAAATGCAGGACTGCTGTGATTTACCTTCTTCAAAGATTTGCCTTCCGAATAAATGAAGTTAAACTGAAGAAGGTACAATTTCTCTCAAATATGAAATTATTATTAAACATTAAATTACCATGGAATATTGTGCAGATAAATCCTCAGATTTTCAGAAAAAAACACAACTCTTTATGATGAAAAAGAGAGGAACAGTTATTTCTGAGGTAGCTTGTCAGAACCAACGTGCAAGAGCAGGAGAAAAGGAAGGAAATATAATGGAGAAGGAGAAAAGATTTTAAATTTGGCTATGCGTAAGAAAACAAAAATGACTCACTTCTCTCAAGCTAAACTATGTTGAGTTTTTCTTTCTTCTCTAAAATTAGGCTTCCAATCCAGAGTCAGACCTGCATTAGCATCACAACACAGAGTCACTCAGCTGACTGACGCAGACATACTGAGGTTCTCCAGCTGAAGAACTTAATCTTTTCTCTATTAAAACCAGAAACAGTCTTCCTTTCTTCTCCCCCTCCCCCCACAACATATTTCTCCTCTCAGAAATATCAACAGCTTTAAAATGGTGTAGTCTAGGTGTCGTAACATAGAAATCAAATTATATTCTTGGACAATAACTAAACCTCAGCCTGAAAACAAATATTACCTTCTGTGACAGGCTGATTCATTTAAAGTTCAAAACCTTCTTTACCCCTTTGTGCAACTTCCCGTGAGTAAAGTAGAAGCCTATCCCGTGAACTGTGGTCATGGGAAAAAGCTTCTGTTAAAGTACTGTGATGCCTGAACACTGCACACCAGTTTCAGATTGAAAGATTAAGAAATAATCCCCATTGCGCAAGTGCTCCTGGAACTACTGAAGCCTGAAAGTTAGCTGTGAAAGGCTAATGAATATTGAAGGTACTAATAAAAACAGTATTTTGTAACTCACTTCAAGAAGTTCTGACCACAGTAGTTGCCATGATATGTCATCTTATGTGTATTTCAAATGAAGAGGATTTAAATGAAAAAATGCAACCAATTGCGTATCTCACCGCTGATTAACCAGCAGTTTGTCTCTTAACCCACTATTAATAACCAAAGAGTAGCTCTTTGTCATGCTAGCAGATGAGAGCACTTCTCCATTAAAAAGTCACTTGCCCATAAATCAGAGCTTATCAAAAGCAACCTTTGACGTGCACAAGCAGAGGAGTTAGAGAGGAACTCGGCGAGTGAGCAGCAGGCTGAACAAGTGCACAGAAGCATGCTCTGTGCTGGACCGAATGTGCGCACCACAGAGATTCAGCACAGCTAATGACATCTTTTCTTGCCAGGCATTAAGATCCCATTAACTGGTGAATCATTCTACCATCTGCAAAAAAAGCAGGTCCTTCCTCCCCTCTCCCCTCACTCAGGACAAGTAAAGGGGAAGCCTGAAAACAACTTTCAGCTCTTTTAATTTGTCCTTATGAGCAGTTTCATTGTCTCCCTTGGTGATCTCATTGGTGATACCTCCAGTTCTCTCCCAATGAGATTTTACTACAGCATAACATAACACACAGAGACCAACAGGTTTCCAAGCTGCCATACATTACACCAGCATTCAAAATGACAACCAGAACCGACACCTTTGAAGACAGCTGCATATATAAATAGATGGTTTCATGTGCTTTGCCATTAAGCAAAGCAGCATCCATTTTAGAGCTAGGATTGAAGAAATACAAAATATTGCAACAGAACATTACGTTGGGAGAATAAAATAGAACTGAATGTAGCTACCTGTTAAGCCCCTAGTGATCTTGCAATTTCCAAAGACCACAGGAATCTTCTGTCAGGCCAGATACAAAGGAGGGAAGTTTTGTCTGCAAGTCAGTGTCTGCCACACTAGTTTTACTTAGCAGTTTGATGCTCTGATGCCATACAAAAACACAGACAAAGAAGGAACTCACATCTCCTATCTATCTCAAGCTGCCAGTTGGTAACCACGTGCCAGGAACTGCTTCTCTTCCTTGTTCCAAGGAGGCCAATTAGTCACTCATCAGGATGGCCAGACCCAGGATTGTTACAGTACTGAGTTACTGGTTCAAAAATTACTGTGAATGTGGTTCCCCAAGAACTTCCTCAGTAGCAGTTCGCATCCCACATTGTTCCCACCAGAGCTGGCACGGCTATTTGGACACCCACACTGGCAACCAGACCGGACAACTGATCCAGATGCAAAAAAAAAAGGTATTTTTTGCTGTGCTAGCATCATGGGGAACCTGGCATGAAAGCTGGTTAACATGACCTCAGCATTGCTGTAAAAAGCAAAACCACAGCCAAATGATCTGTTTTAGCAAGGAAGTTGTTTGATTTTGGTTGGTTTTTTTTAAAAAAGCTAATCTTCAGAATAGTTTAAGCTGCAATTCAAACTCTGCGTTAGGCAGTATGTCCTCCCTCACCATCTTTTTTCTTTTTTTTCAACCTCTCATCTGGCTTCCAGATCAAAATATGACTGCCACTAATGGTCTTGAAATCAGCTTAGGGAAAAAAAACAACCCACCAACCAACCAATTCAGACAGTCTAACTGATTTCACAGGCGTTTAGAGAGCCTTTTCCAGACTTACAAACAACAGCCCATAACATGCCATTGCCCCTCAAGTTACCTTTAAATCTCTAAACCCTAGTGTTGCTCCCTCCCCATGCCTGGTCAAGAACAAAGGAAGACGGAGCCAGTTCGAACACCCTCCCATCCTAGTCTGTTGTTCACGTTCAGGCTCCAATTTCTATCAAGATAAAGATATGGGGTTAACAACCCGAACCATTCTATGACTCTACAATTCTAAGAGGAGAGCACCTCTTAGCACAGTGCTTAATACCTAGTTTCTCTAGTCGTTTCCCTTAAGTTCCATATTTAAATAAACAAGAATTGAAACAGGAGAAAGGGGAGGCTCGGGTTGCAGCTGCACCAGTTTCAAGGGCTTCATGCTGAATTGAACACAACACTGGTAAAATTGTTGGTAGCTGCTTGATGCACCTCAAGGATCATGTCTGTCTCAAGAATGACTTCTGCAGACCTTGTATTTTTGAGACTTTGTTTTTCTGTATAGATACAACAACTAACTTAGCAAACTGTAGATACTGTTCAGCTAACGTGCAAGCTTACCCATGCTTCATTATGGCATGAAGCATCTAATCTCGCCTTCATTTCACACTATAAAAAATGCATCCGTGGGTTTTTTGTTTTGGCTTTAAAGAGAGCATCATTAAGTGCTGTGCCAAGAAACCTGATTAAGACACTATTTTAACTTGTAAATTCTTCTAAAACAAACATTCAATTGACAACCTCAAGTACATGACAAATTAACTCCTTTAAAAAAGAACATTTTAAAATCAAAGAGGTAAACCTTCTACTCCGCAAGAAGAAAAAATTACTGATTTGTTAAGACTAGTTTGATACACATTCACTCAACAAAGAAACACAGATTGTCACAGCTGTCTTAAGCAGCAATTACAAATGAGTTATTCAGAAGTAATATCCACTCCTTGATAGGAATTATTTGAGTTATTTTACTACCATCAAGTACGACAGCAGTGCACTGACAGTCTCCTGATTGTTCCCCAACGACCCTGGCAGCTGAAAGTGGCAACTTTGAGCCTTCTGACAAAAAGCTCCTGAGAGCAGGCGGTACTGAGAGCAGGCAGTACTGGGCTACAGTGAGCTATGCTCAGAGAAAAATGACATCCTAAAAATTTACTGAACTCTCCAGGAACCTGGGGGTTCCTTTTTTTTTTTTTTCCTCCCCCCTTCTTTTTTTCTTCTTTCTATTCCCTTATTCTAAGTTTCCATAGATAATCCACGAATAATTTATGCAGTGATTTAAGTTCCCTTTCTTGATCACCACTTCTATATTTCATCACGAGTGCTGCCAGCAGCAGCTGCTCGGGCAACTTAGATGATGCAGTTTGTGCTCTCCGATGGGGTGAGTACCTCAGCACTGCACTTTATGGCAGTCACTGCTGAAGAAGCCTCTGTGTCATTGGTGTGCCACGGACACCACCTTTCCACCGGATTCCTCTTTCCTTCCCTGCCATATCCTCAATTACCTTCAGCTTGTATGCTCACTCTTCTAGTTTCCAAACACTGTCCTCACTGTGGCCACAATAACAGTCGGAGGAATTTAGGGGGGGGAGCAGACATTGCACCATTCTCTCTGCATGTCTGTGCTTCCCTCAAATCACTACTTTGTTAACTGCATAGCAGCTAAGCTAATGCCTCAGTATTAGACTCATGGGATATTAGAATTATAGAGGGGGAAAAGGATATGAGTAGCAAGAGGAAGTGTTAATATGGTGTGTTCAAAGCAGGTCTTTCTGTCGCTTGCATCAGGTAGGTGTCAGTAACCCACAAGATTTTTCATTTGAAAAGAAACAAACAAAAAAAACCCGTATTTTTTTTTAAATTAAAAAACTGTAAACACCACCACAGGGAGCAAACAATCAACTCTGCACAAGTGTATGTGGCGGCTCTCCCTCTGGGAAAAGTTTTATTTTTCTCTTTGTGATTTATCCATCAGTCAGCCCTCCGCATCCTCCCCACTCTTCAGCGGCTGCCAGTTCGCAGAGTTCTGCGATGTGATCGTCACTGATGCAGCTCACGAGGCTTTGTAATGCCACCTTAATTTTCCACTCTGACCAATTCTCTCCCCCTTATACTTCCCACAGGGCAAGAATTTGAAAGAAACAAAAGAGGAGTCAGTCACCTAACTTCACATTTGCAATGACTTGCTGCAGCCCAAGCTGAATCAGAGCCTTTTGAAATTGAGTCATTTCGTCTAGTTTGCTCTAATGTGATAAGCTAGATGGGATAGAAATTCTATATATTATTACACAGAATTATTTCAAAACATGGAGCTAAGATAAAAGCAGAGTCCAGGGAGGGCTAATCTGTGCCTGCCAGCCCACACTTTAATCACATGCCGATTACTTTGTTAGTCATCTCTTCATCAGTGCTCTCAACCCACTCCTGCTCCTCCTGCAGTAAACTTTAATTAACCAAAGAAACACTGGAGTTACTCACTAAGAACAGAGAAACAGAAAAAAATGGAGGAGCTGAATGCCTCTCATCATAGGTGAGAGTGAATCAGTTTGGAGGTAAAGTCAACTCTTTAAACCAAAGCAGCAGGAACACCTGTCTGTGAGGAAACATTTTGAAACAATCCAAAAGGAAGATTTTTGTACCATTGCATTTCCACGTTTCTTTCCTTGGCGTGTGTTTTGGGATAGCAGCTGTTTTTTTACAGTAAATTAAACCAAGAAAAAAGCAAATAGAACACCACATGAGTCACCTGCGTGGAGAGTTCACTAAAATCACTGCTTTTCATCTGCTGTGCATTATCCTTACTCTGATGGGACAATTGTTAGCTAAAAGCCAAAACCAAGCAAGTCACATAATAGCAATGTTTGTACTTTAGGCTGAGCCTTCAGTTCTTTCTAATTTTAGTGAGCTAGCGCCACCCCTACATGTCATGCTGATTACCACAACAGTAACAGCATCTGTCATGCTACCAGCAAGTAACATCTGAGGTGTTATGGTTTTGTTATGCTCTTAGGGATAATAATTAACCATTGATAGAAAGGAAACCACTACAGTAAAGGATGATCCCACTGTACAACTAGCTGAACAAGTTGTCATGACTTGCCAAAGAGAATCCATGACAGGCCGAAGGTGTTATCCTCCTGGATCTCCATCCCCGCACCAGCACTAGCACTCTTCCCTGCCACATCAAGCCAAGCAGCATGAGATCTGAAAGATGATTAAAGGAAAACAAGGCCTTGGCTCTTCAGCTGGGCACATTTCCATATCGATTCTGGAGTGCCGAAAACCTACTAGATAACTTTAACTGTTAGGTAAGTATTGGAGAAACAGCAAGAGTCTGGCAAGTTCCAGACTCTACTGGGTTTTACAGTCACAGCCAGTGCTCTGAGTCACATGCAAGAGCTGCGCTTCGGCCGAAGGCTGCCTATTAGCCTTGCATGCTCATAAGTGATTCTGCATAGCATCCTGCACCCAGCATGCACCTGCCACATTTGCATAATTTGCAGTATTAGAGTAGAAAGAGGATTATGAAAACAATGACTGAGGCAATACTCAGCTCCAAATGGATATGCTGCTACTATCCGGCCATAACAGCTGCTGACAGAACGAGCTTTGGATAGATTTGTCACTTCCTTGGCCTCATTGTCCCTTCATTCTTCTCCTAACCTCTGTATTACTCCTTTAATGCCTCTCCTCTTTCTTCCCACTTCTCACCATGATCTGCATTTTGCCTATCTATAGCGCTCTGCCACCGCACCACTCTCTCCTTTTCTCCCACACACGATGTGATGATGAGATGCCTCTCTTCCTGCCAGCATCTCTGTTTCAGCCACAACAGGCCAAGATCAAATACACCAGATCCTGCTTTTGACAGCGACAACTGGTAGATACCTGAGAAAGACAGTAAGAATCAGCCTCTTCCACTTGTGGAAGCTCTCCACTTCTTCTGCCCCTCACCTTGCTGCCAGTCAGCACTTGCTCTCATGCCTGATCATGTGAGGATACAAAAGATCCTAATAACTAGGTTTGAGAGGAACAACAGCAAAGCTTTACAAGAGCTCGCCATCTGGACAGTGCTTGGTATAAAGCTGTCACTCAGTGCCACATTCACATGCCAAGTCAGATCTATCATTAGAGAGATGCCTGTACGCATCTCCGTACATTCACAGCTGAAGCAGGGCAAATCTCAAAGAATTAATCGCCATTTTTACACGCTTTCTTTCATCTCAGGCAACGCTATAGAAGCAGTGTCCCTGATCTGGCACTTTAAGATGCTATTGCTGCATCCCAAACAGCAAAACAAGCACCAGAGATAATGAGGGATTGCTCCTCCCAAGCACTCTGCGAGAGGCAGGAAATTCTTTCTCACCATTAAGGCTCCTGTTCCCCTGAAACAATTTCAATTTTGCAGCAGCAACCTGCTATCTCCCTCCCCTAATCAAAACCCCACAGCGGTAAGTGCACTTAGCCACCTCTGTATCTCACAGTCTAGAAAAAGAACGACTGTTGTGTTGGCACAGGAAGGATATGCAGGCAGCCGTGCACAAACTTGCTGACCTGGCACACTATTCAGCTGTAATGCAGAACTATTTTCCCATGCAACTCATTGTTAGCATATAATTGCAAACACTGTAGAAAAGGCTAAGGGATTTGGAGAGAGGTTATGGGAAGCAGAGCATGATCTGGAATGCTCTTCTGCAGTCCAGAGAGCAGTCGGGGAAAGACAGCAAAGGCTGCCTGGACAAATAGGGAAGGCTGAGAAAAACTAGCACTGCGCAACAACTCATATTCAAGCACAAATAAGACTGGATTGCCACAGAAATCAAGTTTCATAGCGCTCTCATGCCCATTATAAAAGGTATATAAATCACATCAGTAATATCAGAGTAATAAATCATGTAAGTATTGCATGACTGGATTTGCGGGGGGAAGCAAAAGGAAAACTCAGCACGGTGTTTGCAGGAGGCTGAACTCCCTGACTACAAAGGGGTGCCTTTGGAGCTGAAGGGGCTCATGTTTTCTTGAGTGCTCACTTTGATTACTAACATGCAGATATGCAATTTAAGCATGTAAATACAAGCATGTAAATCAAATGTGAATCAAATTCAAAACTGAATTTCAGGAAATTCACATACCAATGTAAAACGAGCAGAGTATAAATAACTGCTAATTTGTCGTCGAGTTCAGACCCTCTTTGATGTGAAGTTTTCAACTCACATATAGATATGTCTTACATTTGATTTATACTGAGGTCTCATCTCTTCTAGATTGCACAGAGGAGTTTTGATAGTTGAGTAATTACTCACACATTAAAAAAAAATAGACTTCATCATGCCTTCTGTCATGGTGTGTTACAACTTTTAAGCCCAAGTCACTGATAAATGCTGTACCTAGTATGCCTGTAACTGCAGAAACAGAAGAAAAGCTGTATTCCTTATCTGTTCCCTTTCATACACTTGTATACTCTGGTAAGTGTTCTAAAATAATAATACAACCATCAAAGAGGTAGATCAGACAGGAATTTCAAAAGCCCCAGCTCCTCCCCTGTGCAAGAAGATCTTCCAGTCCCTAAGTTCTGCTCATTCCTCTTTGTGCTTGTTTGAAGCCCCACTCATTCCTGGAACTCTAATCTTCTCTTTAGCTAGCATGAGACTTCTTAATAAGGACTGAGGTTCTTTCCCTAAATCTAAGACAGCTTAAATCACTATAAGGTCTGCTGATGGTGGAAATCTGCATCTAGACATTTGTACCTGCCAGCTGGTAGAGAAGCTCCTCTAACACTATGTAGAGGTGTTTTTTTTTAAAAAAAGACTTAACCAAGCTCCACAGTCCCTTTATTACAAATAAACATCATGCTTCACTATACCATCTTGCCCATCACAATCCCCTTCTTTTCAGCTCAGTGGGATCCTTGAGTCCCTTCTGGTACCCAATTCCTACCAGGAGCTGTAACTTACCATGTCACCCAGCTGGAAACCTACTTAAAATTTTAAAAAATAAAAATATATGCTTCTCAACAGCACTCTCTTGATTACCTAATTGATTTTTAGAAATTAGCAATAATGCTAAAACACCCAGCAGTCTAATTATCAGCTGCTTTTCATTTATACTCCCATTAAATTCACAGCTGCTTTACAAAGTGACAGGCTGCTGTATGAAGACTGTCTTGCATGCTCTCACTCAAGCCCCTTCCATTTATTCCATAGAGAATGACGACACAAATAACTCAATGCCTGTTCGGTACTTGGCAGATGCCATCGCATATGACACTATTCAAAAAGTAAACAGCAAGAATGATGTGACGTTCTAAAGGAAAAAACCAGGACATTTTCTTCTTCTCAAGCTAAAAAAACATTTAATTTTCAAGTATCCGCTAATCTCTCTTCACTAGCCAAAGGAATTTTACTTTGAGCCAATCTGCCAGCTTACCTGTCCTATAACAAACCATAGCTGAAAAGTGGATAGGTGTGAACACAGCAACTGCTGTTGAGGGCTGGGGGCAGAAGAACTGACAAGCAAGGTGTTTGCATGACTGGCAGACTCTAGATAGGACCCTAAGGTGTCAAAGTCCCATCTTCCAAAACCCACCCAGCTGGGTTCCTTGGCAGGAACACCTCAAAAAGAAGAAAGAACCTGCAATTACATTTTGTTGGCTTTGAAACGTGCTAAATTGACTGAATATGTGTCTGCTTTGCACAGTGGGATGTTTCAGCATCTTTAAAATGTATTTGCAGGTGTATTTCTAATTTGCCAGGGTATTCTCATGCCAAGCATGCAGGCACTTAACTGACAACACAAATCTAGACCAAAAACAATTCTGCATCATCTCAGCTAAGAGCTTGAGTAGTTTTGCTAGACAGAACTAGGCTGATTTCAGGCTGGTCGTTACAAGGAAGCGCACAGGAATGTATTATACCCATGCATCACATTAAGAACAGCCTTGGTGTAACTCAATCTGCCAGTGCTTTGGCCCCCAAACTATTGTTGCCTGTAAAGTGGTCCATCAAAACTGATGCAGTTTGTACACACATGTTCCTGTCCACTAAGATGCAGGCTGGGATCTGTACCTGTTTCAGGTGCAGCAAAAGCCTCCCATTGTAAAATTTTACCTACTATGTGTTCCAGCTGGAATCATCCAGATGACCTAAGGATAAATAGTCTAAATAATGAACAGATACCCTGAGGCATTTCATTTTCCATGATCAACTAATCACACTCCACCCAATAGCTTAATTCAGTGTCTCCAGCAAAAGTGAGAAGCACAACTGAGACATCTTGAAGTAATTACATTTTCACAGCAACAAATTTTATCACTGTATAAAATGAAGTTATTTCTATCCATTCACATTACCCATAACTAAAAAATCAGGAAAAATACAGAACATGTGAGATGCTGGTTTTAGAGCAGTCATCAAAGGCCAAACACAACCTTTGGACTCAGCTGATATTTGTCTATTCCTGATTTAAAACAGCAAGAAACAGCAAGACAATGGGATATTTGGGCCATATTTGGTTTAAAAGTTCTATTAAACAGACTCCTCAAAGCCAGTCACAGGATAGAGAACAAAACTTATAAGCTAAAACATTAAACATGCTCAATTGCTGGAGACATTGATTGTATTTAAAGAGAAAAGCTTGTCATGAAATAATGAATATGAAGAAAAGGTGCTGAACTCCAGCAGGATACGAAGTAATACACAAAACCAGTTTGGCAGTATCAGTTGACATGAGAGGTCACAATCCCATATTTTAGTCTTTTAAAAGTTGTAAAAAAGCATCATAATTTTAGATCAGAGCTCCTGCACTGACAGCAATTCTCCCTGTATGTTCATCTGGAGCAGAAGTTGCTACATTTTGCGCACAAAGACACTTGGACAGGTGCAGTTGATAAACCACAAAACAACCCCAAAGTAAAGATGCAGCCTTAAGTACTAATTTATAGTAAATGCCACAACCTGTGCTGGAAGGAGGGAGAAAGAGAATTTGCACTTGTTATTTTAGGGGTTGAGTCAGCCAAATAGCCAACAAAACCACCCTGAAACCATGATTTTTGTAAAAACGTTTTTACTAACTCATTTTTGTCTTATAAATGTTATTTTCTAAGACCAATTAAAAAATGACATAATAAAATAGGGAAAAGCATAATAAATCTAATAGCCTTGCAGAAATTTGCGATAGGATCTGAATGCCTTGGTTCATGTTTTAGAAAAAATCAGATGTCAAGTTTGGATTCAGCCTAGAATTTTGCAGGGTTTTTTTATTATGGGGTAATGAAACTGTGAATAACGTACTCATTTTAAGTTCTGTTACCAAGTCTATCAAAAGCTCTCTTATAACTACCTTCAGTCAACATATACACCTTACCAATGATATAAACCTGATCCACAAAGCAGACCAAAAGCACGTTTTTACAAAATAATTTGGGGTCATTTTTACTATAAATGATGTTCCCTCTCTTGCACAGCTATGAACATTTGCGTGGCTTATTTTTGAAGGGGTAAGGAACAGGTGATGGAACTAGATTCAATGATTCTGTTGACTGCAAAACCAAGATTTTTTATTTATTGGTTTATAAGTGAGTGCTCTTGGACTTTTTCTGATAAATGCTTCACTAGCTGAGTTACAGCACATGCAGGATTAGTCATGGCTGTACGAGTGTCTCAAGGTTTCATTTACAGCTTCAGATTTACCTGATGTACGTTAATTTCTTCCGTAAGCTGAAACTCCCTGAAGCTGTGTGCTTCAGAAGCTCCTGGCGCTGTTATCTCCTCCCTGTCACCGCACACTCCACCTGCACAACACGAGGGCCAGGCTGTGACGGCACAGAAGGCAGACGATGCCCGCCGGCACCTTAGGGAAGAGGCTCACAGCTTGTACATCAACATATGTTAAGTGGGCCACAACGGACCAGAGCATGCGTCATGCTGACTTGATACTATTTTAAGCAGCAATGGCTAAACTAAATGACTTAGACGAGCGACCAAGCACCCTCCTTTCATTATATGCTCCAGTGGAGAAGTCTGACTGTCCGGCAGCACTTCTGTGCGTGTTGGCTTCTACCCTGTTGTATTCCCAGCCTGCAGATGGGCAGCAAGGACAAGAGGTAAGTAACTTTGCCCAGGGTTAAACTGCAAATTCCTGACAGAATAAAATCCCTATCAATAATACCACAAGCCTCCAGATTTTAAGTCACCTTCTCCATGTAATCCCTAAAAATCCTCTGTTTGGAAGATCTGATCTAGCAAACCTCTTCCACGAGAGGTTTCAGTAACTGCCTGTGTTGGATCACCAAAAAACCACCGGGCATCTGATCTCAGCTACCTTTCCTCACAAGTTTGAGCAGTCTGAACGCGGGTGCATGCATGAGTTAGCTGTGTGGCCTCTGTTTTGAGAGGCTTGCATGAAGCAGGAGATCATCAAACCTGACCATGCAAGCAACAGCATGGCACCAGAAACACAGGATTCCTCAATGGCTCAGGTGCGCAGCTAGCCTTTGAAACCTGAAGGTACCCAGCTTTACTGCACTTTACATCCAGCTTTCACATACACCTTGAACATGGCACTGTTTAGACATGGAGAGCCCTTCCACTGGTGCCCATATGTTTACGCTACCTGTGAGAACGATGCTGCTTTCTCAATGAGCAGCTCCCTTTCTGCCCAAGGGACCTGTCCTCAGCCAAGTGAACCACTTGAAGTTACCTCAGATAGAAGTATAGACTTAATCGAAAAACATTCGAAACCAGAAAATTGTAAAGTAAAAATTATTCAAAGTGCACTTAAATGGTATGTTGTTAATAGAACAGCCCCTAAACAAACTTACAACCTCCATTAAATAAATTCTTCCACAAAAGCAAATCATGGTGAAGCAGATAGTGAAGTGTAAATGACGGCACTTAGGTGCTCTATTCTGGCTTGTGTTGTTTACAGCTTGGAAGGCAAATAGAAAAGCCAATTTGCCTAATGAAAACAAACAGTTCCACAAGACTATTGCGTTTCTTGTGAATATCCACTTCATTTAGTTTAGCATGTCCATGTGGTATATACTATACATTGACTCAATTTTGCTTTTCTTCCTGCAGCAGAACTCAAACTGTTAACTCTCATCTGTAGGTTAAACCACGCCTAATTTCCTTCCTTCAATTATTCTATATTCTCCTTCCTCCCTTCCTGTTTCTGTGTTAAGGATACTGACATCTACTTACAACAAAATTTTCCTCCTCACTTTCAACGATTTCTCCAATCAACAAATTGCTGTAGAAGGTTCTTAACTGGTCTTACTAGAGACACAGAATCCCTTAGTATCTTGTAAATGCAAGCATACTACCTGAAAGCTTGACCAGCTCCAAAAGAGAAGTGAATCAATATCTACTGAACACTCTGTACTAAAATCACTTATATTAATACAACTGATGATTGGACTAGTCCACAAAGACTTATCCAGTGATTTAGAATTTCAAAAACAATAGTGTTTCCCTGCTCAGATCTATACAGATGCTCCAAAGAAGTCTAGAAGGACTAGAAGCCAGTAGGTTTCACTAAAAAAAAGGATTAATGTAGATGATCCAATATTTCAACCACTCTGTACCACAGTCCCTGAGAACAGCTCCCTCAAGGTTAGCCTTAAAATTATATCACAGCCTAATTTGGCCTTGTTTTACATTAGTCTGAAATCATGTCTATATTTTATTGAACTTTGATTCTGTTACTGGTTTTACATATTATCCAGATTAAATTTTTAAGATCGTTTCATGGTTTGAAAAGCATCATCATCTACTGGTAGGGAGTTTTTAGTGCAGTGGGAAATGGAATTAGGAAAGATCTACTGACTTAATTGAAGACGCCACTAAAAGCTTTGTCAACTGCAAATATCCTGCCCTTCCAATTTCAGCAGTGATCCTGGGAGAACAGTGTGGAGCAAACTACTCTGCACGCACACAGCAACTCTGCTGTGGAGAAGCCTGTGCTACAGAATGGGCCTGCCTATGTACATCAGAGCCAGGGGTGCATTTACTGCCTTTAGACCTGCTAACATTACCAATATGAGTTTCAGATGCGTGATAATTCGATATAATAATTGTGCTATGTTGTGCCTGCTCTCTGGCGCCAAAGGAAACATCATCTCTGGAAAAAACCCATAATTCAACACCACAAGAACCTCTACCTTCTCCACTGCTGCAGTGTATATTCAAATCCCCAAAGTGACTGAAAAAAGCAGAAATGTACTATGAAAACTCATCTAGAAATGCAAATAGTATTTCCTATGCTTGCTATTCTGATTTATCAGGCAGTTACCATCTTCATTCTATTACAATAAAAGGGAGGTGGAGAGCCCAAATGAATGCCCTAAATCTAGAAATATTAACACCATGAGTGTTAGTGAAACAAGCCTGCTTGGAAATATTTCCAAAAAAAGGCAGAAGAAAAAAACGCTATATTTGAGTTTTGCTACTATGCTCCCTGTGGTTTAAGATATCAGTGTCATGACTCACTCCGGGGATTGAATTGCTCCCTGGGTGACATGACCTCCTCATACCAGCTTTGTTCCTCATACAAGCAAAAATTGGTCATCCACAAACACTGAATGAAGAAGCTTCCTTATTAGTCATATCTGGATCTACAAAACTAAT
Organism: Falco peregrinus; assembly: GCF_023634155.1. NCBI lineage: Eukaryota > Metazoa > Chordata > Aves > Falconiformes > Falconidae > Falco > Falco peregrinus. The sequence continues at coordinate 33,179,609 of NC_073721.1, read as the reverse complement.
ACCAGAAAATGATGTTTAAACAAGCCCACTGCCACTTCAGGTATGTGACCCTCCAACATTTCAATGCTAAATAGTTTTGTTAGGTGTGGGAGGGAGGCTAGAAAAAGGGAAAAAAGTTAGACATCTAAGACATCTGCTTTGTGGCTCTAGATAAAGTCTGTGGATCAGCGCTGCTTGCAGCAGTTTGGATTCATATTTAGCTTTTCACGTTTATTTGCTTGACTGGCAAATCCCAAGGAGATTTTGAGGCTGATGCTTAAAAAAAAGTAAACATAAAAACCCATGGAGACTTCAAACTCAGAAGGCTCAGCTCTCAGCTACACTTTAGCCAATTAGCTGTCCATCCCTACTTATGCTGTAAAATACCGTGCCTTCCCATATTAAATTAAAAACTACACATCAAGTCCTCCCACCGAACACAGGAAGAACAGGTGGTTTGTCTACACATGCTCTTGCCCACACCTCTCCTGGAAAAGTTCAGTATATTACCAACACGGCATGACACGAAAAACTCAAGAGGAAAGCAGGCTGCATCTCAGTAATTAGTGAGCTTATAGGGTTAGGTGCCTAATTCAAATGTTACTGCAATAATTTCAACTAATACCCATCACAATGGTCATTGACAGTAAATATCATCTTGCTCCCACTTACATCGGTTGCTTTTTGTTTTAAGCTCTCCCCACTGGTAACAGCACAGGGTTGAATGCCACTGAACAGCATATTTTATTCTATCACCAAATTATGTGAATAGGTGACCAAGATGAGGACAACCATCCCCATAATTTCAGGGGACCCAATCAGAATCCATAACCTAACCCTCCGTCAACACAGTATCAAGCTAAGTTCCAAACACTCCTGCAGCTCTAAAGCTTTGGAAAGACTTTGGATCTGTAACTACACTGAAGAACTGAAACCTTCTCACAAAGGAAGTATAGCATGGGGAATCAAAATCCTCATGCAAAAAACCTCCAGCATATGAAACAGCACAATGTATCAACTATACCTTTTCTCCTTTGTAAGAGAAGGATGTAGATAGCACTCCACTTAAGAAGAGTAAGATGAAATTGCTAAAAAACTTCAGAGAAAAAATAAAAACCCCACCCAACCAAAAACCTCCACAGATTTTTAGCAGATACACAATGAGTAAAAATTGTCCCAGAGCCCAAACATGGTGTTGATACCTCTGCATGAATAAGAATCATACAATTAGACTTCCAAACCTCCTATATCTTACTATACCCTTGGCAACCTGTAATCTTGGTTTCCCCAACACATTAAGATGGATATCACATTTTTTTATATGCAATTTAGCATTTAAAGAAATATCAAGCAGTAGCTCCACATTTTTTTCCTTCAAGTAACAGATAAATAGAAACATTGGTAAAGAGAGTTCACACTGTCCATCTGATACACTCTTCTTTTATTAGTAGCCTCTGCAAAGTGCCATTTGCTGGCCAAGGATCCAAACTGACTTCATCTGGAGACAGCTGCAATGACATGCAAGGCAATTACTGTAAGAGACATTTCAGTTTCATTTTCAGAGGAAACATCTGTAGAAGGACTTTCAGTTTCTCTAAGAATTGGTTCAGACAGTACTCTGATTACCAGGAACAGGATGCTAAACCACGTGAAAGCAGACTCACTGCTCAAGTAGTGACTAACATGATGTAGAAGGGAACATTTAACAAGTTCATTCACGCAACAGGATGGGTGGTTGCCATCTCTCACCGCTACGTGTATACTCCAGAAATTCTCTCACTTAAGGAAAATGTGCCTAAAAGTCTGTCAGTACAATGAAGGATGGAAAAGTTTGGAAGCGATGCACATATTTTGCATTTTATGCAAACTGTACATGTTTATATTGGTAAAGAAAGCATATTGATGCATGTGAATTCTGCAGCTACTATAGCATGGTTAATGTTTTTAAAGGTTCATGTACAGTGCAGTTAGCAAAAATAACCTTATCATAGTTCAGCATTAAAAATGTTAACTGTGGGCAACTTCTAGGTTCGTAGGACATGGCACAATGAAGTCAGAGAGTCCTCGATACTGCTCTGATGCCAGACATTCACAATCTGGTTCTGCAACAGCAGAACTCGCTATTTGCCATGGACTCCTCAAATTATGTTTTAAAGAAAGAATTCTTAATTTTCTTACTGGCTTTCATCTGATATTAATCAATACTCTGTCACGGCATTTTTAAAGTATTCATTTCTACTACAACATAAGGTAGCTTTATTATCCCTTGTTCTCCGAGACAGCAAAGAAACTGAGATACTGAGGTCCACAGGTGTCCGAGTGACTAATTAAAGTTCTGATGTTGTTAACTTCAGAAGAGGAAGCAAATAATCAGAACCCTCTTTACAAATAAGTACCACTGTCTCAAATCGCTTCTTTCTATTTTTGACCAACCCCCCAAAAACCACTCATATGGCCTAAGGAACACTGATCAGGAGTAGCAGCTGTCCCAAGCCAAGATGCTATGATTTTTCAAAACCTAGGAATGTATGACAGTTCCTAAAAGCAATCTAACCAATGCCCACTGGAAGCAAAATCATCTCCAGCTGAATCAGAGCTTCTTTGGTCAGTTTTCAATGACAAGTCCCACAGGGCAATTAGCTCTTAAGTTCACACTCTGAGCTTTCTTTTATTCCATACACAGGTCTACCTCACTCACACTGTCTAGATACTACTACACAGGAGAGTAAATCCGGATCCTTATAGGGGTGTTCTTGCAAAGTTCTGTTCCTCTTCTTTCAGCTCACTTTCCCTTAAAATTCAGCAGACAGAGATACAGGACCTACAAACAACAGCCTGTTTTTAACTACACATCCTTGATTACTGTAAATCCTGTGTTCTGAATAGTGCTTAGACCAGGAGCGTGCAGCTCCCATGTGGGTGGACCACCAAGACTGACGGCCAGCACCAAGCTGCAGCTGCGGGGCACAGCAGAGCGGCCACCCAGCTCTTTGTGGGCGACTGCTAACTGGCTGCCACAAACCCCAGCCAGCGTGTGGCACGTGGCTGGCAGAAACCCGGTCCCAAGGGAAACGTACACAGGCATCACTGCTGTCAGCTGCACCTAATATCCCCCTCCTCCTTCAATGTACTCATGACACAAGTTTCCCTCTCCTTTTGCACGCAATACCCTCCCTTCTGTCTACCCTCACTTCCGCAGGACTTAGGTCTCCTCTCCCCCACAGCAACCCCACAATCCATCACAGCAGTCCTCCTTGTTCCTTACTTCCCAGATCCCTCCCCACACACAGACACAGAATACCCCCACGCTGTTCCCATATTAACCTCAAGTTCCTGCTTCCCCAGCCTCCCACACTGCTGGCTCGCTGCATTAAGCTCCTTTCCTAGTGCTCCCAGGCTCCTCTGCCCTCTGCCATGGCCCTTGCTCCCTCCTTTCCAAACTCCTCTCATCCTCTCTACTTTCCTGCCCTTCAAACCCCTTCTGCACCTAAGGAGTCTCAACAACAGACTTCCCGGCATCCCAAGAAGAAGAACCAGCATCTCTAGCTGCCACCTTCTGAAGTCCCCAGGCCCCCAGCACTGACATGCTCCCTGACGCAGATGGCAGAACACCTCAGAGAAAGAAGTCACACCTTGACTTGGCATATTGCTCTCAAATGAAGACTCACATTAAGGTGAAAATACCATCTGACAAACTGTATGTTGTGTAGGCCTGATTAAGACCCATCAAACGGACCTGCTGCTTGTGCCAATAAAAGTAAATGATCACACTGGCAGGTTGTCATTTCCCACATAAGTCGGCGTTTTGTCAACTCTCACAAGCTGTCAGTTGCAGGGCAATGGAAATCCAAGAGCCTCAGACCCTTCTGAAGTGGATGACGTCCTCATGAACGCAAGCTTTCAGTCCATTCTCCCTAGTTCTGACCTTTTCTCCTTATCTCTGTGCTGCCCCAGCCTGGCTCTTATTCCTCATCCAGTTCTGGTTCACTTTTCCTCCTCAGTTTTAGTCAAGGTGCCTTTTGCACACATTGGGCATAATTACCGTGATCATTCAGAGCACAGACCATGTTTGAGCTCTCAGTTTCTTTGCTTAGTACCACAATCCACTTGATGGTTTGATCTTTGAGCTCTTTGGTTTGAGCTCTCAGTTTCTTTGCTTAGTACCACAATCCATACTGACTACCAGAGCTGTAGAGAGTTAAATTACATTCAGAAACGTGCACATGCTGACCTAACTGACTTCACTTCCACACAGACTTCTGGTATGTCAAAACATTACAATTAGGGCAAAATCAGGGGAGCAGAACAGCAAACAGTGAAGCCTTAAAACAACAACTCCCCTAAGAAGTTTTGTGCCTGTGCTTTAAAACAAACAGGCACTTGAACCTCTCAACAGAACAGCTGTGTATTTTAATCATGTGCCTGGTCAATCAGCATTTATATCTATAACCTGATTTTATGTGCCAGATTGCTGAGGCTTTCCAAAGTCCAGCCAAAGCCAAACAGACAGTGCAGAAAAAAAATCAGCCTATAGAAATAAATTTTGCAGGAGCAACAACCTAAAAATGCCTCATAATGGGAAATACCACATAATCGCAAATATGGATGAAGTTGGGAGCTCTGAACATGATGACAAATGGTAAATAAATTTTAAATATAAAGCCAGTTTTGCTTAGAGGCACAGGTCAACTGAAAGTAAAAAACCCCACCATCTTCAGGAAAACAACCCTCAAAACTGAAGCAGTAATACAGTATTTTCTTGGTGGCTTGATCTTTGATCCAAATGAATACACCAATGACTTCCAAGTCTGACATACTGCCCTACCAACAGGGCAATGCCTGCCAGGCAGGCACCCTACCAGAAAAGCCTCAAAAAATCCAGTGTCTCCATTTGGCCTAGACTGGGATGGCAATTTCTGTCATGAGGACAGACTCTTTTGCTTGCAGAAGCCAAATTTTTGCTAGTGACCAGGTGTGTGTGCTGAACACAACAATCCATCCATCCAAAGCTGAAAAACAGGGACATTTAAACCATTTAGATATAATAACGCCTTTATAGCATCAGTTGCTGCTGAGCACTCCGATCTCTGCCCCTTAGCTGCTTCAGGATTTAACATTAAGAAACGCAGCATATCGCTGATTTAAGTGTACTTACTCATCATAAATCATACATGTTTCAAGAGACTCTATAGTCCCAGCTGTCTTCAAAAATAGCTTCAGATATACGTTCCCATTAACTCTAGCTATAAAAATAACGCAGCCGACTGTAAAAAAAGAGGCATAGTTGTGGATCTACCACAAAGTAAGTTTCCTGCGTTGCTAGTTAAAACGTGGCTACTGATACAGACATCTTGTGCAGCACCACCACCACCTCCTGGACAAGGCAAGCACGGCTGCAGGATGAGCCAGCGTCCCTTCCAACCGCCTTACAGACAGGGAGCCCCTTCACAAGCCCCGAGGCATGCCCGGCTGTACTCATTACCGGAAACCCTGTCCAACAAGCTGTGCCATTCACCACAGAGGGTCACCGCTCCTGCTGCACTAACTGCTGCCCCGCAGCACCAGCGCAGCGAGAAAGTCTCCAGTTACACCACTTTCCCCTAGTTGTTCCCCAACTACAGTCACGTGGACCAGACTGCTTCCCACTAGAAATCACAGCTGAAAGCCTCAATGCTAATGGCAACAGTTTGGCTTAGGTAAAAGCTCACCGAGTTGCCTGTTCTTGCTGTTACTGAGTTAGGGAAACAAATTCTACAGCATTTGTGCCCAAGTAATGTCTTAAATTTACATGTCTTCATTTGGCAATAAACTACACTATAATTCTGTGTATCACGTATGATTGTAAAGGAGAAATTCACACAAATGTGGGTACCACTATGCTTGTTTAATCACAACGCAGAGCTGGGCCACCACCTCAGTGAGTGGCAGAGAACAAAGTGACGCAGCACAGCTTATATACACGTACCAAATCGTTAGTCGATGTCCGAAGTATTTACAAGTTTCTTTAGAAGTCAATTCTGCGAAACCGTCACCTGGCCCTGTCCCAATTGCTTCATCTATTGGGTTCCAGCTGCCTCAGTTCCAAGGTCCTCCTCAGATCATGACCTTCTTTCTGCCTGCTTTAACTCACACAATCCTTCAAGCACACTTTTATAGAAGTAAAATATCTCCTTGTGCTTGCTCCTACTGACGCAACCCCTGAAATACTCTCCTTTTTGCTGTTGTTGCTTTTGGAGACAGCTAGACACTGCATGCCTCCTCAGTCCTTCTCTGTCACTTCAGTCCTGCAGATATGGCCTACATTTCTTGTTCTGAGATGCAAAGCTGAAGTTGGTTGTACTAATGTGCATTTAACTCATAGGTGTGTTCACAAAACCATTAGGATTGCTCTGTATTACTAAATTTGTGCATCTTTTCAACAGTCGCTGAGCTGTCCAGAAAGCATTATCAGAAAATGTTTTCTGTATCTATTTCTAGATTATTAATAAAAATAATAAAAATGTTACTGTTATTATCTCCATTGTTACACTTGGTCTCATCAACCAGTCTGTGAACAGCATCCACTAATTTCTGTATTTGAATTATCAGCTCATACACCAAGAAACAGAAACGTGTTTTATCTTCAGTCAGGATATCATCTGAGGGGACAAACCAGGTGTCCCAGAACAGGGCAGATGTATTATTGCCCCCTTAATACATCAACAAACCCAAAGTGTCAGAGCGAGGCCACCCTCCCGCGAGGCACTGCGTGCTAACGCCAAGGGACGGGATGTCTGCGGCAGACACCGATCCTCCTGGAAACCTTAAGGAATATTTTGGGTGCCTGCTTAATTTGCCTGGCTCACAAGGCTCCAGGCCAAATTTATTACTGGAGTTCCACCAGGAAGTGTTTTTTTTCTTCTTGTGACAGGCTTGAAAAAGCCACTGAGCTTTCCGACCCTCTTTCCTCTCCTGCTGTAGGCCCAAGTATCACAACTTGCTCTCTTCCACCCCGGCTAGCAGCGAGCCTTGCCTGGCTCAGTTCCAGAAGATGTCTGGTGTCGCCCAGAACAGGAGACAGGAGCAAGCGCACCTACCGGGCGCCCGCAGCCGCGGTCCCCCCGCGCTCCCCCGCGGCACCCAGCGCCCAGGCACCAGGGACGGGACATGGCAGCGCTGGGCACAGCGCGGGGCGCCCTGCGCCGGGGAGGGAGACCTCCACACCGGCTGCAGCCTCTGCCGCTGCCCACCCTGTCGGGGCAGCCGCGGGCAAGGCCGGGCCGGGCCAGCCTCCCCGGGTCTCGCTGCAGGGAACCCCGGGCCGCCGGCCTGAGGCGGCGCCGCGGCGCTCTCCTCTCACGGGGCTCGCAGCGGGAGGTGGGAACCGTCGGGTCCGAGGCCCGGCGACCGCGGGCCGCGCAGGCCCAGGCTCAGGCTCAGCGCCAGGCCCCTGCCCCGGCCCCCGCGCCCACCCCGACGACGGCCGCTCCCCCCGGCACGTGACGCGAGGCGGCGGGCGCGTTGCTGGGGCCGACCAGCGCCGCGCGCCGGCAGCACGTGACCGGCGGGGCGCTCTCGCGAGCGCCGGCCCCGCCCCTCCCCCCGGCTGCGGCGAAGGAGACGGAAGCGGCCGCGGCCCGACGGGACCCAGAGCGGAGGCGCGTCTCCCCCCCCCTCCCCCGCTCGCCCCCGGCCCGGGCCCTGCACGCCCGCCGAGGTGAGAACCGGCGGTTGCTCGCCGCGCCCGCGCTCCACGGCCCGGCCCGGCCCGCTCCGCTCCGCTCGGAGGCAGCCCTGGCCTAGGCCGAGGCTGAGGCCTGAGCCTGGGCCTGGCCGCCGGCGCGGGCCCTCGCCCGGGGCCCGGCTCCCAGCCGCGCCCCGAGCCCTCTCCTGAGGGGCGGGTGGGCCCTGGGCCGCTCCGTGCCGGCCGGGTGGCGCCTGGCGTCACCCCGGGAGGGGCCGGTGCCCAGTGCCGCCGAGGGTTTCTCTGCCGTAAGCGCGAACGGCTGGGGCGGGCGGCGGGGGCAGGCCGCGGTGCGCGGGCGCTTTGCGGGGTGCAGGTAATCTCGGGGCTGGCTGGAGACCCCGCGGGTTACCTGCGGTGCGTTCTCCCTGTGCGCGCAGGCAGGCACGTGTTCCAGCTTTCGCTTGTAGAAGTAGCTTGGGAGTAGCCGAACGGTGCAGAAATCGAGGTAAGTGGCTCTCTGTGGCCAAACAGCCCGTTACTGAAGTTTAGCGAGTTGTGTTTTTAATATTTTGGTAATAGCTTGTCTTGCTGTTTATCGGTTTCACCTTACTTGCACCACGAGAGGTCATTAAAAATCAGCGAGCTTATTTTTGATGCATTTTGTGTGTGTTTGTTTCTTGCAGATGTCAGAAGACCTCGCTAAGCAGTTAGCTAGCTACAAAGCTCAGCTTCAGCAAGTTGAGGCTGCCTTATCTGGGAATGCAGAGAATGAAGATTTACTAAAACTGAAGAAAGACTTACAGGTGAGAGAGAACTTGAGGGTATGAGTAGCTGAAACTTTAGGGTTGTTAGGAAGTATTTAATTTCCCAAATATTTGCGTTGCAGCAAAAGTATATACTTAGTGGGTTTGTTACTTTCTTTTTGCATACTTTTGATACAATTATGGTAGGGTTGGTTTGAAAAAAAACCAGCGTGGCCTGTTTTAAACCTGTCTTGTAGATTAGTATAAAAGATGTATTAATTTATATAGCAAACTCTTCAACTTTAGATTTATTTAGATTTTTAGAGTGATGAAAGATATGCCAGTGCTGTCTTTACTGTCTCTCTTTATTTTCTTTTTAAGCATTTATCAGAAAGTCATCATTTTTTGCTGCTTTTATTATGCTGAAGCCTGATGGTTGGGCTTAACATGGTGCCTTTCTGCTTATTTTTGAGATATCAAATCATTTGATCCAGAATCTGTTTATTCATGACATGCATTTGCAATGATAAAAGCTTCAGACTATAGTTTGTATTCCATGTGTATCTAAGCCTTGATTGTGTTAAGGTTTTTATATGAGAAAGGAAAAGAGTAGTGTTCTTTGTTTGCCACCTGTAGTTTTTCAAACATCTGAGAGCATATCACGTTCTTAAGAGCTAATAAACTTGTCTGGGTCTTAGCGTCTTGTTCAGTGACAGGAAGGCCACCAGCCTAATTTTAAGTCAATAAGTGGTCTTTTAGATTCTTGTGCATATGAAGACACATTGGCATATAAAAAAACCTAGCAGTACTGTTAAAATTTGTCATGAGAGTGCAAGATGCTGCTTCATTTCTGTTGTGGATTGCTTTAGCCATCAGGTCTAAAAATATGTAAAACTACCCGGTACAAGATTCAGTAACCACTAATCTGTGGAAGTAACAGCAATAAAAATGATGCTTCAACCAAAATGAGTAGTGCCTCAAATCGGTGATCTTTAGAATTCTTTTTAAATTACAACGGCTTTGTGCCCACAAGGCACTTTATAGATCATCTTAATGTCCTTTGTTGTACACTGTTAAAAGCATGTGTATATTTTTATATTTTTAAAATGCACAGCAAAACCCATATGGGATGATATTTCCGATACCAACACGACCTCGGCTTTGATATGCAGAGATCATTGATGTGAAAGGACAACTTGCAAACTTTTTAATAAAAGCTTTCTGCACAGAATGGGGAAGATCTTTACACTTTCGTCCCCAAAAGGTTTGCTATCCATATGTTCCAACTTGAAAATGACATAATGTTTTGCAGACTTAATATATGCCAACCAAACTATTGTAAAAATGGGTTTGATGCTTCAGTGTTCCAACTCAGCAGCTTTTTGTCTATTCAAAAAGATTGTTACTGTGTAATTGAAACATTTTTTTTTTTTCTGTCTTAAATAGTGATGCACTGGTGCATTTCATACACTTGGCTTATTCTTGAGTAATAAGATTGAAATAAATATTAGAAGAAACTTTTTTAAGTACTTAGCTTTTCACTTTTTGTTTCACTGAAGCACTTCTAGGACAGTGTCTGTGCACCCAAGAACCAAACTTACCTTTTGTATCAAGAATTGATGGCAGCTGTCATCTTTTGTAATTGGAGATAATAACTGTGGGCATTGTGTTCTGGAGTGTAGAGCTCTGTCTGGCTTTGTAAAGACCAGCTGGTCAGGAAAAATCTTGGCAAACTCTAACTAGTATTCTCTGCAGGTCACACCTTCGTGTCACAGGGATGTGGCAGCGAGCCATATTGTTGAACCCATTTGGCTGTACTGAGCTGCTGTGGTAGTCTAAGTTGTGCTCAGAAATTTTCTTTGAATGAGCCAGTCTGTTAAAGACTTTAGAACTATCTCGTGGGTTGTAATAAAAATGTTTCTGTCTTGTGTGCTTAGCACTATGATAGATGGATATCAGATGAAGATTTTTGCCAAAAGTTTGCTATTGTGTAGCCTGGTGTGTAAGTGACTTCATCAAATTCAAAGAATCCTTGGTAGACTTGTCTGAATTTGTTCACATTTGAGTTCTACAATAAGACATCTGTGAATTTGGCAAGAATAAGTCAATAGTTTCATATAACTAGTAGTCTGCGTAACTGAAACGCTCACTTTAAGGTAGCTTGTGCCTGGTGTGATGTATTTGATCTGCTGAGATAAGATACGTATTTCAAACCACAATGCCTCTTGGATTTGTGGAATACAGCTATCTATGTGTTGAGGAATAGTGTGGGATTTTCCATCTGGGAGGAAAAATCAGGCTAATGCTCTGTGTTCTGCGCAGAGCTCTCAAATTAGGTAACTTGATAACTAAAATCTGTTCTGGTTTAGCTGTAGTGTTATGGAAATTGGAGACCAAATTAGTAGAAGTAACTGTAGGCATGTTTCTGTGCTTACAGTCGCTAGTGATTGCGCTTACAGTTGCACTTGTTTTAGAGGAGCTGCTAGTTAACAAAGAGCAGAACTTTGGTTAGGAAAGTGTTGGAAATTAAGAGCTGCAACAGAAACAAACTGTTAGGCCATTCATGCCAGTTGTATAGTTTATCAGATAAAAATGCATGCAAGTTTATATTGTATTAACTTCTTATTCTTGAACTGCTTATGATCCTTTAGGTTCTTGAGGAATGAAGAACAGCTGCTTTACTGTAAAGCTTTTTATTTTTTTACTGCTTTACTGTTTTCCGAAGCTAGTCGTTGTATACACCCATAGCTGAACTAGGATGTGAAGCTGGGAGGAAAGTTCAGGCTCCACCGAGCCTCAGCTGAACATTGTTTGTCTGTAACCCTCCCCTAATATAAATATTCACTGTTACTTAGTAGAGTGACAATGGTTCATGCTGAGATACTCAAAGAACTGAAGAATTTTTCTTCAAGGATTGCAGAGTTGCTTTGCCTTATACAGAAATTTTAAATGGCCTCTTAGGTGCTGGCTCCTTTGACTTTTAACACTAGTGAAAACCAGTGGTCTTGATTGTACAGAATAAGAATATAATATTGACAGGATGTTGGGGAGGGGCTTTTGCATGCTTCTGTCTGTGAATGGGTAATACTTAAAGGAAATGGAAAAATTTGTTACTTTGTTACTTGTCTTGTAGGACTAGCAAGGGAAGGCCTGACCCGAAATGTTAAGGTCAGGGAATGTAGAGAAAAACAAATGCTTACATCAAAATGACTTAAGGAACTCAATTTCTTTAGCATGCACCTGAATGCTCTCTGTAAATGAGAGGGCTATACAAAGTGGCAGTCTTGCAAGGTACTTTCCACCCTGGCTCTGGGTGCTTCAGTTCAGCCAATCCACATGCTTTTGAGTAAACTGAAAAAATGTTTTATCACTTAGAAATGCTGCAGTCATACTTGTAGTTGTGTGTTTGAAAGATTACTATATATAATATAGCCAGCCATTCCCAAAGGGGAAAGAATAGAAGGAACAGCCAGCTACGCAGAGAAGTGTTGTGTTCTTTCACATTTTGCCTTCAGAGCACTGTCCTGCTGAATACTTGCTCTGCTGCCACGTGTGGTTTGCGGTCAACAGCCAACATCACATGTAGCCATGTGTAGTCACACCGTTGATTTTTCCTTTGTTTTTTATTGAGACGGTCTAGCTGTGCCTTTGTGTCTATAGATAAACAATTAATCTAGGAAAAAAATGCTATAATAAGAATAGGCTGCATTTTGAAAATTTGAGGGGGGAATCAACAATACTGCGATACAGTGAGGACCGTACATCTTTTTATCTACGTTGGCAATGAGTAAGTTTAGTTAAATGATTAAAAAAACCAAACTTAGTCCACTCTATATCAGCTATGAATTTAATATAGTAACTTGATAACTTAAAAAAAAAATAATGAAACTAGTGAGCTTGGGGTAAAAATATGCATGGTAACAGAGTTTGAATAATTGTTCTTTGTGGGTTTTTTGTCTTTTTATAGGAAGTCATAGAATTAACCAAAGATCTCCTTTCAACGCAACCTTCGGAAACTCTTGCAAGTTCTGACAGTTCTGCTTCTGCTCTGCCCAGTCACTCCTGGAAGGTTGGGGATAGGTGTATGGCAATATGGAGTGAGGATGGACAGTAAGTGTAGAAAACTTCTCTAACAGTTACATGAAATAGTTCAATGGTAAGAGACTTTCATTCAGTTTGAACTGCCACTAGGGTGTCTAAAACAAAAAATAAATTAGGAAATAAATCTGATATTAGGTATTCTTGTACTGTCTGTATTAAAGATCAGTATTTTAGATAAAAAGAAAAAAGATGTGGAGTCTTTTTAGAAATGCCTTATTTGTCACTAACTTTATAAAAGTAGGGTAGCTTTGGTAAATTACTATTTGTTAATGTAAAAAATGGCAGACTTTCATGAACTGATCTGTCAGGGCGGTCTTTTTGTAAAGGTTTCAGGATGTGTAATTCATAATTTGTCATTGCATTCATGCATATGTAATTGATTACTATTAAGAAGAATCCTTGCTGTATCTCCATTTGTGCCTCTAACCGGAAATCAGTTTTAACTGGAAATGCTGGGTTTGGCTATGAAATAACTAGCCATGTAATGTAATGATAGAACAAATCAACCTTTTGGATTGGACCCTGTTACATTAGCCTGGGAAGCTCTGGGAACCCAAGCAGTTCATTCTGATTTCATAATACTTGAAATAAACATTCTAAAATTCCTTTCCATACTGCAAAACATATAACTGTTGCAGCTTTTTAAAAATTACTATTTACGCAGGACTAATATGCCAATCATTGCCACTTTGAGACGAGCTCTGTTGTTCAGCAAATGTGGTTCTATTAACAATATAGTAACCACATAGAGAGATACTGGTATAGCTGTTGATGTCTTGGGTAGAAAACAAACCTAAAAGTGAGCAGTTTCTCTGTCACAGATTATTAATGACTAAAATGCTTTTGTGTAAGAAAAATTGAATCTTACTGTCTTAGGTCACCGCTGGGTCCTTCTTGCTCTGATCACTGGGTTAGAGGATCAGGGCTTGGGGAAGAATGTCCACTGAAGTGGATCTTATTGGACTTAATTGTATTGTGCTTTTTTTTTTTTTTTTACGCCCCTGCTTCTTTTGCAACATTCCTTAACTGCCCAGTGTCACATGAAGAGCTAGCCAGAGATTAATACTTTTTACCTCATGCAGTTTGGGTTTCCACGTATTTTCATCTAGCTCAACTCAAGATGATGTTAGCCCACTGAAATTGCACAAGAAATTGATTTAGTGTTAACTGAAGCATTGTCTATGAAACATCTCATCTTATTCCTCTATTTGCTTTAGATGTATCCTTTTGCTCCAAATTTAGACTCTTGTCTCTTACTCTTTCCCATTACGAGGTCAGTTTGACCAAAATTTCTGCTAAAATTCCAGAACTGTTATTTTAAATTACTAAGAAAGCTTTTAATTTTGCAAGTGTTGAAGAGAGAATACTTTGAAAGCTTTGGGTTTTCTTAATTCTTTTTCATATGGAGAAAAATGGAACTAAAGCTTTGCTCTTGTGAGGTGACATTTTCTGAAACTCCTCAGTGAATACAGTATTTTGTTGGTGTGGGTGGTTTTTTTTTTCAGTCTCATGACCTGACAGAACTAGAACCAAATGAGGATAGCTGATTAGATTTGCCCCAGCGTTAATCATTAGTCTTGGTAATTGTGACGCTATTGCTTCTTGATGCTAGAGGTCAAATACAGCAGATTCCAGACTTTGTACAGGTGTCCCTTTTGACCTTAAGAAAATGATCTTTTGGTTTGATTTGTGTATCGTCCCTGAAGGCCGGTATTTGAAAATATTTTACTTAATGCCATTAGCTGGCTGACAGTTTAGGTGTTGAAGGGCTGAGTATTAAAGCTTTACTCACATGCTTACAGCCATGATATCTTTACAGGTGTTATGAAGCTGAGATTGAAGAAATAGATGAGGAGAATGGAACAGCTGCGGTCACATTTGCTGGATATGGCAATGCTGAAGTTACGCCTCTGTTCAACCTCAAGCCTGTGGAAGAGGGAAGAAAAGCAAAAGAGGACAGTGGCAACAAACCCATGTCCAAGTAAGTAATACACAGGCAGAAGTCTGAACGCTTTGGGGGGTGTTTTTTTCCTCTCCCAGGTATAAAAATAGGTTAATGAAATAGAACATCTTTTTTTGAGATTTTACATCTCTTTAACACGTTCAAATATTTGCTTGAAAAAGGATCTTAAATCAATCTAGCATGTAATTTTTGGTAGATCACTGTGGCTGGTATCATGTGTGTTATGTATCCTGGCAAGATAACATCATAGGCTTTGGGTTTACTCAGGTGATGCCATTTCAAGATATCAAGTATGTAAGAGGTAGATTAAAAAAAGTTAGTACTTTTTCGTTGACAGCAGAGAGCCTACAGGTTTCAGGGCAGATCTAGTGGAGGATCTGTGATCTGGCAAACTATGATCTGGTGTAAGAAGAAAGACTTCTGCTTCTGCCCCATCCCTGTGTTAGGATAGCTGTGTTGACCCCATCGCAGGGGAGATATGCTTTACTCAGTATCCTGCTGTGTCTAATACAGAAGGGTATTTTTATAGACTGAAAACATTTTAATGGGGGGTGGGGAGAAGGTGGTACAGTTCTGGAGTTTGTTATAGGCAAGGATTCCTTCCTTAAGAGATCATTGTAAGGGATGCAGCATTGTGGCATGGGTCAACTGCTTGAACCTTCCTTATCTTTACCGAAGTAACTTATCTTTGTTCTTTTCCTTCCATCCCTATCCAATGCTTGGTAGCATGAGAGCCCTGCAGACCTCCAAAAAAGTTTGGGCTTTTCACTCTAATGGGCAATTTTAAATTTTCTAAACCCTAGATGTTTCTGCAGTGTAGAAGTGCTGATAGGTACACTTTCAGTTTCAGAAGGGAATTGCATGTAGTCCCATGGGTTGTTGCATTTGGCATGGTCTTAATCGGGTAGCAGTGGTGGTTGTTCTTATGTTCAAATATATAAATAAGCAAGACAGTGCTTATGCATGGAAAGACTAGTTTGCTCTTTTTTTCTAGAAGTGGAGAATATTTACAAGCTTTGTTTTCTGTCATTTACTTTTGGAAAACTTCTGTGCATGTCTGTCTTACAGGGGATTTAGTTTCTTACAGGAAAAGGCACAAGTATAAAATGTCTCTTTTCCTTCTCTCCAGAAAAGAGATGATAGCCCAGCAACGAGAGTATAAAAAGAAGAAAGCTTTGAAAAAAGCTCAGAGAATTAAAGAACTTGAACAGGAACGAGAGGACCAGAAAGTCAAGTGGCAACAGTTTAACAACAGAGCCTATTCTAAGAACAAAAAAGGCCAGGTTGGTTTGGTTTTGTCAGTATGTGAATAACAGGGTGTAGACTTCTATGCAGTACTTCGGGAGAGAGGAGGAAGTGGTTTTTAAAGGGGGTTCATCCTTGGGCTTCTGAAGTGTGCAGTTTGGTATTCTGTAAACTTAAAAGGCCTGGTTTTGTACTGGGTGACTTTGGAGGAGTGCTCTTTTAAGAGACTGAGCTTGCCCTTAGCTTGGAGAGCTGGGCTCACTGTCAGCTGCCAGGTGGTGTTTGTTGGAGCTTAGAACCTGAGGGTCTGTCTAAACCTCCAAGCCTGACTTGTGTTTGTTGACCTGGCAGACAGGGTGCCAAGTAATTGTCCTGGAATAGTAAGCATAATGCAGAAGGGTAGCAAGGACATTTTAAAGCCTTATTTCATTTTTATCGTGGCTTGACAGCTGCCAGACATAGTGGTAAAACTTCAGTCTTCCTTATGAACAATTGTTAGAGATCAACTTATGAAAGAATTTTATTCATTATTGGCCTGACCCAAGGACCTGAGTACCATGATGACATGCAGTACTTAGATGCCAGGAAGTTCCCAGCTCTGTTGTCTCACTTGCTGATAACACGCCACGGATGGGCTAGCCTTTAGAAAGTGTGCCCATCTATAGAGTAAGAAGCTGAGACTACTGAAGCCCTTCAAATGATAATGATTGCTTGTTTTTTTAAGAGCCAGTTAGTAGTTACTCAGAAATGGTGTTTTCTGTTTCATTTGCAGGTAAAAAGGAGTATTTTTGCTTCCCCTGAGAGTGTAACTGGCAAGGTTGGAGTTGGAACATGCGGAATTGCAGACAAACCTATGACACAGTATCAAGATACCTCTAAATATAATGTCAGGCATTTGATGCCTCAGTAACGGGGGAAAAAGGTGGAACTTCATCTCTGCAGGGCTTTACACTTATCTTTTTATCATTATATTTTTCTAAAAGTAAATTATTTGTTGGCACATAGTGAGTAGTCCATTTTGTCACCATCACTTGGCTTCAGCTGATACAAGCCTTAAATCTCCAGCTACTGATTTGACCCCCCCATCGTTAAACTTTTTGTAGTTGCATTAAAATACATTCTGCAGGTAAATGCTTTCATGAACTGCTGTTGCCTGTTATTCTGAAAGCAGCAGTTATCTGCAGCTTTGACCTTCCATTCATATTAGCAGTGAAGGTTTTTTTTTTGTTTTGTTTTTTCCTTAAGAAAAGTGGTGGTATAAAACTGGCACTGTAACAGCCTCCCTCGTTTCTGTAGTCACAGTGCTGCCTGCTGTCTTGGTGACAAGCTCAGCATTACAGAGCTGCTGCAGCTCTGGGAGAGAGAGCTAGATGCCATCGTAGCTCATATGTCACATGGAATTGCTAAGGAAGTTGCAATGACTCCCTTACAAACCCACTGAAGATAGATTTGTACAGCTGTAAATGAGAGCAGAACAGGGCCAATAGGATCTTTATTACTAATGATTCATGTGCTAGGAACAATAAATCTGACTTGAATTCCTGTCTGAATTTCCTGTCCTAGAAGTTAAGCAGAGGAGATCCTGGTTTTGGAGTTTTTGTTGTTTTTTTTTAAATAAAGTTTAAATAGGAAGTTATTGAAAGGTTATTGGAATGTAACCAGTCATAGGACAAGGTATCTAGACTCCCAGTTCCAAAGTAGAGAACTGTACTTAAGAATATCCACCCCTCCCGAAGGATCAGAGAGTTGGAGAACATAAATGGTTGTGCTTTGGAAAGGAGCCATCATTTCCCCACTTGTAGATCTTGTAGGTTTGGTACGGTCACAGACCTGGAATATGCAGTAACAGCTGGTGTCTGGGCCTCTTCCATCCTGTCAAGTAGAACTGCAGCACAGCAGATACAAATGCCTAGATCCCACTTAGTTGTGAGTGAGTAAAGGTTAGTCTGAAGTCTTTGTCCTTAAGTAATTGACTGGCTCCAGTGTTCATTGTATCTTCAGCTGTATTACAGTGCTGCTGAACCCCTTCAATTTTATTCAGGAAACCATGTGTAAAAGCTCTCGCTTTTCTTGTATTTTATGTGATTTGCTTTCCTCTGTTACTTGTCTCTCACTTACGGTAGTGGTGCCATCTCTGAACCCGTAACGTGTTTAAAAAAGTTAATGGGTAGCCCTGTATACAATGTAGATATTATTTTTGTAAAATCTAGGGCTGAGTTAATGGACAAGAGTACATCAGCTATTTCCCTCCTTAAATAATTAAAGGGTGTTTCTTGTCCATTAACCCTGACCATTATTTCCCTGTATATTATGTTAATGTAGCTCATTTTGTAATTTGTTAACTAGATCAGGTCACGTCAGCAATTGTTGATGCACTGATTGGTGGAAATGTCCATCAGTTACCTGAGTCACAACTCAAGCTAAACTCTACAACTGGTAGTTTAGAATCCATACATAGAAAAAAGTTCTCCCTATAATGGGAGAAGGTGATTTTTATGAATACAAAGTGTGTTAATTTCAGTTTTGTATGTTTAACTTTTATTAAATAAAGTGTTTAAAATCTGCTGGATATATTTGACAAAGTGTAAGTGTATGTGGTGGTGGTGGGGGAACAGCAAACGATCAGGAAAGCACTAAGTATACAATCTGCTGCACGGCAAAAGCGAATCAGGAGCACTTCACACTTCCTGCAAGATGAAGTAATGTTGCCCAATTCCTGAACTTCACTAGTAGCAGGAAAGGGGTTACATTTTCTTTTCTGTAGAAAAGCTTGTAACTTAAAATAATCTGACCACTGCTTTTCAGAAAGGGTGTTTGTAGTGTGGACTGTACCCTACAGAGACACATCTCAGCCGTGATGTTAACCAGGTAGTAGTCCTGCTAGGTGGACAGCTAACTCATTAAGGAAGGTCACTTCTCTTCCACTGTATCGCTGCTGTGATACAGCTGTAGTGTATCCCTTTCACTATCCAGAAAAAAGTTCAGACTTCTTGAAAACACACAGCACTGGAGTTTCCAGGAAGCCATGAGCTCTTCCTTAACAACACCTGTTCTTTTTGAAAAAACAAAAGTCTTTGGAGAAAGACAATTAATCCATACCTGATACATACTATGTGTGCTCATCTGTTTGATGGATTCCTTGTTCACTAGTCCTGAAGAGAACTTAAGGTACGGTGAGTCACCAGAATGCAACAGGTGCGGGAGCCTCCCTCATGATAATGTCCAGTCCAGCCCAAGTTAAAACTAGTTGGTCTCATGGACTTCTTTTTGCTGAGCCTTTCCAAAAAGATTTAGCAAAACCAGTATATTTCCTTTGACGAACTTACTGTTCACCTCTCTTAAAACACGGGCTGGCTAATGAATTTTGTGGTAACTCTTCCATTGGGCACTGCAAAGAAATACTGACTGTTAGTTTTTATACCCTTTGTCCTTAAATGCCTTACCTGGAATGCACAGGGACCCTGCGATACCACTGTGGCTGGGGTGGTCTGATCTATGGAAGAGACAGCATTTCAAAGACAGCTTGTATAAATAAAAAAAACCCCAACCACCAATACTTCAATCTTGGCCACACAACCATTCCTTGTGGCACTTCCTTGTGGTGGTGGTTTTTTTTTTTTTTAAATCCTGTTTCCTCATCTGCAGGATGGGGCCAGTTCATGTGCAGTCTGGCTTTGGGGCACTGCCTTCATAAAGTGTTTTGGACTTTATTCACATTGGACTTCTATTCACATGGGAAAAAATAAATCACGAGCAAAGCAATGCTGGTAATTTGCAAAACAGACAAACAAAATTTGCAAATGCTGAAGTGACCTGAAATGTGCACGGCTGTTTTGGCACTAGTTTGTTGAGGTTTTTTCATAATTTATTTTCCAGTTTTATTAGCTGATCTAAACAAGAAACCTGGTTTTTCAACACTCATGCTCTCCATTCACTTCTGGGCCTCTCAGCAGGCAGAGTTAAGTACCTGCCCCAGTGCTAGCAAATCCTACTGTAAAGCAGAAATACTGAAATGACAGTTACGTGTAAAGGAGTGCAAAACTACTCAGCTAGAGCCATTGGGGAAAAGATACTTCTCAGAGAACAGTATCCTCACGATGCAAAATGACCAGCATGGGCTACATATTTCCTCTTGAAACTAAGTTACTACAGGAAATGTTTACCTAGTACAGCCTCAAACTACAAAGTGTGATCTATTGCGGAAATTAAACCAGCACAAATCTGACTCAAAAATCTGGGACCGCTTCAGTCAGTTTAAGTATTTAGAAGAGTAAGTTTTGATGGTTGCGGCAATCCATTTGTCTTTTGCTTTCCCTTATGCCAGAGTGAGAGTGGTGTGTTGCTTATTTCTGTAGGTGCTTGGTCTCAGAGGTTTGTAAGTACAAAAAAAGGACTTTAACTTAGAAGACTGCAATTCAACACAGATGTTTAGAAATCAGAAACGATAGCAAAATTCTGTACTTCCCATCGCTGTCCCACTTGCCCGAATCAGCTCTGTGGCAGCGTTTTGTGAAACAGCCACCACTTGCATGTCTTGCAACGGTTAGACTACGCGTGAAATGATGGAAAATGTTCTTGGGCCAGGCCCCAGAGAAGGATGGCTACCTTGCAGCTGGTGCTCCTCTGCTTTGCAGTTTGTCCAATCTTTGTCTATGCTGTAAAATGCTTCACTTAGATTGCAAAATAAGGAGGGTCATCAGGACTATGGTAAACATCCGTGCCACATACCCATGGCTAGCAACCTGTTAACGTACGACCTGATTAAGCAATTTCACTGACATGTCAAGACTATGGCCTTTGAGCTGAAGGCTCTGCTACACAGAAGCACATTTTTACCTTTCGTAAAGCAATGACCTTTCTGTGCTGAAGTCACCTTGCAACAATTCCTTGGTCTGTATGGATGTGCAAAGCTTTCCCATGATGGATGCTGACGGAAAATCTCTCTCACCTAGGCTGAAAGGTGGTGTTACTTCCCAAAGAGACATTCTCTGTGAGGAACACAAGCGATGCTAAGTCTAGCTTTACATTTTTAGCTGACCTGCTGAAGCTGGTATTCCTCAGGGCAACGAGTGCTATTTTGTACAGTTGTCCACCACTCCAGGAAAGTAAAAAGCTTTTGTACTTCCCCATCAAGCCTTCCAGGAGGAGATCCAAAACTATGAATTGTTTTGAGACAAGCATTTTTGAAAACTGATTAAATGGAAAGAATTTCCCAGCTTTAGCTAAACTGAGCAGTAGCTAGAGTACTGATAGCCCAAGTCAAATTATGAACTAGGGCCGTGTACATTCTCATAACGTTAAGCCCACCATAAAATGTTTTAAATTCCTTCATGTTCTATCCTGCTTTGCTGCAGTGTCCCTCAAGATGAGTATTAATCCTTGCTGAAACACAGCCCTGCGGCAACATTCATGACCTTGATGAGACCTTATGGAAGGGGTGAGTTTGGCCCAAAGCTGATTGCACATGCACAGCGTGGCTTTCTGGCTCACTAGCATTTCCTTCAGTGGAAATCACAGGGAGTGGAGGGAGGTAAGAACAGATGAACGCTAATTCTGCCGTCTCTCAAACCACCCCTGTAACTATCACATTGTGGAGGAGGCATGCTAGAGCTATTGCTTGCTGGAAGGCAACAAGAAATGCCAGTGTCCTCCAGCCCCATACAGCCATCTGTATGACTAAACATCCCAGAGGACCTTACTGCAGAAAATCCCCACCTGGGAGCATCCCCTGAGGTGAGGTTAGCATCGTTACTGGTGCTTAGAGCCACTTACTCATTATTCCTCTTTGCCCAATTTCTCTGAATCACCGCACTTCCAGTGCGTGAATGTGTTTCGCAGCCTCAAAAGCACTGGCTGGGGCCACGCTGCGCTCTCCGGGAACACATGGAAGCAGCCTGCCTTTCCTTGACTTGCTGAAGACCAACATTAGTCCTCTGCAGCACTTTGTCCCCTCTGATTAAATGCTATCTCACAATAAAACTTCAGTGCATGACTGTAGCACAGCAGACTACAAGGAAAGATGTGGAATGACTTGTTAAAAGCCAAACTAACCAGCTCACCCCACCAGCTTGCTCTGGGCCTCAGCGGGGTACTACAAACTAAAAGGCTGATTTTTTTTCCAGTGTGGTAAAAGTAAGTTAAACTATTACCCATAGCCCTTACAGCATGGTCAACATTGAAGATCTTGCCAAAAGAAAATGACATTTCACACCTTTGGCCAGTGGACATCAGGCCAGTGGCACACAGCGACTCAACTGTTCAGCTCCGTCAGCTCCGTGCAAGCGCACACCTCGTAGGATATAACTACCCTTCCCCGAGGCAGCTCAGCAATTCCTGACCCTTGACATTATAAGGGCCCTCAACACAAGCCTCCCTCCTTGTGAGACAATTCTAGTTTTAGTCAAACACAGCAACAGCCCGAACAGAAACCCTGAATACTACATATTTAGTACAACAGCCATAGCACCAATACCCAGAGACCCCTTAATTCTGCTTCTGCCTAATAATTAAAGGGATGAGTCCTCTTTTCAGGAGGAAATGAGCAGAGAAGCTGGGGTCAGTGCTGATGTATTACCCAGTTAAACAACCTGCCTTTCTGTAACAGGTCGCTCCAAAGGAAAACATTGTGTACACAGACAACCACTCTCCTCTGCTGTGTTCATCCTCCCAAACATCACTCAGATCTACTGGCCAATTTCAAGCAAATTTGACAGCACATTAGTATTTTCTAGGTATTTTGTGCAGACTGGTGAACAGAGAGGAAGAAGGACATACTCCTCTTCCCCGAGGGTCCCACAGGACAATTCAGAGACTGTATCACAGATGCAGAGGAGTTTCAGTCACCATCAGGTCACAGAATTTATCACTCACCGGAGTATCTGTCCACAGGACAAAGCTTCAGGAAAAAACATCAGACTTCACTCTGTTATTTACAGACTCCTCTTTCATTGTTATCACCTCCCTAACCTCAGAATGAAGTCCTGGTTTTTAACATTCTCTTCCAGGAAGTGACCCCAGCTTCTCTTTCCAATGACGCATGGCTTGCGCCAGAAAACGTGCAACAAGAAAAGTTTATGATCCTGGGGGAGAAACAAAACAAAACAAACAAACAAAAAAATAACAGCCATCTCCATTTAGTGCACATGACAGATCCCATTTCCACTGAAGCCAAACATTTCATCCATCTCAACAGGGCAACACAGAAACACAGACTACAAACGAAGCAGCAAGTACAAGAGAACAAAGAGCAGAAAAGCAGGAGGCTGGAGCTTACAGGCCAGAAACAGATGGTAGCAAACAAACAAAAGGAAAACACAACCACAAGACCCAGAAAATGATAGGTCTGTATAGCTAACCCCTTTTCTATTGACCTACAGACTTCTTGAGACAGACAGACTTCTTGAGACCACCTTTGTCACTGCCATGCCCCTAATGGAACAGACATTACAGTGACCTTGAAGTGACAATGCACCACAGGATAACATGACAAATGCAGCCAGATAGTCACCTCCACCTTGTCGCCAGACATGAGATGACATACTGTAATATGCTTGTGTCAAAAGAAGGAAAATGCTAGGTGTTCTTCTGAATGGGTTTGTCCATAGCAAAAGGGCCCACCAGGGACCTAAGTTACAGAGGGAGGGCTTGACAGAATGAGCTTATGAAAGAACTGTGCATGCATGTCTCTCTACTGTGTGGGCAAGATGCCTAAGGAAAGTACATCCAATTCTGTTTGTACAAGAAAAGTCACTGTATTCTTGTAAAATTAAGCAGAAAATAGATATAGGACTCGTGTTACTCTACAAACAAAAAATAAAGCAAAACCACAATGGCACCCATAAAGCAAACCATGAAAAAAACCCCTCACATAACTTTGCAACGATGAAAGGAAAACATGATTCCACGCTATTCTGTGCTCAAATTACTATGTGGCAAGAATAAGTTATCATTCTGGATGAAACTAGAGTTAATGTGATGGGCAGAACCTAGGGCCATAGAGGAGAAGACTGGGAGTTAATTTTTCACTTTACTCTCTACTTGCAGAGAAGTAAAACGAGGCCTGGGCAGCAGCACAAATCCCACACAGCTGTGCATTAAAAAACACTAGAGTTGGGAAGCCAAGCAGCAGCGTGGTTTCAGCGTCTTTATCCTTATGATGAATGAAAGTAACTTTTTTTGTAAGGGCAGTATAGACAAAACAGTCAGCTTCTGTGAGCACTTTTCTGGGGGAAAACCAGTAAATTTGACTTGCTCTATTGGATCTCTTAGAGTTCGGTAGTGTGAGAGACTATCTCAGGTTCCAAGGGTTAAGAAAGACTTGACCCTCAAGGGTTTGGAGCTGCACCTTTGGATACTCACTTTGTTTTTCAAGATTTCAGGGTGGCTAGTAGAAACTTTGATGGTACTTTGAAAAGTAATATAACCATAAAGCAGTTCTGGCACACAGGACTACTAATGAGCATCTAACTGATGTCCTGCATAACCATATGAATTGGCCTGTACAAACATCCAGAAGTAATTTACAGCATCTTCTCTGAGCAAGTTAGTCACCTTGAACATTTTGATGCAACAGACCAGACCAGCCAAAGGGAGATGTGAGGAGTGTGTGACAGACTGTGCGAGGTGCAAGCACGTAGAAAAGGCCAGAGTCCACAATGCAGTAATAGAACAGTGCAGAACAACCTCAAAAAGCCAGATAAATGTTTCTGTCATGTAAGAAACTATCCAAACTCTAGCTGAAATCTGCTAAGACCTGCCACAAAGAACACCCCAGCACCAGAACACCAACCCCATGTCTTCAGCTGTTATTATAAAGCCTCTTAATTTTGTTTCATCGCTGGTCATCTTCCTGGCTGGACCACTGCACTGAGTGGTCAGGCAAGTGGCTGCTCATCTCCTGCTTCACTTCCCACATTGTATTTGCACTTGGTATCAAGACCCCTTCAAGTCCACAATGCTAGAAAAAGGCAGGAGATACCAAACTGGCCCTGGAGCGTACAAACAAACATTTCAGACACGTTTATTCCAACCATAGACATGTCACTATTTTATACTGACTAGGAAAGCAAAGCCATCCCCCATGCCCCCCTTGAACTTCAGTATTCCTCAGCTGTGATATTTCTTTCCCAAGTGGCCATTTAAAACAAACAGGAATAGCAGGAAGGAGGAGATGCTAGGACAGTGACAGAAAAAGGGTCATAAATAAATAAACCCCACTAGTATCCCACTGCTCAGTACCAGTGCTATCTGTGGTCAACACTTTCAAGGAGAATAATAATGAATAAATAAATAAGGTCTTGCTAGATCTAAAGTTTCCCACTTTCTACCACTCAGAAGACTGTCCCAAACCTTGTGTCATCCAGAGATTACACGGACCTCACACATAAATTGAAACAGCATTTCTTCTTTGAAAACCCTTGAGTTCCATTTGTTAACCTAGAGCCCAATTCAGTCTGTGGCAGACTCCTGCTCCTGCCAGGTCATCTCCCAGAAGGAAGCAAAACAGATGTTCCGAGCCACTGGATTACATACACACAAGTGAAAACAGATTTACCAACAGCAACCTGATCCAGACTTAGTAAGCAAATTAATTTAAAAAACCCAAAACACACAGAAATTGTTCATTACAGCCACAGAAACATAATTTCTCTACTCAA
This sequence comes from Falco peregrinus, assembly GCF_023634155.1. NCBI lineage: Eukaryota > Metazoa > Chordata > Aves > Falconiformes > Falconidae > Falco > Falco peregrinus. The sequence goes on along the minus strand of NC_073721.1, from coordinate 33,154,256 downwards.
GCATGTGTGTTGTGCCTCTTACAGGGGATGACACATTTTGGGGAGAGTGGGGGAAACGATATTTAAACACAGGCAACTTATTGTAACGCAAAAGTCTACAGCAGACTTGCTCGGGATCTTCTCATCACAGGATCGAAGGGCACAAGAAGAACAGTTCAGCTAAAGTGATACGAATGACCAAGATGGAAGAACACGACTCATTTCAGATACAGAAATGTTTAATGGCGTTAAAGTGCTACTTTAATGGGGACCATATGCTAACATTTAAACACAATTCCACTGCACTGCTAAATATGGTTGTCTTTATTTTTTTTATTTTACCTCTTTTTGCCCAACCCTACCTAAAACAATAAAATAAAATCTAAAGGACTGAAATTAACAACCCATTCAAATCAGCAATAAGTTATGAATTTTATAAAGCATTTTTTCCTTTTTTTTTTCTTAGTAATGAGGGGTAGTTAAATTACTTAAGGATATACAAAGTTTCAAACAATGCCATAGGTGAGGACTCTATTAAGGTTTTTAAAACTTGGAAAACAAAATAATCCTGGCCATTAAAAAGACAAAAATAAAAAAAGCAAAGCCCTCAAAGTGCAGGTTAGAATGCTCATCTCTTGAGAAAATTAGAAAACATTTGCTATAATAGCTCTTAACAGCACCTGCAAAGATAAGGTGGCAAGGCCCTTGGGAACAGGACGTGCAGTCAAAATGTTACATTAACATGAGAGACGTGCTGAGCTTAACTAGGTTAACTACTGGACTGGAACTTCAAAAGTCAAAGGGAATGATTCTAAAAAGAAAACCGAAGAAACCCCCACCGAACCTGGCCTCTTCCAGCTAGCACAGCCTTCATCCATTGTGTGCATGGCAAAAAGCATCTTTGCATTTCATTGGGTCAAGTGCTTCATCAAAACGGAGATCCTTTCATGGCATAAATTCATATAAAAGACATCTAAGGTTTTGTATGGACAAGCTCTAAAAAGACGCATCAGACTTGGGGTGTTTTCCCTCCCAACACATTTACAAATGTTTATCAAAAAATCTCTTCAAATAAAAAGGTCATAGTGGCTCAGTATCTGGGCATGACTTTCTGGCATATCACCTCTCATATGTGCTGGTTTCTTTCTGTCCTCAGCTGGTTGTGTGTGTGCATATGAGCACGCATCTACAGGAAGATCTGCTGTCAGTGTCACCGCCCGAGGCGTGACACAGCCCATGATGTGCTGGTAGATTACAAGTGTGTACCTCTTGCTTTAGCCACGCATCAGAGGTACTTGCTTTTTAAATGATGTCCAACAGAAAGCTGAGCTGAATGGTGTTCTTTCCTGAACATCTCTCCTTTGCTGCCCCGCTCTCTCTCTCTGGGCACAGAATGAGACCTTAATCATTATCAACATCGTTATTCTTAGGCTACGTAAGCCTTCTTAGATTTCCTAGTACATTATGACAGCATTGGATTGTGATAAACTGTAGGACATGGTCCTTTTAGGACCACAGAAGCTCTTCAGAAGGGCCTAAAATAGGTTGTTCAACCTGAATGCAATATAGGAAATTCTGACATTTCTCAGATCTCATGACAGAAAGAGAGGGATGAGTTTCTAGTATCCTCTTTCAAACAAATAAATTCAAAACAAAGTGTTTCATCACTAAGGTCTAGATCCAGGTCCCACAGAAACAAATGGATTTCACTGACTTCAAAGGGACTAGTATTTGGTCTAACTTTTTGCCAGCAGGAATTGGGATTGGTAACATGACCAAATGAACACATGTGGGTTTCTGTGGAGGCTTCCTTTACCCAAAAAGCTTTATATACAGGTCTCTCCAGGACTAGCTGTCAATATATCATTTCTGAAAGAGGATACTGGCATCTAGGACCCAGTTTGATCACCCCAGTGAAATCATTCGCCCTGCACTGTTGTCTCACTTGGTTCTAGGAAGCAAACGAGAGCTTGACACTGGCGCTGGAGTAACCCTCGTCACTCCCAATACTCTGCAAGCTGCTGTGATCATCAATGTCACTGATGCTGGTTGTGCTGATATTGTCCACTTCTCCATGGGAGAACTCTGTGCTTTCAACGTCCACTTCAATCTCTTCTAAAAAGGAAAATGACAGAAATGCACACAGGTTAGCACCACAGACCCAGCTGTTCCCTTCAAGCCAGTGAGCTGCTGGGACTCCCCCAGTCACAGATGAAGCAGCAGTCTGGCAGGAAGGCTTTCAGTGTTCTCCTGGAACAGGATGGGCTATAAAGACTAGATGCCAGCTTGGAGTGTTGCTTAGGGACTTGGCAAAAGGGTCTGACTCCTCCAGCATGCAGGCCACACTAACAGCATAGGTTGGCCAGCCCACACACTGAACTTGTTCCACTGCATCCTTCTTTGGAGCTCTACTACCCCAGTTTTGAAAACAAAACCGAACAGATAAAACAGAGGGCAACAGAGAAAACTGAGCGTAAGTTACCCTGAAACATGCTACTTGCTTGATATTACATTGATGAAACCGGATCACTTATATAGGTATGCATTACATATGCATTACCATGGGAATCTGGATTACTCGATTACTCTCAAAGATGCTCCGTGGACTTCCGAAGATAAATCTTATTTTTAAGAAAGACCTAGAAAGCAGAGATCTAGTTAACCAGATATCTTCGTTCCCATAGAATTTTAAAAAAAAAAAAAATCCTGGAAAATTCCTAAACTACAGACACACACCCAAACTGTACAGCATTTTGGGGTCTGTCAGTAAATATCAAACCATCTACTGTGCCTAAACATCTCTCCACAGCACAGGTACTTAAAAAAAGAAAGTTATCTTAATTCAGTTAACCATTCAGATCATCTCTATCCAGAGGAGATGAACTTTATGGAAAGATTGGAGAAAAAAAAAAAAAAGGTGGGTACGCATAGAATGACTCTGGGCATTTTAAGAGGCAGTTTGCTTGGTACCTTGGTTATACTGTGGCCCAAATACAGAATCAGAAGCTGGATGCTGCTTTGCAATATCCATTCCAGTACCACTAATGTCTTCCTAGATTTTCCTCTGTGTTGCTGAGAGATTCAGTAGACCAAAGAGCACAATGGGTATCTCAACTTTACCGTCAGGTATTTAGCTATCATCTTGTCATCACATTATCTTTATTAACTAATGCTCTGGCATTTTAGAGAACTTTTCAGAGAAACAGGTCACTTTAAATGCCACAGAAATCAGCTCAAGTTGACAATAACAACACTCCTTCCAGACTTAATGAGAACTCATGCAAAATACAAAACTCTTTGTATATAAATATCTGTGTCTGTGTGCGTGCATATGCCTGCGTGTGAGCAAAAATCTGTAGCCTAAATACCAAAGGCCATAAGAAGGGGGTAACTGAGGGACAAAAAATGGATGAATAGTCCTGGGGATTCAGTGCTAGTTCAGTGACACTCACCTCGCTCCGAGTCTGAGTGATCCGAGGAAATGGTAGATCCAATGCTGTCCATTCGTATTCGCTCTATCTCCTGAGGACCCTGTAGCTGTTCCAGTCTTCTCTTTAGGAATCTTTGTTCTCGTTCCAGGTTCTCAAGCTGGTGTTGGCTTCTCCTGTCAGCCTCTTCAAGTTTCTGACATGGTCAAATATGACTCAAGAATTAGTTTCATCCTTTTCTCCTTCCGTCCCACTTCCACTGCTTTGTGCCCATCCACCTGCTTTGTGCAGACCTTCCCAAGTCCCAGAACAATTTAAGCTGCAAAAGAGCCCTGAACCAAGCTGCCTTGCAGTCTCCAAGAACAATGTCATGTCCTCATGTCTTTTCCATCTCTAAAGTCCTGATAAATCATACACATCAGTATAAAAAGTCTCTGAGGACAGAGCCTCTCCTGGGGAAATGATTTGTATTGTAGCATTTTGTGGGTCATTCCACGCGGGTTCGGCCACTTGCATTACCGAATCAGTCCACGAAGGGGCCTCAATTCCCTTAACCAAACCATTTCAGGGTTTGTTATGATCCACTGTAACATAAAAACGTGCCCTGGGAGTTCTGTGTTCCTTGCTGCATGGTTTAGTAGGATTTCTCAGAAACAGTTTTCTATTCAGCAAGCAATTTACATAACCTACTACAGATTTCTTTGATCACAGCTGGGAAATCTACCAGGGCACTGTTCTTTGTTTCCTACGACAAGCACATTGCGTAAGGAGTCATTTCAGGCTAACTCTGTCCCTTTGGCAGTGCTTTTTCTCCTTCACCACCCATCCTCCCTCCCGCTATCCTGACCTGCAACAAAGTATTTCAGCCTCTTCCAGATAGGGACAATGCTGCATTTTCTTTTCATGCTTCACTTTGCAAAAAGTTAATCTAGAAGAGCGCTGGCAGGTTCATACATGAAACCCCAGCAAACAAACTCCGTCTCACACTTTTGTGGTTTGTGCTAATGCTTCAGCAGTGGAAACTAACTAGCACACCAGAAAAAAAAGCTGCATTTCCCATCAAAATGCAGTCATTCAATAGTAGGTATGTTTTTCTTTAGAGAGACACAGCTGTCAACAAACTATCACAACAGAGAACAAGACCCCTGCTCCCTAGATCAATCATTTCCGTAGTTAACAGACTTCATTATGGACTCTTCTAACAATGTGCCTTATAGCGATGATAAATGATTAACCAAGGGGGCAAGGCTTGCTCGCCTTTTTTTTTAATAAAAAAAAGGGTGTTAGTCTCCTTCAACAGAGTTACCTCTAGGCAGCAAGAGTGAGCGACCGACTTCCCAACAGCCCAGACTGAAAGCAGCAGGGAAAAGCATCTTACCTTGATATGTGCTTTGGCTTTGTTGAGCAGCCCAAGCGTTGTGTGCCTGGTGCAGTCTGGTCCTAGAGGTATCAGAACTTTTAAGCGTTCTAGACACAGGCGGAGGTGAGCTCGGCTGCAAGAGGAGAAAAGGAGGATCAGAGCTAATCTTTCAGAAAGGGAATGTCATTTCCTTCTCTACTTCCCCCCTACAAGGCAGCTTTCATGTTTCCCTCTTTCCACACATCACAAAATTCCCCACAGGTACCAGAACAGACTGGCACTAAACTATTTACATTGCAAACAGCTGCTCACCAATACTTGCATTATTGCTAACCTCTGACAGACACTGTTTATTTTCTTGCTGTCTGAACTGATAATCTGACTCATCAGGATGAACTTTGTGCAGAGGCAAGGCACACAGGCAAACGGTACAAGTATCTCGTGGGTCTCCTCTCTCTCTCAGCTATTTACTGTCTGTTTTGCTGAGTTTTGTATGACTGCTACCCCCTGCACGCTTGTGTGTTGCTGGCTTGGGGACATTTGCTATGAACTGATCTAAGCACCGCCTTTTTGCACAAAATTAAGATGACCAGTGAGAAAAGCAGTCAGCCCAAAACATCCAAACAATCGCTGCTGGCAGTTAAAGGAGCTAGAGGGATGGTAGTTACCAAGCATTGCACTTTTACTCCTTCCTGGGCCCAGGTCTGAAATGCTGCTGGGGGTGCAAGGTCTGCGGGAACAAGAGAACCCAAGACCTCCCCTGGGCAGGCTTCTGACCTTGGCTCACATCTACAAAGACATGCTCAAGCACAACAGTATTGGTGATGATTATGAGCCACTTTCTGCAGAATATGGAAACACGTTCTGGGGAAAATGGTTCAGGCAGCAGCGGAAAAGCATGTCAATCTCAGGCTGCACAGGAAAACTGTTCCCACTGTCTCCTCCTCTGTATCACGTATGCAGCAATGAACAGCAGATTTATGGAAAACTATCAAGTGTGGGTTGCCTTTTCCCCTCCCTCTCTCTTTCCCAGACATTAATGATTTATGTCCAAACTTGTCATCCCAATCAATAACACAATGACATCAGCTCCACCATTCACATGCAAGAAACAGTGGTGCAAAAGAGTCCTGAAAGCCTATCCCAGCCCCTGCTCACGCATAAAGAAACTGAATCTTAGCCTGATCCATCTCAATGCAGGGGAAGAGGGTGAAGAGAAAAAAAAAGAAAAAAAAAAAAAGAGCACGGACAGTTCATTTCCATTTGTTTTTCAAATTCACTATTGCACCCAGTTTGAAAGGGGTGGGGGAGAGGAGTCTGTAATCAGGCAATTATGTCAGTGACAAGCAAGGATGATTAAGGGTGGAAGGGTCAGGGGTTTTGCTGATGAACTGTCAGCACAGGGGAATGTTCACTAGCAGTGCTGTAGCTGTGAGCTCCTCACTGTTTCTATTATAAATCTCTTTATGAAGGGTCCATCATTCTGTCTCAAGAACAGCCACAGGACCACATATGACCAGCAAGGCCCTTGAAGAACACATGTTTTTCATTAAATATTAACAACTGGAGGGGTGGGGAAAGGGAAATCATAATCCAAATAATAATCACATCAATGTCGTCATTTACTTCTCAGCTTGCTCTAGGGCAAACCATGCTGCCATTAAACCCACATGGCTGACATGGCGGCTTTTTCTGCCTGGAAGCCCGTTTTCAACACAGAGATTGATCAACAGGAGTTCTGTGCACCCACTACAGGGGTTTACTCAACATCCCATGATGACCTGTAGGGCTAGCAATGAAAAAGCATCGCTGGTTCATGCTGGCACTGTAGTTCATGCCATCCCACAGCAGACTGGACACTGACTTCTTGCAGCTAGAGAAAGGAAGAGGAGGAGGAAGACCTTGTGGTTTAAGACATTCTGGGGTTTGAGCCCATTTTTGGCTATACCACACATTTCCTGAACGGCCACAGGGGCAATTCAGCAAGTCAGAGCTGTCAAGAGCACAGCCGTCATGCTGCAGCACAGAGCAGCATGTGTCTCTTTACAGCACGAGGACGAGCACCAGCCGTACACTTCACCCACAGGATCAGTCCATGTTAAAAATGCAGCTCAAGCAGAGCTAAAGATGCATGCACAGATCAGGGGGCTGAGGAGCCTGGCCAGTTCCACCTGACAGGGGACTTGCTTCATTGCACCTGCTACAGGTAAGGACTGCAGGCTCCTCTCTGCCCTGCTGGGCAAGCACAGCTCCCAGCTCATGGTGGAAACAGAATTATTTGTGCAACAGAAAACAAAAAGTTTGGGGAATAAACATCCAATCACTGTCAAACATATCACAGGTCACTCCTGAGTGCCCAGCAAAATGCACAACACATCTACTGCCTGAGCTTTGGGCTGAGTCTTAGCACTGGAGGTTTTACCAGGAACCAGGGAAGGTGCTGCACCAGGAACTGCAATTCCTGGAACCAGCGATCAGCTTTGGGCAGCACGGAGCACTGGCTGGACTGCTGAGACAGTGGTTAAAAAAACGGCACTGATCTGCTACATCAAAAGCTAGGTTACATGCAGACTCAATGAGATCAACTGTGTTAAGCACCTGAAAGCTATATGCAAAGATCCAGCCATGTAGTAAAACTCTGGACACTGAAACACATCCTGTTGTGCCCCAGGACCACGGTGGACTGAAGAAGGTTACTGCGCTCTGCAGGCCCTGACAAGGGCAGGGAGAGGACAAAGCAGTCAGAGGGTCTGCTCTCATAAGGACACTGGAAAAGCTGGCAGTTCCAGTTTCTTAGCACATGTGGCCCCAAAGGGGACATTACCCTGTTCTGGACGCCCACATTGGCTCTCGAAGCCCAGAAGATTAGCCCAGACTCACACAGACAGTTTTCAGAGAAGCCACTCCCAGCGGTGGCTCTGCTGGACAGTGGCCAAAGGCTGTGGCCCACAGTAGGGGTGATGGCCTCTGCCAGCACACCAGGCATCAGGAGGGGACACCTGCCTGTAACAGAGGGTGTGAGCATGAGCTGATAAGCTCACAACGGCACATAGCACAGCTCAGGCAATGAGCATGCTGCAAGGGCAGGTGGTGGTGGCTGAGCTGAGGCAGGTTTGGAAGAGGTTTGGCCAAAGCTATCACTTCCTGCTGCCGTTGGATTTTCCCCTTATTTTGCAGCCAGAGCTGAGCTACGCTGAGTTTTGACGCCACTGCAAACGTAAATGCATTTGCACCTCCAACCACAGCCTAACTGAGGGAAATGCACAGAGCTTTACTTAGCATACAGCAGCGGGCAAGCCTCGGTGTGCACGTTGGTGCAGATGGGTGACAGCCAGGCCCTTCAGCCCCAGCAGTCACCTCCTGCTGCTGGGGATGACACTGCTGGAGCCACTCGGGAGCTCCCTGGCCCAGTACAGCTGGGATAGCAAAGAGCAACCAAGGCTGCAAACTGTCCTGGCACATAAGCATGTTGCTTTTCTTCAGAGAGACAAAAACATACAGTTTCCCCAGCTCTCTCTCCCCTCTGCAGTGTTCAGTACATTGCCTCTTTATCTTCAAAATCTAACCCGGTCAGAGACCCTGACCTCTCTCAACTTCCAAGAGCCCGAGCAGACCACGCTGGGTTCTTAAACCACAGACCATGCAGGCAGGTCTGAAACCCAGCAATTAAACTCCAGAGCTCAAAAGTATCACAGCAAACTTAGCTGACAGACCATCCCAGAGAGAAAGCAATCACAGACATATTAATCTTCCTTATCAAGTCCTGGAGCTGTAATCCCACAGGTCAGGCCGTGCAACGAATGTCTTTTCCGCTTGTTTACCTGGACTCCGTTGCAACGTGGCTTCGACAATGCTGCAGGCTCTTGTATTCAATGAAAATTCCAGTATTGTGCAGGCTCCAGACAGAGCCAGACGGCTTTCCATGTAAACCACTGGATTATGCCAATATTTGACGCATCTGCCAATATCTGGAAAAACAAGTCTAAATGCCCATATTGTTATATAACAGAGAAACAACTTGGGCTTGGCGCTAAGGGCTGCTGCCTCTCACTGCCTTGATCCTGGGGAAGACAGAGGATGACAGAAGGAGAATTCTGTTTCAGCCAAGGCCAAAGCCTTCGTACACTAGCTGCGAGGGAGACGGGAGAAGCTGGAGCCCTTTCTCCTTCCTGTGGCACCGGAAAAAATCAGGCTCTCACAGCAGCATCCTGAGCACACTGTAGGTGCTGGACGTGCTGAAGAAGGAATTCATGGAGGATTTGAAAGGAAAGGGCTCTGCTCTTCCCCAAGAGATCAGCCCGGTGCCCCATTTCTGCTCAGCCTGATGGGGGGGAAGACGACTCATGTTTGAGATCCCCATGAGGGGCATCAGGGTGGCCAGAAAAGGAGCAAAGCACCCGAGATGCCTCAGAAAACCAGAATGTAACATGCACCACAAAGAGCTGAGGACAACCTTTTTATCTTGTTCCACTTGGCAATTCTGGCTAGGACAGAGCCCCTCTGCCACTTCTGCTTCCTCCCCTGTGCAGGGCCAGGAGGAGCCTAGAAAGCAAATTCCTCTGGGATGTGGGGGGCAAGCTGAGCAAGGATGCCCTCTATACTCTGTCAGGAACTACTGTGGGAAAAGGTACATCAGATCCTACACAGATGGGCCACAGAGTGAAGCAGAAGAGGGATGAGTAAGCTCAGCAGCCCCATAGCCCTCCCAGATGATCCACAACAAGCTATAGGTAGCTACATGTGGAAGAATGGGGTGCTGGCCCCTAAAATGGCAGCCCCACTGCTGCCTACCAGGCACATGCTGTTCTACCCCCTTTCCCTTTGTGCCTGTGCGAGAGCTTCTAACTGTATTTGGATTGTCTACTTTTGCCCTCCGAGCTGCCTCCTGGCCCTCTGGTCCTGAGCCTCTATCAGAGAGGAGCCTGGCCCCTGCTCTGTGCAGCCCCTCCTTGCACTTGGCTCTGCCTGGCTGCAGAGGGCTGTACTTTCACAGCCTGCTCTCCTCTCCAGCTCCCAATGACATCATCCACTCTGATTATATAAAGCATGGGGAGGAAGCCTTTATTTATGCGTGCTTTTTGCTCACAGCTTCAGCTGTCTCACTGTACAGCACGCACCGAAATCCCACTGCAGGAACTGGGCTCTGTTTTGCCTAGATCAAAACTGCAGTGCAGAAAAAGGTGTGCGTGCAAAAAAAAAATTTCCCCATTTCCATCCCTCACTCCTCTGAGGACATTTTTGAGGGGTTTGGGTAGGAATCAACCTACCCCACTACTCTGCACCACAGCAAGCTGGGCACAAAGTCACCAGCCTCCTCCCTGCCTGGGAAGTCCCCAGAGAGCCGAGGGACCTGTGGTGGCAGCTCCAAGCCTTGTGTCTGCTGGTCACAAAGCAGCCAGAAACCAACCTACCTCCAGCACCTGTGGAGCCCCCTGCGAGGGCCAGCCCAGGGCTGCAAGGCCACCAGCAGTTTCCCTCCCTGGGCCCTGGTGGGTTCAGCCAAACCCGTGTGCACCTGTGCTGAGTGGGCGACTCCCCCCCCCCCTGCTCGGGTCCATCCTCCTCTTGTGACTGCTGCAGCAATGGCTGCGGGCACAGCCCTCAAGGAGCCATCCCTGAATGTAAACATCCCTGGAGAGACTGCAGAGCTTCGTCGCTAGGACAGCCTTTGGGCTTGTGGTTTTTTTTCCATGGGCAGAAGCAATGGAAACTGAGAAACAAACTTTGCTGAGGAGTCAGTCACACATACGTGCACGCTCAGCTCTGAAGCAGCAGGTTTAACAGATTCAGCACTACCCCCTAGTCAGACACTGCTGATCAAGGCCCAAACATCTGCAAAATACACACATGCCACAGACACACACACACACACACACACACACTTTCTTCCCATCTTTAAAAGATCAAGCCTCCCTCCCAGCAGGAAATGACCAACTCGCCTCCAGCAGCATTTCAAAATGCCAAATTCTGATTTTTGTACGTTGAAAGCAGGGAGCATCTGAGGGAAAAGAAAAGCATTTCCTGGATATTTTTGTAGGATGCCTGCAGGTCTATAGGGCTTGAATTCAACAGTGGATTTAAGCATGTGCTCAACATTAGGAATATGCTTAAGTCCCACTGAGGCCAAATCAAACACTTCATCTCCAGAAGATGTTAAAAAACCAGAACCAAACCAAATGAAGCATCAAAAGAACCAGGAGAAGGAAGATCCTAACATGGAAAATGACATTATCATCCTTCCCCTCTGCCCTCCTCCTCTTCCCTCTACACCTTTTCAAAGTTGAATCTAATTTAACCCTGAAATCAGAAACCGCCAACTTTTGTTTGGATTTCAGAGCTAATAGATTGCTTAAAAAATTCAGGAGGGATCACTGGTTAAAGAAAGCAATTCCTGGAGAAACGCAAGTGACCCCACATCAATAATTCACTGGACGAGAATGATTCTGAGATAAAAGTAATGAGAAACACATGCAAAAGCCACAGGGCAGGGAAAATGGGGGACAACATGGTTTCCTTCTAAAAGCAATTCACAGGTCAGAGGCATGCTGATCTCTAACAGCCATTGTAAGACTTGATGTTTTTTCCTTGCTCTCATCTCTAACCCCCAGCCCAGTCCTCTCTGCAACAGTATCTGCCCCCCGCTTTGCTGAACACTCGTCTTCAGTGAAGGAAGAGGTTTTGCCAAGCACCTGGATCAGGAATGGGGAGGCAGCTGGGGACTGGGGGCCGAGCCGTGCTTTCCTTGCTGCAGAGCGTTATGCAATTGCTGCAAGCCCTCCAGCCACGCACAATAAAGTTGCGGTGGCATCTATCCAGCCTGCAATAAACACACTCACACCTGCTCACCCCAATTCCACAGGACACCAGAGACGAGACACATGTTTTAGAAGGAAATCTGGCTCAGAAATACGCAGTTAAAAGTTAATATTCTCCACCTGAGCTGTGAAATCATTCAGAACAAGCCTTGCTTTCTGATTTTAAATCAGGTCTCTTCTCACGATTATTTGTTTTCCTGCATTTGCTCCCAGTTGAAGGGGATACTTGCTCATTTGCTTCTTTGTTTCCAGTTGATTTCTACCAATGGCTCCCTGGCATGTAGCAGTATTTGTATTCCAAATGCTAATAAAACGTACCATGAAAAAGTAATTGATAAAAAGGCCTTTAGATCACATTTTTTTAAGCCTTTCTACTGTTTAAAATAAACGAACAAAAATTTAGGACAAACAAGACAAAGATGTGACAATGTATTATAAATAGGAATTTAAATGAACAAGAGTTCTATAGGCAACATTTCCAGCCTGATCTTAACTGTATCAGATCTGTCTGTAAAAGTTAAAAATGAACATGCACCCAACTGTATTCTCAAATCATGGGCAGATGGAAAACAAACCACAAATTAAGAGACCTATGACTAAACAATAGTAAGAACAATAATAGTAACAAGAGCAAAAACCCAAGGCAATGCAGCTTTTCAAAGTCACATATCAATGCACCTGCCTGGTGACAAGCTGCGTAACAGGGAGATAACGGGTAGCACAGTGCTCAGGACAGCAGCATCCTGATTCAAGCCTATAAGCAGACAGGAAATACAAACAGCAATGTATCAATGCACTCTGCAACAGCAGCGTTTTGTCCAAAGGCCACCACAGTCACAAAACCAAGACAAGGTACACTGGGAAAGGAAGCATCTTACCAAACAACTGAAATATGTGGGAAAACCCCTTCACAACTGCAAAAGAAGCTGCAAGTCTTAAGGTAAGCATAAAGCAAGGATTTTTAAGTTAAAATACACTGCCCGCTATCTGCATCGTAAACTTTGAAAGAGGCTGCCCTACAAACCCTGCCCTGACTGTCCCTGAGCCCTGCATGGCCTTCTACCACAGAGCTAGCACGTGGCCAAATGAACCCCTGTAGGCACACAGAAATTATTTCTACCTCCAACTCTTCTAGACAGGAAGACTTGTCACTGATTTAAACTCTGGAAGAGCTTCAGGCCCTTAGCAAACAGAGGCTGCAAGACCAACAAAGCCTGCACCAAGTGGTCTGTTGCCACCCCTGGTCCATTCCAGCATGAGTCTTTCTAGGCTACTACTGCAGTCTGGGGAGAGACATGCTCTCCCCACCTCTCTCCATGTCACACAACTGTCAAGGTCTCTCCCTTTCCTGAGATCCTTCTAGGTATAAACCTGAACATTATTGAGAGGGCTCTCCCTATTTTGTTAAGATTTTGAAGGCAAATGAATTACTTCAAGGATTTCCAAAATCAAAAAAGGCTAAGAGAAGGATGGAGGGAAGGGAAATCAGGCCAGCCTCAAATCCCTTAGTGTAATATGGGGGATCTGACTGATTGGCTTTCCTGCAGCACAGGAGTCTCCTGGGCTGCAATATGGAGGGATAATAGACACTTCTAGCTGCAACTCCCAAAGGCTGATCAGTCTGTTCACACTGTGCAGACCTTCAGTGTAAACCATGTTGTTCAGAGGGTGAAGGGGTTGGCCTACAAACACCTCGAGTTATATGGACACATGAGAGAGCTTCTACTTTTAGGATTCAAGGCCACAGCACTGTAGACATGGCTATAAACAGGACACTTCTGGAACTCAGGGTCCTACTCTCATCTCAGAAGGCACTTCAGGCAGTAGGATTGCTCTCACCTCCCGCTGAGCCTCTATTAGCTTTCTTTTCACTCTGTTCTCTGACCAGCACTGCAAAGGCTGGACTGTTTGCTCAACTTTGCTATCACCAGCTGTCACCCTTCAGCCTGCCCAGGTTTTTGTTTCTGTCCTCTTCTCTGACAGTCTACTGGATTGGAAACTTGGAACAAGAATACAGTTGCCAAACACACGGATGTTTAAACAGAATCCCGTGCCTGCACTCAGAAATCCTAAATCAAGCAGATCCCAAACGAATAGACTACAGCAACATTATGATTCTGAAGCTGAAGTGATCTATCTGGGGCTATTTTTACTCACACAATAACTTCTGGGCCTTTGGGTCCTATTCGTTGCATATCTTGAAGTTTTTCCTCTTTGAACTAGAGGGCTAGAATACAGAAGCTTCATATAAAGGCATAAAATAATAACAATAAAAAAAGAGACCATTTGTAATCCCATGACTTCCAAACCTAGGATGCTTAAAGGGATGGCAAAAAAATCTGAATACTAATGCTCATAGTAATAAAAATGATACCATTTTGGAAGGTGCCTCCTCCAGAATGAACTTGCAGCTGTTTGGTAACATCACTGCGCATCCTTTCCTAACCTCTTTGATCTTCAGAGGCACCAATGAGACAGACTACTTCAACTCAGTAGAAAAAGATCAAATATAACAGCCTGTACTTCACAATGAAAAGGTGATGAGAGCAGTATAGGTGGTCATCTGCCCAGCAGAGGAATGGAGTCAATCAATGCCTGGCATTTTCTCTCACCCCTTCATTTTCATCCAGATCTAGCACTGAGCTCTCAGTGCCCACTCATCAGTTTCTTTTCCCTTCTCCCAGCCCCTCTATGCCTTTCTTTGAAAGCAATTTGGACAGTTGTTAAGAGATGTCAAATAGCAACAGATGCTCTGGAGCAGAGTCTAATATTATTTATCAAAGTTAATCCTCCCTAAAATTATATATTGAGGATCTACTGTTATTGATCTTGGCCATTAGTCATGAAGCATTTTAATCCCTGGTGAATGTAATTAACTGAACTTTACTGCAGCACAGTACACGATATTACCAGCTAAACTCCTTTTAGGCTGAGCTGTGCTTACAACAGCATGCTAAACCCTATAGCCATCACAGGCCATAAATGCTGTACGTCACATTCTCCTTCTGACTTTAAAACACAGCCTAGTTGCCACCAATATGGTCACATCCAGGTGCCTCTTGCTCAAGATCGTGTGGCACCAACTTCTCAATCATGCTCACTGTTGACCATTCAGGTATCACAGTTTTGCTACCCTGGCAGTAAGATAGGGTTACAATCCTGCATTTGACTATCAGGAAGCATGTAAAGCAAGTTGTAAACATCAACGTGCAACCCAGGCCAGTTAATTATAAAGTCCCGACTAGCCTAGTCTAATAAAAACTCCATCTTTGTTAAAAGGTGGTTAAAAATAGACCTGCTCTTTAAATAGCCAATGGTGTCCTGTGCCCTCATTCTCACTAATACCATTATAATTATCCTTCTAGGGATGTGCAGTGTGCTCACAGCCGCAAAGTCTGGTGACGCTGCTCCAACCAGCGCAGCATCCTCCTCCACACCACCAACATACCAGCAAAGCAGCTGTGCCATTCATCAGAAACCTGCCTCACTGAAAAGGCAGTAACCTGCTTTGCTGTGACCTATGGATTTTCAGCTTTACTGTTAGAATTAGGTCACTGGCAAAGATAGCCAAGATTTTCCAAACTCGCCAGCTATTCTTGATTATTCTGTTCAGAGGTTTCCTGGCTAAGCACCATGCCTTTGAAAAGAAATGAGGAGCTATTTCAGGCTCCTGCAAGGCTTCTGCAGTCACACACTGAGAAGCAGGGATGCTCTCACCCCATGACCCTTAACTGCCTCTAAACTGCCAGGCAATGAGAAGAACTCTCCAGTTCAGATCTACTACCACCGAGTCCTTGCAGTCTCTCCAGGAGAAATCAAAGGTGGTGCGCACCAGGAAACAGATGAATTAGCACGGATCTGCAGAGGCCCTGGAAGGCCACCTGTCTGCACTGAGACTGGAAGAACCCAAGGTATCAGGCAACTTCCCACCAGGCATCTGGAGAGTGCCCCTGGACTGGTCTCCTGGCTACAGCAGAAAAGCTACCCATGGTCCACAGCGTGTCATAGCAGTGAAGGCACAGGCAGTACCTCAAATCAGAGCCTCTCTTTCTTCATAATACTACTGAAAGAGACCCTGGACTTTCGTGCCTACTAAATACAGTCATGTTTTAAACTAGTCATGTCACTTAACCAGTGAAAAGAAGCAAGCACATGCTTCGTTAAACATTCATCCATCAGCAAAAGAGTAAAGGACGCTACCAACTTGTTATTTGGGAAAACTTATTTCCTGTTTTCAAAATAATGAGCAGGGAATATGCCGATACCAAGAATACATTCTGATTTGGCACCATGTTACTTTTGCCATTAACATGATTTTTTAAATCATACAGATAAGCTATAGCTACTAAAACATATTTTTACTGTTCGCTAAGTTAGGACAGAGTTTTCCACCCCATATATTTCTTTTCCAAAGCTATATTCCAGTTTCCTCACCTCATGGAAGAGAATCATAATTTCTAATGAAAAAATATTCTAAGTATGTGACCATCTGGAATACTTGTTTACACAAAATCTTTTATGCCAGAAGGAAAGCACGTGCTCTTCATCTAATACCTCTTCATACTGTCAGAAATATTTAAGGAGTCATCAAATATCTACTGTACCTTTCAGGTATAGAGGGCATGCATCTGGAACAGAGGAAGCAGTGCATGTAATTTCACCTTGTAAAATTATTTTAAATTTAACCTCAAACTTCCCAGGAAAAAGGACTTGTCAGCCAAGGTCGCTATCAGATGTAATTTTGGATAAAAGCACTAGGAAGGAGAACTTAAGAGATCCTAGCACTATTTTTCCTATGGGATACGGATTTTTGCACACAAAGAACAGTAATACTGTATTTCAAAGTCTAGGTGTTAGCTAACTTTAAGTGACAAACAGTTTTAACTCAAGTTAACTATACATGTTACTCAGCAGGGGAACCTGAACAGAGAAGCGTACCTCCCAGCACTGACAGCAGATGAGTCACCTGTTTTCATACATAGGGAGGTACCAGGAAAGAAACGATTTTTTGAAAGGAAGTACCACAGAATGTGAAAACACACCTTGCGTCTGCTTAACTGGTGTGATGTGCTAATACAAACTCATTGTCAATACAGTTCTCCCAAGAAGGAGCAGGGTTTATCACCTAGAAAATTAAAACAATGTAAACTTCAGCAGAAAAAAAACACCACCACCAAAACAAATTCCCTGTCTTGCCCTCCTTTATCTACCCTTGACACCTTCCTTGCATTTTCTTTCTCTTCTCCAGGCATGTGTGAAGGCCAAGAGATGTAAGACAGCTCAAACCTCAAACAAGGAAAAAGCTTGGAAACCATTTCCTTGGGCAGGAAGCAAGACAAAATGTATCCATAAGATATGAAAATTGCTGGACTTTTCTAGGCTCAACTACAAAACTCCTAGTGCTTCCAACAGGGCTCAAAAAGCCATTCTATTAAGCACAGGACATTCTACCTAGTCAACTTGTGATCAGCTGGAGATGATCATTATAACCCCTGCCTGGGTCAGCAATGCCAGGAACGGATATGACTTTAATTTCCCCAAATCAAGAACAGCTGTAGTTGAGTAAACTAGCATTTGTGGAAGGATTAGCTGCCTTACGCTAGCTCCGTATTCTCCCAGCAGGAAAAGGGTTAGGATCCCACCGGGAACAAACCAGACACTGAAAGGTTCACGGTTTGTTTTGGAAAGAAAAATAATATTTAAAAAAAAAAAAAAGTGAGAGGAGCTGGAACACCTAGTCCTCTGGTTTGGTGTTTCCATTTTTTTGGTTTCTATTGGCTGAACTATCAGGACAATATTAAGAAAATAATCACACAAGCTTACAGAAGTACCTACAGTGGCACTGCATTATAAACACAATCACACCCATCCTTCCCTGTTATTTTGTGGTGCTCATGTCACTCACAGGGCCTCACTAATTTAGGCAAGATAAATTACTGCTTCATTACCAGGCATTTTCTATACAGCATCCCATCGCAGGATCACTCCTGGTCGGTTTCAAAAGTCACTGATGTTAAAAAGAACAATAAATAAACCCCAAGAAAAACAACAACAAAAAGGATAGCTTTCACTGCAAACCATTCACCTGGGGAGAGGCTGCAGTGGGTTTGCTCATCATGAGAGACAAATGGCAAACCAGAAGCACAGTTCTCTTGACTTTCCTAGTGTTGTGCTAGCCAAGAGCTCGCAGAGTTTGCATGTGCTTTCAGGAAGGACGAAGCAGCAACCAAATGGAGCTGACATTTCAACTCACGCCACAAGCAAGAAAGGGTTATGCAGCAGGCAAGACCTTTAAGTGAGAGTCAGGAGACCTGTCTGCAGACAGCTTGCATGACCTCAGGTAAATCCCTTGAGGAACTGAAGCATGCACCGCTTATCCACAAAATGGAGCTAATCCTAATTCCTTCACAGAGTACTGCACAGCTAAATCCACTCTTGGTTTTCAGGTGCTCATGTAGCTCAGCAATGACACTGGTATGTTAAGTGCCTAAAGAGCAGGACACTTTGGGAAGCTAATTCATTCAGCTTTCTCTGCTAGTTAACAATGCCCAGAGTACAAGATGACCATATTTCTCAAAATGGATCAATAACCCCTCACTGCTCCCCCATATATGCAGCAAAACCTACCTGAGGTCTCCTTTTACCTCTGTCCCAAGAAATTCCCAAGATGGAATCTCAGCAAAGTTCAAAGGAGTTCAGTCAGAACCAAGATGAAGGCTGTATTGTTGACTTTGCAACCAGGCAGTCATAAAGCTTTTTATTTCTTTAAAACCTTCAGTTTCTGATGTCCTACTCTTAATCCCATGCATCCAAAAGATGGTGATTTTGGTGCCATTAAAAAAAAAATACACATAGTCGCTCAGACATCACATGATTTTAAAAAGCAAACATAAACACCTATATAGGATTCTTCCCCTTCTTTCTGTTTTTTAAATACATACGTTACACTGGCTCATACAGTGGTTTTACAGGGGGGATAGAAAATGCTTAACTCCAGGTGCTGGGATTTGAGAATCACAGAAAATCACAAGAATTGCAGTGGAGATTACAAAAGCTGGCAAGATTAATAATATTTTTCATTTTAAATATCAAATTTATTTAACAAATGCTCCTTAAAAAAAAAAAAAGCCTTTAAGAAACTAACGCAATTTGCTTTCCCTGGATGGCTGAGGGGAAGTACAAGGCAGCATTGTCTGCACAGACCTGAGAGCCAGCTTGGAGGGCTTATGGGAGTCCCCTACTTCTGTATAACAGCCTTCCACTCTGACTACTGCTACCCATTTACAATGTGCCCAACCCACACTATAACCCCCTTCCCACTCTGCTCTTTCCCCATCAAGTGTATTTTTCTCAGAGATCACTAAAAAAAAACCCTAAACCACAATGCAAAGAAACTCAAGAGACACTCATGACTCCAGGGGGCCTTTGCATGTTTTCCTAAAGTATACGACACCAGATGTAAGATTCCTCTTCTTCTCCCCCTTTGCAATCCCTTCACTGAAACACATCCCCATATGTGCTTTTTCCAGTGAACACCAAGCCTGTAAGCTGCTTTTCCAAGCCAAGAAATGTTTAAAAGAGGTCAGGCCACAGAGAACAGGCTCTGCGCATTTCCTAAGAGGGTCATATTACGTAGAATATCCACTGGAGATGAAGTGTTCCCATCCGGTTTCCCACTTCTTTTGGCATCAAAGTTGCTTTGGTGGGTAGGTGAAGTGGCAAACACATGCATTGGGAAAAAGAAAGATGAATTTATTTTTTTTCCCCTTATTTGCTTATCTCAGCCAGAATTTCTCAGCATACTTCTAGGGTCTAACAGACTGATTCTTGCTATGAAAGCCAATTACTATATTCAGCATTTGGGACTCTCCCCTTCACAAACACAGAGGCACTCGACTTTGGACAGCTTTTTTTTCCCTCCCCTAGAACAATGCTGACATAATTTTCTTCTTAGTTAGACATTAGGAAAAACTTCCTAGTGTTAACAACAATTAATCAGGGCAATAGGTTGCACTGCTTATCCTGCCTTGGGGCGAGGGGACAGACCAAACGAGTGCTGCAGGCCCCTCTCAGCCCCATCTTCAGCAGCTTCACAGAACTCCACATCAGTCTGGAGAGTGCAGTTTCTTGCCCACCTTTAGGGCACAGGGCCCGAGCCAGCTGCAGGGGTAGAGTGCCAAACCTCTGGAAAGCAAGGGGGAATTTTGCCCCTCTGAGCTTCAGCCTTGGTGACAGAACAAAAGATCTGTTCCAGAGTGGCAGCTGTAGCTGCTGCATGCAGTGGAAAGGGGAATTAATGACACACATGTGGGAGCAGGTAGGCAAGGTAAAAGGGAGGATCCTAAGGCATCTGCAAGACAGTTTCCACTTGCAGAATGAGACAATCCCCTGCTGTGCGGGTTGGCAAGAAAAGGACAGGAGCAAAGCAAACAACAGGAGGGGTTTGCAGGGAAGAGTAACTGCCACCCCAAGCTGCTGAAACCAGTTACAACCCAATCACCCCAGCAAGCTTCTCTGTATGCAGTTATGCAGCTGCAAACATGGAAAAGAGCAGCCAGCTCTGAGAAGCACCAGGATCCAGTCTATGAGAAACACTGGAAACAAACACAGATCAAAGGGAAGCACCAAACTGTATACACAGCTGGGACTGTCTTCCCGTGTTAAAAAAGAGAGGGGCATGTCGATTTTAACTGCAAGCTCTTTGTGTGTGCTTGCATATAACTCTGTGCATCTGAGCAAACGTGAGCACTCACCTCACTTTGGCCCCTTGATGTTACCAAAGTGTAGCTAATGACTGGTATTTTCCAAGCTGTATGGAAGATCCCCATACAGCTGGGCAAATTCTGACTGAGCAACCCACAACTCAATCCAGCCCAGGGAACAAGGCCAAATAGGTGGGAATGAAAGACATGAGAGATCCAAAGCAACCTCTTTTCAGCTTCTGATTTCTACAATAAACTTGCTACAACAACTCCCCTTTCAGAATAACTCATTTGAAGAATTTCACTGAGTTTCCAGAAGGAGCAGAACACTTCCCATCTAAGGACTGGACTTTGCCCATGTGGAATTACAGTGAATTACCCCAAGTCAACAGGTTGTGCCTTTAAGTAGCATTGGAAACTCCCTCCTGAGAGGACAACTGGAGGACACATCACTCAGCACTTTCTGGGAGAGCCAGAGCGATCCCTCCTGCACAATCCAGCTCTGAGTGGAAAGAGAAGAGGAACACACTGCAGTAGCAGATGGAAATGCTGGTTGTGACCTGTTCTCGGGTCCTGAGACACTCTCGGCTGACCAGGCTCTTCTTCAAGGCTAGGGACAGCAGCAGTGAGCTCCTCAGGACTGATCTCACCTCTGAACCCTCCTCTTCTGTTCCTTTTCTCTCTTGGGCTGCTCACAGGGAGATCTACTCATACACAAATAAGCAGCAAAATTGAGTCTGGCATCAACTTTCCTTTTCCTTTCCACATATGCCCTCTGATGGGTGTGTGGCTTTGCCAGCCTTTGCCCTTTCTCTACAAACAAATACACTCACTCGCATGAAGAGCGGTGTCTATCAAATGTCCTCCTTTTGTTGTTCACTGTCCTGGACAGTAAGTCGTCTGGTACAGGAACCCTTGGCACCGCTCTCCAAATGCCTAGGCATAACTACAGCACAGGGAGGAGCAACAACGGCCCAAGTGAAGGAGCAAGTAGCAAGTATTCATCTGAGAGTTACTAGGAGCTGTGCTTCTAAATCATTCAAATGCTTTTGGATATTCCACTCTAGCTCAGCAACCAGTCAACTTGAGACAGCAGCCTGCACTTGACTTTATAAGCATGACTAAGTTTTGTGCAGCTGTTTACTACCTACCACGATAAAGACCACACCCTTATCATACAAACTGTTATCAGCCTGGACCATGCGTGAATCCACTGATGCCATTAAAAGTCTATTTCTATGAAAGTAACGCAGCATTTCAAGCTCATGTCCTGTTTTCACTGGAGGTGTCAAGTGCGTAAGCATTTTTGCATTAGTTTGTTATGCCTTCTTTTTTCCGTCAGCCCTTTCTGGGCAGAAACCCTTGCACAGGCGGTTACAAGATCACTGCGTAACTGCTACATCCCCTTTCCTGCCCCACCTTCTGTGGGCTGAACATGCTCATTTGCCATGCATGGCAATCCCTTCTTCATCGTGAGCCTTAAGGTACTCTACTTAGTAAACTCCTGGGCAAAAATTCAGAGCAAAAAGCATCCATCCTTTGCAAAAGCTTTTCATTTTTCCCCTAAATAAGTCATGTTTCTTTATGAATGCACTCTCAAAGATAAATAATTAACAGGCAAGAGGGACAGAAAATCTTATTACAGAGCTAATGGAAAGTGATGCTCAGGCAGCAGTGTACACATACCTTCAAAAGACAGCCCTTATTTTTTTTTAATGGAACATCGGGCAGAAGACCTGACTCATCCCATTGCTCTGGGATCCAGGAATTCATCTGCATTCCTCCAGACTTGAACAAATTCAAAACCTTTATAGGAGATTCAACCTGCCTCTGATAGACACAAGTGCCACTTCTGAAAAAAGGGGATACTCCAGTTTTGCAGAGGCACTGTAAGGATTTACCAAAGAGCAAACACCAAGAGTGCTAGGTAGAAATTATCTGTATTTCTACACAAATTCAAACTCCTAAGGCACACAGAAAGGGAAGCAGGTATATGATACCATCTACTGCTATGTTCTGCCATGGCCCTGACTTAGCCCTGTCCACGTTACCCGATGGTTTCACAGGTGGAGAATTCCTGCCCCTTGGTTGCACATTGCCCATTTAATTGTTTTATGGTTATCACATGCACTGCTTGGGAGGAAGCCTGCCTGGTCTGTTTGCCCACAGCTTTGCAAACTGCTTGGGGTGATCAGCACCATTTGCAGTCAGGGAACAACCACAGCAACTGTGAGATGAAGCCCTTTGCTTTCATTTTCCAGACAAGGCTATGAATGCCTGCATTACCCACCACAGCACCCAAAACAAGGGGCTAGGCCACACTGCCTAGCCCCACCAGCCACCCACAGCAGCAAAGGTACCTTCACTTTGTGCCCTTTTTCTCTTCTCCAATGGGAAAAGGTACAACAGTGCCAAGACAGTGTCATGCAGCACAGCCTGGCCCTGGGCAACACTGACAGGGAGGATGTCAAAGGGGACACAAGGAGTAAGCATCAAGTTCTGAAGGAATCCCAGGTGGGACAGGGAAAAACTTTTGTGATGGAGAGAAAAAGCAAGCAACTGGCTGGAGATGTGGATCAATGAAGCAAAGGAGTGGGTCAACGCAAACTTGTTTCCGCATGCCTATTAGTCCAGGCACTGGATCCATGTATGTTTCTGCTCCACAGCTGTTAAATAGGGGTGTTTCACTCTTCCCATTCTCCCTCCTTGGCATATCATAAGGTTCCAGGTTCTCAAAGTTGTGATACTCTAGTAAAAATGGGCCACATACAGAAAGGAGGAGGAGGAAGTTTCTTGCCTGTATTTCCTATCCTACGCTGTATTTCCTCTGGTTATCACAGGTCTGCATGGGCTATGTTGCTATAGCACCCCCAATGCATGTGCCAGATCTAGATCAGCACATATAACTCCAGCTTCTGCCCCAAGAGTAAAAAGTCTTGAAACTTGTAGTTAACAGGTAATCTGTCTCAAAAATTATATTCCTATTACCTCATCTTCTCTAAGGCAGAAACTCCCCAAGTGGCTTTCAGCTAGTAATGCTTTCAGGCCCATGAGCAACGTTAAATCACTTGATCAAGAAAAGTTATTGCATTAGAATTTCTGGCTCTCGGCACTTCAAACAGCACCCCAGGAAAGGGGGGGGAGGGCCAAACCCCCCACCCCCCGCAAAGTCTCCAGAAATGAATTTGGGAGAGATATGACAAGGGCAGAGCCCTGACATGACTGAAAACTGAGCCAGGAATGCTGAATGCTTGACTTCCTACTTGGGGCCAGATTCTTCCCTCGTCCAAGCTCACTGATTACAGAGGGAATTTATCCATTCTTTTATTTTTTTTCAGGACAGCCATAAATATACAGAACCTGAGAGGGTTGAGCCTCAAAGTAAACTGCAGTAACACACCTAAGTAGAAATCTGAGGATGCAAGGAAGAGATTCAAGAACCAAAGCTGGCAACTGATGCACTCCAAATCAGATACCATCTAAGTACATAGGACTGCTTTCATTACACATCCACAGCAGCTACCAGACCCCCTCCTGGCTCCCTGAAAGCAGTAAATAACCAGTAACACACCATTTGATACCTCTTCTATTCATAGCTCTGGAAATCTTAAGTACAGGATGCTGAATAAAGGAACTCAGCCAGTAAGTGGGGAGGCCTGACTGCAGAGTGTTTCTTTCCAAGATGGGGGTTTCCTCTAAAGTTTTCCTTCTGGGAGGCAAGACGATGAAAGGATTCTTAGCATCAGATCATTATGTCAGGGCCAAGCAGACTGCACTGACAGTTTTCTACACTATGGGAGAAAAACACATCAGACAGCGTCCCTAAAACACATCTTAAGTTGAGAAGGGCTTTGTGATAAGTATCTGTTTCTGAAAACTGCCTTATAACAGTGATTTTATTGTGCAACATTGTTGAGACAAAAACATTTTGCTTTGTGACAGTTTATCCAAAACAGTAGTATTGTTCTTTTTCTTCTTCTTTCTCCAACTGCTATTGGATTCATAAGGGAGGTGCAGAGATCTGGGAGCAGAAAAGAAGGCAGGCAGGCATTCATTCTTCACTGTATCAGTTTGAATAAAAAACCAACTATCATATTGAAACTATCAATTCCAATACAAGCAGTACTAAAGAACTCCCAACAAAGTGAGGATCATTTTGTTTCCTTTGAATTTTGGCATGGAGACTAACTGTCCCTTTTCAGCAGCTTTACTCAGAGTTCAAAATGTTCTGCTGCCCAGCCAACGTGAAACAAAGCCTTTGTAGACTTTCAGTTGTAAGTGAATCGAAACGCTACTTCTGCACGAGGAGGCACTTCGCATGAACAAGTGTGGTGGTGTCAGCCAGAGACCAATCCCAGTTTTATGGCATCTGACTGGCAAGTTCCCAGAGCAATGCAAAGAAATAAGTGCAATATAGCAAAAGGCAGACTTACACTAAATGACAATGACTGAGCCTGAACATATCCGGAAAGAACACCTCTCCGAGAGCTTTACTGCACAAACTACAGGCTTTACTCTCTCCACGTTAAGCAAAAACAGGCACAGCAGCATAGTAAGTTATCCAGATCTAAACCAGAGGAACATGCTTCAGCCCTGCTGAAAATCGTTAGACCCAGCAGAAAATGGAGACATCTGTCATCCAAGCAACAGCTGAAGACAGCTAGCTACCTCCAGCTCTTTTTCTGTACTGGCCATGGAGACAAGGAGTGTTTAGCTACAATTCCCACAAGGAGCAAGTTGGATCAGTGCATGCTCTGACCTTTGGATGTGTCAAAGAAAGATACATGGACACTGACTGCTGCAGGGAACATCACAGGTTCCAAGTTTTATTAATGAGGAAAACAATATGTACTGTCAATGTTTGCTACATGAAGTTAACATGAAAACAAAGCCTACTCCAAAGACCAAATGAAATTTACTGGAATAGTTTCTTGTTCCAGCTCTCCTGATGAATAGCACTGAACTCAACACCACATTGATTAGTTGGTTCAAGACAAACACTGACCAGATTGCCTTGGCAAGTACACATAGCGCTACAAAAAGCACAATCATCCAGATCTATTCAGAGTAGCAAGGATTCACTACACCTTCATTTCCCTTCCCGCTACCTTTCTCAGCCTAGACAGCATGTCTGCACTATTTAAATGCCCTTTGTTAACTGCTTTCCCCTCCCTCTTCTCTTGCATTTTGCAAAAGAAAGTTCTGTTCTAAAGAAACAGAACCAAACTGTGCAATTGCTGCAGAGCCTCAAAAGGCCCCATGTTTTAGTGCAAGCTGACCCAGGTCATGGTTTTCTCCTAAATGTTCAGTAGAGTTTTTCCTTTATCTCACCTGCTACCTCAAATATGCAACCTAGCATAACAGCTCTTCATGAGAAACTGTTTTGGAGAAACACTATTGCAATAAAGTCATGTTAAAGAGAGAATGGGTGGGGAATCACAGGAGATAGACGGCGATTCCTGGTAACAGTCAGAAAGGCTGAAAAACACAGTACTTGACCATTGCTATCTGTTCTTCATTTTGCTTCTGATCATCTCAAAAGTTATCAGAGAAAAAGGATCTTACACCACTCTGTGCTTTTACACTAAACACAACTCTTTAGCAACTTGGTTTAGAAGGAGTTTTGTATCCTTTAGATTTCGTCCATTTTCATTTCAATTTTTTTTTTTGCAGAGCCACAAATTCTGTGAGATCTTCAGAAAATTCTAATTTCAGTGATCCTCCCACGGTCTCTTTCCCTCCTTGAGTCTATCTATTCTTTGAACTAAATTATTGTTACCATAAGAAAAATCTGCCCTAATAACTCATTCTTTACCCATTTATTCAGCTTTGTCTTCCTTCTGCTGTATTACAATGCAATCATCACCAAAACCAAATGGATCAATCTAGGATATACAGAAAACCATATATTTTTTAACCTCATCAACAGCTTTACAAACATCTATCGTGTTCTATCAGGAGATACAACTTTTCTGACAGACACCACCACCATATTGGCCTAACAGAACTGCCACTTCACAGAGCAGCAGGAAAGTTATCTCAGTGCTGTGTACCTTCTCTTAATACCACACTGACAACATCCTTCCAAAACTGGTATGTGTCCAAAACGTTCACAGACAACAGTTAATTCTGATATCCGTATATCACACATCTCTTAACTTCAGCCTGAATTTTATTTATTATCCTTTTTTGAGGAAAATATTACGCTAGCAAAGTTCATCTTTCAGCCACTTTTCAGTCACTTTATCATGTTTTCTTTTAAAAAATGATGGGGTGTTGCTTAAGTTTTTTGGTAGGTGTGTTAAAAGACTAAAAAGTTCTGGTTTAGTTACACCTTGCAGCAGATGAGAAGCAGAATACTGGTTTCTTGTTTAAATGCAAGCTATGACTCATTCTGGGCAGAGATAAACTGAAACACATACCCATTAAATAAAAAACACAAACAATTTTCCAACATGAGGATTAGTGACAGATAATAACTATAAATTAACTTTAATCTTTTATAAATCAAACAAAGCCCCTTATATAAATGTCACTGCAATCTTTTCAGATTAAAAAAACCCAAACAAATCAAAGCAGAAAGTCACTTAAATATTACAGCTAATATTTGGTACCAAATCAAACTGCTCCTTAGCAGAACCACTGGAGTGTTCATGAAATATTTCAAGACTAAATAAAGGAGTGGAGCTTAAAACATTGTTTTAATTTTTTTCAGTGTATTTTTAGTTACTTTTTTACATCAAAGGGGTACAAGATTCTTAATCTTGATACTTTGAAACATCATCAGCTCCGCAATATTTAGTTCAAGTTAAATTGCATATTCAAAAAGGAGGAGAAGAACATTTTGGTTTTCTAGTATTCTCTTGCTACTGCTTGAAAGAAACTGTGTAATTGTTGAATGGGTTAAAACAAAATTTAACTGAACATAAGGCGGCTGCTGTTCACAGACGAGAACGGAAAACCCAGAGTCAGAGACCTAATAGTGGACAATTTTGAAAATTATACTGTATGTCAATAATGGAGATAACAGTGAGATTCAAAAGGAATAATCTCAAATAATAGGGAAAATGAGCACCTGCCAGCCACAAAGCTATTAGTATCACGGCTTTTATCTTTGCAACAGTTAAGTCTGGAGACACCGACAACCTTAACGACACAGCAAATAAAACATGGTGAAAATCTAACTGGGAAGCAATCCCCTTCACTCAGAAAACACTGCTGTGGAGTTTGAAAATAAATGCTTCTGGTATGAAACTCACTGTCCAAATCGTCGGTAACAAACACTGCAAACCTAGCATAGTCACTACAGGGTCTAGCTGGGTCTGCAGATGTGCATAGCTGATCAGGCCATAGTACCTGCATTAAGACACAAACAATCCCAAACCAGAAGCAGCAGGCTCCCTATCAAAGATCCCAGATACAGCATTTTTTTCTGTACAGACCACCCAATGTCATCCAGTGTGTGCCCTTCCCAGAAGGATGAAAACCAAGGGCTTGTAAAACCATGTCTGAGACTCAGACCTGGAATACAGTGCCTCAGAATGGGAAGCCCTGGAGGAAAGACCTTGCTGAGAAGGCTGATGGTTAGGAGTCTCCAATCTGGAGCAGGTAGGGACTAGGGAGAATAAATAAGATGGAAGGAGAGGATGAGTGAGCTATCACATCAACTGGGAATGCAAAGACAAATTCTGTAGCAAGCAAACGGCTTGTCAACATTGAGAAGAAGGTGGCGTAAGGGGAAGCACAGGTAGCAATGCTCCTCTCACTAGTAATGTGTACATATCTCAAAGGGCTAGTCAATCCTCACGATATCCCCACCCAAGGTAGCATTACTGCCCTCAGTTAAAGACAGGGAATCAGGGCAGAAGCTTCCTCGACTCACACAAATAGCCAGTATCAGGCATATCCTAAACCCATCAATACTTGCCAGTCCTTAGCTGGACAATAAGTATGTAACGCTAGCTGCTGAGATCTCACCCACAGAGAGTTTGAAACTTTACTGCCTGCTCCACAAGCCTGAGGGTAGAAAAAGATGGTCACATATCCATGCAAACCTGGCCAACGTGAGAAGACCAGTTGGTACAGGGAAAGATGGAGACAGCTCTGCTTTAAGGCTGTACTGAGGGCAAGCAGTGTTTGCAGTAACAATTAGATATGCAAACAAGCACATTGAAAATTAGTGATGGTTTACTGTTGTCATGGAGAAAAAAGCACCATCCGTTCTGGATCAGTCCCAAGCACTGCATTTTCTTTCCCTCATCAGTAAATAAAACTGTAGAGCGCACTGGAAAACCCAGGAGCCAAAACTTTTCAACACAGCTCAACCTGGGACTGGAAAGGTTGAGACTCAGGGAGCAACATAACCCAAATAAAAAAAATGTCCCTGCATCACCCCAGAAAGACACGACCATGACAACTCTGTAGATCCTCAAAGCTACCAGGAGGTAAAAGCACAGCCTCGAAGAAAACACCCACACCATGCAAAGGCAAAGCTGCTTCCCAGCACTGCTGCTGCCAGGGGGAGGCAGGTATGGGGGAAACTTGGGGGCAACGTGATGCATGAGGTACTCTGCTCTGATTCCCTTGAAGCTACATGGGAAGATCTTGCCTGAATGGTAATACACACTTGGCTTGAAGCCTCCTTGTATCTTTGGCCATCCTTGTAGTCCTTCCTTGTTAAATGATGGCTGCTAAGAGGAGGTGATCAAACTATTTGATTTGAAAACTCAGTTTTCCCATCCTGGGGGTTTCTTCATAGGAGTAGCTGGCCAGAGCACTGCCTTTGTTCCATCAGCTACAAAATACACAGACACCACCAACCCCAGCCCCCCTAAAATCCCACAGAAGAGCCAAGATAAGGTTGTGTCAGGGTTTTCATTATAAACTTAACTACAGCATCCTGAATGGAAGGTGATAATCTGATCTGTGTGTGAACTAGCTCCCCTGTCTCAATGGTATTTATCTTACTTTAACTCCTGTTACAAAAGGGTTGAGTCATATAGAAGAGCTAGCCAAGCAACAAAACTGCAAGGCTTGCTAAAACTTCAGATTCAAGGATAAACAGGCACAATCCTAAAACAGGTTAGAAGACAGTCTCCACAGGAGCGCTGCTAGCCAGACCTCTGAGCCTCTAGACAATGGCATTTTCTTCTGTGCTGCAGACTATCAGAGCCCAGCAGCGGGGTGGGAGGGAGAGGGTGTACAGCACAGGGCTCTGCCCTTTGGATCATGGTAACACGTATTACCCAGGGCCCAAGAAACCTGATCCCGTAGCAACCTCATGTATGGAAAGTGCCCCAATCAGATTTCACTGTGTCAGGAGAAGAACAGTATTTACTCCGCATACAGATTAGTCCAAAACTGGGTCACTTCTTGCCTTTTCAGAGAGAGAAAAAAACCCAACCAAAAACAAAGCTTCTTTTCCAGATCTTTTTGTGTCTTCCCCCCCCCCCCCCCCCCCCGAACTTATAGAACTACGTGATGCAGTGTGGTCTTTCACAGCTCTCTAAGCTGATCAAACGGCACCTGCATGTGTAAGGTTAAAGCACATTACACTCACTAGGCTTGCATTTCTTAGAATTCAGCTCATTAGCTACTTACCGGTTCTTTTCTAGTTCATTGTGCGTAGACCTGGAAGATAAACAAAAATTTGGATTAGCCACCTTTGACCTTTCAGCACCAAAGTTCAATTGCTGCAAGCTGTACACAGCTCCAGCTGTGTATCACAGCATAAAGACGACCAACACCATACATTAAACTCTATAGCTATAACTTCAGCCTCCCTGCTGAATAGCAATTCCTCCCCTCCGTTATTTACCTGCTATGTGCAAAGCTGGTACGCTTACTAGTGCTACAGAAAAAGTTTCCTAGAAACTTCAACACACAAAAAATCCCGAGGAGAGGCAATGACTACAAGAGACCAGAGTCAGCCATTTCCAGACTACTTCTGGCCCTGCTACCAACCCATTACAGGACTGCAGTTAGGTTTCTTTGTGCTTTGGTTTCTCCGTTCACCCTGTAAAAATATTGGTATCATCTGCTAACACAGGAGCTCATGGAGTATTAATTTATGCACCTCAAATCCACAGGAACCTTCCAGAAGAACTGGCTCTGTAAGGACAACCCCTGAAGCCTTTCAGCGGTCATGTGCTAGATTTAACAGACTTAGTAGAACCAGATATGCCTAGCACTTGGGCACAAAACAGGATGGCCAGTACTGCCATGTTTGCAAACATTGGTGGCACTTCCAGGATGCCGGAAAACCCTCAGGGACTGAAACAGCATCACCACAGCACCAGCTTGCAGCAAAGCAAGTGACCCATAAAGTGGCACTGTGACCACTTGACAAAGGAGAGAGCTTTGTCTTTATACCTGCCCACCACACCGAGCACACTGCCAGCACTCCCTCATTCAGAGCTCGCAGCTTGAAAATGAGACTAACTAGAAACAAAAGGGAAACAGGCAAGTTCATTCTCCTTGCCTCTGTGATGACAGCACAAGTGGCAAAAAAAGCTTAAATCCTTTCAGAATTTCTAGTCTAACGATGTTATTAGTAACCCAGGTAAGGTTGTTGAGGATTATTTAAAAAGGATAGCTATTTATCCAACATTTCTCTTTAACAGAAGGTCACCTTAAAATAAGAGTAAAAGGAGCCCAAGAGCTTAATAAAAAGGATCTATTTTCTGTAATTTGGCATCACATTTCTTCCGGAGCTCTGAGAAGATTATCCTCTATCCCCCATCTGGAGAATCCCACAGAGAATTCTACAATTAGGGAACTGAATGGAGGATGTGCTCCAAGGGAAACCCTGTCATAATTAAACGCTTCTCCAAAAAAAGGGAGGAGGAGCGCTTAACAGGTGTTAGAACCTCATTGAAGATGACGAATAAACCACAGATGTCTGCAAAAAACAAGGTAAATGAGTCTTAGCTAGCCATGGCTGAGAGCTGTGGGTGGCCAGAGGAAAAACAAAATGTTACCGTACGTCTGTGCAAGGTACCCTGTGCAGGAGGATATGGGATACTCTACAGCCAAGACACACTATGGCCAAACTCCTAAAGCTGAGCAAACTCCCAAAGTAAATCCTTCCCTCCTGATAAGCGAGGATGTCTTAATTCTGGTTCCCAGGAATCAGACACATGAACATAACATGTAGTCCAGAAAAATCTCCAAATCAAACCCACATTCCCCATGGAGTCTAAATCAACAAAATCCATTTGTCCAGGCAACCTGGATGCAAATTAACCCAACAGGGCTGAGCTGAGGCCCTTTAAAGCTACTGCCCGTATGTTCTTTGGAACATACTTATTGTTCTTATTTACTGTATGTTTCTGCAGGAGACTTTGCACTCTTCTTGGCTATGACATTAGCAGTTATAAAGCCAGACATATGCAATGGCTTGAATTGCTATATTATATCGAGCCAATTATAAAGGCCAGCAATGAAAGAACAAAGTTTGGCCCACTGCTGTGCACAAAATTAAAACAGCAGGTTCTCCCTACTCCTCTCACACAGGAGACTCTTTATTACCTATCTGCCTTCTGATGAACAAGACAACTGAGAGGGGTCACAGGCTTTTCACCAAGTCAGGAAATTTACGCTGTGACTTTTAACTATATCTGTGGGAAGGAAAAAAACAAACCCCAATGCTGCTGCCCCCCCCCCCGAAGCTGAAGGCAAAGGAAAGAATCTCAGAAATGCTGAATGAATCCTGTGGGATGTTATTTCTCTTACCTACCACCTATGCTTTTCTTAATCTTACTGGGGATATTTGGAAAAGTTTTTATTTTTGCTTTCATCTAAATATAGGAACAAAACTTGAGCACCACTACCACCATTCACAAACTCATTTTCTGTGCCAGTTTCCCTTTGCTTGGACAACAGATACAGAAAAAATCCCCTCCCTCTTCTGTTCATAATTCATTTCATTTTCTGTAGCTCCTGATCTAGAGATTAATTTTCTCCCCTTGTCTTTGTGTTGCACACGTTACTAAGATTTATTTGGAGTTAAACAAGGACAATGCTGTCAGTGAAGTGGAAAAAAGTACAGGAACCTCTATTGATACTACATTCAGGAAAAAAAATACAATCTTTTAAACAGGTACAGAAACAAATGTAACTGGACCTCTTTAACTGAGCTGGTCTTATCATCAAGTGAAAACCTAGAGAGAATCACCAGACTGAAATCAAAGCTCCATCCTTGTACGCCATCACCAGCTTTTTATGGGTACAGGATGAACACCACAGCTGTAACTATTGCAGCAGTAAGGGAACATTTCAGGGTTACTTGTAATACTCTGCTTTTACAACAGTAAGGATCGGTGCATTCAGTGTGATGTTGCTTTGCTGCTGTTGATAGTCACAGCCTGTGTCGACCAGTGAAATCAGGACACTACTGCTGAGCACGGACCACAAACCAGAGGAACTCACATCCCCACTGTCAGGCAGACAGGGCAAGCAGGACCTTGTCCCCATCTGCAAAGCTGAAATGACAGCCACACAGGTATAGACATGTTCAGAAAAGAAAACAAAAACCCAAGCACTGCTCAAAACCTCAGCTGCAATTTAAAAGGAGCTCAAGCACAAGCCATCTGCAGGGTTCTCATTTAAAAAATAAGGTTTCTATAGCAGTCAGTTCTTTAACAATAAATGTAACACACCCAAACTGATAACTACTCCTAAAATCTGGGTTTTTAGATTTTAGGAGGAGGAGCCTGCTGACTACATTTTGAGAACAGCTTGGGAAAAGATCAAGAAATTTTTAGAAGCTTAACATAAAAGAGCCAAGCAAACAACAAAAACAGCAGAGCAGTCCCCATCAAGATTTTAAACAACAAAAAACTGAAAAAGAAGAAACTGAAGTTTATCACTCTTTACCCCAGATACCTGAAACTGCATACAAAATAGGAAGGAACAGGGAAGTAGCAATTGTCAGTCACTTTAAGGTCAGATGCAACAACCTTTTTGCGCCAGTTACTGTTTTTCTCCCTGCAACCTTGCCATCCAACACTGTAACAAGATGTTGCTGAAGCATTAAGCTACACCAAATTCCCCCAGAGACTGAGACATTGTAACTAATTTGTCACTTCATCCCATTTGTTTAAATAAAATCTCTCCTACCATGGCAGAGGCAGCCAAACTTTGCTTGAGCACAGGTAAGCCAACAAAACAAACTGCATCAGGAAGGAACAAGCTCTAAAGAGCACTGAATTCATTTGTCATTGGGTTTTTTATTGTAATTAAAAATCACAAAGTTGCCACATGACATTAAACACTACTGACCTTTCTGGTTTACACATTTAATATTGATAAATAGTCAAACAAATGCATTTGCAGCATATCTGCATTTTGGTTTGACTGTTTAGTGAGGTAACTATTTTCTATTGGGAAAACACAGCAATCGGAGTCCTTGTCCTGTGTGATACAAGATGGCATTTAGATCCAGTGAGCCTCTCATCTCCTTGTAGCTGGTCACCCTCCTGTCTGTATCTGGCACCAGTTCCTGACTCCAGAGGAGCCCAGGACGCCAAGAGCTCCATCTCCATCACAACAGAAATACTGGTGGGTCAGGTGATGCTGCTGGCCATAAACTGCCAGGTAAAGGGGACAGGGGAAATAAAAATTACTTCTTCCAATATATGTCTTAGATGCAAACACAGAGCCAGTATTTCTCCTTCAAATTCACTCACCCCACTCTGCTTTAACAAGAGATTACTCAAAAAAGAAATATTCCATTAGCTTGTGCAAACTAATGCGCAGTTACCTGTATCAAGTATAGCAAAACAGCGAGAACATCCAGCCACAGACCCAAGTCAACTGCTTTCTGTCTTACTTGACTCAGGTTCAGCCCCCTCTGCTGCTTAAGCATTATGATACCACATACAATCTCATTCTTCTTCATTTTACAGACCATTCCCACCTTCCGGCTCTGTTGACACCCATTCACTTGGCCACCAAATTCCCCTGCAGGAAACGCCTTCTTCCATTCCCCAAGCCAAGATCAATCAACGCTCCTGGAACCAGTGAACTACATTACTGCTTGCTCTTTTATGCAAGTTCTTCCTCAGGAATCACTCCCATTGGAAAGAGACGACCCACAAAACAAAACAAATGAAAAGGAAGCTTTTTTCAATTTTAAATCCACCTCTGTCCACAAAACAAAACTTACTGGCTGAAGAGCCCCAGTGTTCTGCCAGGTTTTCAAGTAGCAGTAGATCAACACCCTAAGTAGTCTATGAAACCAACTGCACAAGCCATAGTCTGGGAAGCCTATGGAGAAGCTCTACCAGTAGCACCGTATGAGGCTTTCAGCCCAATGGCAAGACAAATGATAGCTATGCAAGAGTCAAATCTTTCTGCCCAGATGGAGATGCTCAAGGGCTGAGTTTCTAAAGGAGTTGTGAACCCACCTGGTCTCTGGGAGGCCTAGGAGCCTGGCTTTCAGAGGGCTGCACAGAGGCCATAGCAGTACAGCAGCTTATGGTACTCAACATTGCCAAGAGCTCCTGCAGTGAGGAGCAGGATGCAGCTGAAAAGGAGATTGCATAGCTGGAGCAGAAGCTCTTCTGCTGCTGTTCCTATGCCCTTTGCAAGTACCAGCCTCAAGTCTAACAAGAGCCTCACCTCAGCCTTGCATATCAGCTGATCTAACAAAAGGTTTCCTTCCAAGTGATACTAGACACAAAAGTTATCGTAGTCATTACTATTCCATGATCTCCCCTACACTGTCTGGCCCCAAGATCCAGAATAAATGCTTCTCCATGAGGAACTGAAGTGGGGAGACAGAACAGACTGTTCTACCTTCTCATTGATGTCAACAGAGATGCAACAGATTAACCTGGCCCCAAGCTCTGGCTAGTTTTTCTGTTGTTCTTAGATGGACATGGTATCAATTCCTCCCAAGGCTCTGGCCAAAGCTGGTTTCCCAGGATAATCCAGACCTTTTCCAAAGTTCACATTCTCCACCTTCAACAGAGAAGTGGACACAGCCATACTGGCATCTGTTTGTGTTTCATCTTTGGGAAAGACGAAATGGCCGTAGTCTGGGGTTTTTTTGTTTGGTTTTTTTTTTTTTTTTTTTTTTAATGAGGGGAACAGAGCTCCTTCATGCAGTTCACAGCTGCAGAAAGTTACCTACCCCTGGGGGGTTTCTACACAGCATCCTGAAAGCCTCCTGCAAAACTCAGTCAAAAACAACTTTAAAAGATACACTGCACACATCCACTGAAGAAGTAGACGTCTTCAAAGCCACCTACAGCATTTACACAGCCCCTTTCAGTTTCGTACCTGCTCCTCATAATCATTATTTCTGTTTGCAACACTTTAGGAATTAACTCTTCCCTAAGACTTTTTATGCAGGGCAGGGGGCAACACCAACACAGAGAAATTCTAAATTATTTTCGCAAGATCACACAAAAAGCCTGTGCCAGAGCAGGGTACTTAACTTGGGTTCCCTGAACACCAGGAATAAGGCTTGTCTCAGTGGGTTGCTCTTCTCAGACATCCCAGAAAGACATCTAACAAGGACATTTGTGCCACATGATTCTTGGGTGAAAGACAGAAAAAATGACATAATCATTGTAAGCTGCAAGTGGGAAAGTGGAAAAAGACAACCAACCAACAACAGCCCAAACCTAAACCAGTCCTCATATCTTGCCCACTGTCTGCCAAGTGGGCCAACCCTACTCTCAGACACCACTGTATGAGGTGCCAGAGAAGAATCTAAAACGGCAGCCAAGAGCAAAGTAGTATTAATTTACTGATAAAACTCATCTGATAGATGCAGCTGGTATACCCCTCAGGTGGGGAAGGAACTGCAACCTGGGGATAGCAAAGAAGTCCCCAGCTGGCTCTGCTCTCCACCGTACAGGCTGGGAGCAAGTGTGCTGGTGTGGGCTTCCCCCTGTACCACCTGAGACCCTACGTATAGAGGCTGGTCCTAGACCCCAGCGCTAAGGGAAAACTGCCCCACCTCATATACTCCCTCACGCAGGGCCCTGCATGGCCAAGAGGAACTGGGTTTGCTGAACAAGCAGCTATTCAATATTTTGTTTTCTCCTCATTGTTCAACGTGTGGCCTCAAGCCAAGCCCTGCTCGGAATACAGAGCTGGTGGTTTCCATACAGGCTCTTCGACAGGCTCACAGAGAGCAGTGGCTAGGCAGTTCACAAGCACATTTATTGTCAAGCATCCTTGCTTTCCAAACTGGAAGCTAAGAAACATGGAAATCAAGAGTTGCAGCTTCTTGTACCTCTGAGTGCCTCTGTTAGGACCCCCAAGGGCCTGGTTTTCTGGGCCACTTTACATGTTCAAAGCACAACTCCCACTGGCACCCTGTGCATCATCAGCACTTCTGCAGCTCAGATCCCAGGCTCATCTCTTGGAAAAAAAAATAATCACAATATGAGGAATAGATATTTGGGGATCTCCTATGACAAGCCAGGCTGAAAGCGACTTGCTGAATGCACACAGGGCTGCTGACAGGGGCTAGGAGTGAAGTGAGTTCTCCAATATGCTACTCACTGCTCCATTCGTCTGCCTTCTACTTCTGTGACAAGTGAGCAAAGGTCCCTCAGAAACCACCTCCTTCCCTTCACAGCCCACAGTTAACCACATCAGAAGGTGCTCGTCCACACAGATCAAACACAAAGGCCAACGTATGTACATTTTGGGAGGTATCTTAGCCACTTCAATAGAGAAACCCTAGCCCACCTCCCTCGGACATGCAGCAGCTGCTATCTTCTATAATTATTTAGAATTTGGCTGAATTCAGGCAAATTCTCACATGTCAGGAAAGAGTATATTATTTGCCTCAACCAAGGCAAGATTCCTGTCTATGATCTGTGATGCAAGGGAGTTTGAGCTTCTCGTAGATAGATTCTTGACATTTTTTTATTTTTTTTTTTAATGCATTGACAAAACCATGTTTTCCATGACCTGGTGAGGAGAAATGTCAGGTAGCTTCACCATGGCACCCTCCAAGCTCCCCCATGAACAGAGAAGAGCATGGCACAGAATGAGGACAGCAAAATACAGACACTTCCTCACACTAATGTCAGGTATGCAATATTCCCCAGGTCTCTCCCAAGTGCTACTTGGGAAGGACAACCTGCCTACATGAGCATCATAAGCAGATCATTCGAAGCAAAATGAATTAAGTAAAATGAGGCACAAACTTCATTCATCCCCTGCTATCACCTTAATATCTCCGCTAATGGAATTTTCACTGTTGAATATTCAGGCATATGACAGAGCAGGGTAACGCCTGACACTGCAGAAAGCTCTGTGCAGTCCCTGCCCCACTGACTTCCAGCATGCTCCATGAGTCTCACTGCATGGTCAGGGACTCGGTCTCTTCCAAGGCCACACCAATAACCAGTATCATAGTTGCTGGTACCTGCACAGCAGAGAGACTGCAGTGACTCACAGGAAGACAATAAAGCCAGAGAAGGCAATTTTCAAATCTGCCTAGAAAACGTAGGATCCTAAGTCTCATCATCTTTAAAACTGCCACAAGCTCCAAAACACCGATTCTGCTTCCTGAAAACAGGATTAGAAAAGCATGCACATTACCCCAATGTACAGATGGTGAGAACCATGTAATGTACAGATGGTAGGACCCATGTAGGTCATCTGACATGCCCAGATCTTGCAGCCTTTCGGCAGCAGACTCAAGAAATGATCCAAGGGCTCAGCATGCCAGCCCTTTGCCCTATACCATGCTTCTTCCCACACATAACATTACCCTTTCAAGGAAGATGGTCATATCCAGAAATAGCCTTAGCAATGTCATCTGCAGAGCAGCAGTCTGCTTGGGGAACACGTACTTCTCTGCAACACACATCTTCTGACCTGAAGAAACTGCCTTCATATGCACTGGAGAAAATGAGGCTTTTTGAGTAAACACCACCTGACTGAAACCCACTTTGTTTAAAAAGAAACTGATGGCATTTGTATGGCTGTGGGCCAGCCCAGACTTTCTTCACTTCTATTTAGACTTGTTAGTTATCTCTCATGTTACAACTATATTGCTGCAATACTGTGCCTGGAGATAAAGGGAGGGGAAATATACTTGAAAGCAGGAAAATACATTAACACTACTGTTAGCAACACACTGTATTAGGGAAACTGAGGCACAAAGACTTACACGGGCTGAAAGAACATCAGGAAAAGAACCCAGATGTCCAATTGTCTTGGGTTTTATTTTGTGAACAGGGACACACTCATCTAGCACCTGGGAGATCTGTGAAAAATGGAAGAACTCCGATTTCTTCTGTTCGTACATTTCTGGCTCACAAGCAGTAGCAACTAACATGAAGGCAGTGAGGTGGCTACCTCCCACCGCTCCCAGATGGCCAAACTACTTCTGAAGCAGTTCACGAACTGCTGCAGTTTGTAGCCTAACTGTTAAAGACAAACCTGAACTAGTGCCATGTTACCTCACCATGTTTATCCATTGCTTTACAGCTGCCCAAGCACCTGGGCAATGACCACTGGAGTAACAGTTTCAACTGCAATCCCAGTGTCATTTGTCCTTTCCCGTAACTTCTCCCTTCTTGACAGTGTAACAGATGGAAAGAGATGAATGAGAAGTGCTCAGAAAATAATCGACTATTTTATGCAGAGGAACTTTAATCAAAACTGAGGGGAAAAAACTGCTCTCAGTCCACATGCTTGCTCTGTGACAAGCAAGCAACCAAGTATAAACAAGTAATTAAGATGATGTTGGAAATCATTTAGGCTACTTCAAACTGGATTCATAAAGCAACAGAACTGAAGTGAAATCACTTTCATATCAAAGAATGGAAGTACAGTAGGGAGCAAAGAAATGAGATGGGAATATATCCAGCACAATGGAAAAAGCAGGCCTGTTCCCTCTGAGCTGATCAACAAGACAGTGCCTCATAGAGAAGAGATCCAGGCAAAGGCCAGCCAAGTGCACAGCCCCAGAGACCCACAGCCTCTGATCAAGAGAGCCCAAAATAAGTCAACAAAAACAAATCCTATCTTTGTTGTTTCAAAGCGGGTAGGGAGTAGAGGCCAACACTCTCAAGAGGAGAACAAACAGAAGCCAGTCTTTGAATTTGGGCAGAAGTTTGTCAGAAGAGATCAGGAGATGATCAACAGCAGGAGCTCCAAAAAGCAAGACAATTAACTCACCAGCATGAGATGAACTGGTCTGTTTGGGTCAGAAAGAGAAAAGGATTTAAAAACTCAGCCAGGAGCGAGAAAGGAAAAAGTCAGTCTTACCTACAAACAGGGGAGCAGATGGAAACAACATTACAGATGACAACCAATTCACTGTCAAGCAAAAGATCAGGTCAGGTTAAACAAAAGCATGAAGGATAAATCACTGCATATGTTGTGGATGAGGCATTACACAGAAAAGATACAAAGGTGGTGAGAAGTGAAAGAAAACAAAACACCTGACAGATGAGGAATACTACTTAAACCAGAGAACTGGCTGTACGCTGAATATGATGGGAAGAGAAAATGAGGGAATTCCAAGAAGAGATGACCAGGTCTGGCCCAAGTATCCTCCCCACCATCCCAGGGCACCAAATCTCTCTAGAAGGTGGGACTAACAACTTAAGAATCAAAATCTGAAGTTTCTTGTCACTGCGCCAACGCTGCTATCAGTGATGTAAATCAGCCCGGGGCAGCTGCAGTACAGCTCTACCTGGACAGAGTGCTGCAACATGAAAAGCATAAGCCCTGACTAACAGTCCCACTGCTGCATAACAGCATGCTCCTGTAGAGGCTTCCTCCAAATCCAGGAGGACAGAAGGATCATGAGCCTTCAGCCACAGAGAGTGACAATTCACAGCAGACAGATGCTGCAGCAGTGAATTATAGCTAAGTTGCAGATAACATCAACAACTGGGCCTGCTTCTGGTTTACACAAAAGCCTCTCTGCACAACTCAGACAGTCTAAAGAGACCACAAATTGCATTTTACACTTCCCAAAGGCATCCAAGTATAAATTCAGCCCAGAATCATGGGTTTCTGCAGACTCCCTGCCACTCAGGTCTCCCTATGCGTGGCTGTATTACTAATACACAAAGGAAAGCAGGAACTGCAGTTCTGCAGGATCATTTCACTTGGAGGGCTATAAAATAAACAGGGTGACAAAGGGGAACACAGTGTGTTCCCCCATGGAAACTGCTACCTCAGTCCTAGCACTTCTGGAGGCCTCATTCCTCCCCAGGGAGCCGGGTTTATGCTTCTCATGCCATTTGCCAGGTTCACCCTCACTGCCTGTGTCTTGCCTGGTAACCTGCCAGTTGTCCTGCAAAGCCAAGCATCACCAAGAAGACACTGCATACAAAACCTCGCCTACATGGGGTATACTTTTTTTGCCCAAATCATTGGCATGATATCAGCTTCCGACATAGATCAGCAGAGACAAGAAGAGGCACAACTTAGTGCCAGCAGGTTCAGAAATTCCAGCATCACTGCAACTTGCTTGTCTACACTTGCAGAATGCATTGGGGCCAATTCCATCAAATGGGCAGATGGGATATGCTGAGGCCAAACAGTTATTTAAGTACAGCCCTACCTGTCAACTTGCTCTGATCAACTGTATTCCAGTACAAACCTATAGAAGATAGTGGGATTTTAACCCAGGCTGATATACCTCTCATGCATGAACCAGCAATCCATTTTCCCAGTTTAACACTCCAATTGTCATTATGCTTTCTCAAAGAGAAGTCATGCTCACATCTAACTATAGTCATTACTGCTGACCAGTCCCTCTCAACATCCCTAACAAAGAAGCAATCTTTAACAGCTCAGCCTTGTCCAGTTTTCCTCTCTTGAAAAATTAACTAGTATATCTGTATATACTCTGTAGTGGAAGGCAAGATCTCCTCTCCAACTATTTCTAGTCAAAAACTCAGCAGCAGCATGAAGATTCCAGATAGTAATCACACTGTTTGTACATTATCAAAACGTGGCATAAATCAAAACATGGCACAGCAAATCTCATCCATTCTCTGTTTTACACATGTGGATTTGTACTCTATGAAGCAAAGCCAAGCCCTGAGCCATGAATAGA
Organism: Falco peregrinus; assembly: GCF_023634155.1. Taxonomy (NCBI): domain Eukaryota; kingdom Metazoa; phylum Chordata; class Aves; order Falconiformes; family Falconidae; genus Falco; species Falco peregrinus. The sequence goes on along the minus strand of NC_073721.1, from coordinate 33,112,917 downwards.
GCTCCCTGGCACTACAAGGCTTGAGACAGAAAGCAGTCTCTATCCCCAGCATATTACATACACAAGGGCCAGATTCTAATCCACCTACACACAGCAAGTCAAAACTCAACTCCCACTAGCTGTGGAGTAAGGTGTGATCCAGTGTGAGAGCAAGCAGAAAAAAACAAAACAAAACAAAACAAAAAGCCCACAAGCAAACAAAGTATCATCCAGAAACAAGTAACAACTGAGAGAGGCTAAGAAGCAGCAAAGCTGTCAACAAGCAGCCTCAGAGACCAGCTCTCTGGGACATGAAGAAAGGGGTAAGGGCGTTGTGCAGACAAGTAGACCAACACAGGCTGACACAGTGATTTGCTCTTTCAGGAATTCCTGACAGAAAATAGGCAAAGCATTCAACCTCCTGCACCTCCTCTTCCCCAATAAAATCAGAATTACATCACTGTCCTAACCCCAGAGGCCGTAGAAAGGACTGAAAATTGCCAGGTACTGTTATCAGCACAATGGGGGAACAGTGAACTTCCTCTGACAGAAAAGATATATTTAAAACTGTGCTTAAGCAAGTGTTCACCAGCCCCCCTACTCCTCCCCTGCACAGTGAAGTACAGCTGCACAGCACTGCTGTTCTGGTAAATCAGGCCTTCTTGTGCACCAGCCAGCCAAGGCTGACTTGCAGCTACGCATGCCACATCCTTTCAGCTTCTGCACCAGTGTCTGTGAACCTGTGGCACATGAAGCCATCACTTAAAGCACATGAGGTACCTAATGCACACCCACCTGTCGTTCCCCCCACCCCACCCCCTTAATCCTTGCTCAGGGACACTGGGAGCAAATTAAGCTTAAAGCCGAGAGTACCGGAGGGTTTAATAGCACAGTCCGCGTCCCGACCCTCAAGAAACAACTTCAAGGGTTATGAGAATGGAGGGCTACAGAGAAGATTCAGCACCAAACCATGGGATGGGGTTTAGAAGTGGGGAAAAAAAAGTTTCAAATGGGGCAGAGGACACTGCAACAGAGAAGATGAGGAGCTGCATCACTAGAATAGCCAGAAGGGCAAAGAAACCCAGATTTTCAAGATACCATGTCCAAAATGCCTTACCATGCCCATTACAGCTGCTGATTCCAAGCTCTGCAGGCAACCTGCTACCAGACTGTAGATGTCTGAAAGGCCCTTGGGAAGCAGCCTCAGACACAAGGGAGGATAATGGGAAGACAGGAAAATGAAAGGAAAAAGAAACTGGACAGAAATCAAACCCTCCCCCATGGAACTAAGCAATAGATTCTTTGAGTGCCCTTAACAACACAGGCCTCCCGGGAGAGCTGAGGGCTCCTAGCACCACCGGGAGGGTGCCTGGCATATTCCCAGGATCACACCAAAAAATCACAGGCTTTTCTACATGCCTGAGAGTCTAAACAAAAACAAAACACAAATGACAATCTAATATTGCAACCTCATTTCAGATTCCATTATAAATCTTAACTTCATTAAACTGACTGTATTGGGGGGGGGGGGGGGATCATTTAACATCTCTGTTGTTCATTTTATTTCCTGCTGACACAACAATTTAAATTGATTAAAAAGTCTTCTCAATTATTTCCAAAACATATAAATATCAAACCAGTCTAATCCTAATAAACAATAATGAACCTTTCAAATAACTGGGTCTATTTAGAACTGCGTATGTAGAGTCCGTAAGAGCAGTTTCCAGTGACATCACATGCAACAACGTACCCACGGAACTGTACTACCAGCATGGACTACTTCACTTCTCTAGTAAGTTCTCAGAACTCAGCTTCTGTCCCAGAAATGTCTTCAGAAGGAATGAACATTAAACAAACGATACTGTATGTTACAATAAATCTCTACTAATTTTTCACCCCAGTCCAAAACCCAGAAGATACTTTTGTCAAGAGCGAATTAAAAGAAGAGGCAAAATTAAATTCTAATTTAATACGGGTTGGCTAATTGATTTGCTTGGGTTTTTGCTTTTAGCTATGCGTTAAATGAGATTTTTTTAAAAAAAAAAAAAGTTTCACTTGCTTATTATGAACTCCAGGTCACAATGACTACGATTTTCCACATATTTTTGCAGGTGGGTGATTTTCAGTACCTAAATATCCCTGACTAAAGCAAGACTACATATTTTTAAATATATTCAGGTTTTAACTCACAGCTTGTAATACTAGGTCTTCAAAATACCCAGGCGAAACACTACACATACACACAGATAACGCCCTGAGGATTGCACAGGGGAACCCTCTGCAGCAATCTTAATGCTGTTGGTTGCACAAGTGCGACAGACGTAAGAACAGAGAACCTTAGCCAAAATACTGTTCTTTAAAAATACATCATGTAAACTAGAAATAATGAAGCAATGTTTTCCCTCTTATCTGCACACCCCTGTTTTGGGTAGAAAAAAATTATTTTGCTGGGACTAGGTGATCATCATAGTTCTATAAGAATAAGACTTGCTCCACCATTGCCACCCAGAGCTGGGCAGCCTGTTCCTCAGAACTTTCTGGGTGTCTGTGCCATGACAGCACAGAGCCTGTTAGGAATAAATAGCTGTCATGTCTGGGCTGCAAATGCTGAAGGGAAATGCCTGAATTTAAACTACAAATTAATGAGCATCTAGGCTCTTTAAATACCCTGCACCACAGAATCATGGATTATTTGGTCCAGTAAGGTCCAGCAACAAGGCACACCTGTCAATTTCTAAAAATATATGAGTAAAAGAAAAAAAAATAAACAAAACTGTGCTTTGTCAGGGTTGCTTGAGAGACAATTTTAAAGGCTTTTAAACAAGATCTGCTCAAGATCTAAATGCATAATTTCTCTACACTAATGAAACAGTTTGAAACAAAAGCAACCCAAGAAAATCTCTTGTCCACACATGAAATGTAAGTTTTGCCCCTCATCAAGGGTTTGATATTTAATTCAAAGTCCATTCAAACTCCACTAGACAGGACTTACTGAATTGTTCCTTTGATTTTAACAGGAAGGGATGATACAGAGCCTTCCTTAAACAAGGCTGATGCTATACTCAGCATCACACAAAACACACTGCAGTGAATTTGGAGGCACCCTGAACTTCACAGTTGTCACTTCCCAGCACTGCAGCCATCTGGAAGGCCTGCTATCTCCTACAGCAAGTACAAGCTGCTATGACTCGTGTTAAGAGAAACTTCCATTTCCAACCGTGCACGTAAGGTCTGAGCACCCCAAAAGACCTGCTCTGGTCTCTGCCTGGAGCCAACCTGACACTGGTCACTCCCTGAGTCCAAAACAAGCATGGGAGGCAACGCACTAGCTAACACACTCACTCTAAAGATTCAGTTTGGCCTCAGTATTCCTTGTATAACAAAGGTTTTAAATGAGACTAGAAAGTACCTTTTCTGCTTCTGTTGCCATTCCCTTCACATCAATATATTCAGCCTGTCATGCTAAATGGCCCAGCAGGCTGGTCTCAGCACAGAAAGGTGCCCCGTGAGAGCTGTGCCTGGGGGCTCTGTGCCAGCAGGGCATGCTGAGCACCTAGGCCCCAGGGACAGGGAGTGCTCTGCATCCCTCTCTAGCCTACAGGCTGCTGGATTCGGTGTTAAGGAGCTCCTGAGGGGGATGTGCTTCCAGCACTCCTCTGGAGAAGGGCAGGTTGCCATGACAAAGGCCTTTGAGAGAAAGAGGTGTGGGATGGAAAAATAGTATGTGAGAAACCTAGAGGGAAAAATACAAATCACAATTCAGCATTTGCCATCACTTCCCAACACAAAGTCACTGGTATTTGGGACTTTGGTTCATGGGAAACAGTAAAGGGCTATAACTGCCCTGAAATCAGGAGAGGCTGGATGAAGGAGGGAAACAAATACAAATATGCAGCATACAAACAGCTCAGGATATGCTGATCCTGATGAAGAAAACTTCCCCACAGCAAGGTGTCCTAACATCTCTTCAAACAACCTTTATTATCAAATGCTGCCGAAGCAGAATCACTGCAAGCAAAGGCACCTTTCCCTTAGGCCTTTACAGGTCCTTCCCAATGGCCTTAAGAAAGCTTTAATCACCTGAGCCACCTGCCACCATTTTATGGATTGCACAGGCCTTGGTGCAGTAAAAACAAGATTGCCATTGCTTTTTCAAAGTTATACTTCATGTTTCTGAAGTTTTTCTATCCCAGGTCTCAACAAGGTCTGAACAATTCTACAGAAGGCAACAAAAACAAAACAAAAAAAACAGGAATGAGAGGGGAGAAGCAGATTCTACCACAGCACCAAGCGATAGGTTTAATCCTGTTGTCTCTTCTAGATTTAAGAAACCAAGAAACATGTCATTGTATAGTAAGATAGGTGTCAAAACCATGAAGTTCTACAATTACCAAGCAATCAGAAATCTGGGAAATCCCGCTGCCCTGGAAGGCAGAGTGAAAGACAGCTTCGTTTTCTGAACTGAATTTTTAACACGTTGTACATAGCAGCCAGTCATCTCCCTCTCTCCCATTTGTTGTAGGGGATCAGTTTCAAAACATCATTTCCTTGCTTCAAATCATGCCTGTCATTACAATCCCAAAGCACCCAGGCTGCATGTGCACTGTCCCTTAAAAGCAGTGACTTCTGGGTTGCAAAGACATCAGCTGTATACAATGGAAATAGCTATTGCCTACCTCCTCCCTAACCCCTATGAACAGATCTCCCTATTCCCCTTCCCTCTGCAGCATCTGAGCCTTGGCACAGAGTCAGCTGGCAGTGTCACTTCAGATACAGCTCCCCTGTGTCCCTTCTGCTCTCAGGGCTACGGATCCAGAATGGACGCTGTACTTTTATGTCCCAGCTCTGAATCCCCCTGTGCTGGCTCTTCCCATTTTCCCCACGGGGTAATTTTCACTCCTCTGCCTCCAGCTTTCTTCCCCAGCTTCATCCTCCCGGCCAGCCCTGCATCCCACGCTTTCCTGTCCGCATCATACCTGTTGGCAATACTTGCATTGCTGCCACTGCCGCTGTGTTTTCTTGCCCGGCTCAGCCTCCGTGTGGGCTTTGGGTCTTGTAGTCCAGGACCTGGAACTGAGGGGAAGGTCGAGGCATAGCCATGTTCGCACTCTGCATGAGAATCAACAGGCAGGGCATTAAGAAAAAAGGGGTTATTAAAAAAAAAAAGAAAAAAAAAGAAAAAAAGAAGTAGTCTGCAGGCAGGCCTCACCAACCACTAACTCGTCAGCCTAGCTGGGGAGGCCCTTAACCACAACAGCTCAGGGAAATGACTGAGGGTGTATTCAGAGGGAAGTGGACTGGGAGGTGGAGAAAAGAGAGGAAGGGGAGTAAAAAGGCTCTGCCAGCCTTGGAAGAAGGCCACCACCACTCAAACACCTGGAAATATCAAAAAAACCACCATGACAGCCCAGAGAGCACCTCATCTCTCACCTCCTGCCCCAGCTATCTGAACCAGGCAAACCAGGTGTATTTCACTGTGCCATCGAGGTCTCTGCAAAGCCAGAACCACCCGCCACCATCCTTCTTGCCCAGTGGGAAACTTTCACACCGATGCCCACTTTTCCTTCCAGAAATCGCATTCACCTCAGTCTCCCCCTCACTGCAGACACCTTCCACGTCGGCCACCGCCTCCAGGAGGCCCCACCAGCCCTGTCCCTCACCAAACCTCTCACTGCCGGGGGTTTACCGCTAGCCCACCTGCCAGGACTCGCTCTGATCCCCTTCTCCAGGGTCATCTCCCCTCCGCGGGGACCTCTGACCCCAGCCCAGCTCCCCCCACGGAGGGCCGCTATTCCAGCACCCTTCCTCCCCCCATTACCTCTCTCCCTTCGCTCCAGATACTCAGCCGCCTCCAGCAGCCGCTGGATGTTGATCATCTGGACCTGCTCCATGGCCCCCTGGCCGGCAGCCGGGGCACTCCGCAGCCCCGGGCCCCCCCTCCGTCCCCACGCTCCCAGCTCCGCCGCTGGAAACGGGGGCGGCTGCGGGGGGGGAGGAGCGAGGGATCGCCGTCTCTCCCCAGCCCCCGGGCCTCCTCGCACCGACAGCCCCCTCGTCCCGGGGGGGCGGCTCTCCTGGGAGGGCGAGGGGTGGGCGCACGGAGGCGGCAAGGGAACGCGCGAGGAAACGCCGGAGGAAGGACCGGGATCCTCCCCCCGGCGGGGCAGCGAGGCGGCAGCGACTCCTGACCCAGGCCCGGCCGAGCGCTGCCCCCACCTGCAACCCTCGCTGCGGCCCGCGGCCCGCCCCCGGTCCCGGCCCGGATTTACCCACACTTGGGGCCCTGCCAGGTTCCTCCAACCCCCTCGGCCCCCGCCTGGGCTCGGCCCCCGCCCGGCCGGCCCCTCAGCCCCGCGGCAAGACCGGTCCCTCAGGCCGCCCCGCCCCGCGCCCGCCGCCGCGCACCACTTTGTTTACCTCTGCCCGGCGCTCGCGGGGGGGGCGCGGGAGCGCAGCCGCGGGGCGGGCTGGGAAATGTAGTTCCCCGGCTGCCGCCCAGCGCTGAGGGACGGCGGCTGTCTGGGGTCACCACCCGGTAACAGCCACCCTCGCCGGCCGGGGCTGCGAGCGCCCTCCGGGCCCCACGCGTGGGGACCCAAAGCCCCCCCGGGGAAATGGCTGCGTGCCCTCACGCCCGAGGTGATGGCTCTGTGCCCACCCAGCCCCTGAAGGAGCGATGGCCAGGCCCTGAGGCGACAGCTCTAAGCCCACCCAGCCCCTGAGGTGGCAGTAGCCAGGCCCTGAAGTGATGGCTCTGTGCCCACCCAGGCACCGAGGTGACGATGGTTTGCCCTTGTACTTCACTTCCAGCTCACAGCCCCTGGTCAATCAGTGGCACAAACGCAGCAGCGTGCACAGTCCACACGCCCAGCTATAAATGGTGGGGTGAGGAGTGGGCACAGCTTCCCCCTAGGCCACTGCAGGCTGGGGAAGCCAGGCAACAGCCGCTGCCACACCATAGTAGCCTGCAGGTCAGAGCTCCACCAGCATGCTAGGGGTGAGACAGACATCGCCTAGGAGGCTGGAGGGACCTGCAGCCACTTCACCCCCTTCCTTGCAAACATCTGGGCTTTCCACACCTGGAAGAGCCAGGACTGTGGCAAGAATAAAGCAGAGAGGCTGCAAAAGAAAAAGCTGCAGCCACAGCATGGGAGCTTTCCACACCTCACGTGTGGAGATGTAACCAAAAACAAGGCGCTGGGCTCTGGGCATTCACATCTGGAGTGACTGGTACCCGCGTTTCTGATGGGAGACAGATGTGCAAGACCCATTTTTTAATGCGAACATAGCCCTTTGAGGTCACAGACAAAAGATGCCAAAGACAGCTATCTCGCTATATTTGAAGCAGCACATAACAACAGTGACCATCTCGACATTTTAATGAAAACTGTCACACCTATACCTTGCAGTCCGATCACTCTTCTCAACATCTTAATGAAGTATTCGCATCCTGATTTTCATACAGGAGAAAACCCTCGAGATCACTTCTGTGACTCAGAATTTTACCAACTTCAACATTTGCTAGAATGTAGCTTAGAAAACCTGTTAACAATTAATTGTACAATACCAGTCTCTAAAACGTTTGATCTACTCCCAAAAAGGGCACAATCATAGAACATTCAAATTCAGAATCAGAACACTCAGAGTAAAAATCTGAATCTCAAACTGATACTGACTTAGAAACTCTCCAAAGATTGTTTTGAAGTTCTAATTGGGATTATTTTCATGGGTCTGAACCTTCAGGTTGTGACTGGTTACATTTGCAAGCACTCCTGCATCAGAATGGGAGCTGGAAAAGTACATTGAAAAAAGACCAGAAAAGCTGAGATTCTCAATTAACGGCTTGTGTCTGGTAGCACGAGCTTTAGCAGAGCACAAAGTATCAGGAGACTCGTGATGAAGTTGTAAGAGTTGGCAGCACTCAACTTGAGAAGGCCTGAAAAAACGTGGATTCAGGGTAACTAACTTTTCTTTAAACACATTTTGCTGATTCACCATTTCTGAGGGTTCCTCAGAAAACTGCAGGCTTGCAGCTGATGGAGGTAAAAATAATACCACTATTCAGTTCTTAGACAGCCGTTTTCATCTCCGAATCTCAAAGGGTTGATTTGTTTTTTTCTCTTAAGATGGGATAGTTGAAAAATAAAGGAAGCTGGGACACCTTCAGGGACGTACCTCCCCCATCCTGTGCTATGGAAAAGCAAGCCCCAGCCCCTGCTCAGGCAGGACAGCCTCCATTCACATACCTACACTGAACCAGACCACAGCACTTGTAAAGATGGGCTTTTGTCTGGGGGAGAACTCAGGGAAGGAAGTATTGTCTCTCTCTCTCCCTCCTTTTTTCTACACTTGAACTGCCAATAGAGCAGATTTTTAAAAGCACATGGAAAGTTTCAAACTTGAGCGGTCTCAGGGACTACTTTTATGATCTTGGATTACTTACAAAGGGAAAAGGATGCTGATGCACACACCTCTCCCCAACAGGGGCTAACACAAAAGCATTTCTGAGCTCTAACTGTGCTTCCTCTAACGCGCTTCCAAAGCCAGAGAGCCATTTGCCTCTCAGGATTAGCAGTATTAAACATTAAAAAACCCGCACAACACCATCACCACCCCCTAAAAAAACCAACTCATGATGAAGCCCCAAAATGACTGCAAGACAGGTTCTTGTCAGCATCCACTGCCACTAGCTTTTCTGATGGCACATTCAGAGATATGTGGTGCCACTCTAGGGATTAAATAGGGAAAGCCACAGCTGGAAAACAAAAGGAGTTGTTTAGGAGCATATCAAAGCGTCAGCCTCCTGAATAAGAGAGTATGAAGGAGGGGAACACTGATCCACACAGTGAATTAAATCAGCACTGGAATGAAGTAACAGCAGGATCAGTTCTGCATGAAATGATGTAGGATCAGCTCTTCCATTTACACATCAGCGCAGCTTCCAAGTCTTTGTTTCTGAAGTAAACAACGTACAATTAGAAAAAAAATTCTGTGTGAAACAAAGACAAATTTGAGAATCAACTGTGGGACATCTTCCCAAAGAAGGAGGCCTGAAGAGGCAGGCAAGCCAACCACGGAGCCACAGCAGATCCGCAAAATCTTTCAGTTGCCATCCCAAGTGCTCATGTGGGCAGGTCAGCCTGCAAATGCCAGAGTTGTATGTGGCAGAAATAAAAGTGCGTGGAAAGTGAATGGCACGAAGAGGCCCTATGCTATTCAACTGCTGACCAAAAACCCCCCAAAGTCACATTTTAAATGTGGTTGAGCAATCCACAGGCAATGCTGGGGAGGGGCTAAGGGAAGAGTATTTTAGGGGAGAATGAGATCATTTAATTTAGTGGCTCCAAATGATCTGTAAGTACAGTTTTCTGATTATAAGTGCTTGCTGCCTGGCATCCCTTCTGGCAGCTGTGATTCACTTTCATTGTGTGTTCTGCTGCTTCGCCCTTTAGAAAGGGGCTTTTTACATTTTATTAAATGGCACTTCGGCAGCCCTCCATTTCCAGCCTTAATAATGGATTTGTTAATCTCCCTGATAGCCTTTCCCTCCTCCTTAGCAACAATTTAAATATCCAAGAAGAAATCTGCAGTGCAGAAATCAATTAATATTTACATCTGAAATGCTGCTGTACTATTTTAATCAAGTAGAACAGATGTGGTCTGTTTTTTACCAATATCACCATCACTTGCATTAAACTAGCATCTTCCATCAGGGAAATCTTCTAAGAGCTTTCCAGAAAGTAATGTTTTAAGCTTCTCACACCTGCAATGACTTTAGCTCTTTTCTTTCCACTCTACAGGAAGGGAAACTGAGGTGTAAGCAGCATAATCACTTGCATAAAGACACACCCCAAGCTAGAGCTGGAACAGGAACACAGCTCACAGATCAAGACGCTCAAACCCTCTGCTTTGAACACAAGGCTTAGAAATAGCATGGTGCTTTGCAACATGGAAGTTATTTTCAATAAGGGCAATCCCTCTGGCTAAACTGCCTGCTTTTCCATCCCTTCTTTGGCTTTTTCTAAAATCCTTCTATCTCCAACTCTTTGCAATCTCTGGGAGGAACATGAAGATGGCAACAGTCGCAAGAGCCTCCTTTGCCCACCTTCACACAAACCCTGCAAATTCTTAATATTGCTTTCAAAGCCTTGAAACCTAACACTCCTGCAACCAAGGCATGAACCGAGACCCCCAGTAGGAATCATGCTCTGCTTCTCTCAAAGCAGTGAAGATTCACTGATTCCCCAAATTTCTGGGTAGAGCAGATCCATAAAACTCCTGTTTTTCTAGCCAGGGGGAACATCATCTCTGACATACCTGAATATCCCACCTATCAGCTACATGCTGTAACAACCAGGTCTCTATTTGTGTACTCATGACTGTAACAGCTCAGCATCGGAGGACTCGTAGCAGCGGGCCAGAGAACATCCTAAGTCCCACCTACTCAACACTCTTCCAATTCTTGCAATACCTTCAGTTAAGGGACCTACACCTCCTATAGGACATGGCCTTGTTTCTCATTGGGAGCTTCATTCTTTTGCAAGGCACCAGGTAATTCCTCTCAGCTCTCCCACTGGTGCCTGGAACCCATCCAGTAATGAGGACAGACATTTCTCAAAGCCAAACCACCTGGCTATCCAAGAGTTTGAACAGGAATAAGGCACATGCTGTATACCTCACTCTGGTTCAAGGACCAAGCTCTACCCATCAATAAGGTAAAAGCCACAGGTCTATCAGCTCTTCAGGCTACTTGCTCCTTTCCTCTGGGAGATGTGTTGCTCTGTTTTCAGGCCTGTGCTGCACCCCAGTTTATTCTGAGTCAGTTACTTATTCTGTGACTTTGGTTAAGTCACTTACTGCTTCAGCTGCAAAATTAAGTAAGAGGACCCCCTGTAAGAAAAAAATACATCATATACAGGACAGGGTCCTTCAGCAAAATAAGAAGGTAGGATTCTTCAGCCAATAGCAGAAGGCGTGTCTGCCAGCTCTCATGATGCTCTGCTGACGGGGGATGTGACTGGTTCTCGGCAGTGCTTCTGGCACAGTCCCCTGGTTTTACCTCTGCCCTATCATTTCTCCTGCTGTGGCTTCCTTCTGAATGTCATGCTGAGGCCCAAACAGTGTGAGTCAAAATAACCCAACCTGGAAGTGGCTAGCACATGAATCACTGTGGCCAGGTCACGAACCAGGAGGAATGAAAAGGGTTTATTGTGAGCTGGATGAAAAATATATAAATAAAGGAGCGCTGTACTGCTCCATGTATCACATCACATCCAAGACCATCTATACTGACCCTGAGCCATGTGTTCAGCTCTCACTAATTCAACGGGAGCTCTGCGCACTGGCTGAACGCAGTCTCGTCCCTTCTGCCCTCCGCTAATTACAGGTTTCTGATACTTCTTCACTTTGGCTTGTCAAAAAACCACCCCAAACAGCACATAAACAACAGAAGGAGCCACATGATGAAGATACTGTTGACCCACCCTCAAGGCTCAGTTCTCCTCTCTTTCAGAGAGGATTATTCAGGAGCAAAGGACAAATCTAAGGTCATGTATTTGTTATTCTTGGTCACAAGGTCAATAAACATTGCCAGCACTTGAAGAAGATTTAGCTATCTTCTGTGAGGGGCCAAAGTCCAGTGTCCCATGCGTCCATGCCTCTACTAGACTTGTCAATGGGGACACTGCTGTTCCAATGTCTTGCTTGCCTTCATGCTTTTAGAAGAGGATATGGCAACATTGGTCTGTATCTGTAGTGAGATCAGTACGTATTACATACCACAGCTATTACAGGTAAGTCATCCTATCCAAAGAATTCATCACGTGTTTACGCAACTCCTGCTGACAAAAGCATGAGCCCACACACAAGGGGGATGCTTGGAGCATACTAAACCTCAGCTGAGTTTACTCCAGGTCCCTCTGAAAACACCTTCCAAACTCCAGTATTTCAGCTGTTACAGATTTCCAGCCATGCTTATTCATTAAGTGGCCTTTGCAAAGGTTACAGATACACCAACAGAACTGCCCTCAGCACAACTTTCATTTCTGAAAACAGCCACTGCAATTTTTTTCATGTGATGTTTCTATTCCTTAGATACCAAGCTTAAATTTCTAGAAACAGGTCATTTGGAAACCTGTACATGTCAGTTAGCAAGGTGTTTTGGGATTGGGTTTTGTGGTCTCACCGTGAGAACTGCAGCAAGCAGGCAAGCAGCACTGTTATTCATTTCTAGAATAAATATTCAACTGGAAAAATAATTCAGTTATGTTTCAGTAGCTAAAATACTCCAGTCTGCCCAAGTAGTCTGGTAACAGGACTCTAGCCTTCCTTGTCACTGTACTGTAATACAGATAATTTTTATTCCAATTTTTTTCAAAGGTGAGTGAATACTACAAGGGTGGTTTCACTGCTGGTGCTGAAAGGGCACTCTTGAAGCACAGTCTCCCCCTGCCACGGCCCTGACAGTAGATCCTACTCTGCTCTGTGGCTCTCAGCCCTTTGGTTCTGTTTCCACACCATCCAGTCAACCCAAGGCCCCTCTGCTATTATTCACGACCACAATGACAGGATGTGGAATCTATAAATGTAAAAAACCCATCTCCTTATTTCTCCCTGGGCACCAAGCAAGTAGGAAACTCCTGCCTTAACTGAAAGTCCTGCCCTAGACACGGAAGGCTCTACTGGTCACCTTAGACCACCGACCTGCGGACAGAGGTGGAAAACTGGTGTGTTTTAGAGGCTGAGAAGGGCCTTGTAGCTGCTCCTCTACCATCAGAAGGTGTGACATGCACACTCTGGGATATCCAAGACTTTGGATCTACAGGAGACAGAGTTGCCTCTGCCTCTCAGGGGGGCCCTCTACCAAATAGCATCCCCTCCTACTTGGGACAGTGTTTTAAAAAGGTGAATAATCTGGTACAGCCACCAAAGGCTTAGAAGAACGAATGTGGACACTTGAGTGTGGTTTGTCAGAAACTGTAAACCAGGAAAACCACTTGAGCTCAAACAGCCATAACAGCCCTTCGTTAAATTCCTGCCTTTGGCTCCTGAAGCCCTTCAGCTTCCACACAGCTGTGATGCTGATCCCAGCTGGCACCCTGCTGCTTCACCCAGCCCTGTCCCCATCCTCATCCTGGCCAGGAGGAGACAAACATTACCTGTTAACTCTGTTTTTTTAAGACTGTGTTTCCTTGGGGCAGGGCACTGTCATTCCCCTAAGTGTACAGCACCTACTGTACACTGAAGTGCAACAGGGCTGTGACTCAGCCACCCTTCTGATGGGAGTAACACCAAAATAGCTTGTTACAGCCCTGCGTAACACCACTGTCAAATGACATGGGCATCCTGCAGGAAGCAGGCGAGCACTAAGCCTGTCTGTAATTGAGTTTGGCCGCAGTCTTCATCACCAAACTTTTTTGAGCTGGTCTCCTCTGCTATTGCTAATTGCCAGGTTGGAGACTAATGAGGAGCGACCAGCCATTACCAGTGCCTGTGCCAGGCCGCCAGCACAGGATGCATGGAGCAATCACTCTTGTGCTGGCAGATGAAAGGGCATAACATCCTCTTGGTGCAATAACCTGAGCTCTCCAAGCAAATCTCTGCCCAGTAAGACTACGCGTATGCGTTACGATATAACCCTCCTGCTTCTGCAGCTATTCCTTAGTTTAGACAGGGCCCATAATGCTCAGAGATTGTTTTCCAATCCCAGCAGCATTTTTCTTTGTTTGGGAGCAACACGTAAAAGCTGCCTGGTTTACAACGGTCATGTTCTGTGCTGTGCACGTTCAGTAGCTGAGCCTTTAGTTAAATGGGACTTTTCAACCTCAAATGTCCTGTTTGCAAATTAACATATTGAAAGGCTTTGCTGAATTGCCTAATAAAAGTGAGGATTTTCAGTACTATGGCCGTGATGATTATTGGTGGAAGCTTCAGTGAAAACAAGTGCTCAGGAAAGGAGTTGTTTGGATGCAAACACATCTTTTCAGAATTCAGCAGTGAAAAATCCGGCTGTCCTGCCCATTTCCCTGTTCCGAACAAGGACCCGTATAAAATGATGCATTTTTAAATGGAGCATATAAAAGATCAGATGCTCCCCACCACAATGGCAAGAAAAATTCTACAACCACCACCCCCAAAAAAAACAACCCATGATTTTGACAATTCCCCTCCAAGACAAGAGCACTTTTAAAGAAAAAAAAAAACAAAAATCAACCCAGCGGTCTCACGCTTGATCTCCACAGCAGCAGTGCTGCTGCCTTCACACGCAAACCTGATTTTTGCTGGTAACTCCTGTCATCTTCCTGCTCGCAGCCACTGGCCGCGGTGCGGCTTAGCTCCTCAGACACACGGCTTTGCAGATTCATTACGAAACAACAATTAGCATGTGAGAAAAAAACAACCGCTCCAATATTAATGCAACTTTGGAAAACAGAAAAGCAGCCTGCATTTGTTCTGCGTGAGCGGAGAACAAGGGCTTTCGGCCCATCCCCACCACGGCTTTAGCGGCAGAGCGGCTTCTCTGCAGCGGGATCCCTTTCCCGGGAAGCCTGCGTGCACGCAGCTGTTCCCGCAGAACAAGGGCACCCTATATCGTCACCTGCATGGGACCTATAGCGGCCATAGGGGATGAGCGGCAAGGGGAGGGTGAGGGTGCGATGGAGACGAGCGGCGAAGGACTCGCCGGTCCCTTTGTAAAGTTAAACGAAAAAGAAAACGCAGCGCACGCTCCGTGAAGAGGAGGAAAAAAAGGAAAAAAGAGAACTAGGGAGGCGAGAGGAAAAACTAAAAGAGAAAAAATGAAATACAGAAACCGAAAATAGAAGAAAGCGAAAATAAATCCAAACGGAGACTAAAAGAAAGAATAACAGAGAAACCCGAGGAAAACAAGGGCAAGGCGCAGGGGGGAGCGGGGCCCGGGGCTCCCGGTGGCGTTTGCATGTGACATCCCCGAGGGAACAGCGGCACCCGGAGCCCCCGGGCTCGCCTCCCCCGCCGGGCTCCCCCCCCCGCGCCGGCCCTGCGCCCCCCCGCGCCCCCCCGCCGCTCCGCTCCGCGCTCGCTCCGCGCCCCGCTCGGCAACGCGTGACGTCACACGGGGGACCCCGGCGCCGCGCATTGGTGGAGAGGGACGCGCGGCCCCGCCCCCCGGGAGCGCGCCGCCAATGAGCGCGCCAGGCTGCCTCCATGTGCGAACCATGTGGCTGCGGGGGCGGGGCGCCGACGGGCGCAGCGCCGCGGGGCCGCGGGGTATCCGTTCCGCGCGTGGGGCTCCGCGGGTGCGCACCGCCGCGGGGGGCACGGCGGCCCCTTTGTTCCCAACGTGTTTGTTCCCTGCAGTGCCGCCGTCCCTCGCAGCCCGCGCCGCGCTCCGCAGGCCGCTCGGCCGGGGAAAGGTGCAGGCTATGCGCAACTCTCCGCGCCCGCGGAGCAGGGGGCCGGCGGCACGGCCGGCCACCGCCCCGCACTGGGCGCTCGCCCTGCCCTGCCCTCCCCTGCCCTCCCCGCCGGCTACCTGGCGAGCGCTGCCGCTTGCCTACGTGACTCTGCCCATGCCCCGGCGGGGGGAGCGGGGACGTGTCACCGCCTCCTCCCCCGCCGCTCCGGCTCCGCCACCGGCTTCGGCTCCGCGCGGGGCCGCCGTGCCCCCCGGACCGTCTCCGTGCCCCCCTCGAGCTTCCCCCCCCCCCCCCCCCCCCCCGCCTCGGGAAGCGGAGATGCGCCGTCCCGCTCCGCTCTCCATCCCAAACTTTCCCCCCGAGCCCGGCCTCCCCGTGCGTGGGGCGGGGGGGGCCACGCGTGCCCCTGCCGCGGGGGGTGCGGGCCGGCCGCGGCGCCCTTTGTCACTGCACCCCCGGCCCCTGCAGCCAGCCAAAAGTTTGGGATATTATTTATTGCCCCCTTCATCCCCCACCCCCGCCCCCCGGGGGGCACGCACACGCGCGGCCACGGCCGCCAGCCCACACTTACTTTTATTCTCCTTCTCGATCCGCTCCAGGTAGCTGGCGGCCTCCAGCAGCACCTGCACGTTGTAGAGGAAGGTGTCCATGCCCGCCGCGGGGCTCGTGTTGCAGATGTCCCCGAGGGGGGCACCGGGCCCCGCCGGCCGCCCCCGCGCTCCGCGGCTCCCTGCGCGGCCGGCCGCGCTTCCCCATGCCCCGCCGCGCCGCCGCCTCCCTGCGCGGCGCTGCGTGCGCGCCCGGCCGCCCGTCCGTCTGCCGGCGAGCCCGGCGGCCGCCGCGGTCCTAGCGCTGCCGCCCGCCCCGGCGCTGTGTCGCCCCACGGGCCGTCGCCGCCGTCCCGCCCCCCCCCCCCCCGCGCCCCGGCGGGGCGGCCCGGCCCGGCCGCGCCTGCGGAGTGCGAGCGCCGGCGGCTGCGCGATTCTCGGAGGGCCGGGGGGGATGGCGGGGGGGGGCGGGGGGAGCAGCCGGCGGGGCTGGGGCGGGCTTGTCCGGGGCCGAGGAGACCGGCGAGTCGCCCCCCAGCAGCCCCGGGATGGCCTGCACCCCCGGCGGCGAACGACCCCCTGGAAACGGCAGGGCTGGAGCGCCGGTGGCACCGCTCCCCCCGGGGATGGTGGCGGCACTGGCCCCGCCACTGTGGCAGTGGGGGCCCCGCTGCACCCACACCCAGGACGCAGAGGCACAGCCTGGCCTGCCGTGTCGCTTGTCACCCCGTGTCACCTGCCCGAGGGTCCTTCCCTGCTCAGGGACCCAGGGTGACAGGCAGGCTGGGGACCCTCTGCTACATCCAGCCCTGGGGGCGATGGGAGCCAGCATTGCAGGCACAGCCCCTGACTCCAGCAGACCCCCCCCGGCACAAAACACCAGCGCTTTAATATCAAATTCCTTGTCCTTTTTTGAGCAGTGGCCCCGAAAGCCCTCTCTGAGGTCAGACTCCAAAAGCAATGAATAAATTAATATTTTCCAAAGCAAACCAGAACTGGAGAGCAGGCAGGGGTGCACCAGCCATCCCCTCCCCACCCCCCCACCCCCCACCACCCCCCGTCTGTCCCTGCAGACCCGGGGTCAGGGCTGGGCGCACTGCCCCGGGTATGTATCCTTATTTGCCCCTTGTTCCGCAGCCCGGCAGGTGGAGAAAGCGCCTGCTCCCTTGGGAGAGAGCGCGGGATCTGGCCCAGACTGAGGAGGAGGAGGGCGAATCTTCACACTTCCACAAGCCATCTGTGATCTCAGGCCCATGAGTTTGTGAGTTTTGAGGGGGCAGCAGGAGGGGACCCTGCTGGCACTGGGCTGGCAGCAGACAGCCTCCGACACCCTCCTGGCTCTGCTTCCATCCCTGGTGGCAACGCCCGGGTCACAGTGCTATGCTGGCAGCACAAAATCCCGCTCCTGCTCGGCCGGTCAGGTTGGTCTGGATCTGCAAGGAGCCTTGCGGGAGCAGCTGGGGTGAAGCATCACTCCAGAGATGTGCTGGGGTGCAGGGACCTGCTAATGCCCGGCTGCTGTGGGGCTCTGTGGGCCTCGCTGGGCTCACCAGCCTGGCAGGGGCCAGCACTGCCCGGAGGTAAGGAGAGAAGAGACATCGTGGTGGCGTTCAAAAGATGCCATATTAGTAAGTGTTAATTGGTACCTGGAGCCCACAGTGTCATGGGGACCTGAATCACCTGAGAGAGGATGATGCCCCAGACAGCAGCGAATGCAATGAAGTTCCTCCAGCTCCCTGGTGGTAGGGGCTGGCAGGCTATTTTTGGGAAGCATGGCTGCAGAATTCATCAGTCACACACCCTTCCCAGGCCACGTGCAGGAGCTGGGCCAGCTCTCCAGGCAGCTCAGCCCAGCCACTCCTGTGGCATGTGGCACCTCTGCACCACCAGCACCAATGTTTGCTGCCACACTGAAGACGCCACGACTTGTCCCATCAGTGCGTTTGGCAAAGTGCCCCTACTTCCACCTGAAACGGGCTGAGGGATGGCACAGGGTGGACTGGCAGCACCCGCAGATGGGAGTCCCTGGAAAATTAGGAAGCAGGGTGGGGCATGAAGCTTAAGCTGGATTTAGACGTGGCCTGGAGAAGGGTGGCGAAGGCGGAGGTGAGAGCACGGTCTGCTGTGAGCAGAGTGGTACAGCACACTGCTGCCAGGCTGGGGTGTGCGCAGCACCCACAGGCATCCAGCCATCTGCAAGAACAGGATTTCAGCTGGAAGAACTGGGGCTGACCAGGGCAGGGGGGTGGCGGTGGGAGCCAGGCTGAGCCATAAAGTACATCCAAGCAAGCAAAGGACTCAAAATGTACTTGGCTTTTATTAACTCCACTAACTAGCTGAGATAACACACGATTCCCACTTTACAAGTGTGCGCTGGCAAATGGTTCCATTAAAAGATCGGGCAGAAAGTCTCAGGTTTTCCAACAGTGCAGGGACTGAGCCAGGGGTGCAGCTCTGCTCCAACCAGCCGTGGTTGCATCTGCTGGAAACCAGGGCACAAACCGCTGCCCTGTTCGCACTGAGGTCATCCTTCTGCCTGCTCACCCATGGGGAGGGGGCTTTCCATGACCTTAGCTTAAAGTATGAGAAGTCGTTAATGAAAACACATCCAAGACAGCAGAGGCAGCCAGCATAAAACTGCTTAAAAATCAGATGATTTAAAAATCTCAGCCCCCCTCCCAGAAGAAGATGAGGATGCCTATGGTCATCTGGAGTTCATACTGTAGATCCTGTGCCTAATGGCAACATCCTCTGCTGTCTACTGTATTTCTTGGTCCTCCTCGTGCACCTGCACAACCCTTCTCCTGGGACTTTTTGAATGCTTTGTATGAATCAGTGCTGATTCAGCCACCAGTGGTGCGAATGGCTTTTCCCAGTGTGACATTCCCAGGTATGAAGCCAGAATCGTCACAGTTCTGCTTCCTTTCCCTTCTAGCTTAGGTCCAAGACACTTTTTCTTTAAAAGTACTTCCACAGAGAAACGCAATCTGAATTGTAAGTCTCCCCAAACAGCTTGCCCTGAAGAGTTGGACCTCTGCTGTGGCTGGCCAGGCTACAGGGTGTCTGAGATGCCCCCAAGAACCTTGGTGGGTCTGGCCTAGCTTTGAGCCCCAGCTACCAGCCCCAGAACCCCTGTCTGAAAGGGACCGTGCCCTGGACCCTTGTGCCCTGAACCCTTCGATGCTCAGTTTCTTCTGACATTTTTTCTGTGGGCACCCATCCTTGGCCACCGGCAGTAGAGTGCTGAACTGGCCTGGCTGTCCCCATGCTTTGCTGCAGCAGCCCCAAATCACAGCTCCCATCTCAGTCCTGGGATTCCACACATGGCTGGGTCTTTGGTGAAGTGTTAGAGGCTGTGCCTGGACACCTCCCATGGGGATGGTCCTTGTCCCATGAGGTTTGTACTTGGAGACAGGCTAGTGCAAATGCACAGCTCAGACTCTTGGCCATCAGTCGTACCAGGAGGTGCAAGAACACTTGCCTGTCCAGTCTGCTCCTGGGATGGTGGAGGGTTACGGCATTTGTTAGGGAATGGGGCAGGGAGATACCAGCATTTTCAAGAGAATGGTCCAAGGCCAAGATTTCCAAGGGAACTGGCTCAGAGGAGAAATGGGGCTTCTAGGGGATATGGGCTGGGGGGTTCTTTGCAAAAGAAGGGGTGGGCAGGGGAAAGCACGTGGACAGATTGGAGAAGCACCACAGAAGGGGTGCTAAGGGAGGAGGTTTTGCAGTATTGCTGGCTCTGCACATCCACCAGCCACGGCCTACCACCCTCACCCACAGCAGCCTTTTAAGTAGAGCCAGTTAAAGGCATGCTGTCTTTACTTGCTTTCTTTTTCACTTTGTTTAACATTTGAGCTCATCCTGAAGCCCTATTGTCATTTTTTTCTTTGCAAGGCAATGGTGGAGCTGCCTCTTGGACAAAAGTGGAGGGACCGAGTGCAGCCCATGGGAATGTGAGATGGGGTGAGCCAGGGTGAGCTGCCGGCACAGCCCCACCACCCACGCTGTTGGCACAGCCCCTGCTGCCCAGGCACATCGCCAAAGCGTCGCTCACCATGTGGGAGATCCCTGGACCTTTTATCAGCAGCCTGTGGCCACATGCTGCCCCCAGTACGGCATGGTACAGCAAGGGGAGCGTGGCCTGTGGGTGCAGAGGTCGGGTGCCCCCCATGCTGCTGCCAAAGTCACACTTGTGGAAGTGGGAAAAATATCCACTCCATCATGTGGGCAAGGTGTGGTTTTAGGTGCAACGCTGCCTGGCAGTGTGTTGCCACGACAAACCCATAGGTTAGAGAGTGAGCATCCCACTCCGGTCTGCAGCAGGTATCTCATGCATGTGTGTCATGCCTTTGTTGGGCTGGACAGTTAAAAACAGAGCCACTGCTCTGAGCAGGAATGGCAAGTTCCCATTAGTGGGTGGATTTTGACATTGTTCTGCTGGTATCACGCACTCACAGTAGCTATTTCCCCACATCTCAAGTGTTATCTGGTCAGTTTGTTCCAGTGGCAGCATCAGTGTAAATTATGCCCTGGACAGACCTGGCAGGCTTTGGAGAGGGTTTGAAAAGGTGGGGGGCCAGGACAACCCTGGGTTTTGGTCTGCAAAGGCTCCTGGAGGCACCTGCTCTCTCTCCTTCCCAGCTAATCCCATTGTAATCCTTTTATAAAATTTCACCGGCCTTTAAAAGTCTACTGTTGCCTTTTTGGAAGGACGAACGTGTTTTCCAAGTGATAATTGTGCTGCCCATCTGCCAAGGGCAGGCATTTCTCACTGCATAAGAGTGATATCAAGATATTAAAAAATTGTTCGGAGGGCTATCACATCACTCTTCTTTTTCTTTTTCTTTTTCTTTTTTTTTTTTTTTTTTAATATGGACACAGTTGTGGTGGTGATGGGCTAGAGCTGGTCTGGGCCAGTTGTGCCCTGGAGGAGAATCCTGGGTGGATGGATGCTGATGGATCCTGCGTGACTCCTAAAGGCTCGACTTTACTGTCAGATCTGGGAAGTTTATGAGCTCTGGCCCAAGCCAAGAGGCTGCTGCTGCCACCAGGACGATTATACCAGCAGTGCTAGTGGGCACCATTAGCCCTTGCAGCCCCTTTGGGTGCCTGTGTGGGATGCCCAGCAGTGCCCCAGCAACTGCTGTGTGTGGGTCAGGATCTTCCCACACCAGCACCTTCGCTAGGACACACTGTGGGTTGCAGCAGGGAAACAGAAAGCCTCCAACCCTGCTAAGAAGCATGGCTACGAGGAAGAGCATTTTGGTTTTCAGCATTTCCTTTCCTGCTCTGACACCAGCCTTTTCATTTCCAAATATCCAGGCACCCATTTTTTCATTTGCACCCTGGATTGCCAAAAAATCAGCCCCTGGCCTTGGCACTCAGTGGCGGGATGTCAGGCTGTAGGGACTTGCTTTGCAGATGAGCTCCATCCTAGGAGATGTGTTATTAGCATCCCTATTTGTGGTCAGCCAAGTGGCCCCAGTCCGATGGTGAGCATAGGTGGTGCCCAGCTCCTCACCCAGGCACCCAGGTGCGATTTAATCGGGGTACAGAAAACTGCCAGCACAGAGCAACGCACAGAGGTCAGTGAAATCTTGTATTTCGTCTTTTAGGTTTCCCATCTATGTTGGAGACAATTCATGATTCTGCTAAGGCCACCGCTGAAAGTCTTCTCCATCATCACAGGTCCAAAGCATGGTCTATAGGATAGCCAAAACTGGCCTTGGGGTCTGGCTGCCAACAGGTTTGGGCTTTAGGAGGTCAGGGAAGAAGTGATTACCAGCACTGGGCACTTCCACCACCTCTGTCCCCTGCATGCCCACAGGACGTCCATAAAACATCTCCCCAGCCCCTGGGTGCAGGTGCACCAGTCCAAAGCACCAGCGTTTCTCCAGACATTTTGAACCCAGCCAGCTCTCAGGCACTTCGCAGCACTCCCTCTTTCCTGATGACATTCATTCCATTGGTGGGTTATTTATGGAGAAGAATCCAGCGTTACTGTCAAATATTTCCCTTGTTCAAACAAAGAAGGGAAAGGGCTCATGGCCAGAAAAAAACTCTTGAGGAGAGTTTTAAAGAAGATGTATTTCTTCATGTCCCAATCAGGCTGGTTTTTTGACTTTTCCAAAGCACAGATAAACCTCATGGGCTACCCAACACCTATCCTCATTTTGAAGAGGAAGGGCAGAAGGGGAGGAATGTTGCTATTTTAATTTCCTCTATGATATTAATCTGATTTATTTCAAACTTTTAAATTAAAGTTTTCAATTCAACCCATGGATTTTGCAAGGAGTCAGCCGGGAAGTTTTGTAGGCAATGTTTTCATGGCCTGTGAGTGCCTCTGCTCCTGTACATCCCTCAGTAGTCAATAATTAATTAATAAAGCTGTCTCTCCCCAGCACTGGCTACAGGGTCTACTGCCAGGCCCTTGGCTGCCACCTGCTATTGCCACCTGTTGTCCCCAGTCCCGAGGTGTGACACGGGACCAGGATTTGCAGCAGGGTCACACGCCTTTCTGTGAGGCAGGTAGATGTTTACAGCCAAGAGCCGTGTCTCTCTGTAGAGATGCTGTCACCGCCCGAGTCTCACTTGGCCGGACCTGGAGTGGGGGCTGCATCCAGCCCTCGGTTATGAAGCCATCGTTACAGTGACCTTCCGCTTCCCCGATTGCTCCCTAAATTTAAACAAGAGATCGGAATGACTTCAAGGTGCCCCAGGAGAACAGCACTTGTCAGTGTTGTGGGTGCCTGCTCTGGTAGGGCTGGCTCGTGAGCGGCCCTGAGGGCTCTTTGCTGGGTCTGGGGGAAGCACCGTGGCTGCTCCGGGTGAGCCTCGTGCTGCCTGACGCTGCCGTGGGCACGGCAGGCAGCGGGGAGGGTGCAGCGCCTTTGCAATCTGTCGTTTGATGCTCTTTTTTTTTTTTTTTTTGCATGCTAGAAATAACTAAGCTAGAAATGGTGTTGAGGTTCCCTCTTGGCTGCCTTTGTCTTGTCCAGCCGTACCACTTATCTCAGCTCCATTTCTGCTGCCGTTATTGACAGTTTCATCCTCCAAGTACCTCTAAAGCTTCCACTTCATTTCCTTCTAATCCCCTCCTTACAAGCTACCTGTGTGGTGCCTCCCGACCTCCTCCCGCATTCATTAAGCAAACCTGAGTTACAACAATCCTTTTACAATAAGCACGTGTTTATTTCCCCCCAGTCTCCTACTTGCCCTCCCTGCTCTCCATCTTTGCCATTTTAAGTTTTCTGTCTCGGAGGCTGCAAGCTGGCCCAAGCTCTTCTTGGCTCTTACTAGTTCTGTGCCGTTTGTGCTTGGCCTTTCACAGTAGTTGCTATGCAGAACTGATATAAAAATAATAAAGAATTTTTTTCTTGCCCACCCTTAAGGGAAAGCACACATATGGTCTAAAATTGCATTGTGCCAGCAGAAAAAAGCACATCCCTTGTGGGCGGATTCACTGCTGAATATTCCCCATGGGTCTGGGTGGCTCCCTAAGTGGCAGGTGGGAGGATGGACGTGGTGGATGGCCTGAGAGCGTGCCCCTGGTGAAACGGGACAAGGGGAGGATCTAGTTCTCCGGCTGCTGAACTGAAAACTTTACACCACTCCTAGGAATACACTGATTGATCCTTGAGTCTAGGCCGGTGGGTAAAGAGGTCATTTGACATTGCTCCAGGCAGGAAGAACATGTAATATTCGCAGTGTGCAATTTTGCATGCTCTGGCTCTGGGTTTTTACATTAAACTCGATACCTGTGACATCCAACACATCGCTGGGATTTGCACTTTCTGAGCTGGGGCCGAGGGGCCATTAGGACAAACCCTGCAGGATGCACTGGCAGCACAGAAAGAGGGACCCACACTTCCCAGTGGATGGTAGTTTGAGCCTCTTCTCACTTCCAAATACTTTGCGTCCCTCCCCCCAGCTGGCCCGTTAACTGATTTTGTAGCAAATAACCTCCCGATCCCCCTGGATTTTGAAGCTTTACTTCAGGACCAGCTTCCCAAGGCACTCACAGCTATGAAACTGTGTGTCCTTGGGACTCTGCATAAATGTTTGCTGTTCAGGTGCCTCATTTTCCTCTTTCAGCCCGCCAGGTCTTGTGCCTCGGTGAGCTGGCTGCAGAAAATAAAGCCTAGAGGAAGAGAAAGGCAGTGGCTTTATGAGGAGAAATGTCCTGGGAGGTTTCCAGCCATTGTCCCACAAGATGACGGAGCACACGGAAATGATGCCCAGGGGTTCGGAGGGACAGGGGCTCAGTTTCACCCTCCCCAGGGCTGTCCCTTCAGCAATACCTTATTTTGGTTTGCCAAAGCTTTCCGAGCTTGGACTCGTCACACAGTCTGTACAAAGAGGAGATCCCAGCGTATGTGCAGACAAGTTAGTTCCCTTGGATTTTGTGGCTAAATCGAGCTTTGCAATAGCTGGGGCTGGTGTTAAGGTGGGGAAATCCATCAGGACACTGCCGATACTTTACTCCAGTGATGGTAGCAGCAAAATAATAGTGAAAAATTACCCACTGTCCTTCAAAGAGGCTCACCAGTTGTTCTAAATAAAAGCCTGGATGAAAGTTTAATTTTAAAAATGAATTAAATCTTAGAAAAAGTGTTGTGTGCTAAAGGAGTCATGCCCAGACCTGGTGTTACTGCTCCCCTGTAGCCAGGAGAAGGGGTCAGTGCCCAGAGGAAGGTTGCAGGAGGCTGCTGGGGGGGGGCTGGGGGGCACAAGGACGCTGCTCTTGGCCCTACTGCCATGCTGCAGTGGGCAGGGGCAAGCAGGTCCTGGCCGCGGTGCCAGCAATGGTGGGGACCGGCTGGGGAAGGGACCACGTGGCTCAGAGGTGACGGCGCTTCACCGGAGGAGCTCCACTTTGGGAGGAACCTTGGGAGCAGCTGGTGCCACCAGCCACTGGCTCTGCCAGGTTAGTGTGGGAGCAACGCATCGAGAGACAAGTCATGAGTCTCACAGTGTAATTATGGTTGCCTAATGGTTTCCTTAATTTCTCACCAGCAGCTGCCTGCAACACCTCCACACCCTGCGGCAGGGCTTGCTGTACCTCTGCGGGCCACTGGCAGGCAGGTTTTGACCCCCGGGGCTGCTGCAGGAGAGTTTCCTGGCACATCCCAAGAACACGAAAAGCACAGCAGTGCTTGGATGCAGTTTAGCTCACCTTTACTTGCTTGACATCCTAATATTCAAACACAAATAGACCGGCCTTGCTGCTACTCAGAGCACCTGATGTTGTAAGGGGAGGGCAAAACCAGAGGGGATCTGCTGGGTCATTTAGTCCAACTATTATGAGCAGCTGCATCACATAATCTCTTTCACAAATTTCCCAGCCTCCCGGCAGCCCCCATCAGTTAATACCCATTTGTTCATGTGCCAACGTTATCTGTGGTTTAAAAGCTATTCTCTCTCACCAGTACTTCTCTACAGCTTCCTCCTCGCCTTCCTCTGCCCCCTCTCACTGTAACTAAGGAGGAGGGTCGTGCATCCTCCCAGGTTGATCCCACCTGGCATCCTCCGCCTCCGCCCCAGCTGTGGCTGATCATTGCAGCGGCACCGTGGGCAAGTCACAGCACCCTGGCTCCTGGTCTGCTGCCCGCAGCCATGCCGCCTGGGCGGCTTCTGATTTCTTCCCAATAGACTGAGATCCTCGTGTCTTATGCCAATCGTGTCACAGCAAAACTCACTGCTGTCGGTTCTGACCCTCCTTTTGTGTGGGTCCTGGCTCTGCGGAGGGCAGGGTGATGTCTCTAGCCCCTCGGTTCCCCTTAGCCCACACATTACCCACTTTGCAGCTCATTTACTAATCCTCACCTGTTCTGGCTCCACAAACGTTTTGCATGGTGCTGTCAGATATGCGTTTGAAGAAGAGATTTGATCTGTTGCATTGCCTGGTCTAGAAAAGTCTCTGGTTGTAAAGGAAAAAATCAGCATGACCTGTTCATTGCACTTTTAACCCTTTCCCCTTTCTCTCCAAGCCTTTGTTGTTTTCTCCAGGACCCCAGATGCCATAGGATCCCCCCAAAAGCAAATTGTTTGCAGAGTAAAACCAAATAAAATGCCCTCAAACCAATGTGCAGGGCAGGAGAGAGTGACTGTGGGTCCCTGGAAGTGTTGGCCAGGCAGCACGTGCCGTGCTTAAATCAGCAGCTGACCGTGGGTAACATCTTCAGCAGGAACACGTTTGCTCCATGCTGTTGACTTGCTGCCCTGCGTTGGGTATTTCCCTTCCCGGGCGCTCCTATGGCCCCCTTCGTCCAGGGATCACAAAACACTCTACAGACCTGTGAGTGCTGACCCTCAGCAAGCTGGACTCAGAGAAGAATGCAAATTGTTTGCTCTACATTTCAGACTGCCGAACTCGGTGGCTGATAACTTGGTCCACACCAGCCAGTTTAAATGCTTGGCTGCGATGAGACGCTGACGTGATTTTCTCATCACCTGCCCCAGCTGCCAGACCGCTTTGCCATGAGCATCACTTTGACGATGCTTAAAGATGCTGTTTGCAAAGGCACCCCTCTAAATCTGTCCAGAAATGCTCTCAGCACCTGCAGGAAGGCAATCCAGAGATCCTGCTTCAAGCCCACCCCTGTTTATTTGTATTACATTGAGAAAACACTCCAGCCTGCAGTGGGATGGCCCCATCCCTCCGAGTGCTCACAGCCTCCAGGGAATGGAGAAAAAAAAGATTTTTTGGGGTGCTCAGGATTAATAGGATTCATTGTCTTCAAAACACTTGGGGTGATTCAGCGTTGGAGGCTGAGGGATGTAGACAAGGAGGCGCTGTGGGTTGAAGGGGGTGAAGCAGGATGGGGACAGCAAACCCCTCCTGGGGATGGTGCAGGAGGCTGGCGGTGGGACGGGACTGCACAGGCTTGCTGCCAGGAGCTCAGGCACGTGGCCACTGAAGAAGACACCACAGAAAACCAGGGCTGATTTGATGGTCAACCAAACCGAAGCAGTAAATCACACGGTAGCTTACAGGACACGGTCACCTGGCACTGCTGCCAGTAGGAACAGTCCGCAGGGGCTGCAACGGCTGGAAAGCTGCTGGAGAAAGGCAGAGACAGGGGCTGTGGGGTGGAAGCAAAGAGTCCCGTGGCCACTGGTGGGCTGACCCAGCACCACACAGGACGGGCGTCACGGGCCACTTAGGCTGAAGCCAGACCAGCGAAAACTCACTGGATCCAGGCGTCACCCCTGCCCACTCCCTGCCAAACCCTGCCCTGCGTGGGTTTCACCCGGCCGGGCAGCCAGACACGGCGGAGGTTAGAGCGAAGACATAAATAAAAAGGTTAATATTTTCCACCCGTCTCTCCCAGTTGCCATGCAGATTGCAGCTGTTTCTCCCCAGTCACGTTGGCCGCAATACTCGTTGGGTTGGTATTTAATTGCCTCTCCCTAACGACGCATTAGGCAGGGTGTAATTTGCCGGAGCTGGTCAAACAATACAGATAAACCCGGTTCGCACACAAAGGCAGCGGAGCGGGGAAACTTCGCCATCTGATTCTGCTCCCCTTTGGAGCTGGTGGCTCCAGACATGGGTGGGATGCGAAGCGACGGACGTCTTGGACGTCTTGGCCTTCGGGAGGAGGAAGGAAAATGTCAAATAACAGGAGGCACCTACTCGCGCTGTGGTGAGCAGGGGTGAAGCCATACGTGTCCCCAGCGGCACCAGGGCTGGGCTGCCGTGTACCAGCTCAGGGGCTGGCCACGTGTTGTTACAGCTCAGTACACCCCTTTTCTTGGGCTTTCTTTCCTTTTTCCTGAATTTCAGTTGTAAAGATATTTTAAGACTTCTCTCTGCGATTTTTTTTTTAAGCTTAGCAGTGTCAGCACGTATGTGGGAGATGGCAACTTCACTCTTGCTTGGGAATCACCCAGCTGGTGATCAAAACCCAACAGGTCTTTTAACTTCAGAGGCAGAGGGCTGCCATAACACCAATGTGGGCCCTCACTGCTTCTTAGGACCTTGGCTTCAGCAGAAGTAGGTAAAAAAGAAACAAAAAGGGGAACGCTTCACCCCACAGCCACAGCTTCTCACCCTGGCTCTGCAGCACCGGGATGCTCAGAGCCTCTCTGCCCTCCCCGGCTCCCCTTGCATGCCAGGCTCTGGCTGGGGGAGGGAGATTTCACCCAGATGCTGTGAATAAATGAGACAGAGAGAGTTAAAAATTAGCCTGCTCTTGCAATGCAAGCGCAGAAAAAGCAAAACACGCCCTCCCCTGTACTGGCCCTGGCACAGACCTGCATTTATGACCGTGTCTAATACAGCCATGTTTTATCAGAAAAGATAGAAACGGGCGATCCCCAATACTGATAGACGGAGAAGGGCAGTTACACAGATCACGGGTGGATTTTAGTGTTCCTTAAATATTTACACAAACTACGCTGTTAGTCACTTTTAAAGGACTGCAGATTTCCAGCATGCAGTGAGCTTTAAAATGCTCAGAAATGAAGTATTGCCATTAAAATTAATTGGGGAATCACCCGGTTTTGGACACCCCAAGTATTTTTAGGAAGGCAAGTGTGTGATCCTGCCTGTGCAGCAGTGACTCCTGTGGGTCCGCCACTTTGTGCGTGGGTCTGCAGGAGCCCAGCTGCTCTGCGTCTCCCTGCAGAGGGAAGACTTGTTTGGGATGGCACCAGGCTCCCGCATCCCATTCCTGGACCACTCAGCATCCTCCTCCCGTTGCTAAAAAGCCACATGCACACAATGAAACCGGCTGCTTTGTCACCACGTTGCACATTAATGCCCACACACACAACGCAGGGTCATTTATGGGTAACTGTGAGATAACCCTGTCCTGGCGCCCGGCATCCTGGCACCTGGTACCCGGTGTGTGCCCAGGCGTGGGGGCTGCCTCCGACGCCTGTTCAGGCACAAGCTGGGAGGAAGCAAACAAGCGACACATAAAAAAAGGGCTGTTTGTTTGAAGGTTGCTGGAACAGGAGGAAATCAAGGGTGCGTCAAAATGGAAAAGCACAAAGCCAGCAGGGAAATGGTTTATTTATAAACTTTTAGAAGACAGCCGTGAACAATGGGGTGGGTGTTTGTTTTTTATCCCACACAGAAATGGAAAAGGGGTCTGGGTTCGTCTGCTGCCAGTGCAGTGGGGCAGGCTTGCTGGGGGTCCGTGGGGTCTCCAGGATGCGGCTCCACCACCTGTCCAGAGCCATATCCTTGGCAGGGGGGTACCAGATTCTTGCTGCCTTCTGCCAAAGCTCTCCCACAACAAAAGCTCTGCGTTGTTGGTGGTAAAGAGCTGCACAGCACCCGCGGTGCACGTTCCCTCCCTGGGGCGGAAGGGAGCACCCACTGGCAGGCAGGCATTAGGGTAGGTCCCTGTCCCTGTGCAGCAGCAGCCCCGAGCATGTTTCAGAGCAGGTGATGCAACAGCAAACCTTGCTCCTGCTCATAGGGTGTCCGAGAGCTGTTTGTAACTTACTACATGTCCTCATTTCTAAAGATGTTTTTCTTGTATAGAGGGAGTGTACAGGTGAGCCATGGCCGGTGGCAAGTCGCACCCCGGTGTTGTTTCCCGAGCGTGGGAGTGGAGGCAGGAGCGGGCAGAGTTCGGCAGCGCTGCCGGAGCAGCTCTCGTTCACTCCTCCCAGATAAGGGGCCCTTTGCCTCTCCTTACATCCTCTGCCATGTTTTGAAATGAGCCCAGGAGACGTGGCCAGCCAGCCTGCATGGCAGCAGGCTCTCCCATGCAAAGTTTAAGCCATGGCGTATGGCAAATTAAAGAGCACCCACCAAGCTCCAGTGAATGAATTTGATGAGCATCTCAGTCCTGTCTCACCTTTCCTCCCTAGTCAGAAGAAACATCAATATCTTTTCCAATCAAAATGTTTTTTTGGAAAAACGGCTTCCCCAGCTATTTAAGCTGGGGATGTCCCTCCCCACCCCCCTTGCTGCTGCTCAGCCCTGGGACAGGAGCCAAAGCGGGCACCAAAGCTGTGCCCTCTGCCCTGGCCCCGTGGGGACATGGGCTGGTGGCGCTGGGCCTGGACCTGGT
This sequence comes from Falco peregrinus, assembly GCF_023634155.1. Classification (NCBI taxonomy): domain Eukaryota; kingdom Metazoa; phylum Chordata; class Aves; order Falconiformes; family Falconidae; genus Falco; species Falco peregrinus. Next base: position 33,082,959 of record NC_073721.1, on the reverse strand, counting down.
GAAGGGTTCAAGTGCTCCGCTGCCTTGTCTATAGGGACAAAAGGAGCATGGCTGGGACCCAGCAGATCAGTCAACCAGGTGTCTAAGGCCACGTGGGTAAAGCTGGGTGTATGGGTAAGAGCCCTGCAGAATGAGGCCCAAGCAAAGAAAGTTTGTGATGGCAACTCCCTGCTGCCCAGGGCAATTGTATACACATATGAAAAATAAAACTATGTAACAGGGAAATCCTTCCACAGACTCTTCCTGCCCTAGAAATGTTCTTTTTTTTTTTTAAAAAATGACATTTGCACAAACATTTTTTTTCCCCAGGAGAGATAGCTGAGGAATACAGCAGTCCCGGAAAAGATGACATGAAAATGGAAATGACAAAAATGTTTTTGCTGAGAACTTTGGAATCTCCAGTGCATGCATACAGGTATATACGTATATACCCACCCAGCCCCACAAACTCACACTCTCATTTTCCCTATCCATGTTTAATGGTCCCCCTGACAACTGCAGCTGCACAAACCTGGGTAGCGCAGAACGTTAACGGGACCAGCATGGTAACTCACAGGCTCAGACACTGCACCAACGGGGGAGCACTGGGACAAAAGGAGCCATCAGGAACGTGACATTTTCCCTGCTGCCTGGCAAGCGCAGCACTGAGCATCACCATACCCCGGCTCTCCGATGAGGCTACCAGCCGATGGAGAGGAGCATCCTTCCCGGCTGCTGGAGCTGGAGCGCAGGAATGGCCATCCCAGCCCCTGCCTACAGCCCTGGCAGCACTTCAGTTACACAGGGGCTAAGCAGGGCTGTTGTTCCTTTAGGGCTGGGGGAGTTACAACCTCTAATCCTAAAATCAGTCCACAATCACATCTATCAAATTAGAGGCAGCTGCTAAAAATGGCACACAGGGACACGCACCCGTGTTCCTTGAAGAGCCCGGCTAGCTTCACGCAGCAAAAGCTGTTTAATCTGTGTGCTGGGCACAGGCTGACATGGGGGAATGCTCCCTGCATGCCACTTTCTCCTTATGGGAATATGCTCCTTTTAATCTCAGTTTTCCAGATATTAAGCCATTTGTGGGTTACAGAAACTTGGGCACTATGGCAGGCAGAGCAGCCTCTGTGTTTCACCTGGCAGAGAAAGAGTTTGCTGCTGACCCATGGATCTGAAGAACTTACCCTTGCAAAACCTAGCTATAAACAGGTTAGATCTGGCTGCCTCCGCCTGCCTGTGCCCCAAAGCAGCTGAGAAAGGAGGGATCCTCCCACAGCACCTCAGTTCTGGCTTCAGAGACCATGTCAGCCAAGAGACGACGGTGATGGCAGCACAGCAGCTCCTGCTCTAATACTTCTCCAGCTGTCCTGCTGCAGCCTGGGGTGTCCAGGGCTGCACCATGCACACCGGCAGGTCCACGTGCTGGCAGCTTAGCGTGATGCCCAGCTGGCAGCTGCACGGTGTACGAGGCTCAGCCATCCCTGACAGCCCTATTGCAGGTCTCAGACTTGTGTTCAAAGTTAACCAGTCCCACTAAGAACCACTTTTTCCCTCTCAAAAAGTGCCAGAGCTGTGATCATTATGCAGGGATAATTTGCAGCCTCTCCTTCAAGCACCTGCTTGGGCAGGGAGAGGCTCCCGGTGAGGAGCACCAGCTCCCTGCCCAGCCGAGCGGAAGGAGGGCTCGGAGCCACCTCCCACAGCATCCCCTCACTTCATTAGGGACGAAAGTCAGAGCACTAAAGATGCTCAAGAGCACAAATTTGTATTAAAACATAAAAGTGTTTCGTGATCTTGCTGCTGCAAAGAGCCGCCTAATGTGTTGACTCATAGCGATGGGACTGCGTGAGCCCGTGTCCCGGCGCAGGCCTGGCGTGCCTTTGCGTCACGTACGTGTCACAGGTTTCCCCAGCACCCTCCACCTGGGGAGCAGGGCGCTGGCGAGGCAGGTGCTGTGGTGTGTGCGGCACGGGTGGCATTGGCACGGGTGGCATTGGCACGGGTGGCATTGGCACGGGTGCCGCGGGAGCACGGCACTGAGCACCCCTGCCCCCAGGTGCCGCTTTGGTTCTTTCTTGTACTACTGATCTTTCAAAGTAAATTTTTTTTTTCCTGAGTGTCCAGGAAATCAGTGGTGTTGGCAGCCTCGACTAGATCTAAACGAGAACAGGGACCATGTTTTGGGGTGGCAGTGGTGCTCTGCTTTGGGGGCAGCAGCTGGGGTGTGCCAGGACTGAGTCCTCATCTTGCAGGGGGTTAATGCAGTGTGTGTGGCTTGCCAATTCCCCCCATTCCCCAAAGGCTCACACTGAGCCCCAGCGAGCCCTGCCATGCCGATGTGGGGTTCAGGGGGCTGGAGGTACCATCTGGGAGCCTGGCCCCGCCAGGGGAGCCCCTGACCTACTCACATGAACCCTCTGCAGGCTGAAGGCTCAGATGAGATTATTTTCACATAGACAGAGGTGCTGGTCCCCTGTGTATAACATCTCTCCAGCCAAACTGGATGCTTCTCACTACCCTGTGCAGCATGCGACAGTGCGCAGGGCGCAGTGTTGACAGCAGCACCCACGTACGTTACATTGGAGGAAAAGGCTGAAACGAAAAGAGAGCTTTTGCGTCCGCACATCGCTTTCAAGCCAAAAATGCCCCATGTAAGAAAATCATCAAGAATATTTCCCCTTGACACCCCTTGTTCACACAAAGCTCGTTTTAAATGAAGGGATGTGACACGGTTATTTCTCAAAGTGTTCCCAAAAGGCTCAGCAGCTCCCAGCAAGCAGCTGGCACCACAGGCATCCTTGCTAGACTGCAGGCAGGAGGGTGCTGGAGGGATGGTCCAGGTAACACCAACACAGCGCCTTCATCCTCACCCTGAGGAGGCAGCTGGGTCACCTCTAGTACCACCAAGCAACTGGGAGGCAGACATCAAGCCAAATGATTTGGAAGTCAGCCCAAAATAGCTGGTTATAAGAAAATCACTCCAATACCCAGATATTCTCCTATCACACAGACCCTGGCAGAGAGAAGCCTGCCCGATGTGCCTCTTCCAGGTCATTTGTGAAGCTGGACCCATTAAATAAATCTAGGAAGGACCAGCTGCGCCAGCTGGAGGTGAATGATCGGATGGAGGTGACGTACCAGCCAGGAGATCAATGCTTAAATGGATGCAGTTACTTATTAGATGTAAACACTGATGAATAAATCTAAATAAACTCTAATTATTTATACAGCATATTCCTAATGCTGGTTGAATGTTGACTCTTGCCAACTTTAAAATAAAACTGAAGACAGGGTAAATGATTTAATGCCTCTGTAGATATAATTAGCATATGTAATATGTATATACAAATATACATAATATATATAATTATAGGTGTTGGTGTTTAAGAGAGTAGTCTAGCCAGACTGAAAGAGTAAGTACTGAAAATTTTGCTACTGCCCGCTAGAGAGGGAAGGATGCTTAAACTCACTGGAATAAGAAATTGGTAGTTGGTGTTTGGGGAGGGGAGTTATTGCCCCACGTTCCCCGTCTGCTCAGCAGATTCGACAGCCAACTTCTCCACCTCGTCCATCTATCTAAAGAACTGGGGCTGGAAGTGTCCAACATCCAGGGGCAAATACACAGCTGTGTATAAGCTGCAGCTGTTGCAGTGTATTCGCACCACCTTCCGCAGGTCATTTTTGGCACCCAGTGGAGATGTAACTCCAGAAACCATGAGGCTTTGGTCCTCCGGAGCACCCGCCTGGGCCCATGCCTGCACTCCCACAACACCCAGGTGATAGAGTCCAGGCTGTGTTTGTCCTCCCCACTCTGCGGGCTCCTGCCTGGCCCACAGGTCCCTCGGCATGGGTTGCTTGTGCTGCAGACCCCAGAGGCACCCTCAGATGAGCAAGCTGTGCTGAGAAAGGTGTACTGCCTCTTCTGCCTTCCCTTCTCCATCCCAAACACCTCGCAGGTGGCGCACAAGAAACAGCAAGGTAAACATCTTCCATTCATGACCCATCTAAGCTTTGGGCAAGGCAAGAGTTAGTCCTTGTGCCTGCTTGTGTTGACAGGGAGATGCCATGCGATTGCTTGTGCGGCTGACGGATGTGCAACCGCACATATTACGTGCATTGATTCTCCAGTTTTCTCAAGGCACTGGCTGCAATTTCTCTTCGCTCAAGTTTGATGTTTGGACTTTGGTGTCCAAGGGAGGGGGTTTCATGCCCAGGGAGCCTGCAGGCGGCACCTCAGCACACAGAGGGGCACAGTGGTGGCCCGCAGCATGCAGGCAATGGTGAGCAGCAAGGCAAGTCCGTCCTGCTGCCTCAGGTTAGAGCTAGGTTTCTTTACAAAAAAGCAAGCTACCTTCACAGGCAGGCACAGCTTGGGACTGCATTTATACAAGTTTAATGAAGTTTTGAAAGTTTGCAGAAACTCCATTGTTCAGCTGTTAGGACAGAGGGAAGAGGAATGAGGTGATGTCCCACCAGCTGCTTTACTGCACCACGTGGCTATCGGTGCAGGGACTCAAAGCGTCCCCAAGCCTTAGTGTGTTGTGCCAAGCACGGGCTTGTGAGACCTGCTGGGGCAGGTCCCTGCATTGCCACGAACATTTGGAAACCTTTAACATGAAGGCATGTTCATTAAGGGTCAGCTAGCTGCTCTCAACACCTTGGATACAGAAAATCAGCCATCCACAGCAACCTCCCTTTTCCCATCCCCATGGGGGCATGGAGGAGAGGGAAGAGACTTGATTGCCGGGATGTTCACGGGGAAACTCAATCCCTACAAGGTCCTTAGGCACAACCACTGGTTGCCATGCTGCTGGGTTTTGGGGGCTGCTTTTCCCTCTGCAGCTCAGGGGGTATTTGGCTTTTGATGCATGAAGACAAGGGCTGAACAAGCAACTTGCTCTTCTGCAGCTCTCTCTGGCATCAGCAAATGTGCTCAGCCCTTCGAGAAAAATCGGGCCATTAATTCAAGCACCTCATTTTAGGTGATGTTTGAACTTCCTGTACCTCTGGGAAGAGAGGGATGAGTGTTGTGCCTGGCAAGGAGGTCAGAGAGCAGCCAGCAGCTGATGTGCCTAAGGTCAAAACCAGCACCAGCTGCTGGGGCTGGGAGCAGAAGGCTCCCATTCTGAGCTCTGCCAAGACAATGCCGCCACTCCAGAGCATTTGTTATTCCTTACAGAACTTAACTACTCACTGTCCTGATAACCCAGAGCACAAGTTCTGTTTTTGCAAACACCATCTGCAAATGAAGAAATTGCAAAAGCTGCCACAGCATCTAGAGACACGCAGCCATACCAAGCTGCTGCTGCAAATGCAAAAGGAAAAGCGCCTGGACACTGTGACACTGAAGTAGGTGAGACAGAAAGGTACAGGATCCTTCGCACCGGTGGATACTGGTTATCTCCCCTGGAGAGAGAGGGAGCCCTGGGAAGGGCCTTCAGCTGCCCCTCACCCCTATGAGGGCTGGGCAAGGAGAACAGCTGGCCAGGATGAAACCTCTCGAATCAGTTGCTCCTCGCATCCCTCCGGCATCCCACCTGGGACTGGCACCAAACACTCCCTCCAAACACAGGGAGGGAAGGACACAAAGCCAGGAGGTGTCCCCTTCCCCGCATGGCGATGGCAGCCCTGTGCCAGTTAGAGCAAATATTTCCAGGTGAGGTGCCCAGCCCCAGCACCGGCAGCCGAAGCTGGCACGTTCACTTTCCCCAGTCCCAAAGCCCTCCAAAACAAAAGCTCCCCCCTGAGTTCAGGAAAACATCACTCAGCAAAGACTCTGGCCATTTCTGAGGTCAAATTGAAGGGCAAGAGTAGGTTTGAGCTCCTAAAAATGAGACCGAAGGAAAAGCTTCACTGCCTGGAGAGGCCAGGGCTGAGCCCAGCTCTCCACTCTGTGGTGCAAACACCCCGGCTCCGGTGTGCTGGCAGAGGATGCTCAGGATCCGGCCCTGAGCACGCTGGTATTTGAATCACAACCCCCCCCCCCAGAAACTCCGGCAGCATCTTAATGATGAAAAAATGAAGCGGAGTCAGTCTGAAGAGACACTTGTGGGGGAAGCACCAGCCCCGCGCAACTGCGGTGGGAAGCTTTTGTGTACACGCCAGCCGCCAGATCAGCCCTAATTGATTTTTCTCCCCCTTTTGCCTTGTTGATTTGCAGCCATTCTCACACAGCTGTAAAGGACAAGGTGTTTTTCACTTAACTTCTTCGGTTGGAGAAGACAGGAGGGAAAAAACCGGAGAGATCAAACAGCAGAGAGCAGCCCCACAGCATCGGTGCTGGGGGGCCCCTGCAGGCAGGCGGGTGCCCTGCCGGCTCCGGCAGCAGGATTTGGCCCAAGTTTCCATCGCTCTGAACTGTGGGGATGCTGTCAGAGCTGACACGCGTCTCCTGGAGCCCAGGCAGCTGCGCACAGCTGGCAGAGCGGGCTGGGCAGCAGGGCAGGCAATGAACCTCAGCCCCACATTTGCTGGCTGCTGGACTTTATTCTCTTCCTCTTCATTCAATAAATCTAACCTTAAAGTGAAAGAACAGTCAGGGGCTGCTGGCAGCAAAGGGACATGCGTGGGGAGGAGTGGAGCTGGCTTCAGACTGAGCTGAGCTGCAGCTGCCGAGGCCGCTTTGGGCACACGCGGGAATCAGCCGCCCTCCAGGGTGGCCAGACAGATGCCATGCCAAGAGAGGTGCAGCCTCTGCTCCCCTGGGCTGGACCCCCGGCGCAGGGCTCCCCTGGGCTGGCCAGAGCTTCGGTGGGGGAGAGAGGAGGAGAGCTGCGCGTGGGGGCAAAAGGCACCTGCGCCCACTGACGCTGGCGAGCGGGCACCACCTCTGGGCCACGCGTCTTTGCAGGCTGTGGCAGTGACCCTGCACACTTACCCCGTGGCAGGGTTGGACCCTGCACGAAAATCACCCTGGGACTCTGCCAGGATAACGCCACGTGTTTTCCCTTTGGCCTCAGCACTAGGCCTGCTGCATGGCACAGCTTGGTTTAAAGGTTAAAGCTGAGGACCAACATGGGATGGATGCACTAATGTCACACTTAAGCATAAGATCTTAGAAGGGAAAACATCTGCATCTGTTTCATGTGAGCTCAAGCCTTTGGTTTTCTCTCTACAAGTTTGTTCCAGTGCAAATGCTGACCAGGAATAGGAAAGAGAAACTGGATAAGTCAGGCAAGACAGACAGAGGAGGAAGTTCTGCTAAACACATGCTCCAGATGCTTCCAGCCATCATTTTTCCCTTATGTGCTTCATTTACAGGCAGATCTCAAGTAAGACACACTGGCACCACCTTCTACTCTTCTGAAGTCAAATGTGTCTTTTTTTCCCTTAGAGACAGTTCAGAGCATCTGTCCCTTTGACCACCATATATAAGGGATGCCTTATAATAGTATATAATGTCTGTATCTATAAAACATAATATATGCCTATGTCTATCCTCCCTCCTCATTTTCTTCCCCTTTCTCTTGATTTTCCATGCACAACAGTTAACAGCACAAACAGCAAAGTGTTTCCCTTTTCAAGTTTGAGAAATGCAGAAAAGTAAGTTTAACAAACCAAAACGAAGGTCCAACTTGCCCAATATCCTGTTTCCCACAAAGAGAGAGGGAAGACGTGTGGAGAAAAGCACAAAACCAGGGTGAGCATGCAGCGATGCTTCCTGAGACCTTGCCCTCAACCTCCAACAACCTGCAGGTCAGAGACAGAGTGAGACCAAGATGCCAAGCACGCCCTTGGCAAAAAGAAAAAAAAATAATAAAATGAAGAGCAAGGAGACACAAGCAGGCTAGCAGTAGCAAAGCACGCTGTTCCCTTTTAAAGAGTTAAAAAAATTTAGAATTACCCTCCAAAACCGGTGTGGTTTAACTTCCGAAGCAGCAGGTTTCTCTAATATTTTAAAATAACTTTTCTCACTGCAGGTCTTCCTAGAGGCACAGCTGCCATGACCTCGGGTTCTCCATTCAGGCACCCCCAGCTTACCCGAGGGGGGCATCAGCAGGGCTGTGCCCCAGCCCCGAGACACCTGAAGCTCTGCTGCTTCTCAGCTCCGTCCCGCCCTGCCCCACGCACCTTCTTCCAGGGTCTCCTGTCACTTCTGTCCCCGCCACCCAGAAATGCCAAGAACCCTCTGGCCCGTGGGAAGGGTTGCTAGAGAAAATATTGAATGTAAGGATGTTCTTCTGCTCAGTGGAGGGAGTTCACGAGTGCAAAAAAACCCAAATGTTCTCAGCTTGCTGCAAAATCATGAGGGCACTGAGGGGAGCGGAGGAGTCTTGCCTCCTGGACAATGCCCGCTCCATTGCTGGATTTTGAAATGAATCAATATAGAAAACAAGTCCGACAGCCAGATGTCTGCTTTCATCTGGCTGCACTGGAACTGGAATAAAGCCCACAAAATCCCCACCAAAACACTTTCTTTGAAAGCTCTTTGTTAATGGCTTTCTAGCTGCAGGGAACGCAGGCAGCAAGAGTGGAAGCCTGATGATGCCATCTAAAGGCCGCTTGAATTTTCACCTTTCTAAGGCTGTGTTTGACTCAGACTCTCAACCACAATTTCAGAGTGTGAGCTTGTCTTTGCCCTCCATTTCTCATCAGGTTTTGTTTTGTTTGCTTATATGAGCTGATCAAACGTGACCGAAGCTTTCCATGCTGTGCACTGGTCCAAGTAAAAACTGCTGGGGTGTGTTTGCCCGTACTGCCAGCACCTGCGAGATGTAAAGCTCACGTAACCAAATACTTCCAAAGGACAAGGCTGTAGGAAAAGACAAGTTTCTCCCCGTGACATTCTGGCAATCTTTCCTCTCAGAAACCTAAACCGCTGCTGGCTTCGCAACTGAGATTAGAAATTGTGGCAAAGGGCTGAGCAATCTTTGCATCAGGGGTGGGCTTTCCACTGTGCCTCTAAGAGCCTGTGCAAGTTTGGCCAGTCTGCAAGTCTCTAAACACGGGAGTTTATACAGGCTCTGTAAAAGCATATATACAGCTAAAATGTCAGAAGCACCCACCTCCAGCCAGCACCCTCCCAGCCTTCCTCGCTGGGCTGCTCGCGCTGTTTGGGCCATACGCACGGCAATGCCCAGAGACAGGCTGCGCTCCAGGCGCCTGCATGCACACTGCCAGGCAGCTTCTAATTAGTGCTTTTCAATGAGTCCTTCACCTCATTTAACATGCTGGATCCCTGAAAGAATAAACACCAACCCACGCAGCAACCCTGTGGGTGCGGGGATGCATTTCCCCACCAGTTTGCGGGAAGGGAGAGGAGGAACATCAGCGCTCACTTCAGAAGTTTCCATCAGACCCACGTGCCCAGCCTGGGACACAGTGGCCCTTTCTCCCTGTCCTTGGCTACTCAACAGTACATGTGAGAAGTTTCCACAGGGTAAAACTGAAAACAGTTTTGCAAAGTGGACATCTGGAAAATAGAAAACCCTCATCTACTGAGCAGCAGAGAAAACAGCAATGTGTGCGATGTGCTCAACAGCGTACAATAGCTCAATTGGCGAGGCAGGAAAATACTGGTCAAAATGGCCTATTACAGCCTCCAGCACAACATTCTGTCTCCTTGTAGCATCTCAAGTCTGATCTAAATAAAGTATACCTCTCTCTGCAATTTCTGCAAATCAAGCAACATCTGGTTTGCTGTGTAACACTCACCTACAGAACAGGCGAGAGTCTGTAAAAGCAGTGGAGACGTGACCACTCGGACCACAACACGGATTTCAGTATGGCCATACATAGACAAAAGCAGGGTAGAAAGATGCACAACTTCATAAATCCTTTGGTTTGCTTTATAAGGGTCTTGGGCGGTAGCTTGTGTGTAATTCCTCATAGCATACACCGCTGCTGCTTATCTGTATTACCCTTTCTTGGGTTAAGCATCCTAATGGTAATAATTACTTCCTATCAGGTCAACGATCCGTTCTGAAGCTTGTCCTTCCAAGGCCTCCTACTTCCCAAGACTTAAGCCTTAACATACGTTACGCCTGTTGTGAAAATCTACTTTATTTCCGTGCTTTGGCTTGCAGAATCTCAGATCCTTCTTGTAACACTGTAAGTGAAAGAGTAAGACGTAAGTGGAAATGAAGGGTCTGTTGCAGTTCGTAGACTCTTGGGAATAAAGAGAATTTGAAGAAGAAAACTACAGACGCACTTAGCTTCAGAGTGTAAGCTCCTCCGTGTTGATACAGTATCTACTTTCACTTTAGTGCAGCACTAAGCAGACTGTAGATGCTCTGGGAGACAAACAATCGTAGAGAGAGTTTTTTGAAACTTGGTGAAGATTTATTTAAAATGTTAAATCAAAATTATCCTCCCACATGGGGACCGAGTTCATGAAACTGTCACCAGACCTAGAGGGCTGGATTTTGACGTTCTTATAAACAGAAACAAAGCGCTGATTTGCGGAAGGACAATGAAAACAAACATTTGTCAAAGTCCTTAAGGACATTTCACGGAGTTGATACAGCTATGAAAACATAACACTACAACTTCTGCAGCCTTAGAGACTCTGAGGTATACCATATGCTGGCAGGGCATGACACTGATGTTTTCAAATAACTTTGCATTAAAAGCCTGCCCTACAAAAAATCCCTTTGTTTTCATTAATAAACCAACGACCAACAAAAAAAATGGTAATTTCCACAAGTTATTTCCCTGCTCTGTACTTACACAGCACTTAAACCACCCGAGTCCTCTGTCTCAGGCCGTCATACACAACCCCATGCTGCAGAGCAGAAGATACAGACCGGGAAGATGGGAAAGCATGCCTCGGGAGAGGAAAGCTGCAGCACGAACTCAACGAGGGCTCAAAAAAACTGCCTGACAATGCTGGTTTTTACCATGGGCCTGTCCTTTCTCATCTCTAGGATCTACGACAAAGAAAACAACTGTTCTCTAATAAGATCAGACTTTTCTTGCACAGCTTTCAGAACAAGCACAGGCAAGAAGCCATCTTCAGAATAAATTCTTGAGAAGCAATGTGCGTAATCAAAGCATCTTTTCTAAAAGTGAGAGATGTAAGAGCACTGTATACAAACAAAAGGCCACTATACAAAATCCATCTATTTAAAATACTGTTTATTTGTGATTTAACATTAATTAGCATTACATCTATGAGCAATTGCAGATAACATTTATATATTTTCCACAGGACACAAGAGTTGGCTGGCTCATTCTTTATGCCAAAGCAAGTAAATAGAGGCATTAGCAAAAGGTGCAAATAGTTCACGGTTGCATTTTAAAAAATATTTATGCACATTGCATTCATTTAGATATATTTTTAAAAAAGTTATGAAAAGCGTAGTTCACAGGTTACTGTTTCTACATATGTTGTAATACAACACAAACAATGTAGAACACAAAAAACAAAGTAAGCAACTGAAAGTTTCCACTATGATTAAAAACACTGATTCCAGTATTTAGTGATAGCTAGAAAATTGTTTCCAGGATCCATTCCAACATTGCATTATCACACTTACACAGTCAAAGCTAACCAGCCCCCAAACATGCTATAATCAACATTTTTGCATGCCAAACCACTCTCCAGCCATATTTAACAATTATATATTGATAATATTTCAACCGGCAATTTGGGAATCACATGGATCTTTAAAATGTACTTCCTATCGCGATGACTGATTTACAGACAATTTGACACAGCGAAGAAAACCCTATGTTAATTTCTATGTTTAGTTTGTATTTACAATACAGTAAAAGTACTAAAATGACAATATCAGTAAAAATGAGTAAGTGACAGTACCAACCTTACCCATGGCACTAGGCTCTGATTTGCTCTGGGTTCATCCAAAGGACAACACAGATTCACGAGACCCTTTTACAATTCAAATGAAAGTGAAGAAAAACCCAAAGTGTTGCACTCTGTATGAATCCATACAAATTATTTAAAACGTCTAATATGGAAATGTCACTTTGCTGATTTAATAAAAATATCCCACAATCCATATCATATATGTAAAAAAAATAATCACCAAACTTTTACTTTCTTTGTCTCCTCCTGTTTTCTTACTATTTCACTTTCCCTTTTAACAGTTTTGTTTCCTTCATTTGGTTATGTTAAGAGATTATTTTTCTTCATTCATTAGCAATACCATGAGAGAAAAAAACACAACCCACAAGTAATTTTTAAACATGAATCCAGTTCAATTTTATATGCTTTTATCCTTTGATTTCTAAGTCCCTGGATTCCTGAATTATATTTAAGTATACTCTAAACCAAGCATTCTTAAATACACTCTACTATTAAATGCTTGGTTCACATGCTTATAATACCTTTATACTGAATGGTATACAAACATTTGAACATATAAAATCATCTTTTTGTTTTGCCAGTTAAACTAAATTATCAATGTTAAGTGTATAAAATCCCCCTTCTCGAAAAATAAGGGTTTTCCCTCCCCAACTGATAGAATAAAAAAGAAGTCTTCAAAAATTATATTTCACTAAAATGAAATATTTGGCAAAAAAGTTATTGAAGAATGGAATTCTTTAAACATTTTGTATAATTCCAAATAAACTTTCTCTTACACAGTTTTCCCCCTAATATTATGTGCCAGTGTATAATATTTCTATATGATCTAATCTTAAAAAAGATTTAAAGGTGTGCTGTTAATATATACCCACTCAAACAGGGGTGTGGAAACATAAAATATATGGTCGAAATCGCAATACAAAAATGTATGATCTGGTTACCAAATGAGACAGCAGTTTTAAAAAGTCATATGATTACTCAACAGTAACTTTAATAAAGACTTTAACTGTACTGAAAATTTTAAGGTCTGCAAAATACTGCAAGCAGAACTTGCTGCTGCATACTGTGATGGTATTTGATCTTGCTTGCTATGATGGCAATTGAGCACCTGCCAGTGTAGTTCTACAAGAAACTAATGAATGTTTCCAACCCTCACAGCAATTTTGGACACAGTTAAGTGAGAGGTGAATTAATTTTCAATTAAACATGAAAGCTCTTTTTTTTTTTTTTTTGTTCGTTTGGTTGGGTTTTTTTAAAGCAAAACCTCTTCCAGTTCCTTTTTGTTTAGGCTAAAAGTCCAGTTACCGCACACCCCTAACACTACGCTGTTAATGGTCAACTTAAACATTTAAAATGTGCAATGTCTCCTCATAACAGAACTGCACTTATGCTTCTACTTTCTCCTTCTTTTTGCTCTTTTTCAGGAAAGATGGGGTGCGGAATTTCTTCTTCTTCTTTGATGGGGATTTGGAAGGTGACCCTTCAGGAGACAGGGTCTCTTCTATCTTTTCAGAGCTTTTAATTGTAATCTCTACGCTCTCCACAGTACTAGTGGTTAACTGACTGACCCTCTTGGTGAGATCTTCTTCCACGTCATGTGCATCTTCCTTGCCATTCACCACCACAACTGGCAACTCCACAGATATTAGGTTGGCATTCTGGGTGTAGAGATCTTCATGATTTTCTGAAAGAACAGACCACTTTGAAATTATTTATATATGCTATCATGCAAAGAAAAAAGCACCGAAACAGTCTGCGGGTTTGGACTGTGAACCAAAGAATGAATCCTGAAGTGCTTAGATGTGTTTTTTTCCCCCCTCTTCATCTACACTCTTACTTTTGCAAGCAGACAATACTGTGCAAATGTTATTAAAGGAAAACGGGCTGAAGAAGCTCTTCCAGGTACATATACAGCTCAAGCTGTACACAGTATATACAAACACAGTCTACACAGCATACACATGTACAGTCTCAAGCACATTCAGAATTATGCTTTACTGCAAGAGACTAATTTGTGAAAATGCAGCTATTCCATACAGAAGTCTTTGGAGAACTAGCCTTTCAAAATGCCTTCTCAGACTTTGCTAGAAAAGTCTTAAACACTTTCAGTGAAATAAAAATACACTATCTATTTCCTCCACCTTATTAATATCTAAATTTCAGTATGCCCTGTGTTGTTCTTTGTGAGAATCAGGTGTTAGAAAAAAATGGGAAACCAGTGTTCTGGACAGATTCCCACCCAGACCTGGTAAAAGAGGGCTCTTTTTGGCTCAGATGACTTCATGCAAGTGTAAGAATGCAGCAGAAGACTGGATGACTCAGATTATCAGAGTCATTGGCATTGTACAGAAATTGCATGGAATACCTTCTAATTTTTCTGGGACATTTTGCGGGGATTGAGTTTGTGACTGAATTTGTGACACAGATGAACCGTCATCTGAGAATAATTCCTGTTCAGCATCTGCAGGACAAGATTTGAATTAGTAGCCATGCACAAGTAAAAAATCAAGCAAGAATGTCAGTGCTAGTGCTACAAGATTTACAGCTCTGCTAGCATTGCGTTGCTCATGCTGACATCAGGAAATTACAATACACAGTAAACTCTATAGAATTAGGTATTTACACATTTTATCTGCTAACAGTCATTATATATTAGTTCTTTAATAGCAAGCATTAAAAAGGGTGGCAGGGTTGCATTCCAAGTCGCATGCCCCATGGTGGTATCTAGCCATGGATCACACAGTTTGCTGTTATGGTAAGCTATTATGCTATGCCCTGGATGTGATATATAGCAAAATTGTTCTATTACACATTAGTGAGGAAGAATGTACAGTAAGTGTTATTGGTGAAAAAAATACTAAAAAATCAACCCTGAATTAGTAATTCCCTGTGGAACAGCAGTATTGGAAGAAGATGTAAAAATACATGAGTCTTGCACATTGGGAGTATAGAAGAAAATTAAAGAGGCCAACAACAAACACCTCTGTAAACTTTTGCTCAGCTGGGCACAGACCTGAGCAAACTTTGATATCAGCTTTGAAGAGGAGGTTGGACTAAGATGACCTTCATGGGCTCTTTCAACACAAGTTATTCTAGGATTCTGACAAAAAGTCATTATAGTAAAGTGAGTTTTTGTCAACCCCGTTTCTGTGCAAACCTTCCATTGCTTTAATTTTAGCACAAACCAGGGTAAAAAAACCCTCCAACAAACAAACAAAAACAAACTAAATATTCTACTCTCTCAAAGAATGATTAGTTCTAAAGTAGTTGCCAACAGTACATGCTAATAATTAACATATATACGTCTTTAACAGTACATGTTTTCAAACTAAAAGTGAGATCATTATTAAAGTGTAACCCCCAACATTTAAAAATGCAACACTGACCTTCCAACCCTTGCTGCTTGCGCTCAATTGTTCTCTTGTACTCTTCCAGTTCCTTTTCTGTGAGATGGCTGAACGGGTTGGGTGGTGCCGGTGGCGCATGCTCATCATCTTCAAATTGCATTGGCTGGAAAAGAGAAAACCACAACATTTAAGAGTTAAAAAAAAAAAAAAGAAAAAGCAGCAAGCAAGACATACATGTTTAATGTCCAAAGTTTGGTGACACCAGGTTGGCAGGGAACACAGAAAACCACAGATGCATTCAGAGGAGAATTACCCCATTTAGAGGCATTCACATAGTGATGAATACTGACTACTGAGCTGTAAATCACCATCCTTTTGCAGCAGCACAATCATTATTTGAGAGGGTTTTTTTGTATCAAGGGGCAGCTTCAGAATACAGACCTGTCTCAAGAGCTTACACTTCAGGGACTAATACACTTCTCAGAGAAGTGAAAGTCCTTTAACAACAGGATTCAAAAATAAGGTTTCCTACGTTTTCTGCAAATGCCCCAAGTTCTAGGAATTTCTTTTTGTAGGAAAGTAACTGTGCTCACGCTCCAGTTTAGGAATCTAACTGGAAGAGCCATAGGAGGGATGGATCTTACAACAACAAAATTAAAATAACTCTCATGTTGAAAGAAAACGTGTTTGGAAAATACCCTTTTTGCCTGAAATAAATAAGCAAATTCAGTGTTATCTCAAAAGAATACTGGAAACCAAAATGAGGAAATACGTGTACTATCCCATGGATGGCTGGAAACTCTTAGAACTACAGAATTCCAATTACAATTCATCACAGTTTGTTAGATAAAGTTATTAGGAATATCTGTATTGTTTGGAAGTAAGTATATTCTATTCAAGAAAAGATTAGTGTGGACAGGTAAGAAACAGGAAACCCTCCCTCCCTCTCTCCCAAGAAGAATCTTGTTTCTAATGAAAGTTGCCTTCTACATGGTCACATCCCACCTCTTAAATTCAGTTATTTCTGGGCCTCAATGGTTTCCTTTAGTAGTGGCTCCACACATTGATGAAAAGATTATTTTTGGCACCATGCACTGCAAAGTTCATCCTCTCTAGCTTCAGTGATCTTAGACAGGGGTCCTACTCCATTAATACGAATGGCAGGCAAACTTACCACGCATATCTCCATTTAAAACTAACATTTTAAACCTCTGAAATGAAACATGAATAAAATGTATCACATGTCCAAAATCTGGCATTAACATAATCAGTTCTAACAAAGCATTTAAAAAGAAAATGGCCCAAACTGATGTTTGAAATACAGACAGCCAAATAACCCAAATATGTACATCAATTAATTATGTCCTACTCACCGGGCTCGGCTTTTTATCCACAACAATCCCAGCGAGCAGCTGAGACTGTGGTCCTGCTGTCTTTAGGTCATATCGGTTTTGCTCCCTTATCTATATAGAGAAAATAAACCAGATTAGAATCAGGTATTTATCTTTAACAGATCCTGTGCCCATCGGCTTTGCAAAGCCGGTAGCACAGGCAGTAGTGAATGGCTGGAGGATCAAGCTGTATGCTGCCGCACCTGAAAATTAAGAACTCTCTTTCTACCTCTGAGTACGCTGCATATGCTGTTCAGCCCTCTGAGTACTCCCAAATATCCACCCTCGTCCCAGCCCCTGACCTTCATGCAAGCCACTATTTAGAAATAAGCTTCAAGGAACAGTATGTCTCTGAACCGGTCCTCTCCAGCCCATAAATCATAGAATCATTTAGGCTGGAAAAGACCTTTGAGATCATCTAATTCAACTGTGAACCCAGGACTCCCAAGTCCATCACTAAACCATGCCTCTGAGCACCACGTCTACGCATGTTTTGGACACCTCCAGGGATGGTGATTCCACCAACCCCCTGGACAGCCTGTTCCAATGCTTGACCACCCTTTCTGTGAAGAAATTTCACCCAATATCCAATGACACATGTTAAGCTAGTGGAGAGATCTCTGTGGTCACAAAGGTTGGTAAAGTTTTTCTTTCCGTGAATAGCTCACTATTTGCCACAAACCAACAGTCCTAGGTTCACATTGTCAGTGAGTAAGAGATTGACTGATCAGATATAAATACAAATAAAGATCATATAAAAAAATGTATACAGCAGAAAAATAAGAATAAACTGTCTAATAAGACAGCAACATGCATGGATCATTGTCTGGGACTTGTATTACTAATCTTTAAATGATTAGAAGGAGCCTTTCCAGTTCTAAGGAAGGGAGTTGCTCCTTTCTAACTCCAGTTCAGTCCCCACGGATGCTGATACAATGCTTTCCAAGAAAGAAAAAGAAAAAAAGTAATCAAACGGAAAGTGTCCTGAATATCTGTTAATACAGTTATACCTCGGGTGGAGTATTTGGTCAGTCTGATAGTCAGCGTCTTATGTGCTGGAAGGGAAAAGCAGTGAGATATTTGTGTTTACAGAGAGGTCCAACAATAATCTCTCTCTTTTTTTTTTACTGCCACTAGGAAGTGGATTGGACCATAGAAACTCCAGCTTAATAAGGGCTAGGCAAATTAATACGAAACAGAGTGAGATTACAGCCCGAGATCGACTCATGCTGTAGATGACACACAGCAATTCAGTTCATCTTGACACCTAATTATCCACTAAAAATAATGCTAAATTGCAGAAACTACCACTTCTAATCTATCATTTCCACAGTTAATACTCATCCTTCATCAAACTACTGCATTCAAAATGTATATATATAGTGTACGTATCTACAGATTTCACATGTATCATACATTTAAATACATGGGGTTTAGTGAAAAATCACATACAATGTAAAAAACTTCTCAGCAAAATCAGAACATTTGAAAATGTTATGTTACTGCTGTATTGAATCATTACTTGAACATATAATTTTATTTGGAAATGTTACCATTTTAATTTCATTACACTTCTTTTACCTTATTTCTCTTTTCCAATACTTCACTTGGGTTTGTATTTAGAGGAACAAATTGGTTTGGATCTTCAATTTTGATTGGCGTTCCTCCACTAGTCTTGGAGGAGTCATCAGCTTTCATCCACTTAAAGGGAAAAAAAACAAAAAACAAAAAGCTAAAAATTCCAGCATGATGGAGAGGAACAATTCTCAGCGTTGCCCTACTGTTAAAAAAGAGATATAAGGAAAGGACTTTCTGACTTTATTGTCAATTCCACATGACACCCACAAAATAATCTGACTTCTTACAGGTTTGAGTGTTTGCCCAAGAGGATTTAAGTTGCCTTGAACATGTATCATCGAGACTACTTTTTTGTAAACACTGAAATACATTCCTGAGGAATGCAGTACCGTGTACTAATGAAGTTATATTTAGAAAGGATCACCCGTCCTAGTAACTCGCAGATACATCCACCAGCTCCAGATACTTTGTTCACCAACCAAAGCAACCAACTTTCACCACTGCTAACCACACATTTTGTCTATAGGTTTTTTTTCTTTAAATCAGTTACTGAGGGTGTTTCTCCCAAATTAAGTTTCAAAACTCGCTAGCCTGCCAGCAGGAGGAGCTGATGCTTTTACAGTTGTACTATGCAACTGGGAGTAGCCTGATGGCAAATAACATGCTTCTCTGCTCCTTAATCCCACAAGAGCCACACTCCTCAGACTGGAAACACAGTGGAAGCTTCTTGGTGAGCTGAAGGAGGAGAAATCTCGGTCATCATTGTAACTAGTAGTATGAACAGACCCTTCAAAGTCTGTTTTCAGTAGGCTCACAAACAGTAAAGGGGCAGTTAGAGATGAATTAGAGATTGTGCCTCCCCCATCTAGAGAAGAGAACAACCACTGGGTGATTTAAAACCTCACTATGGTGGATAATTAATAGCACAAAAAGATGTAATAGAAAAACTTTTCCACTTCAGGAATCAGAAGAGCTAGTAACAAAAGGGAAATCATTGTTCAATTTTGTCACAAACACTTACTCTTCCAAACAGTTAACCCCCACTCCCCTTTCCCAGAGGCGGCCCTTAGGACTAAGGGCATTTGGTCTCCCCAGAGTCTCTTTGTCTGCTTTTATTTGGTTGATAAACTTACTTGCTATTCTTGTTAAAGATTTCCTCATACAAACTGTGCGTAATTTACTTTCAAGTAGTGCAAAAACTAAGTAACTGCCTAAAATATCTACCTACCGTAATCTTAGTCCTGGGACTGGTTTCCCCGTTCCAGGACTCCTCAGGCACATTAACTTTCAAGTATGTGTTTGGCGAGTTCAGCCATCTTGTCTTTTCCCTCTGTTGCCTCTGCGCCAGGAACTTCAGGGGGGAAAGCGGGACTGTATCATCTTCAAAGGAAAAGGCAGTCACAGTGGCTGGGATCTCAACGTCACTCTTATGTCTGGGTTTTTCTCTGACTAATGGTTGCCTATAGGCATAGCCAGTTCTGTATCCCTATGGAGGAGGGGAAAAAAAAAGTTTTTTAAAATAAAAGTAATAGATAAAATCAGGAAAAGGTATCCAAAGAAGTCATGGGAGTTTTGTGCTGCCCTATACGCATTGAACAGGTCCACTGAGCTCTTCAGAGAATGGGCTAGTGTTGCTGTCCATCATTCATTCATACTGTTAACCGTCAAGAGACCCATTTAAAATACAGGACGGTAGCAGCTGGACAGGACCTCGCTCACCCTTCACCCTCCTGCCACCTTCCTTCAGTGTGTGAACACCAAATGACTCCCTGCCCAGGCTATGACCTAGGTAGGGTTCATGATGACGTTTATCTGTCTTGGGCAACGGCACAGCCTAGTTCACAACAATCCCCCACTCCTCACTCTATTTGTACTGAAGGCTGTTGCAGAATTCATTATGCAGAGAAACAGGCATTTCAAACAAATAATAAACTATAATCTTACCTCCTAATATTAGAGTTAATAACAAAATACAGAGGGAATCTGCCATGTCTATTTACTAGGTGGCGATTCAAATATGTTTTTACTGTTAAGTTACTATAAAGAGCAAATATGCTTGTGAGATGGGTCAGACAAAATTTAAGTTCAAGACATAAATTCTTACCAAGACAGAATACTACTGTCAGATACAGTGACTTAATAAAAACCAAACCAAGCAGAAGCAACTTCATATACAATAAAAATTATTCCACCTTAATTTGCAAACTCACAAAGAAACCACAAAAAATAATTTGCTTTGCAGAAGCTAATCCTACACTCAAAAGTTTACAGAGACTACGTGGTCAACACCATCAACATGCTCTCACCAGGTTGTCCAGCATCCGCATGAGCGCTTCAAATTCTTGCTCCCCAACTTTCCATTTTTGTTGTGAAGCCATATTAACTCCACCTCCTCCAGTTGCTGCCACAGCGTGTGTGGAAGGCTTGAACTTCTGCAGGTCCAGTAGTAGGAGATTGTCTATCCCACCTGCTCCAGCTAATGCATGAACCTAGAGACATCAATGAGCGTATTTCGTTTGTGGAAAAGCTTTTGGATCGTTTCCTTTTCTGAATTCACAGGAGAAACATACTTAAACACCAGCTGCAGTTATTTCTCAGGCTAGTTTTCTACTGTGCAAAAATGTATTAAAATATATAGCAAGTGATTCTTATGGAAAGGATGACAGTATCTGCTAACAATTGCACTTCACAAGTAGACTCAAATACTAACTTTCAGAGTACCTTAGAAAGGTCTTTCTGCATCACAAGACTAAAAGTTTTCATTTTTATATCCATTTCAAAACAAGCGAGTGATCAAACTCAAACAGCAGGGCAACGGAGGAAAGGAGTGGGAGACTGCCATTTGCACCTCCAAATGCCTGCTTGGGAGGAAAGGATCACTGGAGAACAAGAAAGAGCAAAGTGAAGTTTCTGGGGATGGGCTTAAAGAGTTATGGAAGGTGAGGACACTTTCAGTGGTCTCTCTTCACAGGTTATAGATAACATCTAGATACCGAACTAGGTAGGCAGACAAAATGGAAACAACTGATTTTGGGTCTCAAGTTATTTTTAAATACAATACCCTCTACCATTGCTCCAAAGACCTTGTGTTTATTTGGTTTTCCAAAGCCTTGTTATCACAGGGAGAAGCTTCTTTTCTTGTCAAAACATTCAGCTTTGATAATGAGCTGGATGTTGAGAGATCTTAAGTCACACTTTCATACGCAGTGAGTACCACCGAATCTATTACCCACCAGATTCTCTGCATGAAGCTCACCTGCCCACAGCATGGAACAAAACCTGTATCCTTCAGAGTGTAACACCACCAATACTTATTCTAGGAAGAGTGATACAGTATTTGTGCTGTTCCTTCTGTATTTTCCTGGTTATTCCAATTTCTCTGACTTTGACCTGGCATACGATTACTGGATTTCACAACCCCGGACGTTTTGTACTATGAGAGATCTTCCCATCTGGGATGTAATCTATAACTCTGCAGCATAAATGTTTGAAATGAAATAGAGATAAATTCTCTCTCACCTGTGTTTCACAAGCCAGTTGCACATTGAAAATATAGTGGAATGCTTCTTCCAGTGTCTCTCCTAATGCTACCACACCATGGTTTCTCAAGACTAATACCTAGTAAATGAAGACACTAATGTTAAATGGTAGAAACTGGCGCAGTACATGAAAATTGTTTATGAAGGGCGTGAATGAGGTTGAATACCTTGCAACTGGGTCCAAGAACTTTCTGAAGCTGAATTCTCTCTTCCTGTTCATCAAGAGATCCCTGGTAGTTGTAATAAGCAACATCTCCAAGAATCAGAGCTTCCTGTGATATGGGAAGGATGCCACACTTCATAGATGAAACCTGTTTCAAGAAAATGAAGTACTGATAACTAGGAAAAAAGTGAAACTCTTAAAACCCACATCTCAACCACCCAAACCTTAGTAGGATATAATTTGTATCTTTGTTAGAAGAGACACAAACTCTCCATAGTGGAAGCTTAGAAACAGTACCTTTCTCTTTAATTCTTCCCTAGTGTAATTTGCAAGGGGGTGACAGAGCTGCTGCTATCCAACCTAGGGACAGATTCATTACAGGAAAAGAGAAATTATCCCAACTAAGTTAATTTTATCCATGTTTAATGCTCAGCATAAGCCTTCTTAATGGTTTTTCCTTCTTTCCCACATTTATAACTTCAAAAAGCTAGTATAAAAGAAGTTATTTTTTTTTGTCTGTAGTCAAGGAATGCATATATATGCATTTATATATAAAATAATATAAATGTATCTATTTATCTCATACTATGTTTTTCAAGTCTCCTTATATTTTGATCATTGTTATACAGACAATTTTAAACTTACATGTTAGCCGTGACTTTTTAATAGCGAGGAAAATCCAAATTGAACGTAACTACTAATTAAGCCATTAAAATGGAGTTGCATAATGCAAATTATGATGTATACAGCATGTTAGATGGTCTAAGATGCTTTACATGAAGCCCGTGTAAACTATGTAATTTACAGTCTCCCCAGCCTGAGTAATATTGTACCTGAGCATCAGTTTATTCCTATCCATTTCACTGTGGTGGCCCAGTTCTCTTTCTCTGGGTATTTGATAACCTCTCACCTTTCTTTACCAGCGTAGAGTCAATTTTAAAAACAAAATTAAAACTGCCACAAGCAGTAATTCAGATTCAGAAGTGTGCTCTATGTTCATAAGGTAAATCTGTTTTGCTTTACTCTTCATGCTAGAAAGAAGACTTACAGCTGCTGTTGCAGGGGTATGTATGTGTATTACACATCTGACATCAGGGCGTGTGGAGTAGATGGCCACATGTGGACTGAATCCTGCATTGTCAATACTTAGAGTTGTACTTCCCTGGTCAACTACATCTCCTAGGATGTTTACTTTGACCTGGAAAAGTCAAACAAAGGGACAATATTAAAAAAGTTTGCGACAACTGCCATTACCTGCAAACTACCTTCCCTTTCATACTCGGTACCAAATTTCCCCACCAGATATTTAGGGCTCAGAGCATGACAAAAAGGAGAGCAGCCGTGAATCTGTGCATCAATAAACCATTGTGCTGTCCAAGCCCTTGATAGCTGTTGGAAGTCCAGCCATGGAAGAAGTGAAGATAAGACACGGACACAACATATATTCCTTTTCGGTCTAGCTGACTTTTTCTTCTTTCTAACTTTCACAGATTAATTTTGTTAACATGTCCTACATTTTAAATATGAAGAAAATTCAGCCTCTGAGAAATTTCCAATAAGAAAATTAAATGCATACGGAATTTTCAATTTCATGGGAACATTAAAATAATAATTTCAGGATCAACAAAAAACAACAGCAGGGTCATATCAGGTCTTGTTCTCAGGTTTCTATTTTGGTTCTGTGATTGCTGGTGTAATGCTATCAGTCTCAGTCTGCTACCCCTTTTCAACTGGAGGTAGTTTCTTTACAGATACATACTGACACGAAGAACATATGGCAGGTTCTGCATCAAAAGATGCATGATTTAGCAGCCACCATTGCCTAAATGCCAATCTGTAACTTCACCCAGCTCCTTTGTTGGGCCTGGGGAAGATTATTCAACTTTATTTCCCCACTTACAAAGGTAAGAGCTGATTCTACTAACACTACTCCTACAGAGTCATTTCGTATGTATTACCATATTGTCAGGTTATAAAAGGTTGCTGTTACACTGAGGCTATTTGATGAGCTTCATCAGACAGGAAAACAAAACGTTGCTGCTCCACATTGAAGCTGAAGACAAAGCAACAGAAAGCAAAGCTAAACCCCAAAAGAACTGCTGAAGACAAAGGATTCTAGTATCTAAATAGTTAATCAGCTTTTCATTTGGTGGGTAAACATTAAAACAGAAACAGCAGCATGATTATAGTTTAGAAGTCCATTTTAGCAGCCACAAAAGTCTTTTAGAAAACAGGTTGAGCCTTGCTGGTTATTACAGCAGGTGAATCACATACCAAATTAGAAGCTGAAGCTTCAGAAAAGGACAGACCTCTTGGAATGATTAGAATATGGTCATGTTCTTTGCTTACTCTTACCTGCAAAGGAGGAAGAAAATGGATTACTGATCTGTTTTTAAATTTATATTATTCGGGGGGAAATTAATTTGAACGAACAGGCAAGGTTCCAAATAAAAATATTTCTTCTCTAAAATACTTACTGTGATATAGGCATTTGGCAAATGTGCCCACCCAAACAAGTCAGCCAATCTGTATAAACTGGCCAACTTGCAACGAGTAAGTTTTTCTCCTTTAACAAATGAGGAAGTATCTATCCCAGGTAGATCGTTGATGGGTGTAATCATTCCATGGCCTGAAAAACATGGACAGAAAAAGATGATGGCCAGTCAGACAATTAGATAACTTCTAGCTGTGCCATAATCTTGAAGCAGCGTATTTAAATTGTTAGCATAGCAGTACCTGCAATTATTAGGCTGGGACTAATTATTAGGCTGCACTGCTGGGATTTTAAAGGTCTGAAACCTCTGTTACTTTAAGACAGTAGGAACCATACCCCAAATTTAGGTCTTCATCTCTTTTTCAAACATGAGAGAGGTGAAATAAAGGTTTCCTTTGAAGTACCACTCAGATTTTGAGCTCTCTCTTGACTCACGATCCTATACAGGACTCTGCTTTAAGACATTGGCCACTAATGAAGGATTTTCACACATTACTTTGAAAATTACAGAAGAACACATTCCTGCTAGACTTCTGACATCGGTATAACTAATTTGAAGAGATGTCTCAGTCTTAGCACTTGAATTTAGTCTTAATGAAGAAACTGGGATTAGTGCAAGAGTTCTCAAATCCTTAGAAGATATCATCTCTTAACAGAGAAATCACAAAGATCAATTTTTCTTTGATTTGTGATGACACAAATATTCCCATCTCCCCTTCACAAATGCATGACATCCCTTTGAAAGCCTTTGCTTACAGGGAAAGTCACAACCAGAAGAGGTAATAGTTATTTTGGTTTTCAACAAAAAAAAAGTATGTACTTTGAGATCAGTCGCCCTGTTCTCATTCCTGGGCAAACATAGCACAGACAACAGCCGGACCCACAGTCTCACTAACCAACCAGAGACACAGAGATGAGATTATTTGAGCTTTCTGTTGTTCTCTTCCACATCTTTTGTTAAATGAACTCTGAAGCACCATTTTGGGACCAATTCTCAAAAGACGCTGAATGCTGACAGCTGCCACTGTACTTCAGGCTTGTAAGCTCCCATATGATGTCCACCCACAGAACTTAAATCGACTTTAACGTTTCAGTGCTTCATGACTTGGAAAGAAGAACTTGGGCGTTAACTGAAAGATCCTAGCAACATCTTTATAACTAGAGTGCATACTACAAGCTGTTTTTAACTGTGGGAGCTGTTTGTGTAATGACTCAGTTTGTCAGGCTATTCTGTCCCCTTTTTTCTTTTCTTTTTTTTTTTTTTTTAAATAACACTTTATATGCAAGAGTAGAAAAATAAACAATCTAAATGGTTATGTATTTCACATCTCAGTTTATGCTCATGTTAAACTGTTAATAACAACAGGGCCCAGCATTTTGTTCCCCATCTCAGTTAAACTTTTATCAACAAATTCTAGAATAACTGAGTGTGAAAACTCCAAACAATTTGGGTATCATTATACAAATCAGAGAATCTGAAAGAAGCCTAAAAAAGAAAGTTAAGGCTACCATCTGTACCACTTCACAGCTGAAGCAAGCTCCGACAGAACTTTTATTCAAAGTGAGAGGAGATCCTAGCATTGCTAAGCCCTGGTGATAATAAAAAAGGAAGAGAAAAAGTGCAATTATATGTTTAATTCACTTACTGAGTGAAGATGAGGAAAAACCTGCAAAAGAGCTTGCTGTAATGTATTCAGCAATCTGCTGTAACGCAAGCAGTCCAGTGGGGTTATTGCCCTTCTTCATTTGTTCTTGAATAAGGCATTCCAGATCTTCTCTAAAAGCCTGTAGAAACATTTGAAAATCATCAAGGAAACCTGGCTTTGATATAAATAAAATTATTATAGGTGGGGCTGTAGCTTTGCCTGTTATTAATGTTACATGAAACTTCCCCTTAGACCTTGTTTTTAGCTGCTTATAACTTTGCCAAACTTTAACCATCTGATCTAAACTTTGTATGCTAAGTGTTAGCAATTTGGGAGGTGGAAGGAAGGAATTTGATCACAGAGGGTTAACTATTTCCCAGAACAAGGGAAGATAAAATGTATTTTTGTAAATGATAACAAAAACCATTTTTATCAATAATTAAAGAGTTCTCCATATTTTGGAAGAGGTACTTGAAATTTGATCAGGATGTGTTGCTTTTAGTGCTGGATATTATTTAGTTCTGTAATCCCCCTGAAAGTCCATTCAAATTTGATAAAACTATAAACAACTGGAAAACTGGAGCTCATCCATGCTCAAATAGTATCACAGACATGCAAAAACTAGAAGGAATGCCAGGATGTCATCTCCTCTCTATTTCTTTCCTTCTCCCAAAGGGAAAAAACCTTCCCTTTTCTCCTGTATAAAATGACTGCATGCCCAAGAGGTAAACTCTTGCAGAATATATAATGAAAAAGGTTTTCACATATCAAATTTAATATACTATGCACTGTGGACAAAGCCTGTTTCTTCCAGATGACAGACAGATGAACCACTGCCCACAACAAATGCCTATCCTAGGACTACTTCAGTCCTGACATTTCTAGTAAATTCTGTTCCTTCACACTTTGCTTGTAGGTTATTTTTTCTAATTCTCTCATTATTTCTTGGCAGCATCTTCCAGCTTTTTTCTGAACCAGCAGTACGCAAAGCTGCACACAACATGAGCTGAGGTGTATTGCAAATGCTCTTGCTGGTTCATTCTGGAAAGACATTTGGTGTCTTTACCATGCAGCTGACACCTATTATAACTCCAGGCTATTCGCTGTATGTAATTGCTCCTTTCAGCTTGCCTTCCTTAGCAGAGCACTCGCTCTCAATTAAAAAAGAAAATGGTTCTGTATGGCAAATGTAATTTCTTCACTGAATTTTAATTCAGTCCTCCAAAACACCCACTTAATTGGGTAAAACCCACCAGTCTCATTACATAGTCTGTTCATCAACAGGGTTTGACTCTAAAAGAGAGAGTGCTGCCAGACTCCCCAAGAACATTCTCAAGACTCTACTTGACATGGCTTCTTAGTTGGACAGCCAAGCATCCATAACTACTCTTTAATTTCCAAGTTTTCAGACACCCATGCTCTTCCTTAGTGTAATTTTGTCAGAGTCGTGTATACCCGAGACATCCCAGAGTTCCACAAGTAAAGCCTCTAAAAACTCATGTGGGATGACTACACGGCAGTCTATTCCACTGATCTCTCTGCTTAGACCATCCCATGCGCGCAGCATCCGCCAAACAGCTGAACAGCCTCTTGGTAGCCTGAAGATACACAGGCAAAATCAGATTTTTCTGTTTAGTGGCTGCTGTAGGTAAAGATCTATGCAGCAGGGGAAAGGAGCGAATGGGGAATAGGAAAGAAGAAACAGGGAACCGAGTGAGGAAAGGAACCTAACTAGGACTGGGAGAAAAGGAGTGGGGGTATGGGAGGTGCATCAGCACTGGGAGCCTGTATGGGAAACTGATGGGAGGTAACTGCCAGAAAGGCAAACAAGGATTTGTGGAAAACAGCAAGTGGTTGGAGAAAACATCCGGACTTTCATCTTTTGTCTATCATTTTGACTGTGAAACCCACTCCCTTCAACCTGATTCTGCTCCAAGGATGGCCATCATCACCGTGACTCCATGTGTCCCAATGGCAATGGGGGTGCCAGCCTTAGTGACAAAATAACGAGCGCTGTCCCCAGCCTGGAACCCCAGTGTGGCCGCAGGCCCAGATTGCTGGAAGTCAGTCATGCAGAAGACATTTCTTTGCCCACCTTGGGCACAGACAATAATCTTTAAGCATACCACAGTCATCTTGTCCCCATGCCTCATTTGGCACACACTGGCCTCTAGTTCTCACTAGAAAATAAATTTAGTATTTTTCCCTCTTCTCATGGCTCAGCAGGTGGCCCTGTGTCTTTTTTGCACGCTACTCATACTCTCTTGAGATGACAATTATGATTTATCTGACAAGATTTTCTCTGGGCAGATAATTACTGTAAATCCAAGTGCTTCACAAGCATTAAGTTACTAATCCCTGAAACCTGCCTTTAAGGTGCAGCAGGGAGGTCAAGCTCAGATACTTCCACCAATTCAGGACATTCATTCAGAGATGCCCAGAGCCCCAGTTGCGGAGCACTGCACAGTAAGCAGCTTCTTACACACTCAGAGCACAACTCTCGGTGAAAATTCAAGTGCAGCACTGAGTGTTTACGGTGCTGCGGTACCGCTGGGCAACAAGGGGGATACACAGAAAATTGCAATCTGAAAAAACAGGGAACAGATGATTCAGCATCACCCATCAGCCCGGTTTGAATCCTTGAGGTTGGTCAGTACCTAAATCTGAGCATTTCTCACTACAACCAAAGTGGTTCTGAATGAAATTCAGATGTGCATGATTTATACAATCCCCTATAGAAGACATAAGTGTTTTTCACATAAAAAGCATTTTGGTGATCAAACAGCTCACAGTGCATAAAGAAAGGAGCCAAGGTCCAGCCCTTATGTTCTACCAACCTGCTTCCAAGTTCATCAACAAATACTAACAGTTATTTTCAAATTCTGTCATTCCAAGTTATTTGATAACTTCTCAAATATTCCTGAAAGAGGCTCCCTGCAAGAAAGCTCTGGTATTACACACTCTGCAAGGCTGAAATGCTCTTTCACTCTTGTTTACAATACGTATATAAGGAAACTGCATATTTGTAGTCTCCCGGGGGCTATGTGGAAGACAGAATTCACAAAATTCATGGAAGTATTTGCTTGGGAGGAGACTGAGAAGAACAGTTATCTGTATTATATTAAATCACTCTTTCTTTAATTCAACAAGGACTATAAAAAGGATCTGCAAAAATGTTCACAGTAAACTCTTATTAGTCATATTCAGACCTTTTTTTTTTTTTTAAACCTGTATGAGTAATGTTACTTTTCTAGCAGAAAAAAAGGTAGTGCGATGTATTTCAGGCAATTTTTTGACAAAGATTTTTTTGTTTCTTACCATATTTTTAATTCTGCTTTCTGATCATGCTATTTTCATTCTTCTGAGCTTAGTTTTGCTCTCTGATGTTAACAGTAGTATATTATACACTGCTGAGGCCACTACAAATGAGGATTTACTGTTGTATCAACAATTCTGTCAAACCAAACAAGCAGCTTTACTTAAAAATAATTTTAGAAAAAGCAGAAAATAGGCAAAAGCTGGGGCAAGTAGGACATATAGAGGTTTGGCACGAGCTGTAAAGCAGAGGTGAGGATAGGGATGAAGAGCATAAAATAAAGTACGCAATTTATCCACGTGTCAGTACACAACAATGTTTTCTAGCAGACTGCAGCCTTCAGTGTCATCCACATGACTCACGCACATTCCTCCATGGATATTTATGAATATTTCAAAACCTTTTGTTCACTGCTACAGACCTTTAAAACATGGATCTCTATGTCCTTGGATAACCATCCCACATGTGCCAACACAACCTTCCTCCATTTATGATAATTCCCGATGAGCCCATATGAAGGGCATCACCTTCTTCTGGACAACAATATACCTTAAATATTAGCCATTAAATGAATAATATTTATTGAAGCTTTCACTGTAAAGCACTGATTTCTGTAAAACCACTACTGTGCAGGGCCCAGATTTTGGGTCCAACTCATTCAGCAGCAGGAATCTGCTCCTGAAAACCTAACCGGTTTTGTTTTGCTTTAATTCACCAGCCTGTAATAGATATATGGCATTACACTGCAACTGCCTGCAAACGACCAAGTAAAAGTCATGCTTGAGACATGTTTTCAAAAAGATGATCAACACTCAGCTCTGGCACAAAGCAGATATTTTTCAAGCAGAAAGATCACCAGTAATTTCAGATGTAGTATTTGACAAGAAAGTGCTGACAAAGAAAAAACTGTACTGTCAGATGAATGAAAAATGATGTTAATCAGCTGTATGCTCAGCATTGCTCCATAGAGAAATTTTCAGCTCTAGGATTTAAACAGCTTTTTGGGCACACATGGGTTTTGTTTGTTTTAAAACAGCAAAACTTCAGACGTAAGATGAGACAGTAACAGCAGTGACTTTTTACAGTGGTGTACTAAGTCCCAAAGCGAGAAACTCAGCATCTCAAGGCTGCTCAAGCTGCCTGTCAACAGTCACCCTGTCAACAGAGCTGCACCACTTCTGGACTTGGCCAACCTGCCTGTGCCTGCACAGCCAGCAAGGCTGCTGCCTGGATAACCCACCCAGCCGTAGGTGAGGATTGTTTCCTGTTTGCACAAGCATCCTTCTGCCTTCAGTGAGCTCACCTCCCCAGCCAAGCACCAGTGTTCCACCTTGTTTGTGCTGGAACAGCACTTCAAGCATCCTGCAGAAAGTTTGCATAGAAAATAGCACCTAAGCTACCTAAGTGAATAGCCTGACCTCAGTACGCAGCAGGCTGCAAACTCCCCTTCCACCGCTGCCAGCTGAGGTTGTTCTCTTCGAAACTGCAGTGAGCTGAACTGCACTAAGTAAAGCAGGGGAAAACATGGTTTTGAATTTACACCATGAACCAAAGCAGCCCCTGCACAGCCAAGCCTGGCAGCTGCTGACTTGATTGCCCTGAGCTGGCAGTGCGCAGCTGCCCTGCTTCCATCTCACCCACCTTCTGAATGCCACTCCACTACCTTGCACTGATACGAATTTCCCCACAACTCACCAGTAAAAATATGCAGGGCAGCTCAGCTTGATCCTAAAACAAGTGTTTCTAACACTCCAGACAGCTCTTTTACACAGCCTTACACAGTACTGCAGCTTGCAGAACAGAAACCGATTTTCTTGATAGAGTCATTAGTTACATGATTAGGTCAAGGTTTTTCTAACACCATAAAATTACTTCTCCAGAAATACTTGCAATCATCTTCCAAATACACATCAAACTCAAGCAGTTTAGATGCAAACATCTTTCAGCTTAGACCTGCAAGGGTTCTCTGAAACTCAAGCGTGAAGTTACAAGCCTCAGTTCTGACTCATTCACTTCATTTTCTTTCAGCAGGACAGCCTAAGTGTGAGCTGACAGCATAAACTGGGGCTTTTAAGAATCAAATCAACATTTGCATGTACCAGTTGACAACTGGTATTTTTCCGTCAACATAAGCAGAAAAAATAGAATAACCGACTTGCTAGAGTAACCTATTTTACATGTATACACATCTATATATGGCACAGAACAAAAACGTTGTTAGAAAATTTTAGTATTAATCTCTTCATCTTGGTAGGCAGCTCTCTGAGGAGGTTAAAAAGTATGCAGGCTCATAGGTATTTTGCCTATCTTTCTATGCTGTTTCTTGTTTATTGTCCATTGATTTCTCCATGTAGTCCTTATCCACTCAAAAGAAGTAGAAATAAGAATAGTAAGAAAAAAATTTCCCTGTAAATAGAGAAAACAATGGTATACAGGTTATCTACCAATACTCCATGCCATTGCAAACCTTCAAGAGGAGAAAGCATGTGCTTGCATCAGGATTAACTACAGTAAGGTCCAAACAGTTCGGTATGTCAGCCTGCAGGAAAGCTGGTAGAAAAGGTATGTGGGGTCCCTACATGTAAGGCAGCAACAGCACTGCTGTTTGACTAAAAGCAGCAGAATAATACAAGAAAACCCTTCACACATTTTCACTTTTTCCCATTTTTGATCACAGTTTATGTATCTTAAACGCATTTTTAAAAACACATCTACACATAAACGTGCCCACACAGAGTCTCTAAGCCAAATCACCACTGCTGAAGAAAACTTTTAAAACTTAACTGGTATTTTGTTCTGGAGAGCGAAGAGATGTCAGTTTTAACTCCTGTGCTGTAAACGTAGCTGTGGCTGCTGGCGGAGAGCAAGACCTTCACCAAAACAGCCGATACTGGTTCGTAACAGACTGTTTCAAGACTGGAGTTCAGATACAAACAACCGGTGCACTAAGTGGAAAAGGGTGGAGTCGGCCACAAAAAAAACCGCCAGCGAGTAAAGGCTGGTGGGGAGAAGATAAAACACAAAAAGCGTTTGTTAACACCACGGGGGAAAAAAACAACCCAGGGTGTGTGTAGGGGGAAGCTTTTGTGTTAAGATAGAAAGAAATGGGCTTAGTAATACATAGGGGGAATTAGGTAAAGTTATAATAATCTCTTCAGTTGCAGTGAAGCGCGTGGCTATCTGGGCTGGATGCAGCGACTCAATCAGCAGCAAGCAGGTCCCCACACTGAGCTCAGCCTGCGCTGGTTTTTCCGGCTCCTCTAACCTGGTACACATTAGCTTCCCTCCGTGAGCTGGTGTGTTTACTCCTGCGATAAACAGCCTAGAGATACCCTATGATTAAAGCAAAACCTGAAGCACTGAACTCCTTTGCAAAGCCTATCTTCAGCACACCCAGCTCCCCAAGTCCCAGTGCCAGCTGTCGTCCCACCCTCACAAAACTGCTGCCATGAATGGAGGGTCTGTGTCCCTCCCTCATGTTCTTGTGGAATAAAGTCATACTATGCATCTTTGCTAGATGTAATATAACTGCTGAAATTTAATCAAATTACGGTTTGTCAGGGGTCTAACAGATTTCCAAGCATAATTAACTTTTTCAGTAAGGGCAGGAGTAGGGAGGGTGGAAGCACATTTGGCGGTGATGCACCAAGACAGATGACAGGCAGAGGTCTTGCAGGGCGTTCTGGATGTATGTGCCTCTGCAGCCAGGGATGAAAGTTATCAGTCATGACCTTCCAGGATTTTCCAGGCACTGTTAAAAGAGCGTACTAAACCAAAGGATTATTGAACAGCCAAACCCAACCAACCAAAAGCCTTAAAAATTAATACAGCTAAATCACAGATTCACAGAATGATCAGGGTTGGAAGGGACCTCTGGAGATCATCTAGTCCACCCCCCTGCTAAAGCAGGTTCTCCCAGAGCAGGTTGCACAGGGTTGCATCCAGGCAGGTGTTGAATGTCTCCAGAGGAGACCCCACAGCCTCTCTGGGCAGCCTGGGCCAGTGCTCTGTCACCCTCAAGGTAAAGAAGTTCTTCCCCATGTTCAGCTGGAGCTGCCTGTGCTGCAGTTTGTGCCCGTTGCCCCTTGTCCTGTCGCTGGGCACCATTGAAAAGAGCCTGGCCCCGTCCTCTGACACTCGCCCTTAAGATATTTGTAGGCATGGGTAAGAGTTCCTCTCCACCCAGCCCTCCAGCCTGTCCAGATCTTGCTGAATGGCAGCACAGCTGCCTTCTCCCCGTTTTGTATCATCAGCAAACTTGCCAAAAGTACGCCTAGTCTGTTCATCCAGGACATTGATAACCGAGTTCACCAGGACTGGACCCAGTGCTGACCCCTGGGGAACACCACTGGCTACAGATCGCCAGCTGGACTCTGCACCGCTGGTCACAACTCTGAGCTCTGCCATTCAGCCAGTTCTCAATCCACCTCACGGGCCTCATCTAGTCCACACTTCCTGAGTTTACACATGATGTTGTGGGAGACCATGTCAAAAACCTTGCTGATGTCAAGGTAGACAACGTCCACCAGTCTCCCCTTGTCTACCCAGCCAGTCGTTCATTCCATCACAGAAGGCTATCAGGTTGGTCAGGCATGATCTCCCCTTGGTATATCCATGCTGACTACTCCTGATAACCTTCTTTTCCTCCATGTGCTTTGAGATGACCTACAGCATGAGCTGTTCCATCACCTATCCAGGGATGGAGGGAAGGCTGACCAGCCTGTAGTTTCCTGGGTCCTCCTTCTTGCCTTTTGAAGACTGGAGTGACACTGGCTTTCTTTCAGTCCTCAGGCACCTCTCCTGTCCTCCATGACCTTCCAAAGATGATGGAGAGTGGCTTTGCAATAACATCTGCCATCTCCCTCAGCACTCGGGGGTGCATCCCATCGGAGCCCATGGATTTGTGGGTATTAGGTTTGCTTAAGTGATCTCTAACATGAACCTCCTTGACCAAGGGAAAGTCTTCCTTTCTCTAGACTTCTTCTCTTGCCTCCATGGCCTAGTAAACTGGAGGGCCAGCCTTGGCAGTGAAAACTGAAGCAAAGGTGGCATCCAAGTAACTCTGCCTTTTCTGTGTCCTTCGTCACCAGGGCACTCACCTCATTCAAGCAGCAGGCCTGCATTTTCCCTAGTCATCCTTTTCCTGCTAATGTACTTGAAGAAGCTATTCTTGTTGTTCTTGACCTCCCTTGCCAGATTTCATTCCAATCGGACCTTAGCCTTCCTTGTCACCTCCCTGCATGTTCTGATCCCATCCTTATATTCCTCTGAAGTGACCTGTCTCTTTTTCCACAACCTGTAATTTTCCTTTTTCTGTTTGAAATTTGCCAGAAGCTCCTTACTCGTCCATGCAGGTCTCCTGCCCCCTTGATTTCCTGCTCATGGGGATGCACCTGTCTTGAGCTTGTCCTTTCAGTCATTATTCATTATCTGTACTGCTCTCACCAGACAGATTTGATGCCTTCATTGGACAGAATTTACAAGACTAGTGAATGAAAGAAAAATGGTGGATTTTGTTACAATGCGTTGTATTTTAGATCACCTTATCACTTACCTAGGGAATTAATCCAGATCAGAGTGTTATTCACAATTAATAACTTCAAATACATATAGAATCATAGGAAAGTCATCAGGCAAAGAGGATGGATCTGAATGTTTAATGATCCGAGTAATCTAAAGGACACAGTACCAAAAGTACAACAGAATTTGTAGACACCTGCCAAGACAACAAAACCCCAAACCCAAGCAGTTAACAACCAGCAGAAAGATTAGAAATATGGATGAGACAGGGGGGCAAGGATTCATTTGAAAATTGTTGGCATTTATATCATGATTTTAACTAAATGGAAAGCACCAATATGGAAATGAGAGGAGTGCAAAGTAACTAATTTTTAATGTAACAAAGTGGGGAAAAACTCACAATTGCTCTTGTGGTGCAGATGGATATGAATTGACCGCACACTGTCACAGCTATAGAAATGGAAGTTAGGCAATAGGATTTCTTGGTTCCCTCTCAGAAATCTAGTGGATGGCCTTGATTTAAGACACCATTACCCTGAGCATAATTTCCTCCTCACTTAAAATGCTGAACTTGCCCAGGCCACCTGGTCTGCTCCAGGCTCAGCAGGGTATTGTCACGGCTCACAGGGGATCTTTAAGGGACGTTTTGTGGCATGTCTTAAATGACATGCCAAGTTGAGCTTATCTCCCCTGGTGAACGAAATGCTGCACAGTTTGTATGATGAAAGCATGCAATTAAATAAGCTATTGTGACGAGAGGAGAGTCAGGACTCCTCAGCAGGAAGATGGCAGAGAAGATCAAAGAAGGAGCTGCAGTGCGAGAGGCCTGCCCATCAAGGAGGTCCCAGGGGATGTACAAAGTTGTGAGCCCTTTAAGACCAAAGGGTGATGCTCTTGAAAGATCCAAAAGGCTTTTGAACTTGTGGGGAAAGAGCAGCAGAAGCTGAAACATGGGAGGAACTGAAAAGACTTTGATATTTTAGAGAAAATAAATTGCCCCAAAAGTGAGCGGTGTTGCAAAGATACTGGATGTTCACTTGATACAAAATGAAGCAAGCTAGACAACTGCAGAAATTGGGGGAAAAAATAAATCAAACCATCCTTCATCCCTGTCCTGATGGTTTGAAAATAACACAGCCATGAAAAAAAAAATCATCATCAAGTGTGGGTGGGTTTGCTTGTTATTGAGGAGAAAATCCTGCCTGCTAAGGCAGACCTCTGAATAGACAAGTTGCTAAGCTGGACTGTTATCTCCCCACTTTTTTGGGCAAGACCAGCTAGCATGGGTAGGCAGGGGTGTGTGTACATGTACAAGGAAGGAAGGGAGGCATAGGAGAGAGGTACATTTTTAACCTCAGCATAAAAATAACTGATTTTGCAATCTGGATGGCTAAACCTGAACCAATGCCCTCATGTTACAGTAGTGCCAAGCTAGAATTGCCCTGAACACCCTGCAGAACCATGAAGGATTGGTAGATGCTCTCTATATACAACATGAAATTAAAGCAGAGCATGATGAGATCCTGCCAGCAAAGTGCTCAACTTAAAACCAAACAAGCTCCAAGTAACCGTGTTTCATATGTAAAAACAGCAAGTGCACATTCAATGGGTCTCGACAAGCCACACAAAACTTTCACTGGTAAATTCAAAACATAAACTGGGCATTTAAACTCCAATAACCAAGGATTTTTATGTTTATATATTTCAACTGTTCAACTTATAATTAATACACAAATTTGAGTACTCCAACTTTTTCTTACATCAATAAAAATAATCAAATATATCTCATATAACAGTATATCTTATGTATAAGAACGCGTCCTCTCCCATTTCCACCCTGACCTGTGGCTCTTCTTCAAATACAGTGATGTAAAGTGGATGTAAGGTACTCCTCAATGCAGTTTAAGGAGTGATCCTAACTTCCTGTTGGGTTACACACACTGTCCTGTTAGCTAAAGACTGTAGTTAGTTTTCCTGCTGGTTAGACAATTCTTTCACATGGTCTCACTTCACTGGAAGCAGCATGCCACTGCTGCCTGCCCACAGAAACACCTGACGCCTTCCGTGGCCTCTCTGGGAGGGCTGCAGGGCATTTCTCCCTTCAGTAAGTTCACAGAGCTCCTCAATGCTGAACTGAGACTGTTCAGTCTTCACACAGCATAACTATGCAACCATTGCTTCCAGCCCCCCCAGTGTTTTTGAAGCTTCCAGTTGCCATGGTAAAAGCACCAGAGAAATGCCAGAAGGAAATGAAGGCCAGGAGTACTTGTATACCATAACTGAAATAAGGGGTTTGTTGATGCAGCAAACAAATGTTTACTCTTTGAAAGAGGTACTTACCCTGTGTTAGCAAACAATATATGACTGTTTAGCATATAAAAAGAAAAAACTTTTTAATTTCAAAGTTGGAAAATCTAAAAAAAAAACCCCATCTTTTCAAATTTCGGATATATTATAGGTCAATTATCTCAGACCCGATGTAAAGCAATAAAATTAGTCCACTTCACAGATGTAGTATTTTTTCTTTAAAAATAACAACACAGCACCCAAACCTTCTGAACTTGCAGAAAGTACTGTAATAAACTCAAATGGCTTTATCTCAAAGATTGGCCAGCAGTACCTCTGGATGCTATCGGTCTGTTCAGACCCAGCTGACATTAATTTCTTTCCACCTTTCTAACAGACATAGAACAACAAACACGTGGGTTCTCTCAGATTCTCCAGGCCATCAGATGCTCATGGGTTACATGCAGGATTCAGCAAACATAGAATTCACAGATAATGCCAGGACATTCTTTGTGGGCAGCAGTCATAAAATGCCTGTAATTTGTTTAAGATTTATTATGAACAGACTCTTAAGACATTAGCAAACGTCAGAGGTAATGGGAATAGCTTTTCGGTAGCTTTTAAATTATTTAATTTAGGAAAGGGAAATTGCACATCAGAGACAAGTAGTCAGACTGCACATCAATATGTGCATCAAACAGTACATCAGAGAGATTCAGCAGTTTGATGTCTGGAGATGTCTGGTCAGGGCTGTAGCCCTTACAGTAACATGCACTGTGCAAAATACACCACTGATCCTGAAATGTATTCTCTAATTTATTTTCTTGCTAAAGGACTTAGATTTTCCTACTTGAAAGAAAGAAAAAAGCTTGTTAATAAAACAGATGGAATCAGTATCTATGTTTCCTAGTATATGACAGTGATTAACCCTTTAGTTTTACACCATAACCTTTTGCTTGGAGAAAGTGCATGTTCAAACCAGCTCACCTCAAGTCCATAAATGCTATTGCATTTTTAAGAAAGGTATTATCCTTCCTACATTCACCTCACATTTAATAATACTTGCTAGAAGATGAGTCAATAGCTGTTTCTCTGATCTGAATGTATATATCAAGACTGGGTAAAGATATGAATGCATGTACCTAAGACTGGGTGAAGATTTACCAGCAAGCAAGCTCTTCTTTAAAATGTGTCTGATAACCTCTCTTCCTCTTCTTCTAAACACCTTCAAACTATTTCTTCCTTGTTGACTGGAATAAACCAGAGAAGCAACAAAGCTCTATGCAAACTTCTAATATGTAATTCTGCAGCTATAGAACAATAACATTACACACAATTCTCGTTAATTCAATCCTGAACCTTTGTTACGCAGACTGGTAACAGGAAAAATGCTTTCCAGCCCTTTTGCGACAAATATTATATTCAGGAGGAGACAAGGTAATTGTTTTCAGTCCTGACTCTCAAAACATTATGGCACATCGCAGCTGGAACCTGGAAGAAATAATGCAGTTTCTATCCCCAAATCAGTTATGAAATTTGCTTGATGGACATTCAGTTACAGATACTGTATTAAAACTGCTTTTATTTCCTCACTTGAGAAATCATAACAGGGTTCCTGTGAATTTTTTACATCAAGAGACAATAAAAAGAGATACTTGAGGGGAAATAGTAGCTCAGACAACTCCCCTTTGTGCCTGATCGCACACTTGGCTCCCATGTTGTCGTTTCTCCCTGGCAGATGCTGAGAGCCGAGCAGGCGGCAGGTCCTGGCTTATTTGGACAACTGTTCCCTTACACAACAAAAACTTGCAACTTATTGGCAGCTCCAAACAGTCACTTCCCAAAAAGTGCTGGGCTCAGCTTCTCTTGTGGCAGGACACTAACAACAGCCCGGCAGCGCTTTGTCCCCCAACCTTCTGTTAAAGCAGTTACCCAAACTCAGGGGTTGCCCCTCTTCATCCCTCTTCCTAACATCTGCACTGCAGTGATACTGCATTTATTAAAAAAACCACAGAGGCTGTAGCAAAGGGAAATTCATTACATTTTGCAGACTTGGCAAAAGGTCCCCCAAAACGTTAAGGAAATAGTAACACTCATCAGATTCAATACCGCCATTGAAAGGACCAAGAAAATAACACATGTACAAGCCCAAACAAGAGGTCTCCAATTTATTTTTCTCTGTTAGGCTAAAGATCTGGTCTGTGCTGTGAGTCCTGGCTATTCATAACGTGAATATTTTAACAGGAAGAAGCAGATTCTGATCACATTTTATAATTGAGTGTTTAACATAAAATTATCGTGATTAAAGCATTATGCAATACCTCCCTTAAGAGTATTTTCTTTATAAAAGAGCTTGGCTGCAAAACCAAACTTGCACAAATTGACTTGAAAGTAATAAATTCCTTAGTCAACAGGTTCACATTATACTCAGAGCAACACACAGATCCAAGAGGCACTCCACGATAACACTTTAGCAAACAATCCTGTTATTCATGGATGACTATAACAGGGTGATTACTAGCAGCTGTTTGCAATCTCATTACATATGGAAAAGCTTCAAAAAAAATTACAGAAGCACCCCAACTTACAGAGGAACTGGAGAGAGAAGGATCTGTAAAGCTGCTTAACCCCTTCCCAGTCCCGTTATCCTTATTACATTATATTCCAACATCCTTAAAGGATCACCCTCCACCATCCTTACTCACTCCCCATGGCTTCAAAATACTCAAGACAACAGTATAACTTTCCAATGTATTAATCAGGTTAAACCAAAAGAATGCATATATTAAAATGTAACTTAAAACTAATGTCAGTGTGGTTCAATAGATTTAATAGTTTTATATGTAGCCTACACAAGTAGTGAACTTATACAATGAGTAGATGAGTGCTAATATGGCCAAGTACGGGTATGACTGCTTCCAAGGACATGAAAAGAACATAGCCTAGCTTTTAAACAAACTTAAGCCAATTATAAATGTTAATTAAAGCATTCCTGATGCAAATGATAGGTTAATATTCAAACTCAGAAAGCAGAACTCTGAGTAATGCCCTAATTTGTTCTTACTTGACCACTGACTCCTTCACTCTCTTCCCTACCCCTTATGTTTTAACTAAGTACCCTGCAGCCAGCCAGATCTTCTTGCAATACTGCAGTGAAGCCTAAGAATATAAAAGCATCAGGAGAAAAAACTAACAAAATAAAGGCTGCTTGTTTACAGACAAAACACCATGCAAACGAAATGTTGGATAATCTGTTTAGTGATTCTTCTCAGAAGATGGTCCAGAGATATTCTAACTAGGTGTAGTATGTATTTCTAAGTCTCAAAAAGTTAATCAGGAATCTCAGAAAATAATATTCTTTCATTCTCATCCCCCCCCTTAACCCCACTCACAGGGCTCTGCAGTATCTGAGTGACCCTCTTCCTTTGCTCCATCATATTGAAGTCCTGTCTCAGGTCAGGAGACATGTTTCTCTCCCGGATATACTCTGGGTCATTCTCATTGATGCGATCAAAGTACCGCTCTTTGTGAGGCATCGTGGCTGGGGGAGGAGTAGTGATCACCACCTGACTGGCATCAGTACTCATGCTTCAACACCGCGGATGGTAGGCTTCACCTGAAACAAGAAGAGGGAAGAATGATTAACAATTAAAAGGAGGGTGTTGAATATAACTTCCAAGTCTGGACACAAATAATGTTCTTTTTCATCCCTGCCGAACAACATCTAAAATGAAAAGAGAACAAGTGAATAATTATCATAATCAGAGGACTAAGGAAAAATTCTAGAAAAGTGTTTAAAAAACAGTAATGAATTCTCTAATCACGCATAACCATTTCTATTCAAGTTCAAATAAAACCCCAACAGCATACAATTAAGAAATATGACATCAGAAATGACCTACAATATTTTGTGACAAGCTTTCTTGTACCATTTCTCATTGCACGCATCATCCCCCCCCCAAGGTTTTTATAGCCCTCCTTCCTGACATGTTAAAGCAAACACACCCCAGAAGATGGGGCCTCTGTTTAACATCTGTTCAGACCTCATCTCCCAACTTGAACGATGACATTCCTCAATTATAGCATTTCCAAAGCATCTTATAACCCCAGCTTAAAGACAAGACACCAAGCCGCTCAAAGATTGCCAAGGGATCTCTGCAGAGAGCTGGCTGGTGTCTGCACTTTCAGGAGACACTCAGAGAAACCAAGGGGACTACAGAAAAGGTTGTATGTTGGGCTGCATCCATGGCAAACAGCTGAGTTTTAGCTTTTCTCCTCTTGTGTGCAGTTGTATGCAAAGATTCTCACTGAAGCTCATTATACTAGGAGGGAAAAAAAAACAAACCACCACCCTAAAAACCTCTTTCATGTCTTGGTCCAAAGCTACGCTTAAAATCTCATTAAAAAACCTGATAAGCATTTGTAAACACACACAGAACTGGATCAAAAGCAAAAAAGCAGGCACCTGAATTTTCATGTAAAGAATCAGGCTCAGAAGCACACTCAAACACCATTCCTCAAGTGGGTACTGAAGAAGGATGTTTTCTCAGGTTTGAGGAACAAAGCGAAGCAAGATTTTTAGGAAGAGATAGTGTTATGCAAATATGTTTTAACATGCAAATATCTACATTCAATAATATATTTAATAGAAAAATATTTGCATGCAAATGTATTTGGCATGTAAATAATTCACATCTTCAGAGGAAAAAAAGCCAAACATGAAGGAACGAGAACTGTCGAGCATTATTAAAACAGCCTGGTTTGACATTATGGTATCAGTGGTATGTGCTCTGTGGCACAGTTCACCCATCCCTCATTTGGGTCAGCGCAGCTACTGTTTGGGGCATTCTGTGAACAGTGATGAGGAGCATCTGAACTCCTCCAACTATATCCTCACGTATTTGCCGGATGAAACATCTGGAAGCCCTGTTAAAACCAGCTGCAGCAGCCCAAGCAGCCAAAACCCTCATCCTGCCTGTGACAAGTCCTTCTGGTCCTTGTGCTGCACCTCTACTGCGCAGCCACACCACGAACAAGGCTAGCAGGAGGATGCAAATTGGTTTTCTGCCAATTTCCCACGCTGACACCCAAACAGCTTTGCTGGCACACTGTGAGGGAGGGCACAAGGATGAAATCCTGGGGCACTGCATCCCTGCCACCAAATATGAAACCCCAGGCAGAAAACAAGACAGACACCACTTACGGAGCTGGGAAAGCATTAGCAGGTAAGGTACAAGAAAACCATGTCTATGATTTTCTTGTATGTTACAGATTATGAGAAGATTTGGGACTGAGATGAAATACAGCTAACACCCTTCTAAAAGACAATCACTACAGGTTGTAATTCTTTTTGTCCTTTACACTTTTTTTTTTTTTTTTTTTTTGAGGGATGAAACACCATCCAGGAGGGAACATTACCCAGGAGCACATACAGAGCTTCCAGGAGGTACCTGGTGAGCTGGACAAACACACCACATTCTGGCATGTTTAATTTGCATCCTGGAGATAAGCTCCATGAACTCTGATGGTATGGAGGCTGTGGAAGTGTACCAGTGAGTTTTGCATTTGCTGCTTGGGTGCAGTAGGCATTCATTCAGCATTAGCAAATGACTGACCACCGGGGGAAGCCTACTACGTGTGAACAATTTGGGGATGCTGAGGGGAAGACAAGGGGCTTGGTTCAAGGAAGTGAGGGTTTGGGAAAAATCTAGTAGGAGTATAACAGGAGCTTTAGTTTATCTAAAGAATGAACTATTGTCTTTTCCAGCTGGGAGCACTGAAGCAGAAGAATAAACTTCTTGGGGCAGTGTTTGGAGATATGATCACAGCTCAGCTTTCCTCTGGTCAGGTTAGAAGAGATACCCTTATAAATGTAACCATGTATTATGTCCGTTCCCCCCACCCCAAAAAATGCAGGGTTTAAGAAACAAAAGAAAAAAGCATCATGAGAAGACACAAGACCATGAGCTCACTCTTTCACTCTCCAAATGCCACAAGGTATGAAGAGCCTGAGACCACATCTCTAAACCTACACCGTTCTCCATCTGTATCATGGTAAATACTTCCATCTGAGTCAGAACAGACACTTCCAGCACCTGCTGGTAACTGAAAGCAGTCTAGAAATGCAGATGGCAAGAACCTTGCTTGAATTGGCAACCAGCTGTGACTCCTCTCTTCAGTTGCTTCTTCCCAGGAGTTGCCTTATCCAACTGTTTTTCCTAAAATGCTCCTGAATCCTGTTAACCCCAAGTGGCACACTGCACTGCTGATCCACTTGGTTGGTTCAACTGACTACATGCATGTCTGAACTTCAAAAACCTTTTATTGTTATTATTATAGGTTTACAGGACACAATTAGTTCAAGTCTGTTACTTTAGAATTAATTCTTACAGTGACAGAAAAACCCATTCATCTGTAAAGAGAAACAAATGTGGCTGGCAATACCCAAAATCCACAAAAGAGATTTTTCTAATTGCTTTGGACTTCATTTTTTCCTTTTTCCTTTCAGAGTGGTTTGTTACCTCTAGCCATTAAGATTACAACGTTGAAGTCCTTATACTATAAAAATCCTCTCCGTTACTGAACATAATATGGGTATTGGGTCTAGTTGTTCCTATTAGGTCTGGTTCAATGCCTGCTCT
Organism: Falco peregrinus; assembly: GCF_023634155.1. Lineage (NCBI taxonomy): Eukaryota > Metazoa > Chordata > Aves > Falconiformes > Falconidae > Falco > Falco peregrinus. Next base: position 33,039,286 of record NC_073721.1, on the reverse strand, counting down.
GTTGGGCCCAGGCTGACTCTCATATAACCCCTACTGTTTGGCTGGAAAATTTTCAAACAAATCAGCCATTCTTTTATAATTTATCTGCATCTTGCACTGTTTTTTGGTGTGGTGGTGTTTGTTTTTTTTTGTTTTGTGTGGTTTGTCGTCCCCCCCCCCCCCCCCCCCCCCCGAGAACATTTGTTAAAAATGTGCTCAGCTTTTGGGGATCTAAAAATCTGTACCTCCTTCTCAGCACAGGACTGGTAATGACATAGATGTAAGCGTTTACAGAAAATCCAGATCTCAAAATCTACGAATTGTGATAAAGGACTCTCTCCCTCCCTCCCCTTTTTTTGGTGAGATTCTTTTGCCTAGAAGAAAAATCAGCTTTGCTGCAAGGCAACTTTTGGCTTCCACCCCTTCCAATGATGTTCATGAATTATACAAAGTGAGCTACCATCTTCCTGAGTGGTACTAGCTAATGCTTCTTAGGCACGCTATACTGCATAAGTGATTTCAGAGACTGAAATACAGGTGGAAGTGAGAGACTGTAAGCCCCTATAGCAACTAGACACTATATCTAGACTGGTCAGAAAGGATAAATATACACAGAGAAATCAAATCTAAACTAGGATCTGATTTTGTCCTGATAAGAGCCATCACTCTTGCTCAGCTGAGACACATGTTTTGGCTCACATTTTGGCCTAGCATGCATATGCTGTTAGACCAAAAAGAGATTCAAAGTATGCAGAAGAGCAGTTATCCCACCTATGGTTCAACTACTCCAATGTGGGGCAAAAGAAACTAAGAAGAGCAAGTCAGCACATAGAAGCTTTTCTTGTACAGAATCGCTATCTCTGCTGAAAATACTTTTAGGGACCTGTGAAACAAAGAGACTTTGTTACAGGGTAATTGCTTCCCCCTGTCTAGTTATGCCCTCCTGGTTCATGACGAACTGAACTCAAACTGCTACATAAGAAAACGGGTTGTGTCCTTCCATGCTTTGGTATCTTACAGAGCTGATGGGCTTGGCCTCCCTATTCTGTTCTGTACTTTATACCCTTAAGTGGGCTACAGCGGTTAAGTGGAACATTCCGCCTCTGTCAGGAGTCTGTGCATCTCTCTACTTAAAAATAAGCTTTATTTAACAAAAGCTTCCAATTTATTCCAGGAACTTGGAACTGTTAATTTTAGGCTGCAACTTTAAGTCCTGAGCATCCCCATTTGACATTTTGTAAAGTCTAAGTACCACGCTGTGCTGCTTTTGTTGGAATAACTGTTTTCAATGTCAAATCACAAAAGCAGCTCAAAAATAATAATGAGGTCAGAGAAACAAGGAGTACTGAAGGAAAAAAAAAGCACAAGAGACCAAATGCAAGAAAAATTTATCTTGCCAAAGAACACACTAGAAGGCACTGACTTGATATATCTTTTGTAACGTACAGACTGTATATAAAATAAATATCACCGTAAGAGAAAGACAGAGCAACAGAAAAGGGGTCAAATCATTAGATCACCTATCAACAAAGCATTAACCTACCTCTTATGCTGATTTTTTTTATGGCTGGTTTCAGACATCCCCTTTTTCTCTATGCAGTACAATCCATCTGTTTGAGAGTTTCCAGCACTGCAAATCAGCAGTGTGTGCGCCGCATCATTAACCAGTATGCCTGATTGCAGGTCTGAGCGCTCGAGCTAGACTATACCACATCTGAGCATTTCTTTTTTAAGGAACACATTGTGTTATTCTGCTTTTGCTATTTCTCGCCTGGTTGTTTTTAAGGAACAGTCTGCTCTTTCTTCCCCCCTCCAGTATCTTGTCTGCCAGGAGACTTGTTGGAAGCAAACTGGGTGTCTCTTGATCTCTGTTCCAGCCTCCCTATGAAACAGGCAGGTTCCTGTCTGAATCAAAGACTTGGCTTTAGCCAACATGTCAGCTACATAAGTTAGCTGGCAGAAAGAAACACGCTTAAGGAATATGAGGAAATGGTTAAGAGGGACAGAAAAATACGTAGCAGAATATAGACTGAGACACGGTCACCATTGCTATCTTCTGGCATTAGAAAGTCAACTGTTCTCCCTCTCTCCTATACACTTTAGAGATGCCATGCAACTGAGCAATTGCATCTGTTCTAGGGAAAAAAATATATTTGGGTAAACACCTCAAAATTAAATTAATTTTTAAATTCTCCTGATCAGGACATCAAATACTATAAATATCTGACAACATGTTGACAGATTTTTATTTTTTTTAAAAACATTACAACAGGTTTGGGTTTCATTTATCTGTCTCACACACTGATAAGATGAGCAAGATGCATGTTCAGACATTAGCATTTTCTAAATGCAATTTGTGGAACTGAAAATACTTCTGCTACACTAGATAGGTAGCATTTCTTCAATGTTACATTGACCGATTTTACAAATACACAGTGATTCTGTACACTAGCACTCATGTTAGCCTGTTAAACCAGGACCTTACATTGACACAAGGCAGTATTTGCATTAAAAAATAAAGTAGTTGCACCTTCTCCCAGCCTTCCCAGCTTTCTCCTGGTATTACCTCTTCAGATTCACACCAGCAGATGTTTGTAAGGTGAGATGGTGGAATGGGTAGGATAAACTACTCTTTGGCTGGTTTTAAGTTCTTTTTTGGTTTTGGTTTATTTTGTTTGGGGTTTTTTTTGTTTTGTTGTGGTTTTGTTTTTAACTTTGGTTTTTTTTTTTTAAATGAATTTATTTTCAGCTGTGTCAGTTCCCCCAGCCAGTTAACTGCGTATCAACACAAATGTTTGTTCTGAAACAAAGACAATGATGATACGGGGGTGTCTAATACAGCTTCTTCCAGTAGCAGTGCGCCCATAAACAATTTGTCATATTACAGCCCAAACTGGTTACAAATCAAATATTCTAATCCAGCATGGCATATTTAATTTAAGTCCTTCTGCTTTTAAATAGAGTAAGCTAATAAAATAATCATCATATCCTTTCAGACACCACATGAAAGAGACTATGTGGCAGTAGAGTATTTTCTCCTAAGAAATAAGAACTTGAGTATATCTGAATCTTAGTTTTGTGTTTCTGTGTTAAATCTAAAGAATTATTTTTGCGCAATTATAGTCAACATAAATATTCAAGCTGCGCAACTCACACTTTACTCAGTGTAAAATGGAACTGAGCCAGCTACTCTTTACTATCAGAAAGCGAGGTAACATAGGAGGTTGCAGATAGCCACCCAGAATAGGAGGGCTATACCTTTAACTGAAGATGTAACATTTTTTTCCTCTGTTAAGGCAGGCTCCTTATAATGCGCCCAGCCTGTAGCAGGTGTAGTCTGCACCTCCACATTTGCAGGCCAGCCTGCCAACATTTTGCAGCACAAGCAGTGGGGGGAAAAAACGATGGTTTGATGCATCCAATATGCTCTACCACATGGCCATAAGTGCTATTTGCATGTGTTAAGTCTCATAAATGAGCTTGTATGCTTAACCCTCTAGACCCAAACCTACCTTAATCATTCACATTTTGGTATTCCTCACTGCAGCGTGACAGTTTTTAAATGATTGAGAGAACCCTTGATGAGCAAGTTATCCAGTTACCCTTTTCTGAGTGACAGTGTGATAAAAGACAAAACCAGACGCAAAAGGACAACCTCTAGAGTTCAGAGACAAGGCCCATCTTGCCCAGTATTGAACCCCCTGTGCTGAGGAGAGGCTGTACATAACTGGGCTCTTTCCATTGCTGTCCTTTGAGCAGTCAGCTGCATAGGGGCTTCCTTGCTTCACTCCATAAAATGATATTTTCTTGTTTTACAAGCAAATTGTTACAGTTGTGCAGAGAATAAGAACATTTTGAGATTATGCTGTTACTTACACAAAACATTCAGGTCAGAACAAACCCAGTCAACACAAACTGGTTACAGAGAAGTAACAGAGGAGGAATTCAGAGTTTGATGGTGAAATGATGCACCCAAGTACTCCTCCAGCACACCAGGAAGGGGTTGGCTGCACCACGAGAAAGCACTGAAATCTCAAAGTGGTGAAGGAAGATTCGTATCATGTGTATTATTCACTATGAATCCTCTTTTACTGCTGGACACAGTTTGCCACACCAATTATTTGTAACAGTATGACACAAGCAAATAAGAACTATTAATTTGCAACTTTAAAGAGACACAATAGACTGTGCCACTTAAACCTCGCTTTAAGAGAGGGAGGTCAGTCACCCACATATATCATGCAGGTTTCTTTTTTCCCTTTCCCTAACCTTGTTCCTTTAAAAAAAAATATCTCTCTTTTCCTCCTTTTATTTATTCATTATTTTTAATAACTACTTGGTTTACAGCTTCTTACCAGAACAGTTTTTACCAGAAACTCTGTATAAAACTGAGTTATATTTTGCTCATAGATAAGTTTTATTTACATATGGAAGCATATGCGTATATTTTGAAAGAACATGAAATTGCACTTTGGACTGCTGATAGTTGGCATGTCTGCTTGGGTACACAGGGTAACTGGTCCTATGAAACAGTGTGGAATCCATTGAAAGAGACTATTTCTAAGGCAATTTTAAAAAATCACCTCCTTAAATAGAGTGAAAACAGCTAATACACTAAATTATTTGTTAAAATGTAAATAGTTTCTGTACTCACTAGACTTGAAAAGCTGTCAGTCTTACCTCACACCTGCTTCTCCTCTGGGTTTTTTTTCATCTTCTATGTTATACTGAAGTTCACAAAAAAGCAGAGTAAAAATGGGTTCTATGATGAGAATGTAAGATTCTCTTGGTTTAAGGTGTTTTTCTATAGCAGCATTAAATTAAAATTTTATGCACAGGATATGAGATCACTTGAAAATACTAAGGTTAAATAACCTACTTCTGTTCAAAGGCAAGACTGCTGACCGGGAGGGATATCCTCGCTGTAGCAGAAAGCCAAGGAGACATCCAGAGAAAAGAAAACCTCTCCCTATGGCATACACAGAAAGCTCCTCTCACAGAAAGCACAGGTGTGGTGAATGACAACAATGGAAATGAAGTTACTTCTCCCCCTGTAACATTTTTCTGCTCATTCCCACTTTGCTCCATGGTAAAAATTACCTGCCACTCACAGAAGACTCCCTCCTACCTCTACTGCTCCAGAGGATTTGGTAAAGGACCAGAGCAACATTAATTACTACAGATTTTCAAGTTGCAAGCTTTCTGAAGCTGTATTCCCTTGAAGCATTTAGGACTTCTACAAAAAAGGCTCTGAAAGCAGAAGACCTCTGGCAGAGGAGGCAGCCAGCACAGCAATGGCAGCAGAACTGCCGCTTTGGTGCGGCATTTGCTCGTGACCACCCTCAGCCAGCTCACGGGCAGCAGGAGTGCTCGACCTGCAAGAATTCAATCAACTCTCTGGAACTGGTTTCTTTTGGCAAATCCAAATGAAAAGAAAAGCATTGGCTCTTTCCCAATGCCACCTGGAAGTTTAGACATTACAAAGAATAAACTATACATCCAAATTTAACCAGTTTTAAAACTATATTAAGAACATATGTACTGCAATCATCTCTAAACAGTAGTTCTAGCTGATGAAAGCACATGAACATGTGTGTAACTCCAGCATGCCACAAGCCATGGGGACACGGGAAGATCCAGGCGCTCCTGAGCAGCTCCCAGCAGCGCAGCCCATGTCAGAGAACAGGCCCACGGGCCAGCACAGCCCTGATGGGCTCTGCCAGACTGGCAGGGCATCTCAGCTCTTGCTGATCCTGTTTTGTTACCCCTTTTTTACAGATGACATTTACCCACCCATGTCAAACCCGTTTGGATGCCTAGAACAAAAGTAATAACTATTATCAAATATTTACATATTTCAAGGAATCCATCAGTGATCTCGGCACTCACCGGGAGTTATTGTCCTGTATTTATCCGTTCCCGACACTAACCGACACCCTGTAGAGTTAGTATCAATAAGGGATACAAGTAAACTATAGTTGCAGAGCAAAAACCAGATCATTTGCCTTTGACTTTACTTGACTCAACAAACCCCTCAAAATAATACCAGGGAGCTTTAACCCCAAATGCGTATTTCAGTTTTATTATAAAACCAGAAACGAAGACATAAGACATACGGATCAGTTTTCAATAGGAATAACTGCTTTTTGCTTTTGGTTTTAAGGATTCTGATCAAGCGCAAACGCTGCAGCACCAAAGGAGCTTCAACTTTTGGTTCTCACCCTGCTCACATTCATGTTACAAAGGGACAGAGTAGATTACTAGTCGGGGGGGAGAGGGGGAGGACAGTATTTTGAATTCATCTAGTTTCAGAGATATCTGGGAACTTGGTAATGGAAAAGTAAGGTAGTTATTTTCCAAAATATTGCAACTTTAAGACAATGAAAATATATTTTATTTTTTTTTTAGGTTTATCTCTGCTTATCTACAAAATCAGTTGTGGCTAAGTTACCTAAAAATATTTCACAAGGCAGTAGACAAGAGAGCGCTAAATTAATAGATTACATTCTGTTAGTACTTATCCATATTAAACTGTGCAAGTATGCAAACACAGAACCCTCACTCATAGACAAGCAAAGGCTGAAAAATTTCCCTAAATCCTTTGAAAAAGATGAAACCTAGGATCCTCCAAAATAACAACTGAGAACTTATCTGTAAAAAACTGCACATAACTGAAAAACCTGATTGCAGTCAAAACCTTTCACATTTTGCAGCACTTTTCCTCTCTCCCCCCTGCAATGCAAAGCCTCCAACTTCCTCTGATGACTTTCTTCTTGGGCTGCCTCTGAACTGCACCCATGCTGGGGGAAAATTTCACTCTTTACACAGATCTACAGAGTTATGGAGCAGAAGAACCAAGTTTGCTATGTAAATAATTTTAAAAAAAAGTCCACTAATTCACACCAACCTGGAAAGCACCATTTGGAGTAATGAGGGCTACTCCCAGCAATCTGCAAGAGCCGTCCTCAGTCACTGGTATAATGGGTGACACTAGATAGCAGGGAAAGCTCTTATTGATCCCAGGGCACATCAAAAGCCTTCTTGATTTATGGCAGTTTGATTATCTTGAGAAATGTCATGGCCAAAGCAGCTGCCTCCTGCATTTTTCTGGAGGGTCAGAGGCTGTGACGGTGGGCAACCCAGATGATCGACACAAGGCAACTGCTAGATTTTAGGAATGTTTTACATGAACAACCAAACTCGTGTATGGCAGCACGCAGCCAAACCTTTTTATAGCCCAAACTCCTGGAGTTCCCCCTCTTCACATCAGATCCTGACCTTTACCACCACTGACAGCTCTGTGTAGACCCCATTTAAGACCACTGCCATGCATTGACCATCCTGAATTGCAGCTCAATGCCCTCCGTAACTCATAAGTGGGGAACTGGAAACCCAGCCAACAGCTAATCTCAGTAGGGACATTTGTAACTGGAGATTTGAAGAAAAGATGAAATTGTGCCAGGCCTTCGATCATAAAGTCTTCAGGACAAACTATCTTTATTTATATGACGCACCACACCCTGCACGGTTCCCCCCAGTTCGTCTTGGGATCTCTGAATCACTCCACCATAAATTTTAAATAAGCAATAACACAAGTCACATTAATACACCAGTAGCAGCCTGATCATGTCAAAATAAATTGGCTAGCTTCTCAAAAAAGGAATTTTAACATTTTACTGAATTCTACATACATTCTCACATTAAACAGAAAACAACAGCATTTCAAAAAGTTGATTTATGGTGGTTATAGTAAAAAACTAAGAATGTTTTAGATAAAACCACAATTGCATATACTGATTTCACATATGAAGAACAGGCATAGTAGGAGCTTTATGGTTGTCTTAAGGTTTTTAACCGTAATTTAAAAATAGTAATTGTTGAGATCAATGAAAGCGTGAAACAAATTATGCCAGCCCAGCCCAGGCCTGACTGCAGCAGACACAGTGCCACTGATTGGCAGGGAGAAGCATGGAAAAAATACCTGGGCATCTCCAGAAAAAAGCTACACTTTTACTCTAGTAAATGCTCTAAAAAAGCAAGCTACAAATGGGGGTGTAGAGGGAAGGCTCTGTTAGTAAGACTTTAACAGCTTATATCAGCCATGGGATGGAAGAGGGGACAAAATCTGTAAATCACTAGTCCCAAATTATGCTGAGAGTGCCTTTTCTCACCTCATTGGGTCTCCATTACTGGAATTAGTTTTGTTTGAACATAGAGGAAAATCTTTCTCCTCCCTGGTCCATTTGCAAACATAAATGTTGACGTATATTAAAAAGTAACATGACAGAAGTTAACATAAGCAGAATTTGATTTGGGTTATGGTTGCATGCCTAATATGTACAAAATTTTCATCTTTAGAGGACTTAAGCACACTTTATGCTACAGTTTTTCATGTTTTCCTGGCTGGCTTGAGGTGATCCTGCCCGTCCCAACTCACGCGTTTCAGCTCCCCACCTTTCAAAACGCCATCCCCTAGCTGTGCTAGCACACCTCTCCACAAAGCTAGGCTCTGACCTGGATACACAAAGGGACCAGGGTTACACACAGTCTGGGGGAAAAGGGAAGGGGAAAGTATGGAGCAGAGAAGGGCCACATGGACATTCGGGGGCAGCCAGGCCCTCTTCGAAAGCTCAAAAAGCAGCTACTTAATTAGCTATGTTAAAAGCATGTTGATTTGATTATCGTTCCTAGTGAAATCCCTAGAATTTACAGTGGTGCAGCAACATTTTTCCTGTTTCTCCACATTGCTAATATTGGCTTCAGCTTACTTGAAAATAATTAAAAAAAAAACCCAACCAACTACCTAACTGGTAAATATACAGTTTCATATGCAGTCAAAGTTTTACCTATATAAATATGTATATCAATCTCAACAGACTTGGCCTGCATTTGACCTTTGCTCACCTCAGTCACCTTTTCCTCATGGTACTGGAAAGATAAATTAAATTTGGAGAGCTAAAGGTCTTCTACACCTTCAGGAATGGAAAATTACTCCACTGAATTTCAAGCAAGCCAGCAAGTCAGAGGGTCATTTTGGACTTAACCACAGCCCTGAACAGAGAAGCAGATGTGCCCAGAGCAGTAGCCAGCAAACCCCTGAACAAGTGGTGAAGATTTACTAACAAAAGCTTCGGTAGGACACACAGTGAGGGGTATGGTGAGTCAACAATAAGCACAGTAGAAAGACTAGTTTTTTAAAATTCAAAAGGAGAATATATAAATATTTCATAATTAGGTTATTATTATTTTCCAGTGCAAGCAAGCAATTATCTACTTTTATCCTGTATTTCTCCTTCTCCGTCATCACTCATAAGCACTGAAAGTCTGGATGAAATAGAAGACATACAACAAACTACTTCAGTATCACAGAGCATGGATACATCTTGGCATGCTACATGAAATCCTGGGGACTTGCAAACATCTGTGTTGTTTCTAAAATGCAAAATGAGCCTGACATTCAACACTTCTTGAGATTTAAATCATCCTCCCTTTTGTCCCAAGCAGTTGCATGAAGTGTGAATATTTTCATGTCTAAAGAGGAGCTAGTCCAATGTACTAGGGACAGAACTTCCTAGAAGCCAAGGTGGCACAAACACCATCCACCACAGACAGTTTCAGAAGACACTTACTTTCTACTAAAGCAGACAAAAGAAGAAAATCTTCTTCGTGGTTTCTCTTAGAGGAGAAACAAACTAGGCACCTGAATGAGTTGCCGTACCAGTGGACTCAAAGTCTAGCTGTAAAGACCTCAGTTATAATTCTGAGGACACATGTTGCCTTTGATCAGTAACACATACAGCATGGAAGACTCTCCCTCAAGTCCTTCCCCAAACAATTCTTCCAGTTGTGACTTAGATTTTTTATTTATAATTCCAATAATATTCTGAAGCCAACAAATACATTAACTTATCTGTCTCTTAGATAAAACTATCTCAATATAATGTATTATGACAGAAATTCATAAAATAACATAAAAGTTGTTTTAATTGAATTTCCAAAGCTCGTTTGTTAACCTGGCCTGAAAAACGTATTTGGCTGTTTGCAATTAAACCTACTTATGTCTATGTTAAATGCAAGTATCAGACATGCTACCCGTGGGCCAGAGTTCAGACTCAGAGCGCAGAGAGATGTTGGGGCAAATTTTAATCTCCATTATATCCTTATTAATTAAAAGCAACCAAATTAAAAGTCAGTTAACAATTGCTGTAAAAATTACATTGTGTTCTGAGCTTTGGTGATGCTTATTTTTGAATATTTAAATAACTCAAGGAAATCATCTTGATAAGCATGGTATTTCAGTTTATACCATAGGAAAATTACTGATGACAAAAAAAAAAATAATGTCTGAGGCTATACAGATTACATCTGTTTGAGGAGTGAAAGTAAATCACATCTTTTCTATGTCTTTCAGTTATCTTGTTCACTTATGTGTTGGACGTTTATTTTAAAAACATTTATAAAAATTTAACGCTGTTCAAGGAATTAAAGATCTCTGTATTAATGTAAGAACATGCCAAAAGATACCACAAAACTTCATTAATCAAGTGCTGAATAATAGGCGACTAGACGCCTGCCAAAGGCTGATTCATGACAGCTTCCACAGACAGGCTGTAATGCTGCGGAGGACACCACCAACCCAGGGCGGACACAGCTCTACGTTAGCCACAGTGGGGATGTGGATGAACTGCATCTTTTTTGGAAATAATTTCCTAATCCAAAAAGGAAAACAGGAATCTACAGGACAAATCTGTTTTCTGGAGTCTGGTCTAAAAGGTTGCTGGAGGAGTAGTGGTGGATGCTGCTTTTAGAGTTGGGCAGTAAGTCGATAATTTATTTTTTTTTCCATTAAGATGAAGATGTATTGTTCTAACTTGCTAATTTATTCCATTATTTTGGGCAGGGGGATAGCTAGATTTCTGGTTTGTTTGTTTGTGGTTGTTGGTTTTTTTTTTTTGTTTGTTTTTTTTTTAATCTTGAGTGATGCTTCCAGTATGCACTGGAACAAGCACTTAAGATGCCATTCATGGGCTGCTGTGGGTTTTTTTTTTTGTTGTTGTTCTTTTTAATTCTCTGGCAAATTGCTATGGGATTTTGATTTCTGCCTGCATCATCAGTATTATGTTCCCTCTCTGTGACAAATTATCAAAACTGGTCAGAGTTTGTACTGCAAAGCAGTCAGGGAGAAGTGATGAAAAGCATACAAAGTTTTGTGCTATATGAACAGACCTTTTCTTGAGACTTCTGCCTTCAACTTCAGAAAGCTGGAACTCATAATGAAAAACACTCCTACCTGCTGCACATCTCCTGTCCCTCACAGAGTGCAATTACACAATTATGCTATATGAACCTGAAGATAGGTTTTTGTTATGTCTACCCTGTGTTCACTTTCATTTTATATTCAAAGTGTTGTTTGTAATCGGATGATACTGGACTAGAAGACTAAGATGGACGGAGCTATTCCAACTGATCTGTTTTTTTTTTTTTTTAAGTTATTTTTAACATTAATGAGGCACTGGATACAAAGCTTTTAATAATTGTACATCTGATATCTAATAACAGAACATGAGCTAGAGAAAGATAAATATTTAAACAAACCCATCCCTTCCTGGCCCACCCTGGCATGGTGCAGCAGGTTATGGGCATGCCTAGCTGCCCAAAAGTGAGTCAACAGCTACCCTGAGCTAGTGGTACATTTCACCTTTTCATTCTGTATCAGAAACTATTTCCCCCAACAACAAGTACCCCAAGTCAGCTGTTCCATCCTTGTATGGGACATTCAAAAAGAGTAATTACTAAGTGCTTCTTCAGGACAACTGTGAATGCTTTCAAAACTATGTTGTTTGGAAACACAATGCCTCTAGGTTACTGGTCTCTATTAGACGGGAACATCTTATACACCTAAGAGATTTTATGTACTGTTCGCAGCAAAGTATAAAACACTTCAAATCGGAGAATTTAATGTTTTTTGGTTCTGCAAATTTGATGACAAGTTTAATTATGTACATTTATACTGGATTTTATTTTTTAGTTATTGTCCTATGATCAGATGGAACGATCAGCTTGTACCTCTCTTCAACCTCAGCATTAAAACCCTACACCTTTCTCTTCTAACCAGGTATCAACTTTTGTAATGCATAAGAGTTATTTGTAACCTTTGTACCAAGTTTGGCTTAAAGTAACCAACAGGTTCAAAAGTTAAGTGGCAGGCTTATACATGCTAATACATGCACAGCGTGATCAAGTAAGATCGCATTTCCACAGAGCAGCAGGTGAACAACAAGCAGGTACCTTGACCTCCTGCTGACATGCAGCATGCACCCAGTGCACATATGGGTGCAGAACTGAGTTCAGTCATTTAAAAAAAAAACTCCCATGATAATTAAGCTGAACCTATCAACAAGCATGATTTTGCAGACATGGACAGTCAAATGGGAACTTGGATAATCATACAGAAGAGACAATACTTCTCTTTCTTTTAATAATAAGTAACACTTGTGCCCACGGTGATAGTACTTCCTGAAACAAATAAAGCAAGACATGTTTGCAAATTTAAATTTGTAGTACAAATTTAAAACCAGCATGGACTCTCAAAGCATAGTAAAGACTAGCTGGTATTGAAACTGGTATCTATAAATAGCATAGGTTCATATTCCGAGAGGTGATGAGCATTCAAAATTCCCCAGATGCCAGTGAATGATGACCTGAAAGAGCTAGTTCTACCTGGGCAATAAAAGCACTCAACAGACCTGGGAATTGTACTAGTAAGGGCAGAATAGCTTGAATTATTTTCTTTTGTTCCCTGTTCTTCCAATTGCATCGTTATCACTAACAAAAAGATAAATCAATTACCAATGATACAGATATATGGTTATGTATAAAAATATATAGCTGATATAGATCTAGATATATAGCAATATACAGACTGCTGAGATAAATCAATTCAAATCATGATATTGAAGTGATGTATGTTAAAAAAAAAGCCAAAACTCAACAAACATTTTCATTGTTATTCTTGCAACTCATCTGACCTCCTCGGTACAACCATGACAAATGCTCAGTCAAAAAAAGCAGCCAAAACTAAAATCTGAACAAATTGTTACATAGGCTCAGAGTATTAGTTAAGAAATATAGCTGCTCTGAAACATTTAAAGAGAATACAAAAGGGCCTCTACAATAGTATAACCTTTGCCTCTGTCTGCTAGCATCACAGTTTACATGGTTTCCATGGAAACCCTCTGCAAACATATGAATGTGCTTGTTGCGTTAGATGTCGAACAGAAAATCCTTTGTGGCAACTCTGGAGGGCCATGGCCAGTGCCAACCTCCCAGCGGAATAATGCCCTTCACTATGCCTTGCCCAGCAGGCTCATGACATACTTGCTCACATGGCACAGCTGCTGCCATCGCTTGTTTTCCCTCAACTGATTAAAAAAACAAGTGTATATCATAATTATTAAATATTCTTTCCACATGGAGAGCCCATTTTGCCCCCATTAAAATAATGGCAAAGTCTCCAGTACCGGACCCTCAGCTGTAACCCAAGAGCTGCAGAGTGCGGGCACTGACTAGGAGGCTTCCAGCAGGCTTCCAGTTAGGCATTAGGGAATACATTTACATAATGAGTAGACAACTACCCGGAATGGGAATGCCACAATTCTTCATTATTACATATTTTGAGAAACACACCTTAAAAACCCCCACAAAATTCTCAGCATGCAACAGGTACCTCAGTCCAGAAAAGAAAACTGTTTTCATCACCTTGTTTCTTACCATGGAAAGATCAACTGATTTACACGTAACTCAGGTACTGGATGAGCTCCTCCTCCAGCCACAGAGGCAGGAAAATTCTACCCAAGACAGTCTGAAATGTCATCAGGAGCACTGGTTTCTTTTTTTGTTGTTAAGGGTATGTGTACAAGTGAAAGCTGAGGGACTAAAACACCTAGTTTCTGTTTTACAGTGGAGGAGTTACTGGCAAGCGCAACACTTGAAAGCTGTGTCCCATCTGACTTTCCTCAAAATGCATATCCACTCTGCACCTCTATGTATTTAACATCACTGAAATAAGAGTGCTTCTAATAAAAGTGCACCTTTAAGACTGATGGTATGCATAGCTGGAACATACCTTGTGTGTAGATTAAAGCATTCCCCTATATCATTATTCCTCTCAAACAATAAATTCTTAGTACAACAAGTTTTAGTCTAATTTCTGAGATATCAACAGCCTAATTTATCTAATTGCTTACAGATGTGCACAGTCTTGAGAAGGATAGCGGCTCCAAAGGCTGCCTTCAAGATAAAATCAGGTCTGCAGACGGCATGCGAGGTGAAAGCCTGCCTGTCCCGTTCCACGTAGAACTGGGGAAGCTGACAACCTTTTGCTTGTCTGGACACTTCACCTGTTCATTCAGCTGTTTCCAGCCACTCTTACATCATTTATTTTTGTCACTGTGAATGTAATAGTTTTGTCTTAAAAGCTGAAGAACAAAGGAAGACCAATTTTGTACCAGAAAGAAGAAAGCAAACAAACCACTTTTACTTCGCCAACACCGCCTCTATCTTTTTTTCTTTCCCTTTCATACAGGCAGCCCCAAGGTGAAGACCTCCACAGTCCCCCATGGCCACCCTCACCTCACACACACCACCAGCCCAGGCCCCCGCACACCGGCCACCAGATTAGTCCTGAGGGTGGCCAACCCCTCCTTTTAGCCTCCCTCGCCTGCACAGCGAAGTAATGAGGGGGTCAGTCACTGCCCGCCTTGTTCCAACGCTCTAATAGCCTATTGTTCTCTTGGTGCCTCGGTGAGATAAACTGAAATCCAGCGTTTTCTGAGGGGAAGTGAATTCCCACCATTGGCCAAGGGCTCGGCTTCATGGGGGGGAGGCAGCCCACCCTGCTGCTCGGCAGGGAGATGGTGGGTTTGTTTTTGTTTGCAGGCGGTTTGCAGGAACATCTGCTCAGTGAAGCAGTAGCATGGCTCTTGCCTGCCACCACCCGCGGGCCTCTCCCCGTCGTGCAAAACCACGTTTATTCCCTCTGCATGTGGTTATCGCTACAAAGATACTACATGGATAGTGCCCCAGCCAAAATCTGGCTCCTACCTGATCAATGTTTGTGTTCTGTTCCCTGCCTTAAATTGTAGAAGGATCAAATATATAACGGTTGCTACCGAGATGCAGTAAGTTTCCAAGGAAAGAGGAGCCATGGCCCAGGCTTAGGGCAGAGCAGCCCGACAGTGGGGCTGAAGCACCCCCAGCATCACATCCACCAGGTTAAAGGTAATAATGTTTAAGTACTGGGATGGGAGAAAGGGCAAAACAGAAATTAATCCAACGATACACAAAATGATAAGATCAAGAAGTCACTCATTTTGTATTTTTACCACATCCTCTTGTCCAACAGAGGTGCACTGAACATCATTAACATCCCGCTAATGAGACATCCAACTGCCCAGAACACAGCAATAATGAACGTAAGCTCTGTTTCCACCAAATCTACCAGAAAGACTAGTAAGGGTCTGCTTTCCCACTGACAAGAGCACATGACTCCCATTAGCCTTAATAAAAGAAGAGTGCATTCAGTGGGAGAGAAATTTCCCAAGGTTGCATAACTGAACTGTGGCGTGCTGAAGACACAGTATAGACTGCTAAGAGAAGCTGGCCATCCCAAAACTACAGTGACAGGCCAAATTCTTTCCTAATTTCCCCATTAATTTGTTGAACTTTTGTTGTAGTTAGGAATTCCTCACTTTTAGGCCAGTGAAAATACTCAGAACTTTTATGCCAAGACTATGAAAAAGCAGATCAGATAGTTGGATACTTCACTCCTATTTTTAGGCTGAAAAAATATAACTTCAGATATGCACTTTATCATAATGCATTGTCCCTGCATACTATTCTTGACTCCACAGTACATAAATTCTTACTTCGGTAACAATGCAAATTTGTTGACAGGATGATAGGTTAAAGTTTATCTTTCAGGCTGCTTCCCTTGCACCAGTCAGAAAAATCTAGTTATGTCAATTTATGTCCCTTTCAGTGTTCAGTGAGGCGAGGAAATGGAGTGGAGTGCCAGAATGTGGAAACAATGCAAAAAACTAACGCCAGAACTGAGTATCTGACTCCTATACTAAGCTCTGTATGCACTTTGGGATTAATACTGCATATCTCAAAACTGCATTTAAGAAAACCTTTAATTCCAGACATTAAAAGCACAATTAGCCTACTACAAGTTAGAAGCTTTTTCTTCATCTTTTATCCCTAGTTCAAGTTTATGTATTTTAAAACACTTGGGAGTTTTGCTTTTCTGAGGTGGGGGTGGATATCAGAAAATTGAATTTCACAGGCCATTTAAAAATACTTGGTCATGTGTTTATCATAAGAATCTATCTGATGTAATCTAAGGCATTCAATGCTATTATAGTATACATTAATTAAAGCTGCTTCATGCATTCTGCTATAGCTTTAAATGAGAACAGACTTCTCTATTATCTCTCACTACAATGACTAATACAGGACAATATCTGCTACGCTACTACTCATACATACGATAAAAGTCTATTAGCACACATACTCACAGAAGTTGAACTACTTTGATAAAATAAACTGAGATAGGGAACTATGGTGGAACAACTGCTTTTACTGTGCCACTGGTGCTGTGCTGCATTTTAGAGCCATGTGTTAAAATATATCTTCCAAATTAAATCAAGATTACCTACCTATTTATGCTCAGCTGTTAAAAAAAAAAAAAAAAAAAGAACAAAACCCAAACAAAAATCCAAACCCAACCACAGAACAATACCAAACATATTTTATTTATTTTATTTCACAGAGTTAGAATTAAAAACTCAAAGGACAGTACAGCAAATCATGGTAAGGTACCACAGAATCAGCCCTGTGCCTGATGTGGCTGCACGCACTTTAGCTGCCAGCATATAGTCAAAACTCTGAGCCCTGTCCTACCAAAGCTTGACTTAAGTGGAATCAAAATCAGATCACATTTCCTAAAACCCCACCCCATAATATGCAGAACAACCGAGGCAAACAGAGTAACTGATTTATGGAACACACAGATACTAACTACACTGGAAAACCCCATTCAAACGCAGAAATCTTAACTCACCAGTCATGTCATGACACTGAGGATAAAAATCACGCAAGTCTCAAATAAAAGACAATCAAAATACAAGACAACTTTCTGCAGCATCCATCCCCAACCATTCTGTCAAATACACAACGTCAATAGCACAAAGCATCTTTATGACAAGAATAAAAGGCTCTTTAAATGCTCCTTTTATTTTTTATTGAATGAACCCACTCTTACACAAAGTTCATGCAACGATGTCTCGAGCTGTAGTACTGGCAAATCATGTATTTGATTAGTCAACTAAGGCTTCTAAGTCACATGCAGAACAATTTGAAATATTCATTAATTGCATGTTATTACTTCACGTAGCAAGTGAGGTGGTTAAGACACTGAACTTACTAGTATATCGAGATATCTAGTTGTCAGGAAGATTAAAATCTTTTTGGCGTGTGACCGTAACTGACCACACACTTTTCTGCTCCAAGTCACTGGTAAAACCCAAAGGGAGTTAAGAACCAAAGGCACAGACTCCTCCCAGCTACAGCATTAGCATTTTATGTGGTTGACTCTTCTCACAGAATTAGTACTTTTTACTACAGTGTTCCTCTTTTCAAGGAAGCACATTGCACCACACCTCCCAATTGTTTTAGAATGACATATATACAAAGACTATAGTTGAAAAAGATAGCATCAGATGTGGCGAGTCCAGAGAAATCTTGTCCTAAATATTTTTCAAGTTTACTAATGAGAAAAGGGTGGAGAAAGAAACCACAACTAAAAGATTCACAAACATAAACTCATTTACAGGTTTGCAAAGCAAATCATGGCACCAACCTGTCACGTAACCCATAGGAAAATGCAGCTGCAGACTCTGTGGATCAAGATATTCACTGCTGGATAAAATTAAATTGTTCCAGCTACTATATGAGTTCTTAAAAACTGGTTGGGTTTTTTTGCCACTTTTAATCTCTCAGTCAGACAGGCAGTAGATTAAAGTGATTTAAGTATAACAGGAAGCCAGAGCAGAAAGCAATCGGTTTCTAACTTTAACAGCTTCTTGCACTATAGGCAATTAAAAGCCCTGTTCTCGTATGCTCTTTAGTGCCTTGACATGGACACAGTCGGTTACCCGTCATAAAATCAACTGCAGCTCTATCATTTCTTAAATATTTACTAGCAAGGTATGCCAGAGTACAAAACCCAGAACTGCATTCCTGATATTCAGACCCTTCTGTCAAAACACAAATTGACAAAAAGACCTTCTGATTAAAACACTCCAGAGTGCTTTTACACTTTGGTTTTAAAGTACAGATCTGCCTTTTTTTCCCCTCCCCCAAACACCACCCACTCTACCAAACAAATAGCTAATCCAATGTTGCACAGGAATTTTAATTGTTTCCATAACTTCTGCTACCTGCCAAAAAGGTACTTTGTGCGACATATACAGAACAGGGTGCCCGTGATACGTGTGTACTTAAAATATGAACATACATACACATGTATAACATATGACTTACGTAATAATTAACTTCTGTATTGCTATAAAAACTAGAAGCCTTTCAAAGGGGCAGCCTTTATTTTTAAGTAATAGCCACAGTTTGAGCATACTGACTGTCTGGCTCAGATTTACAATCAAGTTACTACAGCTGAACTTCCTGCACGCCATGTGAGCCAGGCTTGGTCTGGTGTCTCCTTGAGCACTGTTAGCTCTGACAGATGCAAGTTTGCAGCGGAAATCCCTTGCATGACAGGCTGAAAAACTAGGATGCACTCCTTTCTATTTGCTGTGAGTACCGTCACACGGATCTCTACAGCAATCTTTGCAAACAGTCTGGCTAATGTGGGTGCTATGACTGAAAGTCTGGCTCTTTTCAAGAGCTGTGTAACTTTTTATTTTGGGGGAGTTTTGTTTTTGGGGTTTTTTTTTAGTGTGTTTGTTTTGTTGTTTTTGTTTTTAAATAAAAAAAATAAAGAAAAGATCTTGGTCTGTCAACCCTTCTTCACTCTACACAGTATTTCTTACCACAAATAATAGCCCTGGTTTCAGTGGGACCTTTGAAATACTCTTCTTGTGGTACAAGTATTTGCACAACATAAACTACTAGGGACATTTTCAGCATATTTGTACAACTTCATTGATCTAGTTCTTATGACCAGGTCTTGAAACAACAAAAACTTTCTCTAATATTTGTTTAAATAAACAATACATTCTACATATCGGGTGTTTATAAACATGCAGTATGCAGTTACTATGTATCAGTAAAATCCCTAGGAGAGCTGTTGTTATTTTGGCAAAAAAAAGCTCATAGGTGTTCCACTGGGTAAATTGCATGGCAGTATAAACCTGCTAGTAGCATGCTAGCAGGGGAGGCCTAACAAGTCCATAAAACAAAAGTGCATTCAGAACAGTTTAATAAACAAGGGGAAAAATATCTGTGGGACTTACAGGGTGGAAGCTAACAAAAACTTATCTTCAACAACAGGTACTCCACATTTTTCCACTGATTTTACAACTAAACCCAGCATGATGTAGTTTCTGACACCATTAGCGTGCAGAACCTACTTTTGACAGCATTTTTTAATTTGTGATGAGTGGTTTGTTTTTGCATTGTTACGGGCTGGGTGAAGCCTCGAGGCAGACATGCAGTTCTGTTGATAACATGCGTATTTTCCAGCCTCGTGATAAATTTCCCATAACTGCCAGCCTGGAACACTACTTTCAGCAACTTGACTGTTTCACATTTGGCTAGAGCAGCATCAGTGCATTTGATATAACAACTCCAAGACTAATAGATGGAAGACTACCATATTCAGAACAGGTTACTTTCAATGCTTAACTTCAGACTCCTGTTTTCGACAATACTGACTGTTGCTTTCTGAAAGCCAAATCTCCCTCAACAGGTTTTTTCAAGCTGGAAATCCAAAGCCAGAAATTACTTTTGGAAGGTGCCATTGGAATTTGAATACCAATGTCAACAGGTCTGGTTGTTACAGCTTCGGAGTGGTTTTACTTTTTATGCAAATCCTAACACGCATACATGTTGCAGTACTTTTACACCCCAACTACTGAGGTCTGTGCCATTTTCAAAACCTAAAAAACTTGCCTTTCACAGCTGCAAAGGAAATGACAAGAGAAGAAAAACACAGCCAGTGTATATCAGCAATTAATTCCATCTACAACTGCCCAGCTGTTTGTGCATGGAGGAACCAGCCTGTTTCCCCTCCGAGCTTTTGCCACTGAAAGCTGATACCGCGCTTTCAGGGACGTGGGCTGTTGGTAACGCGTTAGGAATGCGCGTGAGATCGCACGAAGCTGAAGCAGAAGAAATGAAATCCAGACCAGTACTGCATATCTGTGTTATGAGGATAAAGTTATCTGGGGCAGAGGGCGGCAGGAGGGGGGGCCAGGGATGAGGACCTGCCAACAAAGCCAGGCTCAGCATGCAGGACAGACATGATTGTCGCTTACTGGCAGAGGCAAGGTGGGACAGTGTCAGAAACCCATGGGTCTCTATCAGCTCTGCCACGATGTTTTTACGTTGGCTGGTGCCAAACAGGTACATTTGGGAGCACTTCACAAATGCTGTTTCTTTTACTCGGGATCAGCGCTTTTACAGTGAAGTTGCTAGACTTGGCTCCATCTGAACTAGCATAAGACTTCTAAGTAATTACTACTTATTGGTAAGTAACCTTACCAGTGTTTGCAGCCCTGAAGCTCCAGCGCTAATGGCAGAATTCAGCTTTTTAGTTTTCGCTATGAATAAAATCCCCACATGCCACTCTTGGGATTTCAGGAAAGACAGAGTATATGAGAGGAGGATGCTATTCAGTAACATCCACAAACCCTGCCCCACTGAGCACCTGGAAGTTTCATCCCACTCTGGAATAAACTCACCAGGCTACATGCACAGCTCAACTTTTTCCTCTAACATATTTAAAAAACATGTATTTTTTTCCTCCCTTAACCCAAGCCAGCCCCCATTTTTCCAAGTTATCCATATAGATTCCTTTTTGCTGGGTAAAGCCACACACAAGAGTCTTCTAATATATGTTACCAGAATTTTTTTCTTCAGCTCCAACACATTTAAAAAAAGCTCCTTTGACCTTTAGTAAATCAAAACTGCTGTTGCTGGACCACTCAACCAGAGGCAACATCTCAAACTGCACAGGTGTTCAGAAGAGTAACACTAATAAAATATTTGCACCTGACAATTTTCAAGACCAGTACCTAAGGTAAGAAATAACTATCAAAGAGCTATTTCCTTTTACAAAAAAGCATGCTGAAGAATACCACCTTGCATATTTTGCTAAATAAATTTGGTCTGCTAAAACTGCTTGTGTCCCAGTGTGTGGAAAGAAAAACACTCTGCAGAAGTAAGACTGTCATATGGTATCCATGCAGTATTGAAACAAATGTGGGAACTGTATTCTTTCAGCAAACAAGATTAACAAAACATTTAAACAATACCTTTTTAAATATGGATCTCCAAAGTTTAGACCGATGCTTCCAAAGATTTGTATCATCTCTGAAATACCTACACAAGCACACCATGCTATCACTGGGAAAATGCAAAAACAGAGGACTTTCGGTAATTTACAGAGGACTTTTGGTAATTTACAGTTTCCCAAGGAAAGTAATTCTAAATCCTATGGTTGACTAGAAAGTATGAATTTGTATGAATGGCTTAAAACACTTTCTCTTTTTACTCCCTCAGAACCAACAACTCAATAATGGGTAAACAAAAGCAGATTAATTTTTTTTAAATCAGAAGTATAGCACACTTTAGACTGCAAGTAATCACACTATATTGTTGCCAGAGTATTTCCACTGCTGCTTAAAAGCAAGAACTGCACTCACCATTCTTCCCGTAATTTCACTTTTAGCTATTCAACACTGGGCAAATCCACTGAGGGATTTGTATTTGTCCTTGTATTGCTTGCTGTCTGCTGCAGCAAAACCTGACTTCCTCACATATTAGAAACATACACAGAAAGTTTCTGTATGTGATCAACCCAGCTTTACATGGGGGAAGAAGGTACAAGGGGAAGGAGGTGGAAATAAGTGCACACAGGAAGAGCTGCACTCATCAACACCAAGACCTCCATAGGCCAGCTCTCCAAGAACGTTAGTTCTTTTCACATGAAGTGCTGCAATACAAATACTATATATTACTTAATATTACTTATCATAAATACTGTGCAATACAAGGCAAAACTATACTTAAACAGCAAAACACAGAGAAGTTTTAAAACTAAAAATCCCAGAAGGATTAAAGACTTTATTAGACCTACTTCAATATATAAGATATTTCAGCAAACTGGGGGATGGTGACAGTGCCATAGCTGCCTTAAGAAATGACATAACTTATCAATAACTCCCTCCCCACCATACTTATTAGAATGGGTATTGTTTCTCAGGTTCAGTTTTCAGCAATATTTTGTTAGAAGGCTAAGAAAATACTGATAGATGTTAAACACAACAACAGAGTAAACTACACTGCATCAGTAAAACTCAGCTGAACACTACAAATAGAAATCACTGAAATGAATCTTGCAGGTGCATGTATGCCAGCTGGCTAACTAAACACAACTGTCCACTGACTAGTCTCTTCTCTTTTTGCTTTTTCTTCTCCAAAGCAAAATTCTTTATTGTGCAGCAAACCTATCTAGGATCTTTACTTTTAAGTAAAGCATGGAAGATGTGTTCCAGAAATAAATGCCACAATTCTTCTGCTCTTAAGAGTTTACCATTTAAATTTAGGCACGATGCTTCAAGCTGGAGATAAATTTAAGTGACTACGGCTAAAATTCAGATGCAGAGAGGGCTCTGAGCCCGAGTACCACTTACATCCCAAAATAGATGTATGGGTGAGTAGTAGTGAGGTTTTAAGTGGTGCATGGCTCTCAGATTTGCTACACAGCAAAGAATTTAACATTAAAAGAATGCAAAAGGGACGTAGAAAATCCCTAGTGTTCACATTCACCTGTAACACGAGGAAGTTGTGTTTACTCATGCTGAGAAAGTGCCCGCATGAATGAACTGGCAATATGTATCATACATCGGAATAATTACTGAAGTACGGAAGGTGCTTGATAGTGCCTAGAAATACTTAAATTACATAATGATTAAGGATTAATAGCACCCTTTTGAACTTACTAGAGGAGTTCATACTTTTTGTTAAGTAATTCGAGTCACTTGGGATGATCTGTCTCTCCAGAATTTGACTCAGGAACAAAGTTGCTCAATGTCTAGAAGTTCCTGGTCTGAAAGGAAAATTCCTAGGTCCTGAAGTGATAGTTTTCATTTACCATTCATATTACATATGAACTACTTAAATTTAGTATCGTCATGTTCAACATTTGTATTCATGAATTCATTAGGTCCTAGAGTTTGATTCTTTTTGCCTAACTTTAGATATTTACATAACATTTAGATTTGTTGTCTAATTAAAATCTCTCTCTAGGATGAAGTGAGTTATTTTCTAGACTTCATTGGCAGCATTCATAGACTTACAGTGATTACAACAGAGGCACATAATTCACAAGCAGACATCCATATTGCAGACATCTCAAGTTATGCAAGATGCACGCTGCATGCAAGACCAAGGAAACACAAGACTAGATCACTTAGCTATTTTAAATACCAAGGGGGGGGAAAATGGCAAATGGTGCATTTAAGAACAAGAGCCTACTCATTAAATTCTTGCAATTCACACAGTATGACAGATAGTACATTTTTCTATGCATCTCACTAACTTCAGAGGCCATGGGGTCTTTTACATTGCTACAGTCAACAAGCCATATTACATACTAATTTTCTGCATTGCCTTACAACACAGTATAAAATGAGTATCTAGCAGTACCAAGCAAAAAACAAGATCTGGTAACAGTAGCATGAGTGTAGATTAAAATATGCTGTGAGAAAATGTCACCAGGCACAAACAAGCTTTCAGAATACCAAGTGCAGGAGCTGCTAACATAACAAATGTTAATGAAAATAAATGTTTGATTCCTTAAAAACATAAATAAAAAAGTGTCAACATGCAGGGAATAGAGCAGGAGAAAAGGTGAAAGGAGGAGGCATGAGGGAAACGGTAGATTTAGATTTTATTTGGTTTGTGATCAAAATACAAATCTACTTAATTAGGAAAATGTATATCCACAGAGACTACTATAAAGTGAAACATTTTAAGAGAAAATGGTGTTTAACAAGTTCCATAAAACATTTTTAAAACAACGATAATGCTTTCCCTTCTGCTCCCAGTAAATGCTTGAAGCTAATGTACATCTCGAAGACCACCTTCTGTATTTTGTTATTGCTGTCAAGAAAGAAAAATGAGCCAAAAATTTAGCAAATGCATTACACAACTCTCACTTCTGGACTAAAATCTTTACATTTCAATGTTAGCATGACATGTAAATAAGCAAAGTACTCCTTTATACTAGAAATCCTTTAACAGTTCATGTTGAAAGTTGAGTTAAAGCAACAAACCCCTCACATCCATCAGCCTGCTACAAGCGCCTTGCTATGCTCACTGCACTACAGAGTTCATTACAGCGAAACGTATTGAATGCGTTACACTAAAATGTATTTGGTAAAAGCTTATTTAAGCTCGACAGCTAGATGATAGGGGGTTGAATTGGCATGATTCATGGCAAACATGCAACACTAAGTTAAGGTGAAAATGAAAGGATTTTTGAAAGCTTTTTTGAATCACGCAAGCTTATCAGTATCCACCTACAAACATATGCTTTCTTCCATATGATACAACATACGCAAAATAACAGCGGTGCAAACTTGGTGTTTTATGCTTTAAAAAGAATAGCATAAATTTATCTACAGTGTATCTTCCCAAAGCCTGAAGGACAGATTTGGTCAAAGAAAGAGTTTCCGTGGAAGTAACCTGACCTTTTTGGTAACCCTTCCTGATTTTATGATTCCTTGGTACAAAATTGGTATATAGCTGATATATTCCTGACGCAGGAAAAGGCCTTTTGGCTGGTCTAGTAAATGTGTTTCACTTTAAAGCTATATCACCATCATTAAGGTATTAAAATCTTTACAGAGATCAGCATTAAGGGGTTATCTTCCTCAGTTACTTATCTTCTCAAACATCCACAGGTCATCAACAACTTTATAGACAATTGGTGAAATGCAAGTTCTTCCTGCTCAGAATGATAAGTAGCTGAAAAAAAATCCTCACTGGGCACAGCCTTACTGCTTTGTGCAAGTGTTTACTCCTTCAAGGGAAGTGTCATTGAAACAAGTGTATCAAACAGCTCTGTCTCTTAATCAGGTATTCTTCCCTTTTGCTGAGTAAGTGAAGTCTTAAAATGCCCACATTCTCTTTCAGTTCATGAATTCATACACTTATGATGAACTAGTAGGAAAAAAAGTGATGTTTAATTCCAATGCAAACTTTTTACGATGAAGAAACTTAAAACGTATTTGATCTACATCCAAAGTTAGACCGCACCCATCAAACCGTGCATGCACCCAACTTCCATGAAGCCACTATTAGTCCAAAGAATCTTTTTTCCTGAACCCTTGTATCTGATGTCAGGATGATGCTAAACCTTACTTATTTTGTATCCTCTTACCAAGACGTGCGTGTTATCAGGAATGTAAAAAAAAGTCACACGCTTCCAGTCTGACACATGCCAATCACATATGAAGACAGGAGAAAATTCAGACTTGGCAGATTTCACAAGCCTACTTTCTGACCACGCCGCATTCACTGCAAACTAAGCTTCACCTAAATCTTGTGGTCAGAACTTGATCAAAACTGAACATTCACATCTAAATTACATCACAGATTTTGAGTTCAGACAGGTCATTTAGTGCACTTGATGCAATACAGTTAATTTAAGTCCACTGTTTCTTATGATCCAATTATTTATTGACATTCATCTAATCTAACAAAAAAGTTACACTGCTGTATAGTATACTGTTTCTCATTATTAAGTAAGTATATTTTTCACAAAAGTATATGATTACAGAACAAATATTTTTTACTTTCTTTTAATTGCATTTGACACCACTGGCAGTTTCAATTCTGCAAGCTGAAGGAGAGGAAAAAGAAAGGACCCAATTAACTGCATCTCCCACCATAAGGCTAAAGACCATCTATTTGGAATGTACGTGTATACTTTCCTCAAATCATGGGATAAATTATATATGCCCACATGTTTACCAGTCCTGTGGTCTTTGTTCCTAATAAAGCGTACCAACGTGCCTGTACAGACCTGCAGGTCTGTGGTACCCTGACTATTTCTGGAATGCTTTTAATATATTGAAATTGTGTTTGCCTGTTTTCCTGCCTCTGATCCTGTGGCAGTTTAAAGTAACAGATCACAGTTGCCAGATCAGTGTTGTCACATGCAGTTACCTTAAGATTTCTTGGGCAAATGTTATCTTTTTGATGTTATTTTTTTTGAGGTTGCAAAACCCTTTCCTACCAACATTTCAATTTGAGACCAATTCTCAAAATATCACCTACAAAGCAAAGTTCCTGCATTAAAATCTCTCAGGAAAGTCAACTTGGATACAAATAATTTAGCTTTCGTTCTGTGCCTTATCTTTGCCGAGCACTTTTACAGTTCAGTCATCTATCAGCTCTCCAGTCTGTCTGGCAGGACGTCCATTTCTGAGGTACTTGAAATGATTCAATTTAAATGATTTACTGTAGACTCTCATATCTTTAGCAAATTGTTTCTCAGAATATCTTTTGGCCAGACTTATTATACTTTAAAATTTAATTTGCAAGAGGAGCTGCTTTTTTTTTTCCGTTTTATTTTCTTTGGAGAAAACCTCTACTTTTGAAAGATTTCTCCTTGTTTCTAAGAGATTCCTTAACTCCGCTATAAAATCCTACTTAGCTCTTGAAAATAAAAAGCAACAACAACAACGAAGTTGGAAGTCTTTGATAGACAGTATATATTTTATCCAACTTCCAATTCACAGTCTTTAAAGAGCTGCTTTACTACCTGCAAGCTTCAACTTCCTTACAACAACCACCCTTACAACTAGCAAAGGCAGAAGACTGGCATGGGAGCTTGGGAGCTGCAGCGTTCAGGTCTCTGGCTCAGTGAACTTTCAGTTCAGTCACATAAACATACTTATGGAGAGCCAGGTAAGAACCAGCTCTGCTATCCCAGACCCCCTATTCCAACATACCAAAAGTGACATTGATGCTTTCTGAAGACACCGCCTTCTGCAAGCTTGAGACTCGTATCAACAGGCTTCTTCCTTGAAAACACTAATGAAATTATCTCCTTCTGTACCTTCATGGTAGCAGGTTACTGCTCCAAACATCAAGAATATTTGTTCTATGCATTATAACCAGGATTGGAACTCGTGAGTTACAGTATGTTTCATATTTTATTTTATTTTTTTTAAGAAACATATTCAAAGACTGCAAACAAAGGATTTCATGGTAGTGGCATTAAATGGTAACATTTGGGGGCTTGACTGCTTTAGCTTATTAGAAGAATTAACTAAAGGTACAACCTATGTCAAGTATAAAAGGTCTATTGCCATCCTTACAGTTAAAGTAATCACCACTCACTAATTTGTGTAGCTGCACTAGTGTTCATCCAGAAGCATGGATAAATTGAACTTAAGTTTTAAAGAACTAATTACAGGTTGCTCCAATTCCTTGAACAGACAAGCTTCAAATGGAACCATTTGACATGAAACCCTACATATCTCTACATCAAGGTGTAGAGACTCCACAACAGCAGCCGCTGTCAACCACTGAAAACAATTCCCAAACATGGATCATAAAGAAGGCAGACTCGGCACTTACACTGTTAGCAATTTTTTTTACCCCCAATCCCTGCCCTTCAACCAAGCTCTCCCCAGTATAAAGATGATAACACAAATCACGTTTCCTAGCACTCCTAGCTGATAACCAGCAGAGACTGTAGAGTTGGGAGGTCTCAGTTAACAGCAGAAACCCTTTAGAAGGAACACAATTAAGACAGCGTCAGCTGCAAATAACTTGGCTGTGTTAGGTTAATATGATGTCAAGGTACACAACTAAGCCAAATCTTAAAACTAGCTGTATATTTAACTGATTTTTTTCCTATGAAGAGTCACTGATCATTAGCAGACAGAAAAAAACCTCATATTACTACAACTGAACTGTTAAGAAGTAAATCCAGCTTCAACGGAGGGGAAACAAAAAGCTGTGTGTTTATTAAACTGAGTTCTAAAATATCAACATTGCTAAGGAGGTCATCGTTACTGAGTGAAGTTCAATGACTGAAGGAGAAAAAAAAAAAATTGTAAATCCACAAGCTGTTGTTGCAAGTCAGTCAGTATTGAGCAGGAGATTCAAGGCTTGTAACTACTTTGGAAAAAACACAGGTTTTAAAACATTTATTCTTCATTCACGCCACTCAGCTGATGAGTAAAGCCAAACCAGAATAGGTTGGATAAACACCCAATAATCTCCACTGTAAAGTTAAAGTGATAAGCTGATACACATCTAGGTACATTTTTATTTTTTTAATGCTTACAAAGATTCAGCACTTTTAAGCCATGAGGGACAGACTTACTCCTAAACTAAGAAGCAATTAAAAAATTTAAGTACAACGTGGTAGGGATAGGGTGACACATTTAAACCCATTTTGTTAATAGTTACAATGCTAGCAAAATAGAATGATTTTTCCTTTTAGAAACAATATTGAATTTTAAGCTAGATCCGTTCTCTTGTAGTTATAAGCTTACTGATTTAAAATATGCCAGTCTGCAATTCTGAATCAGCATTTTCAGCTTTAATTCCAGCATCACATAAAGAGCTGAAAATCTGATCACCATGTCACAAGCTACTGGTTAATTATATCAACTCTTTTTTTCAGAGCTGTTCTTCATTAATTCATAATTAACAGGATTTGGTAACACAATCTGTACTACTAACTTTTAACAGCCTGATCATGTCAACTGAAAAAGGACAAGTTTTTTAGTTGGTGAACTCCAGAGCTCCAGTGCTTCTCTCACATGCTCAGCAGCACCCACTCCCTACAGTTCCTGCTGGACATACCCACCAAGCTCCTCCAACCCCTGCTACAATCAGACACTTTACACAAATGCTGTCCTCTTCCTCCTCCTACCTCACATGACACCGCTTTATCACACAGACCAAGGAATTTGACATGATTAAGATACAGAAGCTTATCTGCTGCCAGCAAACTGTTTCCATGATAGGGGCATCGGAAAGGGAAAGGGAAAATGGCAGAAAGCAATCCAACACATTTCAACATGTTCCAGGCACTTGGGTCGAGGTGGGGGGAGGCAGCAACAGCAAGTCATTATTTTAATGTGATTAAAATAACGGCTTCAAAAGATATGCTGGCTGGAAAATCCTGAATGTCTTTTCCTTAAATCCGTAACAGACTTAACATCTACGGAAGTTCTGCACAAACCCAAGTATTAGCAGCACGCCTGAAGAAGCAGAATCGTTGCTTGAAGTGCCCTATTCAGATTTTTAAAGGCTGCATGATTTTGGATAAGCTCTCCTTACTACTATGGATCACTGAAGTAGCAGCAATTCTGAAAGTATCCTAGGGTAATGTTTTCCTGTTTTACTTTAAAAGCTTCCTCAGCTATTAAGCTCTCATCTTCCAGCTTTCCATCACAGCGAGAGAAGCAGTGCAAGTGCTCCAGCTTAATCTGCTCATGCCAAAGAAACTTTCGTTTTGGCTCTTTTGAGACAAGACAATCATCAGCCTAGTGCTGAGGATACAGAGAACCAGGTTCTACTTTGTAAGGGCAATCTACGTTGAGAATTACACGTTTTTAAAATAATAATTAAGAACACAATCAGCCACGCAACACACACACATCTGTAATAAAGCAACAGGAGCAACACACAAAGCAAGTGCTTTTTCAGGAGAAAGGCAACAACTGTAGGAACGTTGAACAGGATCTCTGTCTTTTTTTTTTTTTTATATTCTCTTTGATTACTTTAGCTTGCACAATATGTTATCCCACATTGTATTTCATTTGTTTATGAGTATCTGGGCAGAGTTCCAGTGCTTTGATGCAACTGGTCACAGTGAACAGCTCAGTTCAGCATGAACACTACCACCAGCAGGGAAAGGTGGAGGAGATACAGCACCATTGTCACGTCCAGTACAGGACAAAGTCGAGACCAGCCAAGCAAAGAGGAACTGAGTTCCATGAAGTCGCTTCACCTCAACAGGAAAGAAAAAGTCTGACAAATGGAGGACTCTAGAAAAATATAATAATTTTCATGATTAATGCAGTTATCTTTTTCTAATCTGCATGAGAAAAACGCAGAGTACAGATACAGTATGAAAAAATATTACTGTCTGCAACTACAAATATTTAGCAAGAAGATCAAAGTCAAAGACTCAGGCTTTTCTGCATTGAAACTTCTCATGCTAGGAACAAAAAAAGCTTCAAACCAATTCACAATAGAGAATAAGGTATCAGATTACATGATTTTATGAAACATGCATGAGCCCAACTGTATGTTTAATTTTGGTTTGTTATTAGACTGCAAGACCAACTTCTTTTGACAAGTATTTACTGGAAACAGGCATTTAAGGCAGAAATACACTTGTATCACATATTCTGCTTCATCATTCATGTAGGATTGTCTAGAATCAATGACATTTGAAGAGTCCCACCAGTGTGACTGAAGTGGCACCAAATAAAAGAACAAACTGACCAAAATAAGAAGAAAGTTTTCATAAGACAGACCATGGGGCTCAGAGAGGACAATAAAGTTACATATAACAGGAGGATTGCAGGCCTCTAGGATGCTGAAGTATGGTTCCACCAGGGCTGGTAACTGACAGATGACAGAGAATATAATCTATGTTTACATGAAATGCCATATATCCATGAGTAAACACTTATTAAACAGTTCCTCTTATCAAGCCTTGGAAGGGGTGTGCCTAAACAGATTTCAAGCCCATGTTTACCTCTCTTCCTCCATTTTCAAGCCAATGTTTACCCCAGTTCCTCCTTGCTGGATGGGAAAGGTGAGGGATGGTAGGAAAATGGAGACAAATATGTTGAAAGATACACTGGGGAGAAGGGGAGAAAAAAAAAAAAAAAAAAAAAAAAAAGAGGAAAAAAAGGCACTCAAGAGCATGCTTAAAAGTCCCACAAACAACATCTAGCCTCTCTCTAGGCTTAGAAAATCCAGGGGCTGAAAAGCAACAAAACTACAGCAGCTTGTTTAGAAAAATGACCCTCAACAGGGCTACTACAGTCATCCTGCAAAATAGATATGCCCCCATAACACGTGTGTGTGTTGGGACAGTAAGGACTGACACTAAGTAAGGTAGTTTGGGTCAACTTTGGTCAATTCTACATTGGTAATATGCAAAAATACTTCAGTAACCGTCCTACTCTGCCCTACCTTGACCTCTTTGTCAGTACTACATGCAAGGGGATTTTAAAAGTCTAATTTCTAGCAAAAAGAGTAAAGCTATCTGGGACATGGAATGTTTCATATCAGAGAAAGGCATTAAAAAAGCATTTTTAAAAAAATCAACTTTACAAACTTGCTGAATCTTAAAGTAGAGTTTTATGAGGTAGTTTCAGAAAATGGCCCCAACAGGTCCCTTGAATGTTTTAACAGTTCAAAGTCTGAGCCCCCCCTCACACAAACCATGTGGGACAACAGAAGCTGAAGGGAACGCAGCCTGCCCAGCAGCAAAGAGTCAACACCGAATTTCATTTAACCTGGTGAAATGGTTGGGGGTAATGCAGCCAGCCTCTCTACATTTCAGGGAGAGCTTGGGGTTTTGTTTCTGTTTGGGGAGAAGGATGTTTGGGATTTTTTGGTGTGCTTTTTTTTTTTTTTAAGAAAAATCAATTCAGGTAATATATTTAAACACAGATTTAGATTAATCTTCAACCTTACTGTATTTTTGTACCATTTGCTTTTAGACTATTGCTTAGACAGAGGAGGAAATAAAAATGCAGTCATTTTACCATATTCTCCCGTTATAATGCATGCACCAGATTGGAGTTATTGAATAAGCTCATAAACCCCCAGGTTACATTCTTTTTCATCTGCAGCCTTGCCTTTCAAGTGAGCACTACTCTTATTAAAAGGACCAGAGACTGTCCTCAGGCATACCCTGTCTTTGAAGATGAAGCCCCAGCTACATTTTATGGAAAAGACCACTCAGGTCTTACCTTCACTAAACTGCACAGCAGGTTTAAACAATTACGCAAGACAGTGGACTTTGATTCCAGGCTCCTCTTACTCAGTCTCAAGTTTTAAAAATAATATTTTCTTTCTGCTAGGGCAGTCCTGAAATAAATGTTCCAAACAGTGATGATCCAAAGGCATTAAAGAAAAAGTTACAGCTTAAACAGCGTGACACAGATTATGAATAAAGAAACCCTTCCCATATGGAAAAGTTTTAGAAATTTGACATTTCTTTTCAATATGTGTTAATCAGAAAGACAGTAGTGAATTCTGACTGCTTCAGAAGAGAATCAAAACTCTTGGGATATATTACACAAAAGAGCAATTGCAAAGAAGGAAGAACAATCTTATAGTTTCTTTTAAAACTTAACTATTAACAGTATTTTCTTAAATGGCTGGGAAAGTCTGCAGTTTGGAGCCAGCCACATGTTACTTATCAATGCTTCAAATGCAGGGTGAGTAAGAAAGGCCATGTCTGGTTCCTTTTGCAATAGGGGAAAATCTCTTTTGAAGTCTTTGAGGGACTGATGGGGGAGAAAGTGTCAGGAAAAGGGTATGACAGGTTTTGCACAGTGAGGGGCAAAAAAAGCCTGAAGTAAAATCTCTTGTCTAAACTGGGCAAAGAGATAGAAACCTCTCCTTCAGCACTGGAGTCGTCAGATAAAAAGTCTGAGACTCTTGTATCTTTTTTCCAGCGACACATGAATTCCTTTTTCTGCTTTTTGCCAGCTTCTCATCTTACCAAAAGCCTGCAGGAGAGGCCAGTCCAGCACCGAAGGGGACACAGCCATGCTGGGGCTCCATGTACAGTAGTCAGTTTCCCAAGATCCCAGGAAAACAACTTGTATTTTAAACACCCCAAGCATCACAAAAGACTTCAATTTAAAGGTGGAAGTTATCATCTGAATGATCTTAAAGCAAAATTTAAAGGATCAAGAAATTATTCTGTTTTCAAGAAACAAAAGGCATTTGATGAACATCACTGCCAATATCACTGTTTTGCTCTGGGACAGGATTTCTCTCCTGTATTTACTATTCTGCGCAAGTAACTAACCTAAAAAATTCCACATTGCCTGCAGCGTAATCATAATTATCCATCGGCAGGTTAAGAAGTAGACACATTTCGTTTTTACCAGCACTGTAAGTTGCTCTGCCCTTCTAAATTCCCATACTGTTGAAAACGCCAATCAAAACCAAAACTTGTTATTTTTCTCATCAATCACAAAAATAAATGTTTGATATAACTAGTCTCCAAAAGCTGCATTAAAAGTAAAAATTTGAGAGGTTAATTCCATACCAACTGTATTCATAGCTGTAGCAAACTGCTTTTGCATGTATTGCATGAACAACCTACACAGCAGAAGACATGCAAACTCAGCGTTAACTCAACAGGGCAGAAAGCTCCAGTTCACTACCCTCATTGCCCACAAGTAACAGTTTCATGCACTCTTTGTGGAAGAAAGAAGCTCAGCGCTGTTCAATTTGAAGTGCACAGAAGTATGCAGTAAACTTTTATTAATAAAAGCCACCGTTTTTATATTTTGATAATGTGATAATGAATACTATCCCCTAGGATACATAATAATAAATACTATCCCCTGTGATACAGAAGTCTCTGAAAGAAAATTTCCTTTAGCATGTCTGACCAGGAGGTCTGGTACCTACAAACAGTAATCCTGTTGCAGTTTCTGAACTCTAATAGTGAAAATAAATATTTTTTGTACAACCCTCAACCCTGTTTTGTTACCAAAACAGGGCTCTGAATTGGTTAGTGTCAGGCTACAAATAGGAAACAAACTGAACATAAATAACGTGCTGAGGTCTGCTAATTACTGTGATGATTGTCAAAGCTGCTAGTACCAAATTCACTCATCTTTGATGGTACTTATCAGCTGGTCATTGTACCCAGTTGTACAAATAGGTAATATCCACCTCACTGTGGCTGGAACTTTCAGGACGACTCTATATCCACACACATAAGAAATTTCATTACATATTTAGAGTAAATATTATGCACTATTACTCAGACTTACACACACACACCAAAGCTATGTTACAGTTTCATCCCATGAAAGTATTTTGCACAACATTAATGAGATCAAAGTAATTGTGGATTTTTTTTGTCTGTGCTTTTTAGTAAAACCACTTTAAAGTGGCAGTTTGCTGATTCAGTTCCCCTCCTCCTCTTTAAAATCATTACACTAAACGACAAGCAACAGCACAGCCAAGAATTCAGACAGTAAAGTATTTTAACTACCTTGAATTTTTCCACAATTCTCCTTGCTCTAGTAATGTAGTTGACCTGTAAAACAGAAGAAAGAGATTACTGATTCCTGGTAGGCTTTTCAATATTACTAGAATATACTGTACACTTAAAACTTACAAAAGCATTAACACAACATTCAGTTTCTTGAAATCTTTTTCAGAATATTTAATGGAATTACATTTTACTTTGTTAATATAACACTTTTTTCATATACAAAAAATCTCAAAGGGAAGTCTCACTTAAGAGCGCCTAGTTGGGAACCTCATCATTTTGCCTCATGCACACTGGGGTACAAATCATAAGTAAAATCCAGTCTACCTACTGAATTTTTAAAATAGAGCATAACAGCCACAACCCACAGTTCCTCTTCTAGCCCAGCAGAAGCTGAACTCTAGAGCAGCTGCTATGCTGCTGAGCAGGCAGGCTCTGGTCCAGTGGGGAGCCAGGGAAAGGAACACAATACCTCTCTTTGAAGGTTGACAACTGCTGGTGAGCAAAGTTCATAAGGAAACAACCGCCTTGCTCTGACCCTTTCCCACCACTGAGCAGCTATGGGTTTTCCTCTTGCCTTCATCTTCTAACATGAAAGTAAAATGAATAAATAAAGTAGCAATTGTTCTATCGTCTTTTGTCTTCTCAGTCTCTGAGCACAAGTTGTCTTCTATCAAACTTGACAAATCTATTTCTATCATCTTCCCTTTTCCCTCAACCACTCCTCCAAGGAAAAGCAGTTATTCCCTGGGGGCCAGGGGCCAGACTCTTTGATTTCATACATGCATACAAAACATATGTTACATTTTCTTTTCTAAGATCTATACATTGCAAATTAGACATTTTATGCATTGTGAAAACACTAAGCTCAGCCTACCATCAGGCACAGGCAGTACTTCTCACCAACTTGTTAACCCATTTTTACTTATCACATTGTAACAGCCCCTTTCAACCATCACCAGCTTTTTCCCTTTTAATCTTTCATGACTACAATACAGTATCCTCAAGCATTACTGTTTAGGTCTTCTTGGTATGTACAAATATTTCACCAGTTTCAACAATTCAGCAAGCTGGCTATCCCATTCCCTATCACCACTAAAAGCTGGATTATTCAATGTTCTGTATGAATTTCAGCAGTGAAGAATTGATTTCCAAAAAACTAATGTGCACAAAAAGCAGGCAAGTAGAAATACACAAAATTGCTGTAAGACATTATTCTCACAAGATACTCTGAAGCAAAAAACAAAACTTCCAAGAGAACCATGGTTAAAATAAGATGTTGCATGCGTGCACAAATTGCCTATTTCCCTGAATTACTTTGTTACAGAAGCTCAGTTCCTTGCTCACTTGAAATATATATGTTGCCATAAACATGGCATTATTTTCAGCAAGTTTGTATTTAGGAATGAACAATGTACTAATACAGGTAAACAGCCATAGAACTATTTCATCTACTTTCAGATCTGACAAGAATACAGATTTAGGAGACAGAACTGGCTCTAGCCAGGTGCTCTGCATGGGGCTTGGGCATATTTGCTTATTTTGCTGTCCTGCCAACTGCTCCCTGGCAGAGCATACAAAGTGATGGCAGTGACTGGGGAAAGAGGAGGAAATGTATTGGCATCAAAAAGTCGTGTTAGATCAGGAGCCCTCCACAAAGTCAGGAATTTAAACACTTTAACGTGACTGTTTATTCTTGGCATGAGTACGATTTATTTTTCATCTACTTCACACTGATAGAGATAAGGGAATGCTATTTCTATGCAAGTTCCCGATACATTATTTTAAGCCTAGCCAGCACCCGCAAGAAATCCCATCTTGCAGGCTAGCAGCTATTGTTTCTAGAAGGTATTGGTAGACCACTCTTAGACATGAAAATTCAATATTCTTTCCAATCTTGACAGCTCTGGGTACAATAGCACTGGTTGGCAGAATGTAGAGGCACCCACTTATTATGGCGTTTAACACTACTTTATTTCCCCCGGAGCTGTACAGCACCGCTAGCTCCCATAGGGACCAGGGTACCCCCAGGCAAGCTACAGCCACCTTGCTTGGCTGTGTCCCCATCTCTGGGCACTGGAGACCCTACAGCTCTCAGCAAAAGAAGGGAGTGGGGGAAAGACCTGAAGCCAAGAACTGTAACACTCCAAACATCGTACAATTCTGAGGAGATTTTTTCCTGCCCTTTGTCACAAATGCTTTGCTACAACCCCTTTCTTCTTTACATCCCTTCTCACTAGTATCGCTCAACGCATTTTCACAAGCTCTTGCTCCCTCCTCAATTCAAAAATCTCATTGTCAAAGAAATCCCAACAAAAAAAACCTTGACAATTGTGAAACTGCTATGTTTGGTGCCATGACCTAATTCACTCTGCTTAATTCATCGGGGTCTTTTCATCCCATTCTATCCACCCCTTGAGTGTAAGCAAGAAACTCTGACCTAGGCAGTGGCCAGCAGTTGTCTTCACTACACTTAACATTGTTTAGGCCATACTTTTAGCTCTTATTTAGTAATTAAATGCATCTATGGCCAAAATAAAAATCATACATCCAGTAACAAAGGATGCAGATCATACCAATTCTGGGGAAAAAAATCTGAGAAGAAATAACAGTCGTGCAGTGAAGAATCAACTCAAAGGCAGATTAAGGAAAATATTAACTGGAAGACATTCTTGGATAAACAAATTAGGAAGAGAGATTGATTTTAACTGAAGACATGACAGCCGTAAGACAAATATTGAATATGAGCAGCTTCAAAAAAAGGAATACATCTGAATAAATGTATGTCAGAAATCAGACATAGTATACAAATCCTAACATGATATTGAAAATGCAAGTACAAATTAAATGTTAAATGAGGGTTTCAGCCTGTAAGACAAAAGGATTTGTATTTCAGAGATAACATTTCTCTTCTTGAGTATTGAAGTGCCACTTGGTTATTTGAGAGCTAGCTCTCCCCCACTCAGAGAAGCAACATTTTAGAGCTGCATCCAGAAACTATGAGTAATCACGATGACAGACAGTCAAGGAACTGATGGGATATCCCAAAGAAACATGTCCTGGAATGAAAATATGATCATCCAGCAACTACTCATACTATAATGACTGATCAGCATGTATAAGGAAAATACACTTCTGGTTTGAATCCAGATCTTAAGCATAAAAAGTAAAGCCCTAGTAAATATTTAAGAGAATTTTAAGTTCCAAACTGAAGAGCTGGCAGCTAATATGTTGTTTTTTTTAACAAACAAAACCATCAAAAGATTGTGCAACTCTAAGAGTCCTTAAGGAAACAATTGGGAATTTTTCATAACGTGGTATTTCCTTATACCACTGACCACAGAAATGCAAACAGTTCCACCAAACAGAGATTTCTTCATTGGAAACAGCTGACAATGTAACCATGTTTCCATCTTTTCCACTCTCAGTGCTCAGCATACAAAATAGATGATATAATGGGATACAGAAGTGCCGTACCAGGGCCACAGGATATCTTTACTACAACTCAGCACCTGAAAGGCTTTACAAGAATATATTTCCTGAGGGAGAGAGAGCAAACTTATGTTTAATTAATCGAGCATCTTTGTCTAATATATTTTTCTGCTGAGATTTCTACTACTTTGTTGATTTCCCCAAAATGCTGTCAGGATCCTTATCAACTAGAAACAGACCCCTAGCCTCAACCATAACTCATATCAGTCACAAGACTCAGTTCTGCAACATTCCCTTCCTGACAGTAAGGCAGGTGATGCTAGTGAGGAGCACTGGCACAAAACCATGGGTTTTTGCTTGTCAGGTGGAACTTGTCAGGTGGAAAAAAAAAGGTAGTACTACTGGTAGTATACCCTTCGTACCTTATACAATATACCCCATGTTAGTCTAAAGAATAGATCTCCTCATCAGTTTCTCCATTTGGGATTATTATTTGAGCAATGCCAACCAACACTGACTACCTCCAAAGCAAGCTGGAAATGTTGGTGTAATGTGATGGGCAATAGCACTCTTGGCACTCTCAGACTACCTTCACACCCTGCACAAGGAGACCAAGAATCAGAGATATCCCAAGGAAAAGGCAAGACAGGCCTTATAAAAGGGACTTCATTCTCTTGACAGCTAATTACCAAGTAACTATGATGGAGAAAGCAATTTACAATCTGTGCTGAGCTTCATGCTGTGAATACAAAAAAAAAAAAAAAAAAAAGAAATGAACATAAGCAATGGTAAAAGCAGAGAGTATTGTCAGAATTCAGGAAGGCACCAGGAATGCTATAAGGTGCTAATCATAGGCACCCTGACAAACATCTGTCATTACAAATTTGCAACTCAATTAAGCCAAGATTTTAATCAGGGCTACAACTTTACTTAATTCTCTCCATTGCAGCTGAAGGAAAGCAAGGGGAATAAGTCATAAAAATAGAGCCAAACTGAAATGTGCTACAGAGAGACCAAATTGTTTTCAGAAGGAAAAAAACAAAACAAACAAAACCCATGAAAGACAAAGCTTTATGGAGTTAGTGTGCCAAACAAGTAAAGAATTTTGCATGGTAGAAAAGACAAATGTCTTAACTTCAGATAGAGACATTAAAAGACTTTGCCTGTGTGGAAGACTGTTTACAGTCTTATTACCCTGGTAGTCAAGGAAACCACTCTTAGAAGATTTCAAATTTTGGAGTTCCCCTTTTAGGACAGAACATGGAAAAATTCTCCACATTCGTCAAAAAAAGATAATGGGATACTGATCTGGTGTCCCACATGAGGATAAACAGGGCCACAAGGCTTTGACAGCACACTTGTCTCAATGGCACTGCAAAGGAAGAGGTCACCCCCATGACCAAAACGTGCCTATACTATGCTTTTAATCTTCTGAGGTCATAAATGATAAATCAGCCATTGCAAGTCTCCCATAATATTTTCACATACAAGACCATTTACCAGGAGTTAAATGGTTTTCAACTAAAGCCCTAATAGAATTAAACCTGGCCAGGGTCATCAAGGACAACAAGAAAAGCTTCTATAGGTATGTTGGTGTAGATGCAGACCCTTTCTGGAAGGAAACAGGAGACCTGGTTACCCAGGACTTGGGGAAAGCGGAGGTAGTCAACAATTTTTTTTACCTCTGTCTTCACTGGCAAGTGCTCCAGCCACACCACCCACATCGCAGAAGGCAAAGGCAGGGACAGGGAGAATGAAGAGCTGCCCACTGTAGGAGGAGGTCAGGTTCAAGACCATCTAAGGAACCTAAAAGTGCACAAGTCCATGGGACCTGATGAGATGCATCTGCAGGTCCTGAGGGGAGTGGTGGATGAAGTGGCTGACCCACTATCCATCATATTTGACAAGTCACGGAAGTCCAGTGAAGCTCCCACTGACTGGAAACGGGGAAACACAACTTCATTTTTACCAAGGGAAAAAAGGAAAACACAGAGAACTACAGGCCAGTCAGTTTCACCTCTGTGCCTGACGAGTTCATGGAGCAGATTCTCCTGGAAACTATGCTAAGGCACATGGAAAATAAGGAGGTCATTCGTGACAGCCAGCATGGTTTAACTAACAGCAAATCGTGCCTGACAAATTTGGTGGCCTTTTGTGACAGGGCTACAGCACTGGTGGATGAGGGAAGGGCAACTGACATCATCTACCTGGACTTGTGCAAACCATTTGACACTGTCCCACGCGACATCGTTGTCTCCAAACTGGAGACACACGGATTTGACAGATGGAGCACTCAGTGGATAAGGACTTGGCTAGATGACCACACTCAAAATGTTGCAGTCAACAGTTCAATGTTCAAGTACAGACCAGTGACAAGCAGCTTTCCTCAGGTATGGGTACCAGCACTGTTTAACATCTTTGTCAGTGACAGGGACACTAGGAATGAGTGCACCCTCAGCAAGTTCACCAACGACACCAAGCTGAGTAGTACAGTCAACATGCTGGAGGGAAGCAATGCCATCCAGAGGGACCTTGATAGGCTTGAGATGGGCCCATGCAAACCTCATGAAGTTCAACAAGGCCAAGCAAAAGGTCCTGCACCTGGGTCAGGGCAATCAAAGCACAAATACAGGCTGGGCAGAAAATGGATTGAAAGCAACCCTGAGAAAGACTTGGGGCTGTTGGTGGACAAGAAGCTCAACGCAACCTGGCAGCGTGCATTTGCAGCCCAGAAAGCCAACGGTATCCTGGGCTGCATCAAAAGAAGGGCGACCAGCAGGTCAAGGGAGGTGATTCTCCTCTTCTATTCAGCTCTCCTGAGACCCCACCTGGGGTACTGCATTCAGCTCTGGGGCCCTCAGCATCAGAAGGACATGGATGTGTTGGAGCAAGTCCAGAGGAGGTCACAAAGATGACCAGAGGGCTAGAGCTCCTCTCCTAGGAAGACAGGCTGAGAGAGTTGGGGTTGTTCAGCCTGGAGAAGCGAAAGCTCTGGGGAGACCTTATAGCAGCCTTCCAGCACCTTAAGGGGACCTACATGAAAGCTGGAGAGGGACTTTTTACAAGGGCCTGTAGAGACAGGACAAGGAGTAATGCCTTTAAACTGAAAGGGGGTAGATTTCGATTGGGTATTTAGGAAGAAATTCTTTACTGTGAGAGTGGTGAGGCAGTAGAATAGAACAGGTTGCCCAGAGAAGTTGTGGATGCCCCATCCCTGGCAGTGTTCAAGGCCAGGCTGGATGGGGTTTTGGGCAACCTGATCTAGTGGAAGGTGTCCCTGCCCATGGCAGGGGGGTTGGAACTAGACTATCTTTAAAGTCCCTTCTAAACCAAACCGTTCTATGATTCTGTGAGTTACTGAACAGGAAGCTAAACATTTCAAGATAGGCTTTATTTGAACTACTGCATCTTTATCTTTTCTTTCTAAGAGATGTACACAAAACTCTCAAAGCACTGACCTTCCAAAGCACACTCTTGGTCTTGGAGAAATCTGCTTTTCTAAAGTTACAAACATATGAAGCCTCCCCTCCTTTTCAGAGGATACTGAAGATCTAAACATAAATTATACAAAGCAGCAGCTTGGTTTAATTACAAATAGTACAGCAAAAATTTTCCCAATTATCTTAAGTAGATAAGAAAAAAACACATCAGCTGATATGCCAGTCTGTGCTGAGATTTAGAAGACTGCTCAAAACCTATCAGCATCCTAGAGAAAAACATACACCAAAATATTTTCAATTTAATCTTAATCTTAGTGAAGATACTATAGAGAACTACCCAGACTCTGCAGGCTGTAAGGCAAGGCAGTAGTTAGAGCACACCACATATTTCCACAATTAGAACATAGTAATATCAAGCTATGCAAGAAATGATTTGCTAGTTTTCATTAACATGTACGGTTCATTTTTATTTTTTCCTACAGTTGTTGCACCAAGATGCATGTTCAGAATGGCAAGAAACTACTAAGCAGAGTCTATGTAACATTTATATTCAAGTTGAACTGGCACCACAATCAGTGGAAGCTTTTTTTTTTTTTTTAAGGAAGCAAAGATTAATTTTAGAGAAATGTTACAAATCAAAGCTATTGAAGAATATTTGAAAAGCTTTAATTACAGCTTCTGTCTGAATTAAATACATACGAAAATGAACATGCTCATTCACTATTACCATAGGGTTTACAGTTTATAACAACACCTGTTATTCCATTTTACTTTTGTCATCTGATAAATCCCACTACTGAAGGCTCAATGCTCAACAATCCAGTGTTGTGAAGAATATAGCTGCTGTCTGGTATCTACTCTAATTACTAACTGTTTCTCAGCAAGTTTGTAAGAGTAGTTTCAAGTGGGGTATTTTAAGTACTGCATTATTAATTTTTCATATAAATACAGTCCAAGCAGTGGGAAATGGCAGTTTCAGAATTCATCTGAATGGCCTTAAGGATCCAGATGCGTTCTGTACAGTTCTGCAACAGGCATCCCAACTGGCATCAGGAAAATAATTTCAGCATTACATACTTCTACTCCCTTTGCCTACTTAAAATGAAATCCCTACTGAGATCAGCATTAGTCAAGCTGTATTCATTCATATTTGTTAATATATTGCATCTCTTTCAGTGACAGGTACTTCAAGCCACACAAAATACAAACACTAACCATGGCTTCAAAAAGCCTGTCAAGGGGAGGTGAACAGTGGTCCTTTAACTTTCATCATGAAAAATGAAAAAGCGTATGTTAAAGCTACACACAATACATTTAAGCAAAATGATTTTCAAGCTATGTCCAAGGTTTGGGTAATTGTAAAGAAAAAATCCCACTTAGCATCTTCCTATTGCTGTTTAATGCCCCTGAACTTGCATCCTAATCTTTTTCCCTCTCCAGGTTTTTTGGGGTTTTTTTTTTTTGGTTTGGGTTTTGTTTTTTTTTCCACACTCCACATATATTCCAGTATTCAGACTCTTCAGATTTTAAATCTCTCCTGGAAGAAAATTATAAAAAGAATAATGTATCTTGCATTTCTTTTTTAAAAAGAGAAGGAAATGTAAAAGCCCGACATTACTCCTTTCTCACCTTTTGTTAGCACAGGTTTCCTGCTTTCTTCTTGTCCCCAAGATAAAATCTCTTTCTCATTTTCTACCAGCCTTTCAGGGTCAGCTCCAACTCATTAGCTTATTCTACAATCTCATTACTGTCATCAGATTTCACCTACTCAAATGACATACTCACTCCACTTCTTAAAAGTTGCTCTCAGTTTTTCACCAGAAACCATCCATGCCAACCAATCCTACCTAGCAGTTTGCAGGATCCCACCCTCAGCAACGCATACTCACCTAGAAATGCCAATACTGTTAACTGTTGTAAGAAATAAGAAATCCCACCCTCCACTCATTGCAGCTCCCTCCTTTAATACTTTGCTCCTACTTCTACATTCAATTTTCAGCACCATCCCCTGAACTTACAGCACTTCATCTTTGGCCTGCTCCCCCTTTTCCATTGCCATGTGATATGAGAGCTACCCATAAGCACTGCTTTGTCTAACCTCCTATAAATCATAAATATACCAGTTTACCACTAGGAAATGGCCCTGCACCTATCTAGCCTTTTAAATTCTCAATCTGACATCCACAAGAGAACATTTTTACATTTTTAATCACCTCATCCGCAATCAGAAGCAACTTCTTGGTGTTGTATGCAGACCATCCACCTCTTGCTCTGCCCAAGACACTCACTACAGCATCAAAGCTTCAAGAACAGAATGGGCACTTCGGGGAGCAAGAGCTCTGCTCCCTTGGGCTCCATCACGCAGGTATGTGATACACCATTTTCATTAGACTTGCATGTGAAAAACACACTTAAACATTTGCAGTTATAGTGCTGTTACAGAGACAGTTGTCTGCCT
The DNA here is from genome assembly GCF_023634155.1 of Falco peregrinus. Lineage (NCBI taxonomy): Eukaryota > Metazoa > Chordata > Aves > Falconiformes > Falconidae > Falco > Falco peregrinus. The sequence continues at coordinate 32,995,434 of NC_073721.1, read as the reverse complement.
AAGGATAAAAAGCAAGGCAAGTTTCACAGGGAATCTTTCCATCTTTTTCCACATGAGAATGTGCTAGATTTTATTGTTACTATACTACATTTCATTTCAAGGCATGTTTTTTTTGCAAACTGCCTTTGCCATTTCACTCCTAAAAAATGTCCATTCAGGATGTTTTTACTAAGAAGTGATGCTTGATAACTCGATGCTTCAACCACCTCTGCTGCCACCGATTACTTTCTAATCTCATCTTTTCCTTTACTACTATGTTGGGTTTATTTCTAAGCCATCAAATCTACATCACCTCTACACCTGCACTAGCACAGTTTTCTCTTTCAGCTATGAAGCCGAAGCATTACTCCCATTCTACTTCAGCAACATTACTTCTGAAGGTTTCCAGCAAGGTTACCATCATTCTTTCCGAGACTGCCCAAACCTGCTTCATACTGTGCCCAAAAACAAGAAGAGAAGAATGGAAATAAAAATGAAGCCCTGCAGCTGAAGTTTTGAGGGGCTGGAGAGGATTTTCCCCACACTCCCAATTGTTATTGAGGCAATCAGCCCAGTCACATCGATGCACAGCACAACCTCTCATGAGCAATCTCTGTGCCCGATGACAAATAATCAATGTGTCACAACATAAACTTCAATTGTATGGTATTATTTTCTTCCAGTATCAATTTATGGATAAAGCCATAGCTAGATTCATGATGCCAGTCTTGCTGCAAAACTAATAATGGACAATAAACATACAGAACTTTAAATATTTTTCCTCATCTACGAAGTACCGAAACACTTATTTATTGAAACAAGCTGTATTTGGAAGATTGTGATTTGTTTACAAACTGACCAACTCCATTGGTTGAACTCCATTCAACAGATTATCAGTATTCTTCCTACTTTATTCTGATATTATAAACAGAAACATTGCCTCTTTGTATTCTTTATTGACTCTCATTAAATGCTCAGTGAAGACCCCAAACCTGAGAAAGAATAAAAACCAACTTTTTTTTTTTAAAAAAAACCCCTCTGTACCTCACTTATTCACTTTTTACTTCTAACAAAGCTTAATTCATCCAACCTCCACCCTAACCCCTGGGAGCATCTTGTACTTTCCAGCATCTGGACTGTATTTACTTTACTAAGAAGAAAGTTAAATTTGCTCATGAACAAAGAAAATCCCCTTACTATCTTCCCGTCTTGTCTGCATAGTTATTTTTTAAATTCTTATTTTCTTAAAAACATTATTGTGCCCTCTGGGGAGCTCGCACAATCTTCCTTGTGAGTTCTATGGAGGTCACGCAACTTCTTCATTTACCATCTTCTAACATTGTCTTTTTATTATCCAAAAAAAAAAAAAAAAGGGGGGGGGAAGAGAAATTACTATTTTTCCCCTCTGTTTTAACCTTCTCTTCACAAAAGGCCTTACGGACAGCACAGAAGTTCACGTATGATGGATTAGGATAGTAGCCATTGTGCTGAGGTGTTTGTTTAGACAGTAAAAGTAACAGTTTTGCAAATGAAAAATGATTGCAGAACTAAGATCAGAAACAAATTTTATGAGGAACATAGACACGTGTTTACTTTTGAAGCTGTACCCATTTTGATTGTATCCCTCCCCCTGGTAGCTCATGCTAGTGCAGGACTGCTGCATCTCTGTCCCTCCACTTTTCATCAAAATATCTGTGTTGTGACCCCATTACCAACACTATGGATACAAACGTGCCAAGGAACACTTCCCAAAAAGGTGCAGACTGCAGAAGACAAGCAGCTACCTCAAACTGCTTTTTACTGTCGACCACATGTTCTTAAACCCCACCTACTTTTATTTGGTTTTATCTGAGCTGCTGTATAATGCTTCCCCTTTAGTGCATTTTATAACCCTATTTTTCAAGGCACACTATCGTTTTTGATCAAAAGTAGTGAACTATAGCTTATGACTAAACGCTATTTTTCAGCTTTGCTCTGCTCCACTTGACATGCACCAGAAATCTTCATCAAGTTTAAATGAAAGCCAGATTGGCCCCTTTGTTACAAAGAAAATTAATGAAAGCAATGAGCAATGCATGACATGCTAACTTTTTAATTAGGAATTGAAGGTTCCTGATGCTTTGTGATGCTTGACCCAAATGCCTGACTAATTTAAAATATTAATTTAGTTTAATGAGCTAATTTACTACCTGTGATAAGGGAAAAATGCCAGTGTAGAACTATACAGCAACATAAATTAGAAAACACATGCTAGAAGAAAAACACCTTTCTACAGGGATGATTGCCTGAAGAAAACTGCCTGCTGTTGTTTATTTTCAAGTTGAACCTCTGAATTTAATTCAAAGAAGTGACCCTTCAGAGGCATAATGATTTTTAATGTTTATGTCAAGTATCTTCTGGTCTCTTCAGCAACTCTTCTCGAATATCAAGGAGTAGAAGTTCAACTACAGATGTGCAGGAGGCTGCATACCACCACCACAGTAAATTCATTAGAGCAGGAAATACACAGTCGAGAGGTAACAATGAATTAAAAACATAATTGAACATGCCCATGTGAGAAGTCACTACTGAAGTGACTCACCCAAATACTACCATGTATAAAATAATGAAAAATAGATAGTTAAAATTTTGCATAAAGCTCTGTGGCCACAAAAATCCTTGGACCAGCATAATTAAAGGGATAAAGCTGGGGCAGAAACACTTCCCTTGCCAACATTTACCTCTTCCATATCCGTGAAATGAGGGCTTAATGCAATATTAACAAAACCAAACATTCTGCTTCCCTGCATTTGTAGTTGCCAGTTTCTACACTGACTCAATACAATCCCTTCCCAGTTTTTCCCTCCTCACCTCCAAAATCCACAAAGGACCATCAGTATGAATGAACACAGTTTTCCATTAAAATTAGCTGAAGCATAGTGAAGATGCCACACTTCTCTGTTTTAGGGAAGTATTGCCAAGTTATTTATCAGAACAAAACCCTAGGAGATTTGTTACCAGTTGAGCAACACCTCCCACTAACAAGGACATTTTGCCCTCTTTATGTGCTTTGAAGCTGTTCAAATTTGCCCCAGACTATGTAATACTTTTTTCTTTTGCAAGTGAAGACATGGACAAAACACAGTTAGGCAAATAAACTTCCTTTTCTTGAGACACAAGCTGAATGTTTCACGCAAGCTACTTTTACTTTCAGCAATGACAACTCCTTGCAACTTAATCAAAGGAATAGCAATCACAGCCTAGCAGGCTATGTTTTCTAGAGCACCCATGTTGGAAAATGATCAGTAAGAAAAGGTTCACTGCTGAGGAAAGAAGAATCTGCAGAGAAGGACCAATGTATTTGCACTTAGTGTGCATCAATTTGATTTTACGTGTTTCTAATAGAAAGAACATGAAGTGACTTGATTCTCAGTCTGCCTCTATGGTATCAGACTAGTTTCTAAGGAAACAAGGAGAATCCGAGGCAACAAGATTTCTGCATTTGTGCTGCTTCTGTAGCAAACACAGCATCGGCTGCAGAAGGTGCATGAAGCAAAATCCCTCCAAGCCAATTAAGGAATTGAATCTTGAGCATCCTGAACTAGCAATTTAACCAGCAACCTCACTGGTGAAGCACACCCATCTATTCAAGGAGGGAGAGCACAGAGGTGTGAGGAGGATGCACACCCACTCATCACCAGTACCAGTCTTCCTCTCTCAACAACAGTGCAGGAAGAAACACTAAAAATAAACTGTAATACAGTTGGCACTTAATATAATCTGCTTGTTCATGCATGCCGCAGTTCCTCTGTGACTTTTAAAAAGAAAATCTGACTGCCCACATCTTGTGGTATCTCTTTCAGAGGGAAAGCAAATTTTTAACTAGTGAGGCAGCAAGAATCTTCTTTCCAAGAACTCAAAGCAGACCAGGTAAAGGGTGCTGATTTTCAGGAGCTTCCACACGATGAACTCCAACTAGGTTTCCTTGCCACCATGAGCACTGGACTTTGGAGAGGCTCACCCCAAGCCTCCCTGCCAGTCAGGCTGGTGGCACAGGGCTGCTTTAGATGATGTCCTCGTCTGGTGCTGCACCCTATGTGCAAAGATTGCATTCAGGATGCAGTCAGACCCAAGGACAGCTACATCAGGTAACTCCACACAGTTAGGTCCTCCAGGCCAAAATAATCAGAATTCTTTGGAGAATTTAAAACTTCAGAGGTACACGGTGCACTTCTGAAACTCTGAAATGAAACATTCCTTCTAGCAACCAGTCACATAACCCACTGCTTAGCAATGGAGGTTGCACGTGTGTATGTGTCTGCAAGCAAAACAAGTTGCATTATCCATCATCCTCACGACACAGCAAGACAGTTTCTCTCTGGGTATATATGCAATTTTAAAGAAAAAAGTTATCTTAAATTCACATTTCAAAATAAATCCAGTTTTCCTTTATGTTCAATAAAAACTGGACTGTGAATTGAAAATAAAGTTTTCCTAAAGCAGTTTCAATATGGGTGTTCAAGTGAGGCTAATTTAACTCTAAAGAGAACACTCCCCAGTTTGCATAGTCCTGTGTTGGTTTGGGCAGGGACAATTCTTTTTGCACTGCTGTCTACTTTTCAGAAGGAAAATGCCAATGCACCTCAAAAAAATCAGTGTTAAAAACCTACTTCCCAAAGTCTTTGCCTGAAGGGCAGCAGTCCAGAGATACAGCCCAGGGCTGAACCCCCCAATACATTGCCACCAGGCCAGGATACTATTTCACTGCAGAAAGCACATCAATACCCATCTCTATCTATAAATCAGCGGAATCTATTTTAGGCACGAAAGCTTCAAAATAAATCCTTCTGACCAACCTCCCAAATTAATTATGCAAATGCTGTATGAAAGTGCACAGATCATTATTACTTCAATTATTAAACCCCTGCACAGATACTCTGAAAGGGAAAAAATAAACGTCTAGTTATACACATTGAATAATCCAGATAACAGCCTGTCACATGCATCACTCAATGCAAATCAGAATGATGGTTTTAGCTGTAAACACAATGTGGAAACATCAAATAACTATTTCATGTTTGGCAAGAACACACTTGTGTTTAAGATACCATTCTGTATTCAGTGGGTTATATATATTTTTAACTTTTCTTCCTGACAAGTTTCAAAGCCTTTCCTTACAAAACATACCCTGTAACATATTCCAATATAGGTGAATAATCATATTGCCCCTAACAGAAGAACACTGCTGCTTCCAGACTTGCTAAAAACACTAGAAGCAACAATACTTTGTTTACTCCATTATTGTCATTCAAGCAAAGCATGATTGCTTATATATTCAAAATGACCATATAGAAAGGCTGTACTCAAAAATTCCTGTGCTGAGGGGCACTCACCACTTCCAAGAAAGGAAGAAAGGCATACTTGCTGTGGGTAACTAACACCTGTCATGAAAATAAGTCCCCAAGACTCACTCCAGACATGTTTAGCAGGTAGGATTTTCTTCATTTCAAACTATGTCTTTCCAACACAGCAAGCAAATCATGCAGGCATTGAGAGACATGAAAGGAAGGGACAAAACTGAACAGGTAGAAGTAGATGAGAAGGCCCAGGTTAGACATGCTAGGGAAGCAGCAGGAACGATTGCCATCCTCTTCATGCCTGGTACTAGAGAAATTCCTTATACCCACTGTCCGTGCCATAAAGCCAAATTCCAGTATGTGTTAAAACACATTTCAAGACAATGTTATTAAGGGGAGATTAGGTTTTTAATGAAACAGTCCTACAACTCAAGAACTTTAGGCTATCAGTTGGAAAAGCACAAATTAAGAATTTCAGCTACTGTCATTGTGTAGCCACTACATCAGATATAAATGCAACAAGAATGTCTATCTGCTGTATGGCACAGCAGTTTTCGCTTCCCCCCCAGGCTTTGCTTCCTAAGACCTTTTGCTACTTACATGTAAAACACAAGATACTAAATTTCACGTTGAGATTATACTAGTTTTAAGGTATGAAGAAATTCTATAAAAATATCAATAAAGGAAAATAAATGCACAACTTCTTAAAGACACAGCTGGAATAGATTTAGGGGTCAGTCCAATGAAAGTACTGCTGCTGCACATTTTCGCCTGGTTGGATCACCACATTGAGACAAAGACAGATCCTGTCAGATATTGCTGCAATAGCTATAACAAAGTTTACTGATGAAATCCTTATTTGTCATTCACGATAGGGATTCCAGTTTTCCAAAGGGGAAAAGAAAAAAACCACCCAGGACCATTAAAACTATACACAAGTGTTACAGTCAGTTTACAGAAGATGCAAACAAGAACAAAACTCAAATTTACTTACATTCAGAAGACAAATACCTATATTGATTAATGCCTGGACCACGCAAAGCTTCAGAAGATTGCTCAATTATTTTAACTTATTTTGCCACCGAAAGAAAAAGCAAAATTCTTACATTCCGACTCTGGAAGAGAACTTCATTTCACAATACCAAGGTCAAGATTTCTCAAAAATAGAAGTTATCAGCGTATAAGATTAACCTTTCTTTCCCCCCCAGAAATCAAGGCTTGTTTTCTTTTTTCTCAGTTGATATGGAACATTATTTGCAACTTCATCAAACTGACTCACTTCCGCAGGCTCCTCCAGCACACTTCTATCAAAGCCCTTTTGGGAGGAGATTATTTTTCCTCTTTCAAAACTGTAAGTTGAACGATACTCAAGTGCACAGTTAGAATAGTACTAGTGTGTATTATTGCTATGCAAAAAGGATGCTATTTAGTTTTATATGTTCCTCCCTCAAGAATGGAAGGAGGAGACGTCATTTGGTCTCAATTCCCCCTTCCCAGGTCTTGCAAAGCTAAATCAAACCATGCCATCTTCCTCCTCACCTCTCAGTAGTTGCCTTTCAAACATCCTCAGCTTTGGCTAAGGACATTTATTGTACACACTTCAATGCCTTCAAAAAAATTTCTTTAAAAAATGAGAAGAAACATATACTGATCAAACAGAGTGCTACAAAAAGTGGTGATTCAAGACTGCATAAGATATATATCAAAGATCAGCAGAATTAATACAAGTCCCGGTTTAAAATAAAATAGTACTGCAGAAGCATAAGATTTCCTGAGCATGTGCACTTCAGTAGATTTACACAAGCCCCTACTATCTTTGCAACTCATTTGCTTCCACTGCTAAAACTGCTAAACTCAAGAAAAAATAGTCACTTTTATATGCTGTTTCTACAACACTTCCACATTAAGAACTTGTGCATCAAATGCAGTTAGAAAGAGAGCAAAGCTAGGATAGAATTTGTATCTTCAATTTGAGTACAACTGTTGAATGTTTTAATGATTCAAGTCTTATATCGAGGTTTTACCTAAGGTTCTTTTATTTACTTTTTTATAGTAACATTTGCCTATTCAGATTGGGTTTGGAAATCAAGACATCACTTAACACACCATTCATATTCACCTCTCACTGTATACACAGCTATCTGCTCCTTCCTCATTTGCTGTTACATTCAACAAGCTTTTGTTGCTTGCTCTATTTCTGTTCAGCAAAATACACGTCTTTGTATCAAAACAACTGTAACTGCTTGATGAACACCTTAAAATTGCAAGTTGTAATACATAACATCTCATGAAGTTTCTCCTGAGATTGCATCAACCTACAGGCTTACTAGCAAAGTGCAGTTATGTTTCTCTTTTCCTGTTTTACCATCCCCCCTCCTCCTTTTTCAAGCAAGATTATTCTCATCCTTAGAAAGAGGAAGTCATTAAGTTCAAAATGTTTATGCTAAATGAAAACATACATATTGCCATCGCTGCTATTCACTGACTATTGGGTGGTCTCAATCTGAATCCGCCTTCTGATCAGGCAAATGCTTTCCTTGACGAAATTATCAAAACACACCCTCAGAGACCAAGGATTGGAAAGGTATGAACCATCAGCTATTATAATTACAGTTCAGGATTTTTATTTTTGTTTTTAAAAGACTTCAACATACTGAAAACAGATGTTTGGGATGTTTTTGTGGGTAAGTACTTAAATATTTTCCCCAAATTGTTTCAGAAATTGACTAGTGCTGTACATTTCTTGGGATGAGGTCAGCAATATGCATTAGTGCAGCACCTTTGTTGCAGTAATTAGCACGGGTTTTGTGCCAGAGTGTTTGAAAAGCGAAATTAATAGCCCACTGGCATCCTACACTGCTAACCTTCAGAGCACTGTCTGCAACTGCCTGTGATCAGTGTCTCCAACATGCCAACTTCTGGTCATACTGTTCTTATTCATAAACTCCTGAACCATTTCAAATTTCCTCTTAAATTTGATAAGCATTTAAAAAACCCCAACCATCTTCAGCTTAGTACTTTGATAATAATACATTAATGGGTGGTCCACAAGACCTTCCCATACACAGAACATCTGACTATAATGTTCCTTAGAATAAAAAATAAAATTTAAAAAAAATCCATCACTTCTGCTTTAAATTTATTGTCATACTAATCCCAATTTACTATGGCTTGCTTTTTGCAGATATAAATTAGATTCCAGGAGAAATTAAATTCCAGTCCATCAGCACAGATTTTCAATTGCTTTTTTTCAACACTGTCTGTCCTTAGTACAGGAAAATGTACTTCCTCCCAACCTCAAAGTTTTAATCATTGAATAATATTTGAAAGAAGTGAAGAACTCTCTTCTGAGAAGAGAGCTGCAAAACAGTTCCTCAGTAATCATGAGCACTTTCAGGAAACCTGAATGCTCCTCCAGCACGCCCACTTGCTTCCCGTGAACAACCAGCGTTCAGAATTATCTAGTGAGGTCTTCCAAAGTGCTGAGAACATGGTTTCTGTGCATTTTGATGTTCTATGAATCACCAAGAACAGAACATGAAGCCAAGAAACAGTAAAACATGTGTATGTACGAACAACAAGTAAGAGCTGCTAAGAGTAATATTAGACCTACCAAAATATATCCTGAACATATCAGGAAGACACCGACAGGAACTTGCACATTATGCCACTTCCACATGAGATTCTTTACTTTTGTTTGGACCCACAGATCAATATGAATGTCAGGAATTAATAAAGCTAGCAGTACAGATCACCCCTCCAGAGACCAGCCACATCTGTTCAGCAATGCCAAGCTGCCAGCTGGATAGAGTCCCAAAAGCCTTTAAAGGGTCATCATGCACAGCGAAAACTTGTACTGAGCTAAAAACCTTTTAGCCTAGCAACTAAAAAGGTAATAGGTATTCTGCTAATTACATTAATCACTTAAGTCATGTTTAGCTTTATTAATTAGGATGCCTAATTTTAAAAGGTGAAACAGCCACAGTATTTAAATTCCTGTTTTGCTCTGGTATTGCAACAAAGATCTATTATAAATCACTGCCATTCTCAGGACTAAATAAAAAAAAAGTTATGCTGCTAACAGATGAGCTAATGAGTTAACATTTGACAAGTCAAAGAAAGTATTACTTGTTGAATACTGCCTATTCTAAGCAACTTCAATGTATTAATAATCAATTAAAAAAAATTAAAGATGAAAGACACCCTGGATCTCAGAAGAGACCATTTAACCACACAAGGATATTTAAATCCAAGTACAAATTGTCAAAAAGTCCTTTCCTTGTGAACATTTGATCAGAGCCTGTTAAGGAAAGAAATAAACCCTAGACGTAAATGACATTTGCCTCCCTCCCCAGTATGTCGGTCACTAACACACAAGGCCTTGCAGGGCATAAAATTGCCCATTGAGATTTTGACACAAGAAGCAATTTCTGAAATAACTGTCTGCTGGCCTACATGGAAACCGATCATTCCAGATATCTCAGAATGGAGGAGTACAGTTTCAACTGTACTGTTTCATCTAGAGGGTGTTTTCCACAGCTGCAGGTGGCCCAACTTTCATGTGGGAAAGACACGGCTGACACCTTTAAATAGGGCAGGCACATGCTGAAGAGATATGTTGTTCAGGATTACAACAGCTGAAACCCCACTGTGTAGCTCCCCCTGCTCTGAGGGAATCACAGCCTGATACTCTCTTTATTACAGGAAATCATGCCTCTGATGTTCACAAGGCATTTCCAATTCTTATCTTTCAGCTGTTTCCCAAGTTGAACCCAAAAGACGAATCCAGGCTGGACTTCTTCACAAGCCCCACAGACAGCTTGTTTTGTAAGCAAAAGCAGTCACTTGCAAGAGCATAACTACGATCAACCTGCTGAAATTGGTCTGAACAATTCACGTGAACAACTGGTGTGCAGCTTATTTTATTAAAAGCAAATAATTACTCTCAAATTTTACTCATAGCAGTGAGCTATGACCTATAGTACCAGGTGTTTGCTACCAGTCTTAAAAAGCACCATGTCCGTGAAGGTTTGTCGCTGTGCAGTACTGCTCTTTCTAACCCCATGCAAAGCTTCAGTACTACCAGCGTTGCAGGGCCATTACAAGATGTGGGACACTACCAATGAAGGCCGCCTGGAATTATTAGCCACCATTCAATTAGCAATTCAGCTATTCATTTTATATCCCTTTAAGCAGGGCTTATTAACCACACTACACAGTAACGCGGACTGGCCATCTGGAAACACAGATGTCATCTGCTCACCTTTGTAATCTGTTGGAAGGTTTTTCAGATGAAGTCGTATTTCATCTTGTGGTGCTATATAAATAAACAAAGTATTATAAACAATAATTTTTATCTGACTGGGTTTATGTCATATGATTTGCTTTCTTTATGAAAGAAAACACATACATAAAGTGTAACCAGATGCTGTTGGCAGAGAATCGATTTAATACGGACTCATTTCTAAAAACATGATTACAGATGTGGCCTACATCTTGAACCCAATGTTTAGGGAAAAATTCTCTATGTCTAATCATTTCACTCGTCTTCTATATTTTCTCTAAGCCTCTTAACTCACAAAAAATGTTTCCTAGAACTAAAAAAGTTTACACCCTCCCCTTTCACACATCCACCATGAAAGTAATTCAAGCATACCCTTATCAAAGAAAAGCTGAACATGTATGTTACTGAGGAAACGCTGCTTTGTAGCGGCTCATTGCTATACCAGCTGTGAAAAGGCAACATTGCAGGTTAGAACTAAGTCTAGACTGAGCTTCTTTACTACAAACAATGCTTACCTGGGCCTGTACCTGACCTTGGAATTTGATTTTCAGAGAACAAAACCAGTTACTACAACTCTGCTCACAGGACTCGGGAAACTGAAGATTAGACAAGTTCATAGTTATATGAATAGAGAATCCAATGTTTAAGAAAAATTATCTCTATATATGCAATCATTTTACTATCACTCTCCATTCATGCTCATATGAAATAAAACTAAACCCCAAAATGGTTCATGGTTGCCGAGGTTATTGCCTTGTTAATGTTTTTATCAAAGGAACTAAAATCTTGAAACTAGGTTAGGTAACTAACAGTGACATCACTTAAAATCAACAGTTGAAAGAAAACAATCCCCTTCCCCAAATTCTCCTTTGATGAAACCTTTGAAAAATAAAACTAAATAACTCTGAAAGAGTACATCACCACTTATGAGCACCTACATTTATTGGTAAAGCTCGGGTATTTGATTAATCTAGATTATCTTTTCCAAGCAAGGTGTTAAAAAGGTCATACGAAATGATGGAAAAGTTGAAGAATAAAAATCAAAACAGGGAAAAGTCCTATTTCACCTAGTGTCAGGTGATGTGAAGAGAGTTTCAATTTTAAAATCCTCTCACAACTAGCCAGTTTCTAATCAGACACATAACTGTATTTGCTTCTGAAGTCAGGAAGATCAGACTACTAGATTTTTTCACTGTTTAAAATGTTCCAAGCAACCTTTAACAGGAACTTTAAACACCTGTCACATCTGAATTAAGCATAATTTTCAACAGGATTAAATATATATATACAAATATAGTTGTATAAACACTGTCTTTAGTGGTGGAATCAGATTGATTTGAGGTGCAGTTAGACTTAACTGCTTGCTCAGAAAGGAAACTTTGGTGAGGATGGACAAACAAGGCAATCTGTGCCTTGGCAAGCAAAGCACTTGTTTCTGCTCCATGAGGGAAAGGTTATTTCAGCAAGAGAGGCTGCTGGAGCGTCCGAGTGTCGAGGCTCAGCTATGCTCTCACCCAAGTGTTTCCAGGTGTTTCAGTCAGGGTGGGCGATGCAGGTGGGCAGCTCTGCCCACATACAGTCTAGCTACACAGTACCTAAAAATTACTTCTAAAATTCAATTGCTATAGCCTCAATTAAAAAGAATAGGCCTGCTGGGTAGGTGCACTTACCTACTATTTGTAACAAAAGCCTTGCTAGCAAAGCTTTTTCTTCAAATATCAAAATATTCTCAAATAGGGGTTTCTTTTATTCGACTCATTCTGAAGCCTACCTATGTATGGGAGATAGGAGAAACAAACGAGGTTGTGTGTGCATTTGTTTGTTTTCTTAATAAGGAAGACAAATTGAACTGCTTGAGAACCCAAAACGTACAGGTGGTTTCCAGACACATTAATAAATCTATGGCAAAACTTTCATTCATTTGGTAGGTGCCAACTATTTCACATAAAGGGTTTCACTGTCCCCAGAAAGGGTGAACATCAGCAGCTGTCACATCAGTATGGGATAAAATACATTTCAAGGAGAAAGATAACATACTGCAGCATTTACACAGCTTGTATTAAAAGGTAATAATAATAATAATCATCATCATCATCATCTTGCAGCCCGAGTCCTTCCTGAAGTTAAGCCGATAGGCAGACGTGATATTTCACTATGACAGCAATCAAATAATGAGCTGAGAACCACAGAATTTTTATCTGGATGTTATTGGCATGGAGTTGAGAGGACCCACAGATCCAGGCCCCACCACACAAAGAATTTGTATGCAGGAATAATAACCTAAGTGTACTATTCCCTACTCGACTGGGGCACCTTAATTAGCCAGTCAAGCCTGAGCTGAGTTTGCCTTGTTTTAAGGCTTCCGGCATCCACAGAGATTTCTCCAAAAAGCAATTCAAAGCAGGAATGTGATTAAAGGGAAAGCCTCAGCTGGCTGAGCTGAGCAGTGTGAATACCTCCTGCCTTTCCACTTCCTTATGGACCAAGCCAAAGAAAGATGTTGTGGCTCAAAAGAAAGTCTCAGTAGCTGTGGAACCGAGTCCATAACAAATCCCCCCACCGCCACCCCAGGAGATGCTACAAGGAAATCACTGTATCTCACAACCAAGTTAGTTCTACTTTTCTGCTTTTATAACCCACCTGATCTATACTAAAATACACTAAAGAGAGCACTCTAGAAGTGGCACAGTTGCACAATTTTGGTCAAGTCTATGCCAATTCAGTTTACCACAAAGAGCAAACAACTAGAAGATCAGATCCTCTTACATTAAATACAGTCACTCAGACCTCTCAAGAAACTTAATTTCACACAGCTGCAAGATAAATAAATAATTTGAAGTTGTCGACTGTAATCTTTCATGTTTTTCACACCGAGTTACACAACCTTGCAACCCTCAAAATCCACAGGCTCCTGTAGATGACTATGATTTTACAACTCAGCCATACTCACCTCGCCTCTGGTCAGAAATGGACATTGCAATAAGTTTCTGGACAGACAAATCCTACTTTTACAAATGCCTTAATAATTTAGGTACTTCAGGGCAAACTTTTTTCTTTCTTATGTAATACCCATTGCTGTAATCCACAGAAATATTTCCAAAAGTTTATCCTTGGGGCAATATGTAGTTTTACCCGTTCTGTCAGCTTTCTTTTCTCATCAAGCAGAATCCACATGCATATTATAGTTAAAAAAAAAAAGACTACTAAAAATGCCATGTTAATTTGACTGTAATGAACAGTGCCAATACACTGCAAGTGCTAATCTCAAACTTTTTGCTCCATGAGGCAACCAGTTTTCATCTTCTGAATTGCCAGATTATTAGTAACTGTAAGGGCTTTCATTTTTACCAGAGAGAGGCTTCTAACATGGGTAGGAAGGACATAAGAATAGGAAAGGAGTTAAAGACATGCAGCTGAACCTGAATAAGAGAAAGAGCATTAGGAAAGTTTCTCCCAGTTTTCTATGGATAAAGTGGATAAGGTATGTTGAAGAGCATGTGCAGAAATAGATGGGGAGAGGAAAGCATTTTGTGTATTGGATACGATTCAGTTGTTGCACCCAGTTTCACCAACGTGCACTGACACAGAAGTTATTGAGAACAACAAGGGGTGAAAAATACCTCCAAAACATTCTAAAGGAATTAGAAGGCCATTAAAATGATGGCTACAGTTTTTACTTCAGCAGCTTTACTGTGGTATCTATTAGTTTGTAAATGTCAAAGCTAATACCATCTTTTTTCCTCCTCTGTCCTTGAGAGGTATCTGCAGAAAACTGCAGTACTGCACACTCTCTACCCTGAGAGACCAACATTCTGGCATAACAGAGGCAGTGAGAAACAGATTCAGCATCATTCCTCTTCTGGCAGCACTCAACATCAGAAAGAGAAAACCACGAGCACACTCTATGTTCATACTTCACACTGTATTTCTGGCTGAGAGGCACAATCATTTATTTATAGAACCTCTCAGCAAATTTGTTTGCATCCTGAAGCATGTTTTAATAATTCTATCCCTATTTTAGCATATTATAATCACTAATATTTTATAGATGTGGCAGAAGACGAAAGATACCATTATCAGCTAGCAGACAGTTGCAGCAAGTCAGAGGCAACAGCAACGAAGGTCAGGTACTCACCGTGCCAGAAAGCTGCACTGCTTCTCACTAAGCACAAGCTGAACACTTGGAACAAGGCTTCAGGAACCTCAGGCACAGCCAGGTCTATTATACTGGCTTCAGTTACAGTCCTTTCAGTGACTCTGGATGTCTCCTGTTGAATTTACTGCTGTAATGGCATTTGTGTCAAGGAGACTTCCTGAGTGAGCCAGAATTCAGGATAAATGCACGAAGATAGGATACAGAGATTAAAAGTACTGCCCAAGTTGTCTGCTATTGGTCTTTTCTTACTTCAGGCACTCAAGCTGCCTCAGTTTTAAACTCTGCTCAAAGCAAATGAACAAATGCCAGTAAAAAGTTTGATGGAAAACCCAACATCAGCCAAATCTGGCATTGTTTGTTTCACTTATATAGAACCATTATGTCCGGCCCTTGGATCCTCTTTATTATACCCTCATTTCCCCTGACTGAAGAAACCTCTGTAACAGAAAACCCTCAGGAGCCATAATTTAACAAAGACAGCATCCAAACTTTATACAATAGCCATATGAATGAAGCCAGTAATCTGGGTATGGTTAGAGTTTAAAAAAAAATATCCAATGGACAAAATTAAAAACTACATTTGATAATAAATCTTTTTATGAGTAAGCTTAATACTCTTCCTCTTGGCACAAGAATGTAATACTGTGTTCCTTGCCAAGGAACAAAAAGCAACAGAAAACCCACACAGAACAAGAACCTTAAGAAATGGAGTAAACATCAGATACAGATAGTATTTTCAAAACGTTTTACTTTTTTTTTTTTTTCATATGGCCTACATCTCATTAACCAAAACTTTTTAAGAATACCAGTGCTCAAAATGAGTCTTCAAAAAGACAGCAGAAGTCAGAGCCAAACCAGGGCTGGGTAAGACAAGACAATTGCATTGCAATTACTAACAAGCTCCTCCACATGCTTTACTATTAGGAGAAAGCAACAGCCTACACATGTGCAAGCATGGCACTCACACACAGAAAGACCCTGGGCTGATAGAGTATACATACAACTTTTTTCCTACAGAAATCAAATGGCTGAGAACCCAAAACTACCGAGCTTAGGTGGGGATGGTGTTTTCACGCAACCCAAGGCACCACTGTCTTGACGATGTGAACAAGAGCAGAAGTGCTGCTACTCCTGTCGGTGCATTTAAAAGGTGCCCAACAAACAAGCTGTCTCTGAAGCCATTGTGGCTAATGACATTTAAAATTGAGGGGCTCTGGTTTGGTTCATCTAGCACTGAAATGCTACCAACAGAAAACAAGTTCACACTGGGGGCAATATGTGCAACTCTCAAAGTAATTTTCAAAAGCTCTTTCTGTTGAAGTCAGTATCAGGTCGTCCAACACGCTGACACAGCCAGAGCTGTTATTTTTAAACACAGCCATAGTCTATTTAACTAAAGCATCTTTACTCTGACTCAGCCAGTATTACTTTGATAAGACTCCTTAAGCATCTACGCTGAAGCCTGCATATCACATCAAACAATGAAAATATGAACTTTTGAAGAGGATGCTTCATCATAGCTAGGAAAAAAGGAAAAGAAAGAGGTCCAGGAAAAAGCTAGGAGGACCCAGCACTGAAGACCATGAAGACATGAAGTGCAGAACAGCTATACACACTGTGAATCTGTATCATTCACCACCTGCACAGACAGTAACTGGAACAATTTCAGTCAACCTAAACAGCAAACAGCTTTCTGCTGTCGGAAACTCAGCATTACACTTCTAAAACAATTCTTCTGCAAAATCTGTGTATAGCAACACACGTCATTTAACTGATGAAAAACATGGATAGACAGAGAAGACAGGCAATACCATTTTCAAAGACATGTGAAAAGACTGCAAGTTAAACAACATTCTGGGAGGCAGGCTGAGCTGTACTAGACAACTCATTTGTATATGGTTTTCCTTAATGTAATCCTTACTTATATATATAAAGTTGTCTTGTAAACATATGTATAAGTTCATTACTAGAACCAAGTGCAACCACATCCTTTCCTCTCACCAAAGAAATAATTTGTTCTATACGTTCATGAACATACAGACACTGTGGTCTATCTAACGCAATGAAGTTCTCTTATGGCAATATTTAGCTGCCATTTCTTATGCATAACTATCAAATCAAACCAAAAAATAAGAAAAGGAGTGGTACATACACATTGTTCAGTAGTGAAAATCTTTTTATTTTAGAATACAAAATTTATATATGTGCATTTTGTATATATGTGTTATATATGTGCAGGTATACTGCAGCCTCTGGAGACAAGGGAAGGCTGTTAGAGAAAGCAACCCCAAGCACCCAACACCTTCATACCACCCAGGACTGTCACCCACTGGCAGCCTCATGGAGCTGGGATATGGGTGTGTGACGTGGGAGCCAAAGAGCAGCTCAGCCCAGCATGCTGAGACTCTTTTAATAAAAATAGTTTCAAAGTTTACACAGTTTCTCCAAAACATTGTGTTTATCCCAAGGAGTCTTGCTTTAAACAACTGTTCCCCCTCAGATTTTGAGGATACTGGGAAAGTAGGGGGAACCTTGTAACCCAGTGGCTGCCACATTGTATCTCAAACCCTAGAGAAACAGCTTTCTCATTCTTACTTTCCTACAAACAAGTCCCCTTGCAGAAGGCTCAAGTAACAAACACCTTCCACTTGCATTTCTGAACTCCTGGTACTGCAGGTGGGATGCTGCAGAGCTGTCACCACTGAAGGATAAGGGACAGGAGGCAACCTGAAGCTCGACACTGACAGTCCCCCATCTCCCTATCCCCCTCTTTCCCCACAGGTTCTCACCAGTGCCTTCAACACCTCACACCCTCCCTAGTGCTCAGCCAAACCTGTCTTGAGCTAAGCCAAATTATTTAAGAGACTTAATGCAGAAAGGGTGGGGAGAGGAGGTATTCTGCTGCAATTCACAGTGACTTGCATAAGATCAGCAATCAGCAGAGCTTAGACAAGAGAGTATGAGGCAGGGCCACATGGCCAGGAGGAAAGAGCAGGATATCCCCTTTAGCTTGGTTGCAACATACAACCCAAATATTTCAATCAGATGGAAATCAGAGTCCTAGAGAAGAGTGACTAAAGAGATTATTATATTTATTGGAACAGTGACATGCAGACTTCTTATTTGACTGGGTTCTTAAATAGGAATACAGGGCTTTAATTTGTTTCTTTTTGGGTTACTCTCTCCAGAACTAATTAAAACAGTTTAGGGAGGGTGGAATAACCTTGGAGGGAGTATACTACACTAAGCCATATGAGCCATAATAGCTTCCCCAGCACAAATATATGCTAGTACACATTCTTCAAGTTAACTAATAAACAGAAAAGTAATAAAAAAGAATTACTTACACTGTGCATTTGCACATTGTAACCAGTAATTCTGTAGCTTTAATTTCATCTTTGAACTAGCAGTTATTGACAAGAAATGGTGGCAGCAGTGTATATTACAGAAGGCGTAAACAAATGACCTTTATCTAACTTTAATAAAGTAATAAAGGACAGACTTCTTTAACTTTCTTCAAAGAGATTTTTATAGCTAACTACCAGCAGGGTGTGGACTGAAGCTAAAAACTTTGAAATAGGTCCCTGTGAAATCTGAAACCAAAATACAGCAAAGGTCACCTCTCTGTGAAGAACCGTCTTGTCTGTATGTATACTATAAGCAAAGCTCTGTTAGCTCAGCCTCAGTAATAATGTAATTCAATTTACCCCCTGGGAATAGCAACAACATCAAGTTTCTACTACAAAAATAAATTTACTGCACACAATACCTGTTACTATACATTTGCAGCATGTTTGATAGTAGCCAGACACCAGCATTACATGGTATACCTCAAGCTATTTTTTCTTGTTAAAGGCTATCCCAGGTTATAAATGTGACATTGTTATTCTCACTCCCACTATTAACTAATTCTTTTTAGTCAACGCTGCACATAGAGTCTTATGCAACATACTAGCCAATATTAATAGGAAAGGAAGAAATACATCGAATTTGGAAAATTTACTATTCCCCCTCCCCAAGGAGAAGTTTTCAACCCTTTTCACCAAGGAAACCTAATTTTTCCAGTGGAGAGACAGGATCTCCTAACACAAGTATTGGGACAGTAAGACTACTATACTTTGTCCATCTTATGGGCTCCTGCGAAACAGTTCACAGACCCAAGCTTAGAGACAAGAGCCATATAGCAACTCAGGTTCTTGAAATAGTTGCCCATATGAACATTACTCTGCAGATACACAGGGACGAGCAGTCTACTCTTCCAGCTATAGGAAAAGGCCAGGCAGCTGAAGCTGCTGGCACTGGAACCACTGGGTGAGCCTGGGCTCCTGCTTGCCTTGCCTACAGAGCAGAGCGCTCCTACCTCCTGCATCTCAGAGCTCCCTTTTTCTCCGAGTTATGTCATGTGTATTTGCCAACTGAGGAGAACTTTGGCAATCTTCACGTCTAAGCAAATATTTCACAAGGAGTAGGACTGAGATGTTGACTGCCCTTGCTGGAGGATGCTTCTTGGGTGTAGAAGACATCCCCATCTCCATTGGTCTCTTTGGGTTTATTGTGGAAGAGATGGTATCTTGATCCAGGCAACTGGAGACTTTCAGACAAGATATTTTAAAGGATACAGGATCCCACCTGGCAATAATTAAAAGTCACTCGATTTGATTAGAAGCACTGATATGCTATAAACCACTGGCATTAGGAATGGCAAGAAAAAGAACATTTTCTGCTGACCAGACAGCAAAAGTTTCCATTTTGAATGTTGCAGAGCTTGAAGCAGTCTGAAATCTAGCCCTTAACAAGGAGCTGTCTCAGGGCATGTAAAATTAGGGACACTACTGTTTAAATGCATCTAAGCTTGAGCAAATGCGCACAAAGAAGAGCATAACATGTACACAACAACCATTAAAAGAGGAAGTAGCATTTCAGTTTTCTCCCCAAGTGCTTGGCTCACAGGAAAACCTCTGATGTAAAAAGGGAACCCACACTGCCCCTCTGCCACCTAAGGGCAAATTATGCAGGCACCTATAAAAAAAACCCTCCTGATGTTTTACAGCTTAAACGCTTTATATAGTTAAACTGAGTTGTCTTGAGTTCACATGCTTTATGTTATTTGATATGTTTTAACTAAGACGCTACCTGGATTCATTCCAAGATATTTATTTTTTTTTAAACTAACCTGTTTTTGAGTACAGACTCACTCATGCTAGCACTACACAGATGTATTCAATCTCTTTGCATGCTGCAAAACTATTTAAACAAAGTTCAAAACAGAGTAAAAAAAGGAAGGGGTACCTGACTGCCAGACCACTGGGTCTGGTTTGGGGATTTTTTAAAATTTATTTTAGAAACCCACAAATTTCAATGCATTTGCAAGT
Organism: Falco peregrinus; assembly: GCF_023634155.1. Taxonomy (NCBI): domain Eukaryota; kingdom Metazoa; phylum Chordata; class Aves; order Falconiformes; family Falconidae; genus Falco; species Falco peregrinus. The sequence continues at coordinate 32,975,307 of NC_073721.1, read as the reverse complement.
TGTTCTGCGCATTTCTTACTTTTTGCCCAATACCAGACCCATGATTTTGATTGGGTTGATAAAGAACAAGCCAAACATATGAAGAGAGCTTTGCTAGTTACAGGCATACTTTGCTTTACAAAACATTGTACTAGCTATTAGAAAAATGAATTTGTGATACACACTTTAATTTCTCAGCTGCTCAGGATTAAATCTTTGCAATAAAAATATTTATGAAAATTTGACCGAGTGATCTACTTTGGACACTTTGTCTTGGAGGATGGAGTTTTTTGTTCCAAATCATGCAAACGCATGCTCTCAACTGTGTCACTCCAGTCCTTAAGCCATTTAACATAGAACATGCACGTGTCCCTTGAATGCCAAGTCAGCTACACGTCAAATAGCTCTGGATAGTCAACCCATAACAATCAGAACGTCAGTAAGAAACCTAATTTGTATTCAGTGTTATGCCCATTGATGGGAATAGGAAAAGAAAAAAAAAATCAACACATACCCACAATTCTTTCACAACCTCAATTGAGAAAATCATACAACCCTTGGCCTGAAAATACAAAGTTTGCCCTAAGAGGCAACAGCTTCCATTTAGTAAATGAACTAAAGACCATGAATGTCTTTGCTTTCTGCTTTCTACCCTGACAGCTGGGTCAGAAAAAAATTTGAGTCACCAGAAAAGTTTTGCCTTTGCATACACTTTCAGAGAAATAGACATTTAAAGAAAGACAGCTGCTATTGAAAGCTAGAAATTGTACAGATTAACTGTGAAAACTACAATTACTCCTTAACTGGGTATTTAGTGCAATGCTTCATGTGCAATTAAGAACTGAAACAAGATGATGGGCTTGTTGTGGGCACTATCACAATTTAATCACCATAACAGAAATATCTATTTGACTAGTCATTTATTATGACAGTAATACTACCTCAGAAGGGCTAATGCTGTAGTCCATTAACACAGGGGGTACCAGGCATTAATTTTATACACAGCCTCTTGCACCCTAAGTTTCAGCACCACCACAGAAATTCCAGATAATACAGCTGAAAACAATCATAAGAGAATACTTGATCTTACCCTCCACAGGCTACTATACCATGAAACTCCAAATAAAGTTTGTATGTTCTGAGAATGAAGGTTTTTTTTGTTTGGTTTTGGTGGTTTTGGACACACAGCAAATACAGAAGGTTGTCTGGTGTGTAACAACAATTGGTATATTAAGAGAGCTGGTTCAAATTGTGTTTTACTCCTGCTTTAGCAGTGACCAGGAGCCTGGAGAAGTTGTTATGCAACACATTAGCACTCCTAAAAACAGCTGCATATCCAAGTCAGGAAAACAAAGGTACTTGTGAGGTCACTACTTCTGTGTCATTGTATTCTAGACAGAGCTGGATGCACTGCCTAGTATTGTCTGCTGTTTCCGTCCCAAAATCCTATTTTCAATTTCACCTAATTTTGAATGTGTTAGGCTGAAGGTTGCCTCTGCTAAGCGTCTGCTAGATCAGAAACATCTGCGACAAAACACTTCTACTCTTCTTGACACAAGGGCTCATAAGTATGTTTTCCAATGCCATAGTTTAATTTTCATTTTTATATCAAAGATATTTTCTTTGGAAAGCACTACCCAGCTTTCAAATACTCGACTTTATGGCCTTACTGATGCTCTTTATAAATACAGGTTTTTTGTATATAAATCCATAAAGACTAAAATGTTATATGGGTTGCTAAGGAAGTTCTGGAATACTGGATTATATGAAAAAAACAACTTATGTTAATATAAGTTGGCTGGGTTCAGAGAGATTGCTGATAATTTTCATTGATTTAGCAATCTGAATCAGACAACTTCAGTACCAAATAATTTCCCCAGCATTCTGTCAGGACTTCTACAGCTGCCAAAATAAGCATTTCTTCAACAAAAGCCAGTCCATGGTGGCGGGCGGGCGGGGGGGGGGGGGGGGGGGGGGGGGCGGGGGCAGAGGGGAATATTTCCATTTTTTTTCCCCTTTCTTGTTTTTACTGTATTAGAAAAAGTAAAACAAGCTTTATCCAATAAGTAAGCTTTCTATTTTGCACTCTGTCATTAGAAGGACATGCACACAAACACTTGGTTAAGCAGTAAGCATGCTGCTTTCAGAACTGACATTTATTGTGCATCTGCAAACACAAGATGCAGATCCAACTGGCCTCTAAATTATGTTGCATTTAATGTAATAGCTATAGATGACATGCATAGGAATGCTTGTTTTCAACAAAAAAAAAGGCCACATCATGAAATAATTAAATACATGCAACAACAAAAAAAAGTTTGAGACCAATTGTTACAGGTATAGATAATGACAACAAGCACAGACTTTCAAAGCAATTCAATAGAATCCTCTTACTTTGACCAACACAGCAGATAGTTCAGCTCTTGGCTGAAGTGCCAGCTACCGTTAACACAAACACTGTGCTAGGTACTCATTCAGGGCAGTGCAGCAACAGTAAGAGCAGCAGTAAGCTGCCAACAACTCTACGGTATTCAGAATTGCCACATACTTTAGCTGAAGAAATAACTTCAGGAGGTTCCGACTGCACAAGGGAAAAAGGGATTTACCAGCTGCTAGGTGCTGCGGGTCAAGAAAACAGAATACGAAAAGCTACAAAGCAAGCTGGAGCTCTCACACCAGTTTGCCATTTACTGATCTTCACCTCAGCCTGCTAACTGGCATGAAAACTAGCTACCGCATTGATGTCACTAGGATTTTAACACATTAAACAATACAAGGCAAGGAAAGAGTTTCTTCCTAGTCAAGACCAGAACAGTTTAAGAGACTGCAACAATGAATGAAGGCTGTTAAAATATTTCCTTAATTAGCACTTTGTAATAGCTGAGTGCATTCTTATTAAGCAGAACTGATATTACTATCATAAGACACATACTACATTTAACATGCTCCCAAAGTTGTAACTAAATAGATACCTACACCACATTTACCAAACTCTGAAGATCCAGGGAGGGGAAAACCAACCAGGAGCTATCCTGTTTACACTGATGTTTGAAGCTATCAAGCCTTCTTTCACTAACTTTTCAATTAATCCGAAGAAAATTCTCAACTTTTTAGTAGTAAACCTTTTCCAGTTTACTGATGATTTTTACTTGACAATGCCCCATAGCCTAGATTAAGAACACGCCATAACTAAAGACACTTTCCTACCTAAACAAATGTATTATAATTGGTTTGTTTGTTTTAACTAATAATCCAGACCACAAATTATCCACAAAACAGCCATGTATTTGCAAGGGTATCTTTAAAAGAAATGTCTCAAAATCTCATTTGTGATGATGCACAATGACTTGTGTTATCTTGAATATGGAAAAGAAACAAAAGTGTTTCCCCATATGCCAAGTGACTCAAAGTTAATATAGAAAGCAGAGCAGACTGTGGCAAACAGATCTAACATTAACACACAATGAGTAAGTTACTGCTTGTTCCCTAAGGGAAGTTTTATTCATCTTCATCTGCCAAAAAAATGCTACACAAAAGACAACTACCCTCCATGAACCCTACCAGAAGCCACACCACCATCTACTACCATCTCTCATATTGCAACCGGCATTTCAAAACATAACTTGCAGAAGAGACCATGATGTAACAGGAAGTAATGTTATTAAATACTATAGATTGCATTCTTTCAAGTCAATACCAAAACAATGACCAACCCAGTTTCTGAAACAGCAGCACTGCAAAAATTGATTTACAAGGGAAATAATAGCCAAAGGTTGCTATGGCTGCTAAAGTTACAGGACATTTTTTAAAGAAACAAAATTTTAATACAGTTTAAAAACAAAAGCTAGCAAAGGCAATTTTATGCACCAGCTCAAAGTCACACAAGTTATTTTCCTAAATTAATTTTTTTTAAAAAAAAACATCATCATCCCAACACCACCCAAAGCATGGCAAGGATGTTTGTTGCAGTTTTAACCAGCAGCAATGATTTTAACAACAGAAAAACTAGCAGCCTTCTGCCTTCTTTCACTTCAATTTTTGATCTGTAAAACACTCCACTTACAAAAGGAAACAAACTAACATTAGCCTGTCTTAAAATATTTTTCATCTCTTACAGGTTAATAACATCTGCTGATTTTCATGGCAATAATGTCTTACGCCAAGTCACCTGGCCTGTAACAAGTTGAGCCTGAACAAAAGCAGGCAGCCCCTTATGCAATGTCACCTCTAACATCACATGCAACAGGGACAGTTCCAGCACAGTTACACTGAACCCAGCTCGGTTCATCCAGCCCTGTCAAACAACTGATGCATAACCAGCAAATGGTCACAGAGCTGCAGTACATCTTGCTGACTGACAATGAAGCATTCCCATTCACCCAGACTGCTCAAGTCCACCCACAGTCTACTCCACAAGCAACGCAAAGTCTCTGGCAGGAGAAGCACCACCTGTACCTCCAAACAGAGGGCTAAATGGTCATGGTGGACATGACAGCCTCATTGCACCACCCTAAAATCACCACTTCCTTAAATAAAAATGTCAGCTGCCTCAATCCTCAGGCAAAAGTCAAGGATAATGACTGATTTAACCAAGAGACCATTAAATCCCCAGATATCCTAAAGCGTAGCAGCACTCCATCTATTGGTCAAGAATTAAGGACGTGCTTAATCATCATCATGCACTAACCTCAATCATTAAACACTCAGCCTCTAAACAGCCAACCCCTTCCTCCCTGCTTATGACTTCACATTCTGCCAGCGAAAACTAAATGCAAGTAATAATGTATCACTGAAAGTGTTAACATGAAAATTTCTATAAACTAAAACCGGTATACACTATTAATCACACAATTATCATGTTGTTTCATTAATGAGCACATGCACTCTTTACTCAAAGTAGCATTGAGAAGCTTGTCTGATAACGGCTGAAGAGCCCACAGCATTCCCAGGGTTCACACCTTCTTTCCCTGTAAGTACTGGATGCCACCAAGGAAGCTCGAATGAGGACTTCACATGCCATTTCCAGCCAGGCCACTTATGTGGCAGGGTGTGCAGACCAAAGAACTCCATGGTGTAAGCGACATGCCAGCAAACCCTGGCAAGGAGGCGAAAGGGAGCCTTTCACAGCAGATCTGCTGCCAAAGCAGCCACATGCAGAACTGCCCCAGCTCACGCTGCTCCCCTGCAAAGTCACCTCTTCCCAGCAGATCACACACAGATGCATGTCTGCCGCACCTGTGCTTTATTCCAGTCACCAGCAACTGGACCAGGAGGCAGGTGAGACAGCCTTGAAGCTGCTCCAGGCATGCCAAAGCCCTTTTTTAAAGGCTGAGGTCACAATCATCAGATCCATTCCTCCAGTACCAAAGCTGATTTAAGCAGCAACTTCTCCCACACAATTAGTAATTCAGCAACTTCATACATTCATACTTTTATAACCCTTGGCCAAGTATTTTTTTTCCCAGATATTCATTGCCATTGAGTTTATCTATTTGTTTTAAAACTTAATTCCTCCACACAGTGGCACCATACAAGATGAGGCACAATCCTACATGTTTTTCCTCTGCCTGGTACCACACCACTTCCCTCCAGACATGAGTTGAGGACCCATGGATGAAAACAAGCAGATTCAGCCTCAACCTGCCCGTAACATAACGATGCTGAGAAGACAGAAACAGAAGCAACCCACCTCCGTGACCAGCTGCAGCAGTTGCTGCTTTTGAGGTGTGCTCTACCCTCCTTACAGAGCCAGTCCGAGGCTTCCTGTGAAAATCACATCGCTCGGCCGCGCAGACCCTGCCTGCTTGCCCTGAAGTCCAGGATGAACGCCGACTGATAAAGCCACTCCGAACTCCTAAATAAGCTTTTTAATACAAGATGAAAATCATCATGGGGCAAGACCAAAACCGAGGCACAAACTCCCGAAAGGCCCATCACAACCCTCGTTTCTTGCAGTCTAAAGTTCACGGCTGCGATTGTAAATTTCATCCTGGCTTAACAGAAACGCACAACGAAAATCATCCCGGGGCACTAACAAAAGACGGGGCGGCGGGACCGGCGGGACACCCCGAGGCAGCGGCGGTGGGTGCGCGGTGCCGGGACCGGAATGCGTGTCCCTGCGGGAAACCGCATTCCTGGGCTCCCCGCACCACTGCCGAGGTGGATCAAGGTGGAGCCCCGCGCGATGAAACACACAAAAAAGCCTAAAGAATATAATTTTTTTTCAGAAGTTTTCGGAGACTCACAGGGAGTCCGAAGCCTTGCGGCGGACCGAGGGCAATCCATAATTACAGTAATGACTTCCAAGGTTTTATTTGATTAGCAGAGTTTCCGAGAAGACGCGCATTATTTAAAGCCCTGTCCTTTGCAGCTCAGCGCCGAGGCAGAAAGACGGCACTGCAGCATCTCCCCCGGCCGGCGGGCTGGCGTATGCCCACGCACAAGTTCCCCCTTCGCCCTACGGCGGCCGCCGCACCCCTCCGCCGCCCCAGCCCGCTGCCAGCCGCGGCCCCGCGCTACCCCGCAGCCCCGAGGCGGCCGAGGGAACCGGGGGGAGCGCGCCAGGCCTCCCGCCGCCGCCCGCCCCCCCGCCCCCAGCGGTGGCAACGGTTCGGCCGCAGCCTCGCAGCGGCCGCTGCCGCCCGCGTTCAGGCGGGAAACGGACAGATCCGCCGCTCCTCTCCGCCGCACCGCGGGAGCGTTACCTCAGCGGGCCCGCGCCTTTGTGCTTCAGTCCATCCCTCTCCGCCGGGCGGCGGGAGCCCCAGCACCACCGCGGCGAGCGGGCGGGGAAAGGGGCGGCACACTATGTGGCAGGAAGGGACACCTGGGCTCCTCCCCCCGCGCCCGCCCGCCAGCCGCGGCTCACTATCTGGCAACGAGCGGGGGGCTCGCCCGCCGCCTCTCCCCGCCGCCCCTCGGCCAAGCTTGAGGCCGGGGGAGGGTGAGGAGGGCCGGCGGGCCGCCCTCCTTCACTCTCCCCCCAAACTTGGCCGAGGGGTGGCGGCACCACCGGCGTCCTCCGCCCTGGCCGCCCTCCATTGTTGTCCCCGGCCCAACTCTCCGCGCCTGGGCTGCGGCCGTACCTGCAGTGCGGGGCGGGCAACGTAGCCCGCCTCCGGCGGGGCATCCTCCGGGGGGCGGTTATCCCTGAGGGGCCATAGCGGGCGGGCTCTGGCCTGAGGAGACGGACCGCGTAACGCCCGGCGCACAGCTGAGCTGGTGGTGGGGGGGGAATGAAATGAGGTGTATGTGGGAACAATGAAGAAAAAAACCCACCCCAAACCAAAAAAGGACCTGTTTTGGAATGAAATTCTGAGAGATTTACACGGTCCTTGGGCCCGAAAGGCAGCAGAAGGCTTCTCCAGATGGCTTGTGCTGCTGAGGAGAAGGCTCTTGCGCCATCCGTGGGGAGAAAGCCGCCCCGGGCTTAAAAAAGCTGCATGAAATGCAAAACTCATTTTGGCAATAGCTGTCCGGGGTTTTTTTTTTCTTTTTTTTTTTCTTTTTTTTTTTTTTTTGGCTTTCTGTAATTGTTCTGCTTTGCAGCTGAAATCATCTCTGTCTTGGTTCCCCACCCAAAGTTACTGGTTTTTTGGTTTCAGGGCTGGTTTGCTTACATCTGGGTGGCTCTGACCAGCCGTTTGAAGTTACAGAAGCAGTGGGTGATAGTCGTCCTTTGCATGCAACGAAGCCTGTATTTTAGTCATATTTTTAATTATTTCTAAAACTCGGAAGTTGTCTAAAATATCCTTGTAAAGGGCTAAAAGTTCCCTTTGAACTCAGCAATATTGCTTAGAGGTGTAAAATTATTCACACGTTTAACTTCATTTAGGTTCGGGGACAAAACCTTTTAATTCTGTGTACTGCTTGCTTTTAAAGAGCCCCTTGGGGACTGTGATCACAGGGATATGAGCAGGACACAGGCAAGGGCAGGGTGAAGACACCATGTGCCTGGGACCCCCTTCTGATGGAGTCACTGAAGAGGCTTCAGCCCTGCTGCCACCACATCAGTACAGGAGCCACAAATCTGACAGAAAGGCAAGCAAGGCCAAGAGAGGTCCTTGCAGAAAAAAGTACTTGAGGCACCAAACCCTCCAGCCACAGGATATTTGATTTGGATAGAGAGAGGATGCAGAACACGTTTTAGCTTTGCAAATGTATACCCAGTGCTGACATGGCTCCACCTGACCAGACCAGCTCTATGGGAATCTGTAGTTACTGGCCACTAATAATGGGATGAGGTGGTACAGCATCTGCTGTCTAATACAAGACCTCTAACTATCTGGTGGGTGTAGGAAATTGAAACTTACCTTGGGCACAGGAAGAATATATACCTACATGCAGAGTGCGCTGTGAAGGTTGAAGCAATTGGCTTTCTCCAATTTGCATATTTATTCACTATAACACTCATGAAATTAGTAAGGCTGTTCCTTGCATGTTCATCCCCTCTTTTTCATTTCCTTTCGGAAAAAGTTAAAGCTGTATCATGTTTTAATAAATCTTTCAACCTGAAAAACCCAAGAAATAGCAAACTTTAGTTTGTGGTTTTGAACGCAAGGGTGATACTGCAATGGAATTGGTGGTTCAGGACTTGCCTCAACTTCTGCACTCTGGCCTAGACAACTGTTTAGCTAGAGATGGTGCTGGCACACAAGCAATTGGGTATGAACTCGCCACACACAAACTTCAGCTGGAAATTAGAGGAGAGTTGTTAACCATTAAAGCAATTAAATTCTACCTTTTTCAGGGAGGGTATTGGGAAAGGAAAAATCTCACTGCTTTTGAGATTGAGTTTATTAAAGTGGTTATACAATACATCGTCTGCAACCGTAGGGGACAGACTTGGTGTCTCAGGAGGTTGATCTGAGTGCTAAGGTGCTGCGTGACACTGATCACACACCTTGAGATTTGAATTTCAGAGGCAGCAGTCGCTTATCCCAGCAGATGCCTTTTGTGTTTATTGTAGGATGTTTTCTTTTCCTGGGCATGTGGATGAGTTTTACTTTAGTCCTGGAAAGATTATGGAGATGACATGTTCTCATGATTCATGCTATAAATGGATGACAAGCAGGATCAAGAAGAAACTTCCCTGCATGGCAGACACTTGTCCCATTTGTTCTGGAGGTTTTGTTCCCTCCTTTGAAACAGCTGCCAGGTGCTCCTGGAGAGTCACTGGTCTCGGCCAGTTCTAGTTAGGCAGGTCTCTGTGCTGCAGCTCCTGCAGATGATGCAGCAAATAGAGATCTCTGCCTGTGCTGCCTGCCTGCAGGTTCCTGTGGTGCCTGGGGGCTGCTGCATAGACATCCTTCTGTGGAGTAGGAGAGGTAACACCTAGAGCAGGGAGGACAGATACTAGCCCGGTCTGTTCTTTTGAGGCCAGACTGTAGCTTAGTATTAAAAAAACTCGCTTAATGAGTGAAACCAAACCCATAGTAAGCTATCACAGAATTGCATTTTTGGAGAGTGCGTCCTCAGATGTAATATCTGGCTCTGTTACTCTCTCTGGACCTCACAGAGTTGTTCCCTGTCTGCCATGTCAATAAAACCCTCACTCTGTACATTTCCTGCTAAATACACTGCAAAAAATCCACACAACAGGTAAAGCATTTCCTTTTTGGGGACTCAGGCTGGCAGAAATACTCTGCCACTTTACATGGTACTGCAGCCTTTTCACCCTCTGTAAAGCCATGTGTCTAATCAGTGGACCTAGCTGAGCTACTCATTAGAAACTTGGCCAAACCACAAACATTTGTTTCCTTGCTTTATGCCAAACTCTGAGAAAGGAGGAGGGAGTGGCATGGAGCTCATGTTAATGAGTTCTTCATTCCCCACAGAGAGATAATCAGAGCACTGCTCAGAGATTCATCAACATTTTTTATTAGCACTTTAATGACCTACATGTTGGGTTTTTTTTTTAAGGAGTTACTTCAGCTAAGAGCTAGATAATTCCTCATGCAGCTGTGGTTTAGGAAGCAGCTCAGGGGACATGCATGCCAAATTACTTTAGCTCTAGTTTAAAAAATTATATATATCACAAGGTTTCCTGGGTGCCTCCTTTTTCAATCAAGGGCATTATGTCCTCAAACCGCCTCTTCTGGGTTATGGGGTGTGGGGGGGTGGTTTCTGCTGCAATCTTTGCAGCTTCGTGAGCTATACAGCAAAATGCCAAACACTTCTGGTACTGCATGTTCCCCGTGGACAAAGGACCATAACAGCTCCCTGACCCCAGTCACTCCAGGAGGCAGCCTCCCTCATGAGCGAGGAAAGACGCTTGCATGGTCCAGCACTGATTCTACAGACCACTTCAGCTTCAGCTGGCTGTATGAGGAACAAAGTTTCTAAATGCTGAGGGATGGAACCTCTTCCATGCTGCTGAAGACTGAATCCTTAACCAAGGGATTCCCCAGTGCCTGCTGAGGAGTCCCCAGCCCTGTGCATGTTGTGGGAGACCTTGCCGCAGCCATCTATACGTTATGGCAAGAGTGGATGGTGAGAGAGCACTCTCACAGGCTTGGCAAAGGCTGCTCAGAAATTACCCAAAGTTCGGTATTTGCAGCTCTCCTCTCGTAAGGAACCACCACGGTGGCAGTCAAGAATGGCAGCTACTCCAGAGTCCCTTTGGTTTAAAAGGGAGAGACCTGCTGGCCTTTTGCTGTCACTTAGGAGGGCTGTTGGATGGAAATTGCTGCACAGCCTCTTCCCATGCCTCCCCTGCTCCCCAGTGGCCAGATTTCCTTCTGGTCATCTGAAGAGAGCTGTGAGAATATGTACATTAAAGACAGGGATGTAGTCAAATGCTGCAGGATAAATAACTGGGGTTATGAGAGTATTAAAAAGGAATACTATTTACTTTTTCCTGAATCGAGCTCCAAGTGTTTCCTGTCAGTACAATGGGACACAAATGTACAGGCCATTACGTTCACATTTCCTGCAAACTGTTGTCTCTTTCCTTCAAACACAGAGGACAGGAAAAGATGCTCTCTGCCCCCACTTGTGTTTCTCAACTGACTTTATCTCATTTGAAATGGATTTGAGACATTCAGCATTCGCTGTCTACAGTAGGTTGCCTCCCTTTTAATCCCAGTTGCCTTAGCCTGGGAGAGGTTGTAAATATAGAGGAATTCCTTTGAAATCAAAGAGAGCTTCACTGGGGTAACATCAGCATGAACGCAGGCCAAATGAGGTCCGTGGGGAATAAAATGCTAAGGCTAGGGAGGGGAAAAAACCAAGATTCACAGCACTGGTCCAGAAGAATAGTAGCTCACAGCATATAAAAACCCCATAGTTCTCATTTCCTCCTTATCCCTTCAGGACAGGAAAGAACATCCTGCTCTTCTAATATGAGCAAAATACAAGTTATTTTTGGAAGCTAAAACTCATGTTCAGAGCACATTTTAAAAAGACATCTCTAATCTGTGATTCTGATGATGCATTTGGAGCACAGCACATCCTTCTGCACCAAGAAACCCATGTTTGTCAGCTCAGCACCATCTACACTCAGGCAAAAGGTTTATGTTGGTTGAAAAACAAGGTGGGGATTCTTTGTCAGCACATTAACTATGACTCCAAGCTAAATTGCCATCTCTGATGGGGGGGGGGGGGTGCTGTCACCAGACGCACATCTGGTGGGAAGCCCAGTACCATTGCCTAGGGGAGAGGAGCATAGAAGTAAAGACTGTAAGTCATGGGCTGTGGGATGTGATGGTTGGTATAGTAGCTCTGAAAAAGGCTTTCTGTACCTATCTTGGACTCCATGGTAAGCTTCCACTTTCTTCTTCATTATCCCAAGACAAATTGGACATAGGACAAAGCTAGAGTCACCCCCTGCCCTCAGTGGTGACGTGTCTTTGCACGCTGTGCTTGTGCTTCTAGCTCTGGACCCACAGAAGAGCATGTGGCATAATTTTCTGGACCAAAGTTTTGAAGTTTAGAGCATCACATCAAATTCAGGGCCTTTTGGGCAAACTGTTGCTTTTCGTATTTGATGGATCACTTGAAAGGACAGCACAGAGATGAAATCAGCCTCAAATTTGTTAATATACATAAACAATTTTAATTCACAAATAATATTTGATTTTGGATGTGCATAGGTAACTGTTACTTCCAAATGCCTTTTTGGAAGTAAATAATATCGAAGAATGTATGTTAGTGTAATCTCTAATGATAAGGATAAACAAATTGTAGAGGAGTTAATGATTTACCAATTCAAGATTAACAAACAGCTAGCATACTATAAAAAGAGTTCCACTTTCCCTTTAAAAACCATTCATAGAATGTAAGATTTTAGCTTTTCTCAGCATCAAGGGCCCCAAATACCTAAGCAGACTCTTGGGAATGACCTCATCTGTAGTTCTGAGTGTATTCCCAGGGATGTGTAGGAACGGCTGGATCAAGAGCCGCAGGGCAGAACCTTGCTTCCCCAGCGCGACAGGGCTCCCCAAAGAGCAGCACGGGCCAGCAGCGCCTACGCAGAGCTCCTTGGCACTCGCCTGCAGCGTGCAAGCGTGTGCTCAGCACAATGTACTTCTGTCGCAGCAGCCGTTGAGAGCGCACTTAAAAAATCCATCCAGAGATATCCGTATGAAGTCAGTGGATTGCTCACATACTTATAGCACTGACTTCCCTGGCGGGACAAACTGTGTTCAGTGGTTTTGATGCTAAAGGACGTGAGATTGCTTCTGCTGACTGGCTCGGTTTGTTCTCAGACAGGAAGCGAAGAAGGGCAGCGGGACCGATGATCAGGTCTGTGCAAACAGACACTGGAAACTCAAAACAAATCAGTGGCAGAGGTATGTGGATAGTGTGCAAGAGAAAACCCTTTGCTTGTCTTTGCCCGGCAAATCCTGATAATTCTTCAGAATGTGTTTTAACCAGCTCCACATCTGCCTCTTTCCCTGCTGATGACTTACCCTAAATTGTAAAGTCAGTGGTTTTAACCGGGGTATCTGAACTCCCTGGGACTCTGCAGGGGAAAGATAAATGAATCTACACAGCAGACTTCAGTGTCACAGCCATTTTGCTAAGGGAGATAAGGAAACTGTGGGGGAGTAAAAGCAGAAATTCCATGTAACAACAGTAATGTGTAGTTCTACATACCATCACTTACATTCTAGAAAATAATACACAGATCCACTAAGTACAGTTCTGAATGTGTGTAAGTGTTATATGGCAGAAGCAGCAGCTCAAACTACTGTGCAGAAAACAGACCTTGGATTGTCTAAAGATAGATGGCAAAAAGCTATTAAACATCAATGGAGTTCCCTAGGCTTCACCAGAGTGGGAGACACATCGGTACAAATTGAGTCTTTGGCCCCCTGTAGCTCTGCAAATCATCAAAAAAGACATTAATGTCATTAGTAAAACCAGCAAATGTGCCTGTACTTATTACTTGTTTGTAATAAGATTTGGCTAGTGTATAATTAGCAGGCTGCAGAGGCCTTTTACAACCTCTGAGAACAGTCTCTCTGCCTCACTGAGGTTCACAGGAAAATTCCCTTTCTTTCCACGTAGTTACCACTTCCCCATCAGTTTCTACCCCTTCAGATGGACTGACATTAGCATATACAAACACGTCATATAAATCCATCTGTACTATTACATCTATACACATACACACACATCAGTTTGGTTTGATTATTTATTCTGCAAGACAGTCTTTGATCAGGAATGCTTGTTTCCCAAGAGGCAATAACACTCTTCCGCCAAGTAGGGTACTGAATTATGTTGTGCATTTGCGGTACGTAGACACAGCTTTACCCATTAGCTGGCTTGAACACATCTCATTGTGTATGGTTGGTTGAGCTGGTTCTCTCTCCTTCTGCTGGGATACTTATTCTCAAGGCTTAGACATGGCTGTAGTGAGCTACTTAAGCATGTGCCTAACTAAGGATATGCACAGCCCAAGGGAGGCTGGAATGGGACACATCCTTGAGTAGCTGCTGAACTAGTGTCCTGATTTGGATCCCAGTGTCAAAAATATAAATTGGGTGACAGCAAATGGCACTGAACAAGATGGCAATTTGTGCCACCACCCAGCAGAAGGCTGGGGGGACTTTTACAACCTCCAAGTATAGGTATAGGCTTGGATGGTGCTGGATGGGAAAATGGCATACAAATGTTCAGCTGGCATTAAAACAGATGAGAATGGCAGTGTTGGCGTTGGCCCTCTGTCAAGCCAAACTGCCACTATGAATCCAGCATCCTGCCTGGCTTTTGGGTAGGAAACCAGCTCCAGACCTTGGAGCTCTGCTCTGTTTTTCTACAACTGGGGGGCTTTTCAAAGCTGTTGAACCTACACATGAGAACCGGCTGTTTCACTTCCTTTCCCAACACCAGAGGTGTAAAGAGGCCAGCACACAGCCAAGAAAAGGGGCCGTGAATCAGCTGGGAGTTTCTGAGCATCTGACTGGTACCCTTATTTGAATTGAGTGCTCCAGTGCTGGTGCTGGGGGCAGCTACTGCTGCTGGGGACCAGCTCTCAGGTTCCTTTACAGTGTCCTCTGTGCTCAGCTCAGTGATATGAATGCTTTGGGAAGCTGGCATGGAGGGACCCATTTTGTGATCTACCCTCTGTCACTTGCACCACTGCTGTGCCCCCCCCTGCTCTGCAAAAGCTGCTCTTGATTTACAAAACGTGTAACTCAGACCTTGCCTCTCTGCCTTGTGAGTGGGTATTTGGGACGGTGACTTGCTGGGACTGTGGGAGTGGTTCTTCCCTGTCTCATGGATGAACAATACGGTCCCTTCACTTATGATGTTGTTATCAATGATTCAAGACGAGATAGCAAAAATACTTTCCACACTGTGTAACTAGCTTCCTCGCAGAGAGATCCAGCTGCAGATATGATACTCATGCTCTAGTGCTTTCAAGGATTATCAGTGTAATTTTGGATGCTAATGGAAAAATAACACTGAGTGTTAAAAAACTCCCTCAAACAACAGCTGTGATAAAATGGGATTGTAGTTCTGTCACTGCTGTGAACTTTGTGTATGAACATAGGCAGGTCTTCGGGAGAAAATATCAAGTTTTCATCCACACATATGAGAGTCCAAGTTTTCAGATGTCCTGATGGATGGTCTTTCAAATCCCGGTGCAGCAGGTGGTGTTGCCATAATTTATAACCTGTCCTCCACCTGGGTGTTCATTTTCGCAACCTTTGACTGAAGTGTCCTGAGCCACTGATTTCTCTAACTGGATCCCACACTTTGTGCTTCTGTTTTGAAGCCAGCTTTACTTCCAGAGTCCTTCTGGTTTGTGGGGAACTTTCATTCATCTCAAACAAAGTCAAACTGGTGATTCAAGACTAATGAACTGCTGTGAATACTCTGCTTTATCAGAGGAAATAGTTGGAGGCTGAAGTCTTGGTCCCTAACAAGTCTTTGCGAGGATATTAACATGTCTTGCCAAGACCTAGTAATTCCCTTGCAGCCAATGCAACATTCTTCAGAGGCCATAAGGCAAGACTGGAAAGGGGGATCATGTGCCTCAGCCCAAGCTGAATTAGCTACTTCAGAGAAACACCCCAAGCATATGACTTCTTTTCCAGACACAGATCTAAGGTAACAAAACACACCATATTTTGGTGAATCCATTCAAGATATCTACTGTGAAGAAGTCTCAAGTATGAAAGGGAGAAATAGATTTTCAAAAAGGAAATTAAAACTGCCCATACAATGCAATATTCTTAGGAAAACAAATAGCTCTGATGATCTGGGTTAAAAAAGGAATTGCAGAAGAGGATATTGCACAGCTATGACTAGATTTCGTTTGCCTGTTCTCCTCTGAGAAAGGTGTCAGGAGAAGAAAAACAGAAAAACGCTAAATGTATTCCCTGCAATGTAACTGATTATGCAAAATACTGTCATCCTGGGAGCTGCCTACAGTAGGTTAAACCTGGCTTTCAGGAGATGAACAGCGGGTTTTCAATTATGGCATTTGAGACCTCCGGAGGGGGGATTATGAGAAGCTAGTATAAGTCAGATGGCCCTTTTAAGACACACTTTTTATTCAGCAACAGGATGAGCCCTCAGACAGATACTCTTGCAAGCACTCAAGGCATGTACAGTAAAGGGCAGGACAAAGATCCCTTGAAAGAAGCTTCAGGAGCAGTGGTGCGTGGTTTGGACTCGGGGTGGGGGGAGCAGTGCCTTGGATCCCAGGGTGTTACCATCGTTGTGCCCCTGCTGAAATGCTGTGTGGGTAGTGTGGGAGTAGCCTTGGTGCCTGCTAGTCGGGTTACCTCTGTGCCACACATTGTTGCTGGGCTATTTCTCCAGCCTGAAGGGCAACGGGAATTTTACTGGCAGCTTCAGTGAAAACAGGCCAGCAGGCAGTGCTTTGCATCTCCTACACTAAGGATCTTTACTTGTTCACCATTCATTGTTCTGACAGTTGTCTCATTTATTCACTTTTTACATCAAAATTCATTCCTCTAAAGCTTATGTTCAGCCTTAAGCTTCAGCATGTGCTAATAGTATTAATCATTCTGGAAATAGCTCAGTCTGCTATCAGTAGCTATCTTGATGACACACTGTCCCAGCTCCACATTGCTTCCCTGCTCTCTGGGGGTGGCTCTTGAGCAACTAAATAGGCGCACAGCACGGGAGAGGGGTAGGAGGCAGAAGAAAGCAGAGAGGGATGCCCTTGGGTTGTGCCTTCATGCTTTGGAGTGTGTGCCAAGGTGCACTTAGTTGCAGCGTGACTCAGCCATGGTTTCTTCTAGGGGGGTCTGAGCTTCCCCTATGCATCCCATCTGTCCAAAAGGAGACATCACACAACATGTTTGGGGTGGTAAAGATGGTCTAGAAACCTTTCAAGAAGAGTCCTACTGTCACAGGTGTCAAGGGCAGATGGGACCAGCAGAGAGGAGAGCCAGGTCTTGGAAATAGTCTAGGATCCTGCAGATCAAGTTAAGTGTTGGTGCTGCTGTGTGACCTGCCCATATGGTTTGGCCTTTTTATTAGCCAGACTTCTGTGGATGTGTCTCTTCAGAAAAAGGAAGGATATGGTGGAGGACTTTGAAACCTCCTCCTGGATATATTAAGAAGTAACACCATGTGTGGAATCACCAGCAGAGAAATTCAACTGAAGTCTAAAAACAGAATTTCCTTTTGCTTTCTTATTCAAAAAAATGCTAATGCCCATTTCTAGGATTCTCACATTTCTTTATCTAATGGACAGTTTTCAAATAAAAGCATGCTCTAGGGTAATGTTATGTTCCCTTCACAATTGCCTCTGCAGGTTTTCTCTTCTTCGTGATCATATAAAATCTCACAGCTAGCTATGGCAACTGTGGAAAAATGCCAGTAACAGTAGCAAGGTTGCAAGTAACACATTGCTAGCTTCTTTGAACATAATTTAGCTGCTGAAAAACAAATGATGGTTACAAGCATATGACCAGTCACCTGCCTGCTTCCCGGCCCATGGCTTAAGAACTTCAAATTAGTACAAAAATATTTCACAGTTAATTAAAAGCCTTACTTTTATGAAGGTCAATAAGGATGGCTCTGCCCATGATTGCACACAAAAAATTTCCAGTACAATTGGAAAATCACTTTTGATGTCTTAGTTTCCCATTTTTAAATAGTACAAAGTACTCGCAGATGTGACTTTTCCACAATCCACAGCATGTGTCAGGAGAACATATAGGGCATTTGGTGGTCTCAGGCATACTACTGTACTCTGCTGCTGTAGTGCAAGATGCGCATGATGAAATAGTCCTTGAATAGAAAAACGTGAGGTCATTTTTATCTATGGATAGGCCATGAAAATGTAAAATGCATGGGATGTACATAGCAGTGGAACAGAATACTGCTATGGTAATTGTTTAAGAAATATTATACTTCACTCACAAATCAATAGACAAGTCAACAAGTTCATCTGAGATTGTTGTGTATCTATTTGAGGCACTTCAGTAGTACTTGAATTTCAGTATCCTAGTATCCCATAGCACATGTCAAAATATTGTATTGGTAGTTGAAATTAATTTAATTACCTCACTTCTTTGGCACTGATCATCTATTTTGACACTACCATCCTTCAGGTAATGCCCTTGCTTCAACTCGGAGCATACTGTCAACATTAACAGTGAATCATAGTTAGGAGAGAATAATCAACTTGCAACCTCATCTTTTTTCCAGCTAACATTTTGCCATGAAGTATGTTTAAAAAGGCTGGAAATGAACATAAAATTGAAAGTTAAATGAGCTACTTCATGGCTTTTACTATAGCAGCAACAATACCTGTGTCACTAAGCAAATCTACTGAGAAAACTATTTTGCTGTCAACAGTGTTGGAAAAAAGCCAGAGGTCCTGTTCAAGTTACAACAGAAATGCTGAAGTTAAACAAATGTAAAAAAATTATAATTTTGTGATTTTTTTTTTTACTCCCTCCAAAAATGTGGCATATGTCTTGCATTACAGGCTAAGGCATCCTATTCAGCCACATTGCTTTTTAATCAAATGCTTTCCTTGACTTGTTGCTTGACATTAACCCACTGCTCCCCCTCTGGATCCTTTCCTCTGTCTCCGTGCTCCCCTCTCCCTTCCGCTGCTGCTGTGCTGTTCAAGTTAACATCAGTTCCAAAAGTTCCCTTTTAATCAGACCGAGACTGCTGGCATGAGCTGTCAGCAGTATTCATTTCTCTAGGCTCTTGCCTTATGTTGCATTGCCTTGGCAACAAGATTTAGGAGCAAGGCAACAGCCTTGAACTTGTCAGAGTCTGTTGCAACGCGCTGAGCATGTATTACTCTCTGGCACCTCAGGTTGCTATAACAACTACTAACAATAAAACTCATCTCCCAGCTTTAAATACAGGAAATTT
Source organism: Falco peregrinus (assembly GCF_023634155.1). Lineage (NCBI taxonomy): Eukaryota > Metazoa > Chordata > Aves > Falconiformes > Falconidae > Falco > Falco peregrinus. Next base: position 32,956,503 of record NC_073721.1, on the reverse strand, counting down.
TACAGTCTGTTTCCTGGCAGGGCTGCAGCAATATTATGTGAATCCTGGCTATGTTTGTTTTGCCGCCTTCTTCCTTTTCGCACATGATAGCAGCCTCCAGGGGTGAGGTGATGATACATGAGAAGGAGTCTGGCAATGGGCAGCACAGCCCGTGGCAGCAAGCGTGGACGCTGCTGGTGCCGGGAGTGGGGCTGGGCGAACAAAAGGCCGAGTGACCGCAGGGACAATGCTGGGCACAGAGCCCCAGCAGCAAACCCCAAACACTCCAGACTGCAGGCTGTGCCCAGTGATGCTCAACACCTGCCCGCACCATGTTTTCAGCTGTGGCATTTTGATTTTTCCCCTGCTCCAGCAAAATACACCTTGCATGGGTGTCTGGGGTAGGAGCCTGCAGCCATCAGACAGGAAATTTGGGTCTCTGTCAGCACAAGTGTTTGCTCCCATTCTTGCAAATACGCAGTTGGCATTACTGATGGGAATAAAGGAGCAGTGCTAGTGTGGAGAGAGATGCAAGGGACCAATGACTCTTACAGAATCACAGAATATCTAAAGTTGGAAGGGACTCATAAGTCCAGCTCCCTGCTCCTCACAGAACTACCTAACACTAAATCATAGTCCTCCAGACATTCCTTGAACTCTGACGGGCTTGGTGCTGTGGGGATCCAGTGATCAACCACCCTTGGAGTGAAGAACCTTTTTCTAACCTCCAATCTGAACCCCCCCTGACGCAACTTCATTCCATTTCCTTGCATCCTATCGCTGGTCACCAGAGAGAGATCAGCACCTCTCCCTCCGCTGCCCACCTCCAGGAAGCTGTAGGATGCGATGAGGTCCCCTCTCAGCCCTCTCTTCTCCAAGCTGAACAAGACAAGTGACCTCAGCCACTCCTCCCAAGTCTTGCCCTTGAGGCCTTTCATAATCTTGGTTGCCTTCCTCTGCCCACACTCTAATAGTTGGATGTCCTTCTGTTGAGGCTCCCAAAATGGCACACATTGCTCGAGGAGGGGCCGCACCAGTGCAGTGCAGAGTGGGACAATCACGTCCCTCAACTGATTCTCTGTGTGCTTGATGCACCCAGGACACGGTTGGCCTTTTTGGCTGCCAGGGCAAATGTTGCCTTATGTTCAACTTGCCATCAACCCATGAGCCCAGATCTTTTTATGCAGGGATGCTCCCCAGCCTCTCCTTCCCCAGTCTGTATGTATAGCCAGGTTTACCCCACCCAGGTAGAGATGGGTGAACTCATGTACTCATCATATACATGTGCCCTGCTTGGCGCAGGTTGTCATGACACTAATGTCACAAATTAGGTCTGAGCCACTGGTGCTAGGTATTAAAAAACCCCAGCTCTTAGCAGAGACAAGGCTTTTAGTGCCAGAAGAGGCCTTTATGAGGAACATTTTCAGTCAATGGAAATGCAAGCTGAGGATGTAAATTGAGCCACTGCAGCATCAGGAATCATGGAAATTTCCCAGCAGCTCACCCACTGCCCTGTCACACCTTCTTCCTGTGGCTTCATTCATGAGGACAGTGCAAAGTACTCATCCTTTTCCTGTATGTCAACACCATGAGTATCTCGTGCAGACTTAACATCATTCTCACTTTTCCATAGCACCGGTCATATTTCTTCAAAGTGACAGAATTTATAACCCATGACTCAAACAATGGGAAGGCTTGTTTAAGAATAGCTCAGGATACAGCACATTGGAAGCATGGTGAGGAATGAAAACAGGAACAGAAAAGAAGCAGCATATTTTTCCTCCTTTATGACTGAAGCCCAGCTCCTGCAGCCAGGAAGCACTGGTGGTGATACAGCACTTGGTGAGATGCAGGAGGAGGCTGAACTCTGTCTGAGCAAAGGTCTGTTTGTTTAGACAGATTTTAAAATGTAGAAATGGTGCTTTTTTTTTTTTCCACAATTGCTGCCAGCTGAAGGACAGTGGTTGTGGGTGGCAGGAGTGGCTGGAAGTCTGGTCTTGTATGCTTTCCAGTGACTGCCACCCTGTAGGGTCAGAGGCTGCAATACCTCAGGGACCCCAAGCACAGAGCACCACCTGGACCCACAGGTCTTTTAGAAATGACCCTAAAGAAGACCCATGTGGGCAACGACTTACTGCTGATGATAACAGAACTAGTGCATGGCAGAAAAGTTGCAGGCAAGGACCGTCCCTGGGTATTCACCATCTTTCTACAGGGATCCTTTTAATTGCTTCATTTGCTTTTTCAGGCTCGTGCTTTCTCCTGCACAGAGTTTTGAGTAAACATTCCCCATACTGAGCTGCTAAGAGCCAAGCAGCTGACCTGACAGGGACACCCCAGCCCACAAACTTCTCTGGAGCTCCTCACATTCCATGTTTCATTTGGAGAAAAAAAAAAAAAAAAAAAAAAGCCCAGGTTTTTTGACTCCTAATCTAGAGTTTTGGTCTCACAGATAAGAACAAATAATGAAACATAACAAGCTTTTGTTTTAAGAAAAACAGCTCATCTGAAAAGCCCAGGGCTCAGTTCTGCAGTTAGATCTCAGGAGAGCTGTGTCCAAAGACCTGAAATAGCATGGACAGGGTCTCAGATGGTCCCAAACCTCTGACAGATACAGGCTCTTGTCTCTTGGGCGTGGGAGTTAAAAAATGTGGCCAGGCACCGAACTAAAGCACCCAAACAGTCTCAGAGTTCGGTGTAACGTGCAGGGCATATGCCAGTGCCCAGGTTTGTGCCTGAGTACTGATCACAGCCCGGGACTGCTGCACAGCAACTGCAGGGCTTGCTCTCACAAGGCCAGTTACAGAACCTGGGCTACATCGTTAAGGTTTATGGTTTCTATGTGGGACACGTAGAGTGTTTAATCCCAACTTTTCCACTTGTCCCGTTATCTGAGACAGACAGTAACCCAATACTTTGTGTCTGGACTCCTGAACCCACTGGAATAAACATCTGTTTCTTGTACTGTGATTCATTCAATATACTGCATGGCACGGGACACCAAATTATTTCAACACATTCAGGCTCAAGGGATTTTTCAGCAGGTGAGTGGGCCTCGCTCACAAAGGTGGCGACTTCGGGAGGGAGTTGGGCCTAGTAAAATGTGGCCCTTTACTATATATTTACAAATAAATTTCTACTATACTGAAAATGTTAATTAGAAACAAAATCCATGTCTGGTCCCTCACTGGCAACCCCAGATGCCAGGCACTTGAGTTAGCATTGCCCAGAGGAGATGTGCCACTAACCCAAGCGCTGCCAGGAGCTTGCAGGAGGACTCCTGTTTGCCCCCTGAGCAGAGAGCGAGAGAAGCGGGATCTAGCAGTGTTACAGAAGGCAAAGACACCTGGCCTCATTAGTTTTATTGCCAGAGCAAATAAGGAAACCTTCTGCAATAAAAATGCTTCCCAAGTGTCAGGCCAAAATACAGGCAGGTCACTGCACCCTGTTAACTGTGGTGCTGTTGAAGACTTTGAGGAAGAATGGCATCATATGAGCTAAGTAAAAGCCTCTGTTGTGCAATAGGCATGATTTTCATATTTAAATATGGAATATATCCATAATTATATCCAATTCATCAGGATATACCTCCTTAGCAGCATGGAGTTTTACGCAAGCTGAACAAATGATCTCCTAAAGTACTTAACAGGGCACCAGTGACCACTGTGGCCTCTTTTGCATGCAATTAGATCTAGCTTTTCCCATTGTTTTTTCCTGCTAGAACAGACAAGGGAAAACTAAGAAGTTCTGGAAATGGCTATGAGTCTCACATTTCACTTGCAAATAGGCGAGTTCAGGTGAGCAGGGATGTGTGCACACTGTTTGGTGTTGAAGCAGAGCCAGGCAGAAAATTCAGCAAACATTTCATTTTTATCCTTGTTGTTAAAGGTTTGCAAGTGAAGTCCTAACATCTGGTATTTAACTGAAAAGAGCAGACGTGGAAATACTCAGATATCTACCTGGCCTGCTGCTGCCTCCCTTTCCTTTCCAAATGCAGCTGCTGGGAACCACCCAATCATGATCAACTTCCAGTGCTGGCTGGATAAATTGTCCTCCCAAGAAAAACTAAGATAAAATCTCTAGATAGACTTGTTTCTTCTCTCCCTGCTATCTTTTCCTCCAAACACACCATTTGTTGTTGCAGTTTCTAGTTTCACTGTTTCCAAACATACAAAATTTATTTTAAACATGATCCAAAAGGACTCGTGCCACACGTTTGAAACCTCCATTTAACTCAGAGCTGAGAGCTTAAAATACAAGCAATTCTCTGCTGAACTGTTTTCAGGCCCTTCCTTGCCTTGGCACATTACAAAGCTTCTGTTATGTACTACCAAAACATTGCCATTAATTGTTAGGTAATTTTCTAGGGTGGGATTAGGAAGAAAACCGGGCTTAAAAGTACTTGCTGTCTCCTGTGTGGACCCAAGCATGCCTCTGGGCTGGGAGGATGTGACCTTGCTGAGCCGGCACAGAGGCATGAATGCAACCAAACTCACTGCGGGGCTTTTGTGAGTAAAACCACTTGCACGTGATGGTCTGCAGGACAGCCCCTGCGAAACACAAATACAACTGGGTTAGTTATTGTCCAGGCAATCCCAGTGCTGTCACACGGACAGGAGGGGCTGTTTGGCCATGTGTGCAACCTTGTAAAAAACACATTTTGACCCATGTTCATGGGGGTGGAAGTGACCTCCCCCCTCACCTCCAACCCTCTGTGGGTCTTGCTAAGATGTTTCCCAGCTTGGAAGTGGTGCTGAGGCTGCAGCACTGTGGGACGGTGGCAATGGGAGAGCCCAATGGTGTGGTGGCCCTGGCCCCTGCGCCAGGAAAGTGGGGCTTTCACCTGTCCAGTGTCCAGGAGATGTCCCAAGGCACTGGAAGGATGCCATGATCCAAAAGCCAGGCTTCGCATAAGCAGAGCTGTAGCATCCCCTGTCCTCAGTGAGAGCTGTGCAGATGCTCAGTCCCCTGCTACAAATCTCCATTTCCTATCGCTGCCTCCCACAGCATCCCGCACCTTGATTGCTGCTTTGAGGGAAAAGAGATATGTCCCAGTCACAGACTAGTCACTGGGTCGGCCTCCGGCATCACAGTCTCACTAATGTGCCAAACATCTTCTGCCATGAAAAAGCTGTGGGCTTACTCAAAGTGGGCAGGGGTCATTTTGGGAGATTAGGTTGCAAAGCAAGTCTAAATTTCACAGGTGCCCGACAAGAGAAGGTGAATAAAATTAAAGTTACAACCACAATAAAGGTATCATGAGTATAGAGGGGTTGATAAGATAAAGGGAGTTCTTTTATGTCTTATTTCCTGGTCTTGATCCCTTGATACAGATCAAGATTACAATGGAGTTAATGGCTCTGTCACTTGGTGAGGTTGGTCTCAGGCAATTTTCTTTGCAATGTGTCAGATCTTTCTCCCTCACCCCTCTCTTTTGTAATCCGATGCAAACACAGCATTATACGAACATAAAAGATAGCTCAATCAGGACAATTTAATTAAAAGCAAGTTACGTTGAAGCGTTTTCATAAACCACCTTTGCAACAGAATTTGCACCATTTTAGTCAGCATCAAACAGCCATTTAGAGAGGACAGTTTCATCTCTTCTAAACATTTCAGATTATATATCATAGACAGCACTGCCGGATAATCATTAAAATATTTTACATTATCTACATTGGCAAGTTCATTAGGGCCACTTCAAAGCTTCCCAGAGACCCAAAATGCCCAGGAAACAACCATCAGACATTTTTGGCTTAACCGGAAAGCTCATTCTGCTTTCTCTTATTTAACTTATTAGTCATGTATTATTCAAATGAAATAAATAGTGCTGCCTTGTGCACTCATCCGGCCAAAGCCTTTAGCAGCAATCAGCTGGCTCATTCAGCCCGGGCATCCATCAGCCTCCACATGGGCCACGTCTCAGCACCAGTCCCTCAAGGCACTCCAGAACTCCCAGGGCTCATCCATGGGCTTAACTCTGGTCCTGCTGGGTCAGGCCCCTGGTGGTACTGGGATGCTCGCAGTGTTTAGGCCTAGGTCTCTGCAGACAGGCAGGACACCAGCCCATATGACACGGTATGTCTCCACCTGTGCAATGGCTGTTTACTGCAGAGGGCTTGTCACAAGCATATCAGGAGATATCTGCAAAATGCTTTCTGGCCTGAACACATGTTTTCTTACAAGACCATTCCTCTTCTGGAATGAAGTTCCTATGCAGAATACCCATCAGTTTGTCATTATTATTTCTATGAGGAAGGGGAGGAAATTTGTCTAAATTTTAGTGCTCAGTGAGTCAGAATCAGTTGGAAGTCACCTGTGGGTGCAGAAGCCTTTACAACATGGCTCTGCAATACCAGGCACTCAATAGCAACTAAGAAACTCTTGCAGACATCAGTGTTTTCCCTTCTACTTTCTGCTTCCTTTAGCACATTTTTAGGAGATGGGAATGCAGATTTATTTTTTTTTTAACCTTTATTAAATCAAGATCTTGATCAGGAAGACAGAATGGGGACACATTTCGGTCACCAAACAACACAGTAAGGTGTTTCAAGTGGTAACTTAATTCCTTTTAAATTACACAGAGGCATCAGTATGACATTGATAGTTGGTCTGTCCAAAGTGGTGCTTGTTATTTCTGTCCTGAGCTGGGACAAAAGGAGAGAAAGTTAATAAAATTCAATCCTCCTGATTTGCTCCCCTTCCACTCTGGGGTTGTAGAGTAGCTAGAGGCAGGACAGATCTGCTCTGATGCTGTAGCTGCTCTGTGGACTCTTCGGACTAGCTGTGGGCAGGCAGGATGGCACCTCCAGACTTGGAGGAATTAATGAGGCAAGTTTAATGGAGATTCTGAGCTTTCCCCTGCTCTGTCCTTCCCTTGGTATGCTGGACTGTGTGATCAGCCTGGTTATTTCATGCTGTGGACAGTCCCCAATTCACACTCCCACATAAGGAGATATTTTTTCTATCCTCCCTGTATTTGATTGCCACTGCTCCCACAGTCTGTTAGCTAACCCAAACTAATTTAATAATGATTCACTGGCAAAAAATAATCAAACACTGGCACAGGCTATAAGATTACCTTGTGTTTAGCCACTGTCCTAAACTCAGCCAAACTGAAAGCTCTGCAGAGCAGGAAGGGAAGAGACTAGACACCCTTAGCTCTGTCCCTGGGAAGTGAGTGTGGAACATGTGGACCGTGCCAAGGGGGTGTTGGAGTCTCTTTCTCCCTTGGGTACACCGTGTACAAGCTGGGAAGCACAGGAGAGGAAAAGGCATCCCCACAGTGCAGCACTACTTGGTGAGCTGGAAAGGCACGTGACAAACATTTGAAATGTTTCCGACTGATCCATCCCCCTTCCCTGGGCCGGCACAGAGCTCCGGCAGGTGCAGCTCTCCACAACCCTCTATTAAAAGCCACAGCCAAATGCAAAATCTAACCCTGAATTATTATTATGAGTCAGAGGAGGCTGAAAGGACCTTTTCACAGCCCTGATTGGATTCAGCTGTAGAGTTTGCCATTGGCAAATGATCTCCATGATCATCATGCTAATGTTGCAGTGCTTTTAAAATGTCCTGACATGTGCTTTACTATGAGCATCACTGGATTCTGGCCAGTTTCCAGGAAACGAATCTTCTCAGCAAATATTCTGCAGGGTGAGCATAACGTGGTCTGTAACACAAATGCAAAACACGGCTGTAGTTTACCCTGAGGGGGACACTGATGTGCTGATCTAAATGGGCCCTTCCAGCCCAAACTGCCAGGATTGTATAAGATCCTTGTGGGGAGGGCTGGGAGATGGGATGAGAATAATTGGGAAACAGCAATTAGCTTCAGCCAAGGCAATTAATGAGGAAAGAAAATTCTTCCTGCTATAACAGCCATGATCACCAGCCTCCCCTCCCCTCTCTCCCATCCCTCTTCAAGGAGACCCTACAACCCTGGCCCCATCCAATAACCCTTCCCAATGCCGAGGTGCTGGTTGCAGGACGGACCTTTTATTCTCTTCTACTGCATTATGAGTTTTGCTGTGCTGTGTTATGCCCTAGATTTTACTCCAGAGATGTGTGAGATAGACCTCTGCAATGTGGAGGGAGCCGCAGAGGGCAGCAGTTGCTGGCTGGGGCTGGCTGCAGGATTTGGGGCTGCAGGAGGGCTGAATTGCTCAGCCTGGAGAATGGTCAGAAAGAAGAGGGAGCCAGATCCTTTCTAGATGTGCACAGCGAAAGGGCAAGGGGCAACTTGCAATGAGGAAATGGTGCTTGGATATCAGGAAAAAAACTTTTTGTTCCAGGGTGGTCAGCACTAGCATAGGCTGCCCAGAGAGGTTGTACTGCTCCTGTCTTGGAGATACTCAAAACCCAGCAGGACGGTCCCTAAGAAACCTGCCCTAGCTTTGAAGCTGGTCTTGCTTTTAGCAGGGGGTTGGACTAGAGACCTCCAAAAGCCTCTCTCTCCCTGAATTATCCTCACCTGATTTTGCTTCACGCTTCACCTGGAAATATGCAAATAGTCAGGGAGACCCAGGCGGTTTAGTAAAAGACTGACTTGTGCTGGCTTGCTAGACGCAGCAGCAAATGTTTGGCAGTTTGTGGGTAAAGCTCTGCGAGCTACAGCATTGGTGTGGACTGAAGACGGAAGGACGAAGGGCAGAGTAGCTGGAGGCTGCACTTTTTCTCCTCTGGAAAAATGCATGCAGACCGGGGCCCTGAGGCCAGTTTCATGAGTTGGTTGTGTACCCACACAGTTGTCCGGTACCCGTGGGATGCCAGGTGCAGTGCTCAGCCCGTGCATCTTCAAGGGCCCGCTTCCTGAGCGCCATGCAGCCAGCCGAGCATCTCCTCTCCTACTGAGTCCCCAGGATGTGTGGGAAACCCTGAACGAAGGTGGCTCCCACTGAGCACCACATTTTCCTCCTTTCTTCATCCTCTGTGGAGTGGCAGTTACACTGGGTGCAGTGACAAACCCCATGCAAGAAGAGCGGCTGCAGTGCTGTCACAGCATGGGCGCCAGAGGGTCCCCAGGGTCCCGGCTGCTGCAAGCAAACCCCTCTGGCCTGGATGCAGTTACAAAGCAGGTGATGGTTTTTTTTTTTTTGCTTTTGTTGCTTCTTGGTGGTGATCTTCTCATTTCTGCATTTCTGTAACAGCCTCCTGGGTTTGTCACTAGGCTTGACTTATGGCCCACCTGTAGAAAACTACCAGGGGCAGAGGAGCGCAGTGGAAGGTATTTTCATTAGCGCACGCATGGCAAACGGCCAGATTTCACACCAGTTCCACCCGCCGCTGTTACAGTAGGAGCCTCCTCCCTTCCAAGCAGAAAACTGCCGGGAATTCACCTTGAAAAGCAGCCGGGCAGGACCCTTTCTGCCGGGGGCTTCGAGCAAAGTAATGGGAAGCCAACGTTTCCCCGGAGCCGTGCTCAGCACTGCAAAGCCAAAGCTGCGGGGCGCCCGCAGCCCGCCCGTGCGGTGCTGGGGGAGCCGCCGTGCGCCCCCGCCGCGCCGGCCCCAGCCGGGGGCCTGGGCTCCCAGCCCCGCCCCGGGCCCTGCCCGGCAGCTGAAGAGTGAAGCGGCCCGCAGAGGCGAGCGCCGGACGAGGTCCCGGGGCCAGGGCCCGGCAGCGGTGCCAGACGATCCGTCCCGCCGTTTTTTTCGAGGGAGGCACGGGCAGCCGGCTGCAACGCGCTCGGCCTGCCCCGGGTTTCGCACCGGCTTCCCGGCCCGCCCCCCCCCGCAGGACGGGGCCCCCCCTCGGGCTCCCCCAGCGGGGACCGCACCGGGCCGCCGGGGCAGGCTGCCCCCGCCGGGCTCAGAGGACGGCGGAGGCTAGCGCGCGGCGCACGGTCCCGGCCCCGGCTCTCCCCGGGCTCCGCCTCCCGCCTCACACCGCCGGCTCCCCCGTGACGTCCGCCGTGACGTCAGCGGCGGGTGGGCGCGGCGGCCGACGTGGGCGCTGACGTCGCGGCGGCGGGCGGCGGGCGGGCCGGCGGCAGGTGAGGAGCGGCGGGGCGGGGGCAGGCCCGGGGGCGCCCGGGGGCAGCGGCGGGGAGCGCTCGGTGTGCGGGGTAGCTCGGCTGCGGGGACCCGCACCAGGCCTCCCCGGCAGCCGGGCCCCGTCGGGGTGTCCGGGCCCGAGCGGCCCTGTCAGCCCTGCGTGGGGCTGGGGGAGGCCCGGGTGCGGCCCGGGTGGGCTGCCGGTTTGTTTGGAGTGTCGGTGGGTGCCAGGGGGGCGAGTCGTGGGGTCTGTGCCTCGGTACGGGAGTGCTTGGGCTGCCCTGCCTGTGGCCAGCCCGGGCCAGAGAGGCCTGGTTTTGAGGTGGTGCTGCTGGTTCCTGATAATGCGAGCTTACGTGCTTGTTTTGAACAAGTTTATTCATAAAAGAGAAAACGAAAAGGCAATTAACAGGAGGACGAGCCTATCTGAAGCAAACAGGACGTAAACCCTCAGGATGGTCTAACACAGCAGCCACAGGCAACCCCGATGCAGCCTGACCGGCTGGCCCTGCCTGCCTCCCCGCCGCGGCCCTGCCGTGCCCCCGAGGCAGCAGGCCTGGTGTCCCCGACCGTTGCTGGCCTGGGGCTGCAGCAGCCCATCGCGCAGTGTGCATGAAGGAGGCAGGAGGAGGTGTCTGGCTCCCCGGCAACATTTTTGTGGTCGTCCTTTACCCTGCATGTCTGATGGAGATGCTATCCGTGTAGGATCTGGCCTGGGCTCTTGGAGAACTGACTCCCCGCAGTTTGGGTGAGGTGTAGGTAATGTAAGTCTAGACAATGCCAGATTTTGGGATCCACCTCTGACTGCCATCGTGCTGTATTGATACTTTGCAAGTTGCTGCTTCTCTGCCTTAGTTTCCCCATGTGTAAAATGGGGAGTGCCCTCTGACAGAAGGATTGCAAAATCAAATTGGCATAAAACAGCACATGCTTGCAAGATTTAATCGTAAGTCTTGACAAGCAAGTGCCTGGCCCTTGATGTTCCTTGTTCCCCCACGGTTCACCCTCAGTGCGTCTCTAATCTTGCCAGTGGAACATAGTATTAATGCATTCTCAGCTCTTTGCTGGGGAATAAGAATGTTTTATGGGGGGGGGCAAAGTTTGTTAGCTGTTTCAGTTTTGCCCTTTGCTTTCTCAGGCACAGTGAAGCTTATGAAGGCCAAGCAAAGAGCTGAATGGTATTGTGCATGAGCAGAGGCAAGAAGCGTCCAGACGTGGGGAGCTACAGAGGCAGGTAACATGGCAGTCTGATACCTTTGAAAAAGTTAGGTCAGAGAAGGGGACTGTGTCTTGCACTGCTAAATCCACTATCTTCATTTGAGCTGTGTTTGGAGTGATTAAATAATGATAGAGAAGGTGTTTTAACTTGGTAGAGGCTTATAGTTACGGCCAAGAAAGGAAAGGTCACCTGTTAAAAATTATAGGGGGACCAGAGTAAATGACTACCAAAGATATGGGAGAAAATAGCTTCTCTTTCTCTGGAAATTGAAGACAATTTTATTGGAAAGTTTGTGAAGGTTTTTTTTTAAAGTGATTTCTTATACTGTAGGGGTTGTCTAATTTAGATGTTCTTCTTAACATGGCTTTTGTTGCTAATCTAGCTTTGTTGCATTTTTAATATTTGCAAGCAAATCTTTCAACAGTGAGAGTACTTATAAATTAAATGAATTATTATTTTTTTTTTTAGCCTTGAGAGAATCTCTTGCTTGCTAAGAAAACTGTAGCTTGTCAGCAAGGAGCTTTATTACAAGGCAAAGCCTTGTCATTCCTTGCCTATTTAAATGAGACTTTCAGGCTTCTGGAGACAAAGTGCAGGTCGAGAAAGGAAGCTGTGTCCTTATGAGTTTGTAGAAAGGGATTTTTTTCTGCTGGCCTGTTGCTGTGTTGTTGCTCTCTCTCCTTTCTGTTTTTCCTCTGTCTGAACATAAATCAGCAGCAGTATTAGAGAGTGTTACAGCAACTTGTTACAACGGACAGACAAAAACAATCACAGTATAATAAAGTTCAGTGTAGCCTATGAATTTGTCCTGGAAATAAATCTGAGGTGTAATCTAATCCCAGAAAAGGCACTGGAGTCAAGATACCAGTTTGAGGATTTAGTGTATGGTGCCTTTTGTGCTTGTTTTGCTTCTTGTGGTCTGGGTTGTAAAACATAGTGCACCTGTGGGCAGACAGTCAGTCACAAGCCTGGTGTGCTCTAAACTTCCTGGGATGAGATGTGTGAATGGTGGTCTTGGGTTCAGATTTTTACACCTGAATGCATCAGACCTTGGTTCAGTTCCTGGCTTGGTCACAACGCTGCTGTGTGACCTTGGTCAAATCATGTCTTCCTGTGGCTTGTGAAATGGAGGCAGGTTTTCTGCCTTCTTGTGTAGATGGCAAACATCACAGGGCAGGGACTCTGCCTTATTGTGTTTTGGCATAAGACTGTAATGTCTCTTGGGCTTCTGGGTAGTTATAGCGGTATAAATAGAGTTAAGTGCTTAGATAAGCAAAAAATGTTTGAGTTTCATACTATTTGCTTCTCCCACCTATGATCTGTTTGTAGACATGGCTGTGAAGTGAGCTGTGGAGTGCACTGGTCGGAACAACATACTGCATAGCTGGTGTTCAGGCAGCACAGAGCCTACCAATCTTGCCCTGGAAAGCGACAGCATTAAAGTTGTAGGATCCCAGCATGTTCTTAAAAATTTGAAAGGAATGGATAGAGAAATGGGAAGGGGAATATCCCACTTTGGGCACCCTTTGGAGATGTGAGTGAAGAAAACACAGAGAGAACCTCTTCTGAAGTTCAGGTTACTTGGTTTCCATAGGCTTTCAGGCCAGGCCTCCCCCACAGCTTGAATATCCTCTGCAATCAGCTGGTGCCTTCCACTGCAGCCTTCATTCGCGCCAGCACAGCAGCATGACCTGATGCATCACTGTGCACGGTGCTCCCAGCGGGACCCAGCTATTGACGGTTTCTGGGTAGTAAATTGAGAGGCTGATATTCACTGCAATGCTAAAGATACATCTATTGCAAAACCACTGCAAGGGAGGATAATTGGCCTGTGCCCTTGTTTTGCCCTCTGATCTGCTGTCTTCATTTAGCCTGTGCCCCATCCCTGCCTGTCTGACACCAGCTGAGATCTGCAGAGCATTTGCCAAAGGTCTTCAGAGAAGCTTTCCTTAAGCATCCCTAGTTGTCCCCTGGCAGTCACTTGTGAGAGCTCAATGGGCTATTCTTCCTGCTAGGTGAACTAATGTGCAGCCCAGAGGTAAATATGGCCACTGAACACATCCCTGTGTATGTCCTTGGGAGTAATTTCTTTGCCCTGAGTTAGTCTGGTCACCAATCCACTATGAAAACCTGGGCTATAGTGAAACTTCTAAAAATCGCCACCTTAACTTGTCTGTTTCCGAGTCTTGATGTGCGTGGCTTGCTGTGGCGTATAAGCCACAGCATCTCTGCCCCCAGAGTGAAAAGACTGGACGCTGTTCTTTATGCATGTGATGGGTGGGGCTACTTCTGATCTGTGAGTATTTGGGACCATCGGTGTGACATCCCGAGACCTTTCCTGGCTGTCATAAGGCATGTCTGAGGTGCTCTGTTTCTTGGTGCTGCCCACGTGCAAGGAGGGTTGGCACATGTTAAGCTTGCGTGTCATTATTACTGGGCATGTCAGTGCTTGATGAGATGGGAAAGGTCCTTTACGGCATGGACCAGCTTTGTCTCTGTGGCCTCAACCTGATCCCTCATTCTCAAGGAACATAAGTGAAGTGATAGGACAGGAGAAATTCTTGGCTGGGAGGGATGATGTTGGCACACTTGTCCTCAAGGGGAGTTTTCAGTGGTGATGGCCTCCAGCCTGTGCGTGTGAGTGGCCTGGGATGGCTGGAGAAGCTCTGAAGTTTTGTACTTTATTTCAGTTGCAGGTAGGAAGATGAGTCCAAAAATTACAACAGAGCTGCTGAAGCAACTGCGGCAGGTGATGAAGAGTCCCAAGTATGTCCAGGAGCCTGTGCAAGCCTACATAGTGCCCTCTGGAGATGCTCACCAGGTATGGATGGATGGATTATGAGAATGATTGCACTTTCCTTCCCTACAAGAAATAAAAGCCAGGGATAACTAAAATCATCCTTCATTCACTTGCTTTAATGGTTCTAGCATAAAAGCTTGGGTAACCTGAGAAGCGTCATGTTGGAAAAAGTTTCTGGAGTCTGTTCAGGAGACTGGAGTTTTTATGTTCTTGTAACAAATCAGCATGGATGTTCCACCAGCAGCTTCTCATAAGATTGTCTCCAGGGAGCTCACGCTGTAAAAAAGGGAGCTTGCCAGAGCACTTGCTGTCCCCATCCTGGCTGTTGGGAAGAAAAGATTTACTAGGGGAGGAAGGGGCATTATCTGGGCTTTAGTTTCCCCATTAGCACTTCCTGATCAACGCATAACTCTTAAGCGAGGTGGCGAAGGACTGGTTGCAGAGCTTTCCCTTTGCTACATCCAGTTCTTGCTGGAATTGCTGTCTTATGCTAAAGCCCTCAGATTCCATGCAGAGGGAGGGGCCTTTGGAGAGCAGTGAGGTGATGTGTTGCAATGACACTTCTCTTTTGATGCTGCTCTGCATCAGCTTGTCTTGTGCACTAAAGACAGGAGGGAAGTCTGGGCCCAGGGTGGTAACCCGTGGCAGTAACTGCGTTGTGTGCAGTTTTCCACTGTTAAGATTTCTGTAGTCTGTAACATAAATTTTAAATTGCTGAACTGCCTTTTACCTTCCCCACCTGCTCATATGCTAGTTTCACTCTGCTGTTAGGAGACCCAAGAACTTCCAAGGGTTTTTCCCTCCTCAGCCATTTTCAGGAAACAAAAGACCTGAAGCTTTCCTGGCTCACACCCAAAGCTCCCTTTTACCCCAGGGTGCACGAGAGCAAAATAAAACTGAATCAGGACCTTTGCCCTTGACTTTGCACTGGGGTGAGCTGGGTCCAGACTTGCCTGCGCCTTGGGACCATATGTGCAGCATCATGTTTCCTCTTAGGGAGATCCAAACTTGGGCAGGTAGAGGGAAGGCAGTTTTCTGCAGCTGCTATTGTCTGCTGCATTCCTGCCTCAAGCTGCCTCTGTCCATATATAACTCTGGTTTCATTTCACTAGACGTTAAGTGCTGTCATGTGAGTTGAAGAATGTGACCCTCAGGACTTCTGGGTTTTTCTGTTGCTTTCTTTTCCTTGACAGAATGCAGTTAAGCAGAGAACCCCATGTTGCTATTTCCTGCCGGGCAAGTTGGTCAGGTTTCTCTGCAGAGCGAATCTATCTGAATGGAAACAATTACTAAAAGCTGATGATTCTGGCGCCTCTTGACTAGCTAGTGCAGGATTTTGTCTGTGAGGTTTGGGAATTGGTGCCATTTTAAGCATTGGTGGGAACCTGTTGATCCCGGAGCAGGCCTACTGATTCCAGGGAAACTGTCACGAGCTGAGGTTTGCAGCTTCCCCATCTTCCAGGAAAGCATTTGTTTATTGCATGCAAATAAAGAACTTTACAGCCCTGCAGTCAGATTTTGCTCTTAGGCAGCTTCCCTCCATGACTCAGAAGACTGTGGTTTAATGATACCCAAGCTTCTGGTGGCTTGAGCCATTTCCTCCCCACAACCCAAGCTACTTATTGCTGTCCTTTCCTCTCTCAGCTGTTCCTGAGGCTGTCCTGGGATCCACATCAGAGAACTTGTCAACAAAAAGGGCTTTCCCTCCTGTGGTGCTGACAAAGGGTTTAGATTGGGGGAAACTTTATTCCCTTCTTGGTTGCAAAGGAACCCCTGGATTGGTCCGATGCTGATACACTCTGATGCTGCAACTTGCTGACTAATTTCTCTTTGTAACACTGGGGATGTTTGGGGTTTGAGCTCTGAGCTCTGTGATGCTTTTCATATTGGTTTTCCAGCCAAGGCTAGAAGGCTTAGGTTGTAATACTGCGAGGAGGCTTGCCACCAGTTGTATCCTTTGCTTTCTACGCTTAGTTGTGTAAAGAGCTGAAAGACTTGCAGAGCTTCTCAAACACAGCTGGCTCTGACTCTGGCTTAACCAAGGCTCCTGTTACCTTGGACTTGTGGCTCTTGTAGCCATCCCTGAATGTTGGCTGCTTTGATTTTTGAAACTTTTGATGCTGGTGATAAGAAGTCAGAAGAAATGGACTGTTTGTTTGGGGACATGGGTGGTCCAAAGGCTGGTGAGAAAGGAGGGGAGTAACCAGCCAAAAGTAGGCTGAAGTCCATACAAAGAGCCCTGCTTCCTTACATGAGCGCTGGGTGGATCTTGTGGCTGGAGGTGTCAAAGGATCATGGAAGGGTGAAATGCCATGCTTTTGGAAATGAAGCACCTAAATCCTTTGTGGTTTGGTTAAAAATACCTGTCTGACCTTTTGGGGTGTTGCAGTGGTAAACACGGGATTCATTTTTGTGTTGAGTCACCTGGTTTACATTGAATTTGAAGTTTGCCCATATGGGAATATTCAGAGATTGGAGGAGCTTTCTTCTTAATGGGAGGGAATGATGTTTGGATTAGGGCTTGGGTTTGGAGCCAGTCACAGCTTAACTGGGGCTGGCTTCTACCCCCAGGGCCTTGACTTGGTGAAAACAAATTTGGTCAGATCTGGCTGGTCTTCTGTATCAAGGAAGCACCTGCCCAGCTCAGGGCCCCATGTTTGAATTGGCAGAGATGCTGTCTTCTGCTCAGAGCTGGCTCCTCTGACACACACTTGTTCTGAGCCGAGGAATCAGTAGAGTTATAAAGCAAGAGACTATTTGTGCACAGGTTGCACTGACCTGTTCCAGTTCTTACCAATGCAGTTAGGTTCTTGGCAGTGAATACTGACCTCCCTCCAAGTACACAGCAGTGTTTGTTCTTTAAGGCATCAGTGTCATAGCTCTAAAGGCAGCAAGCTGTACTTTTCCTTGCTGATCTTGGTTAACCTTAGGATAGAATAAGCTTTTACATGTTAATGGCCCAACTGTGCAGGTTCTGGTGATAAGCACCACTTTTTTTTTTTTTTTTTTTTTTTTTTTTGTGGTTCCTCCTGGCTTAGCTGAGGGTTTCTGTGATGCAGCCCCCAGTTTTGTCTGCATGTCAAGGACTGACAGGTGTGGTGGAAAGCAGACTTGAAAGGCCTGAGGAGAGCCAGGGTGAAGGTCATTGGAGCTTCAAGACAAGCCTCAGGGTAATACCTTGCTCTGACTGTGCTGCGGCCTGTACTTTGTGTGGCGTGTGCAGGTGTTCCCCTTGTAATTTTAGCTCGTGCAAAACATGGACTTATCTTTGCACAGTGGGGGTTGCTGCATGGAACAGAACAGGTGGGCGTGCAAGAATTCAGACTGACAGATGAATGAACCATCTTCCTTTCCAGATCCCTCATACTCCCTTCTAAAGCCCATCTGCCTCATTGTAAACTCTTAAAACATTCCCTGGATTTGCCTGTGAATGGGACAGCATGAGGCATTCCCCATGTAGTCAAGGTCTTTGATAGTTTTAAATCTAGTAAAAGCTGACCTAGACTAACAGACTTTTTTTTTTCTTTCTTTTAGATTAAAAATTGTTTTAATCTATTTCATTGTTCTATGCTGTTAATGCAGCTAGCTCAGTGTTAACCCTTCCCGTGAATGTGAGTTTGCTTGTCTGCACAAGCAGACTAGCCTGTAGCCTCTGCTGCATTGGTCAAGAGAAAGGGAAGAGAAATTGCTGGTCTGATTTGAGATGTTCTTAGTGATACAATCCACAGTGGGAAATTTCCAGCATCCCCTTTAGGCGTTGGACCCTGGGAGATGGTATCCCAGCTTTGAGCTGAGAAGTGTAGGAGGAGGGGAGCTGTAGCAGTCAAGAGGCTGAATTAGGAGATGCTGAAATGGGGAATATTCCTCAGGTCCAGCATCACACTGCCTTCACGTTCTGTCTTACTGCTGACAGGCAGCCAGGGGAATGGGCGCTTGATTCTGCTGCTTGAATGACTTTGTCCTCTGTCTGCTGATGCCTGTGTCATTATTTGAATGGGATTGGTGGTGATAGTGGTGCTGTGGTGGGCTGATGTGGATCCACCCCATCAGCTAGAGGTATGCAGAGGGCAGTCATCCCTTCCCAAGGTGGGTATCCTGACCCTTCTCCTCCCCACAGTTGTTGAGCATGTGTCACAGCCCTTTGGGGCTGGACAGGAAGAGACACAGGGAACTGGACTGGCTCAGAGATGAGGGCACCCGTGGTCTCAATACCCACCCCATTTCTGCCAACTTTCTTTAGTGGTTGGATAAAATAGAAGATTTCTTGGGACCATATCCCAGGAATCTTCAGTGGCAAACAAAAGCAAAAACTACTCAGCCAGATCCTCTTTTGGTCTGTGGGTTTTTCTGTCCCAAGGCTTAGATTCAAAGTGTGGTGAATGGTTGGTAGCTGCTGCCTAGGGCATCTCCAAGGAGGGGAGAGATGTAGCTGTTCTGGAGGGGTGACCATGGGGTGACTGAGAACAGAAATAGAGTTGGTCCCAGGTGCTGCGATTGTGCTTCTCATACACTCCTGTGCTTTGAACCCTCTGCTGCCTTTAGAACAGTGAAGAGTACCATATCTGAAGGGAGTATTTTCTAACAATCAGGTGATTTGAACATAGCCCTGGCCAGAGACAGGGAAATGCAGTATCTATGGCAGTAGGAACTAAACCCACCTGAAAACTGGGCTGTGACTTCTCAGCTGGGTCCCTAAAATGTTTCTTTTGCCGCAACACAGCTGGGTACAGAGGAACTTTGTGGGCAGAGTAACAGAGTTTGGTTTCAGACCATTTGTAAGGTACAAATCCAGGGGTTTTGCAGCTCAAACATTGGCACTGTCAGCCTGGATTAAGCTGATTTGCTGAGTTATGCTAGTTAATTAACAGGTCTGCTCAGCAATTCTGACCTCTGAACTTGCCAGAATGGAATCCCATAAAAATGGTGTGTGGGCCACTTCAAGATACAGTTGTTCTTTTAATTTTGGCAGCTCCTGTGGATGTTAGGTATCTGTGCGTTGTCAGACTCTTCTTTAATGCTGCCAACAGACGTGTCAACAAACACAGGCTGTGATGGGTCTGAGATGAGGATGGACTAGTAGTCTTTGATTCCTGTTTACCCACCAAACCATGATCTGGTGGTTGCTGGTGTAGTTGGGTTTTCAGTAGGCAAGGAAGAAGTGAGAGGAGCAGCATCTAATTATGGAAGGTCATAAGGGTTAAAGTTTTTACACTTTTATTATCTTGATGATTTTCTTTCAATGTCATTGATGTGGAAAACAAAGTTGTTTGTTGCAGTTTAACACCAGCTAGCAACTTGCACCATGCAGCTGCTTACTGCCTCCCCTCACAGTGGGATGGGAGAGAGAATCGGAAGGGTAAAAGTGGGAAAGCTTGTGGGTTTGGATAAAGACAATTTAATAGGTAAAGCAAAAGCAAAGGAATTAATTCATCACTTCCCATTGGCAGACTGGTGTTTCTGTTGTTTCCAGGAAAGCAGGGCTTTGTCGTGCGTAACAGTTATTTGGGAAGACCAATGCCATCACCCCGAACATCCCCCCCACTCCCTCTTTCTTCTCCCAGCTTTATATGCTAAGCATGACATCATGACCCCTTTGGTCAGTTGGGGTCAGTGGTCCCAGCTGTGTCCCCTCCCAGCTTCTTGTGCTTCCCCAGCCTACTCGCTGGTGGGGTGGTGTGAGGAGTAGAAAAGGCCTTGGCTCTGTGCAAGCCCTGCTCAGCAATAATGAAAAGGTCTCTGTATTATCAACACTGTTTTCAGCACAAATCCAAAACATAGCCCCATACCAGCTACTATGAAGAAAATTAACTCTCTCCCAGCCAAAACCTTAAATGTCAGTGAGGGGACTTCACTGGAGATAGTGAATTTTACAGATTTTATGTGCTGATTACTCTGGTCCCCAAGATCAAGGGGTGCTTCTGGTTTCTCTTCCTTTCACGTTGCAGCTTCAAAGGCAGCATTTGTTTGTTGCCTGAAGGGGAAGTTGAGTGTGAAATAAACATCTGCAGAGTACTTCAGTGTTTACAGATGTTTGTGGGAGAAAAGTGCTGCAGCTTAAAAAAAAAAAAAAAAAAAAAAAAAAAGACCCAGTTGGACGTAAATACAATATAATCACAGATGATTAAATGTTCCAGTGGAGTAGAGCCCAGAATTTTTAACTCCTTTCATTCTCTCTGTGGTGTCCTTTAGGAGAAAAAGCTTATCAAAATATTTTTCATCAGCTGATTTCCCCCCCCCCCCCCCCCTCCCCTGCTGCTATAAATAATTGCTGCCTCTTTTGTTTTCTAGAGCGAGTACATTGCACCCTGTGATTGCAGACGGGCGTTCATCTCTGGATTTGATGGCTCTGCAGGTACCTTTCCAGAACTTGGGTTTTTGCTAACATACATAATTCCCCTGTAAAGAAATAGTCTCATTCATGGCATAGAGGCGGTATGGAAAAGGAGACCTATCCAGCTTGTTTGGACTGTTTTCTTCTCATTTCAGCATCTGCAGAATTATGTCTTGGCTACCCACTGGAATTATGTAATATCAGTGCAATAACAAGTTTCCAGAAAATGTTTGACCCCTGCATGAACCTCTCATAAAGTAAAATCCTATTAACTCTTCAATGTAGTGCTTGTAACCTACAGTCATTTCTTTTGATGTGCAGCCAGTACGAATAGAATTTTGCATTGCCCATTTGGGCAGGATGAATAGTAAATGGACTTTAGCTAGCCTTTCTGTTTAAACAGAGCCAAGGCCAGTAACACTGCATTTGGAAACTGAACGCTGCGGAAAAGTTTGCTTATCTTGCCGAGACAGGATGTTTTCTTGGCTGTAGGGTAGGTCTGTGTTTCAAGAGATCTAGTTTTTAACTTAACTGTACCCTAAGCTCTGCAACTTACTCTGTTGTGTGATTGTTGGAAACTCACTTTAGTGTCTACTGAGGTCTTCCCCCTCCTGCCCCAACTGTAAATCAGTTTAATAAATACTGCTACCTATGTGTTTGGAGGGTCCATTCATCAGTTCCTGTGAACTACTCTGGGACCTCCTGTGGAAGGTGATAAAGCCAGGGCTGTGGGCTGCTGTTAATGGATAACATGAATCCTGTATTAATTTCACGCCTTCTGCATGGCCTCTTCATAACCTTCCTCTCTATTTTGAGCCCTTGTTATGTACTTGGAAGGTCTGTGTTCCCAGCCTAGTGCTCAGCATATCAGTGAGGCTTCACACAGGGGCTTATCTTGTGTTACTTGCTTCATCTTTTCAGGCTGAAGCAGTTTAAAATGAAGTTTGTGTTGGGGAGTTTGGTAGAAAACAGTGAATTCATATTTGAAACTCTGCTAATGTGGCCTCTGTCACCAGAGAGTATGGTCAAGATGCAGAGACTCAAAAGACTCGGATTCAGTTTCTGTTTGTCCTGTGGTGTTTTTGTGGGGTTTTTTTCTGAATCACTAGGGGCAAGGCAGCTAGAGTGCCTTGCTGAGATGTCACTGTCCCTCAGCTGTTTGCCTGCACCCCTCCATCTGGAGTCAGTGGAATGGGACAGGCACTGAAACCAGCAGAAGTTTATATTTGTATTTCCTGTCAGCCATCTCTGCTAGAGCTGTAACATTTGGGAAGGGGGTGCAGCTGACAGCTGGGAGTGATACCCATGTCTGCTAGCCTAGTAACAGCTGTTCCATGTGGATGGCCAGAGCCCAGGCTTCCTCCCCATGAGAAGATGGGATGGAGTTCCAGGGATGTCCAGTATGTGTTACTGTGACAACAGCCAAGTGGAGACCACAGTCTCTGTTACAGAAAGTCTGGAAGGTCCCATTTACCCAGTTCCACTGACTGGCTGAGATATGCTTAAGCTGAATTTATCTGAGGTGATTTGTTAAGCTGCATCCTTGTGCATACTGTCTCTGATAGGATTTGGAAGGTCATAGTGCAGGGTGAACAGTGAATATCTCCACTGAAATTGGACTAACTTTTGAACAGTGAGCAGAGCTGCCTTTTGGGGTGTTGGGTTGCATTTTAAACACTCGCCCTGCTGACTGTGGCTCTGCATGGTGACTGCCCACCTCTAAATGACTCCATCTTTCTGCCTTCCTGTCTAGGTACTGCCATAGTAACTGAACAGCATGCAGCCATGTGGACCGATGGACGCTACTTCCTGCAAGCTGCACATCAAATGGATAGCAACTGGACACTCATGAAAATGGGTACACAGCAGGCTGGGATACTGCTCCGCTGATAAACAATCACAGGCTATTTGGTCACTTTGCACATGTTACAACTTGTGCTGTAGAGATACCCTATCAAGCAGGGGCTTAGGGATATCTTGGGTACACTGCTGCTCCTGCTTTAGTGTCCTGTGACTCTTCTTACCCATGGGTCTAGACATTCATTAGTAGGTGTACCTGATGCATTAGCTTGGACTTTTTGGGTAGTGTGGGAATGCTTCAGTATGACTACTTCTTTGAACCTCTTTTTTTCTTTTTTTTTTTCTTAAATCCCTGAAGGTCTGAAAGATACACCAACTCAGGAGGACTGGCTAGTGAGTGTCCTCCCAGAAGGCTCAAAGGTGGGAGTGGACCCTTTCATTATTCCGGCAGGTTGGTTTTACTTTATTTTATCTCTGGGTTGGGCAACTAGATTTTGCTTCCTTGCTTCTCTGGCTAAGCTGTTGTATGATGTAGCTAACGATGTTTCAACTGGTTTAAACTGTCAGGCAAAACAGGTTGGATTTTGGTTTGAGGCATGTATTATGAGAGCTCGACATCAGTGCATTGGCTCCAAAACACAAGAACTACTCTCTGGGCTTGCAGTGACCTTAGTTGAAAAGCAGACTCCCGAACTTCCTTTTGCCTGTGCTGTGGCTCGTCATGGGCATTTCAGTACAAAGTTGCTGAATGCCTTGGCCAGCTTGTAAGCCAGAACACCCAGGCAAAACTGACGCTGATACTCCTGCTTGGTGGTTTTGGCATCCCTGCAGCTTTCCCTGCAGAAAGCACGTTCCTGGAGTGGTACCATTCATATCAGACGATGAATATCCATCTAGTCATGCTTCAGAACACGGAGCCCAATCCACAGGTCACTGGAGTCAAGGGGAGATATTTGCTTGATTTACATGGGCTAAGGATCAGTCTTGTGGCTATGTGGAAGCCCATCTCTTATCTTGTCTAGCTTAGGTCTAGTGTGGTTCTGCACTGGGGTAGAAGACACCCTTACAGCAGCCTCTGGGGTGGCTTCTTCCAGTAACTTCTGTCTCCCAGCTGGAGCGCTTGTTCAGCTCAAGCATGAGGCTCCAGGTCTGCAAGGTTCTGTATGTGCTACTGGCTGTAGCAGCTGTGTTTGTGGAACTGTAATTGTAATAGCTTTTGCTTTGTTTTTAACGAATGGGAAGGAGAGGCTGGATGGAAAGAAGGAGACTCAGATTCTTGAGTATGCCCCCTGTGAATGGGGCTGTTGTTGAACCAGTGTGTGTTCTTCAAAGCCGTCACTCTTAATTTTTTTTTTTTTTCCCTTTGGTAGATCAGTGGAAGAGGATGTCCAAAGCCTTGAGGAGTGCTGGTCACGACCTTGTGCCCGTCAAAGAAAACCTGATCGATACAATCTGGACAGATTGTCCTCAGCGACCCTGCAAGCCTCTCATCACGCTGGACCTAAGTTATACAGGTAAGAAGCTTAACTCTCAGTAGACAGGAACTGTTTCTACTGCCCTGTCCCCTTTGCTTTCCTCTTACAAAGTGGTGAGAAAAACACTACTGCAGCGCAATATGATCCACTATGAAAAGGTCATGAAGGTGATCGGACCTCAGCTAATGACCCCATTGTCCTCAAAACTTCAAATAGCCATTTACTAGATAACTTCAAAATAAATCTATGGATGTGTGGAGGGCAGCTCGTTTGAGAGTTCGTATCGGTTACTAGAAAGAAATGAGGAGCACAAGCACAGTATGTTTTGGGTACCTCCAAAACCCAGTGCATTGGTTTGTGCTTACATCATCATCCCCAGTAAGGCTGGTGACTGTAGCTTTTCATACTGTGTTTTGCAGGGGTCAGCTGGAGAGACAAAATTGTAGCCCTTCGTTCAAAAATGGCTGAGAGGAAAGTCCTGTGGTTTGTGGTAACAGCCTTGGATGAAGTAGCATGTAAGTCTTTGCATTGCCTTTCTCAGTTCTTCCTACAAAATAAATGTCCTTGGAAAGGAGGAACCTTGCCAGGGTGAGAGGCACTTACGACAGCTAATGTGTTCGTTAGAGGTCACTTGTATCAAGTGCAGTGGTGGTAATGGGTCGCAGTGACCCTGTATTTCTACCTAGTGCCTTAATACACCAGTGCAGCTCCCGAGTACTTTCTTGGCCCAGGAAACACAGCAAATCACCACCTTTGAAAAACAGCCCAGGCAAAGGGAAGGGAAGATTATATATAAAGCCTAAGGCAGTTTGAAAGGGGAAAAAAAGACCTGTGAGATTTTCTAGCTGTAAAATATCCTGATGCTGCCATACCCTATGGGAAGATGGAGACTTTTCTGCTGTGAAGTCTGGGCTATAAACAAAGCAATGCAACATGTGGCTTTGTATAGGTAAGGCGAGGGTGGGGTACATGGCGTTCACGGTAGTCTTCCTAATTGTCACTACCCTTTAAGTCAGTCTCTACCTTTCCAGCGTTTGGCAAATGCTTTGGTTAAAACAAGTAAGTCAGGGCTCAACTTGTATTTCCAGATCGTTTCAACCCAGGGTCACAGAGTCCCACTGGAGTCCCCTCGGTGTTTGGGGCCCCAGGATGACCAGGTCTCCATGCCCTGGCTCCCAGCCCAGTGTGTAGGAAGCGAGAATGGCCAGAAACAGCAGTGATTTCCCTGGGACTGTTGTTATTAGTGCTGTATATCCTTTGTGCAGAAATCACCAGTGTATAGACTGGTGCAGTGGGAACATAGTGCTGGCAGGGTGTGAGTGCTGCTAATGCCTGTGTCCTGTGTCTGATCTGAAACGATAGAAATTAAGGTGGTGTGTTCCTAACTCCAGCACTGCCAGTCAATTTCTCTGGTGCTGGGTGAAGCCAGCCTGCTGAGGTCTGCGGGCTCTCCTGGATCTGTGACACTGAGCAAAGAGCTTGTTTCATGAAAGAAGTACTTCTGAGAGTGGTGAATAGGACTCCTCCCTGGGGAGGCCTGTGTGAGTAGAGATTGTGTGTCTCACCTTTTCAGGTGCATCTCCAATTAAATTAATGATAAATTGGTGCCCTGAGGTGGTTTCATTTTCAGATGGAATGTCTACAGCAAAGCCAAGCTGGGTTATGAATCAAGGGTTTTAAGATGGACCAGAGGAGGTCATGAGAGAAGCTTATTGCTGGGTGCCTGGTTGATTTCCTGTCCAAAAGGGGGAGACGTTGCCTTTAATTTTATCTAATTCAATTCACTGTGTTAAACTCCAGACAAGTTTCTAGGGATATAGAGAGCCTCAGAGGAGGCTGTAGCCTCCTTACTGCATTGGGAGTCGGCTGAGAGAGGAAGTTTGTACCCATGCAGTAAAGAGTTCTTTGTGGCTCTTTCCTGCTTTCAAGTGACCTACTCCTTCCCTGGGGAGAATCAAACTCTATTTTTACTTTTGTGGCAGAATTTGCACAGTTCAATGAATACAGTGCTGGGTTGTGATTTAGGACATGTTGGTTCTTTTCCCAGCTGTCCTGCTGGCTGGCCTTACTGCTTTGAGTAACTCATTTCAGCTAATTGGATACCCTGGGGTTTTTATTTGACCCTAAAATCAGAGATTTGGAGATGCTGCACATCTACTTCCCCTCTTGACTTTGAAATTTTGTGGCATAAAACCTTTGTGAAAAACCTTAGTACTATGCAGTCTCAGCCTGAGACGTTGGAGGCACCTAAATGAAGGCTCTTTGGAGTATTTTAGTCTTGCCTAGGCTGTCTCCCTCTTCCTTCAAGTATCAAAAGGATTGGAATGAAATGGTAACTTGTAACATTGTCTCCTGGCTGTTGAGAAGTGAGCTTTTGCTGCATTACACAGACCAGAAAGGGCAAACACAATTTTTTTATTTTTTTTTTTTTAGCGTGTGTCCTTGTCTTTTTTTTTTTGCCTGTGTCTGGTTTCTTCCAAGCCAGCCCTCCTTTAGAAGTTAAACCCCATTTCTTTGCCCGATGGGAGAGTTTAAACTGCAGTTCTGGTGCCATCTCCTGGCAAAAACTTAGGATTGCGGGAAAAACAGCAGGACGTGGGACAGCTGGGTGGGAGCTGGACCCACGGCCTGTACCCGTGACGACTCATTGCTTGACTGTGTTTTGCTGAGATTATTTTTGGCTTTCTCTAATGTTACAAAAGATGAACCAGGACTGTGATTCTTGGCGTTCTTATTTTCCAGGGCTTTTCAACCTCCGAGGCTCTGATGTTGAGTACAATCCTGTGTTTTTTGCATACGCCGTCATAGGAATGAACACAATCAGGTGCTTGTATTCCCCTCTTCTGTCCCCCAAGATACATTTTTCTGTGGGAGAGCTGTTCTAGCAAAGCATTTGTCTTTTCAAAACACCTACACTTGGGCACTTTAATGTCCTTTCTGAGCACTTTGTTTGAACATTAATTACTCTCCTCCCCTGAGCAGAGCTACAGAGGCAGCGAAGAGCTCTGCTGCACTCCTCAGCACCTTTGCTGTCTTGCTGGGTGACTGTGGGTATGATGGCTGAGCCCTCTGTCACCCTGAAATAATGCGGAGGGCCCTTGGAGCCCTGGGTGAAGTGTGGGTAAGAGCCAACACTGGCCTGGACATTGGAAAACTTTTCTCTAATGTCATTGATGAGTCACTTCAAAACTGCAGGGATTGTGTAGGAAAGTTTCAGGGCTGGCTTATGACAGAAGGCTTCTTTCCTGTGACTGCCCCATATAATGAGCCTCAGCAAGCATAAGTCTTTAGAAGAAAAAGAGATGAATCTGCTAGCTATATGCATCTGAGGTAAAACCTGGCTGGGTGAGTACCAGTTGTATGTGAAGGTGGAGCTGAACTTTCCAATCCAGTAAAAGCAAGAACAATGTGGTACTTGGAACAGTAGCTTTTCAATTTCCAGATGTTGCCCTTAAAAATTAGAGAATGGGCACCATTTGCCTCTCTTTATTCTCTGCTGCATGAAGCGCAATGATGGGATGCAGCCATTTTGAATGTGTCATACAAACAAAAATGTTATCAGCTCCTTTCCTCTTAGCAGGGTGGTATGTCTAAATTTCAAAGCAGGATTTAAGTTGTGTGAAGGGCAGTGGTTAAAACAATATAGGCCAAAGTATAGTGCATAATTAACTAACTCCTTTCTCCCTGAAATGTCACCAGAATGGTTTCTCCTTCCCTTCTTTACTCCAGTCACTATCAGATGTGGTCCCACCTATCTGTTCTGTCCAATTTGTTTCTCAGGCTCTTCATTGATGGTGACCGGATGATGGACACAGCTGTGAGGGAGCACTTACAGCTCGACTGTACCCTGGAGCCTGAGTTTAAAATCCAGGTGATGCCCTATGGATCTATCGTGTCGGAACTACAGGCTGTTGGTGCAGGCCTCTCAGCCAAGGAGAAAGTGTGGCTCAGTGACAAAGCCAGCTATGCTCTGACTGAGGCTATTCCCAAGGTTAGTAGCCCATGCAAGGGAAAATACTTCTCTCTGCTCAGCGTGGTCAGGAACAGTGTTAGTAAGGGCAGCTGGCCTCAGCTTCCCCTCTGCAAAGCATGGTGCAGGCTGCAGCTTGTGCAGAAGGGATCCAGCTATGCTGAGGTATCGAGAGGTTGTTAATCCTGGGGTTGCTCTCGCTGGAGCTGCCCTTCCAGTTTGCTAAGCTGATTTATCCAAAGAATTGTCAGCTTAAGATAAGACAAGTATAGTGAGAGAGGGGAGGGGGGGAGGAAACAGGGTGAATTTGGGTCATTCTGTCCATGGATGGAGCATCAGCCTTATGTGGACCAGCAGTGAGAGCTGGAAACTTGCAGAAACTGAAGCAGGGATGTTGAGCAGGATTTTCAGGAGGGGGCATCTGGCTTGATCTGAGCGTCTGAAGATGGTTCCCCTTATATCTTCAAGCCACTAAAGCAAATCAGGCAATATGTGGCATCCAGTACCGAAGACAGGAGGGACAGGGTGATAGAGCTGTTGCAGCAGGGAACCTTGGCGAGGACACATACAATCTGCAGGCACTGGTTGCTCATGCAGTGAGTGTGTCTGCTGAGGGACAGTTGCAGCATCAGAATAATTTCTGTACAGCTTTATGTGCTATATCTTACCCTTGAACTTCGCTGTCTGGGAGTCATGCAGTCCACTTATTATTCCGGTAGTCATGAAAGGAGATACTCGGGGAAAGACACACCAGCAACTATGAGCAAATAAGCTGGTTTCCATGCATCTTGTGTACATCTCTTGTTTGCCAGAGTTCACGTTCCCTGGAATGCCATCCGGTTTACAAAGCTATTTAGTACCAAACACGTACTGTGAGTAAATATGGGTGGGAGTTAGAGACCAGTGAGTATTTTCCAGATGTTGCCTTGGAAGACCCACTGAACACAATCGGTGCTTGTGCTAGGTTACTAAACAGTCTGGGCTTCCTACCTGAGAATCGCAGGGCTCAGTTGAAGGAGTTGCTGAAGGAAGAACTGAATTGTAAAAAGTGTTTGGCTGTAGGTCTGCATTCACACACCACCAGGTTTCTGCTCCACCAGGCAAGCAGGTATCTCCTGCCTGTTTCATGTGCTGCGTGGTTGTTCTGCAGGTGTGTGTATGATACAGCCATACCTGTGACAACAGAGCTAACTCATGAGGCCTGAAGGCTTTTTCAGTGCACAGGAATTCTAAGAGTGGTCTCAGCTTTGTGTCTTCCCTGCCTCAAGGAACTGTGCATTAGAAAGCAGGAGAGGAAGGACTGAAATGTCTTGATTAAAAATCACTTAGTCACTGAAAGAGCCAAACGTTTCCCAGTTCCTCATGCTGGGCCTTTTTCTCCAGCTGTACACCACTTTACACCAGCTGAAAAACTAGCCTGGGGTGCTTTGAAGAACCCCAGTGTTAGAAGTCCATCTACTGTCCGTCTCCATGAAAGCCAAATATTGACGCTGGCAAAAATCCAGTCCATTATTAACACAGATCTGCAAACCCTTTATAGATCTGCCTACAGCTGCATGTAAATATGCTTTTCACAGAAGATTAATAGAACCTACCAGACTCCAAAAAGCCAAGCCAATCTAAGAATCTGACTATTCAGAAGTTTTGTCCTGACTTTGATAAAAGGACTTTCCTGACTTGTGGCTTCTTCAGTGCTTTAGTTTCTGCATAGTATAGTATAATTGTCTTGCTATTTTTAAGAGTTTGGAAACTGTAAGCCAGTAGGATTTGTGTGAAATTGGTCTTTGCTGAGGGTCTGCCAGGCCTTTCCCATGAATTTGAGTGGTATTTATCATATGCCGGTGCATTGAAAATAGGAAAACAGCATGCTGCTTGGGCTGTGCTTGTGTAGATGCTTATCCCATCTCCTGATATATAATGGGTAGAGCAGAGAACTGTGGGGCAAAAGACATCGTTCTTGTTCCTTCTTCTGATGCTAAGGGTAGCGAGGCTTGGGCAAGTCATCGTAGTTGGTGTATTTCTGAAGACATGCCCAGAACCGGCTAATCTAAGGACAGCTGATGTTTGGGGAAGTGCACAGTGGTAAGGTAAGTTCTTAATGCAGGGCTGCCCTGTCCAGGCACAGGAAAGCTTTGTCTCGAACTGCTGATGTAAGTTTCTTTCAAAAGTGGGTGGCATGTAAAGCTCATCTTTGCAAAGGCCTTTCATGTTTCTTGGGGCTTCAATGTGTTTGTCAGAGCTGCTGATCGTTAGAAGTGATGATGCTCAGTGCTGGAGAAGTCAGAGTCTTGAGGGGCCTGCCAGGTTCAATTCCAGTGCTTGGTACCCAGGCTGGGTACCTTTTGCTCCTTGCTGCTTGGGGGTGACGGGTAACAAATGAAGGTGACTTTTTAGGTCTCTTTGCACAGCCTAAACTCCACCTTAGTCCCTGGGATTGGTGTTTCTTACTGGCTTTCTCTTGGCCTTTAGTGTACATCAGCAACATGAAACCCATGGCTCAGACATTGATATGTATGGTATTTAAGATATCCAAATCTTCACCCTGCTTCGTGGCAAGCTGTTAACTCTTTAGTTCCTTGGATTTCTCTGTGACTGTTCTTTCTTCAGTCAGGGACTGTTTCTCTTTATTCCCCAGTACACTTTATCTGACTACTGGCAACCAGTATCTCACAGCACTGAAGGTTGAGAGAGACCGCCAAAGTACAAATTATGGCCAGGCTGAGATATTAAACCTCTAGGATTATGTAGTCTGACTAATCCACAAGTAATCCCTGTCCTTCTGCTGCAGGCTTACAGATACCTCACCCCATATACCCCCATCTGCATTGCAAAAGCTGTGAAGAATGCATCAGAAACGGAAGGCATGAGAAGAGCACATGTAAGTGAAGCCTTCAGAGCCTCCTTGCACATGACAACAGGTTTGCTTTATGTTTAGGGAAAGAGATTACATTCTCCTTTCAGTTTTAGTGTTTTGGATTAAAAAGCAGGTAAGAATTTGGATGGCAGGGTAAAAATGGTTATGTCAGACATCTGCCGTTGAAGCAGTTTTTTTGCTTGTTTAGCATTCCCTCGGGATGAAGAGCAACATTTGTTGCTGTGGGGTATTACCAACCATACTCTGTTGGAAGACTGTGCAGACTTGAGAAGTGTTGTTTAGATTATGGGTCCTCAAAGGGATGTTCTCTCCCCTTTGCCAGTTCTGTTGTCTTTCTCAGTGGAGCCTTCAAATTGTTATCACTTGAATAAACACAACCTAAAGAACGCAGAGAAATTCTTCGACGCATGGTGCAAAACACAGGCCAAGATGTTCAGAAACAGACAGTGTTCTCAAAGCACTTTGGTTTTGTGTCATCATCGTGACGCTCTGGAAATGATGCTGATTTCTCAGGAGGCTTCGTATTTTCAAGCAAAGAAGCTGCCTGTGAAACAGGTTCATGGTGGGGCTGAAGTTTGTCTTGCTTATTTCCTGTTAATTTTCAAGCGGCAATTTTTGCAACACAAGAAGTATGCTAGTTAAAACAGGGCTGGCAGTTCTGAACTTGTCCCATGTTTTCTGCTAGCTTCTTGGGAACTGCTACTTTCAGTGCTTTTCTTTTCCTGTTACTTAAGGGAAGTAAAAATACTTGTACTGAGCAGAGACACTTCATTACTTGCCACCTGAGGACAAAATTGTGCCTTGCTCTTGTACACTTGTCTCTTGCTTCTTGCCTCTGCATGCTGCAAACATGTAGAAAAAAGGAAGAAAAACAGGGGTTATCAGGCGAGAATGAAGCCAGGAGCTGTGACAGACTGTGGTGCCTGTGTGCCCAAAGGGCATGTTCCCCTGACACATCACCAGATGTGTTGTGTGGTTGCCTTCCACGATCTGAAATACAAGATCTTGTGTGTTAAAGCAAGAGAGACTTGAAAGTTGTGTGAGGTAAAGCCAATGTTTGCTAAGTACTTGGTAATTCTTCACAGTAAGATACTTCCCAGCAGTAAACCTTTATTAATGTTTATTTAGTTGTCCAGATACATTTCTAGTGCTTGTGTTAAATACAGGGTGCAGAACTTGGAAAGACCACTTAAATAATCTGTTAGTTTGTGTTTCTGAAACTTGCAGATTGAATTTTTTGCATCAAAACCTCTTTATACTGTGGCTTGATAAATCTTTATTCTTTCAATTCCCTTTTCTTGTGCTTATCTTAACATAGATTAAAGATGCTGTTGCCCTGTGTGAGCTCTTCAACTGGCTGGAGAAAGAGGTAGTGTATTTTTTTTAACTTGGAGATTTTATTGCCATGTAAAACTCTGCATTAGCATAAACTTTTTGGTAGTCTTTATAGTGCCTTTGCTAAAAGTGGGGAAACAGTTGGGGTTTTACCTGTGTTTTTTGGGGGATTTCAATCATGCTTTCATCCAAAGCTGAATGAATTGAAAACATACTCTCATTCATTTTACACAGACCAAAGCCAGAGCGTATGAGAAATGACCTGAACAGGCTTAATATAGTTTTAATACTATCTTGTGCTGGTTTGGTATTGTAAATCATGAAATAATATCCAATTTGATACAAAGAATTATTCTCATCAGTCAGTGTTGTCTGGCAGTATGGACAGATTTGGCGTTTATGAATGGAGAGGTGCAGTCATGCCCAGTGAAAATGCAATAAAGACAATTTACTCATGTTTTCTCTGGGTTACAAGTACACGGTGAAGGTGCAGAGTGCTAACTGTTACTCAGCAACTTAATAAGCTGTGCTCCTTCTGTGCCACTGCCTGTCTGAGTCTATTGACTTTACCTATGGAGATGGCTTGATGACTTCCAGAAGGTGCCTTTTTACATGTCTGAGTACCTCAACAAGTCTGCCTCAGGGATTATGAAACGTAACTCTTGCTCCCCTTTGCCTGCTGTCCAGTCCTGGGGAAGTTGTCTCACAGGTTTTAATTTATCAAATGCTGAAAGTAAAATTTCACATCCTTTTGTTTTTCCTGCAACTGCTTCAATTTCGGATTTTAAAGCATAAAAATTCTGCTAATACTATGGGCTGTTGGAGAGAACTGATTAAGCTTAGTGTAACCTGTCTGTGAAGAGATACCACCTTATGAGGTGTTACCTTTGTATATATCTCAGTGAAGTTAATACTGCAGTAACCACTAACTGCTCCCTAGTCAGGGTTCAGCAGTCCTACTTTGACCGTCTCTGCTTCCCACTTCTCACATGTGCTGCGAAGTATTGCTAGGTTTGTGTTTATCATTCCTGAGGAATGAGGACAGAAAACCTGGAAAGGCGCCACTTCGAGAATGGGTTTCATAATGCACAGACGAAGCCCAGTGCTTAAGCGTATAGCATTTTCTTTACTTGTTGGTGTACTAATTCAACCTACGTCTCTGCCCACTAGGTTCCAAAGGGAACGGTAACAGAAATAATTGCTGCAGACAAAGCAGAGGAGTTTCGCAGGTAAAAAGTAAATCCTCTGTGAGGGTGTTTTCTTGGTGGCTTTTTTATCCTTTTCTTTTTTTTTGTTTTAGTCTTTAGAAGTCTAGAACATGCATATATTTTACCTGAGGACAAACCATTACTACAGGATTTCATTGAACACTTAAAAGAGTTGTGGAAGAATTGGGTCTCTTGGGAGATACAAGCCCCAGCCCACTGGATCATACCTGCTTTCCTTTTGAGATAGCAATGAGAAGTGCTGCAGGTTAGGACACTTCAATACGAGATAGTTGCTTTCTTACTATGGAGGAATTGATGTAAGAGTTAGATTTTCTCCTCTTCTGATGGGAGAGTGAGCAGCATTTGTATTGAGAGATACTCCCATGTGTATGTCAATAGGACCTCTGAAAATGCCTTTGAGCAAATAAGTAACAAAGAAGAAATTGTTCAGGTCATCTCATCCCTGGGTGGTCTGTGGTGAATTTTTTGCTTGTAAGGAAAGGCTAGAGATGGAAGGCAGGTTTCCACATGGTTGGGATGACAGGGCTCCAATCTGTTCAGTTCTTCTACCTGAGTGCACTTGCCCACGTGGCTTTCAGGGCTAAGGGGAATGCTGAGGTGATGTGAAATTAAGGATGGGGCACTCCAGGTGCCACCGGTGCCTGGTGTACTCCTCTTGCTTGTGCTGTAGCGATGACAATCTTTTCTTTCAGCCAACAGAAAGACTTCGTTGAATTGAGTTTTGCTACCATATCAAGCACAGGTCCAAATGGAGCCATCATTCACTACAAGTAAGAGAAACGCAGCTTCTCCTTTCATCCTTCAGCAAACATAGTTGGAACGAGCTGTCTGGCTTCTTTGTGGAGTCACAACAGGGAGATGTAGTCGCTGTTGATTGCCATCTTGCTTTATTCCACCAGAGCTTCTGCACTTACTAAATAAAGATCTCTGCCTGCTGGCAGCATGCACGTACTATGATGCTGATCTGCTCAGGGGCCATAGAAAAGGGCTGTTTTGGGGGCAGAAGTCTGTGAAGGGTGAATATGAAGTCCAAACTGTTCTGAAATACATCCAGGAACAGATGTTGAGGGTTTTGCTGGAAGCACTATTTACTGTAGACAGATATATTCCTCGGTATGATACTTGGCTCAGCATGTGTGGGATTTCCATCATTGCCACAAGAAATCAGAGCTGACAATCTAAGCTGGCACTTAAGATGGTTTCTGGACTGCAGACGTGGGCTGGAGACCTTAAAACTGTGGAACAAACCCCTTTGTGTTTAACTAAACAGGCCAGTTCCTGAGACCAACAGAACACTGTCTGTGAACGAGATCTACCTGCTGGACTCAGGAGCACAGTACAAGTGAGTGGGATGAATGGTGCTGAACCTCTGCGTTTTCTGTTCCCAGTGACCACCTGCAGGGTCAACTCACAGCTGCAGGGGCAGGCATGGCAATGTTTAGTTTCGAGTGCAGTGCCATTTCACAGAGAGCCTGCTCACTGTATCCCCTCTGGAGGGCATTTGTGGGGTTCTGAATATAGCCAAGTGCATCAGTCAGTGGGTGACTGATCCATGACAGGAGGCCTGACCTAGGCTCAGGACAGCAGATGAGGGCTGCTGACAAGCCTTGTCTGGGGTAGGGGACGAGATCTAAAAGCACGGTTCCCGTCTGGGTCCCATTACCAGCATGATGGTAGCAGTGCTGTAGCTGGTGGTGCATGCTCCTGTCTGTTGCAGCTCTGCTCACCTGGCACATTGGTGTTAGAGCTGTAGGGAACAGGGAGCAGGCCTCACTGCCCTGGTTTAGCTGTGGGCTCCCTACACAGCAGCCTGCACAGCTGAGTGAGGCACCTACCCTGCCAGCATCTGCTCTGTGGGCAGATTTGACTGATGTTGAAGTCAGAACAAGGTGGGCAATGAAGCAGGACAGCACTGCCCTGTGGTGTTCTCTGCCTTTCCAGAGAGGCAAGGTTTCTCATCCCAGTGGCCACTTGGGTCTCAGGTGGTTTTGGAAAGGCATCACCTCGGTTGACTCATTCAGTGCTGTTTTGACAGTGCTATTCAGTGGCCTCTATCTCTGAAGCTGTTTACTGTGGAACTCTTGACTCCGTGGAAAATAAAAGAGGTGATGTTTTTAACCAGTGTAAATAGATGAGAAACGGCTTGTTCAGAAAGATGCAGGACAGGCCTGCCTGCTTCTTTGAGATGAGCTTTGTCTTTAGAGCTATGCCTTATTGTTATGTCAGTCAGTCAGTCAGAGCTTTGAAAGAGAACCATACAGACACTGTTTGGTAAGAATTTACAAGGAGATCAAGGAGATATTTTTTTTCTCTCTCTCCGCCCCCATCCCCCCCCCCCGCCCCCCGATGGCCTAATTAACAATTTCCTTAGTGGCATTATGAAAATCAGCCCTTTGAATACGATGTAAGCTGGACGTCAATGGCACTTAGTACAACATTATGACGGGGATGTTCTACTTGTCCCTGCTGAGAAGTTAAACCATGAGTTCTTTGTGGCCGTGGCCTGTGTGTGCTGGGGAAAAGCATAGTCACTGGAGTGAGTGTTTCAAAGAGAACTCGGTATTTCCAGAGCCTCTGTTTTTTGACAGCAGGCTCAAAATGATATTTGTAGAAGGAACTCGGAGCCAATTTCTGACACCTCAGACTAACCCCTATCCAAATGTTGGAAAACCTCTAGAAATCTTAGCACAAGACATCCTGAGGATGAAAGGGACATTATACCCCCTTATGCTTCCCTTTCCTGAGCTAGTAGATGTCATTTGTGCGTAAGTATGTATTTTTAAGCTGCTAATGAATCATCTTCCATACAAATAGACTAAATTTGATGTTCTGTTTTCAATGGGTAGGTATCAGTTGCTAAACCTTAAATTAGCAGCATTTTTATGAGCAGTTTAGATTCTAATTTGTGAAGACTTTGGGACGCTTATGGATGAAAGATAGCATTTTGAATTGTAAATCATTATTGCTACATCTGGGACGTGTGTTCAGGAATTTGTGAGATTAGGAACTGTTACATCATCAGTCTTGTGTGGCACAGAGCAGATGACTTTACCCAATTACAAGCTAGGTTGGTTTGCTGCAGTGTGACTGGGTTTTCTGTGCATTCTCATTTTGATCTCTTTTCTTCCAACTCTCGCTCCCACCCCTTTGCCTCTTGCATCTTCGTTTGCCTCTGAAGGGATGGTACAACAGATGTGACCAGGACAATGCATTTTGGCACACCATCAGCCTATGAAAAGGTAAGTTGGCATCTCAGTGTGGTTTGCAATCTGACTCTTACGATTAGAGATGATTAAACAAATTAGTAATGTGCCCTACTGCTATATAGACAAAGTGCTTTATGGAATATCATGTATTTAATGATATGTGACAGCATTTTGATAAAGACTGGAAAGGAGGCTGTCAGACTTCAGACTTCCAAAATACAAACTAAGTGATTTAGGGAATGGCACCTTTCTATCTTAAAATGCACACCTCTCATCTGAGAAGTGGCATGTCTGCTCTAAGAAACAATAAAATCAGTGGGCTAAAGATAAACATTACTGGCTTGCTGGGAGTTAGTGGGGTTTAACGTAGTGCAAAGCTCAGTGTCTGATGCAAAGCTGCAGTGGTGGCTTGTGTCTAGTGTACCATATTAAAAACCAGTCTCAGACTTACCTGAGAAGGTAAGTGTTGGAAGTTCAGCAATGTAATTTTGTTGATTTGAAATTGCTTCTTTAATTAAAACTAATGTCATCATTATAGTTTGCTCAGTGATGAAAATATCCTGTAGGGTATGCTCAGGAAGTAAAACTACAGCCACAAAGACAATCACTCATGTAGGTCAGGTGAACCCTACTGCTAAACCTGCACTCTTGAGTTTGTGACACGCTCCATAATTAGCAGAGAAAGATCTTGGGAGTCATTTAAAATCTTTCTGCTCATGGTTTGCTTTGGCATTGCCAGCCTTAGGAGAGCACGAGCAAGTCTTTCCAGATCCTCCACGATTTGCTACAAGATGCAGTCTTCCTCTCCATTGCTGGGGAAGGCAAAGTTTTTGCCTCTCCCTGTTTACTTATGGCACACATTTCTTTGACAGGAATGCTTCACCTATGTCCTGAAGGGACATATAGCTGTGAGTGCAGCCATCTTCCCAAATGGAACCAAAGGTGGGTTGGTGAGTTGGAGTGTTTTGACCCACAGCAGTGACCTCTGAAGAACCATTACGTGGTCTGAGAGCAACATTATGGTTGACAGGTCCAGATGTGTTAGGCACATGTTGATGTAACTATCTGTCTGTTTCCATCACAACATTTTGGATTCTGGATTACTGATGCCTTCTCCCTCATCATCAACCAGTGCTGAAAATTTTGAGGAGGGAAGTCTGAAGGGCGTTCAAAGTGCTCTGGTTCTAGGATGATGCTGATTTTCAACAGTCAGTGGCACTCCAACACACCTGTTGCCCTTCTGTGCTTGGAGGCTGTCTGTATGCTTTAATCATGGCCCCATCAAATCGAGAGGTCACACTCCAGCTTCAAAAGGACCAGCCAATTCTCTTCCAGTTAATGTGGAATCTCTTTTATTTGTGAGCAGCATGGGAAAATGACACACAAAGGAGCTGTTTTGATTTTATGCAGGAGAAGCTGTGACATACACTCAGTCCTGGTGAATTTGTTGCAGAGCTATTTTCTCCCTGATAAGACACCTTACGCGAAGGTGCTTCTTTTTAGAGTTTTCTGCAGTTTGCATTCTTGGAAAAAAAGTGAGGAAAAAGCAGCCGTGTAGTGGTACCAAAACCCCAACTGAAACTGGAGGGTGTCAGAACTTGGACACATGGGCTTGGTGCTCACATGCAGGCAATGCAAATTCTCTGCATTGTGGTTGAAACAATCTGCAATGGCTGGCAATCCAGGCAAGAAGTCTGGCTGATTAGTTCAGCAAATACTATTGGCAGATCTACTTTTTGTTCGCTTAGTGCAGCTACCTTTAAGAAAGGTGCTGAATTCTCTGTGGGACATTTAACCACTCAATGCTTTCCTGAAAACCCCAGTGGAGCAAGCAGCAGTGCAATGTTTCTTTTACAGACCATCTTCTGAGAGCTGGGTAACAGGAGAGAGAGAGAGTGAGGGGGCTCCTTAGCTGAGAAAGGGCTTGAATGTCAGGCTTGCCAAATCTGCCCTGTGACTTCTAACAATCCAATTAATTCCTTTCTTTGTTTTTTGGTAGGTTTTTTGAGGGGGTGCTGGTGGATTGTTTTGTTTATTTGGTTGGGGTTTTTTCCCCGTGTTTTCCAGGTATGAGCCTTCAGTGTGATTATCAGCATCTCAGAGGGAGCCTGACTTGTTCAAATTCTCTCTCCCTGTCTGTCTCTTTTCCTTGGCCTGCAGGTCATCTTCTAGATTCCTTTGCCCGCTCTGCCTTGTGGGACTGTGGTTTGGATTATCTGCATGGGACAGGACATGGAGTTGGCTCTTTCCTAAATGTACATGAGGGTCCTTGCGGCATTAGCTACAAAACCTTTGCAGACGAGCCTTTGGAGGCTGGCATGATCGTCTCTGATGGTATTTAGCATTGGTGATTCTCTCTGGTTGCTGGGGGAGGGACCAAGCTCTTCTAATGTGCAGGGGGAATAAATCTGACAATGGTATAATGGAAAGGTGGGATCATAAGCTCTGGTCCCGCCTCATGTTATTTTAATTGTCGTTTAAGTTCTATAGGTAAAGACCCTCATTTTGGCTCTTTCTCCTTCCATAAAACATCTTTGCAGTTGGGTGCTGCAGGCCTGCTTCCTGCTCTCTGCAGTGCAAACCTCAGCAGAGCTGTGATGCTGACCAGCCCAGCTCTGGCATGCTGCCTCCTGTTCTGCTGTGGAAGAGCTGGCTACAGTACAAGGTGGACACTAAGTTTTCAGGAGATAATCCTGTCTTTGCTATGGGCTTTTTGAGGCAGCTGTTAAATCTTTATGTGCCTTACTCTTCCAGTAGTCAATTAACAGCCTGCTGGGGTTTGCTGAGAGACTTATGTTCTTTCAGGGCTGCAAAGTCCTCTCAGGGAGTCAGGGGAATACTCTCTAAAATAAGTGTTTTGGGGAAGGGGTTACCCGCCTGCCTTTGATAAAGACATTAACATTTTCAGAGTTTCTGGTGTTTGGAACTCATGTACTCTCTGCTGTCTTTTGACTTGCAAGGAGACTCTCTGAGCTCGAGGGCTGTCTGTCTTGTTTCTCCTGTCTTTGAGAACTTTTGCTGTCACCTTGCTCGGGGCTTCTGTGCAGATTAAGTAGAGTCAGAAATTTGTTTGCTTCTGTGGATGCCTGATGTCAAGATTGCTTAGTGACTTCAGTGGACTAAAGCCATGGCGGGGAAGTTTGGCCATAGGGAATAAGTATTTGCACAGTGCAGCTGTGTGGCTTAGTTAATTGCTGTCTGTTTCTGCAGAGCCTGGGTATTATGAAGATGGGTCCTTTGGAGTCCGAATAGAGAATGTCGTGCTTGTGATCCCTGCTGAAACCAAGGTGAATGACCTGCTCAGGATACACCTTTCTTCATGACTCACTGCTTATAAAACTTAAAGTACTGGAACTTGAGATGGGACTATGCTTCAGACAGTTGAATCCTACTCAAGACTCCTAGTCTCCAAAACCCTGCTTTGGTGGAGAATGATTCTCTGATTCTAAGTCTCCTTTGCTAGTGGCAGCACAGAAGACAGTTCTGCTTCTCCAGAGTTTCCATAGGTTGAAATTTGTGTGTGAGAGTTGTTCTGAAATGTTTCCTGTCTGGATGTCAAAGACCAGAAGCATCTTTATTCAGCCCCTTGGAGTCATTGCTCTAGAGCTGGTTGATCTTCTCAAGCTGTGATTTTCTTCTCTTGATATGGTGGCAGCAGAACAAAAACTACAGACAGATTTCGACATTTTAATTGCCAGTCTGGCTGAGTTATGCTTTCAGAAATGCCAAACATGAAACTGAGTCCTGTACAATTGTGACCTGGGACATGGCCTTTAAAAAGTGACCACTGAAAGAAATAACTAAGGTTTATATTGCAATTCTTTGCTTGAACTGTAAGAAAAATGTTATTGTAAGTTGCTGCCCTTTTGTCTGAGCATTCCATGGGTTGTTCTGTAGTGATGACATGAACTGAGGAGTAAGTGTGATCTGGCTAGAGCTGTTTCTAAAAATCTACAACCCTATTTTTCTTTCTGCTGCAGTACAACTTCAAAAACAGAGGGAGCCTGACTTTTGAACCCTTAACCCTGGTTCCAATCCAGAGGAAAATGATTGATGTTAATTTGCTGACACAGAAAGAGGTAAGTGGAACAGCAGGTTTGCATTGCTTTCTTTGCACTAGAATGAGCTTGTTATGTTCTGTTTACAAGAACCACTGGTCTCTGTTCTGTTTCATACATCCAAAGAGCAATCCTGACCAATCTGACTTAATTTTAAACTTGATCCAGCTTTGAGTGGGACGGTAGACTAGATGAGCTCTCCAGAGGTCCTTCCAATCTAAATTATTCTGTGATGAAGGCAGCAAGGACCCCTCTGATGTTTTGGTGGTTCCCTTGATACGATATTTGCTGTTATCATCTCTTCTCTTCTCCTACTCCTGCATTAATTTGCTTCTGTCAGACCATCGTGCTGTGTCCCTGGAGACATGCTAATGTCTGTCCCATGTTCTTGTCTGTATCTACTTGTGACCAGTCCCGTTCAGCCACACCACATTCTGCAGTGCATATGGACTCCAAGCAGACATCACTGATGCCTGCTCAGCAGCATTTATCTCCCTAATAGCTTTATACTCTACACTTTCTATTTATGTCTCCCACTACCTTCACCATGGTGTGTTTCATTCTGTTTTTCTACCATACTCTTTATTTTGCCTCAATCCATCCTCCTTTTCTGAGTGATAATCCTGTTTGCATTTCCTTTTTCTGAAGAGGACTGTGAAGAGTACCCAGATCTGCCATAAGGTTACTTGTTCAGATCAACAGGGCAATTGTGTCTCAGGACTGCATTGTTCAGTTACAAATTTGCAAAGCTATTTACTAGACTATGCTAAAGTAGCTCTTCTGACTTGCTGGAGGCAGCAATTTGCAGAGACTTTGAATATGTGTCAGCTGAACTGAACCTTGGCTCCTCTGAAAACCCGGGACGAATTGCTCATCAAATTTACAAGTCACTTCAATAGATCAGAGGTTTGTCTTTTTAGGATAGGATCCCATCCCAGGCTAACAGCTTGGTCCTAAAGGGCACAGGGGCCTTTGGCTTTGTACTGTGTGACTTTGGCTGTACATAACTTGTAAGGGCACCAGTTCTTCTGTGGTTATGCTGAATGTCATACCCCTCCGTTTCTCTAGTGTAACTGGGTGAACGACTACCATCAGAAGTGCAGGGAAGTAATTGGAGCAGAACTGGAGAGGCAAGGCCGTCACGAAGCTCTTCAGTGGCTCATCCGGGAGACGGAGCCTGTCATCAGAGTTCAGTAGCAGCACAGTTGTCTGCGGTGCGTAGAACATCAGGACTGCTCGGTGTCACAGTAAGGTCTTCTTGGCCCTTGACACCACTGGGAGAATGTTCTTCAATAAACCTTTGGAAATCAAGAAGGGATTTCATGTGGTGTATCTCTCCCTGCAACATGTGTGGGTAGTTTGGGGTAAGGAGGGTTACTGTCTGAACAATTTTTTGTGGGGAGGGGTTGAGAATAGAAAGCAAACAAAATAAATAAGCGTGTTGCCTTTGAAACAGGCGTCTTACTGAAATAATGTTTCTAAGAGGCAATACTGGAATATTTTATACTGTCTGGTTTTTCACTGTGAAAACTCAGTATTTTTGCATACTTGGGTTTCAGTTGCTAAGATGCTGCCCACACAGCAGGACTGATTACTAAATAAAAGATTCCAACCCGCTGTTTGCTCCGTCTGCCTTCTCTTGCAGTCAGTGATGTCTTGGGTTTGATAGCTTGAGGAAGGGCAAGAACCAGATAATTCTACCTTTATATATGCATGCAGCTCAGACAGTGAAGAAATATGTATAGGGCTGCCCTGTGCTAGGCACTGGGCAGATGTATAGAGAGGCCTGCCAGGAGCAGCCAGTTCTGCCAGATTGTGGAAGGGATGTGAATGACACCAGAGGTTTATGTGTTCACACCACCCAGGCCAGTACTTCTGTCTATTGTTATGGCTTACTGAGTACTCTTACAATCCTTGGCAGCGCAGGATGTGAGGGCAGTATCATGGAATTAGAGGTTTTCCTGGATACAAAGCAATTATTAAGTGGTTTGTTTTGGTTTTTTGGTTTGTTTGGTTTTGTTTTGTTTTTTAAAAAAAGCCTGCAATGGACAAAAGAAGGCCCTTGCAACTTTGATTCAGAATCAGGCTGGCTTTGGTCACCAGGTGTGCTCTGGATGGCTGAGCAGCACACAAAGACATCTCGTGGTTAAGTGAGCTACTGCAAGTTAAACACTGGTAGGAGAGCTTCCCTGCCCCGGAGTTCTCTGCTCTGTGATCTGAAATTCACTGTGTGCAGGTGCATCAAAGCATTCTCCATGTTACAAGATGGGGAAAGAATACTTTTACTAAGTAGTCATTCTGTAACATTTACACTGAAAGTGTTCTGATCAAACCTCAAGTTCAATCTGAGATCTAAGAAGAGCAATTAGGTAACAGCAACTCAAATTCCTGAGGTTTTAAAGAAATGTTCTGTGCAAATGGATGTGTTGGTATACCTCATTTTCTTCCCCCCCAAGAAATTCTGAGAGAGAAATAATAATCTCTGTTCTATGGCATGAAATCAGTATTTCCTTTGAGAGTTCTGGAAATTGGAAGCAGTATTGTGTAGCCAGACAAAAGGCCTAGGAAGAGAAACACAAGTTGCCTGGCCTTCTAGCTATGTTATCCAAGAAGGTGATAAAACAAAAGTGCAGTAAGTGCTTTAAAAAGGTCATTTTCACACCCCAGCCCCTGCAGATAGGTATGTGTACTTAAATCTCCAAGTTGTTTCCCACCGCTGCCTGGAAGTACTAGCTTTCACCTCGGCTGTGTCTGTGGGAACCCAGCTCACACGTCACCCAGTCTCGTGAGGATGTGCTATCAGATCGAAGAAAGCGTTTCTACAAAAGGTGCATCTTGCCTCTGTAGGTCCTGACTGTGCCACAGGATCAAAGGATGAGCGAGGGATCTCCGAACAGCTTGTGCTGAGACGGGTCGGGACTTTCCCAGCAAAATCGATGTGCGTGCAGCGAGGCTGAACCATCATGGAGGTGTCAGCTGAATGCTGCAGCCTCCCCCCGCCGGCGGGAGACCTCTGAGGCTGGCAGGCAGCTGCTCTCCGAGGTGGTGGTGGACGTTCAGGCAGATAACTGCTGGTTGGTGTAGACCCGTGGGGGGGCTGCACTGCAGATGTTCCCAAGAACGGCGTCCGGGATGTCCTGGCAAAGACCCAGCCTGGGTAGGTCTCTCCTCAAACTCAAGGGCAAGTGTTTCCCACGGGAAGGCAGGAGAGGAGAATTTCTACCAAATGGTGAAACATGACAGCCAGGGGACCTTTTTTCCTCTTGACACAAAGCCGCTGTGGTTGGCTCAGGCACTTCAGCGGGGAGACACGACACTGAAAGTGATTTTCTGGGTTTGAATGGTCTTACTAGACCTTTTCCCCACCTTGATTCCTTCTTTGCAGTCAGACGCCAAGCTGGGGTCATTCCCATCCAGATCCCAGAAATTCATGGCTCCTTCCTGTCCCAAGGTCCCTTCCAGCGCACAGGGCCAGAGCTGGGGCAACCCAAACTTGTCTTCTCCCTTAGGCACCAGCTCAAAGAGCCTCAGCAGATACCTCCTGCCCATCACTCCCTAGCCCATCCCTCCAAGCCCTGCGGGCTTTTGTTGCAGGGAGTCTGCCACTGTATCCTGGTCACAGCTTGGAGATCTTTACCCCTTTCTCAGATTTAGCACCTCAGCAGAGGGAGACAGGGTGCTCTGCAGGGCTGGCTGACACGCATTCCTGGCTCGAAGGCATTTGTGTCTCTCCAATTCACTCCTAGAAAACACAACTACATGTTACATCCTTTCTGTCTGAGCTTCAGGTTTCCAATGGGAACTAAACTTGGCTGCTTCTTTTTTCAC
The DNA here is from genome assembly GCF_023634155.1 of Falco peregrinus. Taxonomy (NCBI): domain Eukaryota; kingdom Metazoa; phylum Chordata; class Aves; order Falconiformes; family Falconidae; genus Falco; species Falco peregrinus. Next base: position 32,912,403 of record NC_073721.1, on the reverse strand, counting down.
CTTCTTCCAGGCGTTATTCCATTAGTGCCTGTTTTTCCTGGGTGGTCTCTACCTTCCTCTCTCCTGTGGAAGGAAAAAGTTAAGGAAGAGAGGAGCAAGGAAAAGAATGAATGGAAAGCAAGTCCCTCTCAGGTTTGGGTTTTATTTTTTTATGAGTGTCATCCGCAGAAATGACCATAAAATTATGATGTTCAAGGGAAAAGTGTAATTTGGTTTGATTTTTTCCCCCCCGTAGAGGCTTTCCTTGTTACTGTTGTGGGAAGGAAGGGGCATTTTCAGTAACAACATGCTTAATGTCTATTTTCAAGCCATTCCGTTCTGCAGTACTTTTAACCCAGTGGGCGTCTCACAGTTTTAGATCATGCTGCAAAGCACGTTTCTGCTCCTTGTACAGCCTCTCTTACAGGGGTGCTTACTGGGATAAGCCGGTCTGGTCCCATCACTTCATCCAACCCAGGAGCTCAGTGGGCAGTTGTACCTCACCACCACCTGATCCTGTTTCTACCCATGGGACAGGACTTCAGCAAATGCAAACCAAACTCAAGTTCCATGTAGCCAATCTGATTTACGTCACCAGAGTGCTTTCCTCACTGTCCCCTGCCCAGCTGTTTGTCAATGTTTGTGCTAGAAGTCTCCAGCTATGCTATTACCGTCTTTGGGGGCTCTGAAATTCTTTGTTTCCCTTGGAATAAAAATGTTACAGAAGGAAACAGACCCTATTTTTCAGAGAGGAAAATCCATATTGGCTTTACTGTTCAATCCCCTATCATGATGTGTGCATTGGCGGCGTGCCTGTTGGTGTACAAGGCTTTAAAGGCAAACAGACCAGTTCTCCTTGAGCAGAGGCGTTCATATTCATTCACCACTAGAAACAAATGCACCTTCCCTCCATGAGCCAGGGGACTGCTTGGCTTCTCCACAGTCACCCCTCCTTCCTCAGTCTGTGGGTATTACCTTAAGTGTGCCTGGCAGCTGTAAAATCCAGTTGGGTTTTTTAACTTAAATGGCTCATAACTCACCTGTAATGGAAACCTCACTATTGTTTGCATGACTATTAAACCCATCATTTTCCATGACAGCTATTGAGGCATGTTTTGATTTACCCCAGCCCAGCCCTAGAAAGAAAAATAAAACTTCTGAGAGTGTCGTTGCTGAGGAGTTCCTCAGCAAACCCATCAAACCAGCCTGACATTCCGACTGCACGCGTGAATTAGTTGCCCAGTAATGATGAGGGGCCAGGGTGTGCTGTGGGGCACGAATCCTTATTCCTGTGGTTCCTTCTGCTGATGGTGAAAGGGAGAGCCAGGTGGATGAAGTAGCCAGATATTAAAGCTGTCCTGAGGATCAGCTACCTCTTCTCTGTTGCATGGTGCTCTGTGGGGTCTCCTCTGGGTGGTGTGTGGCTGAGGACAGCATGGAGCACACCTGCATTTGAGTGATGCTTGTGAGAGGCTGAATGAGACTCCTCAGTCATGCAGGCAACTGCCTGACCAACACCTGCTTGTTGGCACCTCATGCCTGGAAAGGACCTGTCTTTGCCCAATGCTGTCTCCTTTTTGCACTCAGTGGGGGTGAGCTGGCTGCTGGTGCTAAGGACTGTTGGCATTTATTTTTGTTGGCTTGTAGCAATTCACACCTTATTCCTGGAGTCCTTTATTTTTTTGGGGAAGTAACTGCAGGCCCAGGCATCTGGCAGAGGTGTCTAGATCAGGAGTTAAATAAGTTGCTTGGTGTCAGCGCCCTCAGCTTGTTTTACATGATTAGGACAAAACTCCCCATGGCTTTAGATGTAGTAAAAAAAAAAAAAAATGAAACAAGAGCCTCTGGAGGGTAGAAATATGAACCGGGTTAGTGCTTAATTAAGTTGCCTATTAACAGTTCTGTAGCAGCCTGGAAGAATTTTAATGTACCAATTAAAGCAAGGAGCTATCTCCTCAGCTTTCCACCACCTCTGGGGACGCTGTCAAGAATGGGGAGCTTGCAGATCAAGTCCTGTTTATTTTGCTCCTTCCAGCTTGTTAAAATCGTTCTAAATTTGGGATGTGGCTGATGCCTATGGACATGTTTGCTTCCGTGAGGCCATAGAGTGATGTCTGTCTGATGAAGATTAGCATGGGAAGGAAATGGGCCCATAATGCTGTCTGACCCCATAAACCCCCTCCTGTTTCTTATGGTTTCTCTGTGTTGCTGCATGAGGAGGTGGGGGTTGGTGGCTGTAGGGTGGCTCCATGCCGACAGTGGGGATGTTGGTTTGGCATATACAGCCCAGACAGCTGGTGTGGGCTCACAGCGTCTGATTGGAAGGGTTGTGCCAAGTTATCCTGCCTGTTTTCTGGCTGTCCTGTCACCATGTTGCAACACCCTTCAGGAGCTTGTCTGGCTCCATCATAAGGTGCAGAGATGGGAGGTCCCCCTCCAAATGCACCTTGTGCGAGGTGATCAGAGAGCACGGCTGCTCTGATGACTAGGAACCTTCTGTTTTACAGCCAGAAGGTACTTAAGGCCATTTTAGCCCTGTTTGCTCAAATTGCTCTTTCTTCCTGCTTGTTTCCCTCCTGAAGACACTGCTGAGCAGCGCCTGTACCTCCTGCCTCTGACCAGTACGAACAGGCTGTCCTTGTGCCATCACTGCGCCCCAGCCCACGCCCATCCTTGCTCCAGGAGGAACTCTTGAGAGGGCTTACTAGCAAAATCATAAGGGCTTTAATCTTCACATTCCTTGAAAGCTGGATTTTTGGAAGAAGAGGAAGAAATTTAATCCCAGGGTTGGTGTGTCATGTTATGTTCTCAGGCATTTGTAATGTATCTTGAATTTGGACAGGCCAAGCTCGGCCACAGTGCCCTAAAAAGAAAAGACTGAGCAGAAAGGGTAGATGAAACCTCACTCTCTGGTGGAGAAGGGGCTCAGGAGAACAAGAGCCATTGGTCTCCTCTTGTCCGTACATTACACAGTCTGGACCTCTCCACGGTGTCTCTCAGAGGGGGGGAAGTCTGTGGGGGGAAGCAGCTCAGGTGCTTGGCCAGGAGGAGAGGAAGGACAACCAGATCACTTCAGCCCTCGGCAAGACAGCAGGGTGGCAGAGCCTCTGTGGGCACCCTGGAACTTTGGATGGGAAGCAAACAGCTTTCCAGCCACAGCCCTTTGCGGTGGGCTTGGCCAGGGACACAGGGACACAGGCAGAAGGGTCTGAAGGAGATTCACGTTGAACAACCCTGCTTATGGACAAGGCAGTCTGCGGCATCATCTCTCTTCTGCTGGCTGCTCAGGCAGGGGCTGCAGGCAGGGGTTAGGAGAGGCAGCAGCAAGGCTTAGAAACTGGGGTCAGAAAAATGTGCAGACAGAGTCTGAACTCCTTTAACAGGCTGTCAGCCTGATGGAGAGGGGATCCCGCATCTCCCCACTCCCAGCCCAGGGCTTGATCCGGGGGAGAATGTAGTGCATGTAACGCTGACAGTGATCCTGACCACAAACACACGGGAGCACACAGAGCCAGCAGAGAGCAGGCTAAGTCACATCAACAGACAGAGAGAAGCCCCCTTTTTTTTTTTTTTTTTCTTCATTTAAATTGCTTACATTTTACTGGCCTGAGGGTTGGTGAAGGCTGCAGGGGAGTTTGGTTCCTCGAGGCTGCCCATCACCAGCTCTCTTGGGAGCACGGGCTCCTGGCATGTTGTTGCCCTGCTCCAGTGATGCACTGGCTGCAGAGCAATTTCCATGCTCAGATGGCATTTGAAGAAAAAAATTCCAATCCTATCTATTTTTCATGTACCTGCCAGTGGCTTGCTCTGGCCCCTGGCGTCATGGGAGCCTTTTGCCTGTAGAGCCTGAAGGCGAGTCACCTCCCGTGTGAATGCTCAGCTGTGACCCCTTTCTTGCAGCAGTCTGGGGCAGTTTATATGGGCTGGCAAACGGGTGAACACAGCGCCTGGTCCCTGCGACTGCCACCCATAGAGCTGCACTGGACGGATCCTGCTTTAAAACCCTGTTGTAAACATCCCCCAAAACAGTGCATTAACCAACTGGAGAGGGTCTACCATGAGCCTTCAGTATCCTCCCCATCACTGAGCATCGTATCAAGCAGCCCTGGCTGGGCGTCTCCAGAGCTGGAGCAAGCCCCTGCTCACTGTGCCCCATCCCTCTGTGCATCCTCTCTCCCACACAGATGTTGCTCCCCGCTCTGTGGTGTCAGGGGACTCGGCGAGCATCCTTTGTTTCCATTTGCATTTGAAGCACATCTTCCTATAAACAGCACCACATTCCTCTTGAGATTTTAATACAAAACGAGCTGGGGAATTTCAGATGAAGGTAGCGTTAGTTTAGAGTGCCACAGTCTTCTAGGAGGGGGTTTAAGGAGCTTGGAGTGGTTGTGAGAATATCTCTGCTCAAATCCAAACAGGCGGTTTGGTAAGTGCAAAGTTGAGGAAAGTGTCCTCTTCCTCTTGTATCCCATTAATATTTAGGGCTGGGCTTCAATTATGCATTTCTTCAGGGTGTGCTTTTATCATCTCAGTGCTACAGGATTAGCTTGTGCACCTTCTCTGGGTGCTCAGAAAAGACCTTTTCATAATATTTGTGAAATTACATATCTGAAAGGCTTTTTGCAAGCAAAATATATGCCATGCCATTAGTTGGGAAAAGCAAACCTTCCCCATCCCCACCTGGAACTTCTTTAAGACTGTACAGAGCTGACCCTTACTAGATACACAGGATCTGGCCTTGGCTGGAGATGGCCTAATCCAGCATGACTTGGTTAGAGGTTGCGTCCATGATGTCTTTTTTTATACAAGAATGAGGAGAAATGTGATAATATATAGATAGAACCAGACCAGCTTCCATACACATCCCTGACCCTTGACACAGCCAGCTCGTTTGTCTGACCTGTGGACAAATCCAAGTATGCTGTGATTAAATACTCCAAATTATTGACATCTGTGCTATAAATACCTGACTTGTTAATAGCGCATCTTCCTGCTGCCTCACAAAACCTGACAGTCAGTTTGCTAAAATGAGGATAATCTGAGCACAGCTTGATCAGGGCAGGGTCTAGGGAGAATTCTATTTTTTTTGCCCAAATATTCTTTTTATTTAATTAAGTAAAGCCAACCATGGAATTAGCATTCCCTTTCTCCCTTCAGGAGCCCGAGTGCCTGTGGGAGCTCAACACCACAGAAATCACTGCAATTTCAGTTGGTTGAAATAAGGACACCAGGAAATATTTTTCTCCCTTTTGAAAATATTTTGTAGGGTTATTCTGTTCTAGGGTGAGATGATAAGGTCAGGATAAGGCCATGAAAAGTTTTGATAACCAAAAACCTGGAAAAACTACTGAGCTGAAAGAGTGATATCCATCAAACCATTTAGTTTTCATTGGTTTAGAAGAAGTTTTGTAAATACTGGCAATCCTAACGGGATTAATTTTTAAAGCAAAAAAAAGAACCAAAAAAACAAAGTAGAAGTTGGGAATTTTCCATTTAGAACTTGTTGGAACAAGGCAGTCTGGTGATTTTTGGAACTGTGTTAAAATATTTTCTGACATAAACCTGATGAAACCTGGCCCTAATCCCCCGTGCAGATTGAATTTTGATGAACTTGAATCTTTCAGATAAGAAACACAAACCCATAAAAAAACCCTTGAAGTCAAACATTCTGCTGAAAAATTCCTGCTGCAGTGATTGAACTGCTCCTGAGAAACAGGAGTAGCAGCTAAGATGCATCCAAGTGTGTGTTCGTGCTATCAAACAGAGCTAATACCTTGTGTTTGCTTTCTGTAGTCAGTGCAGAGAGACAGGTAACCCCAGATACTTGTGAGCTGGAGCATCCTTTTGGGGTTACAGACTTCTCCATTGACTTGACAAGCAGACAAGGCTTCGCTCGTGGTTACAGTTAGGTAGAATAAATAAACCTGTGTTCAAGCAACCAGACTCAGAGTGACATGCAAACCTCTCCTTTGCTTCAGGCAATGCTTCCCACTCAGGACCTTCACTGACCCCTCTCTGGGCACAATGCTGTGTTATCACTTCTGAAGTGCTCGCGTAATTTACAAAGTTCCCAACTATTTGGATTTAAAAAAAATGTTTAAAATCCAGATCAACAGCACTGGGCAGCTGTGAATCAATCAGGGTCTGCACACAGCTGGGTGAGAAATGCTGAGCCAAGTGAGCAGCTTGATGGACCACGCTCGTGGCCGGTGGCTGACTGGGCATCGTTGCTGATGCTGAGACCTACTGTGGCATCCATTGCCAGGCAGTACATGGGCATGCCAGTACAGGGTAGTGAGCAAACCACGTCCCACCTCTGCTACCCACATCGGAGCAGTGATAACGTGCTTTTTCCAACTCTTGTCTGGATTATGGCAAGGCAGTTTAAAAGGGCTCACCACCCAGGGCAAAGGCGTCAGGTGCTGTTACCATTTTTCACAGGTTTTTCACAGGAGAATGAGAACAAGCATTTCCACTTGGCAAAGCAAATAACCCTGGGCATTGATGCTTTTGCATTTTCTTTGCTGAAGGCCATGGGTGATGGTGCCTGTGCACCTTGCAGTGCAGAGGATGTGATAGAGATGCCTCATGGACTGCTCGCTAGTCAGATGGCATTGCCTTGCTTCTGCTGCAGAGCAGAGGTGACAGGAGGCAGGTGCCTGGGCCATTGCTTAAAAAATAGCCCCTCTTCACAGGTGCACTGTTTAAAAATGCTTTTTATTATTACCACAGGAGCAAAGTTGGCTGCTTCCATATCACTGTAAGGCAAACATCATGTACTTACCCCACAGCAAGCCGCAAGTCAGCAACACAAGCTCCTTCCTGGGCAGGAAGCAACAGGTAAGACTGTCGCTATTTTGGGATAATCAGCCCCTTAGGAAGCCAAGCTGAAATGTAACATCTCCTGCAAAAAGCTCCCCTGAAAGCATTGCTGGTTGTGGTAGTGTGAGCAGCCTGATGGAGAGATACACAGCTCCCTTGCCCTTCCTCATAGGGTCTTTCCACCAAAAGCTGCAAACCCTTTTTATATTAAAGGCTTAGCATAGCTACAGGGAGGCTCAATAGGACTCATTTTTTAATTGTGAAATATTGATAGAGACAGCTTTTTTGCATGCTGTCTCTTGCTCCTGCAGCGCTGGTTATAATTTCTTATCAACCCTGGACTCTGCAAGCAACCCCAGCTGAGCACCAGGGAGGTGCCAGCATTAAAGAGGGGCACCGTGGGCCCTGAGATGGGGGTGGAGAGCAGGAATGGCAACTGGCAGTAAAAGCAGACAACCAGAAACTAATGCTGCTTTTAACTATGAACTCTCAGTAAAAATAAACCTTGAATCCTACCAGGCCCAGCTGTAAAATCACACAGATTTTGGTTTAATCATCAGCTGAGCACACTGCACTCTCTGCTGCTGTCTTGAGGAGGACACTGTAATGCCTGCCTGGCTCATTAAATGTGCTGTGGGCTGAAAGATGGAGACTGTGTAAATCCAACACCCTAGCAAGGGGTGTTGACACTGTCAAACTGTGGGCTGTTCGGGAGCAGCCTTGCTCAGGAGCTCATATCAACATGGCCTGCTATGTCCTGCCACTCCTGCCCTGGGATGGAGGATGGGATCCAGGGCAGGGCTCACCCATCTTCCTCTGCCCGTAAGCCTTCCTCCTGAGCCGTGTGAGCTGTCTGAAGAAGAGTTGGGATATCGGTCTTTTCCTGAGCCTGAAGATATGAAGTTATCTTGCAACATGTGTGATCACAGGCTGTTGTATGTGATCTGGATAAAAGGGAAAGCTCCTGAAAAGCTGGGAAGCTTTTCTGCAGGGGCAGAAAAGTTGTAATAATAATACAGAGGAGGATCTCTAGAAGAAGGCATTCTGGCTCCTTTTATTGCGTTCTCTGTGTACAGAGGGACATCGCTCACTTGATCACAGGTCAGATAGATAATCTTTGTAGGCTGAAATATCTGGGGCACCATTAGACCTACAGCACGAAAAAAGGGTGAACTCTCGACGCAGAGTGGAAGAATTGTATAAATCTAGAGAAGATGCAGCTGCTGAATCAAGAGATGTGCAATGGCACCAGGAAAGCAGCAGAGTCACAACTAACAAGGTAGTGATGCTGCAGTAGAGCAAGTTCCCATTATCTTTAAAGAACAAAGCAAGTGAGCTTTTTGCTGCTATGGTCAAGTGTTTAAAAGTGCATTTCATATACATAGAATTTTTAATACAAGCTACCCCACCACTAATAGCAGTCTACATAGCATTAAAAATTGTACCTCAGTTGCATGATTTTGCCAGTTTTGAAGCATCAGCAAGTTTAATTTTAATCTGCTGTAGAGCTAGAAATAGTCACTGTAAGGATGATACTGTTTTGCATTCAGTACATTTATTGATATGAGAAAACTAGCAAGCATTAATTTAAAGTGATTAATTCAGGAACATGCAAATGTGAAGGCTGTATGGAAACACATAAACCATGTGTTGCAGACCTGGGGTTCGGTTCCTTGGTTTCCCTGGGTTCACTACCTCACAGCAAGCCTTCTGGGCCCAGGTAGAGAGAACAGTCTGAAGCAAAAGTGCTGATACCAATGAAGGATCCAGGATGGCTTTTGGGTTGGTGCTCAGCAACCTGGGTGACAGAAACCCAGCAAGGAGGGGGACCTACAGGTGGTGGTAGGCAGTGAGTTGGACATGAGAGCCTGGCCAGGTAGGTCCATGTGGTCTGGAGACTTCACATGCAAGACACCTGAAACAAATCATACCCAAAGAGTGTGCTGGGGAGCTCCTTGGATGAGGAAGGCAGCATGACCTATCCCGGCTTTATACATTGCATATGGAATAAGATTTTCAGCTATCCATGACATTTTTCACAGCACTGTGAAAGTGCTTTTGAAAGTGAGGAAACAGCAGAGGGAGCGTAGCCCTTCGGCAGCAATCCTTGTTTGCTGGAGAATGGTCAAGGTGCCTACACCATCTCTGCTCTAGTGAATGGGGCAGAAGCAGATTCCAACCCAGCACAAATTGCTCCCAACTAGTGCCTGTCCCCAGGCTCAGATAACTTCTGGGAAGACGACAGCTGTAAGGCTCCTCTGTCTCACTGGGGAGCCCCACAACGCTGCAATAAGGAAGCCACTGTAGTGATTTGCCCTCCTCTTTTGAGAACCAAACATTGGCTTGGTCTGTAACACACACATCCCGGCTGGCAAAACCGAACTAGATCATTAAGGCAATAGAAACAGTCAGTGTACAGAGGGACATGAAAAAATGACTCTGAGATGCATTAACATTTTATGCATTTACTGGGATAAAACCTCATGTCTATAATATTAAAGCAGAATGTCAAAGAGATAGCTTATGCTAATTTAATTAAAGGTAGCATGCTGGTGCACGTGGGTAAGGAGCTGAGTTAATATTGAGTACCACCCACAGATTTTGCCTGCCATGGATGTGTTTAGTCTGGGTCATCCTGATGTGCTCACGGCTCTATTTGTTTTTCTGGACAGGATGAGTATTCCCCTCATCACTCTACCAAAATTAGACAGAGTCAAATTTTGCACTTTTTGGTCACAAAGGTGGCAAACTGTGGTATAAATGCCATCTCTGGGCACCTGGGCACCAGTTTATCCATCTGTGCTAGAGAGGTGGGAGACCTTCTCTGCCTTTGCTTCCCATGGGGGGAGAAAGAGAGAGGTTTCTCAAGAAAGCCTGAAGTGCTGTGAACAATCCCCAGCCTTTTGCAAAGTATGAAACAAGATTGAACTCTTCTGGAAAAAAACCCAATTTGTTAATGGAATTTGAGGCGTCATAAAGGTACCATAGGCCTTCAGCCTCACCCTTTATACGTCTATATCCTGATTTTTTTTTTGAACATTTTCTTTTCCTTCATGTGTGGGAAAATCATCCTCCATGAGCTCTAGTATGGTATGATTTTGAAAACCTTGACCTTTATGCAGAGGCCACAAAGGAGCTTCGCTAGGCAGAGACAGGAGGTGGTGAGATCTGTCTGCTGTTTGGGTGGAGAGATGCATCCTCCCTTCCCGGCATGTCCTCCCACTTCCAGCAGTTAGAAATGAGAGGGGTGGATGTTCCTGTTATTTATATAACAGGAACATCTTCAGTCCTCAAAGCATAAACAAATACCTCGCCTCCTTATGTGCTGGACCTTGGTAAATAGATGACTCTTTGGGAAATTGTCTCTGGGCCCAACTCAGACACCACCAAGCTAATGTAGAGTTTTGGTGGATTTCAAAGGGTTATAGATCAAATGTTTTGCTTGTCCCAGAGCTGGATGCAGAAAAAAGCTTATGGCATCGTTGTGATGGGCTGAACATAGAGAACGTGTTGAAGTCCTTCAAAGTTAGCTGGTAGCACCAAAGCTGCCAGACATCTTCTGAAATGCTAGATCCTCTCTGCTTCATCTCTGGCATAGCCGCGCTTGTGAAACGAACTTCATTTCTTCTTTCCCAGCTTGGGCCGGGAAAAGGGAGAACAGGGAGTTAAAACACTTTTGGGCAAAACATGGTATCAGTCCATAACATTGATTTCACACGTAGATCTTCAAATCTTCTTACAAGGAGCTGTTTGAACGCTTTTGCCCTCTGCAAATCAGTCAAGGAGCCTAGGCCCATTGCAGATGGAGCTACACAGTTTGGGGGTGAACCTGTAGCCTAACTTGAGTCCATCAGAATCAAAGGCAGTCTGTCTGCTTCACTGGGGCATCGGCTCTCTGCTCCAAAGAGCTTGGTGGTTAATAAGGGTGCCAATAAAGTGGAGAGTTTCATTGCTAACTGTGAGAATTGTGGGGAGAAATGCATCTCTGAGGGTATAAGGATTGCCTTGCTGGGGAATAAGATGGTCGTTATAAGCAGGACTGGATGCAGTTTTAATGTGAAGAAAGTAAAATAGGAATAAATTGCAGCATAAAGTTTCTTAGTGCTCTTTTTCCAGGCAGAGAAAGTGCTAAGCACAAGCAGACTGAATGGGCAACAGACCTCCAAGACTGCAGCAATACCTTCTGCTGATAAGTAATAAGAAGAGCAAACCATTCGCTGGATGGCACCTGTAAAATGGCATATGGAGTGTGTGAATGCCTTTGCAAAGAAAACTGCTTGTGTGCTGAGGTGTCTGTTCTGCAGCAGACTGAGACACTTGGTCATGAGTTTAGCTCTGTCCATGAGCTATGAACGTGCTGAAAATTGTTATAATGGAGTGAAAGTATCCAGTCCCACACATGAGCTCTTAGAGGGTCCATGTGTCAGTGAGAAAGAGGGAACTTTGCCACCCTCGGGGATATTCAGACAGGACCCTTCTAGAGCATGTCAGTGCCGAAACACGAGCAGCTCCATTTGTGTGGTCAGTATAGCTGATATTTCAACAGAGATTGCTGAGCTACCATCCTCACTGGTTTATAAAACACCTTGCTGCTGCCTCATAGCACTGGCAGAAAGCTGGCACACTGCCGTCCACAAGGGTGCAGCTGCAAACATCTGTATTCTGCAAACAGAAGGACTAAGAGACGGACTTTTCTTCTTCCATTAAAGCTGAGCTTCTCGACGATAAACACCTACTTATGAGAGCTGGAAAAAACTAAGATGCCAAACTAGGCATGAAATCTGCAATAGTTAGGACTTGGATTTACGCTTCATTCTGCTTCCTGCTAAAGGGCATGAATGAAGCAAGTTAATAACTTACTTGCCTGAGGAGCTGGAAGGACTGCTCTCATCCCTTGAAATTTCCCACTGGCTACCAGGCATTCTTTTATCATCACACCTCAAAGTGAAGGCACTCTACATTTTTGTTGATGATTGTATTGCAGAACATGACTTGGGAATAACCTAACAGGAAGGTCTGACATTGCTTTTTTCAAAGGCTCTTTAGGGGAAAAAGCAGACATGACCCTCTGCTAAATTACACCTACGTTAAAGTTAATGCATTGCCACCACTATTGACAGCATCACACCTGGCTAAATGAGCGTGAAAGGAGGACTGGGACCAGCATGACATTATTTTCCACTTAGCAGAGCTGCTAGGGTCTCCCCTGAAGCCAGGGGGCCTAGAAATACCTCCTTGGATCTGACCTCCTTCCCCCAGGTTTGACAGGTCCTTAGAGATAGTGAATCAGCCATAGTGATTTGGGGGATTTGGAATGTAAATAATGACTGGATTTCAATTTCTAAAGAAGATTTCATTATTTTGGACTACATCAGTGGGAATGTGCTGTAAGTGATTTGTGAGAAAGGTATTTGAAGACAATTCATTGGGTATGAGCTGCTGCACTGCAGTGATCAGAAAATCACTTTTGGTCCATCCTCTGCCCACTGCACTAAGATCATCCATCCTTTCCTCGTTCTGCCTTTTCTTCCCAAAATGCTGCGTGTGCAGGAGTTTGGGCGATGTGACTGTGTCCCTGCTTGCTGTGTTGAGGGTGAGGACTATTGATTCATTTCCATGAGCCCAGGGAGGAACAGTATTTCTTGTTCATGAAAGTTCTTACTCTGTTCAAAGGCAGGTTGTCTGGCAGCCTGAAAAATCTGAGCACAGGCACTCAGAGGCAGTGCCACATTTTGCCTTTGAGATGTGACCTGCTGCCCCCCTCCCTGCTCCGAGGTGGAAAGGGAAGGATGCTGTGGGGCTTGCACCACAGCCGGCACTGTTACAGGGACAAGTAATCCTGTGTCCCTTGACGTGACCCCAATAGGCTGTGCACCACCATGGGATCAGATCCAACACAGCCACCAATGTGCAGCCCATCTTGGAATCGCAGGATCATTTAGGTTAGAACATCAAGTCCAACCGTTCACCCAGGACTGCCAAGTCCATCACTAAACTGTGTCCCTAAGCACTGTATCTGTGCATTTTTTAACCACCTCCCTGGGCAGCCTGTTCCAATGCTCGATGACTCTCTCAGTGAAGAAGTTATTCCTAATATCCAATCTAAATCTCTTCTCGTGTACCTTAAGGCTGTTTCCTTTTGCCCTATCACTTGTTATCTGGGAGAAGAGACCGACCCCCACCTGCCTGCAACCCCCTGTCAGGGAGCTGTAGAGAGCAACAAGGTCCCCCCTGAGCCTCCTCCTGGCCAGGCTGAACAGCCCCAGTTCCCTCAGCCGCTCCTCATCAGCCTTGTGCTCCAGCCCCTTCCCCAGCTCCGTTGCCCGTCTCTGGACACGCTCCAGCACCTCTGCGTCCCCCTGGAAGTGAGGGGCCCAAAGCTGAACACGGTGTTCCAGGTGCGGCCTCACCAGTGCCCAGTACAGGGGGACGGGCACTGCCCTGGTCCTGCTGGCCACACTGTCTCTGATACAGGCCAGGATGCTGTCGGCCTTCTTGGCCACCTGGGCACTGCTGGCTCACCTTCAGCCGGCCATCAGCCAGCACCCCCAGGGCCTTTCCTGCCCGGCAGCTTCCCAGCCGCTCTGCCCCAGCCTGTAGCGCCGTGTGGGGTTGCTGTGACCCGGGTGCAGGACCCGGCACTGCTCCTGGCTGAACCCCATGAACTGGCCTCGGCCCACCGGCCCGGCCTGGCCGGCCCCCCCGCGGAGCCCCTGCCCCCCCGCAGGTAACGCCCCAGCCTGGGGCTCGCAGCGCGGCGCACGGCGGTGGGTGCGGCGGGGCAGGGCGCCCCGGACCCGGCCTGCGCGGGGGCCGCCGGCCGCGCTCGGTCGGGCCGAGCCGGAGCCGCCCCCCCGGCCGCGCCGCCTCCCCCCGGCAGAGGGACCCCTCGGCCCGGCCGTGGGCCCGGCGCGGCGGCGGCAGGCGGGGCCCGGCGCGGCGGCTCGGCGGTGCTGCCCCAGCCCCGGGACAGCGACACAGGGGATGCCCGAGCGGGCGCGGGGGTGCCGGGCGAGCTGGAGGCGCCTCCGTCCCCGGCCCCGCGGCGGCGGGTGTCCCTTAGGGAAACCTGCTGGGGGTCCCGCGGCCATGCGGCCTGTCCCGGAGCTCTGCGGCGCTGCCGTGGCGAGCGTGGGAAAGGCCTGCGGCTGAAGGGAAAAGAGAGACGGGGGAAAGGGGAGAAGAGAATAATTAAGTTCTTCCGGTCACCTTCGGTTTGCTTGATGCTTTTTTGCTGCTGCTGAGTATTTGGAATTATGAAGGTAGCGGAGTCTGGATAAAACAGACCCCTGTTGCTACCATACATGTTACGCAATAGTCTTGTCCGTGATTTTGGTGGCACTAAGACACAAACGGGGTGGTTATGTGTGGCTTTAGGTGAGAGCAGAAGTCTGGTCTCTTTTCGCGGGGAACACCAGATGCCTCTGCATACGCTGGTGGCTCAGTGTTGGGTCAATGTTAGCCCCCCTCCATCCGCCCCCTCCAAAAGGAAAGGAATGCCCCACAGATTTTTCTTGACAGAGTCACGAGGGTAATAAATTAGCAATAGGAAAAAAGCAGAGGAACCGAAGGGCATCTGCTACATCCTAAGAAACTGCTGGGCTCCATTATGCTAAAAGCTGTAATCGTTAATGTAACAGACAATGAGGTTGATTTGAAACCTTAGTGAAGCCAGCTGTAGCATTTTTTCACCCTTATCGGGGCTAGAATTTGGGTTAGGGCCTTGCAGAGAATGTTTTTCCTCAAAGCAAGCGCAGCCACTGGGTCTGAAGGAGCACACGAGCTGCCCGGCCCCAGCGCACTGGAAGGGAACGTCCCTTTGCAGAGGACTTTGCTGGGCACCGGCGGTGCAGCGCGATGGCTGCGTGCCTGGGCTGTGCCAAGGGCTCCCCGGGTACCCCTGCCAGTTCTGCCACTGAAAATGCTTCAGAAAGTTCTTGCCTTTCTGCTGTCCTTCAGAAGCTGCCAGCTAGAGGGGGAAGACTTTTGAGTGTATCGGTAAAGATTTTTTTTGGGAAATCGAACACTGTGTTGTGTTCATCACTCTTTGCAAAGGATTTCTTACTTTCATAATTGCCAAATGCAGTGCTGCGGGAGCGTCTAGGAGATGCCAAATGCGGGTAGACAGACCTTAGGCCGGAAGCTTTATATCCAGCTGAAGTGGAAGGATGGGTCCCTGCCCCGGCTGCTTCAGTCATCTGTATTCATCTTTGCTACAATAATCATTCCTGCAAAGCCAGCCATGTGCCTTCGGTACAGATGCGTGACTAATCCTTAAGTAATCGTTTATTTGGGGAATGTCACCTCTGGGTGTGCTATTTGTTGGTCCATAACGGTACATTTTGAAGGGAGCAGGCTGAAATAATCCAATCAGCATTTCCTGAAGGGGGATATGACCCCTTCCCCTTTTCTCTCTGTCCTCAGCAGAGTACAAGAAGCGCATGGTGTGCATGTGAAGAGATGGGAATGCAAGTCTCAAGGAGATGAGGGGTGTCTGAAGGCCGATTGCAGTGTGAAGGGTAGACTGGGGAGGAAACACAGGGTGAAACAAGGTGGGAAAAGCTGCTTTGCCTGGCTGTTGGAGCTGTCAGCTGTAGGGCAGTTAAGTTGCAGAGTCCTTGTTGAAGACATAGTGGGAACCATAACACTGTACCTCATGGTGGGGTGCTCTGTGGCTGGAGAACATCTGGGCTTCCATGTCTGAAGCCACGTCATGGCCACACTGTGCTGTATGAGTTACACACAGCACAAGCATTTCTAGTACTCCTGACATGTCTAGGTCGTGATTCTCTGGGGTGCAGAGTTCTCTAGTGCTAGTCCCTCATAAGGTTTGGTGGGCTGGAGGAGTGTAGCTGAGGCCAGACGTGTCCCTCCTGTTGCAAGCAGGTACATTGTGAAGGTCACAGCACAACCAGCTAGTCTTTATGGGTGCTGGCAAGCCTGACAGCTAAGAAGGTCTTGTTTGGAGTCAGATCCCATCCCAGCAACCCCCATGGAGTAGAGAACCTGCCTTCTCAATGGTTGTCTCCTCAACATAATGTTTCCACTTCCATGTACTGCTTAACTCCAGTGGGAAGAACATTTTCAGAACCAATCCCTCCTGGTTTTTTACTTTGCGTCTTTTTATTTTTCACATATAAATCAGCTTAGGAACTCAGCAGCTTGAAGAGGAGGAGGAGGGTGCCGAAAGTTCCTGGGGAAGGTTCCTTGCTCTGGCCTGCATCCCAAGACATGGTCTGAGTTGTTGGCGTAACTCAGGGAAAATTCAGCCCATTGCAGGACTGGTTGCTATGACACTTTGTAGATCACCGTGTTGGGAGCTGCTGGTGCAAGAGTAACCTACATTCTGCCTTGTGTCTGATTAAAGCCTTTTTGACAGGAACTCTATGTGTTTGGCATGAATATGGATGATTGGGGCTTTGCGAACCAGAAGCATCTCTATTCATCCAGTGGTGATGAAGGATAACTCCTGTGGGACAGCTCTGGGGTCATTATGCCTTTTAAGGAATAAGTTAAAAATAAAGCTATTTTTTATTCATCTATTGCTTCCTTTGGTGATAATACTCACCGCTTGCATGTTAGTATAGTGATGAAGAATTTCTAGGTGACAATTTGATTTGGAAAGTCAGAGTAAATGCTTCTAGAGGAACTGATTCCTACAAGATGAAGAGTGGGCTGGCTTTTTCCTCTGGTATAAGATAAAGAGGTCAAAACCAGGCATTTCCAGACAAGGCTGAGGGTATGCTCCTGCCCTGCTCACTAAAAACTAGAGGTAGTCAATGGGCCATTGATCAGTTGGCCCTGGGACATTAGATACAAGACAACTTTGCTAGCTTTTAGTCAACCTCCTTAACACTGCTGCAGGGAAAGAAAACAAAGCTGGTTCAAATGAGGACCAGGATCTGGATGTCTGGTTACAGGAGCATTTTTAGGGCAATGCAAATATTTCTTAAGGCTATTTTTTTGCATTCTAGTTGAAATTGCTGTCTAATCCTGTCTAGCATCTGGTGCTAGCTGGAGAAAGGAAAGGAAGAATGAAATGAAACCTCCCTGTAGACCCAGAAATTCATGTAAACCAGTTTTTCTCATCTTAAACAAGATTAGCAATCATTAAAAAGACAACTCACATAAGAACAGCGCTGGGTTATGGTCATTTCCATGAAGTTATCAATATGTCCTTAGGCATGAAGTCTTCATTTTCAATGCCTTCTATTAAACACCAGCTCAACAGGGTCATCACAGTGTCACTGGCATTACGTGAATTGGTTACCTTTCCTAGCTGATGCTCATATTTATTTTTGGCTTTGCCCTTTGGCTTGCCTTTGGCACTTGAATTGTATTAACTACTAGCAATATGAATCAGTGCACAGGACTGACAGTCTTACAGCCACTCAGGCAAGCTGGAGATGTGCCGGATAAATAATCAAAAGTACTAATGAGGCTGCATAATGCTGGGGGCTTGCAGGGAACTTTCTTGCAATGTGGTCGTGAGTGTGACAGTTGTTTGAGAAGAAGAGGGAAAACGTTTGTTACAGCAGAGAGGAAATATGACTAGAGTATTTTAAGTTGAGTGAGTAGCACCTGTGGTGTTGTTTAGATTTTCTTGCCACACAGTTGAGTGTGTTCATTATTTATGACAGCATTGTTGGAGCTGTAGTGGTATGAGCAGAAGGGCAAAATGATTTTTTAAAGAAGTTACAGCTCTTAGTTGTAACAAAAGCTATTACCATTATCTAAAAAACCTTATTTCATTGTTGCCATGTAGGTGTCCACATCTGGGAAGTGATTGTGCAAATTGTGGGAGATCATCGGCTTTTGAGGCTAGAGGAATTGTTCACTAGAGCATTGTGTTAAGCCATTGATTATTGGCTGGGATTTATGGCAACCTACTGACCTGGTAGGTCCACTAAGGAAACTGCTGCTTCTGTGGTTCGGGTTTACCAGGAGAGAGGAAAGAAAGGAGATGCAGAGCTCACATGCAACGTTGGGAACAAACTGTAGCAATCCTCAGTAACCTTTGCCACTGGAACCATCTTTCCAGATGTGACAGCACACTTTATGTAGGGCAAACAGCTTGCTATTACAAACTACCCCTGAGCACATCTTTCCTCATCTGGCCAGCCAGTTAATCTCTGTCTGTCCTTGGTTTTGTGCAGTCTTGCTGTAGGTCATGGCCAGGGAAGGAGGAGTGAGTGGGAAGCTTGTTCATTGCTGGCCTGTGCTGCAACAGACATCTTTAGCCTCTTCTAATCTGCTTCAATAAACTGGAACAGTTTGTCAGGTAAAAACCCGTGAGATGTAAGAGAGAGCAGGAGCACTTCACCAGTTCTCTGTAGGAACTTCTCATCACATTTTGAGTATTTCTGAGAATCCTTTCCTCCTCCCCCACCTTTCTAAATGCTGAATTTGCAATTATTAGCCTCCCCTCACAAAAACCCAAAGGTGTGCGATATTGTCCCTTCTCTCAATCTCTTCCATTCTGCAAGTTTTTCCTTCAATCACAAGGGCTGTCATCCCTTGCCCACCTCGCTGGGAGCCCACTGCAGTGCTGTGACTGCTAAATCCACCTTGGTGTCTCCATGTATTGGGAAGGAGCAAAGGACGTGACACGTGGGACAGCATCCTTGGTCCCTCACAGTCCCAGCTGCAGAAGACCTGAATACCATTATGCCTGGCTGACCCAGGACACGTTGCCTTTGGGAGCACCTTGTGTAGCCCACACTAGTGAGGCAGAGCTACTGATCATTGGAATCCTCAGGCATCTTTTGCAGAACTCAATTCATTATGCTCCAGTCTCCAAAATCGTTAGTCAGCAGTGGCCATTTTTTTCAATTACGGGGTTTAAGGGATTATTGTGAGTCATTACTCCGAGGTATTTGTATCTGCATTGCTCCTGAAATGGTTCAGGTAAGGAGGTGGCACAGCAGCTGCACCCAGGATGGCTGGGTGCTGGGAGCACGACTCTTTCTTTTAGTCTCCAGGGCAGAACCGAAAGGAAAATGTGCCCTTGTGTTAAAAATTCAGCTAATTCCACAAGCTTTTCACTTTGTCTCTTGAGGGGTCAATTAAAGCTTCACGGTCTTTCCTGCCACACTGGCAAAAAACACCCAAAGAGCTTCATCTCTCCTTCCTTTGATTAACTGTGTTGTTATAAACAGGTGACGCTGCACAAGCAAGGGAGCTAATATGCTTTCCCTCCTAGCTGAGGTCCTGGTAAATGCATCAATTAGTTTAAATCAGTGCACCCCTGTAGCTGAAAAGGTGCAAAGCTGGCACACAGCTAAAATCCTGCAAGTCTCAGTGCTGTGAGGGGGCAAGTGGCCTCAGATATGGGAAGCCACCCCTGTGCACAGACTGCACACATGTGCTTGGGCATGGGCTTGCTGAAGCTGTTTACTGCTGCAGATCCCTCCCTAAGTTTAAGAGAGATTCTTGGCCTTTTAGTTCCATGAAAAAGATGCTTGTAGCAGGCATTTAAATTTTTATGAAGTGCTTGCTTTATTATCTTAATAAATCCTTGTTTGGTTTGCAGAATGCATCCCCATTGAAGTTAAGAGTTTATATGAAAATTAAAACGGCACTATATCTTCTTAATTAGACAAATGTATAGATAAAAAGAAACAAATGTCAGCTGGCAGTGGAATTTAGCTGTGCTGGGAGGGCTCTTTTTTATTTCTCTCTCAAGATGCTTGCAGAGGTTAATGCTGGTGCTGCAGGCATTCAAAGGGGCAGCAAAACTATCCCTTATCAGCAGGCAAAACACGGGCATAGCCCATTCTTCTGTGTTACGCATCTCATTCTTGCTGAATTATTTACTTCCAAAAATAAGTTACATAATTATTATCACACAAAAATTAAGCAGGATTTATTTTTTACAGGTGAACTGCCAAGGCTGAGCCCATGAAGCCTTTGCTCTTGCATATTTTTTAAGGTACACTAACTTACAGGCTTAATTGGCAAAAAATGGTGGGAGAATATTGATCACTGAATTTTTTATTCAGATTGTTTTGGCTTTCAGAAGCAGAACATTTCAGAAGCAGGTCATTATTATTTCTTCCATCTCCTAAAGACTGTAGCTGTAAATCAAGGGGAGTCATCCGATGTTCTCTACAAGACATATTTTTTAATTTTTTTTTTTTTAAGGACAAAAAGGAAATTTTAGCTGAATTGTGGGAATAGTTTTGTTCTAGCTCAGAGCTGGCTGCAGGGTGGACCTCAGGCTGCGTTTGCTGTCTTAGCTATGTATGGCAGAAGAATTTCTGGTTCTGAATGAAATTTAGTGGTAGAAACTACTGTGTTTTGAAGTAAACTCTTGCAGATGCTGGCTCTGATGTCCAGAGTTTCGGTAATTGGTTTTGTTCCATGTAATAGGTTGGGATAACTGCTGCTCTGCAGCACATCTAGTGCAACAGAGATGGCCCTCGCTGTAGGGCTCCTCATCTTCTTTCTTGTGTTGAGGTGGATGGAGACTTGACAGGAGGCATCAGCCTGGAGATCTCCTACCAAAGTTTTTCAAGACACCCCAATTCTTTCCCGGCTGTAGCATTGCTGGCTGCAGCAGCTATCTCCTCTCCCCTTTTTTCTTAAGCAGGCCAGTACACCTAAGAAAGCAGCGGCTTTGGCTTTGCAAGGAGCGCACTGGTTTCATAACCCTGCCCTGCAGCTGAGTCCTGGCAAAGCTGTCACTGCAGTGGCTGGAATAGGGATAGAAAGCAGAGGAACAAAACCATAATACAGAGTTTAAAACACTGCTGCCAATGACCTCTGCTTAAAAGGTTTTTCATCTTGATTTCTCCTGCTTCTTTTAAAACTTTTTGAATTAGGGAATTTTTTCTGCTTTTAAAGGGAACATGACAGACTCAAGAAGTCTTTCACACTTATCGAACAAAACCAAGACCATCAAAACAAACCCCTTGGTCAGGGCAGTCTCTTTGTCTATGGGAAATCACAGATGGGAAGTTGAAAGCAGTGCTGATATTGGCATGGTGGGAGGAGGCTTGCAGACTTCACTATGCCACCAGGTGCATGGGTAAATCATCAGCCTCTTGGGAACTGGGACCAGTTCCACAAGCGCTGCGAATCTGTGGGCGCATCGCATTAATCTGCCAGCGTCTGGGTGCCCCTTGCTTTGCTGATGAGTTGGGTCACTGCCGTGCGGGTGAGCAGGGGCTGGTTACTGCTGTGCCTGGGCACAGTTCTGCTGCAGGACATGCTGCCAGCCTTGGGTGTGCATTTGGGTGGCAGCATAAACGTGCTTGAGGAAGTTTTTGCAGGACAACAGCCCAGATCAAATTTTGAAGCATTGAGCGGTGACTGCTTGAGCTGGGGCTGGGCAGGAACTGAATGTGTTTGCTGCCTGGGTTATCTGACCTTCATCTCCCCTAGGAAAGGCAGGATGGGACCAGAAGGCTTCCTAGGGAGAACAACCTTTTGGGGGAGAATTCCTCTCCCAGGCACACAGCAGCAGCCATCATGAGTTATGTTGCAAGTGTATCTTCCAAATGCAGAAATCAATTCTGAATATTTTATGGATTTAATTACACTACCCTGCATGTGATGCAGCGAATGGGTTATTAGGCTGCCGGATGCTAATTTCCTTCTAGGATGAGGACGTTTTTTCTCATGCTTTTCCTGCTTTGGATAGCAAAATATTGCATGCAAGAAGGCAAAAGTTCATGGCAGCATTGAACTAGCAGTGAGGCTCAAAGCAAGAGCTGGCAGAGCAAAAAGCCTCCACTCATTTCCAATACAGCTCAATAGCTGGGCCAGCAGCAGTATATAGATTTCAAAGGGCAGGGAGGAAGTATTTATCAGAAAGTCATTCATATCTGCTGCCAGATAGATTCTTCTGCAGTTCGATCCCTGGGTTTCGGTCTAACGCCCAGGACACACGGGTGGGTGTTCAAGAGCAGATAATTCAGGCCAGGGATCCTACCTGGCCCTGCAATATCTGGTTCAAAGAAAGGGACTAAGCTTATTGCTGTGAGGTGCCACCAGACTCACTCTTCACAAGCACAGTCAAAGCCTGGATGTTGGAGCTACATGTAGGGCTCAATTTCTACCAGTGGAACAACAGCGGTGATACTACAGCTCTCACCTCCAGTCAGGGTCTGGACTTGCCTCTTCGTGCTTTCTAAGCTCACCTGCAGCAGGTCTGTTTATGCAGGCAGGTCTGCAAGTCTTTGAGAATTCAGGTCTAAGGAAACAACCAAGACAATATGAGTACAAACCAGAGCCTTGATAAAGAGTTTGGCTTTTCCCATCTAAGCCATCTGTCTTCCTCTCCCCTGGTATTTTTAACCAGTATTGATCTCAGCCATTGATCTCAGGTTGTAAGGCCTTGGCCTATCATCACATCAAATCTCATAAACGAAACAGGACTGAGCTGCCTTCATCTTAGCATCTTCCAAGGGAGTGAGGCTGGTGATTGAAGGAACCATATAGTCTCTGCTGAGACTGAACTCGAGGTCCTGGGCAGCCTGAGAGATGCTATGCAAGTGCTTACATTTGTTCTGAGATTTCCAGATGTTAAAACACATCTATACATCTTTGGGCAGCCATGGGCTAGGGGATCAACCACATCCCCTAGAGCACGGTCCATGCTTTTGGCCAACGTGTGAGTGCTGGAGCTGCTCTCATCTCTGAAAGAGGTTATGCTGCTGTACCGAGCTGTTTAAAAGATCCATGTGCTGCCGTGGCAGAGGCTGTGTTTCAGAGGTCGTAAGTTGCACTTGGTTGAATTCAGAAGAACTGGTTACAGCTGGAAAATAGCTTTCCTCAGTTCCATCATTTATCAATGACAGAAAGTACACACATTCCACTTATCTTCTTTGGGACTGGATTTATAGTCTGATAAAGTCAATGGCAGCCTCTTCATTGACTTAAGAGGATTTTTGGACTAGTTTCTCAGTTACCACCCAGCACAGTGAAAGTATACTGCCTTTGCAACTCAAGGGAAAATAATTCCAGTTACACAAAATTTTACTCTCTTGAATGGTTTGCATTCCTTTTCTGGCACTACTTCCCATAACCATGCTGTCTTAGGAAGTCTGTTTTGTTATGGTGCAGAAGAGACCTCTTCTTCTCCAAATCACTTCCAAATACACATTCGAGTTGTGGTTTTTTGCTCTTCAGTGCAGCTAAAGGCTTAATGCATGTCAGTTTTCAGCAGATCTGCCTGTTCAGGACCTGCCTGGCTCCCTTTGTGAGTATTCTCTGTGGAGCAAGGAAATGACACTTTTGGTACAGCACCTCCCATAGCAGGAATTTCTGTGAAGTTTTGGGTTCTCTTCACTTTCCATTAAACCTGTGTGCCCTCATAGACCCCTGCAAATACTGAGAAATTCTGTGTGTAAATCAGGCATTTCTCATTCACCTCTTAAAAATCCTCAGTCTTTTTCTTTTTCCAAATGGTATTTTTTCAGGAGTTCCTGACGCTCATGTGTGAATTTGCTGTGCATTTGGAAGGTGAGTTGAAAAGCTTTTAGTTGAATAGATGTCTATCAACTCCCAGTCTGAGCTTCTCATCATGGTTACAGTGTTGGTGGTGGGGAGATTACAGAGAATATTATCAGGGAGAAAAACTGGGAAGTTTTGTGAGAAGGAGCCTGAACCAGTCTCTTCCTCCCATCCTTCTTCTTACTTCTGTAGGGCTTGCTGCTTTGGTGTCCATGGGAAAGCCCTGGTTATTATTTCTTACAAACAGGGAATCAAGGCAAGAGGGTGGTCTGGCAGCTTTCCTTATTCCCAGAATCACGTAACTTCTCTTGGGTGTAAAAGAAAAGATTGCATTTCCCTGTAACTCTTCCCCTCTGTTCATTGATCTCCTGTTGCAGCAGAGCCAGGGGAGAGGAACAGCTGCATTTGCATTGCTGCAGATCATCTTCTCATATCTTAAAGATTTTTCCATCCCAGCAGAAGAGATGATCTCTGTCTATGTTTATCTTTAATCTCATTCCATTGCCTATGCTTCCTTATGTGATTTCTTTAAGTGTCCCTTATGCTTATCTTGGAGAAATTTAGAAAAGCACGGAGATATCTGTGTGATGAGAAGGTGATGAGAAAGTGTGCTCTCAGAGGTACGTAGCAGGTAGGAAAGAAATAATGATTGCAAGATATGTGAATGCTATTGCTATGGGGGTCAGAGTTAAGGTTAATTAAATGTCTTCATTGTGCATTGTCTTCCCCTTAAGGTGTTTGAGAGCCTTGTAAGAGAACCATTAACTCTGAACAGCCAAGGTTTTTAATGAATATTTTTATTGATTTTGCTTGCAACAGGTTTGCTCTTAACTTACCTACAGGTACTCTTTGTGTATTTTGCCTTAAAACTATGTTTAAATTTCCCCAATTCAGTATTACTAACTGGTAAATTTTTAATCAGATATGGCATGTAAATATTCTTTCTTTTTAAGACAAAGCCAATAAAGTTCATACAATTCATTTTTTTTTCAATCTTTCTACAAACATGATATGAATAAAATAATCTGAAAATTACATGCAGCTAACTAATGTGGCTACTACTGAACTAGGCAATTAAACCATCTGAATATGAATGGCTTGATTATATGCAAAACTATATGATTTAGCATTTCATACACTATACAGGATTTCAGATTAAAAAGAACATTTCTGCATCTAGATAAAGATCTGAAAATTGTTAAGTCTCTTGTTTATAACCTGAATCTCAGTATAAGAGATTTAGACGGATATTAAGTATGAGCATTCGTGATTCATTTCTTCTATATGTATGAGCATTTCCTTTCAACATGCCTGCTTCTCAGCTTGCATGAAAACTGCTGTTTTGCTGCCATGGAAATGAGAAATTGTGAGAGTTAATGGAATGATGAATCTCCATTGCTTGAAGACTTTCAATCAAGGCTGGCTGTCTTGGAGAGTTATTGTTCTCATTGTAGGAGGAACCAGAGGAGGTAGTGACCTATGTCTTTTTTTAAGGCCCTTTTCAGGCCTTAATATGAAGTCTGTGATGCAAATTGCTTTTTTTTTTTTTTTTTTATACTCAGTCTAGCCAGATCTTCTGGAGGTCTCAGCTCCTGCTGATGGTGCTGAATGTGTCTTTGGGAATGCTCTTGACCTGATAGTGTTAGAGTTCACTTGCAGCAATGCTATGGAACTCCATGATATTTTGGTTTCTCCCTTTCTGCAAATCTTCAAGCAATCGTTGTCCATGTTGGGACTGTGGGGCAGGTGAACTACACAGAGGTCTCCAAAGTCCTTGTCTCTGGTCCTCCAAACTGGGGATCCAGCTGGAGCATCCCTGCTGGATTCAAAAGACAGCTGGGCTGGGGGACAGGGTGTGTGCTGACACTGAGTTGGGGCGTAGGCTGGGAAGCTCTCCTGTGTGCCCCAGGTTAGTCACAATCATGACTTAAATACACTAGCACCATCTTCTCCATGCAGTGGTGGCATGTCATCTCCATGGGAGTTAGGGTGATGCAGACAGCTGCGTGTGTGTGTGGAGTGGATCCCAGGACGGTGCACGTGGCACATTCTACACAGGTATGTCCCTTCTGCACATACGGATGCACCTGAATCTGGAAGCAACTTAGTCCTTGAGGAAGCTCCTAGCACTCATAGATGGGGAGGCTCACTCAGAGATGTAGGGGAGATAGATAGGATTTTCTACCCGTACCTTTCCACTGGGACAGGGTGGAAAACCCAGGCTGGAAACCACCAGCTGGGTGCTGGAGGAACCCTTGGAGGCTGGTAAGTGTTTACTGCACAGTCAGCTGGTCCCCCCACCATCTGCAAAAGACTATATCCACTAGGCGGAAACATCTTATGTGCTGGGCTGGCCTCAGATGGACACCCACTTCAACCTTATTTAAATGAAGCACCCATACTTTGAGTAAGGCTGAAGGATGAAGTAGTCCAACAAAACACAAGCAATTCTGTGCCCGCTGAGAGGGGATTTACTCAGCCACTGCTTATAAGGAGTGAAAGTCCAGTCTCAGGAACGATCACTGGTCTTGCTCGGTGTCTCTGGTCTACTTTCCATGAGTATCTGCCACTGGCCACTGGTAGAGACCAGAAACTGAGGGAGACCAAACTGTGGTCTGAACTGTAATGGTGTCTCTAATATCCATACTGGGAATTATTTTTGACAGCTCATGTTTTACCACTGCTTGTGTGGGCAAAGATTTAAGGTTTCTACAGGTCGTGACTCATTTCATCTACATCATGTGATACTAAAATTCCAACTCTAATATGTAAGGTCCAAATGGTGTTTAGCAGCAGGTGGGAAATACTCAGTGGTTTGAATTCATAGCTCAACAGCTTCTTGGGAGTCAGCCTCATACTTGGAACAATGACCCTTCACGTGTAACATACGTGAAGCAGTGGATTGTTCACCTCATTAATAAACAGCTGAAGCAGGCAAACTGGAAGGGTTCAGCAGGCTGCATGATTTAAAACCTAAGCTGGATGTCCATGCTATTCTTACATTTGTCCTGCATCAGCTCACAGATGCCTAGCTTACAAGAGACTTAAGCTCGCTAGAGGTCTTCCGTGCCTTAGCACTGCTTGTTACTCATCTAACAAGATCTTTCAGGTCTCTGTTTTTACAAAAGGACATGTTCAGTTCTGCTCCTGTTCAAACAATCTATCAGCTCTGTGATGTAAAATACAACAGTACAGATCCGAGACCATTAGTTAAAGACACAAAAAATCACGCCCAAATTGTAATCATAAATTTTTGTGAATTATTTTTTTATTGACGCGTGTTTAGGAAATTTACATATAGATTAAGCCCTAAATATACCAAATGTCGGTCTGTTTACATCCTGACACCTTCGCATCGCTGCTGTGTATGGATTGGATTCAGAGCTGGAGCTCTTTCCTCGTTGCCTCCAACTGCAACACCGCAGCAGCGAGGGTTAAAAGCCACCCTTCCAGGCCACAGACATGCTGGGGAGGTGTCTGCGCTGCTTGGAGTTTGGTATGAACTTGTCAGAATTTTAATGTATCTTGCCTAAAAAGCTAATGAGCCTCCATCTGGAGACATATAACTGATTACAGGGTCAATTATTTCTCCTACCTGAACAGCTCAGTCCTTTGTTCATCCTCACTTCTATAAAAACAGCAGCAGTGACTACTCCTTGTCGGAAGGAGGTTATCTTTGCTGAAGGCATTCCATGGGTTTGTACCCCATACAGGCAAACAGCTCATTTCTTTTTTGCTTTGTCTTTTTTGTCCTCTAAATCTCATTTCTTGGGCATTTTAAATGCCTCCTCCCTCAAGGTGTTCTTGTAGTGGGTAGCGGTTCATCAGGATGGATGTATAGATAATATCGCTATCCTTGTCTTCACGGACGGGGCAGTATAATCTAATAGCTGAAGCACCCAAGGGGTCAAAACAGTGGGATAATGTAGAGTGATCACTTACTACTAAAATATGATAGCACTGAAGGAGAAAATAAAAGCTTGTGTAGCAAAAGAAGGCAGAAGGTTCATTTGAATTGTTTGGATAATGATATAACACAGCAGGAATATGCCCACAAAACCTTACTGATAGAGCCTGCCTGTCAAAGCTAAGGATTTGAAATCTGCCTTGAAGGCTTACTGTTTCCTGCTGCAATCCCCTTCTTCCATCTTTCTGTCTTCATCTGGAAAAAAATAAGTCAGGCTATGATTTGTCTAAATAAAGGTCGTGCACAGCGCCTGGCTGTGTGTGAATTCGGTGTCATTTGGATCTCCGGGTCACTAAAGCGAGGTTGAGCAGAGGTGACAGTTGCTCCTTGACTACCTGGAGCACTTCACTGCAGAATTTGGAAAGCAGAAGAAATAGAGAGAATTCCCCAAAATGTAATAACTAATTTGTGAATTTCAGTTGATGCGTTTATTCCTCCATTAGTTTGAGGGCTCAGTTTTTATGGGCACTTTTATTTTACAGAGTACCCACCATAACATTTTTCTTCCTCTCCCTTTTGCTTTATTCCCATGAGCTGAAGCCAGCCTGTCAGGGGTGACCAGGGTCCTCTCCAGTTCAATGGGGGCAGAATTAAATCAATTCTACAACGAACTGGGCAGGGCTGATGTCAGCCTGTTCTGTAGGATGATACCAGGATCGCCGAACCATGGGTGATAGGCTGCAGTTAGCATCTGCCTTGAAGTCACGCAGTAAAGATTAGAAGATCTGTGTTCCCTGTGAGGGAACAGGATCTGAACCCTGATGAGCCACATGGTGGTGAAGGCATTAGGATCTCCACCCTGCTTCACAGGAATGTAAAAGTCACTTTTGCCTTGCTGGAGACTGGAGGAAAGTATATGGTCCAGGCAATAAGTACTTTGAAAGAGATGCAAAGGAGTTTTCCTTGCTTGGCTAAAACATCCATCTGAGGTGGTAACTACCTATGCCTGACTCTTGCAGGCAGCCAGGGAAATGTCCCCAGGTCTTCAGGGCAGCTGTGAAATGAAAACTTTCTCCTAACATTTGAGACATTCCCCTTATTAGTTGCAGCCCGGTGGCCACTGTCAAACACATATTAATTACTCCTCTGTTTTTTCCTTTTTAGCACCTGCAAGAAGCTTTTCCCTTCCATAAGCAGCTCTTTATTGACCAGCAGTTTGTTATTGATTTCTGTATTCAATAAGAAGTGTGGTAAATGGGGACATTAAATTACTCTAGAGCTCTCATTTTTAAGAATGCAAAGGAAAATAGGACACTATGGTGTGTTTTGCTAACACATGCAAGGTAGAGGGAGAAAGTTTGCTGGGGAGGGACTGCCAGAAGTTTGTCTGTTTTGGTTGCAAACAGGCAACATTTGGTCTGTCACATGTGTGAGTACCTGTACATATATGTGAAGTGCAGCTTTTCCTCCTGAGAACTGGAAGTTATTTCTCATTTGAAACCCAAGTCCATTCATTCTCATTTGGATGAAGAATTCATTGTGAGGCCATATTATGATGTTCCTTAGGCAGAACTTTGGGAACAGTCCCTCAGAATGGATAAATGTGCACTTAGCTGTGAGCTGAAGGCCTGGGGATTGGATCTTGGCCACATGAAAAGATTGTGACATGTGGGAAGTGGTGGGATGCCCAGGTTTCCAAGTCAGTGACCTCAGCTTTTGAGAAGCTCCTCATTTCAGCAGATGGCTTTAGAGTTCTTGCAGACAAGCGTCTTGAGGTTGAGCATCCTTCTCTGCTAGAAGTAAGTGTATAGTGTGTATGATAATTTGCTTATACACAGCTTGCCCTGACCTACAACAAGCATGAAGTAGCTTTAGAACAGGCATGTGTGGTTATAACCTAGCTAGTGAGGGTGAAATTTGGTGTGAGGATGAAGGCAGGAGGCAGGTTAAGTCACCATGAAAGTAAATAAGATACCAGTCCCTTTTGTACACTGGGCAAAATGAGGCCTCTTTTTTCCTGAAGTTTCCTTTCAATGTGATTTGCAGTCCAAAGTCTCTCTAAGTGCATCTGGGCTGGGCTTGGTTTTCTGTATGATTTTTTTTTTTTTCTTCAAACAGGGAGATGAAAACTGGGTCAGGTAGTGTAAATGCAACTAAGCAATCTGGTCAACGGGGGAGGGCAACTGCAGGACTGGGCTGTCTCTGGAGGTTTCCTTGAATGCATGTCCCAATAACTTTATGGCCAGAGAAAGAAAAAAAAAAAAAAAAGGCATTGCTTTACATCTGCTTGACTTCTTCCCTTTTAGTGCTATAATAAATAGATGTGTGACTCCTGATTCTCCGTCCGTGCTGGTGGAAGTCAGGACAAATTGATTTTGAGCTCTGTGGAATTATGTGGGGGTGGAGCTGGGGAAATTAGATGTTTCTTTTTCTGCCTGCTCTGCTCTACTGTAATTCTCCCCAGTTGCTGGATGCTTGGCTATAGGTTAGGGAACAAGCCATAGTGACCTGGCTTTGCTGCTGCTGCTCTCTTGTCTGCAAAGAGAGCTAGTACGGCTATGCTGTGAGTACAGCGTGTCGGCTGCTATCCAGCTGTGTGAGCTTCATATAGCAACTGACTTAGCCTATCGTAGGTACACGCATTTCTAAACAGAACTAAATGTTGGCCGTGATCATTTATCCCAGTGGCTCTGAAAAGTGCCTAGCACAGTGCTGTTGGGGTAATGACAACAGGAAGAACCTGTCCAGTGGGTGCCTCTGAACAGTGACGGTGCTGAGCCTGTGGATATATGAGCACTTTGCTCACGGTGCTTTGTTAACTAGCTACTCCCATCCAAAGTTTCACGGGCACCTTTCCTCTCTAGGCAGCTACATTTCCAGGAACACAGAGGTGTCCCAGTGGCAGGCTTTGGAGCAGTTCTGGTGGTACCTGAGGAGTGGTGGGGACCATGGTTGCAGGCATCTGCCCAGGTTGCCAGTCTCCAGTGGTGCACACTGCTCCGGTGTGGCTCTGCCCAGGAACAGCCTCTGCTTTTTGGGGTGTGTGTGATGCCATGAGAAGGGCAGAACAGGGCTGAGCAGGAAGAAATTTTTTTTTTCCAGGCAACCTCTCTCTCTGCAGCAACAATCTCTGCAGTCTGAGAGTTCCTCAGCTCTAAGCTTGTGAACGACGCTGTGTCTGCAGTGTCACATCAAGTTGGGATTTGAGCACGCTGAGGGTCAGACTCCCCTGTTAGCTACCCCACTTAGGTGCTGGATTTGGCTTTGCCCCAGTGCCTCAAAGGAGAAGGAGGAGAAGTGGGGAGGAACTGGGTCAGACTGGGCTCCCACCGAATCCTCTCTCCAGGCAGTAGGGATGCAGGCTGCTGAATTCTGCCTTTCCTGGGCACAGACGGTGAGGCACCAGAAGCAAAACTGAAACCCATCTGAAGCTGTAGAAACTGAACCTGGCAGACCTGAAGGGAGGAAAATAATGGGCAAAAGCCTGCTCTGTTATTCCTGTACTACGTGGTGATGGGTGTCGTGGTGGGCTATTGAGAGATTACTGGGACTGAGCTGCCCTCTCAGCAGGCGTTGAACCCTGTATGCCCAAGGTTTGCCTTGGCAGTATTTGGGGTCTGGGGAAGAAATAGTGGGTAGAGGGTTACACCTCAGCTACTCCTTTGGTCACCAGGAGGGGCCCCATACAGCCACGAGGAGGGAAAGGGCTGGGGCTCCCATGGCAGCACCACTGCTGTCATGGTGGTACTGGTGGCATGGGGAAATGTCTAGCTCCCACTGATGCATCCTCTCGCCCTGGAGGCAGCTGTGAAGGGGGAGAAACAAGCCACAGTGCCTGGTCTCGAGAGATGCCTGTGCTTAGCCCAACGCCTGCACAGAAGTGGGGAGAAAAAGTGGGCCTTGTGCCCTGGCACCCCCACAAGCTCTGCAGCCCCAGCACACTTTAACCCTCCCTCCGGCAGCTTGCACCATGTCTCTGTCTTTCCTGAATGAGCAGGGACCTTGAGTCTCTTGGTCCATTTGTCCTTTTTTATGAACACGCCAATTCACTTAAAATTCTCCCACACTATCTTCCTCCCGGCTCTCGCTCGGTCCATTTAGTTGATTGCCGCATACTCCTGTTAGTGCTCTGTTGGGCTGCTGATGTATGTTTAGTAACTCTCCATAGCAGACTAGTTCTAAAAACATACAGTGTTAAGAATTTTTGACACAGCAAGCTGAAAAGCCAGGGATACCTATTTCAGGGGGAAGCCCTGCTCTCTGCCTCCAGCCCTCTCACTGACATGGCATGATGGGATTGACAATAGAAATTTTTGGTCCGTGTCCCTGCATTAAGGTTAGTTAAACAAGGTTGGGTGGTGGTGGTTTTTTTCCCCCCAGTTAATTATAGTTTGGCAATCGTGCTTTGTGGTGATTGGAACAGTTCTGCATATAATAGATGTACTCAGGTAATTACCGTGTCTGTTTAAAAAGGCCTCATGGACAAATAAATTTCCCTTTCTCATTTTTTTTCCCCTTTCGGAGAGGAGGGGAGGAGAGGAACGCTGAACAAACAGTGCATGTGTTCCGAAAGAGCCCTGACATATATCACACACAGGCACACAGAGGGGCAGGTCTCCTCTCTCCTGCGCTGTGGCAGCATGGTTGGACCCAGGATTCCCACCCTGCAGTATCTTTGCGCTACAACTGCGCTAAGTAATAGCAAAATCTTTTAATGGGTTACGCTTGGTGCTTTCGTTATATGAACCCGTCAGGCTCTATCTCCTTCCCACACATATCGTGCTGTTTTACAGCTTTCTCATGCCTTGGGTGAGAAAAAGCTTCCTCTTACTTTCAGCTTTGGCTGGAGAACTCTTTTCTCCTGCCCTGGCAGCTCTCCCCACACGGCAGCTCCCTGCCAGTCTAGGGGCAGCCCACGGTGCCCAGCGATGAGGCTGGCTGTGGCGAGCGATGCTGGAGGCTGCGCTTGACCTGGTGGCAGCGGGGGCACAAGCACAAGGGGCTGGGTCTGCAGGCACTAAATGGGGTCAAGCTGCACGCTGCTCCTGCCGAAATGATTGCTCTGCTGGTGGTGCAGGGAAATTGCTCCAGATTGGAGTTAAAAGCGAGCGAGCTCCTTACTGCTGTGGGAAGGAGCAAGTGCCTCGCTGGCCAAGGTTACCTTTGAAAGGGTCGACCCCCACCGACAGGGGCTTGGATCCGGTCACATTCCTATCGTGTGGCTAAAAGGCGCTGCTGAGTGACAGCAGTAGTTATTCGCAGAGTATGCTTTAATACAGCACCTCGCTTATCTTACACCTACTACCTGTGGATTGCCAAGGGAGTGAATCAACCACAAATGCTTCCACTAATTAACATAATATGCCGTTTTCTACATACAAGATAACCATAGATCCAAAATTTTACATCTGGGGCTAGAAGGAATTGTTTGCTGGATTTCCTTACGATTAAATTTCTAGTCTTGCAGTGTCCTTAGGAAAAGGAATAATTATAAGAGGTCATTTGTTAAAAAGGGTTCATGCATATGATTAATTTATTGCACTTCAGCAATTTACCACCAGATTTCAGCTGGAAGAGGAAGACTATTTGCATGTCCCTAGCCCTAGGCATATATATGGGGCTAGGCTAACATATTATTTACATGACAATATATTTCTGTAGGATGAACTTTCAAAACAGTAGTGAAAAAGCCAGAGATTTTCATGGAATTGCTCATATTTTTGCCAAGCCTGTGCTATTACTGTACTGTTATTCTATTACAGAGCTCAAACTGTAACCTGGCAATATTTCCTAAAGGTGGTAGTACTGCTGTTGGAGTTAACTTCCCTGGAAGATGCTTTTCAAGTCGTATCTTACTAGCAGGTAAGGTTCTGCCCTAGCCCACTTGAACTCCTCGGGTCAGGGCAGCCCTTGGAGCTGCCAGGAAGGCCGGGAGCCACCAAATGATTCATTCTCAGTGGACTTGGAGCCATATTGATGTCAGGGAATGAGAGACATTATGCATTTCCAGCTGATAATTTTTTGCCTTTCAGAGTGTTGATTGCTCTTATGTATTTATATTGCAGCAATGATTAAATACCCCTTAGTACTAGGAGGTGACCCAAACAATTTACATTCTAATAAGTAAAACAGAGAAGAGGAAATATGGTTATGCATCTTCTACAGATGATGAACTTACTCATAGCAAGTTTAAGTGGCCTTTCCACTATCATGCAGAAAGTGAATAATAAGCAAGAAGTAAACTAAGATATCCAGAGCCTCAGGCTGGAATTTTAATCACAAGATCATCTTTCCTGGTCTAGTTCATCCCCAGAATTAAAGAAACTTTGGCTAGTACATTTAGACAGGTCAGGACAAATTTGTCCTTGTCACTCTGTAAAGGGAAATATTTACACTCAAGGGCTTCCCTTGTATAGGGAGGAGGTGGCTTGGGTAGGAAGAGGAATCTCAGCGTGGGACTTTTTGCATCCTCCTCCTTGAATTTCTCATACAGGAAAAGGAAAAAATAACCCCAGCTCTGCAGGGTTCTGCCTTTCCGTTCTAAGGATTAAAAAAGCAGCAATGTGGGGTCCTTACAAATTGGTGAGGCTTAATTTGTTGGACCTGCCTGTGGCCCCACAGGGTGGGAAGCCCTGACCTTAGTGTTGGACAGCCATGGCCACCAGGGCTCACGAGCTGCCCTCTGCCTTGCTGCAGGTCTGCAAGCTATTGTTGCTCTAGTCATCTTTCTTGTGCAGAAGGACCTGTGCTTCCCAGTAGAAAAGTACTTAGCGGTGCCTTAAGCCCAGATTGTTGTTCTTGTACTGAAATGTCATCAACAAAACATGGGTCAGAAAAGACTTCTTAGGTTATCCTGTAATTGCTGCCTTTGGAAAGACCATTACTGGATGTGGTAAAAGCCAGGAGAGGCTCTCTGTCACCTTTGCTCCTTTTGCCATGTCACCTTCAGCAACCAGGGGAGTAAAGTGAGAGTTTCATTCACTGACAAGCAAGAGGGTGGGGAAGCCTCAGGTAGAACCTTTCTGGGACTCAGCGCAGCTGTAGCTTTTCAAGCAGTCTGTAAGATGTAGAACATCTTCTTTTGAGCTTTTCCAAGCTTGACCCAAGTGGGAAGCGTTGCTGATGTAAGGACTTTTTTACTGGTCCTCTGACAGTGCTCATACCAGTTTTTATTATGAAATAATTTTGCACCATTTTGGAGTTGACTGGAGTTAGAGCAGGACGTCCAGTAGGAAGGTGTTTAGATTTGATCCCAGCTGGTGAAATAAACTACATCCTGCAGTGTCAGAAATTGCTTGCATAAAAAGCGCTGCCTAGGGCTTTCTGTTCCACTCTTTGGGCTGGAAGGCCAAGGAAAAGCATGCACAGACGTGTGTGTGTGTGTGGCTGAGAGGACTTTGCAGAGACAGGGTTGAGTTCTCAAGGGTTGAGAGGTGGCCCCATGCAAACCTCATGAAGTTCAACAAGGCCAAGCACAAGGTCCTGCACCTGGGTCCGGGCAACCCCCAGTATCGATACAGGCTGGGCAGAGAATGGATTGAGAGGAATCCTGAGGAGGACTTGGGGGTGTTGATGGACAAAAAGCCCAACACGACCTGGCAATGTGCATTTGCAGCCTAGAAAGCCAACTGTATCCTGGGCTGTATCGAAAGAAGGGCGACCAGCAGGTCGAGGGAGGTGGTTCTCCTCTTCAGCTCTCGTAAGACCCCACCTGGGGTACTGCATTCAGCTCTGGGTTCCCCAACGTCAGAAGAACATGGACCTGTTTGAGCAAGTTCAGACGAGGCACTAAGATAGTCAAAGGGCTGGAGCACCTCTCGTAGGAAGACAGGCTGAGAGAGTTGGTGTTGTTCAGCCTGGAGAACAGGAGGCTCTGGGGAGACCTTATAGCAGCCTCCCAGTACCTAATGGGGGCTTGTAAGAAAGCTGGGGACAGACTTTTTAATGGAGCCTGTGGGGATAGGGCAAGGGGCAATGGTTTCAAACTAAGAGAGGGTAGGTTTAGATTGGGTATTTAGGAAGAAACTCTTCACTGTGAGAGTGATGAGGCACTGGCACAGGCTGCCCAGAGAAGCTGTGGGTGCCCCATCCCTGGCAGTGTTCAAGGCCAGGCTGGATGGGGCTCTGAGCAACCTGGTCTGGTGGAAGGTGTTGGACCTGGGTGATCTTTAAGATCCCTTCCAACCCAAACCATTCTGTGATTCTCTCATGGTAAAGACTCCCAAGGACTTTCTTGCCAGGACAGTTACCAGGTCTTGTTCAGTGAAGTCAGTAAGGGTTGCTAGATGGCAGTGGCCTTTTTTTGCTGTAAGAAATGCTTGCTTCCCTGTTTATTGCTATTCATTTTTTGTGTAGCAGAAGCCAAGTCAATTAGTTAGAGAAGGCCAGCAGCCTGCTGGGAAATCTGCAAAGCTAAAACCAGCGTTAAGAGAGTACTTAGATAAATTGCTGAATCTGCGCTCATTAACACATAACAAAAGTGCTTAAACATGAGTTTAGGCATGATAAGCTTAAGGGACTTGTTAAATAATGTAAACTCTAGGATTTCACAAGCTCTGTCTCTGGAACAAAGATGACTGTGAAGATACCAAGTAGACAATTTTATTAAAGTTTGTTTGTTGCTTAGTCTAGCTTGTATCAGTCAGACTTTTTCTTGAAATGAAAAAGAGAAAGAAATTTCAGGACCTTTTGATTTATATTTTTCACACTTCAGAGGCTAAACATCCATTTTCTAAAGTAAAATCTTGCCTTTCAAAGCAAAGTATGTGAAGAAGAGAAAAACCTACAGTCAGGATTTGCCAAAATCTTTTGAGGGCATCATAGAGCTAATGCCAGGCTCAGTGGTTTTCAGTTTCCAGTACAATTTTGCGGATTGAGGAAATATGAATAGTTCAGAGATGTTTGAAATCCCTGCATTATTGTATTGGTATTTCTTCTAAACCAGGTCCAAGACCCCTGTAAGCCTTTCCTCAACAGACAGGGATGGTCTGAGGTCTGCAGTTATGAGCAGATACAGAGCAGCAGAGCTGGAAATTAGGTGGCTCTGTTGGCTGTCAGCATAAGCTTGTGTTCAGTGCAACAAGCACATTCTTCTCACCTTTTTCTTGGGAAGGGGTATCCTCATCTGACCATGAGCGAGAGGATCAGAGTACATCATTGTCCAGAACACTTTACAGGTAAAATGCTCTACTTACTGCTGTGGCTCCTAGGGACTAGTCAACCCAGGCAGAGCCACAGCTGGGGCTATAATCCAGGCAACTTGTTTTCAGGCCAGCAGGTGCAGCCAATGAGGCATTCACGGGATTAATGATAAAACAAGAAAGGACCATTAAAGGCAGCACATAGGGAAAGTCTACAGGTTCAGCTGGCCCCTTAACATTAGTATCATGATAATGTTTTGCACCTAGCTTCTGGGGCTATCAAAAAGGTATGCAAGAGAAGTGTTGCCAAGATAAGAAAAAGAGACAACAGAACTTGCTCTCCAAAACACAATGAAACAGCTTTGAAACATAATGAACCAGCAAATATGTTTGTGCATATCTTCCAGTACTAATGAGCATCCTCTTGCTTGCATGTTTCTCTCATAGTCTTACCTCAACTACTTACATGATGATACAAGGCCTCGTCAGGAGGGAGGATCACACAGCAGTTGGAAGTCACCATCCGAATCTCTTCACTGTGATAGATTATGGTTCTGAAGTTAAGAAGATATACTCTAACAGGCATGTGCCTTCATTTTAATCTTCAAAATAAATAAAACACAGAGTAATATTCATAGGCTTGCAGGTTTTATCTTATTTCAATTACCTGTGGTACAAGAAAACCCCTCTGCCATGCACAAAGCGTGATGATGTACCTGCTCACGATCAGAAGAAACATTTGTCTGTTTCGTTTCCCCAAAAGCTCATATAACAACAAATATTTTGGTCTGCCTGCTATGTTTCTATGTAAAGACATGTGTGCATATTTGTTTTTAGAGCTGAGTAATTGGAAACAAATCATTTATTTAACATGTTTTCCTTCAGCTAAATCTACAAATAAATGCAGTGTAATTGGGAAAGCAGCTCTGTGCCTCCCAATGCAGAAAACCTTTGAGTAGGATTGATATAAAAGTTGTCAACAAGTCTTTCCTGAAGAAAGCGTCCTTCATTAAAAATCAGGGAAAAGAAACGCGGCTTTTGTTTTTTTTCATTCAAGAAAAAGACTTCAACTAATTGACAAAAGCATCAGGGACAAAGGAGTGGGAAGCTTCTTTTTCAAAACAATTTACTTTCAAAGACTGGGGCAAGGATCTGTTACACCAAAGAAGAGAGGACTCAACTCCATAATGAAATCCCGGACAGCCTGGAATTTCTGTGTGTTCAGGACAGGCTTTGGATCTCTGTTGCACAGTTATCAACCCACCAGCCCTGCATCAGAGTTCCTCATGTGTGTATGGTGGGAACATGACCTCTGGCTCAGAATACCACTTTTTTCTGGTAAAACACAACCCAGAGAAACACCTCCCAGAATAATAAATTAATTATAGAGCTGAGGAGGAATATATTTGAAAAGAAGTCACCGTATATCACTGCTGCCTATGACACAACCAAGTCAGCTATTTTTCTGCAGCTCTTCTGAGCTCCAGTGGATCATTTTGTACCGGGAATTAAAACTCTGTCCCACACCAACAAACACCTGCTGTTCTTTGATAACAGGGCCATTCTCCTGTTTCACTGCCAAAAGCTGCTGCAGGAACCATTGGCTGTGTGGTCTTATCGAGACCTGAAATGTGGAGCTCCACAGTAAGTGCACAGACTAAATGTGATTGCTAATTCAGTATATCCTCTTGCTTGCAGCTTCCTCTGTGTTGCCTTTACCTGGTCATGGTCCTTCTCGTCTAAGTGGTATCAGTTCATTACAACAGGACAAAATACATATTCATCTGTTTAGGAAGTAGCTTACCCCGAGTGTGTTTTCTGCATCTCACTGAAAGTTAATGGACATGAACTCCATTGTCTGAAAAATTTATTTGGAGTGATGATTATGATATTGTCTCTTGGGGTGCATTTATCATTCATGCTTCTGAAGTGAGTCCTGTGGAAAACAAAGGTTGACGTATCTGTTTCCCTGTTCAATTAGCAGCATTAGTTGCTCTTAAAATATTAATCTTTCAAGCAAAGTTGCAAAAGAATTTGTGGAAAGAAGACAACCCAGGGCTACAGGGATGCAGGAATGCAAGATCTCTTTGCAGCAGCGCTATAATCCAGAATGAAAGCATTTTTAACAATAAGTATGCTGCAGTTCTTTGATACCTTTTGTCTTGGGATTACAAAGCATCTCATAAACCTCAAACCAGTACTAATGTTCTCCTTAATGTTGCGAGGCCACATAGAGATAAATTACAGATTCCAGATGGTTGGGAGAATCAGAGGAGTTAGAGGCAGTAGAGTCTGGTCTCCTTCTTCATCAAACTCACTTTTCTTGCACTCCCTGCTGTTTATTACTTGAAAATATGCCTGCTCCCTCATTTCATCCTAACCTGTTCTTTATCCCTTCTACATGTGGGACTTCCTGGCCAGATATTCAGTTGACTTTCCAGAGGGTATTCAGGGACTGTGGCCTCCTGTCTGGCTGCCCACAGCTGGGACATCAAGTACAGAGTTTGCTACTCAAGGTGTTGGGACTTCAGAATGTGGTACTCCGAAAATCAGATTCCTTATTTATTAGACCAAAAATAGAAATGCCTTTCTTACATAAACAGCACTATAAATGAGTTTCATCATCTTAGGCATGGCTTGAATGCATCCTGCAAGCCCCAGCTATGTAGGAGCTACAGTTTACTTGGACACACACACTCAGCTGGTGGGTGGCAGCAACGTTATGTGATTCAAGTCTTCTGAATACACATGCTGGTGCCTGCTGGAGTTGTGTCTCTGCTCCAGGAGCCACTGGCAGCGGCACCCTCAGCATCTTAAGACACAGACACCAAAGTCAGGATGCAAGTGCTAAATTTAGGGTACCGTTCTCTGGTTTTGTTTGGTGGAAGCCTGGCAATACTGAAGCTCCAGATGTGTTGAAAGCAATGTCTCATTGCTGATCCAGATGGTCCCTTTGACTCCTTATATCCCTCCATTTTTTATCTGTTGTCTTACCAAGGAAAGCACTGAAGGCAAGAAACAATTTTTGATTCTGCATTTGCAAATGACCCAATAAGGGCATGGCTTATGAATGAGCCCTCAAGTCACTGCTGCAGTAACGTAAGTGACAAATAGCAATAATTATGATAATAATGGAGATGGCATCTATTAGCAGAGACACTAATAGAGTTCTAATAGGAATCACAACTGGGTGATGCTTTTTATTCATAATTAATGACATGTGTTGAAATATGTTATAGCAGGATGCTGTTGATTCAACAGCTGGGTATCTAACAATCTCAGACCTTTCTCTAAGTAAATTTGGGCCAAAGGTAATTAGTTAGATTATAGATAAGGAAATTTCTTAAAACTGCAGTTTCCTTTGGGGTACATCCATCTATGTATCTATCTATCGATCTATTTATTATTTGGGTGTTAGAATGGACATGTGAATGCATTATTTGCCACTGGAGGTGTTGGAAGATGCTAATACATGTGCATTTTCTCCAAATTTGTGTGCATGTATCAAGCATGAAGTGTTTAGGCATGTTACCACAGCGTCACCATCCTCTTAAAACACTGAAACACAGGTTGGCCTGAAAGTGCCACTGACAGAAGCTATGCACTAAGCAGATAACAGTCAGGATCTTCTATGTCAAAGCAATCACTGCTAGTTAGTAAAAAGTAGTAGTAGCAAATGCAAATCCCTATTTTGGCACTAGCTGACCTGCAGCTCATCACTTAGTACAAAGCTAGGAAGATAAAAGAAGATTTTGCCCTTTTCTAAAATCTCCAGTATTTTGTGGACATGTACATTCAAGCTCTGCTTGGGAGGAATGACCTACCAGCTCCTCCCTCCTCATACGAATGGGAGTGCAGCTCCATCTTCACCTCCCCTAGAAAAATTGCTCCAATGTGGTACCTTCCAGAGCTGGTGACTGCTGGGGACATTACTGAGGTCAAAGACCCCTGTCTCTCGCTCCCTCTGGATATCTTGTTGTACATGGGTGCCCACGGGCCAGCACAGTGGCTGACCTAGGAACCCTATTGCGAAGGGCTTGCCCCAGGGCTCTGCCTAGGAGGTGCTCTCTTCTCTGACTTTGTGGTGCATGTGCTTGGTCTCTGCGCTGGTGGCTGCTGTCACCCCTTCGCGCAGGGGCTTGCTGCCTCCTGCACCAGGAACCCCTCTCAATGCCAGAGGCTAGGAGCCGGTGGATGTGGGTCATTCTGCAGGGGATGATGCTTGCTGGGATGTGTAGTGCTGGAAGGGGTGGGGAAGAGGTTCATGGTTCAAAAGCAGTCATTGCTGAAACAACCGGCTTCAGAGTCACTATGGGTTTCCTAGAAGTGGAGGATTTCAGAGGACCAAGGATAGCTCCAAAGCAATGAAAAGGTGTCATTCCCTGGTGGACAGATGTCACAGTTCCTCTGGAAAGGTCTAAGAGCAAGGGACATGTCTTGAAACAAGAGAGGACTACCTCGTAGCAGTATGAGTCAAGATTTTATGTGTTTTCTTCCGAACGTCACTGCTCACTCTAGTAGCATATTAGCACCGCACATCACGTGTGCAATACCATTAAACAGCAGTATCAGCATCAGTGGAAGGTGATAGAGAAGCGACTGCCTGTGATTGATTCGCCCTCCCCTTCTCAGGGGACTGTCCCCTGGTCTTCAATGGAGAACACAAGGATGTTGCAGCTGTTGTTCCTCCTTTTCTTTGCTGGCTGGGATATCCATATAGTAACCTCTGGTCTCTGGTAGGACTTCCCTCTCAGTGCAGAGACTGTGTCGTCGATGGATCACAATGCCTCTGTGCTGTGTCTCTGCTAATGAGCAATCACGAGTTTCGGGTTGTAAATCTCCTCGCATCTCTCCTTAATGATACTGAGTTTGTTACAACCATTGTTCTTCTGACATCCCATCTATTATGCCACCATTTATTTAGCATTTTTTTTAAAAAAGAAAATAATTATTCCACTCTGTTCTTGTTCCAGATGGCTTCTATAATTAGTTTATTACTTTTGCAGATGTTGTATGAAAACTTCAGGATGTGAGCCAACAATGGAGAGATGAAGCTAATGAAAGTGAGTTTTCAGTTGATTATTCACAATGTGGAAATAAATACAT
This sequence comes from Falco peregrinus, assembly GCF_023634155.1. Classification (NCBI taxonomy): domain Eukaryota; kingdom Metazoa; phylum Chordata; class Aves; order Falconiformes; family Falconidae; genus Falco; species Falco peregrinus. Next base: position 32,870,991 of record NC_073721.1, on the reverse strand, counting down.
TCTGCATGTCAACTAAGTGCAATGCAGAAAGCAAAGCACGCATCTGGAGCGTTTGATTCCAAATGGTGTGTGTTGTATCAAAGCCTCTGGTATCAAAACCTTCAGGTCATGTTCTTGTCCCCTGCTTTTATGGGCAGGAGTCAAGGAAAAACCAGGGTCTTTTCTGCCCAAAAGACTTTGGTATCATGATCAGGAATAAGACCGCAGAGTCCCATTTCCAATCCTTAAATGCTGTTTTTCAACTGCATCTGGATCCTTTCTGTCTCTTCTCCAGTCCCCGTAAAGGAAGGTGTCCGTGCTTGGTTTTCATGTCTACTTTCCTATACTTCACTGGTTTTTACAGCAGCTGCACCGCAGAAGCAGACCTCCTGCCCTCCCTTCATATGGTAATGAGTTGATCACATATTTACTAATTTTCTGGGATGGCAGTTATTTCATTAAGGGCAATTATTCATTCCCCTTTTGGATATAGATTGCAATTTAAAACAAAAAAAAAAAGACTTCGGAGAACCTCCCTTGCATTGGAAACCAGCATTTCCCTATCAAGAACGCCAGTACACATTTATAAGCCCTCCTGGATAGGTTTCAATGTTAATATCCTTGGCTGAAAATGCTTGGTGATTAATAGCATTGACTGGCTAGTTAAATACATGATCAACTTGGGAGCAGTCATGCTTCTCAAGTAACAACAGTAATTGACAGAATGTTCAGCAAATAAAACTAGCTTAATGGTGTACTAATATATAATTAAAATACCTGTAACTCTTTCCCCCACTGGGGATACAATGCCGCCACAGAAATGCCAAGTGTTTCAGTTTAAAAAAAAGGTATCAGATTTAAAAAGATTTTTCTTTCTGAAGCCTCCCTCCCCCTCCACCCCATAAATATCCACAGTGGTAATTTTGTATGCAGAGGTGCCAGCGAACACAAGACCGTTCCAGTTTACAGTTGCTCCCGCGCATTGTGCCTGCAAACAGGAGGCGATATATATTTAAAGAGCCGATCTTGGCCTCCTCCCTTTCTGCCTGAAACCTAGCCCACCTACAGCTCAGGGACGTGACTTATTTACTGCAAAATAATAAAAAAAATAAAAGCGAGAGTGTTTATCAATGACACCCTGGTGGTGTGAGTGGAAGTGGGAAAATACAGACTCTAGTGTACAGCTTCTCCCCCTCCTGCTGGGCTGGTCCTTGCTGGCCAGCCCAGGGCTGAGCACTGCAGAGGATTCTGAGCAACCCATCTGTGCCCTGCAGTGCAGGGACCCTCCTGCTCGTATGCAAAGTGTCAGCTTCGTATTCTTCAAACTTACTGTCCTGCCTTCAGTCTGCTCCCACCCCCTCTTCAGGCACATCCTAGAAGGGATTTACTGGTGATGCACATTGGGATGTAGTGCACGTCTTGAGCTTCAAGTGCTCTGCAGTGCTGTGGTCCAGATCTTTTGCCATCCCTGAAATCAGGAGAGGCGGGGAGACATTAACCCTGAAACTGTGCATTACACTGAGCTGCCAGACACAACTAGAAAACAAAGCAGTGTGATAATCTTCTTTCCCCTACTGCTGGCAACACATCTTCAATTACAGCAGAATTACGACATGTAGTTCCCCCATCTTTGCTGGCACTGCAGCTGATAGTAATCAATGTATGTCATCCATCAAACTATTTGTTTTATCCAGATATGTTATTAACCTTCTTTCCATCAATGCAATGAGGTCCAGAACTGTTTGGAAGTGTGTGTGTGTTCACTGCTTTTACAGATGGTATAGCAAAAAAATTAAAACTCCATAAAACATCAGGTCAAATTCATACCAGTATAATTCTTCTGCAGCTGGTGTAAAGGCCAAAGGAAAGGCTTCCTATAGAAAAGCACTAAACAACATGCTCAGTTTTGGAGCTCTGTTAGAACAAGAAAAAAGAATAATTTTTTTACCTTTATTAATTAAGGTAGCTAACAGGACAAAAATATAACTAGAATGCAAGCAATGACAGCACAGGGCTATCAATGGCAATATTTTGTAGTATGGAAGTAGGCAGAGGAAGCAGGAGCAAGAAATGGGAGTATCAGAAATCTAAATGTATTGCGAAAATATAATAAAGCATGAGTCCTGTCCTAAAGACCTTCTAGTCTTTGGGTAGAAAAAGAGGGATTTTTCTCATAGTTTTTCAAATTGGGAGACATGATTAGGATACAGTGACTTACTACAAGTCAGACTGTAGGATGCCCATGACTTATCTCCAAGTGTTAGGAATTGTCTGCTTTTTTTGGAAGACTGACCACCTCTTCCTCCAGAGGGAAAACAGGCTCAGACAGAAATAGTTATCGGCTGCATAACTGGAGAGTACTGGGAGGACAGGAAGAGATACAATGAAGATAAATGACTGCAATAATGGAAAGTGAGATATTTGATTGATTTTATGCAGTGATCAGCTCACTAAGACTTTGGATTACAGTTAAATCTTCATATTGCACAAAAAGTGAAAAAGATTTGCTTTATTATATGTATGTTCACAAATATATTAAATCACAATTACAAAATACTCTCCATTTTACAGCAATTCCTATCTCAAACCAACTCCCTTCCTCTCTTTTTATTATCACCATTCTCTGGCTGCCGCTGGGACTCTTTGTGCGGCTCTGTTACAGAGCTGACATCTGTTGTGGTGCATCTATTCTTGTAAATAGGCCTATCTCTAGTACCAGGCTGCACCTTTTTTTCTCATGCAGTTGTTCATATTGCTGTTTTCCACTGTTTTTACTTTTTAAGTCAGCAAAACGCCCAGAAAGATGTCACCGAGAAACTTTGCAGCTGGTTTGCAGAGTTATGTTATCGTGAGTGTGCTGGTTCGGGGCGGGAGAGGGGCAAAGGATCTATTGCTACAGGCCCAGGTGTGAGACAGATGCTGAAACACTTTTCTTCTCAGGAAGTTTTTCTTCACGGTCCAAATCAAAACCAGTCGGACAGAAAAGCTGTAGGGGGACGACGTCATACCAAGACACTGCTGCGGCAACACCTTCCCTGAGTTCAGAGTGTGGTTTAGCTGGTTTAGTCTCTTGTGCTGTGGATCAAACGCTTCCTAGCTCTCATTCCAGTCCAGGGCCATTGCTTAGTCCTCTGGAGTTTTGTACAATCTTTCCAGGCTGACAAATCTTCTGTGCACTTGAACTGGTCTGACACACCGATCTGTTCGTATCCACCTTCTAGCTCAGGTCTTAGTGAAAATTGATTCTTCAGCATTGTCATGTGCTGGCAGTGGAGACCTTTCACTTGCCACTATCATCCAGATGAGGAATCTGGACCAGCTGCAGGCATCTGTGGAATAGTTGCAAGCTTGGGAACAAATTAAAAATGTGTTAGGGGATGAAAAAATGTGTTAGGGGTCATCACGGTCACTCACCTTCAAGTCTGACAAGCTGTGGAAGTTTAATCTGCAAATTCTCCCGTTGGATCAGTATCACCTCACTGATGAAATCTGGTGCATGGTACTAAAGGGCTGGTGCAAAACGATCCTTTTCAATATCTTTCTAGGCTCAGTGTACAGCCTTGCAAAACCTCTGATTAGCTAGCATTAGCTGTATGGTGTGCTACCTCTTTTAGACAGACATTTTGTGCACTCAGATCCTTAGGACCCCTTACTTGCATAGAGGGTTTTTCAAACACCAGGTAAGAGCTGATTATAAGGCAGATCCACAGCATGTCATTAGCAATTTCAATCTTGAATTATCTTAATGGCTGAACCACTTTTAATGCTAGAGAGGGGTCTTGGCTAACAAGTTAGGTCAAGGCTGATCCTAAACCTTGAGGAAAACTGCACTCACGTCTGAATTTCATGGCTTCAATATTGACTTTATGGGCCATATGATGGCCCCTATCATGCATCATTCACTCTTTCACATTGGACTTGCTCTACAGTTAACGGCTTAATGCTTTTGAGTTGGCAATTTTAGTATAGGGGATTGTATTTTTCTTCACATGGCTCATGAGCAGATAATCAGAGCACTGAAAAATACAGCTCATCATCTATAGGCATTATCTTTCTAAGGGAGAAAGTCTGTGGCATGTTAAACAGCTTTTAGGGATAGTCTCTTCTAATATGATATGGAGTCTTGTTAAGTGATCTACGTCTCCAGTGGACTGGTGTTTTTGTTGTATAATTAACCTGAATCAGAAAAATAATAACCTGATCAGAAAAAAAAATCACACTACATCAATTCCCTGCCTAATTGGTGATAAAAATCTCAGAATCAGGCCGTGATCCAACATCTGTAACTGCTATAAAAGGCTGGTGCATTGTGGTGCTTTTAGTGTCATGAGCATGGGATCTCCATTTGATCTTCTGCTCAGGTAGTAAAGTTGAACCTTTCTACTAGGGAAAAGTCAGCAAACCAAAGTGACACAACCCTAAAGTGAAACCAAAGGTAGAAATACCAACATGGTATTCTACTGACCTGTACTCACCACATGAGATGAATGAGCAGATGGAGGGACCTTAAGAAAAGAAGCCAGGTTCTGGTATTTGGGAATTTTACATTTTGGGGAGGTTGTTTTAGAACCTAGGAGAAGGATTTGGTCGTGGACCGATTAAAAGCTGAGGCTTGAAAATTGTTTAGTGTTATGTATAATTACTTTTCCAACGATATCAGGGAATTATTTAAATGCAAATTAAACTATGCTGCCAGAAGGTAGATGTATAGTACTGAGTAAAGCTGGTTTAGAAAACAATGTAATTTTAGGAAAATTACCTCCCTTGTCCTGAGAAAAAAAACGGTGGCTGTGGAACTAGTGGTACCAATAATGTATCACTAAGATCAGTTAAACGTTATTATTCTCCAGGACTTGGGCTGCTATAAAACTCCTCTAAAATGAGTAACAATGGTTGCCTAAGTCTGAAAGGGGACTTTTGAAGTGAAACAATTTCCCCAGCTTCCTTGTAAAACAAAGCATATACCACTTAACACCAGCTGGTTGGGAGGGTGGTGGAAAGTTGAGAGGGTCATAAAGCTTCAACTTCTGTCCTTCTGGTTCACAAAACTAGAGGTTTTGCACACGCCAGCCAGATGTGTCTAACTTTGCAAGAATACTGTGGAGCTGCTTGCCATTTTAATTGGGGGGATCATAGAAACCCCCCAGGTCCCACGGTGTGCCTCTCTGAGCCGCTTTGTGAAAGCCACAGGAGGTCCTTCTAGGACCTTCAAAGGGAGCCAAAGAGAAACACCACACCTGAAAAAAAGAAATTAACTCAGATTAATGTAGAGGGAATGCCACAGCATACTGGAGGTGGGGAAGTAATTTGTTTGGCTTTCAGGAGAAGTCTGAACTCTATTGATTCTCCCTTTCCATCCATTAGGCTTTCCTGCAGGACTATTGCAGGCTCTACCACTGGTCCAGCAAGAGTTGTGCTTGTTTGATGAGTCCAGGAATTGTATACTTGTGACACATTCAGACCTTCCTTTGCTTTACCCTGGGATGTTAAAAAGACAAAAAGAGTGTTTTATTGTAAAATGACACATTTAGGGGATCAAGACTAAGCAATTCTGTTGACTTGCTCAGCCTGCTTTTGTACCAGCTTACACTGAGCACGGCTGGGTAACTTAGTGTTACAAAGTGGGGTTTATGCACACAAATAGTCTTGTGAAAGAGAGAGTCAAATGATTAGGTAGAAATGGTACAAGCATGTGTGGAGAGGTGATGGTGTTAGCTCCCGCCCTGCTGGGCTTTTTCTCAGTCTTGCTGGGGCAGGTTTTGGTAATAGCTTGGAAGCAGGTTTCCACGTGTCCAGAATCCATCATCAAAGGCAAAATCTGAAAAAGATTCTTTTGGGATACTGTCCCCCACATTTTTATTTTTTAAATAAATTAATGGGGACCAAGGAATGCTGGAAACTGCTGTCCCCACAGCCTTTTTGATGATGCTCTGAAAAGGGGGACACAGTGACAAAAACAAATGAAGTCTTCCCTGAGGACTGTCCCACAGACTCCAGAGCTCAGTGAGCTTCCAGTGGTTTAACACTGCATCTGACACACTTACGCTCAATGTCTAGGGGTCACTCATGGGTACAGGACGTGGGCAGGGAGACCAGTTCCTGGGAACTCTGAATGTCTGAGAAGAGCTGAGATACACCCCCTAGGAAAGGGAGATTCAGCTGGCTGTAGGAATGGCACAAGGCAGGAAGCAGCAAGATGCAAAGCAAGGGAAAATCAGACAGGGTTAAAGACCTTGCTTAAGGCTAGCATTTCCACCCCCTTACTCTGTTTAAGGGAGCTGTCAATTGTATCAGAGACAGGCTGAGAGGTGAAAGGGAGAGTAACTTTGTCATGTTGCTAGCACCCAGCGTGGACCCTCCTGCACGCTGGGTATGTGCATCCTTGTGCAAATACATACGGCCAAATGTTTCTCGGGGGTGCGTCATAAAGCACATAATTGCAAGACATTTCCTACACCTCCTGAGGAGCCTGCTGTGACAGCTGCTGGAAGACAAATGCCAGCAGCAATCAATGCCTGGCTAGCAATATTTCAAGCAACTGTGTACCCAGGAAAATGTTCCCCTGTTGCCTGTGGTGCCACTGAATTCCAAAAGCAAGAAAGCCAACATCTGAGATGAGACCTGTACCTTGAAACCTGAGGGGTGTGTGTGTGTGTTCCTTGCACCAGTGTAGGGGGGATTTGGGACCAATCTGCTTTCTCTCCCCTTCTGATTTCCCCGTTTCCACCAGCCTGCACCTGTGTCTCCCTGGCACATGAGCAACCAGAGGATGTGGGAAAGCGGCTAGCTTCATGTGTGCTTGGAAAACTTCCCGTTCCTTATTTCTATGGCTTTCGAGGGCCTCTTGCAGGCTCATTGCATCAAGAATGTCTTTACTGAGGGGACTAAAATCCGTTATAAAGAAACAAAGCAATAAATGTTGATCAGGTTAGAGCAGCCAGGTGTACACCACACGCAAAGAGCACTTACTGGAGACAAAAATTTAACATAATATGTTGCATATAAAACAGCCTTGCAGTATGCTGGGGTCACGTTATGTCACCCTGGTAGCAGAAAGAAGCTTAAAACCATTATTTTGCTTAAAGAGTGGCCTTGCATAGGCCGTGCGTGCATGAATGCTTATTCATAGTTGAAATTAAACCCCCTAACAGTAAGGGTTTTGCTTTCCAGGGCCTGTGGAAGTAGAAGGTGAGACAAAGCTTCTCCAAGTGAACTTGAATTTACTGCCAGGGGGCTGGGGGGACTCCTGCTGCACTGGGGGGCAGGCTGGGGGGCCGTGTTTTCACATAAGCATTGCTCTTCCCTCTTTTCCTCAAAGGATTGTGCTGAAAATGAGATCTTCCTACCCTCCAAGAAGGGTTATGTGGGAAATAAAAGGCTATAATGTGAGGACATGGGATCACTCAGCAAAAGTCTGTCAGCAATTTGGCCAGAGGAGCATTGAGGCAGGAATCGAGTTCCCTGTGAAATGATGACTTCTGTTGACAAATCATCTCCCTGTTGGGGATTTTTGACAGCGTGGCCCTGGATGCCGGTTCTCACAAGATTTTTGTTGTGTTGTCTTCTGGCTCTGGCCTGAAAGAATTGGCAGAGGAAGGTCATGTTTACCTAGCAATATATAATTTATATAACTTGAATCTGAGGGGGACTCTTTTGATATGAAATACGGATTTTACTGCAAAATCTGACAAGCTGTCACAGTGGAGGAACGGACCCTGTCCTTTGTTTAGCTCTGCAAAAAATTCCAGCAGCATTCGGGTGGGATGGTGATAAACATGAGATGCGTGCTGCCTCAGGCAGAAGGCTAGATGGAGCATTTCAAAGGTGTGCCCAAGGGTATTTATTACAGCTGAGCTGAAATCTTTCTGCCTACATGCCTAGGACACCTTGGTACCACCAAGGTTCTCTTCAACCCCTATCTGTAAGCTTCTTGCTATGATGTTACGCTGCTCAGGTACCTGTTTTTAGGCTGCTCATTTAAAAGAGAGTAGAAAAGCTGCCAAGCCAGCCTAACCATGGAGGCATTTGCACCTAGGGAGAAGCTATTATTCCGCTTTCTTGGCATCTTCTTTCTTTGCCAGTAACAAGAAATAGAGAACATGGAAGTTCATGTGGTCCTTTGCATTGAGTGGGGCATAGTAACCGGGTGATATTCATCTACCGATCACTGATAATGTGTGAAGCTCAGGTCTGGAGTGGTATCCACAACCTATAAGTCATCTGGTGAAATTGTTACTATTGCTTAATCAGTAAAGATATTCTTTATTGACCTTCACATCTGAGAGGGAAAAAAAAAACACCCAAAAACAGAGCAATGAAATAAGTCCTCTTAAAAGCTTAATTAAAATATGAAACCTTTGATTTCAGGCAATTAAATGAGACATTTTCTGCCTTTAAATTGAGTGTTCTGATACTCTCTAAACAGAATATGCTTATGGCTGGAGCTGTCTTCAAGATTATAATAGTCCAGATCAGTAGTGCTTCAGATGTGCACCTCAAAGTAAAACTGGCTGCAGAACAGAGGCAGAGATTGCTTTCCAAACACTAATGAGAGCTGAAGATGCTCTGCTGGTGGCTGTTAGTACTGATGGCTGCTTATGAGGCTGAAGGACATATGTTAAAAACCTATGGAAAATTGGAGAATTTAAGTGATGGTGCTTCTCCGGAGTTAGATGGCTGAGTATAGGTGCCCATAAACTGTCCACTGCATGTTTGGGAGCAACGTGAAAAGGCCACTGTATGTTTAGAAGGAATCTGAAAAAGATGCCTTTTTTCCAGCTAAGCCATTCATCTGTTCAGCCTAAGGCATCCCTCAACATTTGCATGAGGGCAGAGGGAGAGGATGGGCTTGATTGTCAGCCAAATCTCAGCTTCAGAAAGTAGCTTTTACCTGCCTAAATCCACTTTAATTGCACATGGTTGGAGCTTTTGCTTTTACACCGTGCCCTAAAATATTGAACAGCAGCATGCTAGGCAATTAAATAGCTGTCATGCCTTCTCCCAGACCTAGCAGCACTTTGGGGATATATATGACACATGATTTGTACAATCAGTTAGTGAAAACTTTGTAAAGCACTTTGGGATTCATCTGAATGAAAAGTACCACCATAAATGTAAGATCATTCTCATTATCATTAATATCCTTTTATGAGGGACCTTATCAAAAGCATTTTGAAAACCCAAGTAAATTATATCCACCAGGTCACCTTTATGTACTATTTTATTAACTTTTCAGATGAGGAATGGCTTTGAAAGAACAATATTTCCTTCCGGAGACAGAAGTGAGTTTGGTCCCTATTGTCATTTATTTGCCTCTGTTACAGTGACATTACAGGCTAGAGCTGAGGTTGAAGCCCCGTTGTACTAAAAGCTGCACAAACATGAAAGACTGGTGACATTTTGGAAAACTTAAAATTTAGATAGGCTTGCTGGTTTTTATCCATGCTGAGATCCGTGCCTTCATGTCCTGTGCGGTACCAGCTGGATGGTGGTTGTTCCCAGGGATGGGGCATCATCTCCCAGCCAGGGTGTCTCTACAGCTTCTGGGGTGTGAGCGAGCCCCAGGGACCCTGCGCCCTTCCCCACAGATCACTGCACTGCCTGGATGGACAGTATTTCTGCAAGAATCGCAGAGTACTGCTTCTGCATTAGCTCCTGGTGAGTTTTTCCTCGCTGCCAGTGTGCAATAGGAGCCGGCACTGAATCTCTTGCTTCGGTTTCAAGGGGGCATTTCACCCCATAAGGTGAGGGGGTGCCTTGTTTGACAGGCTCACTGTTGTGTAGTTTGTTTTCTCTACAGCCTGGGCTAGGTACTAGCTAGTCCGGGTGATTTACTGCCCTGGTGAACTGGCAGCTGCATAACTCCTTCCTTGGGTCCTGTTCACCTTCCACAGGGTTAAAATAAATCACTACTGAAGTCACCTTCTTAATTTCCCACAGAAAGCGGCACAGACAAGGAATCTCTTTAGTTACATCTGTACAGATAACTCAGGCCAAGGGTTTCTCTCCTGCTTCAGCATCGTCTGATTTTCAGCCTCCCCCTCTCCCCACAAAGACAAAGGGTTCTGCAGAAGAAATGCCTGCTTTTGTACATCTGATAGCAAGTAAACACAAAGAGTGATACCTTCCAGCAGATACATATATTTGAGTTAATTAGGTACAATAAAGCTGTCACATATCAACAGCGCTTTCTAAGTTTCACTCATTACATGCCTGGTTGGGGGTTTAATTTTTTTCTTCTCCACTGTATCAAAAATACCTTGAATTATTTTTTTTTATAGTCCTGTGTCTCTATGTCCATTTCCTTTCTAGCTTGTGTGCATTTACTCTAGCCTCTGTTCTGCTCTTTAGTCAGATATCCCTTTAATTTTTAAAAGGATGGTTTTATTTTTTTCAATAAGCTCTGCTCAGCCATGCTGATTCTAGCCTTCCTCTTCTTATTTTCAGCTCAAAGGTCCAACCACCATCTGCTTCTCTTGCACAGGTTCTTAAATAGCCTCCAGACTGATTACATTAGCCAAACTCATCCTTGGTACAACTCCTGGGGCTGCTGGAGGAGTTACTCTAGGAACAGATTTGCTGCAAGTTGTTACAGAGCTTCACTATGCCCTTGAGCCTTCTGTTAATCATTTTTCTCATAGTTTTAAAATCTGGCCTTTTAAAGTTCACCCTCACTGCATTACCCCTAGGAGAGTAACCTTCTATTATGATATCAAACCTAATTGCACAGTGATTATGATTACCCAGTGGATTTCTTACTCTCACCTCCCTTAACTCCTGTGCATAATTTAGCACAGGGTTGAGATTCAGTTCCTCCAACAAAGGACTCCCCTGAAAAGCAGTCTTTAAATAATGTCAATTAATTGGCTTTTCAGACCATGGGTTTTTCAGCTGATAGGCAGCAGATGCATGGAAGCCATAGCTCCCCAAAGCATCAGCACCCAGTGGTGGTCCTAAGAGACATCCAGGACTGATCTCTAGTGCCTTGTGCTGTCCCCCCATGGTCACTGCAGCTTACCCAGGTGGCTTTGGCACCTGAAGAATAGTGTCATGGAGAGGGAAGACCCCCCCCCCAAAAAAAAAAACCACAAAAGTAAGAAAACCAAAAAAGCATAAGGTTTGGAAATGCAAAATCTCTTTATGTGATAAGAGAAAGGAGGGAGGCCGTGGGGTTCAGTGGACTGGCAGTTTGGTGACTGCAGTTCTTACAGCACATGAGTGATGTACCTTAATACAGCTGCACACCTCACCAAAGCCTCTTGGAGCCTGTGCATGCACTCCTGATTTTCCCATGACCCTTTTTAATGAGCATGATGGCAGACCAGATCAATTTGTTTGGTGGTTTCCGTGAGCTAAGAACAAATGGAGCAATCTGGAGAGAGAATGTTGCTAATCTCAGCAGGTAATAGCTCCTGGTGACTGTGCTGGATTATTACAAAAATGTTTACACTTCAAGGGCTTACTGGAAATTCAGTGGAAATATTTAGGGCTGAGTACATGACAGAGGTATACTGGTCTTTTTAGATTTTTGAGTTGGAGTACTTTAGCCGAGGCTCAGGCACTCCTTTTAAAATAACAGTTAGAAAATACAATTCACATAAAAAAAATTAACACTCATTTTCTTCCTAGAACAGCCACGGTAGCTGTGAAGAAATGAAGGAAATGAGAACCAGCTCATAAAGATTAATTCATCACAGGAGAATTTTTCTCTATGAGAGGCAAAGTGTGGTAGGATTCTAACTGTTTGCGATAAACACAAATGAATATTTTCTGTTTGCCCTAGTGGCTGTTAATATACGTATTTATCTTAATGCATTTGGAAAAAAAATTAAGTAAAATAAAAATAAAGCTCAATGGCTTGTTCTAAATGGATTCCCAACGTTGGCAGAAAAAGACGTACAAGGCACTAAACATGCCTTTGCTAAATGCCGTATGAGTATATACCAATGGTGCTGAAAACAACATAATGGGCTATTGCCTTCCAGCTTTGTAATTGTGGCTACGTGGTGTTGTTGGGAAATCTCCTGCTTTATGAGTGGGACGTGCTGAGCAGAGACGGGTGCTGACATCGAGCCAAGCAGTAGCTGTGCTTGGATTGATACCAACCCCCACCTCCCTGCCTTTCACCTCTCCCTGACATGAAGTCCTCCCTGCCGATGGTTCATAATTTCCTTAGAGATGTGAGATGGTATGACAAGGTAAAGCATTCACAGAAACATTTAGGAGCTGCAAGCCTTTGGTTTTACATGGATCTGATATGCCGCTTGAGTGTCCTCTCTGTTGCCTCTGGCTGACAGTTCAGTATTGCCCTGGCCATTTTCTTTGGCTGTTGTTTGCAGCACTTTGCTTTTCAAAGGTGGTCATGCAAGCGTTCTTGTTTGTTCAGACAATCAAATCAGTCACTCGGTGGTCACTCGAGCTTTCTCTGTGCTCCCTTTCCTTTCAAATAATTTCTTCACTGAGATACATCCAACGCATTTACACAAGAAACTTAGGTACAGATCGGCTGGATTTCATCTCTGATATAGCAGGAAAACACATTCCCATCTTTAAGGACTTGCGTTGTTGAATGCTATGCAATAAACATAAGAATAAAAATCACAGCATCATTTAAGTTCAGCATAAATAATAAAAAAAATCCCACTGATTTAATGCACCTAAAGGCTTCCCCTCCCTGCAGTGGATTTTGTTATGAGCACTGAATGCGAAGAGAAATCCAGCCTGGCAACCTCCACGTAAGTCTTCATTTTGCCATGCTCAAAGCATCTCTACCACCAGCATCTACAAGTACAGGACGATATGAAAGGAAATAGTGGACAGGTACCTGTGATAAGTCACATCACACCCTGCCCATGCCACCAGGCTGCCCCAGGCTCTGTGTGAAGTGGGTGCCACTCTGGGGGAGGGGGATTACATGGGTCTATGACCAGGTGGTACTAATGGGTGAGCTGTGTCCCCATTAGGTAGATAATGCACTCCTTGCAAATCTTCCTCTCCTGAAGCCAGCCTAGCCAAACCTGAACAGACTCATAAAATCAATGTAAGAGTTTTATTAAGGACTGAAGAGTGTACCCAGCCTGTGCAGTGGGGGATAATTTGAACAATCAGTGGAACGGAGGGCAGGACTGTGTCTGAACCAGGAAGCCAAAGGCAATAATAACTAACATGTATCCATAAAAAATTCATGGGAAATTTCATCTTGGGTAAAAGAAAATGAATAACTATGTTGATTAAGTATTAAAAGTTCATTTTATTTTTAGAAGTACTCAGAAAATTGAAAACATCTGGGAACATTATGCGATTCTTTTTACGTAATATCTTCCATTTACATTTCATCAGTGCCGTCAGTTTAACCCTGGCCTGTATGCAGGCAACCCACAAGACCCAGGTCTATTTCTTGCTGGGCTGCAAGAAGTGGCTGAGTTCAGACATTTCTTTTGCTGTGGGAAAAGCAGAGTGTGTATAAATGATGGTCTATATCAGAATGTAATGGCCAAGCCCCTCTACATGTCTGACTTCTAGCATCCTACTAGCAAAGAATGACAAGTGTAAGGGGTAGAAAAATGTCTTAAACTGGTTGATCTGTTAAAATGTTGAATCCCTGGGAATTTGCCATGGAACATCCCATAGGACTATCTGTGGATCCCGTTAAATCACAAGCGAGAAGCTTCCAGAGAAAACTTTGATTATCAAAGATCTTTTGATAGGTAGTGCCAGAGGTTGGCATCTAGAAGGTAAAGTGCCTTTAAGGGTCTACTGCCACTCCTGCAGTGGCAACCCCAGGTCTGCTGATACTTAACTGCAGGATCTTTTACTCAGGAAGTGCTGTGACCTTATTCTTTTCATTTTCCTTTAAGGAGGTGAGACGCAGAACTGTTTGGAGTATTAACAATGCTTAAACTGTGCAACTAGCATTGTGTATCCCCTGGAGGAGTGACGACTCCAGAGAGCAGCTGGGAGTGGGCAGGGCAGGTGATGTGGAGCTCCAAACCCTCCAAACCAGAGAGGGTCCTCCACAGGTCTCTGGCAAAGAGTAGAGCAAAAGGACAGCAACATTTGGGATCACCTTCCTACTCCAGCAAGCATTCTCGCTTTGGCCCAGATCTCTGCCATTTCCATCAGGTACAAATACACCAGAGCAAATTTTGTTCCTGCGCTGTTAGAAGGCTCATTCACAGGCTTTGCAGCACCTCTCTACATGGTGCTGCATGTAGAGGCAAGTCCCTGTCCTACAGAGAGCTCTGTTCCACGTCCCACAGAGTAATCACCTTTCAAGGACAAGGCTCGTCATTCCCTCCCATGCAGAGAAGCCGCCAGCCGGAGGGACCTGGTTTCATTTGTGTGTGTTGGCGAGATTATGGCATGAGGTTAACTCATGTAGGATTTACCAGATGTCTCTCTGTGGAGTGGGCTGCTTTGGAGAGCAAAAGAGTTCTTCAGCCGATGCCTAACTGGAGGAATGAGTCATACACCTGTGCACGCTCCTTTCTTTCAAGGACGCGGTGCCCTGTGGAGGTGGGGGTGTTCCTTTCTTGCCTGGAGAATCTCACATCATCACAGGCAGAATATCAGAGGAATGAGGAAGAGATGATGCATTGACTTTGCTTTATAGCCTGCCTCCTTCTTAGTCTCTCTGGTGGGTCAGATAAGCCCTGTCTAATCTTGCATTAAAAAGTTTTACCAGTGCTCGCAGCTTTTTTTTTTTTTTTTTTCCTTTTCCCTGTTTTAGCTTCCCTTGCTACTTGCTTAGCTAACAGAAGGTACTGCACCCTTTAAGTGCTTGCAAAAATGTGCTTCTCTGGCCAGTTTCTAGGCAAAGAAAAGTAGATGGGATGAACAGAGAACTATCTGAGTCTGAGCAGAGGCTGCCTAGAAAGTCTAATTGCCGTGGGGCAGTACGGCTGGCCACACTCATGACATGGCACACCAGACTGATGCTTTCTGCACCTGCCCACAGACAGGTCAGACAGCAGAATTTTCACTGTCTGTGAAAGATGTGGACCTGATTTCTAAAAAAGGCCCTAAGAAACAGCTGCTAAAGGAAGCAGATCAGGAGATGACCTGCCTTTGGGTCAGACTGGAGGCAAGCAACTCATTTCTTGTAGTGAAAGGAAAGCAAAGGATGGGCTGTGCTTTCAAGAGTCCATATCATTCCTATGACAAGTCCAAGACTAACATTGCTATCCCTGTTAGCTACTCTACAATAACGAAATGGATCCCACAGGGAGGTACTCAGCAGGACAGCACACTGGCCAACACAAGGCACTAGTGCATGTCCTGCTATTCAATATAGTTAGTAAATAGTGCGTGGAGGCACTATTCCAGGGCAGAATGCAATGCAGCTCCCATTTTGGAATAATAGCATGATATTAAGTTGTAATGGTATCAGACACTTCTCAGTGACCTGACATTGCCCTTCTTGAACGTGGCATTAGATACTTTGGCTTTCTCAGTTTTCAGACACTACATGAGCATGGAAGGAGTGGACCTTAAGGAGGAATGGCTTTTACAACAGAAAGTAAGAGCTGTCTCCTAGGAATTGTTTGTACCAATGACCCCTTGTTTCTTTGTGATTTCCTGCCACCCCCCTGAGTCAATACTGAACAAAATGAAACGCGAGTTAATAATTTTTAAAACTCAAGCAACAAATGCTACCAGGCTGCGACATGGAAGGGAAAGGATAAATGCACTGGATGAAGTTTAATATTGAGCCTCTGTGTAAAGGTTAAATGTTTAATTTCTGTCCACTGATAATCTACCTATTTTTTTTATATCATGGCTATAACTCTGGAGGAATGAAAGTTCAAATGATTGACCATAAATCGTAGTACAGTCCACTGCTAGCAAGGTTAGAGTTAATAGATTATCGATCAGTGTAACGATGAGTGGAAAACTAATTTTTTCCCATCAACTCTCTTACTGGCTAGTTGCTTTCTAGGGGCCAAAGATGTAACAAAACTTTGCATGGAATTAGCTCAGAGAATTAAATAGTACATACATCTGGTGGATTCAGCCCAGGATACTACCAGAGACCTCTGGGATTCCTGTAACGATACTGTTGTTCAGACATATTTCAAAGCTATCTTTTTCTTTACCATTGAGACCGGTAAATCCTTTGTTGAGAGCTGAAAAAGGTTTGCAAACACTGAGATAAGAGGACTGTATCTCCCTGTACCATCACCCACCGACACCTGTTTGCACTTGACTAGTTTTCCAATTATACAGAATCTGTTCAGCGCTGTGAGGGGGTGTCCCTGGAAGAGAGGTTGCTGGTAGTCTTGTGGCACTTGAGAAGGTATCTGAGTATGTGACGGAAAGCAGCTTTTGAAGCACCAACTGCTAAAAATTTTGTGCTTATAAAGAAGATATTAATAGTACTTGAAAAATCATTTTTCTGTGCATTTCTAAGAATTGAGCGACTGAAAAAAATCCCCGCTCCACCACTACAAGAACCCCTTGGACATTAAAAATGTCCTTGACTTACCCTGCTGTGTTTGTATGGCACAATATCATTTACAGCTTCCAGTTTTTCGGATGAGGAAACTTAAGCTTGTTAGAGCATGCAGGAGATGGGGAGCTCAGGAGAGGGAGGGAGGGCTACCTGGTACCACACAGTGTAGTTAGTTACCTTGTGAAAAAGCATCTGGCTCTTTTTTGGGACCTCAGGACTTAGGTGGACACCTGCCACACTCTGATCCTATTACATTGATTTGGGCTGGGTACCAAAGGCGGAACAGGTGTCCAGCTTTGATCACCCACTGAAAGTGAGATCAAAGCTTGAAAGTCTGATGTAGAAGAAAATAATTTATTCCCTATACTAAAGTGTCAATATCAGATCTTGATTTGCAAAAGCTTACTCTGCTGACTGGATGCATTAACACCATGCATACACACAGAACTCTAAGGCAATGTATAGTTCAAAATATACAGCTTGCTATGCCATCCATAGCAGTGGATGGATGTGAGATATATTAACGGAAAGAATCTATGGAAAGTAGCATGGGAAATCAGCAGTGACCCTTGCTCAGCCAAAGCTCAGAAAGAAATGTTTTTTCATCCTTGGAGAATTTTTCTGTTGTAAGACGGAATGAAAAAATCAAAACCTTGATGTGTTTTCCCATCAAACCAATGAGCTGTAAATAAATACATAAAAAGATAATTTCAAGCACTTCATTTTGAGCTCTTGACATTTTCCAGCCTTTAATTCTCTAAACTACAATTTTCAATGCAATAAAACTTCATCCCCTCTCCCTGTCCCCCAGTTCTTCAAATTACATTTTGTTGGGAACTTCCTGCCTGGCTCTGTTAATGAGGAGATGTTAATTAGCCACCTCAGATGTAACCAGCAGACAGAGAGCAGCCATAGTGGTTTGCACGGGGTGGGTTTAGCTTCCTTCTCCCGTGTGTAAATGTTGGGATCCTGTTGCCGAGCCACCCTGCCACAACAATGTGAAATGCTGATGCAAACCCATTTTTCATCGCTCTGCTGGAGACACTGGTGGGAAAAGCGGCTCTGGCTGTGGCTGCTGGTTTGTCGTCAGTTTCCCCTCCAGACAGATCTTTCTGGGAGTTGGCAGCCACCCCTGGCTTGTGCCCCTTTGCCATACAGGGACAAGGGCTGACCCCTCTCCTGACCATCTCTCCGGAGAAGGCAAATGGTCTGGAGAGAAGACAGCTACTTGCGAGGGGTGGGCCAGCAAAGCAGATTGTGAACTTCTGCTCGTGAGGTTCCTCCTTCCTCCTCTGGCTCTGGGTATCACCACAGTCTGTACTGCGGGCGACAGAGGTACCGTTGCTCAAAGGGTCAGCCATCTTATTTCGGTGGCATGCAGTTTTACTAATGTAAGCAGGTGTCTCATACACACATATATGCACATATACACATATTTGAACATAAAATTCGTGTTTAAGTTTATAGCATTGGAACAGGTTGCCCAGGGAGGTGGCGAAATCACGTAGCTGCGGTGCTTAGTGTAGGGACATGGTTTAGTGATGGGCATGGCAGTGCTGGTTAACAGTTGGGCCTGATGATCTTAAAGGTCTTTTCCAACCTGAACGATTCTACGATTCTATGATTTGTGTTCATACACACACAGAAGAGAAAGGTCAGTGTGTGTTTTGTAAAGACACAGGGCACTTGTTTGTTCATGAGGCGAGAAGAAGAATCGATATGTTTGGGTAGGTGGAATGGATTATCTTTAAGCATTCTGCACAAGACAAAAAAGTTTCTATTTGATGTTAATGTGAGTCTTTCCTAAAGATAAGCCCAATCACACTACTTTGGCTGGAGCCAGCACAATGAAGCAGTGCCTTCAAACTTTCAGAAGTATGTATGTATTGTCCTGCATGTTACTGGCTTAAATGGAAGTTCACCCTGCGGAAGTAGGTAGGTGCACTTGGCATTTCTGAATAAAGATTAATACTTTTTGTTGCAGCTTCCATTTATATCTTTCCTTTAAAGACTTCTTTTCTGGTTATTCTGGTTCCCATACTGCAGGTTCCTAGATAATAAAAACCCACTCTGCCTTCATGCAGGAGCAATGTAGGATTTTTGGACCTAATATTTTTCCTTCTTTTAAACCCCACTGTATACATTTAGTGTGTGGAAAAAAAATGGGGGGTGTGTGCACACGTGTGTTTTTGCATGGCAATTCCCTCACTGGGAGATGGTCCAGATTTAAACCCCAGTCCTGTTAGTGCAGATAGCTATGCAAATAAAACAGTGTCTACATGGAGTAACTCCATTAGCAGACAGCAAGCGTTGGCTCAGATCTTCCTTCAAATAACACTGAAAGGGAGCATGACATGTGCTTGAGAGTGCAGACAACCTGGCTTTCCCATCCCAGACTAATTTTTGAAACAATTTCCCCGAGTAATTTCAGATAAAAAGGTAAAGTCTTCAGCATTTTAGTGAACTGATAAAATCAATTATTGCTGCAAGGCAATTGGAAAATTTCATTTTTCAACATTTTTTTCTTTTAGATTTCTGACCCCCCTCAAGTAATGTAATTTATAAAGGATCAGTTGTTTAACACCTCCCAAGTGAAAAAAACCCAGACCTCACAGCAAAATTCGGGCTGTGAAATTATCACAAATATCACTGAATTGGAGATGAGCTGCCTTTTCCTGGCACCCTTTGCACTTTCAACAAATTCACCAGGTATACTGAGCTGCATGTGCATGGATGAGCATATTTATAGAAGTGACGATGATGCACATGAAATCAGCACCATGTACAAATCTTTCTGTTCCTTATTGTACTTTTGAAATTCTGCAAAGGTGCTACAGACTTTTAAGGCCCCTTGCTGCACAGCACTGTGACATGGCCACATCATCCCTAGCATTTGCTTCCATAAAATATATCCAGATATTTGCCTTGTGGCAAGGATGGGAGCAAGCTGAAACAGCAGTGAAATAAATTTTGTAACAAATGAAAAACCTAATACCTTGTTCCCTTCTTCAGTCCCAACAGTTTCGTTGTTTGCTTTGCTTGACTTGAGTCTGCAAGAAGGAAGCCCAAAAGGAGATTTTTTTATGAAGTGTCCAAAATTGATACCACTGCCCTGACACAGCAGCAGCAGTAGCGACATAAAAAAGAAGTAATGCTTAGCTACAGAGTTTTGTTTTCAGGCAGATAATCAAAAGGGAACTCAAAGAGATATTCAATTACAAGGAGACCTGGTGGTTTGAGCAGCATCCCAGCACGACGTGCCCCCGCTGCGGCTGCAGGCACACGAGACTGGAAAGCGCTGGTGGGGACGAGTGACAGTTTGTGGGGGATGCCAGCTTCAGCAGTGTCCATCGACAGCTCTGCTGCTGCCCGGCCACAGCATCTGATGACAGAGGCTGGTGGAGCGAGGGAGAGAGGAGGGGATGTGGGAAGATCCACCACACGCTGGCTGCTTGCCCTTCTCCCTGCTCCTCTGCTCGCATCGTGGGGTCCCGCTCCTGCCACACGGACTAAGGCAGCATTTTCTGAGTGCGTTACAGAAAGTCTTAAAGCTATGTGAAGTGACAGAGATGCCTCCAACTGTGCCACACACAGATGAGAGTGCCCAGATATATAATTAGATGCCAGCGGTGGTGAGGTGCTACGCAGCAGCTGACGCAGATGTCTTACCTGGAAATCTATTATGGCTGGGACTCAGTGTGTTATCACATCTTTGCAGAGAGGCTGCATTTATTTGAGGGAAATGATGAGACAACATCAGTAAGATCCTTTAAGTTTTTCCCTTTGCTGATGTTCATGCACCTGAAGTAAGGAGGCTGTGGCAACTGTGACCTGCTTTTCCCACCCGGCTTGAGAAGTCTAGTCGGAGTGATAGCCCAAAGAAATGGTTCTCCAGGAGTCTCTGATAAACAGAGAGACATTGAGTGTTTCCAGGGGAGAGACTCAGGAAGAAACTTACTCTCAGGGGAGACCTCACTCCTGGCTTCAGCTGCCTGACGGAGGGTGTAGGGACGGCAGAGCCAGACCCTTCTCAGCAAAGCACAGCAATGAGGTGAGAGGTTGTGTATACAAGTTGCAGAAAGGGACATACTGGGATGTTTTTTCCCCCAATGAGAGTGGTCAAACATGTGAACAAGGGCCCTAGGAGGTTGTGAAGTCTCCATCCACAGAGATATCCAAACCTTGACTAGACACAGCCCCGAGCAACCAGCTTTGAGGTGGCCCTGTCCTCCACAGTGGTTTGAACTGGAGACCTCACACTCCACCACCATCATGCAGAACAGCATTAGGCTCCTAATCTGTCAGAATTCAGGTGAAGTTTTGCAGCAAACAAGAATGGCAATGAGAGCCTTCTCCCCTCTCCAAATTTCCTTTGTGAAGATATTCCATAAACTTTTCCTGGAGAGGCCAGGATAGGCTCCACGTGTAGCCTTCTGGTTTTCATTCTACAGAAGTTGCAATCCTCCTTCAGTGCCTGTAAACCATTGGCTTAATCTGTAGCTCCTTGGTGACTGTTCCAGATATCACCAACTCAGTCCTTGCTGAGTTAACCAAGACAACATCCAGCACAAAACCACCACCTGAGTCTCCCTCTTCCAGGAGTTTTTCTGGTTGTTAGCAGGGGGCTGACATTCACCCGTGGCCTGCAGAGTTACTGTGTTATTTAGTTACATTGAAGTAATCTCCTTAGAAAGGAGTTATTGATGACTTATACTCAAATGTGCAAATAATATGCTTGTAGAACATTAAAATGGCTCTAATAGGGTCATAATAAATTTCTTTTTTCAATATGGATGATTAGAAACTTCAGTAGTTAGAAGCTATTAATGTACTCACCATAAAGCATGAAAGTGCATCCTCATGAAACCCTAAATGAGAGTACTGCCTATAAATTTTACTGGAGGTGGAAAGAGCAGTAATTATATGGCTGGCATTAGATGTAGCACTTTCCGCAGAGGTACCAGTGGCAGATCTTTACCTCCTGTTGTTAAGCGCTATTTTTGGGCATAGCCAGTAGGCAGAGTACACTGTAAATAATATTGTTTTCGGTGATGGATTTCTGCACAAACAGGAAGCAAGAAATTTTTTATTAAAAGAAAAATTGGCAAACAGTCAAGTGTAGATGGCTTAGAGATTGGCAAGGCAACAAAGAGCATTGAGCATCTGGTTCAGTGGTGTCTGACTGGCCTGTGTGGATGGTGCTGACTGAAAAACTCATTAGCTGCTGGCAGAGAAGTGAGTTAGGGATTATCGTCCAGGCACTGGCATGGATGTATTGCAAAACCACCGACTCCTTTGGCATTCTCGCTGGCAGGAGTAACGGAGCAGCCAGGGAGCGGGTAGTCTCATGTGGAGGCTAGTTTGCACCCAAATAATTGTCTGAAACACCAGAAACTGAAAAATGTTTCTGAGTTTTTTTTCCTGCTTGTCCCAATTGGGCAGTGAAATGAGATGCAGGTACTGCCAGCGTTGCTTCCTGCCTCCCATGCAGCAATTATTTTGCAGGACCAATGACACAGGCTTTTCTCCTCTTCAGCCCTCCTTTGAGGCTCCCATCCAAACCAAGCCCACCTTGTGTTCAGTATAACACTTCACCAAAGTATTTCCGTCCTTCTCCAGTTTTATTATTGCAGTGTACTTCTTTCTAACAAAACATGTATTTTTACTTTTGCTTCTTGGTAGGAGTTCACTGGGGCAGGGCAAACTATTGTACTTCTTAGTAGGACTCCTTGAGTAGCAGGACCTAATTCTCAGGCTGGCAACTTCAAGTGTTTGCGACACAGATTATAATAGGAAGCAGCTAGCTGGCAACACCTTCTGATTTCTCATCAAATAAATGGAAAATATTAAACACAATGTCATACGTTTCTGCTAGAGCTAAAAATACTAAGGAACATACACCTCTTCTGCCATCTGAGCTATCTGTCTGGTAGCCTTTGATCATGTACACAGAGCAAAACAAACAGAAAACAATCTTTATTAGGCATACAAATAGTTGACTAATGTGATATACAAAACAATTTGGTTTTGCATATCAATCTTATAAACTGTTAAGGTATGAATTACTCAATTGAACAAAAAGTTTTATAATAAATTTAAAATTTGAAGATCATGAAAGGTTGGATAGAACTGTCTCTGCATATGAAATTTCTTAGGCTATAGGAGTAATTTTTTTTAAATGTTGAGTCCTTGTTCAGCACTGAAGTTGGGAGAGCTGTTCTTGGGCACAGAAGTGATTTTTGAATTTTCTCTTGAAATCTTGCGCTCCAAAACTTTTCCTGTGACATCATTATAACATCAAACTCCACTGGCAAAGCATTTGGGAGGATTAAGGTCTTCTGATAAATAGAATAACACAAAGGAAACCTCAATAATTTCCACTTGGAAGCTCTTTTGCAGAAAGCATAGATGTGGGCATGGTTCATTAAGCCAGCATATCTTTTCCTCTGTCTTCTGCATCACTATTTCAATGGTCAAGTTATATGGTGCAGACCTCAGCAATAAATGTTTTGCTCAGAGTTATTCAAGCATGTAGCAGAGAGAACGTGCAAAAACTCAGCTCAGAGAAATTTGATTTAAGGTCTTGATTTCCTTATTCTAGGAGAAAACTCTCTGGTGAGCAGTAAGAACTGGCAGTTTTAGAAGACATGTGAGCAGGCAGAGGTTGGGGCGTCAGACTCAAAGACTGTTAGGACTTGATCAGAATTTAGAAACATGTGAGAACCTGCTCAGGGTGAAGGAGACAATACTGATCCCTAAGGGACCACAGGGTAGATACCTGTTTGTGATTTATGGTTTATATCTGCCTGGGAAAGTGCTTGTGTGTTGCCCTAACCCTAACCAGCAAAACGGCTCCCCATGAGGCTTTGCATTACTGTAAATTGATGTAACGTATGGTGGCACTACATAACCCCTTTTCTTCTGATAATCACTTTCCCCTTTATGGTGAAAGAACCTTCTCATGGGCTGTTTCTGACATGAAGAAGGCCACTCACATTGATTTCCAGGCCAAAAGTATCTTTCTCCTCTCCTGGACCACTTTGTCCCTCACCTGATAGATTTCTGTTTTAACCTGCAGTTGTATTTATCTCTACAGAACATACTGGGAGACGGTTCACGTAATGACACTTTAAGCTAGATGAAGTTGGCTGCTGCATGTTAAACACAGCCAAGACCATGCCAGATGCCTTTAAGAACATCACATGATGTTTAGTGGATAAACGGGTAGCTGATCTCAGCCACATGAAGCAACACAATCTCCATGACCTCAGAGCCCTCGTGTCACCAAATGTCACAGCGTACAACATGATTAAATACATGCAGCAGCCAACACACAACTCTTAATAAAGGTAAAAAGAAAGCACCCGCTCTTTTCAGTATATGGAATCTGTCTCACAGGGCCATGTTTAAAAGATCTGATGCTTCATCAGTCTTTGCAAATACATTGATTCCAGCCTGCCCGGAATTAAATATCAGGGAAAATGTCCTCGTACCACTGCACTGGGAATATCACAAGCTGTAATTAGTTAATGGTCCTAATGTTTCAAGTCTCTTTGGATGAATAATTTCCTTGTTGAAAATTGAAACTTCATATTAACCAAATTATTCCTATTTGGCTGAGGATTTTTTTTTGAAAAAAGAACAAAAATGTTTATTTTTATATGCACAGAAGGCATCAAATTTTTAGTTTGATGGGAACAACCCTCACTGTGCTTAACTTAAACCCAAATAAAAGTAAAGCAAATAACATGAAACAAATTATTCATTTTCTGGGTAAACAAAATATTGTACTTCACCAGACAGCTTGTGAAGAAAAACAATGTCTGGGATCAAGCAAAGGAATATTTTGATTAGATTTTTTTGGTATGGTTACCATAAAAAAAAATGCTCACAAAGCTGTGGGTGCTGGATCTTTAGAGGATGTTTCTGGAGGACAGGGGCTCTCCCTCATCTCCTTAGCCAGTGTGTCAGTACAAGTTGCCTGTGTTGGGCTCACCATGGGTGTTGAACAGCTGAAAGACTGCCTCATAGTGAAGTTAAACCTTTGCAGCCTTGCAGGTCCTTAACAAGTGCAGAGATCAGCAACTAGATTCATGTCAATTTAGTTTTCCAGCCTCAGCTACTAATACAGACTTCCTTTACAGTCAGTGGAGGGAGGGAAGAAACATTTCCAAGCGAAGATTTATCTCAACCCAAGACAAGTACCTAAAAGAGATTGGATCCTTCTTGGACATCCCTTTCTGCATCTACTATGTAAGGTGCTGGGACACATCTTTTGGATGGGTAGAAATGCCTGAGATGAATTTCATCTTTACGTATTACTCCTTATGCCATGGAAATTCTGTGCCAGATATTCCTCCTCATTATTTCTACACTAAGAAAGAACACCATTAGCAACCTGACATTTTCACTGAGAGGATCTGGTTCTCTTTTTACTCACACAGATATAGAAAAAAAGTGCATCTTCATTACAGCCAACAGATTTTATCTACTGTAAAGCTGGTGGAAGACATGGGAGGTCTTTTATGTTCTCTGCACACATGGTATGAAGAGTGAGCACAGCCTTGAAGGTGTTAAGCACAAAAGGCGATTCATCCAGATACCTGTGCAGGCTACAGCAAATAATTGTTTCCAGCCAACACTTGAATTCATTTTGCGTATGGAAAGATTTGGGGTCATGTAGAAGAATGAAGGCAGTGGGTTGATTACCATTGATGATATGCAGCTGTGGCCTTGCCTCGAGGGCAGTGGGTTGGTTGACATGGATGATGTGCAGCTGTAGCTCGTTCGCTAAGTAGTTAAATAGCCCTGAGGACGGGAGTGCAGTTTTGGATGGGGAGGAGCAGTGTGGTTTGGCCTCTGGAGGAAGGAGAAACACTGTGTACAGTAGAATCTGGCTGAGGGTAAAAACCTTGTTGCAGCCTACTAGCCTGCTTGTGCTGTGACAATTGGCGCTCTGTGCGAGGCGAGCTGAGTTGGACTCCAACTACAACAGAGTCAGTGGTGGGTTTTGTTCTCATTTCTTGCCATACACTGCATGGTATATGCAGTGCAATTACATCATTTTCTGACACCATATGGCCTAGTATTTTTTTTTTTTCCCAACAAGAAGCTGAGGTTCTTGCTTTAAGCAAATGGTTGAGAAGAAAACAAGAGGGTGCTGTACCACTCCGTAAGCTTTTCAACCTGTTAGCATGAGATGGAGAAAAGTTATAGAATGTCTTCTACAGCATCTTGCCCTTAACAAGTGATGATGGTGAATATGTATGCCACAAAAGTCGTGGCAATTCAACCATTTTGTTCCCTTACTGTGAGGAGTGTAGTGAAATGAATGAGTGAAACTGCTCTGCCTTTGTGAGGGAATAGCCTGCCTGCACAGCCAAGAAAACACCAATGCCAAGGTGAAAGCCAGCAGTCCACCAAGTCAGGATGGGTAAGCTGTATCTTGTTTCATTGCTTTTCTCTCCCTACTCATCCTTTTATTTTGTTTGCTCTTTGGGAGCAGAAGCTATTCCTGGCTGTGTGTCTGCATGGGGCATTAATGGGCTCGTGTCTGTTGGTTTTTTTTTGTTACAACAGATAGACCTCAGTGAACAACAAAAATAATAATAATGCAGGGCAGAAATGGAAAATGATAGCCTTTTAGGACTGCATCACTGAAGGCTCAAAGCTTTCATTTCTTGAGGACCCACCTTGCAGTCCTATCCTTCAAATGGTTACTCAGCTGTGCATCACAGGGGTTTTGTGCAATGATTAAGAGCTGAGGTGTACACCAGGCTAGTTACACTGTTGGTTGTGGTCCATTGATGACTTAAATTTGCAACTTATTAGAGAGTTTATTGGATTGCCAACCCAAGCATTTCTTAGAATAAACAGTTTTCCCTTAATTTTGCTGAACCTTCACATGCTTAGAATATGATGGTTAAAGGCAATACAATTTCAGCATGTTAAATATAAGCTTTGGATGTTCAGTTAAGCAGAACTAATCTAGTTTTAAAGTGGAAGGCTTTCCTCTAACACATGGAGTTTGCTGAGGAAATCAGTCCTTAGTCCAGCTTGGAAGCAGAGGGAGCATGACGGATTTGGTGGTAGTGCAACACCCAGATGATGCTGGGGACCTTGGCACCTGGGCTGTGTCTGCGGACAACACCTCTTCCCACAGCAGCTCCTCTGCAGCACCATTTGGGTTGGCACAAGGGAAGAAGCCAAGTGTTTCTGCTCCTCCTGCATCTGAGACTCAGTTTTAACCTGGACTGGGTTCAAACTTTGTTGGAAAGAACAAATCTGGGATTGGTTGTAAACCTGTGAAGTCTTCTGGGTATGGGATCTGATTTCTAGCTGAGCAATAGGAAGTGAATTCTGATCCCATCTGCATATCTACAGCTTTCTGTGGTTCAGGAAGAAGTCTGGTCTTATTATAGAGAAGACTGAAAAATGGAGTTTCCCTGGAGGAATTCTGATATTTAGACACTTGTTTTCATTACAAATTGGGATGAAAAATTAAAAGAGCAAAACTTTCAGAAACAAAAGCTTCAAACACGTATTGATCTATAAATGTCAAGTTGCATTGTTTCAGCATGTTTTATTCTATGATGTTTTAACTGTCTCTCACAGAATTTAGCATATTGACACTTAGGGATTAGGTTATTGGTAACCCCTGCACCTGTTTTGTCACGATAACTTTTTGTGGTGTAAGTCCATACTCCAGTTATGCAGGGCTGGATCTCAGTGCCTCGTGGGGCTTACAGTCCAGTGAGGGCAAATAACCTGCAATGAATACGGAAAAGTCATGGGGATTGCTCGGATTACTCAGATGCAGAGTTTTAGGTTGACTTGTTCAGATCAAACATTAGCCTTAACTTTTAAATTATTTTATATAAAGATTTTTTCTCCAGAAAATTTAGACTAGGATGGAACAGATTTTTCTGAGGTAAAACCTTCAACAGGCTTTGTGGCTAATGTTGAGAATTCTTATACCTTTGCTCTGCAGTTACTGCATTTTCTTCAGTGCTGTTTCACATATCTATTTATTTTGTGTTTGTACAAGAAGTGAAATAATGTAGTCACTAAGCTGCCAAGATTTTTTTTCTAATTGGGATGCTGTGAACTGATCTTTCACATTTTGAAACGGATGTGGGTATAATTTTTGCTTTAAGCCCACCTTAGTCTTGCGACTTCCCTCCTTTTTAATCTATCTGTCAGATTTACAGTGGATATTGATATCAGCATTCATAACAGACTTTTGGAGCTACTATAATCATGACAAGGCTTGCAAGGGCAGGCCTTAACTTCTGGTAAGCTAGCTGATACAACTAGAGAAGCAGAGAAGCTTTCAGCCCCCTCACCCACCAAGGCATGTTTTGTTTTTCAGCTTAATCAGTGGGTCTAATAAGATAATTTCTTTCCCTCTTTTCCTTCTGCAAGAAACCTGCATAAGGACAGCAGGGCTTGGTTTGTAGCCCATCTAGTAAGATGTCAGATGCCATCCTGACTCATTGCAGGCTGTATAGCATTTGATATATTCCATAATGATATAGATCATTATGGAAGTGGAAGATCTAGGATATTTCCTTCTGTTGTCCTAGAATAAAAATGGCATCAACGAAATAAAATCTCTCTCTAAACAAGATTATCTTCTGGGTCAGTTATCTATAGTTCCTACCCCACTTTTGTCTTGTTTCCAGAAAAAATATCTGCCCTGATGGCTTAGGCTTGTCTCAGCAGATTTCCAGGGGGGTGAGGATACCAAGCTTTCACGTTTTCCAGGGAGGCAGGGACCTGAGCATAAGAAGAGGGTCTGCAGAGCTCATCCATGTTGAATGCTGAAGGATCTATGCAGGAGAAAGGCAGCACAAGTGTTTTGAGGTGCTTGTCCCTTGGCAGGCATCTTGGGTCCTCCCTGGGGCCATCTGGGAGCAGTGGGAGTCTCACACTTAGGAGTGCCTGCTTTCCACTGCTGCTGCAGGTGGCATGAACTGGCCTCTCCCCGTCCACTGTTCAGACACCCTCTGGGACCAGCAGGCTGAGATATGTAAATATTGGACAGATAATGTGCAGAGAGAGGAATCCTGCCCTTTCAACAAAAATCAAGCCAGGCCCAAGCTTTCTCTCTGACGAAGGAAACATTGCTCCCCTGTGCCTTTCGCCAAACAGAGGGTTTGCCCTGAGCCTGGTGGTATTCGTGACCCCTCTTTGGGGTGCCAGGATTTGGGCACTGTGCTGTGGCCAAGGCTGAATCGTCACTCCTGGCTCTGCTTCTGCATCTTGATGCTCTGTGCTTGCTGTCACATTGTAAAGTACGTTTCTTATTCGGAGTTAAAACTCCTGAGTACAAGTGATCTGTTTTTATTGATTTGAAAAGGCTGAACTTTAAATAGCTGTTATTTAAAGTGCTGGAATATTAATATTAGATTAGAAAGATGTCCCTGACTTGTTGTCCTGAACATCAGAAAAAACATGTATCAAACAATTCTGCTCTTCCAGGATCATTTGTGACTGTATTGTCCTGCAATAATATATTAACACTGTGGTTAGGGTTCCTTTTGCTGGGCTAGACAAGACTAGAGAGGATGATCCAATCATTCATCCCAGCTCCCCTCAACCTCAGGAAACCATAGAACAAAGACTGAAGTCAGAAGCGCCCACAAGAGCAAACACCCTGTGTCTTAAGCCTAACACAGTCCAGAAAATGCTTGTCAGCACTTCATGACACACTTAAGACCTTTTGGAAACATTAGACCACAACTGTCAAAAAGTCCTCTGCATCACAGAAGAGAGCAGGAAACATCATAAACCGCTGGTATGTGTTTAGTATTATCACCTTTTTTCTGGTCCAGTAAGTGCACATATATATGCAATATATCTACATGTGCGTCACATGGATATGTACGTTTGATTTACACGCATGCATACTCACATACCTTTTTAGCTGCTCTCACTTTTCAGTTATTTTTTTAGTCAGTAAACTTTCTGATGGTAGGAATGTGGCTTTTAGGTTTTATTGTGAAATGTTCTTAAACTGTTCCAAATCTCCATTTTCCACTGTCCCCCAGTTCAGATGTTCCCTTCTGGCTCATTTGGCACATAACAGTTTTCAGTGCAGAGCGATTTATTATACTACTTTTTAAAGCAGCAGGTAGATAGAGTCCTGGTTTGGGTTGTGTATTTTCTCTGCATATGGCAAATGTGATCAAATTAGAGTTACTGCACTGTGTCACTAGCTAACTTCCAGCTGCTTGAGGGGTTTGTCTTTAGATGTTGCAATGAGGTTTTATATTTGCGTCTCATAGATGCAACCCCTTTCAAATTTTCCTTTTTGCACAACATATTATTCTGCTCACCAGATAGTAACTGTTCCAGCAGTCACCGTATCTCATGCAAACTCTTTCTAAATGTCATCGGTGACTGTAATGATCAAATGAAAGTAAATTGTGCTACAGAAGGACTTAGCAATTAAAAACCCACGACAACAAACACCTCCCAGCCAAGCAGAACTGCAAACAACTCATTATAATTATTCCAGTCTGTTTGAACCTGCCTTTTGCTTGCACACTCAGAGCTGCAAGGCACTTCTTCTCCATCAGGGCTGAATCACTCTTTTTGCTGACTTCTTATAATACAGTGTAGATAAGAGCTCTTCAGTGGTAATTTGCTTGAGTTCTTAATAAGGAGAGATTTTAGAAAGCACAGACTAGTGTATGCAATAAGCTAAATGTATCCATATCTGTAAGCAAGCAGTTCAGAGTGCTATTTCTTTCTCCCTTTCCCTTCCTTGTGCTTTAGAAACAATTAAAAACAATTAAAGGGTTTGGGTGCATTTTTTTCTCTTGGTTATTTAAGCTGCATGCCCATACACTTTGCAAGCTGCTGTTCTCACAGCTGTTCTCCAGGATTTGTGGTTGTGAACCAGGTGGTACTGCAAGAGTCCAAGGCTGCATGTCGTGCAGTGCTGCTGCTCTGAGGGACCCCAGTGGCTGACTGAGGTCCAGGCAGAGTACCCCAAGTGATTTGTAGTTGTTATAACATGTTTGACATGCAATTTATGTTTGAAGGGTGCAGGTAGGTGAATTAATATTCAGTGTACTGGAGTGCTGCTCTCAGCCTGAGCAATGGCTTTCCAGAGATACCAACAGAAGCTGCTCAAGGGGGGAGCTCATGGATGAGTTTAAGGCTGGGTTAGAGAAAGGGATACTTTGCCCTCAAAGATAATGAGTAAAGTGATACCACAGTCAGAACCTCCTTTCCAGGGTTGTAAGATAGTTCAGATACCAAGGGACTTGTAAAAAGCGAAAGGGGTGCTTGAGGGCAACATCTTGGCTCCATTGTGTTATTCACAAAGTATCAGAAATCAGTGGTGTTACACCATGACAACAAAATGGGAAGGTGTTGCACCCTGTGTTGCTGAGATATGGTGGGGACATGTCTGCAGTCTGCTTTGTGAACAGCACAAAAGGCAGTTTGACACTGATCTTTACAACAAATCATAGCCAGCAATAAAAATATTTGGGGGAGATCTTGAATGGAGGCTACCAAATGATGGCAGTTAGGACACACTGAGCAGAAACTTGGATGTTCATGAAGTGGTCTGCACACCCATTTTAACAGGGACAATGGGGAAGAACGGTTTAGGTTGTGCACTTTCATGGCTGGGCTGAGGTGAGCCAAAGAGAAAGATGGGCTGGTTTTACAATGAACTGTGCAGTAGCTAATGTGCATCCACTTCTTTGGAGACTGCAGGGGAAATTCATCAGAAGGCCAGATAGGATCTATGCACCAATTATATCCCACTCAAACCTTTGTGCACAGGAATGAATTTCACCTTGTCTGACCCATGAAGATGTGTGACTACTTATCTCCCTTTCCTTAAGACTTCATTTTTACAGTTTCAAATAGCTAGATTTTTCTTTTTCAATAGTAACTTTCCTTGATGTACATCTGTTTCCAGTTTAATACTTACCACTAACTCAATGTGAATGGCAGACATGTCTTTTGTCTGCAGTTTAACATGGAGGCAACTGAATCATTCACTTGTACAGAGTGAAATCCCTTTCTTCTCCAGTCTTCTGCAACTGAGGTACTGTTTGCAAAATGGTTTGAAGATTAAAAGTACAACAGTATATAAATATTAAGTATTTTATATCTTCATCATCGATGCTTTTAAAATTAACATGAAAAAATCCTATGAATACCCAAATGCCCAGTAAAATGCCTATCCTTCTAATCTTAATGCTTTATTTTAATCTATGAATCTTCTTAATCCTTGAAATTAATTACCATGATTAAAAATGGGAGATGTGTTTTCCCAGAACAATCAAATTGTTCTGTTGCAAATTTTCATATTTATTTCACATCTTTATTTTAATTTCTTTTGATATTAAAACACACACACTCTCACATTCCTGGATATAACACCTTCTCTCTCTTTGGAGTAAGGAGGAGTCTTATTTTGCTACTTGCTCACTACAGCCAAAGGTGACCCCATACAGTGGTAACCTCAGAAGGAGAAGGGGGCTTACCTTGTCTGCCTCAGGGTCTCCTGTATGGGCAAAGGCCACAACTGTTGGCTTGTCAGCCAGAGCTCCAGAGACTGCCTTCATTCATCCACCCATCCAAAAGGACTGACTTACAAAAAGGACGCCTTCAACAGACAGGGTATGTTCACACTGCCGTCTGTGTGCCAGTGGAAGGCAGTCATTAGTTACAGCAAGACTTATAAAAATGGCAATTTAAGTGTAGCCCAAAGTTCTGTTTCTTTTAGTTCTTGTGAACTGTCTGATTTCTACTCCAGTGTTAAGAGAACCAAATGTGAGAGTACTTTTATTGTATTGGGGAAGCAAAATGGAACAAAGACTGATACTTTAGTGCCTTACTGGCGAACAGGGGCAACGCACGTATTTCCTGACAATCAAAGCAAGAGGAAATTCTCCCTGTGGTTGGGTTGTGATCCAGCCTTCTCCAGATATTGCTGATACTTGGATCCAGGTTTGTGTCTCATTTCTGTTCAGTGCCTACTGCAGTTTTGCACACCTGAGCCCTATTCCCTATTAACTGTTCACAAAGAGAAGAGGGAAAGTATCCAAGTTCTTACACTGTCCAGATTTCCTGACCAGAACCAGTGGGAGAGAAAGGGAGAGAAAACTATTTTAAAATATTAGTGTCAGTATGTGTCAAAGAGCCTCTACATGCAGCACTCACAACATGAGGCTTTAAGGAAGTCAATTGAATGGTTCCCTGGGAAGATCTTGCTTTGATATAACACAGTTTCTTTTGTTCCAAAAATGGCAAGAAGAAAGGGGACAAAATGTGTGAGCTGAAAAGGAAGAGAGACTGAAATGGAGTCACATCACAGGTGCTGAAAATGGAACTTCTATTGTAGATCACAACAATACAGAATTTCTAATGCAGAAAGGATTTGAGAATAGAAAAGAAGTCATCCAGTGTGCAAGGAAGGCACAAGAAGATACGTCTTTTATTGCCCTTTAATTTTTTTCTGCCCCTCTCATCAGAACAAAGAGGAAGGTCAGGCATGAGATGTGGAGATTATTTTGGCAATACAGACACTATTGTAGTGATATATGACAGACAAAGCAGGCAGATCATCCACATGGAAACATCACAGAACAGATTGTTGGTCCAGAAAATGGCCACTTGGCTGTGGAAAGAGGTGCGGGGGTGAGGGGCAGGGGAAAAAAGCAATCTAGTTTAGCCTAAAATGGGAAGAGAACCAGTCTTGTGAAGAAACAAGAGCTGAAATGGGGGAAGCCTGCAAAGTGGTTAAGGTGAAGGGACGCTGAGAGTGTGGAGTCACAAAGCCAAATAGGATGGGGACAGCTGGTTTTCTGAGGGTTACACACACACAAAGTCTTTAAAAAGAATCAAATAGCTGTATGTTTGTGGTCTGGGGGATCTGGGCTGGAGGCTCAGCGCGGCTGGGAAATGGTTGGTTTGTTCTTAAAGAGTCATTGAAAGAATGAAAATTCCCTTCAATCTACAACTTGCAATCAATTTATTTTTTTCCCCCAAATGGATAGTAGCAAATCTTGGATACTGACTGAAAATGCATGGTTTTGAACTTAAAAAATAATTTAAATTTGAATTCCACGTTGAGGAAATCCTGATTTTCTTCTCAATATTAGTTACCAACTGCAAGTGACGTAGAACAAAGGCTTTCCACAAATGCCCTGCCTCTGGATTGTGATAAGACTACTGAGTTTCTTTGGCCATGGCCTTCTCTGTCATAGCACTGGCCAAAGGCCGGGGAGGAGCTGGTTGGCACAGAGGATGGTATGTGAGGGTGGGTGTGGCTTGAGAAATGCAGTCTGGTGAAATGTTGGAGTGCCCACCAGGAGCAGGGTGGAGCCCTGGCATGTAGGAGTGCTGTTGAGTGTCCCCGTGTGTCAATGGAGGTCTCCAAACCCCATGCTCTCAAGGGAGGCTGGGCAAAACAAGAAAAAAAGGTCCATGTGGCCAACACATGGGGAGGGATCTACTCCTCCAAGTGTCCAGCAAATAACGTGGTGCCAAGGGATGTCAAGGGTTGGTGAAGGAAGGGAGTCCATGCAGCCATGGCAATTTTCTTTTTAGTTATGGAGAGGGAAGAAAGAGTGGGAGTAATCTGACATTTCCACATTTTCCAAAGTAGAAAGTTCCAGGTTACCCTCAAAGTGACAGAGCTAGTGATCACAAAATTGCATCTTGACCTCCCTGCCTGCCTGGCACTGCAGAGGGAGGATTAGCTGTAAGATCTGATGCCGTGGTCAGTGACTGTACTCACTTTATTGCTTCGCCTATTTCCTACTGTGGCTGTGGAAAGTAGAGAAAAGCTTTTATGTAATGAAAGTTAGCCCAGGAAAAGGATCTGATCTGATGAGATTCCCCAGAAGACCATACCAGCTCTAATTCCTTGAGTTTAACTTTCTACTTCCAGAGGATTTGCCAAGGAAGGAATTTAATTTTTTTCCCTAGACAAATGTATTAATATTTAATAAAAAGCAAAGCCAGATGACACTTCTAGAGAAAATAAAGAATTTACATAAACCTTTTGCTGTATTTGAACAGAACAAGATAAATTGAGGCGGTTTAACTGGGATATTTTTTCTATTCTAGAAAATAATAAAATACCCAAAAGGCTTCAACTTCAGAAAATGTTTTTTTGTGTTACTCCATATCAAGTCATCTTGGGATTTAAAGAATGTATTATACCCTCTTCCCCACTAATTTGTCTCCTGATTCTGTCTTGTCTTCCTAGCCTGTGCTTGCCCCCAGTACCAGGCACTGGGAGAGATGGCTTACCAAGAAAGCGCTGAGTCGAGGGAGGTTTTTCTATCTCGTACTGTCTCCTCATACCCTGCCTGTGTGACCGAGGCTAAGGCCTTTTATTTAGCCATTTCTCAGCATTTTCCTTCATGAATGTTTGTTTTCACCCCCTTTTACAAGAGACTCCCTCAGACCTGTGTCATCTTTTTCAGCTTGTCGGGAGTCTAGAAGTTTATATGGATTATTTTTAAAATAAAAGTTTACTGTCAGGGAAGCAAAAATGAACTGTGAATCTTTCAGCAGGTATGTAGGTGTAGAGGAATGAAGGCAGGGGGTTGATTGACATTGATAATGTGCAGCTGTGGCCTTGCTT
The DNA here is from genome assembly GCF_023634155.1 of Falco peregrinus. Classification (NCBI taxonomy): domain Eukaryota; kingdom Metazoa; phylum Chordata; class Aves; order Falconiformes; family Falconidae; genus Falco; species Falco peregrinus. The sequence goes on along the minus strand of NC_073721.1, from coordinate 32,835,934 downwards.
CGTGGGCAGTGGGTGGATTAACATGGATGATGTGCAGCTGTGGCTTGTTCTGCTAAGTGGTTAAATAGCCCTGAAGAGTCTGGATGGAGGGGGAGCAGGATGGTCTGGCCTCTGGAGGAAGGAGAAACAGTATGGGCAGTGGAATCTGATGGTAAAAGCCTTGTTACAGCTTGCTAGCTTGCCTGCGTGGCAACAACTGGTGCCCTGTGTGAGGTGGTGATGGCAGTGCCCGGTGTAGCTGGGACAGGCGGGGAGAGCCTGTGATTCACTGGGAAAGGCGAGCTGTTGGGGACAAGGAGAAGGGAACCTGACCACTGTTAACTCAGCGTCTTGTCTGCCTGATGCCAAGCTCACTTCCCTTCCCTTTGGTTTTCCCTCAACAGCCTGTCAGTTATGATCTTCATCTGGATGCTGGGGCATGCAGATTTCACCACAACAATTGACAGGGACCACAAAAGTCATGGGTGCCACAATACAGCATCTCCAGCTTGGTACACTGAAGAAAGGTTTGACTTTAGAGTGACCCCACACTAACCCATTTCACTGCTTTTCTCTTCCCTCCACTTGTACGTATCCCCTAGAGGTGAGAGCATCAGTAAAAGACTGCTCAGCTAGAGATCACTTCCCTCCCTGCTCACCGTTTTCCTTGAAAGACTGCACAGAGACGTTTGCTAACTCTATTTTAGAAGGATATATCAAGTCTTCGATGAGGACCCTGCACAGTCTTTTTCAGTATCACTTCACTCTCCATTGCCAAGCTTTTAAACAAAAATAAACCAAGATAATGTCAATAAATCATCTTTCCTCCTTTTCAGCTCAGCACCAGTGGAAGACTGTGGTAAGTTATCATGTTTTTAACTATGAACCTGTCTGGCTCTTCGTCATTTATCTTGCGTCTCCCACTCTGGTCTGGCTCAAGGCTGAACATTAGCAAATGATGAATGCGGGGCTGTCTCTCCTGGTTTGTACTGGCATTATTAACCCGTATTCTCATGAATATTTCATACCATTATACATTATTCATGAGTTGCTGGAGTTGTGGCAATTGACTCTCGGGTTAGCTGCCCTGTGTGTGGGAGCAGGACAGAAATGTTTGCTATTGACAGGTAATCCCTGTTTTGCATTCTCAGGGATTTTCCTTACCCCTGTGATTCTAAGTATTGTAAAGCAGATTAGTTAGTGTAAATTGGCTATTTGACATGTATTTACACCAGTATCTGTCCTAATGATGTTTTTTCAGGTGGCTATTGTATTGTATTTTGATTTATTGTGATTCTAAGAACCCCAAGAACCAACGGTGTAATGCAACAACTCTGTGGCTGTAACACCTAGACAGCTTTCTGTTGATTAAATAACGATCTATTATTTTTCCTTTGTTCCCTTATAGTTCTATTATTTTCTTATTTTTTCAGTTTGTATTCTTTTTTCCCCTTGATACCTCACCTCAGAAAACAGCTGTTACATACAGTCAGCAGCAACAGAAAAAGACAGATCTTGTATTCCTCCCAGACATGGCCCAGCTTGCATGAGACAAACCTCTGGAGGTTCAGAGTTCACTAACTGGGCAGTCAGAGCTGGACTCTGGAGGTGCGATAGTTTCTTACTGTGTGTGTAGGAGGCGAGGTATTCAAATTCGGTCTGGAAGTGAGTGAAGGGCCACCTTTGCATCATACTGTGTTTTACTGTCTGTTTAGGCGTATGTGTCACTGAGCAATAGCTTTATACCTGATGTTTCTGGAGGAAACCCCTCACTGAGAAGCAGCTCATAGCGAGTGCATAGGCTGGGGTCTTCCTGGGAAACCGAGCACTTCTCTGCTGATCTCCTGACCATGAGGCAGGCTTCATTTTCAGATTGATATATGTGTCATTCATATCTATAGTGATAAGTGAGTGTAAGGACTTGAGAAATGTTGACAGTTGTTGCTTGTCTGTGGGCTTTAGGCTTTCTCGTCTTCTCTTGCTGTGTGGTTGCTGGAGTGGATGACTGATGACTGTGGCAGATCTCCAAACAAACAACAGGCACAGATTTCAGGTTGCTTATTTCAAGGACTATACCCTGCGTTTTGTTCCTTTGGGGGCGAAAAAAAATAAAATTGTGAACAATTTTGACCCTCTTTAGGCCAAGAAATTCTCCAGAACTTGTCCTGTTTCTTCCCTTGAGCTCCTGTACTATGCTAGAACAAGGTCCATAACACCACTGTCTTCAACCTGCAGAACAGCGTGATTTTGTGCTTCTAAAAGATAACACTTAGACACCCTGGCAGAAACTAAGGGAAGGGCCATAAATCTGTGCTGCTAGCACCAGTCTAAGTAGATATGGCAGAAAAATGATGAGTTGGGAAGCATAAGTACTGAGAAATGGAAAGATGTTCTAGTATCCCTGGTCATATGCAGCAGAGGTGGCTGCACTTCTGTTGTCAAGGAAATACAACCCCAAAATGGATTATGTTGCCTGTAACTGTTTGCATATGTACAAGATCATAACAAAGAGATCATCTCCAGGAAAGCTCAGGGTCATGGCTGGAGGAGCTGCATTTTTCTGCAGAACATCTGCAGATCCCCCTACAGTGACGATTACCAACCTGTGTGTCATGTAACAGGGGGCTAAATATAGCTGGGACTAGAGACCCTGTAGGTAGATGGCTAATGAGGTGCTAACTGGGTAAGAAAAAAGAGAAAGAGGGAAATTAGTAGAGGGGCTTGTGTATCTGGTTCAGAAAAGCTCTGAAGTGTGGAGTCATACAGGGTATTCTTGGCTTCAGCATGTATTCCTTCCTTCTCACCTGCAAAGGAGATGAATCTTTCCTGTGACTCAGCTGGAAACCTCATTGTCCAGCATGACCGCTCTGCTGGTGTGTAGACATGGAGCTCACGTACCATTTCATCTTGCTGCAGCTTAGCTGCTGCCAGCTCTGCCTGTGTGGAGGAACAGAGCAGCTGATGGGGTGAGTGTCTGGCAGGAGCCCCTGAGACCTCACTGGTCCTGTGCTTGAAGTTAACTTATGATTGGCTTGCTTACAGATGCCCTCTCCAGGGGTCCTGGTGTCCTCCTGACTTTGGGCTTTAGTGAAGGATGAAGTCTCACATGTAGGAAGGGAAGGGCAGGAGGGATCCAGGGGTCAGGAGTGTCAGCGCAGAAGCTTTTGGAGCTGTGGTCACATGCCTAAAAGGCATCAGAGGTAAGCTATAATATTCTGTCCCACCCCGGACAAATTATTTAACCTTCCTATTATTAATTTGACTGCCATGGCTGCTGAACATTGACATTTGTTAATGACAGCCAAGTCTAGGGGCTCCCAAAGGAAGGTGGTGTAAATGGTTTGAGTCTACATGAAAATCTGTCCACTGTCACCTTTTCTCTGCCGTCAAAAGGCTCACACACTGGCAGCTGGGCAAGAGATAATCTCATTATCTGATTATTCCCGTTGCAGGAAAGGCCACAGATCCTTGCTTCTGACCAGTGGATGGTATCCCAGTCTCCAAATTGCCCAGTGACTCAGTTAGTTATGGGAACCCACAATACCCCATTGCTCTGTAACAAGCCTCTTCCCTCTTTCAGCTCTGATGTGAAATGTTCTTCTTGCATCCCTAGCTTGCCAAGACACTAGGGAATTACACACGTTTGAACAAGCCCCACTCATTTCCTTCCTTCTTTTTTCCCATGTTGTCTTTTGAAAATGGTCTTTATGGAAATATTTCACTTGAACATCATCAATTTTTATATTAAGACATTATAAACTGTATGCTAGTGGCCCTCACTTTCTCAATATTATTTAATTTTCTTTGATATGTTTGATTTATTTCAAATATAACTATGGACTAAAACCTAGCAATTTAGATTTCAGGAACAGCATTGATTCAGACTTTTCATACGCCATAAATCAGTTCCTGCAGTTTAGTTTCCCTTTCTTTGAAACAGAGACCATGTTACAGCCCTGGTTGTTGCAAGGTGGGCAGTAAGATTATGGTAATCAGTGATCATTCTTTGATTGAATGTGGATGCCCAGACACATGCAAAACGCTAGTGTTCCGTATATTCCTGGTGTCTATAATTTCCACCCCCCTTTAAGGCTGAATGGCGCTGAGTTGCTGTTCAAAACACATTTAGATCCTCTGGGTAAGCAGGATTTTCAAGGTCTACAACCACGTGCAATGAAAGATGTGATAAATGCTGAAGTTGTTTCCCAAGTGAAATGAAGAAAACGAAAATTATACCAGTGCTGATGAAGGTGAGCGGCAAGCCTTAGATTTAAACAGGGAAAATGACAGCATTATCAGTCAGGTATCATGGCAACCAAGTAGCCTAGAATTTGCTGTCAACTTTCCAATCATATTGTCTCTTTACCTGGCATAACAAGGTGCATTTTCCTTTGGGAAATTTAGTCCCTTCTCCACTGGAGGTCATTCAAATGTTTAAGACCTGACTGAGCTCAGCAACTTGAAGAATTCAGATTGCTCCTGGATACCTGCACCTATATAGTTGTATAGGCAAAAAAGGAAAATAAAAACCAACCCAAAAAACACTAGACAGCTCTGTGAAAGCCAGGCAGAAAAATCACTGTTGTATAAGACACCCTGTTTGTTGTTGCTACATTTTGGTTGATATGAATTTCATGCTCAGTGTTATCCAGTGGCTGGAGTTAAAATACTGTAAATCCAGGTCGTCTCTAGAGACAGCACAGGCATTTTTTGCACAGTGAGCTGAACCAAGGATGCTAGCAAGACCAGAGGTCTACCATGGAAAGTCACCTTTGAATGACACGCTTCTCTTCTTGTAGACTCATACACTTGCTTATGTCTGCATTACAGTCTGGGATAAGAACTGCAATAGGCTTTAGAAGGATGGATTTAGTCAGGGACGACTTCTTTGTGGTGCATAAATGAGATTATGATGTAAAATAAATCAGTATCAGAATGAGAAAGTAGAAAGTCTGAGATCTGGAATACTTAATCCTTGACCTGTTGCTCAAATGACGGTGAGAGCAATCAGGCTACTCTGGAATCCTCTTACTGAGTGTGTGATGAACATGTAATATATTTCGAAATTATGAACTGGAGGGGATTTATTCAGACCTGGTTTTCTTTTCTGTCTGAGATAAGGACTAAGAACAACAGCTGCAAGATATAAATGTAAGACCATGGCTGATGCAGATGAGAGTACAACCTTTTCCTAGCAGATCCAGGAGAGAACTAATTGCTTCCTTCAAATCATATGTATACACAATGTGTGCAGTTTCTTTTATCATATAGGCATCAGCAATAGGCCAAGCTATGACAAAGGAAGTTCTTTGGTTTTCCTGATTGAAGGACTGTATCCAGCAGTATATAATACAACAACGTGATACTGTGCTGTTGCTTTTATGCAAAGCTTTTGAGCTTAACTGTATGGCCTACACATGACCTTTACTCTTTCATTTCTTTATTGAGTTTAAATCACAAATCTGAAAGCCTTTGCGTTTTAGTCAATTTCTTGCTTGCTTTTAAAACCAAATAGAGGATGGATTAAATACTGTTTGAAAACAAAAAGAAGTGTTTGATGTATGATTATTCAAAGAGTCACAGCAGGGTTTAAATCTGTGTTTATACTGGACACATTACTAGTCCAGAGGGAACCAAGCAGATTTTTCACCCTGCTGCTAAATTTCACTGAGTCTGAGAGTCACAGAATATCATTCAACCAGTATCATCCTAGGCTCATCTTTTCTCCAGCAAGACAGAGAACTGGGACAGGACTTTAGACCTAATTGCATGTCGCCATGGAGAGGTCTCTCACAGAAGCTCTCTGAAAGCCAAACTCTGATGATTAAAGTGGTAGGGTGTTTGGAGTAGTGGCTCTGTTTGATGGGATTGCAGTGTGGTTATCTACGCCTGGGACTTGGAGATGCTCATCACAGCATAATCATCTGTTTCCAAATCTCTCCAGGGCTACATATGTGTGACACAGAATTCAAGGCCCAGTTCAAGCAAAGCGGTTCTGCTTTTGCTGAATTTCAGTGTCAGCAACCTGTGCGTGTAGCCTGTGCTCAGCTGATCCTTTGTTTGGAAGTTACCAAATGTCACTGTATTTCTCCGGCACAGTGCTTCAGGTGCCTCTGAGTCTGTTTCTGGGTGTGCCTAGATGTACTTTAATGTGGGAAACAATGTATTTAATTCTCCTCCTACCTAAACGTGAATTTGTCTATGATCTGAGACCTTGCAGATGGTTTGAGGTCTGAGGATGGGACAACAAAAGCTGGAGGAGTTTGTTTATGCTGGGTCAGTGACAGAAAAGACTGTACTGGGAAGGATGCTGTTTGGAAAGGAGACAAACATTAATGACATGAGTGGTTGTCAGACAGTCCCTCAGGGCTATTTTAATTAGGGCACAGTGTCCCATAGCCTTGCACCTGTTGCAGTTCCACTTCTTCCTCCACAACTGCACTTTGGAGAGAGGTGTGTGTAGGGAAGAGGAGGATGGGAGCTTTGCTGGTTGTCTTCCATGTGAGGGAAATCCATAGCTGCTACTCAGCAGTGTTTAGCAGTCTTCTTAGGGCTGCTACAGTGACACAAAGAGGATTTACAGAGGAGCAGAATTCATTCCTTTTGGTCCCCCAGACTGTGTGAATCTGGCCTTTGGGTGTTATATCCTTCCATGGAGAAGATGCCCCTTAGTCTGCTTCTTGTTTGACTTTTTTTCCTCATCTTTATTTAAGATTCTTTTGTTATATGATATGTTTATTGCCAGAAGTTATGTAAAAGACGGTGAAAACGCTTCTACTTTAAACATAATTATCTCCAAGTCAGAACTAAGAAAAAGCATGCTGTCCTCTATATATGTGTTGCAGGTCATGTAAATCATGTTAAATGTGGGAATTAGATAGGGAATCTTGCAATACAATGTGCTATGTATAATTTGCTGTTTCAGACACACATATTCTCTTCAAAAGCGGAAAGCAAAGTATCTCTTCTCCCTGCCTCACTTCAAAGCCCTCCCCAAACGGCAATCTATTCAATGCTACAACACTTGCTAAAGACATTAGTCAGGTCGGTGCCTCAGTGAAATAAACTGAAAGCAGAGGAGACGACTTCTTGCTGGTATGAGAAATATTGGACTGACATAATTTAACAGCAGACATTACGGAACTAATTCCGCATCTCCCATTTTTTGACTGGTATAGCAAACTGGCAGCTGCCAGACATGGGAAATGATTTTCTAATGCGATTGCTGTGAACCATCCTGCGGTTGAGAGAGCTACTTTATTTTCTATTTTTTTTCAGAGACACCTTTTCTGCATTGGAAGATATGAAGTATAGGAAAGCCTTTGCCCTGAGTTTGTCTTGACTGATTGCCTTCTCTTTGTGACTGATTTTAACTGCAGTGAGCAAAGGATCATGCTTATACAGTTCAAGAAATCAGGCTGAATTGGCTGGTGAGGGAGACGGAGGATGGATACTCTTCATTTAGAATCTTGACTGTACCATCCCCTTCACAGACTTGTCACAGGGGAATGAAGGAGGGTAACAGAAAGCCTCCACACTTCTTGCAGGGAGGCTAGTAGATGGTATTTTAGCAGAGATTTATGCTATCAACTACATTTTTCCTTTGAACTCCTCAGAAACTCATACCAGGATTGCTAGCTTGTGCTGTTACTGCTGCTGCTGGCACATGGTAATTCCTAGGATGTCTACTCATGGCTGACAACCTTAACATGCTAGGTGCTGTACAAACACCAGCCTTCAGTGGGTGAGGTTATAATTAAATGCATTCCCACAGATCGTGAAATATAACCTGAAGAGATTTAAAGTGGGCCCTTCCGCCCTGAAATACAAGTCTGACTCATCTCGGCGCAAGAACTAAGCGGAGCTGAAAGCAGGCCTATGCCGAGGGGGTTGTGTGTTCCAACGGGATGGCTGTTAAGCTGCCGGTGCTTTCATCTCCCACAGAGATGCGTCAAACTCCTCCATCACACTGGTGGAAATCAAATCATGTCAGCTCAAAGAGAAGGAGGTGGGTATGCCTATTGCTGTCTCCATCCAGCTTCAGTTTCCATTTTGACTTCAGTGCCTTGCCATCTGCATGAAGCAGAAGGCTGTAATTTATCTCCCTGGTGACTAGAAATTCAGCTGCAGTTGTTCTTACCCTTGTTCTCCACATCCTTTTCATTTTCCTTCTGTCACTGCGGCCTCCCTCCCTTCATCCCACCCGGGGCCTCCCATGATTGCTGTTGAAGGAAGACAAACTGATATGCTCTTGCGTGGATGGGCTCTCCAAATTACTGCCAACACTCCCCTAAGTGTGTGTTCTCCCTGGTTTGGAGAGTCCTGTCTCCCCTTCCTCCTCCTCCACTGGGGAGAGGCCAGGAAGGTGGCAGAGGACCAAAGGTGGTTGTTTTGAGTCACAGTGGCTTATCCAGCCAGTAGTGGCTGAAGTGGGTGGTGTGGGATCTAGCAGTGACAACCTGCTGAAAACCTGGAGGTTTCTGTCCTAGAGGTCACTTTCAAGTAGCGATATCCCAGGTCCTGGGGCTGGGCAACCCTGGGGTCTCTTCTCATCCAACAGTGTGTTTGCTGTGCTGAGATCCCTGTTGGAAAGGCACGGGGATTTTGCTGCTGTTGTTACAATCAGGCCTTGATGGGCACTGACTGTCACAAATGCTATTGCTGTAGAGGCTGGTGCTTTAGCTCGTGGTGCCATGCTGTCTGTAATCAGGTTGGAGGTATTTTCTGCTGCCTCTGCAGTCTGACTTCCCCTTCCAGGAAGGGATGAGGATGAGTCAGTCTTTTTCTCTGCTGAATTTCAAAGAAGTCTGTATATTAGCTTGAAAAGGGTTCCCAAATTCGGAGAGCTCATGTTAGCTGAGCAGCATCCCCCCATTTGGGACAACCTCATTAATTTATGGGCTGCTAATTTCCATGGAAGTATCTTTCATGAACAAAATCTCCCCCAAGGTTCCTGCCTCTTTGTCAGCAAGCATCAGAAGCTTGTAGCGAGGCCTTGTATTACTAAGATTTCATTACTTACACTATACTCCGGAGCATTTATTAATGTACTGTAAAGCAAAAGGAATAATTAAAAATAAACTATGCTTGTCAAAGAAATAAAGTGCATCTTATGCTGCGTGATGCTGGCTTTTTTTGATAATTGCCCTTGTTCATTTTGCCATTAATTCAGGGAGTGAAAGAATTGCAGTGCGATCTGCAAGATGTTAGAACAGTTAATGATGCTTTTCTTTAATGAATAAGGAACAGCACCTTCATTTTCTGTAAGTGGAGAGCCAGTGACAGCACCCCTCAAGTCTTTTACGTCAGAGTTTTAATAGAACAACTGATTTCAAGAAAAGATTATGAAGCCACTGTACGCAGCCTACCTGTTTGAAATAGAAGCAGTACTAAAAACATTTAGTGATCTCTCTCCAGGTAGAACAGGTGCATTCTGTGGTAGGTTAACCTTTTTGCTTCTAAAATGGAAGCTTTTAAAACTGTCATTTGTAGCTCAAATTGCAGGTTCCTTCTTGGTAAAAAATCTTTTCTGCCGTTCTGGCAAGACAGTGACCAGTAGAATATAAGGACAAGGTTAAAAGCTGACATCTGGAGACAATATTCAGAGATGGTCACATGTTCCCCTGGCCCTAACACGACATCTTTAGAGCTGAGCCTGTACAGAAACAAGAAATGCATTTTAAATTCAATCAAGCTATTATTGTCTCAACCTGTGGAACAGAACTGCACTTGCTTATCTTCCCCTCGGTATCTTTGTCTGACAGGAATATAGGAAGAATTGCCTCCAATCCCATTAATGCACCCAGGCCCATTCAGTTGTATTGTTTTCCCAATGGAAAATTAGGGAAATAAAAAAAAAAAAAGTGCTTATGGAAATGCTGCCAATACATGCAGATGGAATTCAAGAAAAAACATCATTCATATATAGTAGCTGTTGGGGTTTTTTTTGCTTTTGTTCAAAATAGACTTGCTTCTCATTTCTGTACTCCAGGGAAAGAGACATTTGCAACTAAAGATGTTTGCAACTAGAAGAGTAATTAGGAAGAACAACAGCATATATCTCAGAACTATCAGTACATTTTGAGCTTGTTCTCTATGATGTGGGTTTTGTTGGGTTTTTTTAATTATTTTTTTAATTTTTTTTTTTTTTGTTCTGACCTAATGGGATATGTTTCTCTGATGTAAATGGTACAGAATTGGGGGTTGTTTATGGAGCAATTGCTTTCCAGAAGATGTTTGCATGCTAAAATGATACTCCACTGGTTAAGTTTAAACCATTAAGGAAGATAATAACCCATTCTATCCATAAAGACAGGCCTGAATGAAAACCTGTGATTCAAATGCCCTGCCAGCTCTGTGTCTTTTTCTGCCCTTACCAGCTGAATTCGTGTGTTCTATTCCTATTTTACCGGTGTATTACTGGATGAGCTTGAGGAAATCCTCATCCCTTGTGACTCCACCTGCATAAGATCACCCTCCATTTATGAACCCTTTTCAATACTCTAAAAGCATGTTTTCAAGGGCAGTGCTACCTCTATCTTGCAGAACAATTTTCACCAGCAGTCATCAAACTACCTGAACAACTAACGTAGGAAAAATGATGGAGAAATTATGTGGAGGAGGCAACCCCAGGTGATCCCAAGGCCAGAAGCAGAAAATAAGCACATCTCCACTAACTGGAGAGAGTCTTGGTCCAGTAAACTGCCTTGCTGAGGTACAGTTTGACATCTTTCTGACGCTGGGAAAAGGCCTCCATCGTTACCCCCATTCAGTCTCCAAGGAGAATTTGCCTGGCCTCCCTCCAGCCTCTGCACAGGGGTTGGATTGTTATTCCTGGTGGTCTACTCTTGAATGTCTTTAGCTCTGAACATGACCAAATAGGTCTCATGGACAAGGGAAGTTTGGCACAGGGTTTCTCATCCTTGCCTTGTCTGACTGACAGAGGAAGGGTGGCCTCATGTTTTTGATCCTCAGGTGGTTCTTAGGGGCTCTGGAGTCACAGTGCAACCTATTTGCTGAAAATTCCTTTGTGGACTCACCACCCTTCCCTGTGCCTTGGTTTCCCTCTTATTTCCCTCCTTTGACACTTTGCCTTTCAGAGTCTGCTTTAACGTGATCTTTTCCAGCAGAAATCTGCTCCATGTTTGCACAGTACCTTGCATGGTGAGATCCTGAGGCAACTGTAGCTGATAAAAAGAATAAAATCCTTTGAGAAAGGGTAGCAAATTTGTTTCCATGCTACTGAGATGCTTCTTGTTAAACCTTGAAATCTTTTCACCTATGGGTATGAATGAGATTCTGTATTTTTAGTCACAGTTCTGTTAGGATGAATATGGGTAATAGTTCTCGTAAAATACTGGTACCTTGACAACAGAGTAATCCTAGTCCCTTTCCAGCCTTTTGTGTTTTGAAAAAAATCAGGGTTCTGAGACGCTGAGTGACTTTTATTTTCCTTGTGCATTTATTCTATGATCTGAAGCCTCAGATAGGAACAGAGAGAACAGAAGTTGGGAGACCCATGGTTGTATATTTAAGACAAAGTAACAGAATTTTAAAATGTTTTCTTTTCTAGGAAATCAGATACACTCTTTTTATTTTATTTTTGTAATTGCAGCTGCTAGTTCAGCTGGAGGAAGAGGTCTGCACTGGGTTACAATAAAGACAAAATAAACAGCTATCCTAATATCCAAAATAAACAGTGCATCCTGATCAGATTTTCTTGACCCTAAGAGGGAAAGGACTTTAAACCAAGGGAGAAAATCTCAGCTGGGGTCAGCATGGGCACAAGTTCAGGCTTTTAATTTTGGCTTCTCCTATGGCCCTGCAGTCAGGAGTGATCCAAAGTCCCCTTCTCAAGGCTGCTTGAGCCTGCCTCCTTGTTTAGCTGGTGAAGAGCGGAGCCTGGAGTGTTTCAGTGATGTACATGTGGCATGGACTTACGGCACGGCTTGCTTCTCAATGCACTAAGATGGTCAGACATTCTCCAGTAGGCAGTGAAAGGAATTTCCTGAAAACATCTTGAACCTGGGTACCAAACTAGCCTCCTAAAGTCTGTGCTTGGCTTTCCGCACCAGGGCTAAAGCAATTCCTTTCCAGAAACCTTCTGAATGTGTAGGAAAGGGTTGCATTTGCTGGGGGAAATGCTGATGTAAGCAGAGAGACATGGACTTTGTTCATAGTGCTGGCTTGAGAATGGCAAAACCTTTGAGGAATGAGTGCAGAAGCAGCCTGCAAGATTTAGACACTGCCAGGATCTAAGGTCTGCAAGAAGATGCTCAAGTCCTTGATTGGAGTTACGGGCAGCACAGCTGTGAGATTTGCAGTAAATGAGAAAGGGGATGACAAGGAGGGTGTGAAAGGCAAGCTCTGCTTTAACCTGTGTTTGAACTCATGCTAACAAACAGCCAGACAGGAGAGAAGGAATGGCTGAGGCGCAGGCTGTGTGAGTGATGGTTGCACTCTTTTAAGTTTCTCTTTTGAGAAATCAGTGGAGACCCATGCAAAGATAGCAGTGAGGCAGGAGGAAGAGAAAAAGCAGAAAAATTAATGCTGATGAAGAAGAAATGGAATTTCCCTAGACTTGTGTCTGGGACTCAGTTAAGACCAGGTTAATTTTAGAAAGAGTTAAAAAGTTCCCGCTGCAACATGTCCAGGGGCCACTGGAACGAGCTATATTATTCAGGTTATTTGATTTCCCATGGATTGACCTTTTTTTCTGCATTATATATGCAAAATATATACCTGTCCACACAGTGGGTATTTTGAAGGTATAGGAAGGATGTTCCTAAACATGTGATGGCTCAGCTATTCAACTTAAGTGATTGGTAGCCCCAGAGTGCTTGCCTATCTCCAGAAAGGAAAGGTTCTTTTTTGCCCTGTTTGCAAAGGTTTGCCCTGTTGTTTTTGTTCAGACAATATAAACCTAAGTTCACCCCTTAGCTGGTGGGGAAGCCTGAGAGGATGCAGCAAGGAAGGAGCAATGTGTTCTGCAGGCTGCTTCTGGTGGTTCATGTCCTGCCTGCCAAGTAAACTGGTGCTGTTACAGCAGTCTTCATACAACAGTCACAACTGTGCTGTACAATTTTCCTCATTCAGCGTGGATGTGATAGATGAAAGCACCTTAAGTATTATCACTCCCATTCCAAGACCGCTTTGTGTAAGATACCTCAAGAGGTAAAGTATTTCTAGTCCGCTCGGTTGCATGACAGTGACTTGTACTGCCCCAGCCAGACACCTTGACTCCCACAAGACCAGCAGCTCTTTCTTACTGGGAAGCCCCTAGCCTCTGAGCATAATGGTTTTAGCTGGGGTTGGTGGTGCTGGAGAAGGCTGAAGGGCAGGAAGGAAGCCCTGGCATCTGCTGCAGGTGTAATGCCATACGCCCTGGCTGCGGTTCGAGATTTGTGAGGAAGAGACAGCCATGGTCTCCTACCTGAGGCCTGAGTCAGACCAGGTCTGCTGGCTGGCTGGCACGCCCCATCCCACCCACAGCCGTGAAAGCTGTGGCCTGTGGGCATGGGTCTCCATCTCAGCCAAGGCGACACTTTTGTAAAACCCAGGAACAAGAGTGAGAAGGACAGATTCTCGCTGTAGGAAGTGACTTCCTACAGTGGGGCTGCCTGACCCCATTTGCACAAAAGGAGGAAAGGCTTTGCTTGTAGAATTTAACCTACTCTCATGTTATCATGGCCTGTACAAAATCTTGCTTCACATGAGCCTCTCTGGAAGAGATTTATGATTTGAGAAGTTATGTTGTAGTTGGTAATTTAATAGTCTCACTTAACTGCAATGATATTCTTGGTTTTCTTGCCTTAGAGTCAGCAGATGACTTTCACTACCGAAAGCACAGCCAAAATTGTATGTCTTATTGCTTTTTTGGGGAATGGGTGCTGTCAAGATACATATTTCCAAACTGATATAGATCACATTTTTTCTTTTCAGACCAAACCCTGTCTCCCCATGTCCTTGCAAACAGCTGGGAATATAAGACCACCGACACAAAGAAAAGTCTGTAGCCAATGCCACATTGTCAAAGTACCCCATTTGTATTGTATCGATAAATCAGGCAGGCTGAAGCCATTTGTCAAAAAGACGTTTGAATCAGATTCACTTTGTGTGCAGAGGATGGTTGGGAGGTTAGTACTTGCTGAATAATTAATCAGCTCATGATTTGTTTGAAATACAATGCAGAAACAACAACAAGAACAAAATGAGGCTTTCAGCTAAAGTGGCTTGAGCATTTGAAGAACATTTAATTATGTCATCCTTTGATCAACACGTGCAGACTTTAAATATAGACAGAGAAAAAGACTTTCAATGGGGTGGTTAATAGCCTTCTTGTTGACTCATACACATTATTAGGAGAGCAAGAAACCTACTAATTTCTGGCCTATTCTTTTCAGGATGGAAAGCACTGTCATTTCTTTGTCTCCTAAATCCTCTGATGTTTCCAGGCAATATTTCTTGTGGTCTTGGAAAGCTGTGACAAAACCAACAGTGGCTGTAGTTCTAGTCTCTGACCCATGCTGCACAAAGCAACTAACCCCTACCATAACATTGAGTGGCAGAAGCAGTCTCTAGGAGACCTGGCAGAGCAGACTTTGCATATCCATTTGTTCCCTCTGAGAAGTTAACGATGTTTCATGGCCCCTTGGGTTGGCCAGTTTGTCTAAAGCTACAGCTTCCACAGAGCAAACCAGGGAGCTGGGAAGCTCGGTGTTATTTTGAATTTTAATGTACATCTTGCTCGCAAGGCAGTGTGACTACACTCCCCTCTCAACAACAGTTACTATTTAAGGAAATAGCAGGGAATCCATCTTCTCTATAGCATGAGCGGAGAAGCCATCTGCTCCTGTCTTTCTGGATGGACAGCAACATCTCCTGGAGCAGGCTAATACCAGTTTCAAACTCAATCATGAGTAAAGGGTTCCTCACATTTATAATTTTTATCAGATTTGAAGTAGATCTGTACATTGTCCTAGGCTTGTGGAGCTAGGGGACACGGCCCTGTAGGAGTGCCATTTGTTACCCCGACTAATGACTCAGTAGGTGAGGTGCTGGTTAAGCATATGGGCCTTGTCAACATCCCATTAATTCTGCATCCCACTAGTCCTGCTTCTTTACAGGATCTCTTTGCTTACCGCAGTGTGTCACATCCAACACTCTGGCAGGAATGACAACATGCAACATTTTAAATTCAGTCCATAAGTTTTTGGAGAGTGGAGGATGTCAATACTGTAAGGAAGATTCATGGTCTTCTAGAAAGCCCTCACCTCAGAGATGAAAATAGCTGGTGGGGTCTCACCTTGTCATCAGTTGGAACAGAATGCCTTTTGCTGGTATGTTGGAGATGTCATGTCTAAGACTTATAACATCTGGTCTGATGGTATTTTGAAGGTATTTTGAGGGGGTTTTGGGTTTTTTTTAGATTTAAGAGACTTTTCAATCTGAACCTACCTTGTAGGGTTACAGGCTAAATTTAGGTGATAACTCTTCATGGACAGTTCACGGGTGGTGCTAAATATGGTACAAGATCCTTCACTATTTAAAGGTACTGAATAGGGGGGTTCCCATGGGAATCTGTCTGGCATTTCAAACATCCTCATATTTCAACACTTGTCATTTGTATGGTAGCCCACCTTTTGTACTAGATTCTCAGAGAACATCATAAACATTTGCTATAGGCAGAGTCAACACAGAACTTACTTGAAGAAATTCGTATGTCCATTTTATAGGAAGAAAAAGTGAGTTTGAAAGAGGTTAAATGGTTTGTCCACGGCTTGAGAATAAATCAAGGGCAGAACCTGGGACAAGACCCTGGAGTGCTGACATCTATTCCCAAAAGACAAACATGCATTAAAAAAAGGAGCAGTAAATTGGGCAGTGCTTCCAAGTTTTCTTGATTAAGGAAATGATTTGTACAGGCCATTTTCTAGGAATTTATTGCTGATTGCGGCTTCCTTTAATGTACATGGAAAAGTGACTTCCACGCTTACTCAGCAGCAATTAAATGGCATGAAATATCAAACTTTAGAAAGTAAGAGGGAATGCTCAAATCGATAAAAAAATCCATGACTTTTTGGTATAATTAAGAATGTCATGAGGAGTATTCATTTGTGTGGTTGGTTTTTTTTTTTTAGTTTTTGGAAATATATTTTCATAAGCTCTTTGAGCTGCTCAGCATGCTGCGATTTTTTTAATTTCCTCTTTACCAGGTTTATCAGCCTTAATTATAGCTGAAAGCGATCTTTGTCTCAAGAAGATGAAAACTCTTTGTGAAAATACGTTGATGAGGTTTGTTTCCAAGCCCAGATATATTTCCTAATTAGATCCTTGTTGTAATAGGTTGCATAATTAACAAAAACACGGGGAAATATTCAAAGTAATAATTTTCTTTGAACAAATGTATATGAAAAGGAGAAAACTAAACTAGTGCTTTAATTAACCTGCTTTGGAAAAGCACTGTCAACATCAAACTGAGTATTAGTCCTTCTGGGCCATGCAATATTTTATATCTTACCTGCCTGTTAATCTGTTTAGCCTAAAGATCTGACACCCCCAGGAACAAAACCTCTTATTTAAACAAGATAAACAAGGTCAGGCTTAATTAACTTAATTAATTCTTGGATAAGAAAACTTCATGGGAAATCCCACATTTCCATTTGTTCTGATACTTCTGGGATGCCTGTTTCATGACTAGCTATAATGACGTTGGCCAATGTCAACAGGGATCAGCAGGCTCCAGTGACACCTTTCTACTTTTTCCTTGCAGAAGTGCTGGGTGTCACCAGTTCAGCTTCTTGATCTGACAGAAAACTGGCAGTGGAGAAACTAAAAAATAAATACAACACTGGATATGACAGTGCCCTCACAGGGGTGACTTTGCAGTGACAGGGTTTGTCCCCTGCCACATCACCCCTGGGCCCACCTCTGCTGATCCCTGGACCACCCACCAGGCAGCAGATGGCATCCATTATTTGGTCCCTGAGACTGATGTTTGGTAGCACTATGGGACAGAGCAGGGTTGTGTGTTGATGTGCCAGTGGGATGACTGATCTTTTCTTGGTCAAGCTTCAGCTTAGTTCTAAGATCTTCCCTGGTCTGGGGAGTCTTCCCTGGATGACATTCTTCCATGTCTCCATTGTTTCAGATGTGCTGAGGCACTATTTGTGTACTTCAAAATTTGCTGCTGTCCATGGACCACCTGTTGTTTCAGAAGACTGATACTGTGGTTAAAGCAAGTCCAGGGCTTTCAACCCTTGTCTCTGCCATGGATTTGCCTTAGCTCAAGATAATCCCCCCCTGCCCTGCCCTGTTTCTAAGTTAGTCTCTTTTCCAGCATGTGCTCTTAAAACATCAGCTTGCCTCTTAGGGTTCGTTCAAGGCACCATTATTTCTTATTGCAAAATGCCACAAGACTCTGATAAAATAACGTCCAGCAAAAGGAGCTGTGTGACTTTCACAGCTACAATACAGCAACTGGCGCCTCCTTCCTTTCTTCTACAGCAAGGACGCCTCTCTCACTGCTCAAGGGGGCAGCAAGGGGGGTCTCTTGGGAGAGGGGTGCTGTTGCCCCGGGTTGAGAGGGATCATGCAGCTCCCTTGAGAGCCAGAAAGGATAAGATGTCAGCACCCTGCAGTCTGCAAATACACTCAAAGTATTATGAGCTTTTCTTGGACATGGTATAGAGTATCTCCAGGGAGCTTCAAAAAGAGCATCTGCGACTCCCTGCTTTTGATCCTTGACCTCTGAAGGTCAGAGTTGACGTTTGATTGAATGCCATGCATTTGTACTGCCTTTATTACATTTATATCACTGAGGCACTATTCCTGAGACAACTGCAACATAGATTAGCAGTTGCAAGGTCTGCAAGTGACAGATAAACCTATTCTTTTTGGATAATGTACCCTTCTGGTTTTGCACAAATGAGAGAAGTGAAAGGAATAGTACTGTGTATTTTGTCCTGGCCTGTTGTATAAAGCAGGCCTGCTTTCTACCACACAAATATAAGGAATATTTAACACAAATCAGAAGAGAAACCTAGCCAGAATACCCCTTCCTACCCTCTCTTATGAAAGACTTCACCCTTCCCTGAAAACCAGGACATGATTCCTGACTGATGACAAAATAAAGCAAGAGTTCATAGAATCATAGAATCACGAAGGGTTTGGGTTGGAAGGGACCTTACAGATCACCTGCTTCCAATCCCCCTGCCACGGGCAGGGACACCTTCCACCAGACCAGGTTGCTCAGAGCCCCATCCAGCCTGGCCTTGAACACTGCCAGGGATGGGGCACCCACAACTTCTCTGGGCAGCCTGTTCCAGTGCCTCACCACCCTCACAGTAAACAATTTCTTCCTAATATCTAATCTAAATCTACCCTCTTTCAGTTTGAAACCATTACCTCTTGTCCTACTCCTACAGGCCCTACTAAAAAGTCCCCCTCCAGCTTTCTTGTTGGCTCCTTTAGGTACTAGGAGACCACTATAAGGTCTCCTTGGAGCCTTCTCTTCTCCAGGCTGAACAACCCCAACTCTCTCAGCCTGTCATCACAGGAGAGGTGCTCCAGCCCTCTCATATTCTTCATGTCCCTCCTCTGGACTCAATCCAACAGGTCCATGTTCTTATGTTGGGGGCTCCAGAGCTGAACACAGTGTCCCAGGTGGGATCTCATAAGAGTGGAGTAAAGGGGACAAATCACCTCCCTTGACCTGCTGGCCACACTTCTTTTGGTGCAGCCCAGGATACAGTTGGCTTTCTAAATTGAGAGGAGGTAAATTAAAGGTAGTCAACTTACTTGGAAGCTTTTGTTGTTGTAAGAATTTATGAACAGTGGAAGGGAAATGAATGCATGGTTGCATTTACATTCTGAATTCCCCATTGCTATGATGACATTAAATTTTCAGGATGTTTTTGCATATATAAAACACAACAGCTGTCCTATGGGAAGTATAATTACAATTAAAAAAAAAGGAAAGAAAATAAGTTATGAGTATACAATCAACCCTTGAGGAAGGGAGACAATATCTGAGAGAAATGATAGAATTGAAGCTGCCTGAAATCTTTTCAGGCACAGCTTAGCAAGTAGTTAGGGAAGAGAGGCCAGAGCAGAAGTTTCAAAAACTGAAATACTAAGAAATATATTAAGAAAAAAATAGTAGCAGAAGTGGGTATAAATATCTGGAGAAGGCAGAGAAGGATCTAGTGTTCACCACCTGCTTTGAAATAAGAGCAAGGAGCCAAAGACTGGGAGCTCAAGCTCCCTGAAGTAGTGGGAGTCAGATTTAAAAAAAGCGAGAAGAGCTGGTTCTTCACAAAATTTGTGGTAGACCTGTGTAATTCATTTCCTGGGGATATTCTGGAGGCAAACTTGCATGTGTTCAAAGGAAGTCTGGAGAAATACTTGGAAAAGAGAGCTTTTGGGGCTTATTAAATAGGCAGGCCACAGGAGGCTTAGCGGAAATATCATGTATAATGTACAGTTTTACTTTTCCCTAAGGGCTTGTGTTCTGGATGGTGTCAGACAGTATGGCCATTCCCATGTTTTTTTTGCAAAAGTTGGTTGACCTTTAGCAGCATGAGAATCTGGAATTTGGGTTCATTGCCATTGTAGAGAGAATGGCAAAAGACTGTTCAAATATCAGCCCTTCCCTATCTTCCCAAGTGTTAATAACATGGCACATATGAATGATATCCATTTGTGAAACTTTAAAAAATGGTAGAATCAGATAATTTTTTCCCTTTTTTTTTTTCCTCCTTCCATAAAATTGTTAACTCCTCTGCCTTCAGTAACATTGTTAACTCCTCTAAAAGGTCACCACTTAGATGTGAATAGCACAGCGAACAACATAATGTGCTTTTCCCAGGTAGCAGAACTGAAATAAAGGCTGGGAAGGGCTGCAGGCAAGGCTGCAGGACAGGAGACAGATATCATGGCTTTCAGTTGTCCATCACAGGTCCCAAATAGGATAAGGGACACAACCTGTGAATAAGCATCTGAAATCCCAAAATTAACAGTCTGGCAGTGTTTGTATCTCATTTTTCAGTCCTTCACAGTCCTAAGCAGGTTGAAACGGAGGCACAGAAAAAGCACTCCAATCACCTGGCAGCATCATAAATTCATTAGGAAGAACTAGACAGTACACATCAAAGCCCCAGTAAAGGCTACTATGCTTTCTCAGCAGCGTTCACTCACTTTTGGGGGGTACTTTACCCATCTCCAAAGATCTTGCGGCCATTTGATATTTTCAGTCCTTGTAGCTGCCATTTAAGCAAGTTTAATCCTGTCCATTTTCTCTGAGCTTGGACAACCTGAGCTTAAAAAAAAAAATTGGCAGACCTGTGATCAAACACAGTTCAGCAACCAACCCTTGAGATGTGTCTCATTTATGTCTCTGCTCCTGGCCAGGGATCATCCCCCCTGCACTATGATCCATCTTCTCCAGGCAGCCTACTGAGGCAGGACAAGGCAGTGGAATGGCTATATCTCCCACCCTTGGACACTGAAGGAAAAACAGGTGTGCGTTTTGGCCGGTAGATCCCCAAGTGACAGAAACTGCTGGGTGGCTCTGCAGAGACCAAACTCATGTCCATGCAACCTTGTCATTGGTGTGCTCCCTTTCTCCCAAAGTCCAGGTGTAGCCCTTGGGGCACAGGACAGCCATCCTGGGTGTTTTGAAGAGTTAAGTGCCTGGTGAATGGCTACAGCTTCAGGGAAAGGACATTTATAAAGCCAGAATCCAGGCTTATCATACTGACTGGCATCAGACAGGATAGTAATTTGTCCCTTCCCTCCCCTCTGGCCTGTTTTTCCCACCTTAAGCTGTAAACACTTCTCAGCAGAGACCATAAGATGACTTTACGTTTGTAGACCATCTAACTCAACAGGGTCCTCCTCTCGATGTATTCTTACAAAACATGAAATAATAATGGTGACTTTGCTCTGGTGTTTAATAAGATGGAGCCTTCCAATCCTTATTGCAACCTCCAGCTGTGTAGAGTGTAGGGCCAGGAGGGATGATTAGATTATCTAGCTTAACCACCCATAAAACACAGGATGCAGAATTTCATTCTCCATCACAGCACAAATAATAAATAGAATAGTCCAAGGCAAACTCTAATATCCAATTTTTAATATCAACTACAATATGCACGTAGAGGGAGACATTAAACAAACCCCTGTGTCTACCAATCTACAACCCCCCTGGCAGTACTTACACATTTCTTATTGCTCACTAGCTTATTTACTGTGAAGGAACAAAGTTAATGCTGAGCTCTGAAGCATTTCTAATGTGAACCAGTTTTGCCCTGTGGTTTCATAATGAGCCCCACCCTTCTTCACCTCCCTCTGCTTCCCCTTCTTTCTATTTTTCCTTCTTTAATTTAAAAATAAAGTGAAAATATGCCCTTTCTATCAGATTAAATTCCTTTAAGTGCTGTTTAGTGTCCAGGCTAGTAGCTTGAAGCCAGCCCTGTGAATCACAGGTTTGATTGCCCTGATAGGGCAGCACAGAATGTCTTGCTTAAAAAGAAAGGATGTAAAAAGATATTAGCAGGACTGGGTATTTTTTTTTCAGGAGGAAAGAGAAAGACAAAGTTTTATGGGAAAACTCTATTAAAGTCATCAACTTTCCCTTGCTTCAGGTCAAAAACTGTACAGTACCACTGGAATAATACGGTTTTAGAAAATTTCTGTACAGCCTTTATTCTTTTTTTTTTCTCCTTTTTCTCTTGTCATGTTTATGCCTGGGGTCTTTTTATTTGATCATTGCTCTATTAATGGCCTTGAATCGATGAATGAGCAACTATCTACGAAGTAAAACAACATGCAAAAAGGTGGGGAGCAGGAGAAAATAGATGGTGTGAACAAACTACGTGCCATGGGGAACCATGCTTACTTACCAGTGAGCCCTGGAGGCAGGAGAGGATGAAGGGGATCTCTTGTTAAGGGAGACCTGGCAAAATTAAGACGACTGGGAATAAAGTAAGACACAACGGGAGATGGCATGTAAAGTTGTGTGGAAAAATCAAATCTGTTCCTTCTTTCTCCCAACATACTGCATAGCTTCAATTTGTCATTTGCTGCCTGCACATAATAAATGCAAACTGTTTTACCCTAAGGCTGGGCTTTGAAGACAAGTATCACATTTTGCCATTAAGACTGAAGAAACCTGGGTGTTATCAGGGTCTGAACACAGCCCACCATGGGCACAGTGAAGTATCTCGTCAGCTGTAGGAATAATGAGCCAGAGAGAAAGAATTCACATACATAAAATTGTTAGTCATTACACTTACTATAGTGAGTTTAAAAATTTGTCCCTGGTCTGTCATTCACAGCAATCCCCTAACCCTTGCATTCACATTGCTGTTCAGCAATGTCTCCTTCTGTAGCTCAGGGAAACTCATCTCATATCCCTTTCTCAGCTTTTCAATCTGTAAAATGGGAGGCAATGCTTATCTTGTTTAGAAGCACACAGCCAAAATTAATAATTAGTACCTTAAAAACGCTATGGAGAGTCTATGTATGATTTATTTTCAATAAATAGGAATACAAAATGAATGAGGGCTTTGTCCTACAATAGTCTCACATTTTAAGCAATTTTATATGGAAATTGTAGCATTTCACACCAGTAGGACCGGACACTTCATATTCTGCATGTGTAGATTTATATTTGCTTAAAAATGAAGTATATCTTCTTGTGGTAAATTTTAGGGGATTAAGCAGGATTAGGCCTCGATTTTGCTAGGTGTTCTACAAACATATGACAAGGACCTCTTCTTGCTAGGGTTTATAATTTTGAACTTTGATCCCACTCCCAGCAATTTTAGAAGTACAGAGATAAGCGCTAGTTTAAATACTTTCAATGCCATCATATTCAGTGAAACAACCATGGGCTTAGCTTCCCAGCATTTGTATAATCACAGCATAATTTTTGCTGTTATGCAAAAAAGTTTGAGTCTTTTTCAGGGGGTGAGGGTAGAAACACTTCAAAACCTTGCACATAATGTGAAACTTGGAGGGTAATACAAACTTTCAGCTGACCTTTACTGATGCAGCTGATGCGTGGTAACCTCTTGTCTCACAGTTATGTGTCTGGATGGTCAAGTCCATGATTGCATGGCCCCCAGCCAGCTCCCACACCCGGAGTCCCTTCAGCTGTTTTGGGGCGCTTCACCTCTTGCTTCATTGTGGACACAGGTTAAAAATTTCAGCAAAATGCTGTCCTTGCTGTCAACAGTGCAGAGGAACAGGAGGAGAAAAATTTCCCCAAACCAAGGGCTGGATTTGCTGCAAGTGAATGTGGTGTTTTGAGTAGCTTGGTAGTAGGTGGGAAGGAAGGAAAAGAAAGGGAAAAGAATTTGGTTCTTATATTTTCTAAGCCCTTTGACTGTAAAACAAACACCTGCGGGGCGGGGTGGGGTGGGTGGGGGTATGGGGGCGGAAGATTACTTGTTGATACAGAAAATTAAAACAATTTCTTTCAAATCACGGGCATATGATGTAGTAGTTCCCACTACAGCTTTAGTATTAGCATAGATTACAATGTGACCAAGGCATTAACAGAATCAACTCATTTAGGAGTGTTCTCTCAGGGATTCTCTGACCTATGCCATTCCGTGTCTGATCTTCCCCTTTGCCCCCTGGTATTCTCTTTTATTTTTAAGGCCAAATTGAGTTCAACAACACAGAAGTGTAAAACAGAGGAACCTATTGCTCTGCACACATGGAGCAGTGAGTGCCGTGCACTGCCTGCACAGGTGCTGAGTGTTAAACCCTGGTGCCTGGGGCCCTCGTTCCTGACACCAGCTTGATTAAGTGAAGAAAGGAACTTGTCTAGGCTGAGATGCACTACGTTCTGCTCTTCCTCATTTCATGGAAAACAGGCCCAAGCACAGATGAGGACAGATTATCCACCTGTCCTGGGAAAAGGGAAGGTTTTCTGTGGAACATTCGGTCTTAATTTCCTAACATGCTCCCATGCTTTTCCCCCATGTTCTTTCTCCAACAGCACTACTCAAGACACTCTTCCCCCATCTCTAGTTTCATCTCACAGTGCTGATCCCTGCCTCCTTTCAACACCCTTAAATTAATGCAATCTCAACATTTGGAAACTGTATTCCTAGAAAGAACAGAAGGGAAACCCAGGGACGATAGTCTCCCAGAGTCCCCTGTCAAGGACTGTGCAAAGTCCTTGTAACTCCTTCTTTAAATAGATGCTGGCAAATTACAGCAGTGTCATTTGGTCTTCTGCTTAACAAGCTGTGTTCACCCTTTCTTACTGTCAGTTCTATTTTCCCAGGGTTTATCAGTTGTCAGATATCTGCCAAAAGGAGCAGATGAAATCTCAGCTCTCGGGGGAGATGTTGCTCCCTCACCTCCCTCTAAACCCTCTCCCCAACTCAATTTTCCCGTTTGGCCAGTCTTTATTTATAAATCGAATTCGACTGAAATTGTGTTTGAGGAATTGGCCTTTTTCTGTGTGTGGGTTATGAATAAAGCATGGTGTGGGCCTTTCAGTTTTAGATGCCTCTTGTTTTTTTCTGTCAGCTACGAAATGACTCAAGACTGGATTTAAAAGGAAAGGATCACTGATAAGTCAGTGCTGGATAGGCTGCAGTAGTTACGGCTCTATTGAGAAATGATAATACGCTAGAGGGCTGGCATACACATGGTTAAAACATATTAGCTTGCTTGAGCAGCGCATTATGATTTCATAAGAGGTTCGGGTTATTGAGACTGAGGTAATTAATAGGCCAAGCAGAGTCTGCAGAGTCGAGTCTGACTGATGGTACATGCAAGATGCATCTCACAGCTTTTGCAGCCCCTAAATCCCTCTCAGGATTAGGGCAGTTCCAAGAGGTAACTTTCCTATCTAGATTTTCTATAAATACTGCCTAATAAGATCTTCTACCTGCCCTAGAGGAGGGATTTCGTATCTTTAAAGAAATTAAAAGAAGGATATTTAATATCTCAAACTATTCTTAAGCATCGAAATTCTAAAGTGCCAGGAAAGTAAGTGTTATGAATTTAGATGAATTTGGACTGGTTTAGCTCATATTCACAGATTGTTTAAAAACTGTAGAATCTACATTATTTTCTTCCAAATCGGACAATCTTTTTTCTCACATTAGAGTAAAATAGATTCTTGCAAATAAAAATATTCCTGTAAATCAAAAGATAACAAGAAAGGAGGATGTATGTTATGACATAATGGGGACAAGGTTAGAGGTAACTGGGATATGGCCTTGAGTATAGTGGCTATTTTGACTTAATTCTTTGCGAGACGCAAAATATGGAGACAAGGTTAGGGCTTCTGCAGAGAATGGGTGTAAATGAAATGGAAATCATTATGTTTGAGGTGGAGGCAAGAATTCAGAAGAACTCAGTATGTCTGAGCTTTGGGATATCTGGCACTCACTTGGAGAAAAGACAGACTGGTACAGAAAATGCACTCATGGACTTTTAAAGGAAGAGAGTGTTTCAGTGCCAAGCAGGCAGCTACTGACACACATGGTGTCCAAAGGAGGGTGGGCAGGGAGAGGAAGGGAGCAGGCAGCAGGGTGTTACTCTGACCTTGAAGGTATGGAGAGCATTAGGGCAAATCTCAAGGAAAGAATAATTTGAAATCTGGAGATAAATGGGAAAATAATACAAAAAGGTAACTTGGGTTTACCAAAGGTGAGTGCTACAGAGTAGTGGGACCTAGTTTTTTTTAAGCCAGAGAAATGCAGTGGAACTAGTATGCCCAGATTGCAGCAAAATGCTGGTTCAAGGCTGCATGGGGCATGAGTAGGCAAGCCAGAGAAGAGGAGGATGAATAGGTGAATTGCATGTGGATAAAGAAACTGATGAGGCAAAATGTGTTGGAAGGGGAGCTAACTGGGTTGGAGTGAAATTTTTTCAAGGATCATTCTGGGGATCGGTCACATTTGATATTTTCAGTAACGGCCTTAGTATGAAGAGTGAGTCCGTGTTGGTGAAATACAGATGGAAAGCTTTGCCAGTATTCAGGAAGCCTGAATTTGTCTTTTGGAACAACCAGGCTAAAATAATATAATGGCATGAAATGTAATTGCCCAAATTGCAAGGTCATACATATGGGGACTAAGGAAAGGTATTTCTTCCTTCGATGGATCTGTTGGGGAAGTTACTAGCTGGAAATGAGAGGGAAAGAGAAAGACCTGGCTGTCTTAATTGCAGGATCTCTATAAGCCAGCAGTGAGATGTGCCTATAAAAATGCAAATGCAAACCTCTTAGGCAAGGTTTTCCCACAACCTTTTGGAATGGATTAACAGAGAACCCTATAAGGACCCTTATCTGGAGCATCCCAGATGCCAAGGAGGAGAGGAGAACTTAGATGGGGTCTGCACAGGTGACCACAGGAACGCAAAATCTGTTTTACAAGAGAAAAAAGAAGATTCTGGTGTGTTTAGCCTCAGAAAGTGAAAGATGCAAGATGTGATTCACTGCAGTTGTGGTTTTTAAATATCTTATATACATGGGCACTCCAAGTAATTACCTATAAAATAAAATCAGTGCAATGAAGAGAATCATCAAACAAATAGATGATGTTGTCCAAATCAAGTGAACAATGAGGTGTGTGTGTGTTTAGATTAAGACATAGCTAGTGTCCAGTACCTACCCATGAGAACAGTTGTAATGAACAAGGGAGGTACCTGCTGCCTTTCCTTCTCATAACGTGATCACAGTGACAAGAATAACCCATCGGTTGCTTTAGTGTGAAATGGAACAAAAGAAAGCAGCTGTGTATGTGGTTTGAGATCTGTGGAGGAGATGCTTGCTGGGATTTTGGATCTGTCTCTTTTCCCAGAAGTCTGATTCTTGGAAAAATTTCAAAACAAGACAATAAGAAGCTTACCAGAATCAATACAGTCTTGTCCTCAAAGGGCTGCATTCAATCTCTGGTTAAATATTATAAAACAAAGTACGTCTGGTCCTATTTTAATGCACAAATCACAGCAGCTGACGCCACCACTTTGTATCTGGGAAACCACATATAATTTTAAGTCAGATCTAGCAAATCATAACTCAAAACCAGATCTAATTTCTTGCTTGCTCCTGGGCCGGTTTGTGAGACAGCCAGGTGTCCAGCTTTTCATCAGCTGCTACCAATGTGCCAGCAAACACTGTCACCTGGGCAGGTGAACTATAGAGTGAGACAGATGCTGTCAGCTCAAGGGCACCTCCACTGTTTTTTGTAGGCCCCCACTCTTTTGTCCTAACTACTGTTAGTTCCCAAATCATTACAAAGCAAAAAGAAAAGATTGTTCCCCCAACCAAAATTGTTCACTTGAGCACTGAAGAGCACCATGAGCAGCACCTTCGTGTATATATGCATATGAAAAAAGAGATTATGACTGCACTGTTTTTAATGTGTTTTATTTGGTAGAGGTAAGAAGAGATAATTGAAATAAACATTCTGTTTGAACCAGAGGAAACCGCTTGCAACTGTCTGGGTTCACACTCAAAGCTGTATTTCTTCTGAATGTGCAAACCAATCAGATTTTTAGGGCAGAGTCTTTTCCTATGAAAAGAAACATCCAGTCCTTTACCCAATCCTTGGCAATTACCACAGAAATACTAAGGTGTCTTTGTGTATTCCCAGGAATAAATCCTTATCTCAGTTCCCTCAAAGCCACTCAGTTATGGAATATCCTAAGTGTTATTGTTAACCATTCAAAGTGTATGAGAGAAAATTAATGAAAAAACAGCTGAAATTGCTTCCGTTCAGGGAACATCGTCCGTCTCAATGCCATTCTTACTCACAGGCTTTTACACCTCCTGCAGTAATTGATTTCACGTCTGTCTTATGCCTTGTATCTCATGTTGGGGCTTTGGAAAAGACAAAAGTGTTGGACCCCAGGATTTGCTTTTCATGTAACGTAATGACTTCAAATCGTGTGTGGGGAACAAGGACTGAAAGAGGGACCCACCAAGCCCGCAGTCTCTGCCTGTGCTATTATGAACCCATCCTCTTCTTTTGCTTTCTTGTCATCCTTATTAAGGAGTACTCTAGACTGCAAGGATTTTTTTCCTAACAACACATTTATTACTTCAAGTTAATTCCCATTCTCTTCCTAGTGACTTTACTGTTTGGCATCACTTTTTAAACTAAGCACCTGCCTTACTCATCCTAGATTTATTTACATTAGCAGAGACAGAGCTAACATTATTTTAGATGCAATATTTTCAGTGCATCCCTGTGCAAGGACATTTATGAAGTTTCCATTTAATACTTCAACTCTTTTACTGTCCTTCCTAGTAACTTCATTTCCAATTTTTTTTCCACCACAATCTGTCTTCCTGTAACATCCCTAGGTTTTCCAATGCTGAAATATATATATATGTACATACATACATACACGTATATAAACTCAGCCCAGTTACAGAATTGGAGCAAAGCATGTAATTTCTTTCTTCAAATCATTTCACATCATCTTTTCCAGCTCCCTGAGAACTAACACTGAAGATATATTCTTGGCATTTCTGGGCCTTGAACTTTTATCAGGGCTGCCTTTTGTATCTGGGACTGTTTAGTCCTGAAAGCTGTTCCAGTCTTTGTTGGGCATACACATCTTAAGATTTTCTTGTTCCAGACTAAAGATGTTTTCCAAATTAACCTAAGAAATAAACTGCATGATAAATAGCCTGTTGGACATATAATCTGGAAGTTTATGATCTCTGAGCAGAGACTGCATCATGCTCATCCAACATACTTTCATCTACTACTGACTCTTTCTGTTCCCTTTTTAATTGGCTTCTTATATAGTCTCCCACTGTACTTTTGGGTCTGGTTTCTCAGGTATTTCCAGTCTTTGGGTTGATGTGTGCATTTTGGAAGTAATTTTATTGGTGTGGGAGATTTCCTGAAGAATCTTGGACAGACAGAAATAAAGAATATGGTAAAAATCAGAAAAGAAACACCATGCACACACAGAGTTTTGCTTCCACTAATTTCAGTGATGGAGGATCCTCCCCAACCCAGCCAGTATATCCCCATGTTACATATTTGCCATGATTTTCCCTAATCTCACTCTGAAAAGTCCCATGTGGTGTGGCTGCCTCTAATTGAAATTCTACAGCAATTTCCTTTGCAAGATTGATGGACAGGGTGAAAAACTGATCAGTCCTCTCTTTCAAGTCCCCAAACTGAAGAATAATGGTTCATTTGATTAAATTAATGGCTTGCAGGTTTCAAAGAATTAAAACATAGTCAGGCTGTGAAATCCACTTCCCTAGGAGAGTCACTGAGTCAAATGCTGTTAGTAGATTTTAGAAGGGTTAGAGATAGTGCTACTCATGTTAAAAGCACACAGATAAGGTTTACTTGGAGAGGATGATCAGATCAATTTTGTTTTCAAAAGGTGAAATTCTCTACTGCTGAGGGCTCAGAGGTGTTCTTTTCCCCCTCTTCCTCAGCCTCAGTGTCATTTGGTGTTGGATTTGGTGGGCAAATCTTACATTTTTGACAAAGTGACTGTGCACAGTCCAAGGTCTCACTAACATAACCTTCACTCATGCCCTGATCCAGTCACCTCACATAGAGTAGAGATGCAGCCATCATACCATAGCAGCACTGCTCTGGCTTGTTTAAACGTCTAAGGGCTGGGGTATTTTCCTAGACAACTCCCCATCACCAAATATATTAGTGTCCTGGTAGCACTGGCAATAATGGCAGCTCTTGCTCCCTTCTTTCATGTTCACCCTCAAGATACTGAAGCATTGTCTGAAACCTGGTGAGGGAACTTGGACACCCTACACATTTTTCTGTCCCAAATGCTCCCTATGGACAGGGTAATCCTTTATTTCCTTCTTCCTGTGACTACTTTGGGATATTATGACTGTTCCCTCTATTTCACCATCAGCTGTGCACCCAAGAAGCAGGGCAAGAGCTATTGCTAGTCAGGAAGCTATTTAGATACCTTGCACATGATCATCTTCATGCCAACTCACAACTCCAAGGAGCATTTTATGGAGACTCAGTCCCATAGCAGGGGACAGGTAGTTGACAGCATCTCCCCAGCCCCTCTGGAACTCTTTTGCACCAGTTGGGAAAGCATTCAAAACCCATGTAGCTGTGGCCACATTGTGCCCTGACCGTGCTCCATCAAGCAAATAATCTCATGGCCTAATCTTGCACCTTGGATGGAAAGCTATGAAATTATGTTGCCTTAAACCATTTCAGTACTAAATCTGTGTCATCCTCCTCTGTTTATCCTTTGTGACTTGACTTTTCTCTTATATAACAGATAGGGTCTTTTCATATATGGCCTTCAGATTAACTCAAAAAGCAAAGTAAATAATCTTTAGGCCAGAGAGAAAATAAGCATCTGGTTCATTGCAGCAAATGCATACAGAAAGCTCAATAGAAATATCCCGTGGAGATGTTTGAAATGACAGGGAAATCAGCTCTGCAAATCGATATGTCTTGTAAAAAAAAAGGTTCAGTCACATCTTGTTGGGCATAATGGAAATTGATTGGCAGTTATCCATTAGCGATAATTTCTGTTTGATGACTTGCCATATGTTATCAAGCTCTAAATCAGAGAGGAGCGGATTAAATGAATAGATTCTGTCATGAAAAAAGTACAGGGTACCAGCAGCACAGCAAAGGATGCTATATGTATAATATGCACAGCGTCCTTCTAAGAGAGATGAATTCTTTAAACTACCCTAATTTTAAATATACAGGGACTATGTAGCCTGGCAGATTTACAGATTTGAGACTCCTAGGGACCTTTTCGCTCAAATCTTTTACTTGCTGCCTTTCCATGACAGGCAATCAGTGAAATGTCTATAGGCCTTTCAAACGATCTTTCCTTTAAGATTCAATAGGACTTTACATCTGCTGAGCCGAACCTATTAAAGGAGACTTTGTGATACAGTCCAGAGCTCTGCCTAAGTGCTGCAAACTACACCGAGCTCAGGTCTATTTGTGGGAATGTCACCTGGGGAGGAGGGTCATCCGTAAAGCGTTTCCCCCTGCCAATTATAATTACAGTGAGTTGAAGAACAGACCCTGAAACTCAGCATACGAAGTTATGAACCTCCAGTCAGGTAAAATACTGACATTCTGTTGAAGCCCCATTAATCCAATATACCAACACAGGCATGAAGCATAAATTCAGTTGTATGAAAGCTGCCTTATTTCATTTTCAGGAGCTACCTCTGATAGTGTTAGAATTTTGCTTCCTTCTTCAGAGAAAAATACTACTATGATTACACAGAAGATGCCATGCAATGGTTATGGGTGAACACAGCTTAAGGGAGCTTATTTCAGTGAGTGCTGACAGAAGTTTTAATGCTGCTTGTTTGAGAAAATTCAGGTAGCTGAACTATCCAGCTACCTGATGGCTGCTTATGGTAGGAAGAGCAGGAGAAGAAAGAGGCTGAAAGGGAGAGATCTCTTCAACATCTCTGATCATCCCAACTGTGGTTTATAGCAGGTCTTCATCATGCTGAAGACCTTGTGAACACACACAGTAAACCCCCTGTACCCTGCCATGCAGTGCTGTGTGGGGTCTCCTCATTCATTACCTTCCCAAACTCTCATTTATTCGTCTCCAGTTTTCTATGGATTTTTCTTTTAGAATTAGTAATTTCCTACAAGTTATTGAAATTCAGCCCTGAATGGTTTCAGATTAAAATTCAAAACCCAGAACTGTAGGGCTTTAAAGAAAGCTCCCCCTGCTCCCTTAGACTCCAGTCCCTCTCTGGTAGGCTTGGGAGAGCTCTCCTCTCTATTCCTTTGCTGACTCACCCGTGAAGCTTGACGCAAGCAGAAGCTATAATATGAAGGCTTGTGTTTTACCTCTGAGAAAAAAAACAACATATGCATCCCCATTTTACTCTGAAAACCCAAGCCAAAAAGAAAACTCTTTCATGTTTTATATTAAAAAAAAGAAAAAGAAAAAAGGAGCAGTTCCAATGCTGAGTTCCTGAATGTAATAAAATAGGTTGTTAACTAAAACTACAGTGCCTGGAATGACTATTGATTTGCAAGCTATTTGTCCCTGGGTGGGAGGAGGAAAGGACGGGCTTGACAGTTTCCACTGAGCAGGGAGCTATGCAGGAAAAATTAAGATGAGCAAGTGAACGCTTTTCCTGCTTGCACTATTTGGGGCCTGATGCTGCAGTACAGCTTAAATGGCTATATCTCTTTGTGTGTGAATGGCAATGATTAGCGCAGTGTAGGAGAAAAATAGCCTCACTTAATCAGAATTGCACATTTTTGGAGATAACAATTTGCTAATTATTTCAGAAGAGCTGAATTATATCCTGGCAAGGGAAGAGGAGTTTTTTAACCACTTAATACCAAATAACTAATGACTAATAAATGGATGCCTAATGCTACCTTCTGCCTTAAAGGATCTTTGCAAAACTTCTACTTATTCACTGCCAAAGGAAAGGTGTTATTGTAGCTCAAGGATGATGTCTTATTTTCAGAACAAATGGGTGTGAATAAATGTGGGGCTAGAATTAGAATCCAGTCAGTAACCATGAAAGCACCTTGCTCCTGGAAAAGCTTTCTGTACAAAGCAAAGGATGCTTCCCAGTGCCCTGTTCCCAGAAACCCCTTATACAACAACAGAAAAGCAGATACACCTGTGTGGAGGTGGACAACAAACCATCTGTAATTGTGTTTTTGAAACAGTTGTACTTGTGCATGAAGTGCTGTGAACGCTTTGTGGTTCCAGCAGGACTTTGTTCTGAGAGCTAGCCACACTGGTAGAGGCTGGAGCTTTCAAGATTTAAATAGCTTTGGGTGAACAGCTTTCCACTCCTATTCATTTGCAGGGTGGAGCTGCCAAGAGAAGGATTAGAAAATCCCGTATGACATTACTCTCCTGAGACTGGCAATCCAATTTTGCATATTCCAGAAATCCAGATAAGACTCCAAGCTTCTGAACGCTTTTACCAAATAAACCCTCTGACATTTATCAAGCTTGCACCTTCACAAGGTACTAAACACTGACGAGGAAAACGATAAAATAAATCTTTGCGGTGTTTTATGCTTTTCTGGTCTATTCCTGGTTGACTAAAGACTTATGAGTTGAGATGAGAGAAAATATGGCAATGAAATAGAAAAAAAAAAGGCTTGTTTAAGGTGTGTTAGTGGGCAACTCATCAACTGACCTACAGAACTAAAAAGCTGTAGTGTCCTCATTGTGGGTTTTAAGGATTACATCTCATTGCTGTTACTGGTCAGCCTGCTGTCCCCTCTGCTTTCCCGAAGGTAGGTGCAAGGGAAGAAGAGCCAGCACAGGAGCCTACCCCGGCACACTGCACCGCTGCGGGAGGCAAGGGGGCTGCCACAAAGGGAACTGCAGCCCTGGGAGAAACTCAGGATTCAAACAAAGAGTAACTGATATATTGCCCTAGATTCAGAAGGGACTTTAAGAAAAACTAATGAAGTTTGCACTTTGAGGTAGCCTGTGTTAATTGGAGGAAAATAGTTTGATGGTAGCTTTGTTGTGCGACTGGATTAATCACTCCTCCAGGCTCGCATCTGCACCTGCAAAATGTCAATAGTCACATAGCCATCACTTTGCCTCTTTGCATGTCCCCAGATGAAGCTGTGGTCCCACCTAGACCCTTTAGGAGTGAAGGATACTCTCCTCCTGACTCCTTCCCTTTGTACACGAAGGCTGGCTCAGAGAGACAAGTGCTTCCTTTACCTCCCAATGCTAAATTTATGAGTAAAAGATTTTAAATTACTCTCGTGCTTTCTTTGAGCTTGTCACGTTTGCCTTTACAAAACAGAGGAGACTGTCTCCGGAGCATGTGGCTGTGCGTGCAGTGCAGCCTCAGCAGAGGCTCCAGCACTGAAAAGACAACCCTGTGGAAAACTCGAAGTGCGAGGGACCTCAGGTCTGCCCTTGCGAGGACAGTGCTCCTCTGTGCCCCTGCTTAGGATATTTGGGGGTCATCTAGATATCACAGGTAGTGATATTTTGATGTGGCTGAAGTTTTTCTAATGCTTCATTTTATAAAACTCGATTCCTTTCCTATTGATTAAACAGACTAAAAGCTATACTGGTAGAAAGCATCAGATCTCAGGCTGAGATGCATGTCTTGCTTTGCATAGTGGCCTTTTTTTGTTCGGTCTCTAAAGAGTAAAACAGCAAGCAGATCTCACCTAAGTAACCAAAGTGACCAAATTGTGATAATATCCAGACTGTAAAGCTGGGCCTCACAGCTGCTCCTGTGCAAAGTGCAGTTGCTGGACATAAGCTCTTCTGAATACTGGGAGAAAATGGAGCCAGCCAGGACCTGACTGTATGAAGGAAGAGTGGAGCAGGACATTAGAGCCCAAGCACTCTATGCTGCACATGCCCTCACCATCCCTGACCCTGCCATGCCATCAGCAGCGCTGTGGTAGTGCTACCTGGGAAATAGGACCAAATTTCATATTTTAAATTCCACACAGGATAAACGTTTGAAAGAATGATGTTATAATCGACATTTTAATGCTGTATTAAAGCAGGGTAATTCATCTCTCCCTATGAAGACTTAAAGGGTTAGCATTCAATCTCTTCCTTTAATCCTCTAGATATTTTCAATATAAGATAATGGATTTGGAGAGAATTTGTTTTGGGGATCAAAACAGTTAGGCAGGAATTATGTCAGTAATGTTTTGTCAGTACTGTAATCGGAGAAAATATTTTTCCACAGCATAAAAGAACTAGGCGCTGTGCCACCAGAAAGTTTAATTACTAGATGACTTTAAAACATGGTAATTTAGTCCCAATTAGCGTTATAATAATTTATTTATAAAATTCCAGCATATGTAGTTATGTTCCACAATCCATTTATTCTTGTAAGATGTGTGCCCCATTAGACAGTGAAGTAGAAGGTCATTAACCTGCATTGCTAGTTCAGATTATGTTATTAGACTGAATTTAGCTTCTTCACTGGTGGGTGTTGACATTTTAGAGTGCTTTCAGGGTAATTTATCTACAGCCATTCAGTTCTTTTCAGCCATTCAGAAACATTGCGGATCTAAAGTAATGCAGGCCTGATGAAGATGGATAGATTTCTTGGTTAAATTTCAAATGCGGCTTGTCTTTGTGCTTCTGATAGTTTTTATGTTCTTTTCATGACAATGAGTTTATGACACCACTCATGCAAAATATTCAAAAAATTATGAGTCAGGTCCCATCAAAATCAGCAGCTATAACTTAAGCACATGAGTTTTAAATATAATAAATTCTGACTGTTTTTCTGATGCTTTCTGTATTTAGATATTTAAGAATTACGTTTGAGGAAACTGTTTTTGCACAGCACTATTTTTTTCTCTTTTCTTTTTTATTTTCTTTCTTTATCTTGCCTTTGCTTTTGCCTTTGCCTTTGCTTCTGTCCTCCCCAGCCCTTTCCTTTCCTTTTTCTTCCTTTTTTTCCTTTTCCCTTTTTTCCTTTCCTTTTTTCCTTCTTTTTCCTTTCCTTTTTCCTTTCCTTTTTTCCCCTTTCCTTTTCTCTTTGCTTTTCCCTTTCCTCCTTTTCCTCTCCTCTCCTCTCCTCCCCTCTCCTCTCCTCTCCTCCCCTCCCCTCCCCTCCCCTCCCCTCCCCTCCCCTCCCCTCCCCTTCCCTTTTTCTTTTCTTTTCTTTTTTTCCTCCCTGATTAAGCAGACAGAGAGTGGTGTCCCCAAGAATGAAGCACAATTCAAGGACAAGCTTTGGCAAGTGAGACCTGGGAAAAACTCCAGATTTATTAGTGCAGCTGTGGCCAAACATCAATGACACCCGACAGCATACCAAACTGAAGTCATGCCTCTCTTGGTGCTGGCAAACTGATGGACCTTGCCCAGGGCAGGAGCTGCCCAAGAGCCTCAGGACTGTAGAGTGGCACTGCCAGAGCCAGGATGGTCCAAAATAGCAGGTTCTGCCTTCCCCTCACTTTTGGGTTTGCTTGATTATGAACTCAAAATAGGACACAGCCTCCCTGGCCCACAGCAAACCTCCCACTTCTCTGGTCTCCCTTGGACCCACGCTGTTGATGGCCAAGCTTTGAAGGACAGGTGACGTTAAAATGGCAAGTTCACCTTATTTAATATGATACTGAAGAAGGAGACAGGGGGGTGGAAAGCTTGAAGTATGTGGTACCTCATCTGGGCTTGTTGACCAATTATGCCTTATTTGATTCCCACACAAAACACAGTGAAACTACCCAGACAAGGGAGAAGACAGTGCCGATGAGAGCGTGCAAAGTCTCATTTCTTCCCATTGCTTTGCTTTGGTGAAACCTGCAGGGGCCTTTCTGCTCATGGTGAGGTTTTTTGCCCAGCTACAAATCCCACCTAATCTTCCAAAACTCTTCCTTTTTCAAGTAAACCTTTTAGGCAGCCATTTCAATTTCTTTTTAATAAATGGTCTTCCCTCAGATTGTCTCTGCTACAAGAGCAATTCTGGGAAAGCAGATGACACTGCACACTCTTAAAAATCCCAGCCTCTCAAATTGTGTGTGGAGATACCATACAATGATCCTAAAATGGGTTTTGCAAATTGCTGAAAGGCAGAACCAACATCCACCTGGTTTGCCAGGAAAGCCTCGTCTCTGAGAAGACTAAAAAGATATTCCTGTCATATTCTGGCATTTTTTTAGCAACTTTCAGTGTTACCTGTAAAAAAATCATGATATGGCTGTGGGGAAAAAAAAGAAGTCTTACCACCCACGCCTGCTTTTAATGATCTTCATGCCTCTTAATGCAAAGATAACACCATTTCTTGTGTTATTTTTATTGTGGCTTATACATTTCTCTCCAGTATCATGAGCTCCAAGAAAGCAGTAGGGACCAAACTGAAGAATTTTTTTTTTTTTTTTTTTAAGGATGTAAGAACTCTTCCTTTGGCTCAGAGAGGTGCAATGTGAGTACTGGTGATGTGGGGATGAAGTGGTGTAGGTCAGTATACCCCATCCCATCCCATCCTGGTGTTTGGGCTAGGCTGGACCCCTGCTTACTGTACTAAGCTGAGGCCTATCTTCTCTTTTAGACTTAAAGCTCCCTGAAACAGTGTCCTCCAGCCTGATTGCTGTTGATTACTTCAAAATACTTCGTATTTGAAGCTCAGGCTATAAAAAGAGGTGTTTATCTCAGGAAGGAGCTTGCAATCCCTTAAGTTGCTGTTATGAAAGATGCTGGGAAAACTGTTTCTCACTTTGCATGCTTTTGCTACCTGCCTGCAGCCCTGCCTGTGGGCTGGGAGGGATACAAAGTCGTCTCTGAGCCCTGCTGACACCCATTTGACTGTTTACTTAAATTAGGACGTCAATTCAACAGTTCAGGACTTGGGAACACAGCTTCTCAGCTCAGTTTTGCGGAGCAGATCTGCAGCTAGGCAGGGATATCGTGGTGGGTTGGCCCTGGCTGGACTCCAGGTTCCCGCCAAAACTGCGCTGTCACTGCCCTCCTCAGCGGGGCAGGGGCGGGAAAAAGACTCCTGGGTGGAGATAAGGGCAGGGAGAGCACGCAGCTGTTACCGTCTGGGCAAAACAGACACCGCTGGGGGAAATTGGTTTAATTTGTTAGCATTCTCAGGATAATAAGATTATAAACACCTTCCCCCCAATCCTCCTTTCTTCCCCGGCCCAACTTCACTCCCCGTGTCTCCTGTCTTCCCTGAGCGGTGCAGGGGCTGGGGCTGGGTCAGTCCCTCACACGCTGTCCCTGCCGCTCCTGCCCCCTCAGGGGGCTCCTCACACTCTGCCCTGCCCCAGTGTGGGTCCCCCCGCGGGCGCAGCCCCTCAGGCCCAGCCGGCTCCAGCCCGGCCCCCCCGCGGGGCCACAGGCCCGGCCAGGAGCTGCTCGCTGCGGGCTGCCCGCGGGTCACAGCCCCCTGCGGGCACCCTGTGCTCCGGGGGTGGGCCCTGCCCGGGCTGCGGGGTGGGGATCTGCTCCACGGTGGGCCTCCACGGGCTGAGGGGGGGATCTGCGCCACCGTGGGCCTCCATGGGCTGAGGGCACAGCCTGCCCTGCCGTGGGCTCCACCATGGGCTGCTGGGGAATCCCTGCTCTGGCGCCTGGAGCCCCTCTGGCCTCCTCCTGCACTGGCCTGGGGGGCTGCACAGCTGTTCTCTCACATAGTCTCCCTTGTCTCCTTCACTGCAATTGTGCAGGTTCCCTCCCCACACCTGCCTCTTGTTAAATACATGATCCCTGAGGCACTACTGCCGTTGCTGATGGGCTCAGCCTTGGCCAGTGGCGGGTCCATCCTGGAAGTTGGCTGGCCTTGTCTCTGTCAGACATGGGGGGAGCTTCTAGCAGCTTCCCACCCCCCTGCTACCAAAACTTTGCCATGCAAACCCAAAACAGATATACTGTCCATTTTCCTTATTTGTTGTGAAAACCGTGGAAATAGCACTCCATTACTTACTGTGTGACTCCTGAATAAACATGTGCTGTGCAGGTTTTGCCTTTGTGGAGAAAATAGTTGTCCCTTTCAGGAGCTGTTTGGATAAAAGTGAGTGTTGTCATGGTAAGATGAATTCTGGCACTCCTTTGGTGGAATTAACAATTCCAGCTTTGATTCTGAACTAAAAATAACAATAAAACACGAGTGAAGTGAGCAAATCTCAGCTAATGAACTGGACAGCACTCCATACAGAGTGGGGAAAGAGGGGATTACTAAACAGTCTTATAGTTACTATATAATATAAACATTCATAAACCATGCAATTTTACACTCTTTCATTCTTGTCAGAGATACAGGAAATACAGTTTCCACTGTTAACTACAGCTTTCTTATGTGTTTGGGACAGTATCAATTATTTATTAACTGTCAAAAGCAGGAGTACCAGCTAACTTGTCAAAATATTTTTATGTTTCCTGGTATGTGTTTGTTCAATAACTAGTTTGATGGAAATGGATTACACAGGCACCGCCAAGCTGTAGCTGTTGTAGCTGTTACTTTGCCTCTTCTACTGCCTTGCTGTTTGGATGCATTTATGGACTCAACAGGCTGGCTGTGGCTCATTTTCCTTCTTGATCCCTTGCTACATTATACACAGCTTCTTCTCTGAGTCAGGATAATAACAAAGAATAACTGCTCAGGCTCTTTGCAAAGTAAGGCATGCATCCGTTGAGTTGAGTTGAGGGGACTGTGGATGTTTGTTAGCACTGCCCAGTGTGGCGTATGCATGTGGACATATGGAATCAGGCTGCCTTTTCTTCATGACGTAGCCTGGCTAGCTCCAACCTCAATTTGTACTACCAAAATTCATGGAGTAACCCAAATGCCACTAAAGAACTCTGCAAGATTCCGATAGTCTGTCATTGTTTCAGACATGCTAATTTGATAGAGAATGAATAACGTGGGATATTATTGAATGGAAATGAGTGGGACAGCCTTACCCCACCAGTTTATCCGATGGGGGTACATCTGCAAACTCACCTGGAGAAGTCCATGGTGTTGGTGTGTGGTGGATGCCAGGTGAAGGCAGTGATGAAATGGTGGAGGAAAATGTGCCAAAGATGGAGCAGAAGTGTGGGGTTTGTTTTAGCAGTGGGAAGATCCATGGAAGGAATACTTCCAGAGTGTGATAAATACTCCTGGAGATCAGCTCATCATTAATTCATCATAGTCTTGAGGCAAATTCCTGCTCAGAAAAACTTGACACTGTGGATTGCCACAGGCTGAAAAAGGTTCTTAGGAAATGATGATACCTTTTAACTTTTTTGACACACCAGTTCCCTAAATGTCCGCTACTAGTCCATATGAAAGGCAGGTTACTGGGCTGGGATACCCTCAGTACAACCCCTGTTTTTCTGTTAGGGGTCCGGTAACCCACCAGTAAGCCCCAGTGCCCACTGTGCACATGCCCTGCAAAATTATAATTTGGTTGGGATCTCTGAATCCTGCCACTGTGATTAGCACTTCTGGCTCACTGCGGCAGGTGAAGAGGAGGTTCCTGCAGTCACCAACAGATTCCCTGCCAAAGCAGCAGGCCAGCAGCTCCAGGCTCTGGCTGGTGCTCTGCTAGAGCAGTCGATGCCTTTGCGGCGGGCAAAGTCTCTGGCTGGCAGCACCGCCTGAGACACAGCTTCAATGTGTCCAGGTGTAGGTATAGAAATAAAATGATCCAAATGCTTTTCTTTCCTTTACACATTTCTGTTTCAACTCAGCATTGTCTCTGCTCAATAGCAAGACAGCGATTTTGCAGATTTTAAAACACTAATCACAGGCAATTATTTCTAAAAAGATTTGCTTGCAGCAGGCAGACTTTTCTCTTAAGTTGAAAGCCTTGCTGTTCCATTCTTTCTTCTGTGTAAAATTATAATCATTTTCTGCCTTGTGTGCTCTACCAGCTGAAATACCTCATCTTCTGACATAGTTTGAATCTAACTAATCTTCAGTTGGAAGATTTTTTTAAAAAAATTAGTCAATAGCAACAAAAGCATTGCCAGCAAACACATAGCAAAACAAGCAGCTGAAGCTGTTTGTGTATGTATCTTAAAATATAATTTCGGCCTTTACAAGGCAGCAGTCTTTATTATCTAAGGTGGTCCTATAAAATGAAACCTGTTTTTCACAGTTAGGGTTTCAGAACAAAGCAGAGGATGCAGACTTCATGGCACAGACTCAGGGAATAAATTCATGTTGCTTTCCAACAGCTTTTATGATTGGATAAATAAATGAGAACCTTGAAATCCATTTAAATCAGTAGTTTCTCTCCAACAATTTTACATGAAATATTCCAAATTTTTGGTACAAATATTGTTTATTTTCATATTTTCCTTCAAATTATCAAGACTGAAATGAAATATTTATTGGCTTAGGATGAATGGTTTAATTAATCCTCGAAATGATGCTACAACTTTCAAAAATTTTCATGGATTTAAATATTAATTCTTGGTCCATTTCTAAACAGAATGTCAAAATCCATTTCCCACCCTAACACAGTTTTTTCTATGACCCTGTGACCCTAGTGTTCTGTGTGTTCTACTTACTTTCTGTTCATCACTCTCCTAGAAGTTATCTACTTTTTTTTTTCTAAAACATTGGCATTTTCAATCTAGACCATAATATTTTCGAGGCTGGTGCTGGCTTTTGCTATGAACATGGATAACATCTTTTTTTAGAGGATCACATCAGCCAGCCCAGATGGTTCATAGAAGTGGCATGGTAGCACTGATTGCCTATGATATATCTTCTGGTATCCATGAAGTGATGTGACCGGGATACACTTAATTCTGCAGCTGGAGTGACCAGGGATGCATTTATTGTGGTGATTGAGGCAGCCAGACTTATGTATCTTAGCAACTCCTCAGTTCTCACCTACTTCTCAGCTAATAAGTAATAAACCTAATTATTTTAGAAATGTGTGAATCTCTTACCGAACCATCTGAACACCTCATGCTGGGGAAGTGTGTTGATCATTGCAATTGAAAGTGTTGATTGTTACAATTTAATCTGTACCACTTTCCATCAAAAAGATGTATTTCAGGCATCCAGTGTCATTTGAGATGCCCTTGGGTGTTTTGCTTAGCCCTGAAACAGTCTGTGTATCCTGTAGGCATGTGTAACTTTCTGGCCTTGCCACATGTCTTCCACGTCCTGGGTAGAGTATATTGGTGTATTTAAGAGGGCTGTCCTGGAGTGTCAAGCCATGTTTGCAGCTTTCTGGCAAAGCAGCTAATAGTACATCTTGCTTTTTTCTCTGTGCTGAAGCTACAGGACCAATGGACTCTGTGCCGCGGGCCCAGTTGTTGGCCCTGAGATTGCAATGAAGTGCCCCAGACCCCTGCAGGGGAAAGGCACACATGGTGCCCCACACTCCAGGACTGTACCCCACAGTCTAAATGACCCCATTGCTAATCCATCAGTTTTCCTGAGAAGTTCCAGATGTAAATACAGGATTCGGGTTGAATTGAAATAGTTGAGAGGCATCCTCTGTGCTTTGCTTCCTGGGCATCCCCTGACAAGCAGCTGTGCCAAAAAGGGGAACCTTTTGCCTTCATTAACCAGGCTGGCTCTTCACTGCTAACTTTTTCTCTAGCGTTAAAATACCAAAAGAATGGACTCCTCTGAAGCACTTGCAGGTCAGAGCAGAAAACGAAGGACTGCTGCTTCTCTTAACAGGGAATTTCAATAGAGAGGAGGCACATTCTACACATATGTAAAAAGGGTCCCTTTGTACCCTTTTTAGCACTTTTTAAAATATACTTTCATTAGCAGCACATTCCCTTTTCTGAGTGTGGAATGAAGTCCCATCTTCTGCATATATTAAATTGCAGCTTCTGCTTTCAACATGATTGCTCTCTCTCTGGACCAGATTCATAATGAGGGATGCTTTTTTTTTTGCTTTCTTTTATTTTTATTTCAATAAGCTGGCGGAGAAAATATTCCTGCTGTCATGAACTGAAAATTCATCTATAGAGCTTGCTTCTGGGGATGCTTTTGGGGAACTTTTTCCCCCAAAGTTCTCAACTTTCCGGTGAAGATAAATAACCACATCTTGCAGCTACAGTTTTTGACTGAGTGACAGGTTAAAAGAAGTTCCCTGTCAGCCTTCATAACAGAAGAAGAAATTGTTCCAACAATTCTTAGCGAAATGAACAAGCCCTTTTTCTAGAGAACTGTTTTGCTAAATTGCAGCTCATACTGAGGCCCTTCAGGTTGGTTTCTTAAAAGAAAGGGAGTGACCTGAAGTCAAGGTTTTTTGTTAGCTTCCCTTGTTTAATCTGCATTCCAAATGCAAGGTGAATACAAAAAGCAGGCAGGCATAGTCTTTCTTTTAGGGATCCCAGTTCCTCAGTTTCTGTATCTGCAGAAGCACCTTTGTACCATGAATTAGCAGTAGTTAGAGAAAGGAAGTTAAAGAGCAAATGCTTGCTACTTGTCACAGCCACCATCCAAAATCTGTGCATCACAGAAAGCACTGACACGGCAAGCAGGCCTTTGGAGACTGCTGAGATGAAAAGCAAAGGTGAGCTGCTGGGTATTCGGCTGTTTCTGTGGTGAGCTGCGTTTCAGCTGCTGCTTGAGAAAGGCTCGAAATACCCCAGCATCAGCTAGGAAGCTCTGTCACCATTTTACAGCAATTCAGGCAAGTTGAAAATGGAGAGCTTCTCATATACTTTGAAAGAGTTGTTAGTAAAAGCTTCCTGCAGGTTAGATCCTCATACTGAATTGAATTAGGATGCAGCTTTCAGAGGGCAACACGGGTGAAACGTTGAGAATCCACCCCAGAGGAGGCAGGGCTGTTGAGGGGGAGGGG
Source organism: Falco peregrinus (assembly GCF_023634155.1). Classification (NCBI taxonomy): domain Eukaryota; kingdom Metazoa; phylum Chordata; class Aves; order Falconiformes; family Falconidae; genus Falco; species Falco peregrinus. The sequence goes on along the minus strand of NC_073721.1, from coordinate 32,792,717 downwards.
ATGACCCAAACCAACATTGCTTTGCATTAGCCTTTCTCAAGTTTGGCTGACACTGGACCGCATCAAAAGCTGGATGGTGAGTTGTACCCCCCTGGTTGTGCTGAATGCCAACCATGTCCTGTGATAGTACCATGTTATTGAGCACTGCAGGAAACAGAAAAGCGTAATGTGGTGTTGTGGGACTGATTATAGAGCACAATGCAGCTCTGCATGAATAAAGACAAGCAGAACTAGGCCTTGAACGAGGAGTTCAGGTTTTATTTCCCTAAACAATTCTGATTAATGCTACTTCTGTAAGGAACAGCAGCTTAGATCAAAAGGCAACTGCTCAACAAAATGTTTGTCCTGGAATTTTCACTGCTCAGACTTGATTTTTCTTCCTTGAAGATATCAAATTGCCAGGAAACCAAAATGACAATGGGAAGTGTGCTTGGTGTGTGATACAAGCAAGATCAACAACAGAACATGCTGAGATACTTCTGTTTTTGCTGGGACTAATAACACTGATAACATTTCTGCTGGTGGCTGTTCATGCTCCAGAAACTCAGGATGTGGCCAGAATAAAAGATGACATTGGTGATCATAGGAGAAAGAGACTTGACACTTTTATTTCCTGTATGAACTCTAATCTGGTTTAGCTACAAAGCCTTCTCTCAGGTGTGGGCTGCTCCTTCAAGGGCAATGGAGATGAAATACTCTGCTCTGCTAGTGGTGCCCTGCTTTACAAGAGAAGTTCAGCACCTGTGAGGAAGGCAGCTTGGCAATACGGCAGTAGCTAGAAAGGAGGTCACGGAGATCATTTCTTTGGGGATCGAGAAACCTTGTAGGCATGGAGCTACCCCTTGAAGAGACTCTTGGGAAGAAAACTGTATTACTGAGTAGTTGTATAGGTCAGAGAGCAGGGTGAAGTGATAGGAGAGGCAGTAGCTGCTAGAGCCCAGTTACGGAGAAAAGGGGTGTGCAAACTGGATTCCAGGTCCATGAAAAGGTAATGTGGTCAGAAAATGGCAGATGAAGCAAAGTTGGGTCTGAAGTCTTCCATGGACCAAATTTTCTTAACTTCCTCACTTTACCCCCAGGCAGAAAAACATAATCAAAAATCAAAGGGGAAATATCAGAAAAGCCAGTTGCAGAGCTAGATTCCACCACCAGTTTATCAGAGAGGAGACAGTAAGAGAGAGCATAAGTGGAGGGAACCGAGGCAGGTTTGCAGTGGCAGAAGATCAGCACTACTGCCTTTCCTTGGGAGCTCTGAAAGGCTCCCAGGCTAATTGCTTACTGTGGTAATGTCCCATGGGTGTGCTTGGTTCTGGGAGCAGCGCTGCTATCCTTCAGAGTGAAGACGCCAGTCAGTGTTGAGAGATGTTAATTACAGCTATTATTAGCATCACATTTCTCATTGAATGCTTGGAGTCATATATTCGATGAAATGTTAAAGCAGTGCTTTTTTCACCTTAAGCTAGTAGATGTTTTTATTCCTGAAATTTGTAATCACTGACACCCCTTTTGCCTCTATAGATCCAGACATGTCCATCCTGGCACTCTTTCAGAGTCTCAGGAAAAAAAAAAAAAAAAAAGGGAGAAATGGAGGGAGAAATGGGGAAACTACAAACTGCTGATCTCACAGAATGTTTTCATGGTGAATTTTCCAAATGACTTACCTGCCCTTCACTCTCCTGCTGAGTACCAATGATGGTGCTAAGAAAAGGCTGTATTCATTCCAGCAGGTATGAACATAGTGCAGGTTGGGATTGGAAATGCGGCTGATTTTGGCAGTACTCTGAATTCTGTTGTCCATCCCAAAATGAGGCTGCTCAGCTTTTACCAGCCACAAAGAGACTGAAAACAAGAGCCAAGAACTGAAGTGGCATGGATCCAACCCAAAGTCCTGTTCCCTTTTTCTTTTCTGCTCACAATCCTGTTTCTATGCGTATAGATAATCAGGGCTGGAAGAGCAATGTCCAGCCAGTTTCACACTACTTCAGGAACATCTTTATGCTGAGAAGACATGTCCTGGATTAAACTAGAGAAGATTTTATTTGGCAGTGGTAGTGGACGTAAGAAAGTTGTTTCTTGAAGAATGTGGGTCGCTAGGTTTTAGAAATAACCTGGTTCACATCTGTATTATTTGTAGAGCTGAGACCCAAGACCTCATGAGACTAAAAAGGAGTAGATGTGATGGGAGAGATTTCTAGGCAAGGGTTGTATCATTATTGGAAGATGTTACCCAGCCTGGATACCCAAGACACCCTCTTTGAAGAACAAAACCAACTGGAGCACAAGCTGTCTGCTTTCTCTTACAAGACCTGGAAACTTCAATTTCAGAAGTCAAGGTGCAACCGAGGAGTACAACTCAGGACAGTCAATCCAGTGTGATGGGATTCAAGAAAACAGACAACCCCTGTTGCATCAGAGGCTGCAACACAGTTCTTGACATCTTAGAAACAGATTTTAGACCTAATATATAAGGCAAAAAGTCACAACTAGTCAGTTCAGCCTCCCTGACTGTGAGGTCTGTGTTTATGCATATAGCTAAATCTTCTCTTGAGCTACAGGGAGTGCACAAGAACAATTTCATCAACACATGCAGATCTCAAGCCTGTTTAAAGCTTATGCCCAACACACCAGCTCAATGTCTGTGGACATAACAGACTTGTGCTGAAAATCAGTCCTGAGTTTTCAGGTAAAAGCTAGAAATAGTCTGGAACAAGGCTTTGAGCAGGACTGTCTCTTGATCATGACTTGGTCATGTGGAAGTTATGCCAATAGCCATGATGTTCCCCTGTCACAGTGTGTTCTGCTGCCTACACAATGCATTTGCAAGCCTGAGCTGGGAGTGTATATGAATATATGGACCATTATAGAGGCGATCCTCTCCTTTTGCAGAGTACAGCAAAGTGCTGTTTCATGGGAAAGATTCTTAGTTGCTTTGTGTCTGGGCCTGATAAGATGTGGTAGCTCATCAGTAACATCATTGTGTCAGTGCAATCCAATTAGTGATAATCCTTTACTTTGCACCATGATATTTGAATGGATCTTGGAATAATTGACTGGCTCCAATTAACTGAAAGCTTATCAAGGAAACATATTTGTAAATAAGAATTTAATTTCAGCCACCTTCTTTATATAATATTATTGCGGCCAACCTGATGTTAGAAATTTCAAACTTGATGTTAGACATGTTAATTAGTCTGTCATGTCCAGGCTCCTGGAGCTTGAACAACAATTACCACTTTGTCACCCCATGCCCCAAGACAAAATGTATTTCAGATGCGAAATCCAGACATGCCAAGCAATGAGCCTTCACCTGCTCTGTAATGCAAAGAGGGTGGGACTGGGAATCAGGAGTGGCACAAAGGGTCTGAGAATTTTCGTGACTGGGAAAAGCAAGACCTTAGTTCAGAGAAGATCCCCTTGCTCAGAGCCCCAGACCTGTCATTGTAGGGCATCTCCCAGCTGGTGCCACAGGTTGGTTTCCTTCTTGGTTACTCAGAGCTCTGCCTGTCTGGTGTGGACCTGTCTTGTCCCCTCATAGGCAGGGCACATGTGTCTTTCAAAATGCCTTATGAAGCATCTGCGTGCATGATTCATAGTTAATTTATTTCTGTATTGTAGCTGATTTGAGCATTAAGATCACTTTGCAACAGGCTTCTCTAGCATCTTTCCTTTGTGATGCCAGCATCAAGTTTCCGTCATATTGGTTTGTCTCTGATGTAAGCAGTTTTGTCAAAGGCTGGGAAGGTGAAAGTTGTCCAACCTTTGTGCTGCTAGCTGGATATTCCTCTTGGCTATCAGCAAGAGGAGTTGCAGAAAGGTAATTTGCAATGAAGGAAATAAAGGAACTTACCGACTGTGGAATAGACTGAAATTTCTCTAAATCCAGTTCATATAAAGAGTGGTCATTGATTCTGAGAGCCATAACTGAAGAATATTTGCTGTTATGAATGTCCTAACAACAATGGCTCAAAACCCAAACGAACATATAAATAAACCAACCCCCAAATCTCCCAAGGCCTCAGATGTTCAAACAATAGCTCAACTTTTCTTAAAAAAATGAACATAATATAGAGTAAAACTTCATTCTTCAGGTAGTTCTTGTAGCAGTTCTGGGGTGGAGCAAACTGGTGTTATGCATAATGTATAATTTTTGTGGAAGGTTATGTAAACGTGTTGGTTTTTTTTTTTTTTTTTAAACCACCAAAGTCACCTGGAAATATTTAGGCTCCAGGCTTCCTTCTAAACACCACTTTATTGGTTTTTGCTGTAGTGTGAAACAGTAGAGCAAAATTCTCATGTTATCTGTCTGCAGCAGATTTACAATATTGCAAGTTTAATTATATGAGCTGCATTTCACGACTCAGTGCATTTGTATTACCATTTCAGAAACACAATCATTTATCAACAGCAAACTTCGGGGCATTTACTTTCCATGCCCTGGCACTGGCATTGCAAACTTCAAAGTATGTGCACATGAGTGCATGCTCCCTTTCCCAAAGAAAATTTGACACTTTCAACTTCCTTCATGGATTGGACAATATTTTCCTAATTATGATATGAATACCAGAGTCAGATTCTGATGTCCTTTTTTCCACTCAGCATTTGATGCTGTAAATGATCCCTTTGAAATAATTGTGGTGCATCATGGAGGAATTGAGTAACCCAGGGGATGGTTCAATAGAAACTGGATAGACATAATCTCCAGCTTGATGTGGAGGCTCTCCTAAGTCACTTCAGTACTTCACCCATTACAGCCATTGCATTGCTCTCTGTTCCCAAATATCTCCTTCTGGAATGAGCATCACCTTAACTTCTGCCTGCCTGAAATATATTACCTGCACTTCAACATATTGCATCTTCATTTTTCAGACTCAGACCTTTTCCTCTTTCAGACTTGATCTTTTTCTGCCCTAACTCTAGGCCTACCACCCTTATTTTTCAAGGTGCTAGAAGCATCTACATAGATACTGCTGTGATTTTATGAAAGGCTTCACAGCTCTTGCAGAGCTCTGGACTGTCCCAGCTACAGATGCCTAGTAATTTAAACCTACCTCAGGTATGTCACTATTACAATGATTCTCGCCATGGCTGCAACATAACCATGCCCTGAATTTTATCCACTTTTCTCCTTACCTACTTCCACCTAAAATACTTTAAACATTTCCAGTCCTTTCTTTACAGCAGGGGGATGAAGGGCTGGATATGTGCAATGCAGCAGTGTTATCTGACTGCTGAGAAGGCTAGCTGGTAGGAGGCTGACAAACCGCACGTTACATTTTTGTGTGACTGGGTCTGGCAGTTTGTTATGTCAATGGCAGTGCCGTGCAAATAGCAACCTGGCTCTTGAACACCTGTGTGGGAATAAGAAGCCTCAAAATGGAGATCTGCTATGTGAAATGCCAGAAGCACCATTTCCCTTCTCCAAACTGATCTCTTTGAGTCCTGTGGGAGTTAAATTTGTCCTGTGGCTCTTTTCAGAAAGTCACAATTTCCTTTAAATTGTCACCTTCTTTTCCAGAGAAGGAAATATTAGAAGAGCAGACAGACATACACTGCTTACCCTGACACAAACACATGGATTGCCCATCTGCCCACCAAGCAGCCACATACTCAGCAATTTAAATAAAAAACACCTGGTACTGGATAAAGTGACAATCCTACTGAATTGATGGTTGGCATAAAAAGTACTGTCTTCCCCTCTATTTTCCACTACATTATGGTTTGCAAATTCCCATAATTTTGAACAACCCAACAAGAAAAAATGAAAGACCTGAAGCTGAAGTGGGCTGAATGCTTCAAAAAACACCTAAATTAGTCCGTGTTCATTTTGACAAAGAAGGTGGTTTGGAACTGCAGAGACTCATTCCTGTTGATGGAATTGGCTCACAAGTAACCTCAGGCAGGTCATGTAGAGCCTCAGAATTCAGTGTAAAGAATTACAGTTTTACAACGCTTAACTCCTGAGGATAATGTTACTAATTTCATGGTAAAATGTTTTGAAACGTAGGGAGGGACATGTACTCTCTATATATACTAAAGAAAGAAGAAAGCTCACTTCTGATCTTCTTTTACAGGCCTGACATCACAACTTCAATTTTCCTTCAGTTTACATGGATGTTGTTTATGATTTTGAATACATTTGTCCATATGTAATTTTCCCACACAAAGGTTAAGAGCCATGTATTTTGGCTGTGAATGCCATCTCTATGTCCCTGGAACAAAAACTGTGACAGCTTCACAGATGTGAGTGGAGCTACAACACTCAAGACCAGGCTTATCTCAGAATACAAATGTTTACCTGCAGCAGCTTGTTGGAATGTGGTGGCTGAGAAAGATCCTGACCTGCACCTTGGTGTACTCTGTTTCCCATGTGCAAAATCAGTTCAGATTCTTGGAAGACCGGTAAAATGCTGATAAAAGTTATCATCATGCAGGGTCTGAGGAGCCAGAGATATCAGATTCCAGCCCTTCACTATCCTTGTCATTGTTGCATGAAAAGGATTTTGGATGACACACTTGAAGAGTACAACATCACACATCCAGAAACAAAGGGTATGCAAGGCTAAGAAATTTCCATGTTCAGTAAGTCACTTCTTGGATAGTGCAACTTCGTATAAAGGAGGCATTTGAAAGTCCACTGAAATGTTTTATTTCTTAGTCTTCTCTTGTTATTAATCTCATTTTTTTTTGCCTATGATGTGTGAGTGCCAACATAAAGGAGCGTTATAAATCACAGTAAGAAATAAATAGTCCCATTTAATCTTGCAGGGGGATATTAAATTTTCACAACCCCTGACTTCCTATTATCCTATCATCGACCCATTGAATACTTCAGTGGCTTGATGCTGTACAGGACTAAAACTGGGACCCAACTCACAGAAGACTGTGCTTAGAAAAGCAGACCCAGGTGCATATTTTGTGTGTGCGCACTTCCAGTCACTTCCCTATCTGATTTTTACCAGGTCTTTCTGACACTACTCAAAAACCAGACGGCAGTTCAAGTGTGATATGTTTCACTTCTGGGATCATCTGATAAAAGAACATATGTGCTATTGTAATTAAAAGGACCTTCAGGCCCATCAGGTGAGATTGGAGACTGCACCCAGCAGCCTGTACTGTGTGCTGAGCAAGAGCAATCACAGGAGACTTCAAAAGCACCTTCTACTCCCTACTCTCAGATCCTTCCAACTCTCCTGCTTACATACTGTATTTCCCTCTAGGCACAGATTAAAACTGGAGTCAGTCTCCATGGTTTCAAGATGATCAAAGCAAGAATTGTTTTGGGATAGTCTAAAAGCAGGAGACACCACCACACACTTTTTGAGCAGATCTCCTCCCCAGGTTAGCTGGAAGAGCACGCTGCCTCCTTCAGACTTCCTCTTAAGTCAGGCTAGGGAAGTGAGGAAAACAGAGGACTGAAATTCCTTTTACCTTCCTTTCCTTAGCTGTAGTGTCTAAAAGAAGGGCCTTCAGGGCCACAGCCTCTACAGCAGTGGATCAGAAGCCATGGATGGGGAGTAGTGCACGACTCCAACTCTTGTTGTTCATGCCCCTTCCTCAGGGTGAAAGAATTGTTCAGATGGGTTCAGATTTATCACTTGGGCAATGAGGATCTGGTGCCCCAGATAGCCTTTTTCTATTTAAGTGGAGGGAAAAATAAAGGATGCCCAAATTATCAGGCCTGTATTTTCCTCACATTCATATCTTGGTGTCCCCAGACATCATCTTAATCTCCTTTAGCAAGAGGCTTAGGTCACTTGGATCATTAAACTAAGCTACTTGAAATAAAAAACAAGGTGGTGGCAGCAAATAAGCAGAGGAGTGCTGGGCTAAACTGTCATTCAGCAAGCACTTCAGCATTCAAAACGGCCTCTCCAGGGTGAGGAATGCTCCCTTGGCCTTCTCCTGAAGGGCAGGAGCTGATCAAGCCTACCAGAGACATGTTAATGCTGATGACGTGGCTCGCAGTGGGAAGAAAGAACAAGCAAAGCTCTTTAAGGCGCAGCTTCGCAGAACCTGCCTGGGAAGGGACTCCCAGCACAATCATTCACGAATCATTGTCTGCGCTTACACAGAGAAGAGGGAAAACATTCAGATTTAAGAAGTGACCTTTTAAAAAACAGACAACCAAACAAATACAAATAGACCAGCAGCTTACTAAGATGCTTTGGGGATGTCCTAAGCTGTTATGAACATGGTCTGGGATGTTCTTTGTTTTCTCCAGCACAAAGATATCTGTGAGCTGCACTTCATTAATACGCTGGTGTAGCAGAAAAAACAAATACCAGCTCATACCACATGGAATCGAGGAGAAGGCAGCGATTCAGAACTCCAGTTTGGATGTTTTGGTGCAAATTCCAAACCCTCCACTGGAAAATACTGGGAGTGCGGTATAAAGTGGGACTCATCAGAGGAGGTCAGCTCTCTCACTTCAGGAAGTTAGAGAAGAGACCAGAGGAAAACCAGGCGCAGAAGGTGATATGATCTATTTCTGCCTTAGGCCGAGGAGAACATGATTCTAGACAGAATGCCCAGGTATTAACTCCCAGTCCTGCCAGAGCCTGCTGGTTTTGCTGTCCCACCACAATTCAGAGGTGAGTGCTGTGCCCTCTCCATGCTGGTTGCCAATGCAGTACAGTGCAGAAGAAGACACCAGCACAGTTCTTCCTGCTGCACTGCAGGGTCGCATTCCTTTCACCTCCCAGATGACGATCAGCTTAACACCTAAAGCACAAGGATTGTTATTGCTGGGTTTCACAAAACCAGAACACTTTCATAAAGTATACCTGAATTTAGACACATGACCATGCCATGTGCCCATGAAGCTGTGTTGAATCAAGTCAGGTTTTAAGAAAAGCCATGTTATTTTCCACTGTGTTTATTCTCCTGCATGAGCCATTACTGTGAGTGATTAATAAACTGTTGTTTATTAACAGCGGTTAATAAAGGGGTTTTCTGGTGTCCTTGCTGTTCTCTTTAGATAAAGTCTCAGAAAATAGTGAGAAATTAACCAGTTAATTTGCTGTGTGTCGGTATGGCAGATGGATGGTTGATTGTGCCCTTCCTTGTCTTGATTCATACTTATCAAGAGAGCAGAATTACTCCCACGGAACAGGCTTATTCATTATTTGTGTACAGAGGCTTTTTTTTTCCAACAAGGTGCAGGTCTGGACCCACTGGGAGGTCAGCATGTATTGTGGTGCCAAGTCCTTGCTTGTAGGACATACCAGGGACTTCATCAACTTGATAGACAGGGCAGGCCCCTCATAGGAGTCGCTCTGGCAGCCCCAGGAGCAGTGAGATCTCCAAACAGTAGGAAGAGAGAGCTTTTTGTCCCCTCATCAATGTAGAAGCTCCCTACTGAAGACCATTTTTGCTCAGAACATTGGTGGTTTAGCAGGCCACTCATTTTACAATACAGCTCGTAGTTTGGACATAGTTTGGACATACAAGATCCACTTACTCTGAAGTTCAGAAGCATGCAGGAGATATATTAGGCACAGGATTAAAGCTTCCTTTATATTTAAACTGGTGGTTGGAAGAAAAGGGTAAGGCTTTGGAGGGAGGTGAGAGGAGGCAACCAGCGAATCTCATTAAGGACTAGTGCCTTCTTGGCCCCCTGGCCTTCTCCAGAAAGTCAGGCACTTTGGCTAACACAATCCCTTCCTTTCATGCTCTGGTCCTGTCCCATTACAGCATTCCCCAAGCCATGCTGGAGACAGCCACAAAGGGCAGCATTATGTCTGGAAATGAATGGTGTGTAGCCAGTTCCAGCTGAAAGAGCAAGACAAGCAAAAGCACTTCCCCGGGACAATGAGAGGGCTTATAGCTCAGGAAGCTTCCCAGTCCATTAGCATCTGTGGAAGACAATGGCTGTGTGTGGTGGAGAGGAGGAGAACGTGGCCTTGCCAGTGGCCCCTGTCCATCACTGGCAGAACAGAACTGCTACCGTGGGATGGGGCCTGAATGGGCTGATTCATGCGCAAGAAGCCCTGGCGTCCCCCTGGCAAGGACAGGCCATGTGGAGTTGTCACCACTGGGCTGATCTGGGATATTGAGTACCTTTCTGACCTCTGGCTCTGCAGCAGCCCAGCCCAAAGTCTGTCCTTTCTGCTGGCAGGCAGATGAGGAAAGGCTTGTCTAAGGGAAACCCGGTGGTAAAGGGTGCAAATTCCCTTTGGAAGCTCAAGCCCAGCTGTTCCTGTCCTCAGGTTTCGGCTGCTCAGGATAGGCACAACACTGGAAGATCAGATCATTTTCATGGGGAGCTACTGGTGAGGGTGAACAATCCTCTCTCTCCTGTCACGACTTTATCCACTGTCTTCAAAACAGAACTAAGTGGAAATATATTTTGGGGGGGAAAAAACAACTCCCAGTATTTCCTGAACAGGAGTGAAATACAGTTTTAAAGCACTGAATATTTTCCTCCTTTTATGACAGTTTCAACTAATTTGCTCATTCTGAAAGACACTGAAAATCTTGGTTATGTTTTCAACAAGGTAGATGTTTGGTCTGTTTCAAGGCACACTGGAGTTTTCTGAAACAACTTTAATTAACTTTATTCTAAAATCATTCATACATTTCTCAAAACTCTACATAAAAATTCAACATAAAATTTGTTTTTTCAGAGAGTAAACCAGTTCCTCTGATCCAAAGATTTGTTTCTCCTTTGTGAGTTGCCAGTGTATTTTGTGAAATCACCACCACTATTGCACAGGACCAAAAGCTTTTGGCTCCCCTCAGGAGAGAGCTTTCTTTTGTGGCTCTCATCTTCTGTGGCCTTTTCTAAGCTGAACCCATGAAGTACTGCTGTGATGTTGGGGAGGTTTCATGGAGCAATACAAAGTCCTTGTCAGAGATACGTAACAGATCTACCCAGGACTTGATACACAGAACTTGTCTTTAATTCTTGTTTGCAAGCACTTGAAAGTGGGATGGAGTTCAATTTTATCAGGAAAATCTTCTTGCAAGAGGAAAATGGACTTGTGAGCCCGAATGGCCTTTACCATTTACAAGAGAAAAAAAAATACACTCTGTTAAGAAAATATTAAGCCATGTTTACATTGCACTAGGAGGGGATCCACTGAGCCTTTGATAGTAAGGTGATGAAATTCATACCAGCCCTGCTTCAGGTCCCATGCAGGGAGAGCCTGTTTGGGACTGGGGTGCATAGGTGCATACTCCAGTTTTGTTTTTCCTGGAAGAAGTCCAGAGAAGCACAACAAATGGGATCAGTTTGGCTTCTGACATCAGTCCTGATCTGACCAAATGCACAAATTTAGCCATGCTTGACCATAAAATATACCCATCCACATATGCAGAGTGTCTTTGATTCTGAGGCATCTCTGGGGGAATGGAAATATTTTATTCTTGGAGCCAGAGGGAACCATCTAGTCTCACCATCAACATGTTTTCTTAACTTTAAATAAGGTTAAGAAAGGGAATAATTCAACCGTGGCAACTCTAATTGGCTACAAGTATAATCCAATAACCTCATTTCACCCATATTGTTAGTTGAGTTAATTGGACCTGCACAGCCACCAGCTAAATATATTGGTGTATGCAAATGGTGAAACTAATTTCCTTCATAAAACTTCCTTGTGTAGAAGTAGGAATTGGGTAGAAGGAGTAGGGTAGAAAGAAGGCTGTGCTGACGTTGCTACTTCAAAAGATCAATTCTCTTCCAATTATTTCCTCTCTCTAGATAGGCAGGACAGAAAATATCATTAATTCCTTTTAACAGAGATGGGGGAGGGAAGTAATTTCATTCTCACTTGAAGAGACTGCAGAGCAGAAGTGATCGAGCTTTTAGGTGCCCCAGATCCAGACTGGGCTTCGCAGCCCTTGGGTCAGTCAGCCGTTTTCTTTGCAATATATGGAGTGAGGGAACCTGCACCAGTGCAAGTTCCTGGGTGCTGCAAGGACTCATGTCACCTGGAGGGAGACAGGTAGACTGATCATCATCACTCTAACATTGATTTCAGCAGGGTCTTTTGCCATAGAGGTTTTGTAATTTGTATCATGCCATCTAGCAGCCAAAGCCATTTCCACTGTTAACTTAAAAGCTTTTCAAGAACACGTCTCCTGGAGTCTGATGTGGAAGACTGACAGTCAGGCCATGTATCCATACCTAGAGTAATAAGTAGCCTGATCTAGTTGAAGATGTCCTTGCTCATTGCAGGGGGGTTGGACTACATGGTCTTTAAAGGTCCCTTCCAACCCAAACCAGTCTATGATTCTATGATTCTACGACACTGCCTTTTTGCCATCACAAGAGGGGATAGTCTTAGAAAGTGTAGATCTGACCTGAAGCCCAGCTACTCCATCCAGCAAGTGAAGACCTGATGGTCAGCAAGGCTCAGCAGCTCCAGGGGAAAGTATGAAAATCTGACATTGTGGATGTGAGGAGCAGCCTCCACATAGCTAGGTACTAGCTTAAAAATGTTGGCTTAAGTCCTCAGGATTCTCCATTATTATTCAGCTGATGCTTTGCATTTTCTTTCTGCTGCTTTTAAGCTGTAGGAATCATAACTGTTTCTTTACATCACACCAGCTCTGTGTAGTGTCTCTGTTACACCTGCTCATTAAACTTTACCTCTTGCAGATTGGAATTGTTGCAGGATGTGGACCATATCTGATGCTTTCTGTGCTCTGCACTTCTGTCATATCGCATTCCCTGCCTGCCACCGCCCCCCCCCCTCCCCGCCCCCTGCCCAAGCTGGCTGCAACCGTCTCTTCTTTGACTGTGATAAAGCAGCAGCAGCATATACTCGTTGCAGTTTCCATCTTCTGTAGGCAGTCCCAAACAAGAGGATGTGCACGTCCTTAGGTGTCTTTCAACTGACTTTGGAGCAGGGCTGCAGTGAATTGGGACTAACACAGTGCGGGGGAAGGAAGAGATGCTGCCTGTGATTACTATTTGAACTTGATAAGGGGATGGGAAGGAAAAGGAAAAAGGAGTTCTGAGGCAGGACTGAATCATTAATGCTTTCCACAGTTAAACTTGAATTTCAGCCCCTGCTAATATTCCCAGGGAAATCACAACTCACACACATACATACACACACAGGTTTAATTTCAGCAGTAAATGAAGTCATAATGCAAACAGAAAGCTAACAGCAGGGAAGGCTATGCTTGGCCAGGTCTGCTCGTGATACAAGTAATACATATGCACCAGTACAAAAACTGACCCCGGAGAGCAGTTAAGTCTTTCTAGCAGAAACACACACTGAGAAGGCAACCATAACTTTTAACTACAGCTTCCTACAAAAGAAAGTGCTGTGGTCTTCTTTAATATTGGAAAGGGATTGTTTTCAATTGATTGATTTCAGTGAACAGAGGCACAGGGACAACAAAACTTTTCCAGTGAGAATGCTAGATCTGCCTGGTCTGAATTCTGCAGTTTGTACCTGGGTGTTGACAGTGGGGGAATTACTGCAGAGTGCTTGGGAGAGTGCTAGGTGGGGAAAGCCACGGCTGAGAAGGTCATGGCATCACCTCTGCCTCTGACAGCTGAAGTTGAGCCAACACCTGTGAGCTACTAACTGAAGAAAAGTGTTGCCGGATTGGTATGGTCCACCATGGGCTGGGCCAGGTCTTGCACTGGAGAAGCCAACAGTGGTGGCAGCACGTGAGACTGCTGGATTCCCTTGAGTTGCTTGAGGTATAAATGTGCAGACAGGGATGGTGAGGAGGGTTTGGAGGATTTGCTTTTTGCTAGGAAGCACTGACATGCTCGAACTTGTGGTTGCTTAGATGAAACAGTCCTTAAGAAGCACCAGTTCAGGTGAAATCCTCACAGAGGATTTTTCGGAATATTTTTTTTATTTATATATTTATTCATTCATTTATTTATTTACTTGCCAACATGTCCTGTTCCAATCTTGCAAACAATGTTGTTCTTAGAGTGAACTTCTGTTTGATGTTCTAGCTCATTTATCACAAACTCCAGCATTTTTGTAAGTAAAAAGGCTATGAAAAATATTATAAATGCTACAAAATTCTTATTTCTTAGAATTGTTTGTTTCCCTTGAATGTCTAGAACACTGAAAAAAAACCCAACAAGTACCAACCAAAAAAAACCCCTCCAGCCTCCCAAGATTTTGGTTTTTTATCCTGATCTGGTACAGGAATGATATTTACAACCTTAAATTCTTTAATTTAAGAAGACTCATTACTTATTGCCATACTCAGTGTACAGTTAACTTCTGTTCCTACCTGGAATAATGTTAATCTAAGCAGTCTTCTGAGCATCAACTGGCTCATGCAACTGGTCTTTCTTTAGAAATAAAGCTACATTGTGAAAATAAAGAAGATATAAAGTCAGGGTCTAAGAAAAACTCTGAAACTTAGGGAAAGGTTTACTTTTCTCCCGCAAAACCCCACTAAAAAAATACCCTACCAACATGGGAAACATTCAAAAAACTTCTCTATAACAAAACTTTATATATTAAGATGGCTTTAAAAAGTTCTCTTTCTTTCAACATTTCTCATCTCAGCAGGAGAGTAAGCTTTCTTGTTGCAGAAAGTCTTAAGCAAACACTGTAAATATTTGGTGACTCAAATGACTAGATTAGCAGTGATGCCATCATTAACAGCGGTGACAGGAAAGTGTCACAGTTGCAACTTTTTCATGTTTTTTAGTTGGCCCTGCAATTGTTTTGTCAAAACATTTACCCAAGGGTGTGATTAATAATAATAATAGGCGACATCTTCAATTATCCTCAAACATATTAGAAAATATCAGCACTCGGATAAAATCTTTAAAAGCACATCTTAAGCTGCTTTTACAAGCTTACTGTGACAAGAATAAATACAGAGATAAAATGTGGAATTAAAACACTTGTTTATTTTAATCAGGGTTTGTTTTTTTTTCTTTAAGCAGCATGAAGACAAAATGTTTATGTACACATAAATACTTATCTAAGGATCACCAAACATTTTGCCTGCAGTTTTCCTGAGTCCTTTAATTCAATCCCCAACACAAGCATGACATTGAGAAGCAAAGTCATCTGATGCTGTGTTAATGATATACAGTCCATCAGAATTTTTGAAGACTAAAAATAACACCTTCCAACCCCTAAATAAAACAGAGTAAAAACATGAAATATTTTACACATCTGAGCCACAGGCTTTACTTTGCAACCAAATAAAAAGCAAGCTTTGTGTCTCCATATGTTTAACTTCCTTCCATCTTTCCCTTGTGTAGTGCCTGGCGATGCATTTATCTTTTTTTCTGTTTGTTGTGTGCAATCAGTCTGTGGACAGTCTCCTCCAAAGGAAGAACAGTTGCTCACAGCCCCAGGAAGAGGCACGTGAATTCAGTGGCTGTGGGATTTGCTTAGAAAAAGATTCAGGAGACATTTTGTCTTACCACTGAAAAACGTTATAGCACCGTGCAACACAGGACACGTAGTGCAGGTATCAAGGGCCACAACATCCTTTTCAGTGCCTTCAGCTTTACACTGTGGGGTCAGAAGCCCTGACCAAGATAACAAGACATGGGAAGAGTGCATCCAGTGTCATATCAGCTCTAGTGAACAAAAAACAATTCCTCATCTTTATCCAGGATTTTTTACTGGGTCTTTACAGTCAGTGAATCCATATCACTGCCTGTCTTCCCTTGAAAATTTTTAAAGCTTTATGGCCATTAGTAAAGCAAGTTTCATATTGTTTAACTTCTTCAGAACATTGACACCCATCAGATCATTTAAACCAAGGAACAACACAATTTTTGAAGTGATGGTGACTAAGTCAGGGGAAAAAAACCCCACAGTTTTTGGGCCCAGCAAAGTTAAAACAATTGGTTTTGAGACTCCGGAGTATTGCTGTGACAGGTGTGCTGTTGGCAAGAAGAAGTGCTGTGTTTGATCCATGAATGATTGAAAGGGCCTCAGATCCAAGTGCTCCATCTGTGTTATTTTTAATTGGGCTGGCTCACAGGAATAGTGACCATGCAAAAGTCATGAGCTTCCTTGAAAAAAGACAGCTGAAATCTCCTTACTTAAAGGACCCTTGGGCAGCACGTCACTTGAGCTCGGATTTAACATTTGGTGAATGACTAGTCATGCTGACATATAGGAGATTCCCAAGATACTGATGGCTTGGCAAGTGTGCAGATCCTTTTGCCAGCTCCAGAGCTGGGTCATTAAGAATATCTCAGTAATAGTCTATGCTTTGAATTTATTTTACTGTTTTTTTTTTTTTTGAGAATGAGGTAGGACTTCTCTGATCACAAATCAGTAAGAAATTACAAGAAATTAAATCTAATTATACCATCTGGAATATTCTCTTTGAGCATAATGCAAATTTTTTTATGGTTTTTTGGTTGGTTGGTTGGTTGGTGTCCTTCCCCCACTGATTATAAGTCCAAGGTGCAAAACCTCTAATGCTTCCAGAAAAAGAATTACATGTTTCACCAAATGTATCTGGGGACAGTTTCCTGTTCAGGCAGAACGTCCCTTTGCACTGTCTCATTACACTAAGTCTTTAATTGCAACCTAAACAATGTCTTGCTCACTTCAGTCCACCTGGAAAGAAAGAAGGAAAGAAGGAAAAAGAGAAAGAGATGAAGGAAGGAAGGAAGGAAGGAAGAAGGAAGGAAGGAAGGAAGGAAGGAAGGAAGGAGGGGATGTATAGTGTTGGTGGGAAGGGGTCTGAAAGGATGCTGAGCCCTAAAATACTACATCTAATGTCCTCCTACCACTTGTTCTGCACTTTGATTATGTGAACATCCTATTTCTCTCTCTAATCCCACTAAGTGTGCATCTCACTGATTTCCCATGGCAGCAAAGTCAACACATGCTGCATAGGAGACCTATTCCTTTTTATATATTGTTTTAATTTTGCTGCCAGTCATTTTCATTGACCATTGCTTGTGGATTGCAAGGCTGAAAGAGGCAAAGCATGCAATCTTCTGGGTTGTAAATCACATGTTTATTTACTAATCCACCCCTTTTCTGTCTCTCCTTATTTTTTTTCTGTTAGATTTTTTCTTCTGCTCACTAGTGAAAGTTAGTGGGACTGAGTATGTGGATGATGCCATCCCCCTCTGTTGGAACAACGCAGTCGGCACACTGCAGCAGCACTGCAGCTCACAGAGCTCTTCATGGCGAGGTCCTTCGCCTGCTCCACCAACGTATGTACGGGTGGGAAGAAGAAGCCACCCGGCTGCAGCCGCATAGACAGCATGATGAGTCCCAGTCATATAAATCCACTGGGTAAATGTTACCTTGAACACATTATTTCAGGAGATGGATATCTGAAAGATGAAAAACAGCATCAAGATGCAAAAGGTGAAAATGAACTTTTGGATATTACAGAAATTAGGGAGAAAGAATAAACATCTCTTTAGCTGAGAAGCCTGGATGAGAATCTATCAGGCAGCTACATTATCAATCTTATCATATTAAGCATAAATGTAAACACTGAAAAATTCATGAAGCAGAATGAAACAGTAAAGCCTAGTTAAAACCCAGAGCTCCAGTTTGATATATGCAGTGCTGACAGGATAAACGGAAAGGAAAGAAGGAGAAAGAACAAGGGCAGTTTTACATGCTCTTTCCTTCCCGGATTTTTTAAGATGATTTGCATTCATGAAGTTCAGATGCTGGAAAATGGATTTGTGTGTTTGGCACAGGGCACATCTCACTGATCCACCCCTGGAGGTTCCTCTCCCCTCTTGGTCCCAGGGAGCATTTCCTTTGGTCAGACTGTTCAAAAGTACAGCCCTGGCTAGTATTAGATGAGGGCTAGACATACGCAAAACTACGAGTATGAGGAGAGAGTTTAGACATTAGAAAAGGAAATCAGACATTCACACCTGGCTGGGAACTCTTCTGGGAATGAGACAATGAGTGGCAATGTGGCAACAGCTAGGAATTGAACTTTCCTGCAATGGACTCTGCTGGGCAAGGGAAGGCATTTCACAGTCAGGTCTGAGCTCTCTGCAGATATTAGCTCTGTATGTGCAAAAATTCCATGCTTCATACCTGAGTGCATATATTCTAGCTACATGTGATGAGCATCATATGGATATTACAATATGAGGGCTGTTGTAATCGATGATTCCTTGGCCATACTACCAGTGGGCCACTGAGGGTGACACTGCTGCAGGTCTAGATGTGCGCGTGCGTGTGGGCACGTGCGTGTACAAGAAGATTTAATTCCTCTCCAGTGTCACTCAGTGCGTTTGCTACTGAGATTCGATAACAAAAGCAGATAAAAACATCCCACTCTCTGAGGATGTGCAGACAATGCCAATACAAAGGAGAGGGATCAGAGCTTTGCCTCCATAAGTACAAAGAAAGCATAGGGCCTTTTAATGCTGAGACTTCAAAGAAAGCCTCTGCATACAAAAGGCGGGGGGGGGGGGGGGGGTAGGGGGTGGGGAGAGACAAAAGGAAAAAGAGAGAACCGACAAAAGAAGTTAAGTGTGGAAAAAGGCAACTCTCTGATGAAAATTTATGGAAACCCCAGTGAATAAGACAGTTAGATATACACACAAAGAGGACAAATGCAAATTACATTGGAAAAAGAGCCATATGGTTTGCTTATGAAGATGTACATAAGGCAAAAGGAATGACTACGTGTACTTTTGTATATATGGGCACGATGTCCTTGGGTTGGGGGGGATGTGTTTCCTTCAAAGAACCAGACCTTTTCTTTTTTGTGACTCATTTTTCTTCCTCTAATTTGGGCTTTTCTTTGTTACTGCCCAAAGAGACAATAATTGCCCAAAGCACAGCTATCTGTCCCCTTTACTTTGGGTGGAGAGAAGGAAAAGTCTGGAGGAATTTTCCCTGCCTCTCCTGCCCCATCGCACAGCTGTGGTTTAACCTAGCCTGTAAGAATATGGGCAGAGAGATGACCTTCTGCCAGGGCTTTGTTTAGGCTCCTAAATGTTGGAATGAAGAGAGCTGGGAAAGTCTAGTCCTCAGTAACCTACGGAGTCATTCCACCCTCGTTCTCCAAATCCTCCATACATACATAGTACTAGCAGCTGTTATCCTGAAACACTACGATGTTTGCTTCCTCCATCCCCCACAAGGCATTGTCCTCCCCATCTCTGCTGGCCAAAGGGGATGTTTTACACTCAAACCAAAATGCCTTCCTTCTCCCTTAACTGTTGGACTAGGAGATGAGGCAGAGAGGATAGCCCTGCATGCAGGAAAACACAAAAGGACTTTTTGCCTGGAGACAAAGAATAATTTTTACTTTATTGTCAAGTGAAGCTGTAGTGCAAGAGTTTGGAATATGTATTTAAGGCAGTTAGTGGTGTGGGTGCTGTACTTTCACTTCCCATTAACTGACGTGGGATTTGTGACATTCGATTTCTAATTGCTGGTTTTGGATATCTATGTGAGATACTGAGGCCTGAAAATCATCTTTCTCATCTATCCTACACTGAAATTTTTGGATATGTTTAATGTTTTGCCCTTGCACAGTGGAGGGGACCCATGAGGCAGAAAGTCAATCAGTCTCAGAGTACCTGTTGGGTAAAGGACATTTCTTTTGATATATATGGAACTACAGTGTGATGCAAAACCACAGACAACCACAGTTCAAGCCTCAGGAACAACGAAAGCATCAACAAAATCTCTAAAAACAAAGAACAAAACCAGTAGCTAACTTCTGATAACAGCTAAGTAAGTTTTAACAGGTATGCATGTGTGAATAAACACAGATACACATGGACATGGACACACACACAGACATGCACACTTAGTTTGAATAAACTGATTTATTCTCCTTACAGAACAACTCACCTCAAAGACAAAGTTTACAGCTAGCCAAAGCTAAGTCCCTGTCAGAAATCCCATTAATTTAAGACTGATACTGATGCATTTTGATATTTTGTCTTTATATATGGCATCATAAAGAAATAGAACAATTCAGGAGGTTTATTTGACTCTTCCATCAGATGGACTCATGCTGCGTGGCTAAGCCCTAAGTTCATCTACATGGTGAGAAGTAGCCATAATCTGTAGTGACTAAATAAAAGATAAGTTAAGCTGCATTATCTGAATTTAATCGAAAGAGCCAGCAATTGTAAATTTTTAACTAAAAAAATTATACAATTTTAAAAACATGAGGACTTCCACTATACATGGAGCTCACCTCAGAGATCTATACCAGCTCTGAAAATACTGTGAATACTTTCCAGTTAAGAGTAAAATCTATTTACAAATTATGACATCTTTATTTGCAACTCAGCAAGAAATCCACTGATTTCAATGCTGCAAATCTGAAATAACTGTCTCCTTAATACAGTTGACATTTGTGGACCTTTCTCAGCCTTCATTTGGCTGAGGGATAATGCCATTTGAAAGGGTTAAAACCTTTGTTTAATCTCTTTTGAACTTCTTTCAAGTAGTAGGACCTTTTCTGCTGATTATTTTTAGCTATTACATTGACTACATGGTGCATATCCAGCCTCCAACATCATTGTAGGCAGGACATCTGTTGTTCTCAGCCTTTTTTCTGTCCTTTATTCAGAATTTTACATCATGTCAATTGTTTGGGTTGTTCAATGGGACAGCTACCGACTTCATATCAAGGCGTATTTCTAGCTTCACTGTTGAGAAAGCCCCATGGTGAGAAAAATGTGCTAATTAATGCTGAATAATTGCTACACATTCTTCTGTCCACATTTTTACACCCTGACCTGGTCCTTGCACACACACATGCGCTCATAGATGCACACATTTACTCAGTGTTTTCAGGCACCAAAACAAATAAAAAGAAAGTGTCAGGCTCCTTGATATTCTTTGTGTGCAGTGGAAATGTGCTCAGTTGTTTCAGCTGTCTCTCCGGCTGCAAAGATGAGCGAATCAAGGACTCTGATCCAAGCCCCATCCAGCTATGGGGAGAGGGGACACAACCCTGAACTACTTTAAGGAACAAGAATATATTCCAATGAACTATGCTCTTTATGAGAAACATTCAAGAATCATATGCTATCTTCAAATTGAGAAATAGAAATGGGAGAATTCATAATTTTGATCATCTCCAGCTTTTTTTTGATTTGATAGTCCTCTGGAATCCTTTCATTTTTGTTAACACGAATAATTTTTAACTAACCTTTCCCTAAGAAATTTCCTTACAGTTCCAAAATCCTTGAGACAATGTATGCTCCTGAAATCCTGCCATGCTGTGTTTTCAGGCTCAGGAGTTTTACAGTATGCAGAGTAATGTGCAGGGTAATTGAGATTTGACCCAAGTAACATGATAAGAGTCACTGCCCTCCCTATGGTTTCAGCATCCAGGCTTAGCATGGTAAGCAACTTCAATTGAAGTCGCCAACAGCAAAACAGACTGCACAATTTTGTTGTTCCTGCTTACTTCCATACAATCTTGAGCAAAGAAAAAAAATATATTTTATTTGCCCCTTGTGAGTTATTAAAAGTTTTTACAGTTCTGAACTCATCTTCTTTTCTCCTTCTCCCCCAAAATAAATGTAAAAAATGACTGATATATTGTAAAATGTTTGGGAAAACAAATTTTGATGCCATTGCAAACAGTAACAAAGCAAATCCTTCAGTCCTGCCAAATCCAAAATCATCGGATCGGTTCTGGTTTTGCTCAGGCTAGATCATCAATTATGGGGAGATAATGTGAAAGAAATTGCATAGCTACTGGGCCTGGTTTTCCATTAGTCTGCAAATTGCAAACACTCTGATTTAGTAGCAGTTTATATTCACTTTGTAGGGGTGTAAAATTGCAGTCCCGCTGGCTTGAAGGAAGATTAATTCATAGCAGCCAAGAATCTGGCCCTTAATGTACTTAGTTCAATGAGATGATCATTTGGTAATGAGCAAATTGATCCTGATAATAACAGAATCAACCCAAATCGCACAGGAAACTCTTAAGGCCAAGAGCTTAGTAAGATTCAGAAGATTGGACACTTATGTGCATAATAGGTTTATCTGGAGTCAGCCTGCCTGTTAACCTCCACCATGCCAAACTTACCCTCCTGCAGATTTTCAGAGTTTGACCCGACACTGATTTTCAGTAAAAGGAGCTGCTGGTGGGAGATATTGAGGAATATGATTTGTGCCCTTAGAGTTTCACCACCATTTCAAGGGGATAAAGTGCACTATGGTGTCTTTGAACATGCTAAAGTCACTAAGCACAGCTGATGGTTAGAGACCACCAGCTCAGGTAGTGAAGAGTCACCTCTGTGCCCTAGGCTCTGCTCATTTTGGGTAATAATATTTTTCCTGCTAGATACAGGTTCTAGTATGAAAAAGATGAAAGGGACGATGATTTTTACTCTGGCTTGGACCTTGTTCCAAGGTTTTAAGAGGAGTTCAGGGGCTCCCAGTACTTTCCTGGAGACACTGCCTGCCACAGGACTAGGTTCAAAGTCATTCAGATATGAATGCACTGAGCCTAAGCTCTGTGGGAGAAAGCCAGAAAGGGGCAATTCTTGCATGTAGAATGAAGACAGTGCAAAGTCTGGTGCAACAGAGGTTAACACGCACTCTGTGAGGTCCCTATGGAGTCTGATTTGGTTATTGAATTTATATACTGGGCTACGTTCCAGTCTGTTACTAGCTTCTTATTTGAGCAGGCATAAATTCCTCAAAAATTCATTTTGATTTTTGCATCTGATAAATTACTCCTGTATATCTGCTATTTTTCTCTGCTTCTGTCCATATTTTTCTTACAGCGATGCCCATCCTTTTTTCCCCAACATTACCATGCTGACAAGTACCAATGTTTAAGTTCAGACAAAAATCACCGCTGAACTGCAGCAGTCCACCCTCTCATTTTAACAATGATCTGGGAGAATGAAATTGCAGCAGGACCTTAATTTCCCTTGTTAGAGCTATAGCATTTGGGGCTGATGAAGTTCACAGTAAACCTGTCATAAAGGGACCTTACCTGATATATTATCTATCAAGCCAGTATAACGAACATCTGGCAGGGACCGCAATCTGTATGCATTGAGGCAGCAACTATTAAACTGCTGAGGTGCTGTGCATTGCACTGGGTGAGTTCAGCCATGAGACGGTAGAATCAGGCTTGCACTCAACTTGTCTTCACAGTCTTCAAGTGTGGAGACACAGGCTGCCTGCAGGCCCAAAGGGCCATGCAGAGTGTGCCGTGAAACGCAATAGTGCAGCCTGCCAGGCTGCAAAGCAGCTGGATAGTCTTTGCTGAAGCTTCTGGAAAATAATGTTTGGTAATGAAGGTCACAAAGAGGATCAACTTTTACAACCTGCCAATGGACTGCCATGATGACAAGAGAAAAAGATGCTTCCTTTGACTCCAAACGTGGGACACAACTGACAAGTGAGCTTGGATTCAGGGACAAGTGCTGTTGTCACCCAGTGCTACGCTGCCCCCAGCAGATGCTCTGCAGGGTAGGTATGGGCTTCAGTGAGAGGGGTACCACTGCCCTGGCTTCCTGAGGGTTTGCAAACACGGATGGTTTATGAACTGCTTAAGAATGTGAAAATGACTGCACCGGATGAAATTAAAGGAAGCGCTTTCAGGGTAAAAAGTGGTAAATTTTCCCATTGCTTAAGGGATCGGCCACTGTCACCTCTTTCTGAAGGATCTTCAAGAGAAAAGTGAATGTTTTTCGAAGCAGATGCCTAGCATATCTAGCCTCTCTCTGAACTGACTGTGGGAATGGAAAGCAGTCAGTGATCAGCAGCCCATAGCAGCAGTCTGTAACAGATTAAGGCACTAAGAAGAAATGCTTCCTGCTGAAATGAATAGGGAATATAAACAGACAGCGCAACTGCTCTGAATCCAAGCAGACAACCAGACTCTATCTTATAAATGTGTGTGTGTGGTTTCTGGCTCTATTTCCAATTCATGGCTGCAATGACCCAGACCTCAACAGTAGCCAGACCCCAACAGTACCCAGACATCATGCTGGCCAGCAGTGTTGTTATCCGGATGGACGAGGTCTCTCCGTTTTTTATTTCACTGGCTGCAAAGCGTCTGAATAGCAGCATGAGCAACTCGGCTGAAAGTCTCACAGGCAAACAAAAGTTTGTGCGCTTGATGAACCAGTTCTTGAGGTATCCCTCCCTCCTTTTGCCAAGGATCATGTTCGTCTTTAGTAGTCAGTCTAATCTTACACAGATTCCTGCATTTCCCTTCCAAGACATATCCACCTACATTTCTGTCAAAGATGAGACATGTGGCGCTTTAAAGCATGGTTTTTCAGGACTTTGTTTTCCTGAACTGATTAGGTTTAGGGATTTTCATGAGAACTGGAGAACTGGAAATGTCTCTGTCATGGAGATATCTAAAAACCTGTCAGTGCCAGACCTGGAAATATTATCTGCTCTTGATTAACAGCAAAGTGGAGGGAGTTTGTTTCTTCTTCCATTTCTATCTCCCTTGTAATGCATCTTACTCATGTCATTTTAAGGTGTGAGGCACATTGCCAAATTTCTGGAGTTCAAAAGGAAGGAGTCTGAGGTTTCCCTTAATTTGCCAAAGGCTGCCTACCACTAATCTAATAGAAAACAGATATGTGATGGGGTTTACACAGCTCCAATTTGTCTGGTTTGCAGACAAATCAGGATACAGCTGTGAGGAAAATGAGCTGCAGGGAACTGTGAATTCCTCATGGGAGATGCCTGGAGAAGAGTTCATCTTCAGGTGGAGGCAGCTTGCCAAAAAGAGACTTTGGCTTCAGAGGTGGGGCAGAAAAGGGTTCCCCTCTGACCCCAGGGCTTAGGGGTAGCCTGTAGACCAGAAACCATTCCCTTGGTTAAAAAAGCTGAGTGTGCTTGTTGGACGGTTTCACAGACCCACAGAAAATGGGACCATCACCAGTCAGTGCTGCCCACGGGCAGCCCTGCTCAAAACAGCCTCTGCATCACACAGTTTTCACTGCTGAAAAGCCATTTCCCCTGCAATTGCTGAATCATCAGCTCCAGCTTACCAGAAAAGCTGTTTTCCTTAGCAGAAAGGACCCCATGGCAATTTAAGTTCATGTCCTGAATGGAGTTTTTATCCCCCTTGTTTCTCAGTTTTTAAATAGATAATGTTGTGTCTCACATTTAAATTTCGGTAAACTGAGAGGTGGAATGTGTGTAAGTGTGGGTTTGTACACAAGTCTGTATGAGGCAGAACAACCAGCTCTATTATGCCAAGCATGTGTGACCAAACTGTATCTCATCCAAAGACATTTCTTAGATGCGGGAAATTCCGGAGACTGACTCACAACAGTCCTTCACAAGACAGATTTCTCCCCAAACCATGCCTCATTCAACCCACGACTACATAAACTCACATCCTATTCTAAGCACAGCCTCTACTTCCTTATGACACAAAGGAATTTATCCTCTTTATAGGCAGGCAAATAAAGGGGAAAATAAAACTTACTTGTTCTGGAGTGTTTTCTGTCTTTGATATTCGTCTGCAAGATCAGGCATAATGCAATTAATGTAGGTAATGGATGGATATGGAAAACAGACAGATCTACAGACTCATTGTGCTGGTGGTCACTAATCAGTTTTGTAACCTCATTTGTCTCCAAAGTGTCTCTCTCTCAGTGAATGGCTCACTGAGGACCACTACAAAGGTCTGGATAGTATATTTATAGTGGCAAAGTTCTGGTAGTGGAGATACAACTTGTGTAGCCAAAATAATTCTTTCCCCAGTAGTAAAACCACTTCCCTAAGTGACATAAGCTCTACTGACAAAAGGGCTCTTTTGCTAAAAATGAGTTGCATCTGCACAGGGAGTTCTGACATTCAAACCGTACAAAGTTGAATCATCCTGTTTTGACTGTGAATGAATGGGGCATCTTTCAATGTCAGTGCAGGGGAATCCCAGCGGTACTTGTTATGCAGGAAAATTCAACCGTGAAGTTAAAATGTATTTTTAAAAATCTCCTTTATTGGAGTGGAAATGTAATGACACCCACTTTCAGCTCCAGAAAGAATATTTTATATTTATTTTATATATATATATATATATATATGTATGTATGTATGTATGTATGTATGTATATGTGTGTATATATATATATGTATATATATGCATATAAAACCATCCCCTTAGGGTATGTTTGTGACCAGTGTTAAATGAGTTTCATTATCTCAATATTTTGCTTCTTTTTATTTGAACCAGTAGATCTCACACTGGTGGCAGCGTACGTTGGTCCAAGGCTGACATCACTTACTGGTTACTTCTGGTCTCTCTGCTGCCTGTGCAAGTTTCCTCATGAGTGTAAAAAGGGAAGTCTGCTCCTGAATTTGAAGGAATTACGGAACCATACTGTTGTGTGGATTGCACTGATACAGTTCACTATCTCCATTGACATGCTTGATTCCGTTTTCATAGAAACACAGAAGATTCCAAGAATTCTGGCCTCAGAATTTTTCCAGCCATACAGAAATGAAAACAAATTCCACCTGATTAAGGTTTCCCTCTATTAATCCTGCCAATGTAGCATACACAGGTGAGTGGTGGCAGGATGGCTGAAGTAGATCCGCTTCTGGGGCCAAAGTGGAGTTCATGCCTTGACCTAGACTTGGACCAAACCCCAGTCCAGTTGGCAGGTTCTAAGAAGGGATATAATCTTTTGGGCTGATGAGACAGAAGGTGGCCGGCTGGGGTGCTTCAGTCACTGGGTACGGAAAAGGTTCTTTCTCAACCACCATGGAAGAACAAAAGTCATGTAAACCTTAAGTCATGGGCTCTGAGGCTGCCAAGGAGACAGCTCTTATTGACCTGGTGGGACTTCCAGGATACTGGAGCAGCTGGGAACAGGTCCAAGATCTTCTGAATCATAGCCCAAAACACTCCTTTCCTCTGCAAATCGTAAGACTCATAAAAATCACAACAGCTGCCGAATGAGACAACTTGTACAGAAATCAAAAAGTTAAATATATTCAGTTAATGAAAAGGTGTTACTGGTGAATTCAGTCCTTCATGTTTTATAATGTTGACACCACAGTTAATCTGAGATATTATTTCTATATTAAAACCTTATTCAATATCATAGCTGTGTAACACTAACGCTGTTTTCTGCGGGCTGTAGCACAAGGACTCCAGGATATTTATACCTACAGCACGTTGAGGTAGTGGAGTACATTAAATTCCAACTCAGTGGAGATTTATTATGTTAGAATGAACATTGCCTACAGTAGAGTAACTCACAGAGATAAGAGGAAACATACTACTGGTACAAGAATTTGCATTTCGTAGTTTAGGATTGTAACTGACATGGCGGGTGGCTTATCGGGAGGCTTAGCTGTGTGACTGCACTGAAGGTCATTTTTGCGTAGGATAGATATTGCTTGGGTTGTGGAATAGCTGATGATGTTTGACTCTAAAGAAGTGTAAACAGTCCAACTGTTTCCACAGTAAATATTTGCTAGAATATAAAACCCAGTGTTTTGTTTTGTTCATGCTTTTTTGTGTTTGCTTTCTAGTAAATGACTGTGAGGTGAGAATATGTATAAATTCAAAGAACTTTAAGTAAAGATCAAATATGTCCCTTAACTTCTTAATTTTGGAATATAAGAAATTGAAACCCAGGGAACAATGATAATTCCCTGCCATTTGTTACAAAGCATACAAAGCAAGTCTGTGTGTGTCAAATGATGCAGTTTGTTAATGTTAAGAAACAAAAGTAAATATTTCTTCCTTCCAGTCACAGATTGCATAAAGACAACCTCCCATTTGTGTTAAGGCATTACTTTCCTCTTGAGTCTTTAATTTAGGAAAAACAAAATCGGGAAAAATAGGCCCCTTTGAAAGCAAAGAAAATCTCTTTGACTTCCAGGTAAATATTAAATGAACTTTCATTCCAGAAACAAGTCACCCACTATTTCTGTACCATGGTCACCTCTGTCTGGATCCCCAGCATCAGGCAAAAGTTTCTCTTCATTTGCCTGTTGCTGATGTCAATGGAGAAGCTCCCATGGGCTTCAAAGGAATTAGGATTTGGGCTGTTGCAGATGATCAGGATATGGGTTTAGAAGGAACTATGCTGCATTCTAACTACTTAGACTGATTTGTGTTTATATATTTTATTATACTGGAAGATCTCATTCAAAGCAGTTCATTGGAAGTGGCAGATGCTTATCTCACTTCAAAGCCCCCTGTGACTCCCACCCATGCAGAAACATTCAGCAACAGGCACCAGTTTGTTGAAAAGACCTCATCTCCCACCTCTCTGCCAGCCCCTGCTGATATGAACAACAAAATATGCAGCAACAGACTGAGTAAGATTGAAAAAGAGGTAAAAATATGCTTCCAGCAGGTAAAATACTACTTACATTTTTAATAATAATGAAACATAAGACCACAGTAGGGCAAAACTGAAATCCATTTTGCATGTCAAAGAATTGGTTGCACTTGTTTGGGACATTTTACTAGGTTTCTATCTCTTATGGAATAAGTTCAAGGTTATGAAAAGTTTTGCTAGGACTAAAAGTTCACAAGGCTCTGAGACAGAGGAGAATAAAGCAGAGGAAGGTCTTCCAACTCAGTTTTGTTTAATAAATCTTTTGTGAAAAAAACTCTTCTTCCTTCTCAATTTGGCTTTGAATTCGTATTTCAGAAGCTAAGATGGGGCAGTATGGAAAACAACATTGCTACAGGTTTTTTTGGAGAGTCCTAGCTCACATTTATTCCAAACTTGTTGTATTTGTCTAAACGGTTCCCAAACACTGTGGCAGGTCTTAATGTCTGCAGTCTTGAGCTGAATTTGGCTTTGCTTCTTGCCTGATTATTTCCTTATAAGCTTCTCTTCCCTTTAAACAACCTGATTTTCATCAAATCTGTACAAGAGCAGCTTCATTTGGGCTCTTGATATGAAAATCAGTAACGGGGGAACTTCAAAAGCTTCTGAAAGGCCATGATAAGCCTCTGAATTATGGGAGGTTTATTAAGGGATTTCATGTGGGCTCTCATGATGTGTCCATGGATTGGAAGGATGGGAATAAACGAGCCCTGGGGAAGGGGAGACACAGCAGTCTCCAGGCATGGCGCTCGCTTTCCCTGTGTGGACAGACCTCTTGATGTGGCTTGGGCTGGCTCAGCCCGATGGCAGTGAGGGTGACGGCTGGTGGGGAACCACCTTGGGCAGCACCATGGGGACAGGGCGCATGAGGTGTCACCATTTTGGAGCTCTAGACCTCTTGGCTGTGCAGTATTTATCTGCTAGAGGTCTGTGTGTGCTCTTGAGAACCTCTGACTACAGCTGAGCAAGTCTTGCCAAGCAACCCTTTCCCCTCACTTTTGGAGGAAAACACCAGTTCAGCAGCATGGCTCCCTTTTTCGTGTGCTGTTCTACACTGATTTTCATGAGTGGTTTGGTTCAAAGCATCTTCCCACCTTCCAGAATGATTCATTTTTATGTTCTTAAAGGAAAATAAACAAAAGTTCTTTTTTTCTTTTCTAACCTTCAGGATCACTGATTAACTGTTGCTTTAGCTTTTACTTGGGGAAAAAAAACCCCACCAAACATTTCAATGTTTCAAAGTAAAAAGAGAATGTTTTGTTGTGGCAGCTTTCAAACTAAATGGTTTGTAAGACCCAGCTTTCCTCCACCCTAATTTTTTTCAGTTTGTGGAAAGTGAAAACGAAACAAAACAGTCACCCTCCTGCCTTGTCCAAGATAAAATTAAACAAGCACAAAAATCCAAATAGTTTGGGTGTGAGGAAATATTTTTTGTCTGTTTTATTTTCACCAGTGGTCTGAAAAGGCATTTGTCACTCAGATCCAGTCTTGATAATGTGTAATGCCTTGCTAAATGAAAGCGATAAAACCTGAGCTCAAGCTGTGTGGAAATGCGTATGTTTCCCTTTACATTAGATTTATAGGACTACCTACCATTAAATACAGCCCTGTCTGGGTGAGGCAGGTTGGTGCAGCTTGAAGGTTAACCATGCCATAACCTGTAAAGGATACTTTGCTTCTCCTTATCTGTTGCTCATTGCTCCATGGAAAGCAAAAGGTTAATTGCAGCTTGTCGAAGTGAGAGCATCCTCAGGCTGCTCCAGATTTGTGCCTTTGGCCCTGTACAGCACTCTCACAGACCGAAGAAATTCAAATGACAAATTTAGACTATTTTAGCTTTTATACCTCATGCTTAGTCAGTGTGCATTCAGCAGAATTTTATGAAGTTTTTATTTTCAAATGAGATATGAGTGCAACATTTACACTGATATAACTCCAGAAACATTAATCAAGGAACAAATTCATCTTCTGACTCTTTTTGTACGTCTAATCTAGGAAGAAAATGACTGCAGCTAGGTTTGATGTTATGTAAGCATCTATCTGTTAGTTTAAATTGCATCCACACAACACCACACAGAAATTCTATGTTTATTTTATTTTTAATTTTATAAAATCTTACTGTTTTGTGGTTTGTTTTTTTTTTTTTTAAGCAGAAATAACCAGTTTCAGGAAAATAATGTGTGGAACACAAGTGTAATATAAAGTGCAATAAATCTTTTTCAAAGAAATTCACCTAAGTAAGTTCTGTTCTCTTATACCAGCTTCAATGCTGGGTGTAACTGCTGAGTAATAAAGTTACTTTATTAACTCTTTTATAAATCAGAACAGAATATGACCCACTAGCTAAATAGAAACATATTGACATATTTCCTTTATGAACTGGGGGAAATATTTTGAAAAATGTCACTACATGAAAGAGATAATTTTTATATAAAGATCAGAATGCATCTACTGAAATTTTCAAGCTACTGAAGCTTCTGAAGTAATAAAACTATAATATTGTCTATTTGAGAATAGAACCTCTGATTAAAAAGAAAGTATTTTGAAAAATTAATTCTTAAAGTGTGAGTGATGGTGGTAGAGATTCTCTGGTTTTACCAAAGAGCTGAGAGATTAATGAAACAAAATTAATCTCATGTTAATCAGTGTTAAGTCCTAAAATGGGATAGCTCAGATTAACTGACAACTCATTTTAAGTGTTGAAAAGCTGTAGAGATGCTAGTCTGAGAGTAGGTATTCAGAAGAGAGAATTAATCTCTGCTCAAATCAATGGAAGTTTTTTCTTATCAAAGGCAGGAAGGACATTTTAATGTTAAGTGAGTAAAGAAGACACACACTCCCCACAAGCTCCAGAGGTGGAATTATTTGCAGAAAATAACTAGCAAGTGGTTTTGAATAATGAATGCATTTGAGAAACTAATGATCCTTAATGGAACTAAGATTTCAACCATGGCATTCATGGGGAAATTGGTGACATCGATATGTAGAGATCAATTGATGTTTTTCTGAGAATTTATTAGACACAGTGTTCCTTGCATCTTTTAGGAAAGATGTTAAAAAAAGGATGATTAAAGATTTTAGTAAAAAAGAAAAAACAAACCCAAAAACCTGTGTAATTCTCACTTCAGGGGTTTGATTTTATTGGGATTTTATCAAAATGGATCATAATTAAAGTAGTAAAATAAAATCAAATTAAATAAGGAAACTGAGCAGATAACAAGGTGCAGCTTGGGTTTAGGTTGTCGATTGGAAATGACAGTGAAAGATTAATACCAAACAGCCCTGTGCATCATTAAGGAGAGTAGAGCCAGCATGTATCTTTTGATATTCCTACATTATTTTTTTAATACTTTTTTTTTCCCGATTCTTTGGTAATCACTTCTTTCTACAGCCTGAAGACACAAATTAATGCTTCCTAGTTGCTTTTTGTCCATGTATCCAAAATCTGACACTAGGAGATCACAGGTTTGCCCCAGCATAAGTCAAGTCTAGGGCAGCCACTCAGCAGATGGACAGTTATGTGTTTGGGTGGAAAGGAACATTGTGGCTTCACCTTGGAGTTGCACATGGGAACCCCCACCCCCCCCCTGCCACGACATCATTTGACAAGAGTCAAAACCATTTTCTAATATCAGAACTGTTGCAAGGAACAAAATTATTTGATGCTGGGCTTCACAGCGCTAGATGAAGGTGAACTGCTCATTGGGCTGGAAGCTGGTGGCTGGCTAGAGACTGGTACTCTTGACCCCTTACACCCACAAGAGGAACAGAAGGTAGAAGCAATGATTACACTGGCAAAAAGACACACAGATACACAGTGCTGCAAAAGAAAGTACAGCTACACTGAGAAAAAGGAAAATCATTAGCTGAACCATTTGAAGGAGAAGGAATAGAAAGAGAAGAATGAGAAAGAAAATTGAGAGCTTTTTTGAATTTTAGGAATCGACAAATCAGGAAAAACAATGACTTTGGCTAAAACCTGATTCTAGTTTAATGTGCAAGGGAGGCAGTTAATTTTTTTCAAAGCAATTTATAGTTACCACAGAAAAAGGAAAACAGATGGCAATCAATAACCCTGGGAAATTGTGATGTGCAGAAAAAAATAACAGGAGTTACAAATATTAGAGAAAAATCCATGCTCTTAAGTCATACAGACTTCTTCCCTGTCAGTTATATTAGGAACCAAAATCCCTGAGAAAGATATTCCTCTCATTCGTAGAGAGAGATAATGAAACTCTTTTTAGTGCAAAGAAAGCAGAATATTTTCAAAGACTACTTTTGTCCTGTAGTTGGAAAGATGCAGGTGATGAACTTACCACAAAAAGATGAAGAACTTTCCAATCCATGAATAAAATGAAGATGTTAAGCAATTTCTGGTAGAGAATATTTTCTGTCTGATAACAGAGTCTGAGTTAAAAAAAAAAAAAAAAAGAGAGAGAGAGATAACAGAGGAGCATCTGTCCACCTGATCTTAGTGTGTAATTAACTTTAGCTAGCTAGGGAAACTGCAGAAGGCAAAGACAGCACTGATGTTGGACAGATACTAAAAAAGAAAGACAAATAGGATGAACTGGTATCTACTAGTAGCTGAAATAGCAGCTACAGTTAGTTTAGCTAACCTCATATGGCTCCCAGGTACACTGGTGGAAGGGCTAGACTAGGTTTTCAGGCAATAACCACTGAAAAGATAGCACTATAATTGCCCACAATTAAAGAAGTTACTTGCTCAGTTTTAGGGAGTTAATGATTGTATGGTAGGAAATCATTATGCAGTGAAAGAATCGGGGAGTCTAACATTCTCCTTTGTAAGTGGGGTGAACAGAAGTATTTGCAAGAGGAAGAGAAGTCTGATGAGAGAGGTCCCTTCCTCATCATAGACAAAATTTAAGCAACAACCAAAGTTGGGAAGTTTGAAGAAAAAATCAGTGAAGGTGGCAAAGCATATTTTACTTAGACAAGGATATTAATGGTTACAAATACTGAAGGCTGTGATGAGTGCACCAGCAGCTCCATTTCTAAATCCGCAGTGATTTTTTTTTTCTAAAAAAAAAAAAAAAAAAAAAAAAAAAATCAGAAAAGTTCCAGGTTTGGGCACTGCAAGAATTCAGGCAAGTTGGATACAAGATGCAGCTGATTAAAAGCTGTCTCTGCTCGTATGGGGGGGAAGGTGGGGTGGGGTGGTTGGAAATTTGGTTGTGCTTTTTATAAACTGCATTCACAAAGAGGAAAAAATGGGAGGTATTAAGAACCTCTTTTTCCTTGAGGAGAGATACACCACAAGAAGTAAAGGCTGAAGCTGAATTAAGACTCAAAATAAGCTTTTCAGAATACATGCTAATGGTGATTAATCACTGGAAAAAAAGTACAAGGAAAGGAATAGAGACAAAGTCTCTTCAGATTTTACAGCAAAGTCTGAAAGCTTTTTTAGGAGACAAGCTTTAATCTAGGACAAAGAATGCTTTAGTCAGATACAGTTATTGGACTCAGGGCTGGATAATTGGGTGGCCTGAGATATTTCAATAAGAAAACAGAGAGCTGTCTTTTGATCTTATTTTTGTGAATCTGTGAGTTGGATTCTGCATGACTCCTGTCTCAGAGTTCCGCCTACTTACTGTTATACTGAAACTGGTAACACACATTTGATTCCAAATTAATTTCCAGTAAAGGCCTGGTTTTGTTTTGAAAAACTTCACGAAATACAGGCTAGCTAGGAACTGGTTGCTTTTCCTAGAAGCTAGCAGATCTCCACTTAATATCTAACTTCTAGCTTCGAGCAATCTGATTTTAAACTTCTTGTCACTAGCCCTTGTTATGCTGTCTTCTGGCTGGTAAAAGTATTTCTTTATTATCCAGAAATACTCCCCGTGCTCCTCTGAAAGTATTTTTTCACATTTTACACTTTATTAGGTGCATATCAGTGGGCATTTACATTACAAAATAGGACTTCTCAATGAAAGCAGGCATTTTGTTTGAATAGAGGTAATAAAAATCAGTTCAGTAGGCACATACTGGGAGTAAAGACAAGGTGAAGGATGCAGACTGATTCATGTGTTGAAAGCTTTGCATTGTGGGAACTCCTGTTGTTTAGCAAAAAGCAGGGGCAGGATTTTGAAATGGGCTAATTCCATCCCCACTGGTGGAAGCAGCAGAACTCCCATGTATGTGAGAGGAGCAGCACTGGGGCAGCACACGACAGCTTTATACTCCAACCTAAAATATTGTTCTCAGTTTTCCAC
This sequence comes from Falco peregrinus, assembly GCF_023634155.1. Taxonomy (NCBI): domain Eukaryota; kingdom Metazoa; phylum Chordata; class Aves; order Falconiformes; family Falconidae; genus Falco; species Falco peregrinus. Next base: position 32,758,256 of record NC_073721.1, on the reverse strand, counting down.
TTGCTTGGTGTCTTCTGTTGTCATTTACAGCAATGCAAACAGAGTGCAATACAGTTACAAAACAACATTAGGTCAGGTTTTCCCACTCATTTATATTAGCTGGAGCATCTGGCAGCCTATTTATATTAGCTTTATATACCATAAATGAGTGTGTTTATGCAATAGAAACGGCAGAGGTGCTCCCATTACGCTTTTATTTCATCTTCAAAAAGGTCTTAGCTTTCTTCTTAATATCATCCAGGTATGCTGAATTTCCCTCTTCTTACACTTCGCTACAGAAACTGTACAACGTAATGGTTTCCGTTCTCTGTTGGTGTAGACCAAAGTGATTGACTATGCATCCCACACTCAATACTGATAATATTCAGGGTGAGCTCATCTTCATCTTTCATGATGTCACCTCGCCTCTACTGTTTTTTGTGGATTCAGAAGAATCATGACCTAGTCCTGTTCTTGGAACTAGGTTCCTTGTGGTCTCAGATATTTAGTATATTTACTGTTGCAATGTATCTACATTCCAGATACCTAGGATATATTTAAAAGATAATGAGGCAAAACAGTTGTGTGCAATGTGTTATCACAAAGTAACTCCCTCACTCTCATGGCCCACCCATCAGCTTGCTATAAGCTTGATCAGTTCCTTAAGAATGATGAATAGCGTTAAAATTTGCTATATTCCTTTCTGCCAGATGCTCTGAAAAGCCTGTTAAAAGTCTATAAAACAAGCAAACCAAGTTCAGTTACGCTCTGCACTTTTCCGGCACTGCTGCTAGCACAAAAATTGATTGATTGTGTTTTGTGCTGGTCTAAATCTAGCCTGTTCACCTGCAAAACACTGCTCCCTTGTACTTTTTTGTTGTCCTCAGCAACATCATGGTGAATGTTTTTCCTGCTACAGGGATTTCTCTGTAATTCTAGCACTTGCTTGCCTTTTTTCTTTTCTGTGTGCTAATCTCATTAAAAGATTCACTCACTGCCTTAGCAACTTGTCCCCAGCTGCTGACCAGACTCCTGCTGCTCCTCTGTTGCTTCCCTGCGGAAGGATGAAGCACGTCACCTCCTTCACAGCACAGGGCTGTACGCGTAGAAGGATGGGGCTTTGATAGCTCCCTCAGTATTTACTAGGAGCTCTGGCTGGCTGCATCAGTGTATGGCATTCAAGGCAATGATGGTGGGAAATGCTAAGAGCAAAGGTACAGCCTACTCTTCATGAAGTAAAGGCTTGCTGTGGTGGTTGGTAGAAAAACGAAACAGCTGCGGTCATTTTTTGGCAGGAAGGAATGCAAAGCATACATTTGTCTTACCTGTGATTACTACAAGAGGAAAGGTTTGTAATTAAAAATTGGAAAAATTGAAGTTAAACATTTTCAGGATAAATGATTTTCAGGAAACACATTATATATAATCATTAAACCTAAAAGTGGTTTGGGCTAATGTGAAGTAGATGGGAAAGCAAAGGTGAATACTACCATAGATGTGCAGATATTAAGGCGACAAGACCTTTACATCACTGCTGAAAGATGCGTGAATATTCAAGAGACCTGGAGCAAAAGTGAAAGAGAGGTTATGGCACAGCTGGGATGCTAGCCACCAGCCAAAAAGAGAGAGCCAAAGTGAAGGAGAACAGACTGACTTTTGTGAATGAGAGGAATGGAAGCTGGTGGATAAGAAAGGAGGAATACAGTGGGTTAATAATAGGCAATCAGAGTAAAAAGGGAGGAGAGGATTCAATAAGGGTAACAAATATAAGGGAGTAGAACACAAAAATAAATGTTACGCAGGTGTCATTTCAGTCTGTGGGAGAGCTGGTTGGAGGTGTGCAGATTTAAGATGATGGAGAAAAAGTACAGGCAAACAGCTGAGTCTCAGTAAGCAAAGCTGAAGGTTTGGTGACAGAAAGGATATTCAAGAGCTTGTGAGGCTCTGAGCAGTCCTGGGGAAGCAGGGAGCAGTGTCCCAGGTGCAAGAGAGAGTAAACTTCAAAATTTATAAGGTAATAAACAGCCTTTGGAAAAGAGAAAGAGTGCTGAAGATTACAGAGAGCCATGGAGCTTCTGCAAGCAGCCAGTGAGCATATGGTAATGGCATAAACAAGCTATTGAGCAAGATTAACCAACGTGAACAAGTATTGCTTCCAAGAGACATGCCACGTTCCTTGGAGCAGAAAAGCCCCAGAGGTATTTTGTGTGTCTGGGAAAACGTCTTGCATGTGCCTGGCTGTACAAATAGTCATCCAGCAAAATACCCAGCTCTTTTCCGGAGAAGCGTTCCCAGTTTAGGGTGGAAGGCAGTTCTGCAGCACCCTGCTCCCTGTTGTGGCCTGTGAACTGCTGCATGCAGCTGCAGTACAGCTGCCGATGCATGAAGTGATATCTTCACCTTAGCTACCACAGCCAAAGCCATTTCTCTTTGCACAATTGCTGGAGCAGGCTGCTGGTTGTGGTGGTTTTTTCACAGCCTCTTCCCAGGTGGTCAGCAGACTGCTGGTGGTGGCTGACGCAGGGGAGCCTTTGCTGAGGGAAAATGCTAATGAATACAGGACAGAGGCACATCTACTGTGGAAGAGGTGCCTTTGGTTTGGGGACAGGATTGACAGCCGGCCTCAAACGGAGAGCCTGTCATCCTTAACCGGGTGTCTGGCCAGCCCGTGCAGATTCTCTCAAAGGCTGTGAATGAAATAAAATAAATACTTTACAAACAAATGAAAGGCCATGGCCAATGACCAAAATACCAGACAAACGGACACTGTTGACAGCCATCGCTGTCATTCCCAGTCCTCACAGAACGATGCCTGTGCACACCTGTAACAGTACCAGGGTTGTCCCCACTTTCCAGTAGTCCATGGGAATTACTTTTTCCACTAAGGGAGTATTATGGCAGTTTTTCATTTACTTTCCGTAGCCTGAGCGAACTCAAAGGATGGTAAAATGCTTCCCAAGGGGGTTAGCAGCTTTCTGAAGGTAGGAGGTAAAATGCTGCAACCTCAGTGTGTGTTTTAATAAACAGTGGAAGACTATTACATTAGTTGTGATGATCTGTCGATCTTCTCAGCTGCTTGAATATATTTGGTCATCAGATGGAAAAGTAAAATTTCACCAGCAGGGTTCAGTCAACCTTCCCTCTGCCTTCATTGGTCTCTGTCACTTGCACAAAAATGCAAACCCCATAAAGTGATAAATTGTTTTGGTTGTACAAATCTGATTGTATTTCTCTACCCTCGTTTCTATTAGCTTTCCTGAGAATACAGATTTTTTCAAAAAGTTACATGCAGCAGTGACTGGGGATATGTTCCTACTGTTGGTTAAGCAGGGGCTTGAGTTCTGCCAAGAGCAATCCATACTTTAAGCCTCTGGCACATTTTCTGCTTGAAATGGGAAATGCTCTTAAAATCCAAGGTTTAAGGCCAAAAGTATTCCTGCTTATACCTGATCTTGCTCCTCCAATGGCTTTGTGCTATTGAGAAATGGAGGATGAGAGACGTGTGTGTGATGAGAAGCCATGCGACTTCTTCAGGGCTCCCACATGTTTCACACCGCCACCCCCTGAGGTAGCATCTCGGTGCCTCTGGTGGCTTTGCAAGGTGGTTTGTACCCAGCTCTTCCAGGTCACTCTCCTAAGACTAGTTTTATGGGATAGTCTTATCCCAGATACCCAGCAAGACGCAATTATTTTTTAACTAAACAAGGGTATTTCAGTCCTTTTGTCAGGGAATTTCTGTCAGCATCTGAAGAGGAGCTTAACATGTACTTTTTAAAGTAATGATAATAAGTATACTTATTGTATAGAGACAATAATAATAAATCCATAATTATATATACAATACATATGGTATATAGATAAAATAAAAAATAACAATAATAAATAGTGGCAAGATTCCCTGTTCCCCCCTCAGACACTCCAGTCACCACTGAGCTGTATTCTACTTGCTCCCACAACACGGAGCTAGCTCTTCATCTCTCAACAATGGGCACTTGCTGACAGGCAAAAGAGGATTTTGGTTTTATCTAGGTACTGAGAGGTGTACAGCATAGAAAGGAAATCAGAGACTGATAGGTGAACAAAGACTTTGTAAAAAGAAGAAAAGCAGGGCAATTATCCGGGATAAATATGTCACACACCCATGCCGAAGCAGAGGGATGTAAGCACACTCTAAAAGACCCATCTAATCAGAACTTCAGACTCTCAGTTCTGGTAGATGCTAAAATTACCTTGAATATGAATCAAATGGATAAAGGAGTAGCTCACTGGTGCTTGTGATGAGAGATCGGTGTTGCAGAAAGCCTCCATCTAGATCAAAATGACATTATGATTTGTGCTTTCTTTCTGATGGTCTCCTCAGTAAATTTTAACTAAATACAGGAAAACAAACACTTCCAACTGTCTCAGGATGTGGACTTGTTTCCACGCCTGTGAAAACAGCAGTATTATTTGCAATGCAGCTTTTTTCTGGGCATGGGTTGGGGGAGGACAGTTTCCTGATGTATTTTTGTGGCTAAGGATGCCTGAACAGGGAAGGCTTGCCTTGCTTTTATCAGGGACTTGGACATGAAGTTAGTGCCTAATCATGCTTAACAAATTTGATGTTCCACAGTGGTCAGTCTGCTGCTAATTGATGAAGATCTAATCCATCCCTCATTTTAGATCATTTTACATTTGCATTTAAAGATAAAATTTAAAATAGTTAATACCTAATAAAAGACATTTCTCAGTATCACAAGAAGATATCTGTCAAATAAAATACTAGACAATTACCACCTCTAGATTACTTTTTTTTTGACATATAGCCAACATAAAATTCTGAGCATGTTCGTATCTCATATTTCTGGTTTTTTTTCTAAGCCCAGATGATCAGACAGACCATGCTGGAAAGTTGGAGGTTGGATATGAATCCTTTGGAGGAATGTTAGAACTGATATTCTGCTTCCAGCCTTAATCATCCTCCTCAAAGATTCAGCAGATAGGTAGTAGGAAACCAGGGTGTGTATCTGCATCTTTCAGGAGCCTGTCCCAGTTCTGGCCTCTCTCTGCTGTGAGCATCCTTAAAAGACACATCAAACAGCACAACATGAGTTCAAACAACTTTGCTTGTAACTGCAATGAATCTGAAATGTACGGATGAAAGATTTATTAATGTTGTGCAAGGTAGAGTGCCCTCGTGTTAGCAGAAACAGTTTGAATCACTGAGTGAGCAGGTCAGGTCATCAAAGAGAAATCAGCATGGTAATTGGAACAGCATTCTTAACCTAATTGCAATGGAGGCCAAGCTGTCATCTGTAAAAGGACCCTGGGTAATGACAACCACAGAAATTCAGCAGTAGTAATCCGGGCTGCACCTCCCTTTCTGCTGCTATGGTGGATTGGGATGTGTGGCTCAGGCTGAGGCAGTCGGTAGTACCTCCCTTGGATTTTCAGCTACAGTGACTTCAGTGGACTCCAGCCAAGATATGCTAACAAAACAATTTTCCCTGGGGAGAGACAAGCCTTATCGTTTGTGCCTGTGGAGATGCTGGTACAGGAACAGTGAAAATTATGACTCAGAAAATTTCTAGCATGCATAAACTCACAGGTGAACCTAGAAAGTTTCCTAAGCTTTGATCATGCTGTCCTTCCTGACACTGGAGAATATTAGGGGGTGAGGGGGCGGGGTTCTTCACTAAAAATAATGAAAGCCACGTACAGAACTGTCCACTGCTTCTGGCGCCCTTGGAAATATTACTACGGCATTTTCACCCATCACCACAGAATTTCTAATGATTATACGGGCCCAACCATCCAACTGGTGATTTTAGCATCACTCTAACAGAGGGACTTCATTCCAGTTAGCAGGCTGAAATTAACTTCTACTCCTCTTTGTAAGCCTGAAATGCAAGTCAGTGGTATTGTCTAGCTTTTTCAGAGTGAAATACTTTGAAGTGCCTATCAATACTTTCTTCTGGCTAAAACTGTTCTGACCTTGCACCTCAGTTTTTGAGGCCTTTTTTTCTAAGACTTTGAAAAGATATGTTTTTGTTCAACACTCATGTACTGTAACTGTACCATCATTCCCAGGCATCATTGGCTTTCTGCCTTTTATTCAATAGGCATGAATCCCTTCCACAGCCTAGCATCTGACTTTTTTCTGCATGATACTGCCACTGCTCTGATTTATTTATAGATTTTCAGAAACATATATTCTCACTGTCTCCCAAGTTCTCACTTTCTCCTGGGTTCCTCCACGTTTCTCCTCCCATTTTGGAGGACTGTTGCGGTTGACCATTGGGGCTTATTGAGGAGCTGGTGGCAAAGTCATTTGGATGGACTTCAAAATTTACTGCAAATCTCTTGTCTGTCACAATGGCCAAAACACATATTAGGCCACCGATAGACTGATCTTACTATTTTTGAAGCTGACCTGACATGCACTTTCTTTGCCTTTTACTACACTCAGCTCTAAAAGACCAATATTCAGACACTTCTTCTCACTAGTATTACCCACTGAAAATGCTTCATTTATTTGTACAGCATGGATTTTTGGGTCTGAATGTAAAATTCAACTGATATCGTCTCTGGAACTAGAGTGCCATCAGGCTATAAATGAAAGCTCATCACATGCTGCCATTCACCCCCCTCTGAAAGTCAGATTGGCATGGTAACACAGCAGGAGTTCTAATTTTGGATTCAAAGGCCTCTAAGAAACACAACAGTAAAAATTAAAACCTCATGTATAAGAAATTAACAACAACAAAAAGCAGCTGCATGCATACATTTTTTAGGGTGCTGTTTGGTTAACCCCAGTTCAATGAAAAGGAGAAATTTCCTCAGTTATTATTTTTACATGATGGAAAAATGGGTATGAAAGCTCTCTGTGATGAATATTTACTAAAAGAAGTTGCAGACACTCACTGTCCAAAGTCAGACTCCCTCCTTGTTGCTCAATTATGTTCTGTTTATGGTGAAAGAAATACACAATAAATAGATTGCTTCTTACCCTGGGCAAGGATAAATAAATTCAACCTTCATCACTGATGGCATGGAGGGGTGGATGGCCATCTCAAAGATCTTTTACACAGACTCTGTGGATAGGGATGGTCCACACAAGCGTACATCAACCTTACTCTAGAAAGACCTTTGCTAGGCTGTTGCCAACAGGGTTGAGACAGGTCCTGGTATAAAGAATTTGCAAGGTCCTTGTTTAATTCCTTGTTTAACACCTTGTCCTTGCATTTTTTTTTTTTCAAATTTGCACCTGGGCACCTTGCAGTCTGTCTGACTGGTGTTACTGGTGTTACAGTTGTCTAACTGATACACTTGCATGTATAGATGTGCCAGTCCACGGATAAAATGAGGACTAGATGAGGTGGCTGGAGAGTGGCTACACAGAAGCGTATAACATGATGGGCTACAAGTGTAGCTGTACCTGTTGACTCTAATGGGGAAGAGTGGGCCTAACAGCTGTGTCCATCACCGAAAAACACTAAGTTTGGTGATCCTTTCTGGGAACTTGGCTTTCTTGCTTAGACTGACCCCATATGGGATATTGTGACTGCCAACAACTTTCTCTAATAAATGTGGACTTAGATACAACCACAGTTGCTGTAAATCCTACCCAATGATGCTTGCTTCCAGGGATTGCTTTGTTCTCCATTTCACTTAATTTGCATAAGCCTATTTATTTGGCTGCTGTAACATGTCTGAATTTTGGATGCTGAAATACTCTGGGATGGCATTATTTGGTTCTTGAGTAAGGTTTTCCAAAAGCCCTGGGAATTTTGATTTAATATGGCTGCTTAGTTGGTGACTAAACATTTATCCAGTTGCTGATGTCTTTCTTCATCAATAAGAGTGATATATTTAGAAAATCCCATGTCACAGCCTCTAAACAATACTATATCTAGACTTAATAATATTGAAACAAAAGGGAATTTGGTGAGAAAAAAAATCTGGGCTGTGGTGACTAATACAATAGATAGTCAGATACCATTGAGAGAATCTGAATTGCAGCCACAGCACCAAACAACCAATAGCGTTAATAAATCCAACAAAATATAAAGGTTCCCTTTCAGACAGAAAGCAAAATTGTTGGAAATCAGCAGTGGTAGTTTTGTATTTTTATTTTTTTTTAATTCCATATCTGGAATAAAGAAAAAAACCCACAACCTGTTAATTTTCACTGTGGAAGAAATATCCTCACTTCTTGTAGTCCCTGACATTTCCTTCCCTTTTTGTCTTTGGCTATGTGTGAAAGATTTGTTGATAGCACTTTAATTAAGGAGAAAAAGTTGTTTCACACTTTTCGTGCAGATGCCCTCCCAGTGATCTCCTCCACACTTTTCTCCAGACTGCTTTCCACTATGAAACTGTGCTGGTGGCAGGGAGAACATTTAGCCCATTCTACCACATCTTGTGGGGCTGGGCTTAACTACAACTAACCAGACAGTAGGACTTTTCCCAGTGGCACTCAGATGGTATCCAAGATGGAGTGATTTATACAGCTGGTGAAACTCCTCATGTCTCAGTCAATGTCTTAGAGTGAGAGAATCTACAGTTCAGAAGATGCATGAAATATTAAGTCCTGAATTGTTGCAGACATTAAAAACTCCAAAATATCTATGTACAGGAGTTAGTGCTGCGGATTAGTTCTTGCTCTGACAATGAGCAAGATTCAAAATATGATATGCTGTTTTCTCAGGTTTTTTCTCTGGGGCCAATTATGTACAACAACATTCTTCTTCCTGTCCTAAAATGTTACTGCATCTGCTCTGAACAATTAAAACAGCCATTATGTCCCTGCCTCTGGATATAGATGCATTTCACTAGTGAAGGGATAATGCTGCATATGGCCATTGTTTTGTAGGGGTTTTGATAACAAGATTGCTCAGTACTGATTATAAAGGTGGCAAGATGAGGATTTATTATGCTGCAAGAGCATTGGGGGAAAAGCCCAAGTCCACCATTCCTCTAGCTGGGAACCCAGGGAAGTGATGGATGCCTCCGTACCACCACTATTGGAGTAAATCATAGTGACAGTGTTTCAAAGATGTCAAAAGCAGAACTGTCTGTCAGCATGCAACATTTATTCCTAACCTATGAAAAAAAGGGGGAAAAAAACCCAACCAAGCAACCAAACAACCCAAGAAATTAGAATTTTAATCTTTACTGAGGCTAAGGAAAGATATCAGTGAGGAATAAAAACGGCTGATTCCCAAAACCACGTATTGGAGGGTGAGAGAAATTTACCCAAATTTGCTCAAGAATAGTATTATCTAATGGCAGTTAGGCAGTGTCAGATTGCTCCAGAGAACTGTGTTATGCTTGCAGAGCTTTTCTTAAGCAAGGCACCTCGACTTAAGAAAAATTAGCTTGCTGCTGTAACACAGTTAGAGGAGCTGATTGCACTGAGTTGTCCATTATAAAGGCAGTTCTTACCTTACAGCAGACTGGGGAAGAGAACAACAGTCTTGAATGGGCCCAGTTAGTAGAAAACAAGCCAAATGCAAAGAGGGGATTTTTTTTCTTTCTCTAACCTATGATGTGAGTTTTGCCTTGCAAGTATCTGGAGTGGTATTAATAAAAGGTGCTGCTTCTGTGCTAGTGTCTGGTTGAAAAATCCTCCAAGAAAAACAGCTGGGAAAAAATACCTACAAATGAAGGATCCATAGAATTCCCTCCTGGGACAATTTTGTAGCTGTCAATGCAATTACACCAGAGGTGAATTTGTTTAGGTAAGTCCAACAACATGCTAATCCCAAACTAAAATATTCCAGGAATTATGGTTTATGACTGCAGGTGGTGAGATGATGGACACAGAACAGCAGAGACATCCCTTCCATTATTTTTAATAAAAATGGCACACTAAGCTGCTTCTAGAACCCATACTGCTTTTTCTTTTTCACAAAACAGGATAAGGTCTATCACTCAGATTTCCTGTCTCATCCTGAGCGATTCTTTGCTATTGAACCCTTCGGAATAATAATAGAAAATGAACTAAAATAGAAAATAGAGAAAGTGGAATCCCATAATAGCACTAACTAGCAATAACCTCTCTAACCAGCCACCACAGGTACTCAAACCTTTTAATTGATAACAAGAAGAAATAGCTTTGCCCTTGTGAATCAATGAGATACTCATGCAGGGTGTCTGCAGTAGGTTAGTTCATGTATTCTGGGAGAGGATGAGAGAAGAATGGAAATTGAAAGTACATGGAAAATCTGTTGACTATTTTTGAAATATAGCTGCCTGACTGTCGTCTTTTATTTAGACAAAACAACTTGTAAGCAGAATTCCCATCACAGAAACATTATTGTTGCCGGCTGGAGAACCGCTCACTGCAGATGCACTTTCTGCACGTTGCATTTCAAGCCCTTTCAGTGAAGACAGCATTTTGCTCTCTTGTTTGAGAGCTTTTCTGAAAGATTTTCTGCCAAAAAAGCATCCAAATAACCCACCAAGGGAAAAAGCCCCAACCCCAAAATACCCCATGCATTCCACTATTTAACTTTCATCTGTATAGAAAAATATAGCCTGTCATAAGATACAGAGGTCCGATGGAGAACAGCAATGGGGAACGCATTTTAAAAGCGTCCATTAAACCTAGCAGGCAACATTAATTTTTCACCTACAGAAGGTGTGAGCTGGAGGTATTTGGGAGTTGGAGGAAAAAAATGTGAATGCTTCAAAAGCAGTGAAATTTATGTTAGTGGATACCTGTGTGATTCGAGCTGGATGTCCTTACTGACTGCTGGATATTCTAAAATCTTAACCTTTGAGCTAATCTTGAGAGAGGTAGAGTTGACCAAATTCCAAATAAATTACAAGCAATTTGATTGTCTAAAAAATGACCGTCATAAATTTTTGTTGTAAACATATTACTGTATTCATTTATTTAATTATATTACTTTGATTTCTATATAGTTACAATGTGTTATTATTCCCAAAGTAAATATTTAAATTTTCTGGACATCTTCAATGATGTTAGAAGGACTCAAGTGCTAATGAAGGTTTCAATGTTATTAGGCTGAAATACTTAAAAAATGCTGGGTAGAGGAGGACGTTTGGACCCAATTCAGTGTCCAGGCTGGCTAGGGTCCATCCTAGGATTCTGCAGGTAGTGGCTAGAGTAATGGAAAAACCCAGTGTCCTGTTAAATACTCTCTGCTATTTAATCTTTCCTAATCAACAGCTTCTACAGATCACGAGGACACATTTAAAGCTGGATTTCCTAGAACAAAGAATCCCCAAGTTTCAAGACATTTCCATCTACTGTAATTTTCCTCTTTAAAAAAATAAAATAATTCTTACACATAGATTAGGTTATGAAAATAGGAACTTCTCTATCTGATATGGCATCTTTACACTTAGGTCGAGAATAGAAAGGAATTTTGAAAACATGGATTTTTTACATCATTGTATCTCTTTTTCTTAGTCAGCTCCTGAAGTCACTAATTTCAGATTTGATGTACTGTCTAAAGAATGAAAAGACTTGATGGCAATTATTTAACATGTCACTGATCAATTAAGATTCCCTAAAGCCATGGCACTGTGCCCTGATGAATCTGACGTTGGGCGAGGACATGGGAGAAGTTCTAGTTCTCTTTGTGTCCAAGTTAGTACCCTGCTGTGTATCAGTTTCTGTCTCCTGCCTCGTTTATATAAATGCCAGAATTTGCATATATAAACTTACACACATTTGAGAAAGGAAATACTTCTCCAGATCTGCTTATATAATGTCTGTTACCCCAAATGCTTAACCTTTGTTAGGATCCTCGGGTGATATTATTAAAATCTTAGGACTGTGTCAAGGTTCTGTATTCCTGAAGCTGCTGCACTTGGAATGGAGACGGAGCTTTCTTTCCAGCTTAATGGATTGAACTGTCTCTCAACCTTTTGTATGATATATCATTGCTAGCACTGTCTCCAAGACACTAATACAGAGCAGGCTCAATAGTATTGGCATGATAAAGTGAAAACTATTAATAAAGAAAAGCAAGTCCATCATATTCATTAGATTTAAGTGTAAGGGAAAGAATATAGTGTGTGGGTGATGTGGCTGGGAATTATATTACAAGGCCAATCAATTTCCTTGCAGAGTTTTTGTTGTCGCTGTTGTTAGTGAGTAATTAATATAAATAATGCTGACTGTATTTAAATATAGAGGATACCAGGGAAAATAGTGTAGAAGATGGCAAGCAGATGGATCATTTAATTTATTCCCCAATTATAGTTGACATGTTGGGTATAGAAATCTGTGAGTCATCTATTATTTTTTATGGTCCGTTTTACAGCTGTGTTTATTGTTATAATAAATAAATACATTATCTCATTAGGCTGGTATTGTAAAAAGCTTGTAAAATAACAAACATCCTCCTCTTTCAGCACTTCCCCTCCGTATCAGGGTATTACAGCCAAAGAGGAAGGATGTATTTATACCTTATTAAGAACAAGGTAGATCTCACTTTGCTTGTAAAAGTACAGAGATATCCAGTGAAAATGACTCTCTCAAGTCAAGGTAAATAAATCTGATTCTTTTTAGCGGAGGTAATGGTGAGAGTCCTGCTGTATCTTTCGCCTGTTTGACAGAGGAGAAAACATACCGCTTGCCCTCGCTCTCCAGGCAGTAAATATACATTGCAAATAAATGTCGGATTGGCAATAAAATTCATTGTATTTAAGTTTCAGACTATCCCATAAAATGGCAATTTGATGGGGAAAAACAACCGACTCTTACTATTTAAAGTTCAGAATCTCTTTCTGAGACTGGCAATGGGAAGGATTTGCCCCATTCGGTTGCACCCAGCTGGCTGAGGGCACAGCCCACTGTCTGGGGCAGCTGGCTTTGAGATGGGCACAACAGCAGGGACCTGCTTTCTTGCTCTTCTCTCTGCCAGGAACTCAGAAAATCGTGATTTATTTGCAGGAAGGGAAGGCAGTGGAAGCACAATGGTTGCAGTTGCTATGCCCCAACCTACTCACAGAACCAGCAAGTCCGAATCTCCAAGCCTCTCCAAGCCAAATGACGAGTACCCATCTCAACTCAAGTAATTCCCAAATCCACCATCCTGTGCCAGAAGAAATGGCTGGCTCTCAAGCACTTCTTTCTCCAGAGGCCACAATTCAATTTTGTGCATCCTGCTGAGTCACTGCACAGATCAGTGTTTGGAGGGGTCTGAGGTTCACATATACTTTCTCCCTGTGTGTGGCAGGAATCACAGCCTTCAAGTTGTAAAGTCATCCATCCAGCTAGCAGAGCTCAAGCAAACTACTCCTGTTGCTGGATGGCTATCCTTTCCCACTTTTAAAATCTATGGACAAGTTGCACCCAGGTGGGCTGGCATCTTCTACAGATGAGGTCCTCAATGTTTAGCCAGGGAGGTGGCACAGGGAACCTGCCAGCTGCTGCCCAGAACCCAGAATCAATAGTTCTCAAGGAGGTGCCAGTTGTCCCCGATCCAATACAACAACAGATCTTGCAACTTTAATAACTGTTTCACTGTCCTCAAGCTCTGAAAATGAGTAACACATCAGCCAAGGCAATACCGGCATCTCACATGGGCTGGGCTTTTTTTCTTTCTTTTTTTTTTTTTTATAAATTTAAAAATTACAGGCAAAAACTATCTACAGATGTAATTTCTCATTGTTGATGCCAATTTACTTGACACTTCGTATTCTCGATTACCTTCCTTAGAACAACTGAGAAAAAAAAAAAGAATCCTAGCTTTCATTATTTTAAAAAGATCATTTGGTCTCTGCTCTTCCCTCTAGAAGAAAATGTTCAGATATCAAAGCAATGTTTATTTTCATTCTTTTGAGCCAGGTTGGGATGTCTCTCTCTTAAATAATTCAACTCTCCTTCTATTGTGGAACCATAACTACACCAAATGCTGTATGCAGCACATTCACAAGAGCAGGGATCTTTTCTTCTGAGTGAGAAGCAGTTGTTCCAGAACAAGGATGTTTTGTTTTAGAAGCTCCTGAAACAGCAGTTCAGTCATCTGAAGAAAACCAATGACAGCACTGTTTTCCAAGAGGCTGTCTTTTCTTGGTTTGTTTAATTGGAGACCGGAGGAAGATGGCTCTGGGCAGCTGACAGTAATGGCAGATGAAGCGACCTGCTCAAGGCCACCAAAGAAGAAGAGCCCTGGGTTTGAGACCCAGATCACAGCTCCTGCTCTGCTCAGACAGGATCCCAGTTTCCAGGGATAATGAAAAGCAGTCGAGAAGTAAGGGACGAAGTTTGTCAGCTCTGTATTTCAACCTGGAAACAAGCAGCCCCCTCACCACTTCTCCCATTCCATACAGAGGTGACTCTTCATGACGAAGCAGGCTGATACTTGTGTTACTTTTGTTTTACATGACATTTAAAGAGGCAAGAGCTTGAGCTTTGGCTGAGGGGTCATCAGCCTGTGTGAAGAAGAAACAAAAAATGTTTAAGAAAGGCCGTTTTAAGCAGTACTAGTTCCTAGTTGCATAGCATACTCATCAGCTTAATCCCCTGAAGTGTCACAAGAACAGAGCTTTTTCAGCAAGTAGAGGAACAGCATGTACAAGCAATTACACATTATGTTCCTTCCTGATGGATCCATGGTCTCAGCCTCTTAGGTCTGCTGCTGATATATACATCAAGATTCTCATCTGATGTATTATGTCTACCACTGAACTCCTGTCCAAAGGAGATTTCTTGTGGAAGAAGGACTATATCTTTAGGAGATATAAAGGAGCTGTGTTATAATTTAAAAAACCATACCTTTCTAGACTTCAGTCAGAAGAATATTGGGGGAGAGAACACAGGACAAATTTCCAGCCGCTGATCTTTGACATCAACATGTTAGTAATGCATATAAAACTTCATCAGTCAAGGTGAGAGCCTTATCTAAAGAACAGTAGGAAGAATATTTCTCCACCAAATATATGTTCTGCTAGTTATAACCACACCATGCCTATTCAAAGGAAGGATGCAGGTATACTGAATTATACCCACCTAGTGTGATCTGGGTAAAGAAAACAGACATGTGGCTCACAAAGTAAATCAAATCTGAAATTCTGTTACTTTGTGAGCAAATATCTCAACTTAACTATGTTAGCCTACAGTCTGCTAGAGGGCTATTACCCATTCTGTTATCTATAGCTTCCTTCTGCTTGGTCATATTGCTACTCACAGCTTATTATTTCTCCACATAGCTACTTTCCCTTAGTTGTTTCTAGCTATAATTAGAGCACAGATTTAGCAATGCACTTTTCCCTATTTACTTGTAAGATGTGGATGATGACTTGGTGGTTCTCTTTATCAATACATCTATCTACAGCTATTTCCACAAGCTTTTAAAGAATTGCCGGCTCAGGACAATGCTGATGTCTCCAGTGATGTGCAAACAGGCAGAGGTGTAAACAGAGAGCTGTTGCAGCTGTGCAGATGCTTCTCTGCTATGCAGCAAGAATGTGGAGTAAGCAGCCTGGCTTTGAGCAGACGCTAGCGCAATAATACAACTCTAGCCTGTGCTAGAATTTCTGAGGCAGCAGAAACGTGCATCCAGGCACCTTACTGCTGTCCATGCTGTACTGGGCATTGAGACATCTGGACCAACATGCTACATCCCTACTGATAGAGGCCAGAAAACATTTGGTTTTCTTTTAAATGGTGTTAAATGCTGTGGGTCAGAGTAGCAAAAAATAAAATAATAATAAAAAAATATCTGTCTTCCCTGTGCAGTCAAATGTTTCCAGCAAGTTTTTGAGAAGTATGAATGGAATATGCTTACAGAGATGTAGAGTTATGCTGTAGAATTGTGCATTATTCTGGCTTCCTTGTGAGAGCATTTGTCCTCTCTACTTAAATGTAATGCCTTATTAAATTCAGTCACACATTTGTGGGTGGGAAAAATGAGCTTATGCAGCATAGGAAAAAGAAACGTTACCATATTATGAGCAAGGATTCAAGAGGGTGTTCTAATAGAGGCTCCTTTAAACTTGATCTGGTCCTCATTGCATCTGCTCAGGTCCCAGAAGAAAGCTTACAAGCAAGAAGTATCTGAGTTCTCAGGACTGGAAACCAAACTTTGCTAGCAAGCCATGAACAGTGGACACTGAGTCCACCATTTCTTGGATCTATTGTTTGCCAAGCACTGGCAAGGGGAAGTCTCCTGTGTACACAGCCCACCAAGGCCTGCAGGTTTTGCTAAAATTTTGCATGCATGTCTAAGCTACAGGGAGAGACATGAGGCAATTGAGCTTGTTGCAACCAGGCAACTTTGTTCAACTACCAATGGCATTTTATTCCCGCAACTCCATTGCGTTCAGGGAATGGCAGGTGGCTGGACCTTGTTTTCTCTCAAAATGCTGGGGAGCTGGGTAAAGGCCTGGGTTTTCATTCTGTCAGTGACTGCAACAAAACTAGAAGAATAAAAGATAAAAAGAAAAAAAATGCATCAGCCCCTGCCTTACTATTCTTTCCCCTTAGATGGATTAGATTCAAAGTCCAGTCTTTCTAGTACGACACCTTTATTTAAAAAGAGCAGGCCTTTGCCTCTTCCATCCTAGGAACTGCCACTTGGTATTTCATATCTGATACCTATCCTTACACAGGTCATCTTTGTGTTCAGCCAAATTGCTCTCCTGCTCCTCTCCCAGAATCCGGAGGCAAAGACCACGTGGAGCAGAGGGGTGCTGAGCTCTGTCACTGGTGTAAGGAGAGAGCAGATCTGCTCTGCTCAGGCACGTTGTGCAATGTTTTCTTGGCAGGCTCAAACCCCGTGAACCTTTCAGGGATTAAAATTGATGAAATTCTCTGCTGCCACCAGGCTCTTCAGAGCACACGATTTTCTTGAGCTGCAGTCACTCAGAGTGGGAATTGCAGTCAGAAGGTCAGAAAGCTGTTAAGAAAAGAAAGTCTATATTGCTATTTTCCATTATTTGAAATCTAAAACTGATACTAAACAGCTATAGGTTTGATGATGCTTTCCTCTACCCCAGCAGCAATACAGAGCACAGAATTAATCCTTTGATTTTTTTTTAATTTATATCTATATCTATATTTAGATATAGATATATCTGTAAGAGAAGACAGGGATCTTCTGGTGCTTTTTGATATTTTTGTTGTAGGGAACTGTACATTTAAGAGGTTTACGTTAAGACCCAGCATGTGATGTTATTCATAGGCTTATGCTGCACCGTGCTGATCAGTCAAGATAGAAACACAGGGTGCAACTCTCTTGTCTCAACAAACTTGTCTGATTAATGCCCCTTACTGGTATTAATATACCAGCTGCACTATCTCTGTTCGAGATGCATTTGCATTACAAAAGAATTATTTTGTCTCAGCCTGTACAATTTCAAGTGATGTTGGTGGCTCACAAACGCTCACTGTCCAGGTTATTGTCCTGAACTGAAACTTTGCAGAGGAATGGGCTCCTGTCTCATCCATGTCAGTGTTATCTGCCTTTGCATGGCTATTTTTTTTCATTTTAGTTCATGCAGTCTAGATTTGCTTCAAACCTGTAATGAATGCTATGATAATCTTTATCCTGCTGAGTTTACATTCAAGAATAGAAGTGAGGTCCTCTAGTAGATGCTTTAATTTTAATTTAGGATGGGAAGAGGAGATAGGGCTTGCCTGCAGTCATCTTTACACCTGCCTGTGATGATGTTCTACCTCTTTCCAAAACAGGTTTGAAAACCTCACCAGGAGGGAACAGAGGAATATGCAGAAAAATCATAAAAACATACATCAACTTTTACCAGTGAATTTATGAGCGATTGTTGCCCTGCATCTGGAAGCCTCAAAAATTAAAAACTTTCCTTGTTTTTGCTATATACAATATGTATGTCTTGTTCTTGAGGCTTCAGGGATATTTTGTACAATGATTTGTGTTTTAAGTGAAGGAAGTAGTGCTTCACTTCAGGAATTTTGAGCCTAGCTTCCTTTCAGTTTATTGTGTTACTTGTGTGCTGAGACAGGGAGGGAAGTGAGGGAAAGATGATGTTCAGGTAGTGACAGCTCTGGGGAAAGAGTGAGCAAGCAAGAAGGAGGCAGCTCAGATGAGAAGGAAATTTAGAGTTGAGAAACTAGTGAGGGGGGAAAAAAAGGCAGCCTGGTCTACATTATTTGAATGTGTTCCCCTCCTGACTTTTTATATGCTTTGGAAACTGAGTAAATGGGAGCATTTTTCCAATCTGCAATCAGTCAGATTGCCCCCGCTTTGGTGCTTTCAATCTTATTTCTTCCTAGACGAGAGGTTACCCAAAGTGGACCATGGATTTCCAAAAAGGCATTTCCAGCATTGTTTCTCTTCACACATAAAACATCCATTGCATGTTTGAAAGAGCTCATACAGTGCTTTGCTTCCTCTTCTATTTTATTTCAGACAGCCAGATACATCTGCATTCTTTCAGCTCACCCTCATTTCTGGCCTCCAGGCCTATTGAGGCAGCAACTATTTTCTTTGTCAGCACTCACCAGAACCTGATTCCAGGCAATTTTTGTAGTTTTCCAATACTACTGCACAAATTTCATATGCCTCACAGCCTATTTGCAAGTAATATAATCATGTACATAATTTTTCTAACTGGGGATTATGATGTTCTTTTCCTGGTTAAACGATGCCCAGAACTTGCTGCCATTTTGATAAATTTGAGATTTGTTTGTTTCCAGTAATTTGCAATTTCTGTGCTTCTGAGAGGAAGTCTTTTGTTGAAGAGCATCAGCAGAGGGAGACAGAATATACAGGAGAAAACATTTTTCTCATAACATGGGGCAGCAAGCTCTAGGGCTTTGGAAAGAGTCACTTAAAATTATCTGTTCGATGAGACAGATGCCCAAGTGCCAGCCAAGCTGATGTGGATGAGAACTAACAAACTCATCCACACAGGCAGAGCATAAAAATATTGCACAACAGCCAGGTCAATAGGAACTGGTGACCAAGGTCTCTGGGGAACATGTCTTTGGGCAGAGAAACCTGAGCCATGGTGGAAGGGGAGCTTGTCTGGGCTTTGCCACCGTAGCAGAGATGCAGTTCCTATTTCTGCTTGCAATTTCTCACCTCTCTCTGCGCTAAACAAACTATTGCTTTAGATTGCTTTTAGTGTTTTGGTACAAATAACACTAAACAAGAAGCACGCTTAGGTTCATTGTTATAAGTGTTTTATAAATGTTACAATGTTAATTCTAATCATTAACGTGGGGTGAAATGTCAGGGCTTTCCGTCGGTATTCAGTCTGTACGCTGAAAACAGCAAAACATTTATTCCCTCCACCCCAGGTAAAACACAAAACCTGCCATTTTTTATTGTCCACAGGAGGAAACATGGGTGGGGTGGGGTGTTTGTGGGTAGCTTCGGTTGTGCTTTATTTTTTTTTACATCTCAATACTTCCCTGTAGAAGTCCACTTTCTGTGTATAAATAGAAAGGGTTTTCTTTCTCTGATATCTTGACATAACTCAGCACTTTCAGATCAGAACTGCATAGGCCTCATTGTTGGAAATGTAATTAAAACAAAAGCTGCAGTCATGAGGACATCAGGGGATAACTACCTAGCATTACAGCAAGCACTGTGATTAACTTCAGACATTTGGCCCAATTTAATACTTACATACTGCAAGCTACTGAGATTCTGGTGAAATTTTTGAGAGATGTTTTCTTCTCTTCTGCTTTGAAGCCTGTAGTGAGAAGCTGCTTTGTATTATTTGCATTTTCATCTAGACTGGAAGAAAGCCTGTTGGATAGCATAGAAACTGCAGTGATTAAAAAGACCCAGTGACTGAACCAAAATCCAGGCTCTGACAGGCATAAGTCTCCCTTCAAAGACCGCCAACGACCCAGAACTAAAGCATTGTCTGCGTAACTTGTGCTCAGAGTATTTAAGAACCTAATCTTACCCTACATTTTATAGAAAGAAACCAAACGCTAAAGAAAGAAAAAGTCTTCCACATTTGTAGCTCGCACAAATAAAGCAACAAAGGGAGCTTTAGCAAGCAAAATTTTTATTGTGAAATCACAGGAATTTCTCTGAAACACACCTTCACCCTCAGCTCAACTTACCCTAGAAAATAAACTGGTTCCATCTGTCTCTTATTTATGGGCTTTCTGGCTATATCAACTCCCTTCAGCTGGTCCCAGTGAGTAATGCATTTCTTCCTCCTGGCTGGCTTTTGTAGTAAAAGAGGATGGCTGCTTGGTCTTGTGAGCCTGGTAGTTGTGTTCTTATAAAACGGCTGCGTGCAGAGTATGTTGGAAATGGTATGTATTATTTGGGGTGGATTTTGTGTTTATGTTGTTATTATCTGGCTTCTGGCACAGAAGAAACTTTTGTGTGTGCTAAAGGAGCTCCTTAGCAAGTGTTTCTGCACAAGGAGCATGTTGCAGAGTTGGGACTTGGTGATGTTGTGTGAGGAGATGGGGCAGTGTTGGGCAAGGACCTCTAGGTCGTGGTTGTACTTGAGCGCTGCGAGGAGAAAACGGGGTCTGAAAGCACCCTGTGCAGGAGTATGGTAGTAGGAGTGTGGACTTAAAGTGGACTTAATCTTCTGACCTGATAACGCTCCCTCACAGGCAAAGCAGACCTCATCCTGCTGTGGGGAGGTTTCTTGGAAACCCCTTGCTCCCACTGGTTTGATTTTCCCTGGGATCCTGCCCCAGCGGCTACCTTTGCTACACTAATAGCGCCAGGGACCCATGGCACACATGATTAGAAGGAGCATTTTGTTTTGTGCCAGGCTGCCAACGGCTTCCTCAGCCGGAGCTCAAAACAGTGAGCACCAAGCTGGGGCTGCGCTAGCTGAATATGTAACGGCTGAGCTTCAAGACGCTGTAGGCTTTATAGTTGCTTATTGCATTAACTCAAATGCTACCATAGAGCATGCTGTGCGTTACTCTGATTTTATTAAAGTAAAAAGATGAAATGACAAATTAAAGAAAAATGAAGGGGATTATCATGACTCCAGGTTAAACATAAACAGCAGGATTCAGAGAGCTCCTGGGGAACAGAACTCCTCTTTCAATAAAATCTCCCCATTTAAAAAGAAAAGGGGAAAATATCTATATGCCATACAGGAAAATTACCTTTAAATGGTATGTTTCTCAGGAGTTTCTATGAGGCATTAGTAGCTCTCCAAGAAACAGAGGCGTTGTTTTTATGCTAATGGTAACTGAAATAAAGATGGATAGAGGGAAAATGTGGAATGCTTTGCCATGTAATCTGGGTTGGTTTGGAATAAGTATCTACTCTTTATTGAAAGTTTTCCGCTGGCTAGCAGCAACTCTTTAAAGCAAATATTTGTTTTCCTTTGTTGCTTGATGATAGCCGCTGCCAGATGCGAGACTGCTATGAAAGGTGAAAGATTTTTTTTATTTCATTTTCCTTCTTTGCTTTTTGTTGCTTCCTTCCCCTTCCAGGAACACAAATAATGATAATAATAAAACCAGGAAAAACCCTCAGGTAACTTAAAAATGAAATGCAGGAGATGTATTTTTATAAATGAGAGTGCAAATGTCACACTGGTAAAATCATAAAGAAATGTGTGAGTCCTGATCTCCCCTGAGCTGGAAGGAAAGGCTTAGGAGATTTGATTTCTGAGCACTGCCCAGAGAAAGAACTGCAATGGAAATCTCTGTTTTCATTTAAAACACAAGCCAAAAAAATCTTTCCCAAAGCCTGATTACAAGGCCCTAAGTTTGTCCCCTATTTTATTTTAATGCTCTTAGAAAAAAGAATCAATAAATTGTGTTTCAACTGGGATCCTCTGGCATGGCCACAGCAGGGTGCAATCTGCATGCAAACGTCAGGTAAAATTGTTTGGTGGGAGCCAGCACCACCCTCTGCAGCACCAAAATGAGGGAGTGAGAGAAATGGAGACAAAGGGAATAAAATGATACCTAAAGATGCATAACAACCGGGGGTTGACTCAATATTTAAACTTGTGCCCAGTGAAGCACTTTCACCAAAGGTAGTCCGAATGGAAGAGGCTGTGGGCTTCTGTGTTAAGCTAATGCCATGGTGCATGCAAGTTCATTTGGGGGTCTACAGGGTAGGATGAAATGTTAGCTTTTAGCCTCCCGAGTCCATATCTAGGATGTTTCATCACACAAATGACCTTTTTTAATGTGAAGAAGGATCACGGTGCTCACTAGGCTGGATTTCACAGCCTGTTCTAATAACCTGTGTGTTCTCTTTGATGCACCAGCTGTAAGCACGGGTAAATAGACAGCTGCCTTGTGTGGCAGACTGTTATGGGTAGCAAAAAAGCCAGGCTCATACATTGGAGAAGAATATAAAATAGCTAAGTATTAGTCATAAGTGTTGTGCTCGAGGGGAAAAAAATGGTGTGTTTTGTTCGGTCCTATGCTCAAAACCTAAGGGAGCATGATGAGCGTTTTCCCTTGGGAAAATGTGATGTTGGGAGGCTGAGGTATACAAGTGAAGGCTATCTTCGCTTGTGTTTTTAACCACTGCATTGCCCAAAATTGCACTTCAGTATCTTTGACTATAGGTTAATGAAGCATTTCTATGGGTTCTCTGAGATTTGCCATAAGATTGTTGCCAGGAGTGGTTACAGCTGCAAATTTAATCATCTGCTTCTGTATCCTGATGCAAATGTTGAAAGCCTGTGGAGCAGGTGAGCTCATTTATCTGCAGAAAAGTTCACTTGCAGTCAGTGTGCTTATAAATCTTCACCTCTTGAACAGCTTTACAAGTGTTTCTGAAATATTCAAAACTTTTTCTATCCAGTATGCTTTTCTGCTGTATTATTTAGATACTAGACTCACACCAGTGGACCTGTTTAGAGTGACTGCATTTTGCTTTCTGTGTCTGGTATAAAAAATTTAAGGAGTTCATTAGAAGAAAATGTTAGATAATTTTCTTAAGCAGGTATTCCTGGGTCTGGTAATATTTTCTCTGGTTATGAACTGAGGATTTGGAATATGGGATTGACTTGGACAGGTAAACAGGATTTTGAATAGTTTTCTGTACCATCTGAATTTTTAAGGCTCATCTGTTAACTCAATAAGGTCCTTAAATCCCTTCTGAAAATATCAGACCAACCACTGGATTTGAGAAACACAGGAGCATACAACAGCACTGTGCTGGACTATACCCAGCCCTAGTGAGTAGCTCGGCTCTCTCCTTCCTGCTTCTGTAAGAAGAGCTGTAAATGAACAGTGTTTGTTTGAAAAGGAGTGAGAAATATGCAGAGAAAGGGAGGCTCTTTTCTGAAGCATGCTGTAAATGGGAAGGACACTTGTGTAAGTCTTCAGAAAGGAATGGGTTATGCTGAATAACCCAGAGTCAACAGCTCTGCTGCTCACTTTGCAGTTCCCACACCTAGCTCTGAAGATGTAAATTCTTTGTGTCTGTCATCAGCAGCTTTTGTTTGAACCCAGATGAAATATTGTAAAGTTTTCAAAACAAGTTTTGTATTTTATCTTGATGAAAGACATTCTCCTAGCCTCACAAGTGCAGAAATAGCCTCCCTTTTCCTGCTCAAAGCCATATGCTGCTGACAGCCAAACCCGATTATGTGATTCTCTTTCTAGATCCTCTTCTTTTTTGGAAATAAAAAGCAATTTCCTTGACTGAAGTGAAAAATAGGTTATTTTCCCCATTAACAAAGGGAATACTTTGTCTGTAAAGCTAAAATAAACAGAAACCAATGTCTGATCTACACTCAGCAGGCATTTCTACTCTAGACACGGTTAAGATGGTTTTGCATTGAATTCTGATGAAGTTGACAGTGGAATAATTTAAACATTTGTAATTTTCCCAGTGCTTTTCAATGTGTTAAAGTAATACCTTTTAGACTGAACTTTCTGGGAGTGATGTTTCCCTATAACTGAGCTGAGCAGTATCTGTCCTGTCCTTTCAGCAGAGAAAATCCTGGCACCTGGATATGGATACGAGTCAAAGCTCTTCTATAGGCAGCACCAGCTGCATATACATTTATAGGGAGGTTTGCTTCCCCTCTGTGTTTCTACTGCCTACACACGTGAGCTGCGCATGGCTGTTCAGAATGGCAGTAATTCTCTTCTGTCCCCTGTTGCCTCTATTGCCCTGCTCTTCTAGGGACTAAAGAAGAAATAAAACAATGAGAAAGCTTTCTGCCAGTATTTCTGAATGGGGTGGAATCAGGAACTATCTGCAGTTCTTACAGTAAAGCCTGGACCTCTTCATTTTCCAGATCATCAGAATCTTGGCTGTATCAAATTTCCAGATTGACTGCTATAAGATTTCATCCAAACAAATCAGGAAAGTCCATCCAGTAGGGCATCCTGGGAGCTAAATATTTAGTTTCCTTCCACACTGGGGAAAAGCAGGAACATTTCATTTTTGTCAAATGGAAGCATTCCTCCAAGTGTTTTGTTTTCATCTGATGGGAATGTCATTTGCCTTTATTATATTGCATTTGAAAAGAAGCAATTTGTCTTATTGATGCAAAATATTTTGACTGCCTCAGAATGAAATGCTTTAATAACTTTTCACTGGAAGTTTCAACAAAAGGAATGTGATCGTGCCAGCCTCTCATGCCGAGCAGGCATTTTGTCCAGGGAAACTCTTCTGTCAGGACAATTCTGCTCAGCACTGCCTTCCAGGTCAGATCTCTTCTTGGTTGTTCACAAAACTACTACGCCCTCCTCAAGTCAGAGACTGCTTCCTCTTGATGCTCAAAAATGCCTTCGGATGCGGTGTAACTTGTGACCTGTAGGTCTGGGGTGGGAGGAAGAAATAACACTTGATGAATAAGAAATTATTTTGTTAATACTTCAGTTCATCTGGAATTTTGGATTTGGAGTAGTCTCAATGGAGAATCAGTGAGCTTTGGCACAGTAACCATGCTTTTTGGTAGTGCTCCCACCAAATAATCAGCTACCTTGACTGCAGTATCTTAATCAGTGCCAGCATATTCCTTTCCTCTGATGTTTTCTGCATGTGGTTATGTTACATATTTTTTTCACTTATGTGCCAGAGAGACAATGGTGGGTTCTTCATATATGTATTTATACCTGTATTTTTGCCAGGACAGTGCAAACTAGTTCTATCTTCTTCTCTGTAAATGTTTAGATTACCATAGCTTGTGTACAGGATTCAAATGATGGCTGTTTAAATGAAGAGTAGTTGTCTTTCATATGAACATGCTCCAGCCAGTGCCGTGTCCAGTGGAACAGCATTAGTCTCAGGTTCTAAGACTTGGAAAATAAAATAATAGAGAAACTGAAAACTATGAAAATCAATGCAACACTAAATTTAGGACGGTCACCAGTAAGTGAAATGTATCATCCTAGTTCTGTAGTCACCAGAGTGAAGTGAGAAAATATGGTGAACATGATGAATGGGTGGTAAATCAGATTTTAAAAAAGCAAAATCAAACAAAATCCTAACTTTCTCCCTCTGCTCAGTTTCACATCAGGTGATATCCCAGGTAAAGAAAGTTCCAATTCTTTACATCAATAATGTTTTTTCCACCTTGACAAGAGCCCTTTAATAATGTTACATGAGAAAAATCTTCAACGTTCTAAAAAAAAAATAATTCTGCAAACAGAACAGAAATTGCTGATGATGTTTTGTTCATTTTGAATTAAGTTCATGAATGAAATAGAGGAGAGTCATTCAAGCATACCTATTAATGTCTATTTTATTGAGATGATTTATGTCAGAAGTATGACACCTTTGCTTCTTTAGGTCCTTCTAGAATATTTGTTTTACAAAACTGTTGCATAAAAGATCTACTTTCTAACCGTTGTGAGTAAGAAATAACTCCATCATGAAGAGGGGAGGGAAAGTGTCTAAACCTCTTCAGGTGGAAAATAATTCTAAATTGAATTTTACAAGTCACTGTGGTTTTATTAACACTGATAAAATAAAATAAAGTGAGGGAGAGAAGGAGAGAGAGAAAAGAAATTCAAAATCAATCTTATTTTAGTGGAGACTGCTCAGTGACTTGCATAAAACAAAATTAATCTTGTTTGGGAACAACAGGAAGTACATAATAGAAAATAAGGGTAAGATTGATCCTGAAGTTAGACAGCTTTGTTGCCAAGCTGCTTATACACAAAGGAGGGAAAAAATATTCAGCTCATCTCCGATAAATTATTAATCTATTTTTTTACAATATTGTTAATGTTTGCGGTATAAAAGAAAAAGATCAAAGCAAATGTATACTCGGCAACGCAGACTTGGTACAAAAATCTTCTGCCGTTACAATGAATATGACTTTTTTATTAGCATGCTATTTATGTTGCAAAAATTTAGATTTATTCCTTATTTCCAACCCAAGATTTCTGTACAAAATAATACGTGAAAATATGTTCTTGGCACAATCAAAAATCATCAGTTTGTTTTCAGTTGATTGGAAAGAAGCTAGGGTCTAGCTCTTTATAATCAAGAGGAATTACAGCCTGCAACACAAAAATAATTGGACTTGCACCAAGTGAGCATATAACTCTCGAGTCAGACATGTGCAGCTTGTGGATCCTTCGTGCCGCTCAAATGAGGCTGGTGGTGTCGATGCCTGCTCTGTGCTAGGCAAAGAGTTGGTGGGGAAAGACACAAATTAAATCCTTGCTGATCCCATTAGACATATGGTGCTGGTTGGGTATGAAATGGGTTTCCATGAGCCGTGGGGCAGGACCCTGTCCCTTTTGGGTGTCAGCCGCTTGGGTGGGTTCTCTTACGCCTTTGGAAGGGACATGCTTTTCTGTGGAGGAGATATTAACCCACAGCTCGGGTCTGCCTGTGCTACTGGCAGGGATGCAATATCTTGCTGGCTTCCCTGGGCTGAGCTGGGTTGAGAAGGGCCCTGATATGTATCTGCTGGTGGGAAGACAGACAAGCCCGTGCACACAGCACAAGTCGGCATAAGTACATAAAGCTAACCTCAACAGCAAACAGAGGAAAGACGTGATAACTTGCTTCTGCTTGTTTAAGAGTGGAAATATCATAAAATTTAGGCTGTAGATGGACATGTGTAACTATTAATGTTTGAAGAGTGTGTTTAGTTAAATTTAGAGGTGAATGGTCTTAAATTTCACCTATCTGCCTTCTTCCTCTCCCCACCCCCAAAAAAGCTTCTAAAAAAAGGTGATATTTTCTGATTTCCCTCTAGATTCTTATCCATGTTTCTGTCCTTGTCCTCTTTTAGACACCTAAGGAAATGAATTCTCTTCTGTAAAAGAAAAGCTGCATTATTCTTCACTGTAATGCAAGCACTGATACTAGTTTTCATGTTTGAGGCAACTGAATCCTGTGTCAGTTGCAAAGCTCAGTTTCTCCTTTGACATGGAGAGTCATTCCATTAAGTTGTTTTGCTGCCTGGGAGCTCTGTTGACAGCTACTCTTCTTCTCAGGTACTGACTCTAATGAAGAGTTGATCTTTCTCCTCCTCTCCTGTTCAATACTTTTCCCTGCTTGATGGACAGATCGGCTCTTGAGATTTGTAATGAACAGTGGCACCTTTCAGCTGTAGGTGATCAGTATTGAACCTAGCTTGGCTGGGAATAACTTGAGAGTGTACACACAGTCCTTACCCTCTGATGGCTCTTGGGTGACATCTGGGATATGACTCCCATTCTTAATAGCCCCACCTGGAAACCTGACCTTGCAGCTGATGGTAATCTTTATTGACATGCTCAGCTGCAAGGCTGGGAATCAGATGTGGAGACTGAATTCCCATTTTGCCTTGGGAGGGGGTGACTCCAAAGCCTAAAGTGCAGTGACACATGAAGTGAAATAATGGAACTTCACAGCCTGCCCTATGTTTGCCTGGTGGACAGTGAGCTGCCGTCACTGGAGTGGTGTGTTCAGTCATTTTCACCAGTATAAATTGCAAAGAGATTTTAACTGTTTGTTCCTGGCAGTTTATTTCATTCAGAAAGTACACTGAATAACTGCACTGGGTTTGGCTGGGATAGGGTAATTTTTTTCATGATAGCTTGTATGGTGATATGTTTTCGATCTGTGACCAAAACAGCATTAACATAGGGATGTTTTGGCTGTTGCTGCACAGTGCTTACACAACAACAAGGCCTTTTCATTTCCCTCGCTTCCCTGCTAGTGAGGAGGCTGGGGCTGCGCAAGAAGCTGGGATGGACACAGCTGGGACAGCGGACCCCAACTGACCAAAGGGGTATCCCATACCGTATGGTGTCATGCTCAGCAGTAAAAGCCAGGGGAATAAGAAGGAAGTGAGGGGCGTTCGGACTGATGGCATCTGTCTTCCCAAGTAATCATCATGTGTGACCAAGCCCTGCTTTCCTGGAGATGGCTGAACATTGGCCTGCTGCTGGGAAGTAGGGAATGAATGCCTTATTTTGCTTTGCTTGCGTGTGCAGCTTCTGCTTTACCTATCAAACTGCCTATCTCAATCTACAGGTTTTCTCACTTTTGCCCTTCAGATTCTCTCCTCCATCCCCCTAGAGGGGTGGGGGGAGCAAGTGGCTGTGTGGGGCTTTGCTTTGCATCAGGGTTAAGCCCCAACATTCTTCTGAACTTGCAGAGGTGTTAGAGGAAATATTACCCTATACTTGGACTTTCAGAAGGGGTGCACTTGCTTATGCATGTGTGCTCAGTAGTTTCTTAGTGTGTGTAAGTGTGACAGGGTGTAGGTAGCTGTTATATTTGCACCTCTGTGTAGAAATGTGATATTGTGTGTGTGTATGTATGTGAAGATGCAAGAGTGCATCTACTAAGGTGGGTGAATTTACTGCTGCAATGGTCTAACCTTTTGGAGGGATGCTAAGTCAAGGTGAAAACGGGCCGTGTCCAACCCATCAACACTTATTCTTAACTGACCCTTTTTCACAAACCAGCTTTGAGGACTTTCTCACCTCAGAGGGCCAGAACAGGATTTATAATAGAGGATCTTTCAACACCCAGCCTTAGACCATGATGATAAAGGCACAGTCTTATCCATGTTGTCTGGCACCAGTGCCTTCCCATATTTGATGAAACTGCCTTTGAGCAGTGTCTGCTGCTTCTGGTTTTGTGATTTCACTTTCCCAGAAATGCAGAACTGGGGATAGTGTATTTAAGTCTTGGTGCAAGGTTTTTGAACTATCATATACCAGAAATTACATAGACACAAACAGGCCCGTAAGGCATGAAGCATAGCAAGACATCTCTGCCTCTGGTTTTTTGAAATGCAAGAATGAAGGAAACTTGGACTGATCCAGCAAAGCAATGGGCTGGATTTACAGAAAGTCTATTATGGGCCATCAGAGGTACTTAGTTCCATATATATATATGCACCATACACTTCATCCCTCTTCCAAACTTTTGTGCCTTTGGAGGGTCTCAACGAGACACCAGTCTTTCAGACGTACATGACTTCTGAGTGTTCTTTAACTGTTGTAAAGAAATAATTTCAAACAGCTACATTGTGTCAGAAATCATTTTGCCTGAGTGTCAATGGCATCACTTTCTGTCTCTTATCCTGCAATTCTCTGAAAGGTCGCAGTGTAGTGATTAATGAAAATCATAATTTTGTCCTTTTTGTGATTAATTTTTCTACTGTAGGTTTTTCAAGTCGTGAATTATGCAACTTCTTTTATCTTTTGATTAATTTTCCCCTTTTTTTTGCATGAAGCCTGTTGTGGGGATTTAATTACAGCTGACTCATAATTGCTAGGTTTTTTTAACTGGAAGTGTGTAAATGTTGTATCAGCAACTAATTCAGTCATACTTTTGTAAAATTCAACATATCAGATGCTGATCTGGCTTTACTCAAGATACCTTTTTCTTGTTCTTTTGAAAGTGATTACATTTTCTTGCTGGTTTTTTTTTTCTCTTTTTCCCTCTGAATGACTTCCTTTTAATTCTTTCTTGACACAAGATATACTTCCTCTGTTTATCTATCTCTTCCTCTAGACTCAGAGATTATAAGGCTCTTTCTTTTTCCATAACCAGACCATTTGGGAATATTCTTTTTGCTTCTCCATTGGTTGTGTCAAACAAAGCTGAGTTCTTATTCTTTCCTACTATATTGTACTGATATATATATATTAACTTTTTAGAAGAAGAGACTTAAAATTCTTTGAGATAAATCTCTTCAGTAAGATTTCCAAGGCAGTCATGGTTATTTAGTTTCTTTTATTGAAAAATGTGAACAACCTTAAAACAAATATTCTATATTTACCTTCTGAAAATAATTTTCTTTTTATGCACATTTTCTAGTTCAGTATATGAAAACCTTGTCCTTACAATCGCCAGCTACTTTAAAATCCTCAGGAATGTTTTCTTAGCTCTCCTGTGATATTCTAGTTTACCAAAAAGCCTGCCATTCTTATTATTGCTACTAAATACTTTCTGTGCCTGTGGGCAGATCATTAATAGAACTGTAGCTAATCTTCAGTCCAGAATGATATATTTTATGCACTCTTTCAGCAACTGCAATATTGCTTGTACACCCCTGTCATTTAAGAGAAGGTACATTGGAGCAGAATGATGCATGAGCAGGTTACTTAAAAAAAAACAAAAAAGAAACTTGCTCATTAGAAAATACCATGTGGTGAGGTTATGGTTCAATGAAAAAACCTTTTAAAATCAATCTCTGCTGCTCCTTTGCCAGTTTCTAATCTTAAGACCATTGCCGAATTGCGACTTTATCATGTTGGAAGGACATAGCTTGTTGCCATAAACTATGCCTAAATATGCATTAAATAGTTACACATTCCCAAGTGCCTGAGCCAAATGAGAGTTATTATTGATTCTGTTTTACATTCCAAATAGATTTGAATCATCATTTGTTTCAAATGTAAGATGGGGGTGGGAAACCTACCACAATTACAAAGTGAAAGGCAGTTGCCAAGCCTTGCTCGTGTGCTGAGATGGACCCAGCTGGCAGAGCAGAGGGGAGGGCAACAAGGGCGCACTGGTGAGCCTGGGCAACGACCAGTGGTTATTTTATGCATGTACTGAAAGGAAGTGTATGTCGAAAGAAAGCGAGGACAGGTTGGAGAAAGTTGCCCTGTCAGGTTACACCACTGGAGATAAAAGCAGTAGCTGACCTGAAGCTCTGTGGTATTACTGCGGGGCTTTGCATGTATTTTCATAGATTTTTGGACTAAGACAGAACGTCTTCAGCTCTGTGCAGTTGCCTGTGCTTGGGAAACATGTTTATCCACAGGGCAAATCTGTCCAGATGGAGCTTTCTTTAACCACCCAGAATTAATTCCTAAGGTCCATTTCTGAAATGGCTTTTCTGTCCCCTGCATTGCCTTGGTAGCTCAGAGGGTACGGAGCGCTACCTGGAGGTTTCAGTTTCCTCAAGTGTTTATGGCAGTCAGCAAAGAAATTTCTCAGCCACCCTTTTGGGAAATGAGTCTGCTTTGTTTGCTGTCCAGCCTACCAGGAGGGATTAGATGAGTCACTGCCCAAGAGCATACTAAATATGTGTCAAGCCAGACCTCAGAACTAGCCTGAAGCATCTCTCTGGATGATGAGGTCCATGGCTTGGCGACTGGTAGGGAAGAAAGCTGCCAAGTTCAGACACATTTTGAAGTGTGATAATTAGTGCAATGATCTGTCAAATCATGAGCTATATGAAAGCTGGTGACAAAGTATTAATTCCTTTGTGGTTCTGAGCATGTAGGTGTGTGTGCATATATGTCTATATGGATATTTTTATATACTTATTTATATATGTGTGTGGCTTTGTGTCTGGGAAGCGACCTTTTACTCATGTAGACCAAATTTGGGCCCTGAGAGCTAGGAGAAAATTTTCCAGATAAGAGTTTGAATTACTAAGCCTATTTTCTAACAAATATATATTTTTTTTATTTCTAAAGGTGGCTGAAACATTCTGCACAAAGTCTCATTTTATGGAAAAAAACACCCTGTTTTGTCAAGGTTGGAAAATTGCTTGGAAACATTTTATCCACAAGGGGGTCTGTACACTGGGGAAAGTGTGGGAGCAGTAAAAGAGAACAACAATAAAATAGATGCGATTGTAATCTAAAGAGAGATGTTTTGACAAAACCCTTTGAAAGGCTTTACTTTCACTTCAGTGCAGACCTAGAAAAACTCTTAAAGATTAAAAAGAAAAAGTTACTTTAAAATAGACTTGTTGTCCTGCAAGGATATCCATGTTAGACTTCTGGTGGCTTTTCAGATAGACATCGTATTTCCAAATGCTCTGATCATCTCGCTTGCTAGTCAGCAGTTCAGGATGGCTGCAGATGATGTTGCGTTTATATAACATGAGATGGTGCTAGGAAGAGAGGCATCCTTTGCAACAAGTGCTGGGAAGATCATTGCCATGTTCAGCAAAAGCATATAATGTAGAAGCAGTTTGAGATTAACACAATTAAGCTGATCCCAGCATTGGTCCTCACTTTCTTAGCTATCTCCGATTTCAGTTCACTGAATAGTGATTTGTGATCCTGACATACCTTAAAATCTGAAGGAAACACATGAATTGCTCTTTTTGATTTTTGGCGGGGCGTGGTGGTGGTGTTTGTGAAGCAATATAAAGCAGAGAGTATGCAGAGTGCTGTAGTACAGAGGGAGTCCTGTTCTCAATTCATGAGAAGCCAAGGAAATTGCCACACGTTGAGACCTCTGGAGGTTAAGTGCCCATTACTGGTTTACATTTGGAGTGAATGCAGACTGGATGTGAGGTGGGACACCTGGGAAGACCTGTGGCCCAGGGCAGGAGGACCATTAGAAAAGCAAACAATACGCAAGTGCTAAACTAGCAACGTGCCTCCCAGAAGGGATGTGGTCTTCCGTTTCTGTTGCCTGCGGCTTTTCAGCAAATGCTAAATTGGAAAAATTTATCCCTTCTGTTTAAGACTTTTATGAAGGTTTCTTAAATATTAGTGTGGGAGATAGAAAAGATAATTTTTCACTAATATTTTGTAATGGTAGTTATTCCCTCCAGTACTTCTAAGGAAAGAAACAATTTCTCATGTCTGTACTTTTCTCCACATAATCATACCAGAGATGAGTAATAAAAAAAAAAGCGCTGCATCTTTCATTCAGGAAAAACAAATAAGACCTTTGCTAGTTCAAGATTAAAAATAAGTATTTTAGTGTACTGGAATGACAAATGAGAAATTTATCAGAAGGGGAAGAGTTTGTAAAAAAAAATTACTGTATTTACAGTGTTGGATTTGACTTACTAGAAATCCCGCTGACACTGATTGGACCTTTTGGAAAAGGAATGACTTTGGTTGCCACTGACAAATGTTTTGAACTTATTTGGAAGGGAAATAGGGAAGGCACGGAAAGGCTTTCTAAGTGCACATTAAAAGGATGTGACCCCCTTTTAGCTTTGTCTGCAATTTCATAAAAACTCTGAAAGTTAGGCAGAGTGAAGCTGGTTCTCTACTTGGCTGAGATCCCATCTCGCATCAGAGATACTCACAAACTAGTATTGTGGAGGCCCAAACTAGCAAGCTTCTAAATTTGATGAATAAAAAAGTCAACAGTTTGGACACCTTCATGAAGTTCTTTGGGATGGTTAGTGGTTTCAAAGGGTCGTTGCCATTGAATGTGAATGACTCGTGAGCATTTAATACAATCGGATTTGTACTCCCAATTCTACTCTGGTTTGGCTTTAGATCTCTTTCTTGGTGTGCGTGGGAGCAGGTCACTGTGTCTACTACTTAATTCTTTAGAAATGGTAGCAAAATAGCAAGGAGGGATGGGATGAAAACACCCACCTTAACTACTAAATGCATCCAAATAGCATTCATTTTATCTATGTGAAAAGAAAAACTTGTACTTTGAAGGGCATTAGGTGCCCAGCTGCCCAGGCCAGAGCACCTCTGCACAGAAACATGCAGCCATAGGGGACTTCCAGGCTAGTAGGAAGGTCAGCACACCTAAGTTCAGAAAAGTGGTCCAGAAAGCAGTCTCCTGATTCAGGTGTGTGTGGTCTTATGGCTTGGGTTTGTTGGAGAGTTGAAGGGAAATAGCCTTATCCTTCATCCCCTTTTCTCATCAGCCTTTTCCCATCCCGTCTGAGAAGTCGCAAAAACACAACGCAGCCAAGCTGCAGCTGAAGACTGCAGTGAGCTCCCTGGGCCACTTCCCCCACCCTTATAGGCAAAATAATAACATTGACCCTGTTTACACCTCGTTGTAGGCAAAATATTCTACGATTATGGGCCTAATTCCAATGTGATACCAAGCGTAACAAAGGCAGCTGAAGTCAGGTCTTGATTTAGGCCAAGACCTGCAGCCTGGTGGGAGAAACAAGATGGCAGTGCTTTGGATATTCACCTGAAGAGAGCAGAAAAAGAAAGTCTGACCACCCTCAAGGAAGAGGTTGATGTGTGGGGCAAGATTTGTTTCTGGGGAGAGGGCCTGCAGGTTTTGTACTCTTTTTATCTCTGTGGTATCAACAGGTGCGTGCAAGTCCAGCTCTTGAGTTTCTTCTTTGTGCTCTTCATGGAAGCTCTGCCCTTCTCATGGCAGATACTGCTCACCTGTAGGGTAGTAAATTGAATTTTCATATGTTTCTGAGATGTGTTTAGCCAGCTCTGGGTGCATTGAGAGCAGACTCAAATCCTATTAACATTACTGGGGATGCTTGATAACTTGTGCTGTGGTAAGTGCTTAAACCCTGATGCTCTATAGATCTAGGCTTAAACTGATACCATCGTGAGACATTAATAACAAGGTTCTGTGTATTAAATCATTGATCAGTTCTGGGGCTGTCAAAGCCCACAGTATGGGAAAATTGCTGCCTGACAAATAGAAAAAGCTAGAGAAAGTAGACACTGAGCAACTCAACAGCTTTTGAAATAATCAAATTGATGGCTCAGTAGATAGCTGGTGAGGATATGTTGTTGGGTTTTTTTTAAAGACAAGAAAAGACTTTGTCAAAAATCCATCATTTGGGTGAAAATTGATGGAAAATAAAATCCTAATAATACTAATAACAGAAAACCCTAGTAGGGTAATGTGATTACCTATACCACTGATTACAGCTGGGACTGTATTGCTTGAAGCCCGTACCAACTACCTTTTCAGGTAGCTAAATCTTGCTTGTTTGTATGTAGCCACCTCCCTGTTCTGTCAGTGTGTTTTGGAAATTATTTGTCTTGTTTTGTTTGGGTGAGGATGCTGCATCTAGAGATGAAGAAACTGCCATTAGTAAGAGGGTGCCTGGTTCATGTCGCTAACAAGATCACTGTTGCACGAAGCAGTCTCTCACGTGGCTTCCATCAAATGTGACAGGGCGATGCTTCCTTGCAAGTGAATCAGCAGTCCTGCTAGATATCAAAGGCTGGCAATTTGTCCACTGCAGAGAGAGTAGAGATGACACCTGTTCTTTCTCCCTTTTTAAATCTTTGCCTTCACAGCTAGCCTGGCTTGTGAAGATACTGTCCTTAAGTTTAACTTCAGAATCAGCAGAAAACAGCTATTTTACATTTGTAGGCAGGCACAATGAGTGATTGGAATAGGTATAAAAATCACTTTCTGCTTTATGATGTGTGGATTAATGAAAGTATTAAACCATTCTAAATGATAGATAAGGAAGTTATTTCCACTGTAGCTTGAATGAGATAAAACTGCTCTGTCTTAAATTTAAGAGGTTTAAAACTTTGCAAGCTCATCAAAAGTGCATGGGCAACAAAGAGGGGCAAGTTTATAACCATTTATGGATCATCCTAATTTTTTAACATTCATCATTTTTCTGCTTCATTACTGTTAGTGTTTCCCATAAGCTTTGAGAAACCAACTAATTTCTCCAGAAAAGAAGAGTAAATACAGGTCAGGCTAATATGCTTTTATGGGCAGTGCTGGGATTTTCCCGTTTTATTGCCATTTTGCACTATTAATTTTATGTCATTGACATTGTTGTCTTCATTGCTCATGACTTGCAGGCTTGAAAAGGATTATTTACTGTGCTTGGAGGTCCAAGCTGGAACTGAAATGGGATGAAATACAAATGTGGTTCAGTTGGGCAGTACAAGTGTTATGATGTGACTGTGCCTGGCTTCATACATGGAGCAGAGTGTAGCTTTTTGTTGTTTTCATGTGCATCTGTGATTGCGTATGACTGGCTTGTTTGTGAATGTGCTTGCCCCAGAACATGTGCAGATGAGTGTGTGGTCTTTTGTGCAGTTGTGTATGTTCATACGTAAATATTGTTGTCTTGTGAATGTATGATCCTGACTGTATCCATCTATACATTTGTACTAGTGTTTCCATGGAGACACAGTTCTATGTATTTTGACAAAAAGATGTGTGAATTCAAATGAGAGAATGATGCTCTGTGTGGAGTGACTTCAGAACTATTCCTGCATACTCTGTGCAAAAAAAGTTTGCTTGAGCATGGTAGTTGCCAATAAAGTTCATGTTGAGTAGAACCAGTTCATAAATGATATCATCTTGAAGAACACCTGGAAAATGGAAGACACAGATCTGTTTATTGGTACCTAGGGTTTTTCTTGCTGTCTTGAAAATTCAGTTGTAAATAGGTAATAGGCTGTTCTTAACCTGATGTGCTGGAAAATGACTAGTAGAATGCGATCATTTATGGCATTAATGTAGAAAATAGCAGCTGTTAGAGGCTGATAGGACACATGGGGGAAAAAGTCATGGCTCTGGTGGACAAGTAGAAGAACAGAACTGCAGGGCAGGGGGAGAGGAGCAGGAAGCCAAGGTTTCTTCAGTGAAATTGATGAATAACTACCTTTGATTTCCCAAGAAGCAGTCTATTGCTTCCCCAACTCCTGCCTGCCTTGCATAAAACCCTTGTATAGTTTTCTGGTGCTTTAACAAATCAGTCTGTCTATCCTTTTCAAGAACCAGAAGCCTCTTGACCTCGTATAAATCCTGACTTAGAATCGTAACTTTGTACTATTCAAAGTACTTGTTACGTAAAACTGAAGAGTCACCTTCTGGACCGTGTGTCCTCCTCATGTTGCCTGCTCTTGTGAATTTTAATAACACAAGAAACAAATCAAAGCAGAAAAAATAACTTTAGCTTTCAAGTCCTGTGTCCTTCACAACATGTACCACAGCATTTAACCTAGCAAATCTTGTGTCATGCCTGCATAATTAGCAATGGAATTACAAAGTGGAACTGCAGTGGTATCTTTAAGTCAACTAGAATGACAAAAGGATTTTAAGTTGTGGCAAATCTTTCATATCTCTGTGTATCCTGTGTGCAGAAGATCATCCTCACAAAAAGAAGAAAGAACGAGGAAATAGACATTTATAAGCTGTGATCAAGGAGAAAACTCTCCAGCTCACTCTCTCCAGAGAAAACTTCTCCCTCTTATAATGATTTACTGCTGTTACAATGGTAGAAATTCACTGGCAGCAGCATAATGTGACCAGGCTTTGACATTCAGGTCCATCAGAACCACGTCAGCCACGTGAAAATTAACACACTCAAGTAAGGTGATTTTTATGGGCTTAATAATATCCAATTTTTAATAGTTCAGTTATCATCTTAGCAGAACTGTTTAATGTTTCTTCCTTCCTATATCCATTTTACCCCTACCTAGCACTGGGCAAAACCATTA
The DNA here is from genome assembly GCF_023634155.1 of Falco peregrinus. NCBI lineage: Eukaryota > Metazoa > Chordata > Aves > Falconiformes > Falconidae > Falco > Falco peregrinus. The sequence goes on along the minus strand of NC_073721.1, from coordinate 32,720,818 downwards.
GAATATTAGATAAGTGATGCTTGAAAAATGCTACCAGTATTCATGATAGTAGTGTCCCAAATCATGACACTTAAGCTCTCTTGCCCATCATTAGCAATAACTTACCAGCTGATCTGACTTCTCCATGTGCTGGATTCTGTCCTTCAGCTACGGCTTCTCATGGTGGGGGGGTTTGGTTGATTTTTTTTTTTCTTTATTTTTTTTGACCTAATCTTTTTTAGAGATTTACCAGTACTTAATTAATAGGGGTGCTCTGCCCAGCTTGTCTCTCACAGGGCAAGCATACTTTCAGTCTGTGCCTACTCACCTGGTTACAAGAGCCTTCATTATTTTAGTGATCAGAGATCTCTGCAAGAAACCACATGGATTTCATTAAGCAGACTACAACATCCAGTCTGCAGTGCCTATTGAATGCCACAGGGATAACTGAAGATGGTGTTGACTTGATTAAATAATTATACATGAGACAGTACTTGAATGCTCTAAAAAAAAAAAACGATTTTTTTTTACTACTTTAGATTTTCAAATTAAGTATGGCTCTATCCTTCGAGCCTGGTATACTTAGAACCTTTCATAAACAAAATTGACATTAATTTAGGTGATCCTCTGCTTACAAGAAACATGGAGTGGCAAAAGTGTGGTGTGACTTTCTCCAGAGTAATCTGTGTGGGTCGTGGCACCTTTGAGCAGGGCTCAGTGGTGGGAAAGCAGCAAAGCAGAGCCAGAAGCAACACCTGTCATACTGACCTGTGGAGTCCCAGTCATGGAGGGACCATGGTGAGGCTGCAATTTCTCTTTTGGTTAGGAGGCAGTACTTTTACAAATCCTCCTTCAAGAAAGAAAATGTCAGCAAGTTTATGGTAAACTTCCTCTTATAGAAAGATCTGAAGAGGAACCCCTTTGTCACCTATGCCAAATTCAAAATTAGGAAAAGATTGCTTCTTCAGTTAAATCAAAATTTCAGTGGATGTGTTAAAATGGTTAATATAAATACCATTTATGACCAAACAAACCTCTGTTCTAACAGAACTGAAATATTCGTTATCTACCCAGCATTTAGAGGAAAAATGAAAGGATATTTAGAAAAATAGCGTTCTAAACAAGAGAGAAGAATGGTGTTTAAAAAAAGCCAAAACACAAAAATAACCAGAGCAATTCAGAATGTACTTATGTTATTAACAAAATCATCATATGCTTGCAATGTGCCTTAATTGTACCAAATATAACGTTTTGACCAAAACCAGTTTGTGTGATAACTTCACATCATCTCCAGGTTCCAACCAAGGAAGTATTTTTTGAAATTTAAGCTCAGTCAGCTGCAAGGCAGGAGGCATCCTGTTGTCCTTTCAACTCCACTTAATTTGTTGCTAATTCTGTGAGAGCAGTGGTCACTGACATGAGGTACATTCTTTTACTGTCAAGTTAGAGCCCATGTGAGCAGAAAAAGGTTGTTCCCTGCTCACATCACAGAGTGGTGGGGAACTTTTTAAGTGCCGCAACAATCCCTAGTCTCTACTTATGCAGACAGCAATTTTATGTCCCCTTATATGACACCATGCTCAGGATCAGCCCAACCTAGCTATATTTTATGACAATGTTCTTTTCTGCAAATTGGTCAGGAATTTTTTTCCCCTTGGTTTGCCTTTTCTGACTGGTCATTTCTTACTGGTCTTGAGCAAAATTTCTTCTCTGCCCATAATAGACCGTGAGGTATATGTCTGCAATCTTGCTGGAGAATGATGTAGAGTGAAAATGAACCTTTTATATCGGATGTGCTGAGCCCAGGCTAAAATTATTTGTGAGGCTATGCTAGTTTATTCTGAGTCCATTTGTTCTCTGACAGGGATGTTCGTACTTTCTCAACTGTGGGTCACACTGACAGTTTTCTAGGCACCTTCAGGCTATATGTGGTGTCAAGAAATGAGATCAGGTAACAGCCAGCTTGTTTTCTGCACCTGAGAGGTGCACCACAGGCAATACTAGTTCTTGATCAGTTTAGGAGCCCAGGGGATAGTATGGGAGGACATGCAGGTTGTATAGACTACATTCACAGTACCTCAATGGGCTGGATCTTAAAAATCAGTGTCTAATGGATCTTTGGATCCCAGTGCCTTCCCATGGAGATAAAGGGAACCTAGAAGGAAGCTAATAACTTGTATCTTAAGGTAACCATGCTCTGAGCACTGAAGAGTGGTGCTTCCTAAGATTACAAGTTCCCTTGAGCCTTGTAGTTTGGATTGGGACTAACCTCTGAATGATACTGGAGCAGATATCTTACATCAGGTCTTTAACAGTTCTTTATGCCTATTAGCCTCTGCAGTTTGGACTTGCCATCTGCTTCGGGTTTTTTTCTCCTCTGTTGACCATTCAGTAGTAGTGCTCAGGTCTGACAAAGGGGAAATTCCCATTTGGGATTCACCAGTGACTGTCACATTACATAGGGAGATGTTGAGTGGTGTCACAGAGGTGGCTGAAGTGATTCCTAATTTACTGAGGTTAACTTGTGAAATTAGCCTAATTTGCAGTTTATAGCCCTTGACTATCATGAATTGGCCTGTGCAGAAAAATTCTGGCTGCCTGCATAATAATTACATCTTTGCACTAATGTGACAGGATTTTCTTTTTCACCTTGCTCCAGTGTGCTAGTACATTGTTGTCTTCCCATGCCAGGTGAAATTCAACCCTTTTTGGAGCATTCTTTATTAACCTGGCTTTGTTCAAATTCTCCAAGGATGTTTAGCTCAGATTTAATATCATCATGCTAGGACCTGAACTCACACGCTTAGGATAGACACCTTTGCAACTGTGCACCATAGACATTACTTAACTGCAAGCCTAGACAGCTCCTCTCAGCTAAAATGAAAATAGGATAAGTGCAGGTGTTGATATGGGCTGTTGTTATGAGCAAGGAATTTTAGTCCCTAACTAGGTTCTTTGACACTTTGACAGGTCACTTAGTCACAGATGCAGATGAATGTAATTACACCCAGGAAGTGATTGCTGAAGTTCTTTTATTGATATGCATGCTGAAGGACTGCTGAGATGGGCGGCTTTTTTCTTTTACCTTGAAAAAATATTCCCCTAGGGATTTGTATGCCTTGAGTCAACTTGTCAACCATTATAAAAGGGATGCCATGGAATATCTAATGTGGAAGAGGCTTACTTGAGTGCAGGAAGAAGTGGGAATTTTTTTGCTTTTGAAAATAAATTGGAAAATATTTCCTCTCTCCTCCATCCATAACCTGAATGTCACCTCGGTGCTGAGTGGAGGCCACTCATGCTGTCCCATAGCTACAAGCCAGAGGCCAAAGTCCTGAAACAAGATTAGGTGCTGATGGGATCTAGCAGTCAGTGTGACACAGTACTTACACACAGCTCCTCCTACGCTAGACCCACAGGCAGCATGACTCAGCACAGGCACAGTGAGAGATCTGTTTGTGGCTAAGTATAGCAGCTCATCCTTTTTGCTGTGGGGGACCTTGCTTTATTATCATGGCTAACGTAATTAAAGGTCATACACACCTTACTGGAATATGGCACTGCTGCTTATTTTATAAACACCGCTGAAAGTGTTGGAAGAAGAATGTGTTAGAAGCATGAGACTGATGATCTATAGGTCTGGAGTGGGTGGGTGGCAGCTCAGAGGAGCTGTAAGGAGGCTGGGAAAAGCACAGCTGAAATAGCAAACAGTAAGCTGGGCCTGGGGGAAACATGTAGGTGCGAAAAAGACTTGCTACAGCTTTGCTCGTTAGTCTCTTTCAAGGGGTTGTCCCCCAACTGAATACAGCCTCCCTTCATTAATCCTAAAGGATGTTCAGTGGAAGAGCACCATCTGCCCATTCCCTAGCCTCCAAAATCACTGCTGAGCTTGACACACCTGATCCTGGCAATGAAGCAAATTCAAATAGTCCAGCTCATCTGTGGGTTCCTGTAATTATATTCAGCATTACCATAGGTAGTATACTGGGGTAAATGGTTCATCAACAAAGGGCAATGGAATAAAAAGCATGCTGATCCAAACTGGGCTGATATGAAGATGGCTGGTACTTTTGCAATGCTAAAAGAAGTTTAATGATATCTGTTTTCTTATCAGTGGGAAATGAATTCACGGAATTTGGTCTTGAGACTCATAATGGTGAAGTTGTAGGTAAAAACAGTAATTAAAAAGAAAATGTCTTTCCTTGTTCTAACTCAGGGCTCTGTTAGACAATTGTAAGATTAAATCCTGCAGGGTGCTTGGTAGCTGTCATTAATGGTGCTCAGCACTTCCTACTAAATCAGAAGTCCAATTGGGCTTTTCTAGCAGTTGAGGTTGTTCTGTGCTTCTCTGCTTGTAATTGCTTTTATAAAGAAGAATCAGCATATTGAAATGTGCTCAAGCCCACTTGTCAGCCTCTGAAGCAAAATGAAAAGGCAATAAATCCTGATTGAAAGTCTGACTTCATGCTCAGACCTGAACTCTTTAATGCTGATGAAAAGATTGATTGTATGGCAGGGTGTGATGCTCACTCTGCAAGTGTGAGCACTGCAGGGTGACCCAGTAACACTTAAACCAAGCCCCGCTCTAGGATGTGAGCTGGTCTGATGCTCTCAGCTGAGGCTACATTTAATTCTTTGAGGGTTTAGAATTCAACTGTGGTCGCAGCTAGAGAACTATTGTGCAGATGGTGACAGACCTGCAGCAAAGAGTAGGGCAGGGAGCACAGAAATCACTCCCTCCCTCTCTTTCACAAATTATTCTGATTTAAAAACAAACAAACAATAAAAAAAAGCCTTAAAACAACACCAACACACACACAACCTACAACAATAACAGGCTGTTTCATTAGACCTGTCCTCCGATTTGAGTGCTTCTGTTTTGATGGTTTGGTTTCTAGAACGCTTTTTGAGAAATCAAGATTTTAAAGGTTTCCAAAAACTAGGGCTTTTGAAGCTGTCCTGAAGTGGGCATCCCAAAATAAGTGGCCCTCAGGTTTGGCTGGAGGGGATTTTCTTCACTCTTAGAAACAAGCCTCTGGTGAAGGTTCTGACACACCAGGGGCCGTTGGGAACATTTCTTCTCTTAGATTGCCCTAGAGTTTTTAAACTCTGAAACTTGTTTTCACAAGATGCAGTTTAACTGGAGTTGCTCTGGAAGCTATTTTGAGGTTTATGAAGCAGTTGGGAACTGATACAAGATTTACTGAAGACAAAGGGAAACTTTTTCATTTACTATCTTTCTACTTTGGACCAAACCTTTGAGAGGGACACGTGACAAGTTATCGGTGTGTAAATTCAAACTACAGGATTTTCAGGAATGTAAGTGTTTTTTAATCTCATGTGAAAGGTCCTATCTCAACTTGTTGAGCTATAGGGGAGCTGTCTTGGTCAACTTAGAGATGTATTGCAGATGCTGTGACACAGCCTCATTCTCCTTCTGTCAGAGCTACAGGAGAAAATAGTTTATCCCCTCACATCTCTGATGAGTCTTTGTGCTGCTTGTCACATTAATTAGAAACAAAAAAAACCCTAAAGAAACCAACAAAAAACAATTCACAAATAAAAATTAATAAATACTTTGGATTTTGGGGTGAGGATGAGACCATGACTAATAGCTCACACAAGCTGCTGTTCTGGCAGCTGAAGAGGAGCTTGGCCACATAATCTGAAAGAAGGGAATGTGGAAGTGAAATGTGCAGTTGTTATGGGGAGCTCAGTTTCACAGAAACTGTTGGTTTTGGAGTATTTCCTCAGCTTCTCTGTACTGAAGGGAGAAGTGACCCTTCCCTGTGCCTGAAGGACCTTCACTGGCACCTTAGTGCCTCAGTACCTTCAATTCATTGTTTCCATTACCTAGCTGGTCCCATCCTTTTTCCTCCTGGAAACCAGGGACTAGAAGAGTGGCACTTGCGTGCACTCTTCATCCCAGCATGGAGACAAAGGCCAAGTAAGGAAGATGCCAGAGGTGAATGTGGTGCAAACCGAGGCTATGCTAGAACGTGCTGGCCTCTGGCAGTGCTGTCAGCTAGCTGGGACTGAAACAACCTGTTAACAGTGTCTCGGATGAGTTGTGTTGCTTCCCCGAGCAGCTCCACTTTGTGTTTACTGCTTGTGTGTGCTTGGTTTATATCAATTATATGCTTTTCAGAGATTTTTATGTGGATATTCAGCAGTGAACACAACAGTTCTGTACAGTCTTCCCTGACAGATGATGTTATTTGATATAAGATATAGCAAAATTATTAACGGAAATGAAAGACAATATGTCAGACTGTTGTGATTTATAATAATGGTGTGATTAATAGTAAAAGCGATAGCAGTATCAGTGACAGTAGTAGTGGAAAAAGATGAGGAGAAAAAAGAGAAACCTCTTCCAGGATTCAAACCCTCTCTGCTGTAACACGTAAATGGTAGGAAGAGCTATACCAAGCGAGGCCAGTGACTGCTTAAACTTTTATCCTGCTTTTGGCAGTAGTTACTAGCATATATATCTCCATATATATAAGGAAGAGCTTCAGGGAAGGAAAAGCAGGCAGTCCTTTGCTTGTACATGTTCCCAGACCCAGTGACTTGTAGTTCAGGGATTTCTTGAGCCAGGGATGACATCTTTGTGTTTAATAAACCTTATATATTTTTCTTCTCTAAATGTGAAGCTGTGTAACGTGTTGGTGTTAGTGTGTTCAGTAGCCTGTGGAAAGGAGTTCCAAAGTTTAACTCTGAGCTATGTGATGAAGTCATGGCTGCTTTTAACCTATTGCCTGGGAATTTCACGTGATGCTCTCTAATTCTTGCATTAGGAGAGGGAGAAACTAATCATTCCTTGTTTTGCTCTTGTGGTTTTGAAGGAATTTCCTTCACTTTGGCAATTCTAAAGCATCTATTTTTGAGCACTGTTTGAGGTTGACAAGAAATCACTAGGGGAATAATATTTAAAATAATATATACTTGCCATATCAGCCAAGTAAGACTCCTTTCTCCAAATTTTCAATTTTAGAATCGGTGAATTATAACTAGATCACAGTAACAAAAGTAAAAATAAATAAGTAGATAAATAGATCAATAGCAATAAATCTGCCTCCAGAGACACCCTCCCCTTCTGTGCAGCACATCTAGTTTTCAGCAGATGTTGTTATTTTCTCCTGTTCTCTGAAATGAACTTGATACATTCTGCTGTAATTTTATATAGTTGCAGCTCTGGGTTTTGTGGTTGGTTGGTTGTTTTTTTTTTTTTGTCTGTTAGGTTACTGGTGACTTTGTTGTAAGCAAAAACAAAAAAGTCTAAGTGAACTAATTTCGTGTTTTTAAAAGACTAGCTCTTATTAAACAATAGAGCCATTATGTAAATCAACGCTGCAGTCTTGTCTTGTTGAATGATGTACTGGCCATTCCCTTTCAAAAAGGATATGGCCGGCTTAGAGTGGATTCAGAAAATGCGGACCAAAACGCCAAGCGCTGGAGAAGACTCCTCTGTGAAGAGGCATGAGAAGAATGTGATAGCTTAGAAAAGTGACGAAAGAGAGAAGCTAAGATAAAAGATTAAATAATGAATCATTGTGGTGGGTTGACCCTGGCTGGATGCCAGGTGTCCACCAAAGCTACTCTGTCACTGCCCACCTCAGCTGGGCAGGGGGGAGAAAATACAATGAAAGGCTCGTGGGTCAAGTAGGGCAACAAGAATATAAACCCAAATCTTAAAACACCTTAACCCCACCCCTCCCTCCTTCCTGGACCCAACTTCACTCCCCATGTCTTCTCTTCCTCCCCACAGCAGCGGCACAGGGGACTGGGCTGGGGCTGGGTCAGTCCCTCACACGCTGTCCCTGCCGCTCCTGCCCCCTCAGGGGGCTCCTCACACTCTGCCCTGCCCCGGTGCGGGTCCCCCCGCGAGAGAGTTTTGCATGAACTTCTCTAACGTGATTCCTTCCCACAGGCTGCAGTTCTTTGTGAACTGCCCCGGTGTGGGGCCCTCCCTGGGCTGCAGGTGGGGAACTGCTCCACCATGGACCTTCATGGGCTGCGAGGGGAATTCTGCTCCTCAGTGGGCTGAGGGCACAGCCTGCCCTGCCATGGGCTCCACCACGGGCTGCTGGGGAATCCCTGCTCTGGTGCCTGGAAGCCCCTCTGGCCTCCTCCTGCACCGACCTGGGGGGCTGCAGAGCTGTTCTCTCACATAGTCTCACTTCTCTTTCTGCCTGCAGTTGAGGTTGCCCAGGGTTTTCCCCCTCTTATTAAATACGTTATCCCAGAGGCACCGCCACTGTCGCTGAAGGGCTCAGCTTTGGCGAGCAGCAGGTCCATCTTGGAGCTGACTGGCATTGGCTCCATTGGACACAGGGGAAGTTTCTGGCATCTCACAGAAGCCACTGCTGTAGTTCCACCCTGTGCTACCAGAACCTTGCTGTGCAAACCCAATACAATAATCTAGAAAAGATAAGACTCCCTTATAAGCATGGCCATTCAATTCAATTAGAAGGTGGGAAATTCAAAACTTATTGAAAGAAATACTTCTTTGCATGCATATAATTAGACTTTTGAACTCTTTGCCACAGGAAATTGCTGAAGTCTAGACAATATGAATCTTCAAGAAACAGATTGGCCACTTACATGAAAAATAAAAATGCTGCTGCTGAATATTAAATAACATTAGTGAAGAGATATTACTTTTCGTGATTCATATCTTAAACCATTCTTTCATACCATGTTCTTTTGCATTGAGATGAGATCTAGCTTGGATAAAGAAAGGAAATTATCACATATATATTTGTTGTGGGCTCTTACACCTTCCTGTCGTTTGGTTTGTTACTGTCCTCTGTCAGATACTGGACCAGATTGTTAGCCTTGTGTCAGTATGGCCATGTGTCTGCCTTTACTCGGGAAGGGAGAGATGGGAGAAAGAGGATGAGAGGATTCGTGCGGAAAGATGGTGGTAGGACTGACAGCCATCATGTGTGCTCTTCACCAGAGCCCAAACTGGAGGCTGCTGCTGCCTTTTACGTTGAGTTAGATGTTGAGTCACTGATCTTCAGATGCAGGGAGTAAAACTAGGAGGACGTCACCAGCTGAGCCTGTATTACTGCATCAAAGAGTGGCTGGAGATGCTATCAGAAAAGCTGGAAAGGCGTGGATGTCCTTATATATACTTGAGCATGCATTTTGTTGTCCATGCCAATAGCTGTATGAGGTAGCCCTTCCTCCCTGGGATGCTATTGAGACTCTAAAGTCTTTCAAAAGCAACTTCAGTTGAAACAGTGGAGCTATACTGATGGTTTGGCACTACTGAATGCTTATGAATTCATGGCTATCACATGGCAGACATAAACATAACAGCTCTGATCTGACCATCCAGTCTATCATTTCAGACACATTTCTATTGCAGTGCTTTGGTTTCTGGTATAGCAAAGCTCCCAAATATGTTTAATAATAAGCCTGTGAGAAGCCTATGCAAATCAGGAAAATATTAAAGGTTCAGCTTCATTTTTAGTGTATCTAAATCTAGTCCACTTCAGCATTGACAAATTTGTATTAAGCAAGCACTGATACAGGTCTCCAAATTTAAGTACATGTTTATAATCCACTTCAGTGGATTGAGATCAATAGGTTTGAGGAATGTGCTTAAAATGAAGAGTATACTTGAGTGTTTGTAGAGTCAAGGCCCTGGTAAAGAGCTCATCAGTTTTCCTACATGCAAAGTTGCACACTGATATATATTTGGAAGAGATTTGAAGTTGATTGGATTAAACTCATCTGAAAGTTTGGTAAATGCATTTGATAAAAAGTAAGGTTTGAGGGTTGAGAGGCAAATTTTCCTAAAGCTAGTCAGCTAGAGACACTGCCACTCTCCCAGGTCTTCTGCCCCTATCCTGAAAATCACTGCTCCCAGGACAGAGCAGCAAAATGTAGGTAACCCTGTTCCTCCACTGCTGTGTTTTACAGGGTCCTAGATTAAACTGTCTAGTAAGGAGATTTTATTCTAAAATCTCAAATTAAGAACAGAAGCAAATGAGCTATGTCTCCAAGTTCCCTTTTGGTTTTCCTGAATTAGCGACCAGTAACCCCTGGCAATGGGACAAGCAAACAGCCAGGGAGTCATAGCGTCTTCATCTATCTGCTCCTGCTGTTTCTATCAGTGTGTCTGTGTGTGTTAGGAATAAATGGGAATTAATCACTCAGTCTGGAGTATCTTAATGCAGAAGCAGTTAAGGAAAGCTTACATCAGTTTAACAGGATCAAAAGTCTACAATCACCCAAACCTCCCAAACTTTCACCTGCAAGACTCGGCTGAGGATGGGAAGTCACTAGTTTAATATGCCTTGTTGAGTAAATGTTTGTTATCCAAACTGCAAAAATTGTGTGCATGCTCTCAGCTCACAGCAATCACAGTGTAAATTGTGTTAAATTCACGGTTCACTGGAGAGCCATGTAATGGAAGCACACTCCCAAAGTTTAATAAAAAAACTCATAAAGCCTTTAACCCCCTGCCTGTCTGCACACAGAGTGTAAGTACCTTTAACATGCTTCTGAATAGGCACCATGCTTACAATACATTGCTGATGTCAAAAGAGACTTCAGAAATTAGGATGTTGTTCTACAAATCCACGCCTTGGATATTTGTGGCTGCATGGTTTTCTATTCTATGTAAAGTATTAGTATCTGTCATTCACTGTATTTCAGTCTTTATTCTCAGGCTTTTTTTTTTGCTCCTTTTGAAACTTTTATGTAAAGGAAAATACATCCTTAAAAATCTCCTCGTATTCATTCTCCCCCCTGTAGCTCCTGGCAACACAGCCTAGTTCAACTTGAGTTACTTTTATTAAGCCTTTGATTCTCAGGGAAAATAAGACCTTTTTTTTTTTTTTTTTTTTTCATTATTGCCAGTGTGGGATCATCACATGTTGGAGTTCAATCCATTGCCCAGGAAACTCTTACACAGATGGTCAATAGTTCATGCAAGGAGGCAGCAGACCATGTAAACAAGCCTTTGGATTCAGGCATTATTATTGCCGGAGTAGCTTAGTAATAAGGCCAAACCTTTTGAGAAATTGCTCATTGCTATTGCTAGCATTCAAGCCTAGTTGAATTTAGGATTTTTAAAAAGTCTGGAATAAATTTCATTGCTGGAAATTTTATTTCTGTTTATGTACGTGTGTGTGGGTGTACGTACAATTGTAAAAAGTAATGAGAACTACTCTGATCTGTCTATATCTCAGTCATTTTCTAAATCTTTGTTATGTCTCAGCCATGTTCCATAAGTTTTAAAGTATATGGGATTTTATTGGTCCTAAAAAGTATGCATCCTATAAAGTGCAAGCAATAGGAGATCAATATATAGTATGCAGACTCCAGGAGGAAAGATCAGACACAAGTAATAGCCAGTTAATCAGAGGGAAACTACCCTTTCAGAAGAGGGGTTATTTTATTTCTGTTTTATTTTATTTTATTTTTAGCTCTGCCCACTTTTGATCCAGGATTTGAGCACAGGTTTCACTACCGGATTTTAAATCTCTCTGGATGCTGTGCACTACTCTTTAGCCCAGCCTTGACAGCTTCACAGCTCTGCAGTCTCATTTTTCTACAAAAAATTTCCTCTAGAGATCCCCCTGAAGTCCTGAAGAACAGCTGCACTGCTCTTACTCATACTGGCATCTGGCAGTCAAATATTACATCTTGTAAGAATTCATCATGATTTAAGTTAGTTCCTAGTTTTTCAGCTGTAGAGAGAAATGAAGCCACAGTGCCTGCACAAGCTATTGCAATTCAGGGAGGGGAGGAGTTCATCAAACTTGTTGGAGAAGGAAGCCAGAAGAATGCAATGGTGCTGGATACAGACTTCATTCACTACAAGGGGACCTTGGTAATGGTCTTTGATAATGTAAGGAGTCATCTGGGTCCTGGTGAGTGAGTGGAAATCACCTTCATGCACATGTTCCTGATCAGGCCTGTAAGAGAAGGTGGAGGGGTGAAGTGCTGCTCCTGGCGGGTCAGACCTTGGACCAGACTTACTCTGGAGAGGCAGAAAGTGGGAAGAATAGCGTGACTTCAGCTTGAGTTAGCAAGGGAACAAAATAAGCAATACTAATAGCACTCTGCAGAAGGGCAATGGGTTTTTCTGCTTTGTCTACTTAAAATTCTCCATGTCATTGACAAATGTGAGATGCCCTGCTGCTTACCTCTCCCCTTTTTTAAGTTGTGATATGGAGAAATGAGTAAATACATAACTGCAAATGCTCTTGGGCTCTCTAATAGTTTCTACTGTGGTTTCTGAACTGCTAAGTTCCCCTAAAACCGTGCTTGCACACCACCTGAGGAGGGACTACCGATCAGACTGCTCACATGCATATCTTCTTATTGAACCCCTGCATCTGCACTACCCATTGCAAGACTGTTGGAAGCAATCTGTGGGTATGTGAAGCTGCTAGCTGGCATTTCACCAGCAAACCAGAAATGGTCCTTTGTATGTGCTGTGATATCAAACCTCATTTCAGGAGTTTATGGATATGAAAAGCTTTCAAGAGATCTAGAAATGAACTGGATTGTTTATGGTGTGACAATGCCCTATGGGAGTTTAATCACAAAGACCTCCATTCTCACCCTGGAAAGCCCTGATCCACAGACGGATGAATCTAGAGGAGCATTTCTTGGGAGATGTCATTTCTGCTTGCCTTCTTACTTAAGCATCTGCTGTTGGCTGGAGCTGGGCACAGGACACCAAACTAAAAGGTCTTTTGTTTGATCCAGTATGATCTTCTTATGCATAAACTAACACTGAAGAAAACCAGGAGAGCTGGCTTTGCTTCTGATGAACCATAATTAGCATTGAATAAACACTGATCAGCCCCAGCTGAGAGCAAGCGCTGGTATAGATTAAATGTCCTACAGCTTTGGAACAAGTTGGCAGGTTTGTATTTCTTGTGCAAGCCATGGTCATCTCGTGTCCTAAAACACTCTGTGTCTGCTGTGGCATTTCAGTGGCGTGCTACTCATGTGCATCGTGTTTCTGAAAGGTGACAGGTGGGAAGGGGGGAAGTTGCATCTTCACCCTTCCAGTGATGATCAAATCAGTAGTTATCTCTGTGTGTGAAATCAAAGTTCTCATTAAAAGCTGAATTACAGCTTGCATGTTCTGCTGCTGTTCCCTTGCTGGTTTGGGGATAATGTTCTCAAACTGTGTGCCGTGGGAACTCCTTTTGTCCAGCAACACGTATGATTGTTTCTCTCATTTTCCCTCTGCAGTGTCCTCTTCAACACATAAGAATTTGTATCTGAACATGCCAAGGGCAGTGTCAAAAATCTGTATTTGCCAAGAAAAGAGAGGGTAGTAACATTTAGAAAAGTGGGAGGATTACAGGAGACCTGAACATAGGTCAAGTTGACCTATGTGAAAACAGAGAGAAAAGAATAAAAGGCAAACAAGTTAGAGGAAAAGGAAGTGCTAAAGATACGAGCTGTAGCCATTAGTTGCAGTATTGTCAGTTCCTAAAGTGCCTAGGCAATACTTTACCTTTCCGTGTCTCTTGTGCTAGGACGTAAAAGCAGAGGGAGAGAACTGGCCAGTGCACTAGTCTTGTGGTAACAAAATAAGTCTGCTTTCCTGAACAAGGAAGCTGAGTCATGGATCAGGAAAACACGCTCTCATGGGGCATGTGATAGAACATGTTTTGGGGAAGAAGAAAAATCTCATGAGCCTGTGGCTGTGTTCAGCTGATTACCATTATGCTGCCTTTTTTCTCTGACCACACTTTGGATGGAGATCATGGTCTGCTGTTCTATGTCGTTACACTTGCTTCGTATACACACACACAGGGTAAGAGGCACAGTTAAAGAAAAATCTAACTATTTATGTCCGTCATTACCCAGCAGCCTTTGTAGCTCTCAGCTTTATGTATTCCAGGCTGGTGCACTTCTTATTGGGGACCATAAAAGAGAATTTGGATGAACTGCAAAGTAAATGCAAGAATATTATACTTTCTTAATTTTTAAATTTGTCATGTCCAAGATGTTAGTTGCAAAAAGCATAGGAAGGGGGAAGGAATTTCTCACCACATGATTTGGAGATGCTCATAGGGATTTTTCTTTCTCTGCAGAGAGATGGCAAGGGATCAACAGTTACGATACATAGGAATGTCATACTCAATTAATTTCCTGAAATTACACTCCGAAGTTATGTTTAGAAAATGAATTAATATTGGTGAAAAGCACTGATATCCTTGGATAAAGGGCAACAGAGAAGAACACACTGTTATTATTAAACTGTTGTAGAAATCCTCTCTTTGGCTTTGACTGAATTATTGCAGTGAGTTTCCTTGGTGATGTGACAGAGAGTTTACTGGAGTGTTTGTGCTGTATAATTGAAAATGACACTACCTTTATTACACAATCTATGGAACTCTTAACTCTTTCCTATGCTGCAAACCAGCTTTGCCAGCATTTCTTATCAAGGGTCCTGAGCAAGTAAAGTGGAGACTGGTCAGACATCCACTATGAGGCATCTAAGTTAAGGGAAGGCTGAGGGCAAAAAATTCATGCCTTTCTTGAAGTCAGTGCCGTTAACAGTAGATAGAAAATTAATGTGGCTGAAGTCTCAATTAACCACTCATTAAGTTGTTGGCCATTGATAACAAAGGAAAGAGTGAAACTGCTTGTCATCTTGTCATTTTCCCTTTCAAACTAAGGGCACAATATTCAGGATGGTGAGACCTCTGCTCAAGTCATTAGTTTCAAGCCAGCTTAGTGGGCACTACCTGTGCCACCTGTCACCAATGGCTGATCTTTTATTTGAGTAAAATGAGTTAATAGTTCTAGTCCAGTTTTTCTTAGACAGGTGTTGGCATCATAAAGAAACTCATCTCAATCAATGCTAATTGCTGATCTTGACAGCAGCCTCCCAGGAGAGTCTTTAGGGAGCAAGCAAGCTGTGGAGGTCAGATTTGATGGGGTCACACACCTAGGGATCAGTAACAGGGCTTGCCTTTCAAAAGCTGCCAGTCTTGCATTAAATACAACGAGTGCTGGAGCTAATATCATGATTTGTATTTCTCTCACGCCTGAGATGTTAGATTGCTCAGATTAAAGGTGTCTAGCTTGTTAAGTGTTAGTGCAAATTATTAAGCCATATTTTCAACAGTGCTCTGTTCCGGTGCGGCAAGGTGGTACTGTGCTTCATGGCTGAACTCCATCCTACAGCAACACAGATTTTATCACCTAGGGTGTGGTAGGACCCTTACGTGTGAGGGACGGCAATGCAGCAGTTTTGCTCTCTGGTAGTGGGTTTTACTGGTGTTGCGTCTATGGTAACCTGTAGGGGTTGATGAAGGAGCTACAGGACTGAAAGCTTAACTGTGTTCTTCAAGTATATGCTGATCTCAGAAAAGAAATTACACCTTCCGAAGAATATAATCACTCCCTTGTCAAATTAAATTGAGTAAATTTTCTTCTCTTAAATTGTGTTTGATTTTTGTAATGACTGCTTAGTCCTACAAATATTGCTATAATAGCAATATAGACAGGCTTTGATTTAATGTGGATCCTCTCCTGGATACCCCAACTTGATTACATACCCCAGTGGATCCTAACTAGGAAGTTCTGGTTTCCTTAAATGAAAATGGTGGCTTCCTTGTTGCACCATTAAGAAAAAGCCAGGAGCCTAATTAATAGCTGAGCTCTAGGCCTCTTTCCCAAAGACAAGAAAAACTCTGCAAAGATATCAACAAGTAGGTTAGGTACTGATACCTGTGTGGCACTGATGATTTGTAGCTTCTCATTCTGGGATGGGATAGAATAGTATATAATGGAAAGAAAGCAAAATTATTATACAGCATAAATATATATTTAATGAAGGAAATTTACATTATTCCCCTATTCAAATAAAACAAATCTGTTGTCACCAATCAGAAGACCTCTTCTTCAGTGTTTGACTAAACACAAAACACATTTGTTCTGGATGTTCTGAGAGGTTTTAAAATGTAGCAGTTTTTTTGAATATTTTTCCCTAAATGTCCCTTTGCTACCCAGAAAATTAATGGTTTAATACAATGCTTAACTTCACACTGGTACACAGGAGTCCAGACACAGCAACTGGTTGAACCCTACATCTGTGACACCATCAGTATTGGTCTGGCAGTCAACTCTCTCTCTTTGATCTTCACTTTATGACGTAAATTACCAAGGTGTCAGATGCAGACTGGCACAATCTATATCTGTATAGATGAGGGTAGTGTGAGAGACAAAACATGATATTTTGCTAGTGATTTGCTCATCATGTACACCTTCCTAGCCTTTCAGGAAATGCAATCCTTGGAGGAGGGAAATTAAAGCAGGTGGATGAGCTGAGGTCAAGAACAAAACCAAGGCACGTGAGATCAAGCATGAAACTAGGTCAGAAGCGACAGAAGTTTATTTCTTTTTGGTTTTCCTATACCTGTTATCATTACAGATAATTAATTCTAACTGACTGATAGTAACTCTAGGAATAAATGCTTGATCCTGGGACTTGCTGAGTACTTTGCTCCTAGTGTGAGATCCTCTGAACCTAGGAAAAAGATCTGTTTTGGATCAGGCTTTGCAGCAGAAGTTGAGGCTGCACCCAGCCAGAAGCCTAGTTTCTTACTCTCCCCAAGAAAGCTATTTTTCTTTTCTTTGCTGTCTCAAGTTCTACAAGTCTTTCCTTATCAGAATATGATGTCTCTGAAGAATTAGGCCCTTTATTTGTCTGTTACTCAATCCAAGGAATTAAATTATTATTAAAATTAGAACGGGGCAAATCTGAATTAAATAATTCACCAGTGGGACAGTTCCCTTTGTGTCATCCAACAGAGAGAATTTATGTGGAAGGACAGTAAGAAAAGCAACTGAATTGCTTTGAAAAACCTGTTAGTTTTTCTGTTGAGCTCTTCCTTTGGATTATTTGGGTTTTTTTCCTTGTAATGAGCACTTACGAAGATCATGAATGCCAAGAACAGCAACATATCCTGTACATCTACTCCATCTAATTACAAGCCCTGTACAGTCAGAGAGTGGAGCTGCAGCTGCTAATCCCTTCTGACTTCCAGATGAATTGAAATGCTCTGTTGATACATACCAGGTCACAGGTTCATCTCATTCACAGGGAAAAGTGAGTGCTGTCTGAAAACAAACCACCAGCTACACAGTTGAGCTAGGCCAGATTTATTATTCCTTTTTTCCCAGGTCATCAGGTCATGGTGAATTGCTTCAGAGCCCAGTGGACTCCATCCAAAGCCAGTTTGAGAGGTCCAGGGTCATTATGGGACTTATCCATGGTTGTACCCAGGTGACAGCTAAATGTCTTCTAGGAGCTGGATGAAAACCAGACCAAGATTCACTGAAAATCTTTTGGCTTAATTTGGATTAACTCACAGTATTAATTAAGTTTTCAGGTCAGGTTCTGCCTCCTGTTAGCTCATGGAATTGGCTCTGTGACATCAGTGTTGCATGAGACATTACATCAGTTAAATGTGGCTGGATTCTGTTGACTTGCTCTTACGTATCTGTGTACTCTGTGCATAATCCTGAGATGTCTTTTAAAGTTTTCTTTCCTCCTAGAGATGCTTATTTATACGTTCTGTTACTTACTATGTATGGATGCGTACAGCCTGCTTACAATTACTTGGAATCTAATGAAGTTCAAGAAAGGAAAGTCTAAGTTCCTGCACCTCAGGAGGAACAACCCCATGCACTAGTACAGGCTGGGGGTTGACCTGCTGGGGGGCAGCTCTGCAGAGAAGGACCTGGGGGTTCTGGTGGACAGCAAGTTGCCCATGGGCCGGCAGTGTGCCCTAGTGGCCAAGAAGGCCAGTGGGAGGCTGGGGTGCATTAGGAGGAACGTGGCCAGCAGGTCGAGGGGGATGATCCTCCTCCTCTTCTGTGCCCTGGTGAGGCCACATCTGGAGCGCTGGGTCCAGCTCTAGGCTTCTCAGTTCAAGAGAGACAGGGAGCTGCTGGAGAGGGGCCAGCAGAGGGCTGTAAAGATGATGAGGGGACGGGAGCATCTCCCTTATGAGGAAAGGCTGAGAGAGCTGGGGATGCAGCTCTGTGCAACCTGCTCTAGGTGAGCCTGCTCTAGCAGGGGGTCAGACTGGATGATCTCCGTTGGTCCCTTGCAAACCTGACAGTTCTGTGATTCTGTGAACTGCTGATTTCATATCCAAGCATACACTGCATTTAAACTGTGTTCATGGTTAGGAAGCTCTGTTCCTTTTTTACATCTTATGCCCAGAGGAAAGAATGAAAGGAATCATATGTGCATTTTTGAGTAGGAGAAGAAAAGGATTGCTCTCAGGAGACTTTCTCCTCAGCTTTTGTGATGAGTAATGCTCCTGTCAATTATTGGGTTATTCAGAAACATGCTATTAAAAATGCTTAATTTTAGCTTCATTTGCCTTTTGGATTGATGTCATTTCTTCCCCTGTGAAAATAGGTGTTCCCTGTGGAAACAAAGATCTCTCAGCTGGACAACAAATCAATGTCAATTAAGATCACGGTAATGATTAAGGACTTCCCACCCTGGGTCTTTATTTGAGATTTTATTAAAAATTTTGGAGAGTTATATTCAAGCACCTGTGAAGTTTCTCCACAATGCTGCTTTGCAACATTTTGTATGTCACAAAGGCTAAAATAACTTTCATCCTTATAGCTATAGTTTCTTAGCATGGTACTAGGGACGATAATGACTTGATGGACTGATATCTGTGACTTAATACCTGTTCTTGTGGAAGGTAGTGTGCCACACTTGTTGAGTCTTAGTTTTTTAAACAAAACTGTGCTAATTATCTAATAGCTGTGTGACTCTCTGTTCAGTGAAACCCCTCTCCCAGGATGAGAAGTCAGTGTGAGATGTGAAACCTAAACTGATGGCAATGAAGATCTATGTCTTATAATTTAAACAAACAAAAACCTATGTCTCTAAAGCAGGTTAATTAGTTAGGATCCTTCTCTGCCCTACAAAAACCACATGGCATTTCAATCCACCTATTTTAGGTACCAGTTCTAGAAAGAACTGCCCTTTGGAACACACTTGTCTCTCGTTTGCAGAAAGAGGAAGCTTGGACACCAGCCTGAGAAGTTGGATGTGTAATTTTTATACAGTTTTGTACAGCTTAAATTGGTGTGTGAATCCTGCCTTTGGTCTGTTTAAGAATCGCACGTCTCTTCTCTAAAGAGCTGGTAAGGGCTAGGAGCTGGGTGTCCTGATTTAAACATTTTCTGTCATTTCGTCCTGAATTCCACTGCTCCGTCCAACGCTGTTGGGGGGACTTTCCAGTGATTTACCACAGAAGCAACTGCATTATAACTGTGGAGCAACTAGCTGAAGCCTGAAAATTTTAAATAATTCTAACAGACAAGCAGTCACAGAAGAAAGGACTCTTCTTTGGAACAGTATGGAATGCTATGAGTCTGTAAAAATCCATGCATGGATACTGTTTGCTGCTTTGGTTCTAAATTGCTTCAACCTGCTTTAGTGAAAGGGCTCTGCTCTTGCTGGTGTACCTTGATGCAGCATGATGTTTTTCTTTGGGACCAAGTAAAGCTGTAAAAGCCACAACAGACAGCTAAGGTCCTAATTTCCTTTCACAGTCGATGGGGCATATGCTTTTAAATCCCCATTGACTTAAAATGGTTTCTCTTTTGTTGGTAAGAAGCTCTACAGTCAAACGCAAACATTGCATTAGAAGTGCTTCCTGTTTGTAGTAGCTGAAAAGCATCTTGTGGGTGGGTGTTTTATGGATAACTTGAGAAAAAAACCTGAAAAATTAGAAATGCTTCTGAGAGATACCCTAAGACTTTTTCCAACATCTCTTTACATTTGTCTCTTGAGCCCTTGATAAAACTCAGCGACAGTGCAAATGGAACAATGTTGGTGAGATTCAAGAGAAAAAGAAATGGAAAAAACAATTTTTACCTACTAGAGGGAAGGTTAGAGAAGAGGGGAAATAAGAAAGAAAACAACAACAAACAAACCACCCACTAAGCTAATTTTGCCCTCTAATAGAAGGTTTGGCATTTACGGTTTTTTTGGTGCAATCAGGAATGTAGACTAAGGAGATAATTCTATGTTGTAAACTTATTTAAAATGAATGAGACTGCCAGCTCGCATTCCTCTAACAATATTTTACATGCCTAAGTTTATGGGTTGATCCCATACACTTACTGGATTTTTTAGTTCAGGTGTCGTTCCGATTTCAAAAAGAGGAAAAGAAACCTGAGTGTCAAGGTTTGTAAAAGTAACGGAATGTCAGCTGAACCCTTCTTGACTGGTGTCCCCTACACTTTTACTCTCCCTTCACATAATTTCCTAAGTCCATGTTTTCTTTCTGCTGATGCAGCTGGGGAATGGCTGGCCAAGAGATGTGAGCGCTGAGGCTTGGATCTTCATGCCTAGGCTAAGGATTTCTGTGACCTGAATGTGGAAAAGTTGTTTCACAAGTTGAATGTTGAGGTACATAAGATTGAGCAGGTGGTTTCAGCCCTCATGCATCTGGCAGATCTCTGTGTTTGAGAACAGCCACCATTTCTGGCATTTATTGCAGAATCCCCCAAGAGCGCTGTGCATTGTCAGTGAGAAGAAACTGCTTCCTCACTTGTGAAAGTGGTCCCTAAAGTTCAGCGTCAGGAAGTGAATGGGACACATCATGAGAGATTTTGCTGCTCCTGTCTATAATAAGGTTAAGAGGTAACTTGATCATATTCTCTAATTATCTCTGGGGGGGTATCTAGTATATAGTGCAGAGGTGGGAGAGGGCTCATTAATTTTAGACGAAGTTGTAACAAGAAACAGTAGCTGGAAATTCAATCTAGGTGAATTAAAAATGAAATTAAGATCTTTTTCATTCCCGATTTATTTTCTTAACAGCAGAGAAAATTAACAGCCTTGGATGACTGCTCAGAGGAAAAAGAAGGTTTTCCATGACTTTCAATCTTTAAATTGCAATGAGATTTCTTTCTAAGAGGGGAGTTTTAACCACCTCAGAAGTTATTGAGCTGAGTAGAAGAATTCCTAAGTGAAGTGTTGCCATTAATATTATCAAAACCTTGAGACTGCAGGATCACCATTGGTCATTTTGGCCTTAGAAAAATCTGTAAACAGCTGTCTATAATATAATCTTTCAAAGACATTTTGTTGAATGGTTGAGCTTTAATGATATTTTACCTGCACATTTCTGCATATATGTACACCTCTTTCAGTGCTCTTAAGCTCAGTTTTAAGTGTACCATAAAGCTACATCCTCCTTAACGCTGCTGCTGGAAATGAGTAAAATAGAGGGGAAAAGCACAGACTGTTGTGACTCTGGTTGTAATTCATCCTCAGACCTCTCTCTGAGGCTGTTTGAATGCCTTCCTAACAGATAGCTATGTGTCTTAAATCCATATCATTGTAGGAAGAAGGTATTTAAGTCTCTGGGGCTTTTCTTAGCCTGTCTTAGTCTCCTTGTAATTCCCAGACTTTCCTCATACTGCTCTCTCCTTGTAAATCTACAGCCTCTTTCAATTAGTTTTTCCTTTCTCCATGGGCTCGTATCTCCAGGCTCAGTCCAACGAAGATCCAAATGGCCTCCTTCCACACTAATCAACTATCCTCACTCAATATCATCTGCAGGTGGAGGTTCTGCCCTGCTGCAGATGATGAGCAGAGCAAGGAGCTTGCTAGGGCAGGAAAAAAAGAGATGAGATAAAACAAAGGATCTATTTAGCAATCATATCAGGAATCAGCACTCATTTTCATAATGAATTTGCATGTGTTCATCATCACTTCAGCCTTCCATTAGGAGGATGACAGTTGAAATTTCTCCATCTGTCACTTCCATGGTACCCCCAGCAGTAGGTTGCTCAAGGAAAGATCCTTTACTTTAAACACTGCTGTGAAGTACTGGGTTGTGGAGGGGGCTGGGGATGTTTCTGGCAGGACAAGGAAGGGGAGGGAATTAAAGAAAGCTTTATGTGCCTACAGCTCGTTGACTTATCACTAACATATGTGCTCCGAAACTCCTTTGTTGATTTATTTATATATGTGGTACTTCGTGATGAAGGAATACCATTCACCCATCCTCCTGAAATATGGCCACCTCTGTGGTGGAACATGATGGGTATTTAACACCAACCAGACAACATGACATTTCAGAAGCAGAAGAAGGGAGAAACAACAGATTTGGCTAAACTAAAGGGGAAACTAAGGAAGCAAAAATATTTCAACATCTTTTGTGGAGCCTGTCTAAACATATAAACATGGTACCCTCATGGGGCCCAACAGGTTTTATTGTGTCTAGCTTGAGGAAGTACCGATCTAGGCTTTTGGCCACACACTTCAAGATTTTGTTATTGTCAATTTACAGGAAAGAATTCTTCTTTCAGGAAGGGTGGTGGTAGAGCCCACTAGGCTGTATCAACAACAGGTTTGCCTGCCAGAGCTGTCCATTGGCAGCTGTAGGGGACTATAAGTAATCAATGTGAGGGAACACAGAAGTGCAGTTGGTTTTCCTTGCTGGATGGGATTTATCTGATGAGACTTCTGTCATCTTCTTTGTAGCATGAAGAGTTAAGAGTTGGAAAAAGTGGTGGTTATGTGTAGATAGAAACTTCTAGCACTGACTTATGTGCAGGCATGCGTGCAGTGTGGCTTGGCTCAAGTTGAAGAAGCACTGAAGCTCTGCTTTTTACACTTCAATTTTTCCTGTCTTTGCAGGCATAAGTACCAGGGGAGGTCTCATGTAAATTAAAAACAGAGAAATGATTATCTGCTTATCTTGCCTTTCTTTTCAGAGTGGTACAATGAAATCAGCAGAATTCTCCTCCCCTCCTCCTCTGCTTTTCCTAGCAAATAAACCTTGTTTTAGAAAAATTAAAATGCATGATAGATAAAGGAAGGTGACCCTAGGTCTTGGATCTGTTTCCTTCATTAGCAGCAAATCGGCATGTAGTGATTGCTGCTTCTAGTATCAATGCTGGAGCATTTAACTAGTCAGAAGAGTTTGCAGATGCCAGAAGAGAAAGCCAGTGATGCATATAATATGTCGCTGGAATCATAAATAGCTGAGACAAGGGCTGGTTATTGCTTAGTTCAATATTGTTGTTTAATAGCAACTCTAAATACACTCTACTGGGTTAAATATTGTACTATTAACTCTAGAGATAATGATATTCCTAGATTGAATGAGGGACAATCATATTATGGTGTGATGCATTTCTCTGAGCTCCTCATATGTGAGCAGGGTGATTGAGGGGACTAGCAATTCTGTAAGCCATCCTGAGGGTCAAATTCTCTCATTGTACAATCTCCCCATTCTTAGAGGGCAGAAGGACTTACTCTATGAATACAAAAGCGTTAGATGACCCTGCTTTTTGTGTATTTGTAAAGTGCCTATCAACCCAGCATCACAGCCTATGGATATTATCAATCTTTAACTAATTACAAGATAACCTTTCCACAATAGTAGCTTCAAAGGTAACAATTTACCCAGGCCTTTCCCTCAGCCTTTCTTATAGGAAACTGAATGAAGAAATGAGTTGTCTTCACGTTGGTCTTTTTCTCTCTCTTGTCTGAGCTAGAAGAAAAATGAAAAAGGACTCAGCAGAGGAAGAAGCCCTGCTCCTCAAAGAGCAGTAATGTCCCTAGAAAACGTCCTACCCTTAAACCTAGCTGAATAGTTCAATGAAAGCATAGATCACATCGAGTGGAAGTTTTTATGATATTTTTGGAATACATTTTTAGCTGGCCAAACAAAAGAGAAATCTGGCGGATGAAAGATGCGCACAGCTTGCCTTCGCTTGCAACAGCCTATTCACTTTTCTTATATTATGTATTTGATACTGAAGTGTCCCTCCTTTTCTATTTCTCGTGGTCTCAGTTTCTGTTTTATTTTGTGCTGTAATTAAATGTTTAATTTAAAGAATTTGCAGTTATTGAGGAGAAGAAATTACATATATTTAAGTATGTAAATATATCACAGTATCACAGAATGGTCAGGGTTAGAAGGGGCCTCTGTAAAAGATCTTGTCCAACTCCCTGCTAAAGCAGGTTCTCCCAGAGCAGGTCACAGAGTTGTGTCCAGGTGGGTTTTCCAGAGAAGGAGACCCCACAGCCTCTCTGGGCAGCCTGTGCCAGTGCTCTGTCACCCTCAACTTAAAGAAGTTCTTCCTCATGTTCAGCTGGAGCTGCCTGTGCTGCAATTTGTGCCCGTTGCCCCTTGTCCTGTCGCTGGGCACAACTGAAAAGAGCCTGGCCCCGTCCTCTGACACTCGCCCGTAAGATATTTGTGGGCACGGGTAAGATCCCCTCTCAGTCTTCTCTTCTCCAGGCTGAAAAGGCCCAGCTCTCTCAGCCTTTCCTCACTAGGGAGATGCTCTGGTCCCCTCAGCATCTTCACAGCCCTCTGCTGGACCCTCTCCAGCAGTGTATATATGCATACACATGCACATTTCTATGTATATACACGTATGAAGCTCAGTAACAAAGCTAAATTTTATGTAAACTTTTCTCTTCCCTTCTGAGATTTAAATCTTTACCCCCCTTACTCTTTTGCTTTAAATTGTGAACCTTTAGAGAACGACTTAATATTGTCTAAATCCACAAAGGCTACCAAAGGGTGGCATCAGCAGTCAGGAGAGACCTGAACCTTGGTTCAGTTCCCTTTCCTCCAAATAACCATTTTAATTTGCATAATGGACACTTAACATCTGCAGAAACTCCACACAGTTGTGTTGCAAGAGGATCATGCTAGTAAGTTATGTCAATCGTTTTAAAACACCTTTTTTAACCCCAGAACTTTGTGAATCTCTCCACATCACAATTAAATATAATTTACCTTAGCTGTTCAGCGTGTTCCTGGGTAACAGTGATAAATCAGGAACTATCCAGCAAGGGCTATAAACAGTTGTTTAAAGCTTAATTTATACTAATTCATCTGCAGAATGACCTCTGCAAGTCTTGCTTAGGCAGGCATCCTGCACTTATTCTCAGGTGTTGCTTCTTTTCTCCCTCTGAAGGTCATCTTCAAGGCAGATTATCTTTTAGGTCTCCTCCTTCACAGAGATGAAGATTTATTGTTATAGTTTTTAAAAATGGGTTAAATGTTTCTGAGTTACTTACTGGCATCGTTTGAATTTTATCGTGAGAGTTTTGCCACTGGATGCACTGTGGTTTGAGTCCTAATTTTACTGTCTAGGTAAAATGAAGGACAAGTCTGAAATGTTTTCCACTTAAAGTGCAAGGATACTTCTGATTCATAAGCCTGTTGCTGCCTGTGGAGCTACTTGCAAACTAATAACTGCTGAGCTCTGGTGGATATATCCAGGTGTAGCTGTTGGGTATGTAAATCTTCACATGACCATCAGCTATGGGTTAATTTATGATACAATAGCAGAGACACTTAAATTGAAAGTATAGGCTTGTTGGTATCTGAATAGGAAGATTCAGAGATTCCTGGTCTAAAAGAAATTTCTTCTTTGCTATCTTTGCAATGGCTTACAAATTTTTATTGAGCTCCTTGTTCTGATCCTATCATTTTTTTGCATTTAGTAGTTTTTAGACTTGTCTTGATTCCTTGATTGAAGAATGTAAATTGGTTTGGGATTTGGGGTTATTCTATTGAAATCCTAATATAGAATAATAGAACATAAAATAAAACACAAACAAAAACTTACACTATTGCACTACTGCTTGATTACAATGTTTTTGAGGAAAAAATGAAACTAGTCAGATCATTGGAGATTATATTAATTTACACTAATTCAAGACCTAATTATCTTTGTGTCTTTGCTTTGATTTTATTTTTTCCCTTAGAAAATCTATCCTTTTCCCTCAAAAGCAGAAAGAGACTGAAATTCCACAAAGTAATATATTTCATAGCAGAGACCAGGGAGATATACTCTAAGCCACTCGCATGCCTTATTTTTTTTTTTTAAATGTATTCTTTACTGAATAACTATAATGTAGTGTAATATAGAAGATCATTACGTGAAGTGGCATCAACCAACCTCGTAACACATAAAATAGAAATTATGGGAAGTTATTGAAATTGCCATAGAGCAGATACTCCTTTTTATGAATGGCATAGCCACTTACACTGAAAGAAATGTCTTCCTACCTGAACTGACATCTTACGGTAACATGTCAGATGGTTTTGTTACAACTTTTACCAGAAATAAAGCAGCATATTGTTTTGGAAATGTCTTAGTTGTGGGATTCATTAATTTTAATGCCTGAAGCAACCTTAGCCTGCCTGTCTCTACCTATGAAGTAAAGACCTGTCTCTCCCTTTTGAGGGGGAAGGAGGAAGGAACTGAAAGAGCAGTGCAGGGGTATAAGATAAAAGTTCCCAGGAACAGGGTTGAAATAAATGTGTTCTGGAAAAAGAAGGGTACGACTATGTATCAGATGTTCATCCGCCATGAAATCATGTAATGGCACCAAAAGCAGAGTACCAACAGCAGCATAAAATGGTTTACCTTCAGCCCAGGTGCAGGATGCAGCTGCAACATATGACATGGAAAAACAATGAAACATTCTTGAGTCATTTTAATACAAGAATAAGTAAAGAGCAAATGGAGCCAGAGCCATGTCTATTTGTTGTTGTAGTCAGTTGTTTAGTAAAGCCAAGACCTCCAGTAAGGGCAATTATAGATGTGTCTTTTGATGTGGAGAAGATGTTCTATTGTATTTAAAACTAGGAGGAAAAAAGATATTCCAAGCACCTGTAGTTCCATTGGTCTGATCCCAGCTGTGTATAGAGGTTTAGAACATATTTGGAGGAAAAGAACAAGGAAAGACTTGCATTTAAATATAAATCAGGGCACATGCAACCTAGGTTTGCTAAAAGTTAGTCATACTAAGCAAGTGGGTTTTTGTTTTCTTTGTAATAGACATTCCTCTATACAAGGGAAAAGTAGATCATTTTCCTTCTTCAGTAAAGCTTTTGATGTAGGATTACATAAAGTTACATGAAGGATTACATGTGAGTTAAAAAGAGGAAGATACAGTTGAAAAATGAGGGAAGATTGGGTAAAAGAGAATCTTAAATGGAGAAGAGTTGGACTGGAAGTCGGCTCCTAGCCAACAAGGTTTGAACTTGTTGTTCAGTTACCTATGTTCAGTTTTATGTAATATTTTCATTAGGGACTTTGGTGCTGTATGAATTTGGTGATGGTACAAAATTTGGAGATAGTAGTACGGAGGAGCATTGGGACGAAGGGCAAGTTCATACACTTTGGGACTAATCTTAAGATTTTCTTATTTAGGCTGGGAACTGTGCAGTAGAAATGACAGAGGAGGAAAAGGAAGTGGATTAGCTGAGCACAGGATGACTATGAGCCCTCATCTTGCAGTACTTCAGAAAAGATAGGTAGCACCCTTCAACCTGTCAAGTAATATCCAATGGAGACAGAAACATCTGAACTCCATGGCATAAGGCAGTGCTAGAAAGCAAATAGTTACTGAGTACAAAGCAATGGTGAAACTTTACGTGGAATACCGTGCTGAGCCCTGGTGGCTCCTAGAGAAGAAAGCACACGGGCTGGAACAGCTGCATGTAAGGTCTACCAGGATGCTAGGGAAAACTGACAGAGGTTGGTTTGGCAGCTATGGTGGAGGTTGAGGAAGGCCTGTGTACGTGGGAGGAAGTCAGGGAAACTTGTTCAGGCTGGATGTGCCCTGTGTGAAGGGCACATGGACCAGAGTTGTTAAAGTTAATGGCTTTTTCTATCTGTCTGAGTAGTCATATGCTGCCACACACTTGCACAGATGATCCAGTGGACAGCAGCAGTGGAAGATGCACATTCTACTGGGGCTGGTGAGACTGGAGTGTGCTCTCTGCTTTTCTCTGATCTAAGCTGAGTAATTCTCCCATCTGGATGAGTAGGTTACTCAAGCAGTGTGCACTGGGAGACAGTCTGTGCCAACTGCTGTACTGAGTGAGTGGTGTTAGGCTTGGATCTGCTCCTATAATATGCCTTTCCACGTGGTGGGGGTTTTTGTTTCAGTGGTTTATGCTTCCTTGGGGGCTAATGATCATTCTGCTCTAAGCTTCTCCTGCCTCCAATGTGATGAGTCTCAAGGCACATACTAGACCCGACATCGTATTTCTGGTCAACTGCCAGACTGTGTCTGGACTCAGGCACTGCATATGAACTTTTATATACCTGGAGAGAGTTTGATTTTGTGTTTAACTACACTTTCAAACATCAAACTCAAAAAGAGTCAGCTCTGTCTTGTGCTATCTGACACCTCCTAAGGTCACACCACTATGTCAAAGGTTTCAAACAGGGACAACGTAATCTCAGTCTAAGTGATCTCTACTGCTAAAAATTAATTAAACATTATCAAATTAGTCAGAGCTTGATGAGTATCAGCCTCTTGGTATAATTAAGATGCAAGAATTATATGAAAGCTTCCACCTACTTGGTCGGTAAAATTTACTGCCACTTGATCTTTCTCTAGATCAACCTTTCAGACTTAATGGCAGTAGGATAGAATGCAGTGAAGTGTAAAGCATTGGCACATACAAGAAATTTGGTTGCACAAACACAAAACAGGGACTATCTGGCTCAGTAACAGTACTTCTAGAAAGAATATAATATGGGGTTATAGAATAGGGCTCAACAATACAAAGTCTGGGGAAAAAATCATATTCTCTTCATGAACAGCAGCTTGATGCAGAAGACATGCAGTATGACTACACATTTTCCTCTGGTTCTTTGAAGGCTTCAGATGACAGAAAACCCATTGTAGGACAGTTTAAGTTGAAATAGGCCTCTGGAGGTGAGGTTCTGTATTGAGTTTTTGGTACTAGTTATTAAAAATCATCCAATGGGAGCAAGTTCTGGAGGACTAAGTAAGAAAGAACTGCAAAGAAAGGTTCAGAATTTGGGTTTGTTCTGTCTGGAAGAGAAGAGGCTGAAAGAGAGGTATTAAAGAATTTGAAAATAAATGGATTGCTATAAAATTGATTATTGTTACATTGATGTATATATATTGATTGTTTTCTACAGACTGTTGGACCAGAAGTAGTTGACTAAAATAGCAGGAAGGGAGGTTAAAGATATATATTAAGGTATGGATTAAAAATATATTATTAGACAAATATATCTCCAGGGTAGTCTTGATAAACCATGTCCTGCCTCAAAGTAGGGAAGAAGGACTTCTACTCAGAGAATTTTAGGTCAGACCAATTTACAAAAATGGACGACATGAGTAATAAATAAGGAGACTGACATATCTACTGAAAATGTTATACAACCCTAGGAAACTGGGATGATTTCACTACTCCTAAATGCAATGGTATTCACAAAGTTTGGCAGGCACTCTGGTCATAAAGGATTTTGTGTTTGTTTTTTTTTCTCCTGGTAAACTGTGTGTATCCTTTCTGTTGTTCATTAGGTAGGCAGCTTGGCTGTCTAACGCATGAAACAAACATGCAGAGATCAAGTGTAAAAATCTACTTCCAAAGCTGGGGAGTATGTCATTGATTATAAAGTACTGTGTGCTAGCTAAATTAGGATGAAATACAGCTGCAAATAGTTCAGGATGGATAATTATCTGACAAAATCAACAGAAGTTCCCACATTAGGTAACTGTTTCTAATAACTTGGTCTTTCAGATTGCTGTAAATCCTTGGTGAAAGTCAAGGAAATGAAAACACTGTGCACAAACACTGTATGCCTCACTAGTTCACTGAATCAAGTCTTGGAGCTATTAAAAAAGACTCCATAACTTCAAGAAAATGCCACTGTTACGATTGTTTGCTTTATTCTTGGAGGACTTGTTTTCCCTAGAAATCTGTTACAAATTCATCACATCTAACTACATATGGAAAAAGACATAAAGCATTTTTTCAACCCGGAGAAATTCCTTTTTAACTTGGGAAAGACAAGTTAACAGGTATGACAGCTAACTGTGGATGAGAAAACTCTGGTTATGGCATCTTCCTTATGGCAGAGTTTTTTCTAATGGGTCTAGAAGATCCCTTATGAGTAACTTGAGAGAGATGACTAACTCCCACAGACTGCGTCCAACACATCCATCTGTTTTTCTGGGTGAAAGTGCAAAGGATTTTTTTTTTCCTGATGTTTTATTTTTCTCCTGTGTAGATCTATATTTGATATCTACAGTGCTTAATTCACCTGGGAAACTTGTACAGTAACTCAAATCACATCCCATGCTTACAGACAGCTAACATTGCTTTGGCAGAGCCAGAACTGCAGTGCCTGCTCCTCTGTTGTAGCACTCTGGCATACAGAGCCAGAGAGAGGAGGTCTGGCCACATACAGTTTAGTTTTTCTTCCTTTTTTTTTCTGCAAATGACGGAAAGTGTGTGTCAGAGTTTGCAGAAATGTTTAGAGATGGTTCACTCAGATTCATCCCAGCGCGGCAGGGCATATGGAGCAGGGTGGGAGGGCAACTGCGGTGCTTTGGGGAGCGACTCCCAAACAACACAACTGGCCTTCCAAAGCAGCCAGCAAGTGCTGACGAACCCTGAAGGCAACCTAATAATTTTTGTTTGGGAAAGGGGCTGACGAATGATGGATTTGAAACTGGACCTCCCATCTGTTCCGATTCATCTTCCACTGAAGCTAAAGAATGAGAATGAGCAACCAGGCAAAAGCTTCATCCAGCCGTCTGGGGATCATGTCACCAAGACAGACGGCAGTAATTTAACTTTCCTCTCTCGTAAGACCAGTATATACTGGCAGAAATTTATTGTTTCTTCATTACTAAGGATTTACTGGATGCTTCGTTGTTCTTTCGGGGAAGGCAATATTTCCTGCTTTGTAAATGTGACCTTTCCTTTCTGGGTATTTTTTAGCCAGCTATATTTTGCTTGTATGAGACAAATGTGTGGAGCATTACAGAGAGGACAAAGTCCCAGTGGAGGATTAATAAGGTTTGTCCTGCATGGCAAGGAATATTTAGCTGTGTTATTGTCTAAATCTTCATGTAGAATACATTCACAGGTCTGTGATGTAGCACCAAATGGCTGCAGAAAATCACCAGATTGAACTGGGGGGAGGGAGGGTTGGAAAGCAATGAATTTTAAGAAAAAAAAAAATAGACCAGATCCTTAGTGATTAAATTAGTGATGCTTGCTTAGAGATAATGACACATATATCCACAGTAGTTCTGGCTGCAGCAACTGCAGTCAGGGACCTGGGTCTGTGGGAACACAGACCTCAGGATGACATGGAACATGTACTGAAGACCAGTCTGTTTTCAAGGGATGTGAGCACTTCTTGTTTTGCAAAAGGGCAAATCTGCTCTAGATTAGCTCTAATTAGCCTCCTGTCTCTATGGTTGCAACTGAGTGATGTGGGGTTTTTATGCTGTAAATCTCTTTTTAGTCTGTAAAAAGTCTGTCATTTATTTTCAAAGCAGCTGTGTTTTTCTGATAGAGAAAGAGAGACATCTGGTCTGGTTATTGTATCAGTCTAACACATTCGTAATGGCTTTCCCACCACCTCATGTGCTATGCTACCACCTCCTTTCCTTGTGCCAGGAAGCAGGAGGGAAGGCGTCTTTGTAATCTATTAAGTTTAAGGATGCTGCATACATGTTGGCTATCTAAATTAGGTGAAAATACAAAACGTTTTATGAAACACTGTAACAGCTCTATTCCCTGGAAACAAACAGGCTCCCCATGACATTCAAAGAAGCAGGCTAGGAAAAAAATTCCAAATGAACTTATGTAAAGTGAACAAGTTACCTATTGGAAAATTGCTGTCACAGCGTACCTGCTAGCGGTTCCAAATCAGTTTGGAAGGATATGTTACACTGGGTGCACAGGGAGCTGCCTTAGGACTGGCGCTACTCATTATTTCATTAATAATTTATTAATAATTATTTTATTAGCATCTTTCGTGATGTAGGCAGTATAGCTTACTGATGGCATGAAACCCAGAAAGTCTGCAGATGCCACAGACATTGAGAAGAATTTAAAATGAACTTTGTAAGTCAGAGGAACTGTGTGCAGGAAAAAAGCCTGTGATTCAGTAAAAGCAAATGTGAAGTGTCACGTTGTATTGGGTCTGGCTGAGCCCCACAGCAGCCCTCACAGTGCTGTGCTTGTACTGGCAGCTAGAAAGGTGGTGGTAACACACCAGGGTTTTGGTACCTGCTGGGCAGCACCAGCACAGCACCAAGGCTGCCCCTCCAACATCCCCCCTTACCACTAGGCTGGGGGTGAGCAAGGTCTTGGCAGGGGACAGAGTCAGGACAGCTGACCCAAAAGGGATATTCCATACCGTATGGCATCTGCTCAGATATAAAAGCTAAGAGGAAGGGGGATGGGGGGGGGGGGGGGGGGGGGGGAGGGGAGGGGCATTTGTTATTTATGGCATTTGTCATCCGGAGCAACCACTGCACATACAAAAGCCCTGCTTCCCAGGAAAGGGCTGAGCATCACCAGCTGATGGGAAGCAGATAATATCTTCTATTTTCCTTTGCTTCTGTGTGCACGTGACTTTTGCTATTGCTTTCATTAAACTGCTTTTATCTTGACCCACAAAATTTTTTTTCATCTTATTTTCCCTCCCCACCCCTTCTGCTGAGGAGGGGACTGACAGAGCAGCTTGTTGGCCACCTGCCGTCCAGCCAAGGTCAACCCACCACACAAAAAGTTGAGAATTACCAGGCTCAGTAGGCTTTCTGCAGGAGTGGATCTAGAGTTTCTATGTTACAAGACAATGAGGACAAAGAGCATCACACCAGCACAGAAACCCCAGAGAGCTTTTACCTAAATGTAGGGGAAGGAGTGCAGTGCATTAAAAACCCTCAGCTGCAATGCTTCCTTTGCTTCTGGGCTCCACACTTTGAGAAAAATGAGGGAAAACTGAAAACAGTCTTAAGACTGGCCATAGAAGTGATCCCAGCATCTAAAAAATGCCAGACACATGGCTTATAGAAATGTCATTGAAGTTTGTAAAGAAGAGGTTAGAAAAAATGTCAGAATACATGTAAATATAATCATTTTCCAATACGATTGGGGAATATACCAACGGATACCTCAAAGTCATATCCAGCCACACTGCTTCAATGTCAATGATTTTCTAATATTTTGTCTATTGTAAGTTGAATTTTCCCCACTTTCCCCAAAAGAAAACCAGGATTAATTTTTTTGCACCTGAAAAAAATGTGGCTTTCTGTGAATGGAAATTACTTAACAATCTTAAAAGCTATTTTGATCTGAAAACTGGAAGAAATCCATACAATATCTTAGAAAACACCTATACCATTGATAGAACTGCACAGGACGAGGATGCCTGAAACCCAGACTTCAGGAATTAAAATGCCAAACCATATCCAATTGGCATGGTGTTATTTGTAGTACAATAATACCAAGGAAACGAAGAAGAACTCATGGCACTAAAGCCCAAGGCACTGTGCAAGCCAGGTTTGAATGAAACATCTTGGCCATAGAATAAGGGAAGGCCAGCGTGAAGAAGGATAAACCATGATCCTGAGATCTGCAAGCTCAGCAGTGCACAGAATGGTGTGAAGTGGGCTGTGCCTCTGCTCTCCTTGCTGGAGGCAGCCGTTTAGACTTTGCATTTAGAGTAGTGCCTGTAGGTGAAGCTGCTGCGGTGTGGACTATCAGTCACACCCCAAAGCTGCTTCAAATATTCAAAGTCTTAGCTTTTGGGGCTTTCTAATGTCTTACTATGCACTCGGAGAAAGATGATAAGATCCTGTTAATTTATCTTATCATCTTTCTCTGAGTGCATAGTAAGACATTAGAAAGTATTCAATGACATTTCCATAAGTAAGAAAGTAAGAAATAAAAAATAAATTAACTAACCTGTTGCTTGAACTTCCATTTTTTATTAAATAACCTTTTTGCTGTCTATAACTACTGTTCCTGCCTTTTTCTATTGAGTCTCGGTACGGCTGTGATGCTGAGACGATTTTGTGCCAGGCAATGCAGGAATCGCTTCGCTCCTTTCATTACCAACACAGCAGCATCTATCTTTCAGACATGATGCCAAAAGAGAAATGTACTCCTCTACTTAGGTATCCTGCAGCACCAAGATCAATTATACAAAATCCGCGCTCTTGGGCTTTAAAGACTGTAGATAGTGGGGATTTTGGAAATTAGATTGAAGTAGTTAAGTGTTGCAAATTTTCCCTCTTGAGTGACTGTGGTTTGATACGGCTGCTTAAAGGATTCTTTGGCAAATGGATTGCATTTCCTAGTGGGATTTGTGCTGTGAATAAATAAATTTCTATAATCAACTACTGATACTTCTGCAGTCTTCATAGCCTACCTTTCAACTAAATACACATGTGTATAAAAATTTCTGTCCATTTAAAATAGAGTAAGGCATCGAACTGGAATGAAAACCCCACACCTAGCAAAAAAAACCATCAATTTTTTACTTTGCTTCGTAAATTTGT
This sequence comes from Falco peregrinus, assembly GCF_023634155.1. Lineage (NCBI taxonomy): Eukaryota > Metazoa > Chordata > Aves > Falconiformes > Falconidae > Falco > Falco peregrinus. The sequence continues at coordinate 32,686,455 of NC_073721.1, read as the reverse complement.
GAATTTCGTTAGTGCCTTGGCCTATTTAGTGCTAACCAGGTGTCAATCACATGCAGAGCTCACTTGCAATGGGAGTGCTCTGGAAATGAGAGGTAGCATCTTGGAACATCTTGCATTTAAAGAGTGATACCCCCTCAGCTTTCCAAAGATGTCTGATTTCCTTTTAAAATGATTCTGTCACAAATCCAAACAGCTCTCTTGTTTCAAACAGAAGTAGAATTAGGGAGTGCTAGCCTGGAGGAAAGGAAAGAAACTCCCCAGGCTAGACAATGCAAGATCTTTAGGCATTATAATTACGTGTAAGTTGATAGTTGAGCTTCCAGAGTGCTGATAGATTCGGCTGCAGTTTTGGCATGTCTTTCCATGGTTTTTTTTGTTTTGTTTTCTCTGACCTTTGGAAGGCCTTGACACTCTATATGCACCCAAATAAAAAGGAACTGAAATTCTGGTCACTTTTTTTGTCCTGAAATGGAAAAGAAACTCTTCTGAAAATATTGTTTTAATAGTAGCAGCTGGTATCAGGCACAGGGCCGAGGAACCTCCACAGCTACAGTTTTGAGTCTTAATAGCTTCTGACATAAATAGGACTGACTGTGAGAAATACCTCCACAGTTCACATGTTGTACACGGTTGATAATGTACAACATTGTGACTGCACCACTGTTCTTCCTTAAATAACCTCCTTACTGCTCTTTGAGTCTTAGCCTAGCAATGCCAGCACTTCTGTCAACTTGGGGAATTCAGTGCTTGCCAATGTGAGAATTATCTGTGAGCTCATTAGTGCTAGCTCTTTGAACATCTTGCTCTTGAACTGCCAGCTGTTATACGATCTGATCTATTTTCTTGACAAATTAGGAGTAAATAAATAAATACCCCACCCCCGGCAAATACACACTCACACTTGATACCTACCATTTTCCATAGAAATTTTGGTTCTTTTACTTGTTTGCTTTTCTTATTCTCCATCCTCTTCCCAATCCTACCAAATATTAACTTAACCTAGAAATGGAGCTTTATAGAAACAGTTTTCTAGATGTCTCCACTTCGGGGAAATGAATGTTATTTTCTTCTTCTTTCAGAAAATGTGAAGCATCCATTTTCATTTGTACCACTGGGATATGAAACTTCCAAGCTTAAAATAAAGTAAGGGATACTTACTGCTCTGCCAGCCTAGAGCCCAAGAACAAGGTTGGGATTCAGTCCTAGTCCTGGCAAATAGACTGTTGCCATTTCTGATGGGGGCAGGATCAAGATGGAAGAAAAAGGGTTTTCATTCCATTGGAAAGGGATATAATTGCATGAAGATGGGAACTTAATTCTCCTCTGTCTTATCTCCACTGACTTTAGGTTGGTAGGCTAGCTTTGTTTTGCTTTTGCCTCTATTTTGGCAGCAAAGATCTCACTCTAGGCCCCTCCATGTAAGCACAATACTTCTGTTTCCTTAAATGGTCCATTACATTAGTAGAAGAGCACTACTCCTTTTTCATTAACTCACTTAATATTGCACTTGGTTAAACATGAAGTGCCTGGAGCTTACACACACGCACACACATGCGTGTATATCATCAGCCCAAGAAACCTGGTATTCACATATTTTCTATTTGTTTGACTTTCATTGACTGAGTCTGAGGCTTTTTAAAAGTAATTGTCACTTGTCACTACTCTTGTCACAGTAATTTAGACACCAGGACACAGAGCCCAGGATTCCAATTGTGGCAGTATCAAAGCTGTGTTTCTGATTCCCAGGGCAAACTCTTAATAAGGAAATGGTAGGAAAACAGCCTCTGCTGCACAGATGTTGCAGCTAAGACAGAAGAGTTTGAGCAAAGGAATATCTCAGTTCACTGTCTGAACCCCCTGCCAAGGGAAGTTACTCCCTCCCTTTTGCATTTCTTCTATTAATACAACACCTTCATATCTCTTCTCTGTCACTTTCCACAGAAAAGCCCAAAGCTTTCCCCTACTTTAATTCTATTCCTTGATACATCTTCATATGGTTGTAATCTTTGATGGAGCCAGCTCTCGTAACACTATCACAAGCCTCTGCAATTTGGATTTTGTCTTAAATCCTCAGCTGGAGTCCAAGGTTGTGGGACTAATTTTAGTTGTACAAAATGAGAGTTTCTAGCCTTACTCAGAGTTTAAGCTTTGTGGAAAGTGTGCTGTGAAAAGACCACATCACTTTCCAGAGCTCCAACTGCCTAGAAATAATCAGACTTCACAGAATTCCTTTGAAAGATGGGAATAAGGTAGCTTGGCAAAGACAAGCTCAAAAGTAGTTGACTGTTTTCATACAGAAGAGGAACTGAAGGGACTGATTCCTATGGAGTGTGATGGAAGCTTCATCTGTCCTGTATCTGCTTATGAGGATCTTTTGTCGAGCCTGGGAAGCAGATGAATGGTACTGTCTAATAAGTAGAAGTGGTCTGAAAGGTGAATTTCAAATACATGAGACAACCTATGACCTGTTGTATACCCTGGTGAGTCACTAGCCCACCTTTTCTTTGGCTAATAAGAGGGTTTGGGGTGGGTGTATCTTTTTCCAGCTAATGCTGCCTACAGATGAACACTTGAACTCCATGTTGCAGGTGAGGTGTGATTAGGAGGTTGAGTTGATGTTGGCACATCCAGCTGGCATGCCTGTTTAAATCAAGTGTGCTTTGGCAGCAGTACCCCAACTACGGGTGCCAAAGAGGTGGTGAAAGAAGCCTTGAAACTCAGAAGGCCAGTAATGGAGGAGGAGCAGCAGGTGCTAGGCAAAATAATAATAAAAAAAAAAGAAAACAAAAAAAAAAGAAAGCAATAGCATCAATGGATTTTGAAGGCAGTACTTTGCATTCAGCAATTAATGTAGCAAGTACTACCCAATTGGCATGGACAGGAAGAATGTCACAAATAACCCCCCTTGACAAATTAAACACAATTTTCCCCCAAGTGTCTTCAGCTGTTTACAGCCCCAGGAATTGCTCTCATGTGCAACTAGCTTCCTTTTTTTAACAGGGAAGATTTGATCAGCATGTCTGGTCTTGAAGGATAGTTTTTAGGGTTGACCTCCCCATCCCAGTGAACCTGTTATTTCACAAATAACACTTATTGCAGCTTCATCTTAGAGGGGAAAAAAAAAAAAGCGAGAGAGAGAGAAAGAAAAAGGAGATAGAAGTGGGCAGGGGAGTAATTTCTATCAAACAAAGGTTTTGGGCCAAATTCTTATGTATTGAAGAACAACATAGCAGCCAAGGGATGGCACCGTTTCCAGCTATTTCTATGTCTTTTTCCTTCACTGAGGTGATAGGTGCTATGATTTGTCCAAGCTGTAGACAATGACTACAAAGTGGTGCTCAAGCGTCAGGTAGGAGCACTTGAATTTGTCAGAAGAGATGATTCTCCATCCTTGGCTTATTTTGTGTTATTTAGCTATTTCTTCAGCTAGGAAATCAAACTAGTTTGGGTTTACTGAAGTGTGTATTAATGCTAAGTTCTGTCTGGATGGTCATGAGGTGGAAAAGATGAATGTCTAGCTAAGGAATTCCTCCTAGCTTCATCCAACCAGAAGGGGAAACTGCTCAAAACAACCTCAGAGTGGAAGATCGTTCCTTTCTTCGGTTTGGTTTTTTTTTTTTGTTGTTTTGTTTTGTTTTTTTTTACCATATCTACTCCCCATCACAACTTTATTAGAGGACCAATGGAATACAGCTGCCACAGACACAGGAGGAGCATCTCTGAACCTCATCTTCTTTGTACAAGCCAAGGTGGGATATAGTAGTAGCTGGAAATCTTGCCATTTTAAATAATGAAGTTAGGGCTTTAGTGGGAAACCCCTGCCAACTTTTCAAAAAACTTTGTATCAGTCCTCTCTTCTCCAAAACATACAATATTAACAGAGTTTTTTTCCAATAAATGCTTGTATCTTTTGACGTCCATGGAAGGACCTCCAAAATATGAGTTCTTTCTCCTCTTTTCCATCCATAGTTAAAACTTTTATTTGACAAAACCAGCAATGAGTCCGGGGGGAGGTGGGGGGGGTGGGGTGCGAAAAAATAGGACAGGGTAAAATAGCCTCTATGACATGAAGGAGAAACTGAGTTTTTGTTTAGAGACCTTTTTTAGGTTGAGTAATAAAGTGCAACATGGGAATGTTGACAAAACAAGTAAAATGGTATTTAGCAGTGTTGCCATCACAAATCCTCAGTGTGAACAAGTTGATGTAGTCTCCTATTTACAGGAAATTCAGTGAACAAAATTCTGAGATTATTCCTAATGTGCATTTTCAAAAGCATCACCAGACTCCTGCTTGGCTGCTAGTTGAAGGCAGTTCCATGACACACTATTTCCTTCTTCATGATGTTTTCTTTTTCTTTTTGAGTAGTTCTATCCTTGTTTCATATCATAGCATAGATGCTGATTCCTGATTTTGTGCTGCTCCAACTTTTGGTCTAGTTTTACTTGAAAGAAGGAGACTGGAACTTTTAATGAAGTGTAGGTTTATTTTAATGTCTTGGAAGCCTCATTTTTGCCTGTGGTATTGGGAGGGACATGGAAGTTGTATGTGGTATGTGAGAGTTAAGGAATACATAGACATTTAACCATCTGCATCCATCTTCCAAGCAGTTGGTCTAGCCATGGTTTTGTATGCATACAAAATTTGTGCTGAAGTCAGGCATGAACACTGAGATGTCACAGCTTGTTCTGAAAGGGTTAGATGCATTAAAGGGATGCTTTTAGCTATTCCCTCTCCTTTCCATGCCTACAGGAAGAAGCGTTTGGAAGCACTCTGCTGAGTGAGTTTTAAGATGTTTGTGGAGTTATGAATTTTAGTTACCTTTTGCCTTATTAGTTCACAAGATGACTATAGTGCCTAATTCTTTAAATTTTGTAAGGAATCAAATCCCAGGAGCCTTAAAGCCTGGGATGACACTGAAAAGGGACTCGGTCCTTTAATTTGCTTCCCTTCAATTTCCAGATGGAAGTAGGTGACAGTTCAGCACTGGTTTACCCGAGGGAAAGCCTTGAACTAGTTTGCATGAAAAATTCCTGCTTTGCTAAAAAATGCTCAGAAGGTAGTATTAGAACAGCCCCAAAATGCAGGTGTTTATATGAGTAATTAGTTGCATTCTGGTCACATCCACTCCCTTGGCAGATGTCACGAGATACCCTCTAGCTGGGAAGCTTTACCATTCAGGTCTGCCTTTGGCAGTGTGTGGCCTTATCAGTGAGAAATGTAACTCTGAAGAAGTTGAGGCTATTCAAGACACCACTGTGATTGAGAATATTTGCAAACATGCTTTTGCTACAGTTGCTCATAGCATAAGGAGTTATAAATATGCCCCTTTCCTCCCTCTGTCCTCTTCTACCCACACTCCTGAGGCCATTGCCAAGTCTCAGATGGTATAGCCCCATAAATATATTTAAGGCTTGCTTTCTCTGGGTTTGGGAGGGGGGTGCGTGTGCTTTTTGTTGTTGTTGTTGTTGTTATTGTTAGTTACTTTTTTTCCAAGTGGAAAGACAGTAAGCACTGGAACCTCTTCTGATAATTAGATCTTGGGAGTCAGCTCATCTATTTCTGTTTATATGCTACCCCCCAAAAAAATGTGTGTTTTAGCAACACTAACTGCCAGCAAGGTCCAGAAGTCCTTTTCAGTAATTATGTACTTTCAGCCTTCAGAAAACACATTTAGTAGCCAGCTGACCCTAGAGGAATACCATTTTATAGAGGAGATCTTTGCTAGCAGTAATTGGTCAGCTGGAAATTTCCCTTGGGCAAGTTTAAAACACATCTTCTTTATCTACAATGGAAAAGAAGTTTGTCCTATTATCCTCCTAGTCATAAAGATGTACTTTAGTCTCACAGAGAACTTTGAAAACATTCCCATTTAGAGAGAGCTCTGCTTATGTATGGAGGACTCAATATGTTTAGTAATTATTACACAGAGTGCATTTGCAGAAAAATGGGGATTTTGTGGCTTGGCAGTTCATGTATTTCTCAGCCAGATCTGCCATTTGCTATCACATCTCTAGACTCTCTGCAGCATTTCAGTAAATAATTAAAATACTGGGTCTGACTCTCCCACTCCATTATCAGCCTTTATAGCGATGGAATTTAACTTAGAAACACATTTATGTATACCTATTGCCTCCTGGAGGAGGGGGGTAAAGCGCAGGGAGGTTCTGGCTGACAGGTCAAACATTGCTAAAAAAATTCTGGACGGGAAAAATAATTTTTAATTTTTGGACAAAGTTAAGGTGAAGAAAAATAAAAAAATAGTTTCCACATCAGCTACAAGTCATGTCAAGGAGAAATGATAATATCAGAAATGAAACCAAGTTACTCGAATTTTCAGCATCAGGTTTTAATGAAAAAAGTATTCTTTTCCTCTAGTATTGTCACAATTAGTTTCTAGGGGGATAATTGGAATCAAACATGATTGATTTCAGGTATGAAAGCAAGCAGCAGGGGCAGGTGAACTTCTGAGCCACAAAGATCTTTTTTTTTTTTTTTTTCTTTTTACTGTCATTAAGTGTAATAATTAAAAGGAGGCATAGCTCAGTCTCCTTCAAGATACAATATTTCAGCAGAAGTGTCCCTAAAATTAATGTTGTACAAGTTTTCCACCACGTCTCAGCAGCTATTTAACTTTTAATCTCTCTTCTTTTGTGCTGACAACCCAATGCATGTTTCCTCCATTAACAGTAAGACCATCCATGAGAAAGACTGTGGGCTGCCAGTGGCAGACAGGCATAGGGGATCCTGCTAGGACAGGCAGCGCTCCTGCTGATCTGCTCTTCCACTGGTACCACTCATCTAAATGCTGGCTGGGATCTGCTCTGTCGAAGGGATGGGGTGGGATGGAGACGTGGGTCTGGGTGCTGAGGACCTGCCCTGAGTGCCCTGCACTGGCTGGCAGATGCACCAAAACCTTTCAGTCCTGACGCCGATGGCCCTTCCAGCACCCGTGGGGTGGGGGCTGCTCTGGTACTGCCCGAAGAACGAGGTTTTGTCAGCCAACATTGCTCCAGCATTTTCATCCAGACTAACACCCCTGACAAATCTAACCCACTGTAGCTTATGAGTCACTTGTGAGCTCATCTTCCTGATGGTGAAGGCACACGTTTTCACTAAGCATCTGCAAGAGAAATGAGCTGTCTATGGGGCATTCCCAAAAAACTCCCTGCTGCTGTTTTGTAATTGACCCTCTAAGTAACAAACTATTGTTTCTGCTCCTTGGTAGGATGACTGAGCACAACACAAATAACACAGCGCTGGTGAGATATTCATTTGAAAGATGCCAGACATACCTTTTGTTTGGTTTTTGTTTTTCGGAGTTCTTTGTTGGTTTTATTTTTTTTGTGACTTAAAGGTGGCTGAAATCTTTTCACGGGAAAATGTAACTGTGCTTTGTAGTAACACAGCAGCTGAATATTTTTTTTTCTGATGCATTTTGCTTTGCTCAGATCTTGTCCTAACCTGTCATCACCTAAGTGTTAATAACAGTCAAGAAGTTTTTTATTGATATTAAATGTCTCAACTATTTACCTCTTTTTTTTTTATTGTTGCTTTTGAAATAGAAACTTTTGCTTTTAGTTTTTCAGATGAATAACCTTTCATCTGTTATTTTTCTCCACTTAATGAAAAATTTTGAAATATTGTTATCCTCTCTGATTCAGAACTAAACCAGTTCAGGAATTGCCCACACATAAATAGCCAGGACAAAGTGATAATCCAGCTGTTTTAATAGCACTCTTGTTCTGCTTCTTGCCTAAAATGAACCCTTTTCCAGTGGTATAATTTTCAAGAAAACATGTTGGAGAAACTGTTCACTAGAAAGCAATGTGCTGCAAGAAGGGTGGATGTGTAGAGGGAAACGGTGCTGCAAAAGTACATAGACCTTGCAGGTATTTCAGGGAGTTTTGCTTTGGATCAGCTTTAGTGGTGTCCCATTAGCTGAAAGCCTATTGATAGCAGCTGAAGTGGCTTGGTTTCATGCTGAAGGAGTCTAATTCACATGCTCCGAAGTCATGTGGTGATGTAAATCAAAATTCTGTTAAATGGGGCTGATCAGGAGATCAGCTTTGTTTTAACAAGTTTCTGCGTATGTAGTCTTAGATACGGCCTTCTAGCATCAGAACACTGCTGTGGACGCTTGGTCTTCTCTTAATGTTTAACTGCCTTAACATGTTCTTCATTTCAAGTGTTGGCCTTCCAGTTACACAGAGCTTGGCAATAAATGGTGCCCTATCATGCTTTCATGGTGATCTTGCGTTTGTCACAGAGAATGAAAAAAATCAGCATTTGTTGTTATTAATAGCAACTGTTGACTGTGCAGTGGTAACTGCAATGTGAATTACTAAGAAAGAAGAGGTATCCGCTACTGTAATTGTTTTAAAACTGTAACATGATGGAAGCTTTTGTTAAATAAGTCTGAAGGCAAGTTTAGAGAGTTTTATCTTCCTATTTTTAATTGAAATATGTGTAATTTCAAGATCCAAGAGACCAAAAATCATACCATTAAATTCCATAAACATGAATTGTTGTGTCAAGTTATTAGTGGAACTGACAATTTGACAGTTTTTTGTAAATGCTGATGTGATGTGTACATAAGTGGTTTTACTCTGCAGGAAGTAGATAAATTCAGACCCTTTTTAGCCCCACAAACTGTCATCTTAGGGAGATGGTTTATTGAATTTATCTGAACATGAAATTAAAATGTGGTTGATGTCTTCCTATTTGATGTGTGTATAATTTTGTGATACTAGTCAGAGCTGTGTATTTTGAACATTATGTACAATTCAGTCGCAATTAAGGTAAATAGAGGATGAGGAAGCAGTTGATACGGTAGGTATCTCATGACGAGTTAGCTCTTGTAGTCTCAGAAATGGTTATTAACCTGGGAGGATCTGAGATATCTCTAGCTATTGAAATTGAACTGTCTTTAGGGAGAGTAAAAGAAACCTTATCCTTGGAGGGCAGTTTCTGAAGACATTGACTTTCTGCCATTCCTTCAGTGCAGTCTCTTCATATTTACAGTACTGCCTTATGCTTTTATGACCCCAAATGTCTACTAGAAAAAAAATTTGATTGGAACTTACTAGATCCTTCTAATTTTATGGATATATTAGCAATGCTAGCCTAATAATGTCCAGAAGCAAGGCCAAAGATAGGGTAGTAAAGTTCAGCTCTGCTGAACTAAAACTGATGCTGCGGGTTCATCTCAGAATGAATCCTTATTTCAGTACTTAAACACATGTGCCTTTCATTTCTGTGATGGCTGAGAAGAGATTGTAAGTCACTACTCCGTTGTGTTGAAGACATTTACAAATTAAAGTCTCCCAGAAAATCTTGTAGGAAAAGGACTTAAATTTCAATATAAACGACAGAAATGAAGGAATTAATGATTTGCACAACTTCTTAAAGTAGTTAATGCAAAAACTTCCTGTAATGCAATGTTCTGACTGAAAATTAACATGCAGAAATCCAAGACAATTTAAAATGATAGTTCCCATAGCTACTGTAACTCATCTAGCAACCCAGTTAGGCAGTCCTTGATAAAAGTGCATCTGTCTGTGTCTAATTGGAGTTTTGGAGATGGACGTTAACTCCTCAGTGGGACAAAGGTAGATAGATAACTAGGAACATTAGTTGCCCACACTGCTTAAATAAAGAATGAGAGTGACTCAGCTAAATTGTACTATAAAGGTAAAATTCCATCATCGCCTCGACACATTATTGCAGGAAAAAAAATGCAGGTGGGCACGTACTGTGAAGATCTTCTGGTCTGCCTTCTGCAAACCACAAACATCCTTTCACTTGGGCAAGCTGATAACACAAGAATGAATAAATGCCAGTTAACATTTCCCTGCCTGTGATCAGAGAAAGCCATCGTTCAAAACCTAACTAACTGCAGCAGTACTGGGGGGGAAAAAAAAAAAAAAAAAAAAAAAAAAGAATTAATTGTTAGATGTGTGTGTTTTCAGCAAAAATGTCCTTTGAGCCTTTGGAGACAAAATAAATCTTACTATCCTGATGATAGCCTGAAAGTCTCTGAAACTTGGTGGTCTAGATAGTTCAGGGAAAATGGAATCTTGTATATTTGACAGCATAATTATTATGCTCTGTCAGATTTATACAGCTCTTTCATAAGAAACAATACTTCATACGGATATTACTTTTCTCATCAAATATCACTTTAGAAAAAGTTAATAATTTAGGAACTTTTATATTAAAAAATGGCTAATTCAACAGATGCAACTGATACCATCATCAAACATGGCATGATGGCCACTGAAACTTTTCCCTTTTGCCCTGAAGTAAACCTGGTGTTTACATCAAACTCTTCTAAGCTCGATGATCCTGGGTTTCAAGCAGTGGTTTAACTCTTCAGGACAGATGGTTGCTCCCTTCAGTATTGTCCTGTCCTGAGAGCCATGGCCAGTTACACTCACTTTACACTCCCTTTGCCCTGCTCTATCTCTGACCTCGTTAGAAAAAAAAATACTCTGTTTACCCTTCTCTTCAAGTTTTGATTTTTGGGTTTATCCCTATTTCATTGGCACAAAAAGTCATCTGTAATGTTCCTTACCATGTCAATACATGTATTGCTTGGAGGAGTAAAAAGGTCAATCTCTGAAACAGTTCCTAAAAACTGGGAAGAAGTGGGAGCTTCATTGTGAACATGACCTTTCTTTAACTAGTTCAAAGAGAGTATTTTCCTGATTTAGAAACAACAAGTAATTCAGGATACATAGCATAAAATGGAAGACTTGTGGAAGAAAAAGAATTAAAATCCTTACAGATAAAACTAATTTGATTTTTTTTTTTTCATTCATAAATGCATGCTGGGTAGAACCCTGGCTGGGACGCCCTCCTTAGAGACAAATGTAAATTAAGATACATACATTTTATTCTGCTTACATACACACACACATGTATTTACTTAAGCCAAAATAAATATAAGTGTAATATGTATGTACACAAGCTGCTTTTTGCCTAATTTACCAGTCACCCTGAAGAAAACAAAGTGCTGTGAAGCCTTGCTGTTGTGGGACCAGATTTGGAGGGAATAAATATCCAATGAGTAGCATTTTATAGGACATCACTTAGGCTCAAATCTCAGTCTGTGAAGTCAGAGAGAAATCTGGGTAAGATTGAGCAAATAAAAAATTGTTTCTGAAGTGCCTTCCATGGGAGCTTAAATATTTCATCCTTGACATTGTGAATGTTCTTACTTCGTCAGGGACACCATTGCCAAGTTAGCCTCATTGATTCTCAAGGAAAAGAACCATAACACCACTTCATTTTTCACTAATCTGTGGAAGAGTACAACAGACCCACCGCAGCACATTAAGTGGAATTAAGGGATGCGTGTAACATCTTTCTACAGCAGTTCCTGAGACACCCATCGGTCCGTGTCTTCTGCTTTGTACAGAAAATAATAGATTAATGCAATACAGAAGCTGTGCTGTTGTCAAGCGCAAGTTGAGTACCACCAATAGACAAAGGGGCAAATCTGATCAGCCTGGGGTGGAGGGTGGTTGTTAATTGTTGCTGCTTTTGAAAATCTAACTGCTTTGTATGACAGGCTCATTTTTCTGCATGTTTGTCTCCCTGGACCTCAGAAGGAGGCCACGTGAATCACACAGCTCACAAAAGGTAAAGCACTGATAGCAGTGGGAAGTAGGAGCTTTTGGTAGATGAGAGTTACTACGATATGCATTTGAAAGTCTTTCCCTCCATTTACCAGGTAAGGAGTTTAGGTACATGCTTTCAGAGGATTACCTTGCTTGGGACTTAAAATTATGTATGACTTGTACTTTGCTGTGCTTTTTAAAGATTTGCCAGTTGATACAATAATGGAGTACAATACTGAAAATTTGTAGGGGTATGAATCCCCTCTCTGGAAATAGCTCTCTTGATTCAGAAGTAGGAAATAACTTAGAATAAGGGTCTTATCTACCTGTGGTAAGTGAGGTGACTTTCCCACTTCTGTCCTGTTTACTGTTAGCTCAGGAACCAGCACAGAAAGCTGAAATTTGGTAGCTGCTGGTATGTAAGCACAGATCTGTGTTTGGGAAGTCTGGTTCCAGGTCAAGTGAAACTCAAGGAAAGAGGCATGTTGTCAGCTCCTAGAGGCATTACTTGCCATTACAGCTGTGTGCATACATGCTGGTTCCTACGTATATTGGATGAGTGGCAAGCCTGCCTTCGGACTACACTAAGCTCCCATCCACCCCACAGTGGCCACTGCTGGTTTATGCCCTTTCAGCAACATGCTGGATCATTCAGGGTTGGTCTTACATTGCGTTTCTCATTGCATTGCTTCACTCCAATTAGAAAAAAACAGTAGCTGTGTACAATGAGAAGCATCTGGGCAAATATAATGTGCAACTCCTTAAAGAAAATTGCTTGCCTGGGTTGGAGGTGAGGGAGATGCCACTGACCTTGGTCTGTATTCCTTTAAAGATATGAGGTCATCAAATATATAGGTTTGCTTCAGATACTAGCAGTAAAAAAAGAGACATTCTTCCAGAGCTATGAAATGCATTTAGCAAGAGACTAAGCAGCACATCAGACCTTGAAATATGTGGTCTAGCAAGTGTCTTAAGGATATTTGGCCCGCACAGAAAACATTCAGTCATCCTACTCTTCAAGGATCGAGGATAATGACTGTCAACATGTTGAGGAAAATTGCAGAGCGAATTGAGCCCATCCTTCTACCTTCTGCCTTGGTTGGACAGAAAACTGCTATTAAGAAGAGTCAGAGAGGCAAACGATAACTCCAGTAAAGGGTCCTTGCCACTGAGTTCTAACCTGAGATACATCTTTACTAGGTGGTGTTTTGCTTTGCCAGACCAAGGGTTGAATCCAAATCAGCAATAATGAAAACATTTCTAAAAATATGCAATCATTATTGCTATCCTGGAAACTCTTTTACTATCCTGTTATGATTAATTGAAATGCTTATCTAACACTCGTGATATACCTGCTTTAACCTTTTAATTCCCTCACTTTGCATTTGTTTCTTGATCTTGGGATGCATAAGTGAGGCAAAGGATTAAGAAATGCTGTTATTCTGGGCAGCAAAAGCTTTCACCTCTTCTTTCCTCCTCTCTACCAAACTGTAGGCAGGTATGTAAAAGTTTTAAATGTGGATGAGGAGGACAGGGCACCTGCACATGCTACTTCATAGCTGCAGCATCTAACACAGAGAAAGCATATGTTGTGCCAAAAAGAGAACGATCTTCCAGAGCATAGCTCATTCATGTGTTTCAGTAAAGAAACACCGGTTTCTACAGCCAGTGGTACCCACATGACACAGAAACAACACATCGCTGGAGTGTCTCTGCTGTCCAGCCTGACCCCCTTGGGTGGCACTTTCAGGGAGGAAGGAAGGATAGAAGTAATAGGCAGCAGTCCATGTGGAGACTTAGGATTAAAGGATCAGCATTTCTGGAAATGAAGACTATAGTGTATCTTTTTGCTATCAAGAAAGTAACTTTTTATTGGATAGCAAAGCAAATGCTTAGCTAGTATCCAGCTATGTCAGTTCAAATAGAAAAGAAATACTTACAACATCAGAGTGGAGGAATAAGTTAGCGCTTGGAATATTATAGCAAAATCCTCTTTTTGCTATCTTCCTTGGTAGAACACTTTTAATTTATACTACAACTTTTTATACTCTCATTTTTTTTATTATGTTTGTCTGTATTATGTATCTGCAAGGGGACTCCGAAGGGTTTGGCTGTGTTTGAACAGGGTTCATACTAATACAGAAGGTGAGCTAGCACTTTTTCTTGTCTGCTTCTAACATCTGAGCATATGAAATACACTGTTGTATTCCAGCACATTGCAGTGTTACCTTGATATAACACAGACGTTGGTTGTGGTGACCTGCTTACACATTGCCTCCAAGCGATGGAGCTAACAGTGTGGTATACTTTTGTCAGGAAAAACAATTGCAGTTGCACTTTTACTAATACCACAAATTTACGAGGAAGTTCTTTTCTGCTGTATGTTGGGTCTGCAACCAAAAGCTTTCACTGTTTTCTGAATGCAGAGTGCCATGTTGCACAGATACTCTCAATTAAATATATGCATTGAACAGTTTTCTCCTTAAATATGGTACTTGCTCCTGCCATATGACTCTTTGGTAAGGCTTCTGTGAGATTGACCATTTAATGGGTTTGTGCACTTAAAGATTGTTTCCTTTAGACTAAAGCAAGTGTTATAAAAAGCAATGCCAAACTGATTGTGCATTGTGATCTGGAACTGGTTTTCCCATGATTGCAAGTTATTAGTTTTCTGCATCTGTGGACATGAGTTAAGACACAGTAACCAGTCCACATGGATGCTCCTGGCACAGCCCAACTGCGAAGTGAGACAGTTTGAGTTCAGTTAGAGCAAATTTGTTTTGTCTCATAACTGGGATGAGCTAGAAGTCAGCATCCCAATTACTATGTGCTGGCTGGAGGTGGGAACTTAAGATGCAATAGGCTGACTTGCAAAATTGTGAGTAGATTCTGTGGCTCCTTAAATAGAGCTCACTGAGGGCTGGTGCGATAACATAAAGAAAGGCGACGTAAGTCTGATGCTGGTCTAATCTACTTCTGGCCGAAGAGCCAGGTGGTGGTGTGAAATCATCAAAGCAAGTAACCATGCATAGCTATTGATTTTCTCTTTTTGATTTTCCCTTTTCTTTTCCCCCTCTGGTTCAATAGCTTCTTTGAATCTGCTCAGGGACAGTGTGACTTCATGGGGAAAGGGAACATGCCAAGCCAAGAGAAAACATGTACTGTAGAGATCAGTGCAGAACTCCCCAGGGTGTTATTAATTAAGTAAATGACTTGCAGGCCAGCAGCAAAAAGGTAAATTCTCAAGTCAGAGACGATGGGGGGAAAAAAAAGAAAGAACAAAATCCCCATGTAGGAATGGATAATTGAAATTTTGCAACAGTCATATGAAAAACTGGATTCTAGATTAACTCCGAGGGCTGCAAGTTTGAAAAGCAGCTTCATATAGATAACAGCAGAATAAAAAGGTTCAACAATGGGAAGAAGAAAAAAGGTACCTTTCAGAAGGGGAGAAGTTGAAAGCTGCATACTGAAAAGGGAAGAGACTTGGGAGTTTAACTGAAGGTAAAAAATAAAGTAAAAAAATAAAAAGCCACCCTGTGTTCTGGTGCATTTCAGGATACCATGGGTATTCTAAATAGTCTTGTTTATGTAGTCTATGTAGTATAAATCAAAAAAGATAGTGTTATTGCTAGAAGGCTTGGGAACAAGGACCTTACTCACAGCAGAGTGTCCATTCAGTTTGGTGACTAAAACTGAGAAAACATGTAATCATTGTGGAAGGGAAAGCAGTGCTGAGCAATCACAGATTATTCCTGATTTCTAAGATTCAACCACACTAAAAAGAGTAAAAAAAGTCAGACTTACTTATCCCTGCTAAAGATAAGAGCGAGCTCTATGGGGACCTACATGTTTCTGATAGAATCACCAAAGCAGCCTGGGAAAATGTGATCCAATTACATTATTTAAATAACCTGCAAGCGGGAACGTTTGGCTGGATGTGTGGAGGAAGGGAATTTCAAGTGAAAGCCCTGGATTTCAGACTTAATTGGCAAAATCAGAACATTAGGTTTTGATGGGAAGAGTCATAGAAACAAAGAGATCCAGAGAGTTCAAGAGTAAAAATGGACAAGCCTTCCTCAGTCTAATAAATTGTTTATAAAATGAAGACAACAGTGACCAGAAGGAGACTAACTGCAAGCACAAGCTTCCTTGCACCTCTCCATTCACATCTGACCTACACAAATTATGTTTCCTAAAGCTGAATGACTGGTTTTCACTACTGTAGGATTCTGGAGATCAACTCCACAAGGGACAGTGGCTTAACATTTGTACTGCAATAGTTCATAAATGCTTTAATCCACTATTGGTCCCCGTGATGCCAGATAGCGCACAGAGCAGAAAAGGATTTTTTTCTCTCCTAAAGGTTTTATGAGCCCAAAAATCTGAATTTATCTCAAAAGGAATTTGTTCCTGTATCTCAAATGATTCTGGTCAAGAGCTAAGACTGAACTTCTCATATGTTTGGAGCATCATCCACTGCTTCTAAAATACCATGAGAACATAACAGAAATATTGTAAAATGGCTGCTAAATGCACAGACATCATGTCTGTCACAGGATCTGCAAATCTTTAAAAGCTGGGAGTATATAAACACAGAATACTTTCCTTATATTCTCCTCTTATACTTTGTTACAAAGGCCAGGTTGTTACTGGAAACACAACACTGTGCAAGATGATCCTATGCTCTGAACCAGTAAAGATGCTCTTGTGCTATGCATGTTGTAGACAAAGAAACTTCCTGATCATTTTGAACTCTCCAAGGTGGTGAGTTCTTAGTTCTTCCACAGTCCTTATCATGCCCTAAATCACCAGATGGTGCCAAATACAATGATACTTTTATCATTTCCCTGTTTTCATGGATAAAGAAACAGCTATGCTGTAAGAGGGGATTTTTTGTATGCTGCTTTAACATAAAATGTGTGAGCTTTGTAAGCACTTCAGTAGAAATTTGGTGCAGGCTTCAGTGTGGTTCTGCAGAACTCCGTAACTTACCTGCTTTAAGCTGTGTGGATTGCATTTGTGCTGGTTTTGGTGCAAAGGGAAATGGTATTCCAATAAGGAAGGAATGATGGGGGGGCACCCGATAATAGAAGTGAAGATAATAGATGTTAATAGATGTGATAACTCAGGAAGCTGGTTAGTGGCCAAAAGTTCATCCCTAATGGTCTCCTGGTCTGTGATTTGCCCCTTTTATTTGTGAACGACTGAGGGAGAGTAAGGAGCTATGTTCCTAGGCTACAACTGGCTTACAGCTATCTTCCACCCGCTCACATGGCATCGTCTTTGGCGTATTTGCAGTACCCAGAGAGATCCTGACACTGGTGAGCCTTTCAGGACCATGTCAAATACCTGACCCCTTAATATTTTTGATAACTTCTCTTACGGAATGGCTAGAAAACCATCAGAGAGGGAAATTACCACAAGTCTGCTGTGATGTCTCAGCCAGAACTGAAGTCCAGCTAAAAACCTGAAAGGCTAAAGCTGAGATTTGAACCTCTGGTGCAGACCTACCACTTTTGCTGGTGCTAGTCTTCATTTCAGCTCAGGTTTGTTTGAAACCAGTCCTCGCACACTTGGAGTGGGACCTGAATAGACATGCTCATCACTTGACGAAATATGCGTTTGGAACATATTGTCTGAGTTTTGCACTGTTTGTTACTTCATGTGATAAGTTTCCCCTTCAGTAATTTTTTTGTAGTAATTGCAGAGCAGTAGCAGAATATTTACTCTCCAAAGTATCAATATCAGCTTTCAGTTAGAAGTGGGATCTGTTCTGAAAATTTTGGTTTGACCACACATCCAAATATGAAACTTTTCAAAGTTTTGCAGTGTGTTTCTTGGTGTATCCGAATTCCCCATCTACCTAAATGTTTCCTGAAAAACAGGGCATACTTTATGGTGAAAATACAAAGACATCAGTGTTTTGTTTTGCACATAACTGCTCAGATCTGTGTGCAAGTCACTCTATTGCTAAGTACTCCTGGTGCTCTTTTCTCCAAAGATACAGCATTTATTTTTTCTTTTATTATTTCTTAATTTTATTTTTTGTTTGGTTTTTTGTTTGTTTGTTTGTTTGGGTTTTTTTCTTTTTTCTTATTTTTTGTGTGTGTGGACATCTATAGTTTGGTACAAGTGCAGAGGGAGTGGAGGATGGAAATGTAATCTGGAGGAAGCTGTGAGGGCATGAAGGGCCTGGTGAGAAGTGACTGGTATCATCTGTTGTTGTTGTTCCAAGCAGCCATAGCATAAGTGACTTGTGTTTCTTTTGAAAAAGTTCCTCTTCTCCCATCTGTTGGCCATATGGGTGAAAAACATGGTTTTCAGCATGCCCACACCTACTTGCTGGCCAACAATCTGTCCTGGCCTAAACACTGCTGCTTGCTGTGCCATAGCAAATTGTTCTTCTTAGGAACAACCAAGGGAATCTCTGCCTGCGAGGTGGGCTTTAGAAAAAGTCTGAGGAAAATGAGCATATGCATCAATCTATTTTGAGCCAGTGGGATTTTTTAGCCTGCCTCGCTGCTCTTTCAGGGGATAAAGTGAGGAATTGTGCTGGATTTTCAGCCAACTGGATCAGTTGAGAGTTTTCTGAAAAGTGTCAGTGAAAAGACTCAGTATAAACTATGCTGGCCACATTCTAATTAGAAACAACAAAAAATGGGTCATATTTTAGACTCCATCTCAGATTTTACACTGGATCCTGAAACGTTGATTTAGCATGCTAGAGAGGTTGCTTTTAGGTGGGAATTTGCCTTGTGTGTATACTTGGAGTCTTCTGATATGCTGTTGAGTACAGTGCTGGTGTCATCAGAGTGTTTTCTTCTTGGCTGAGCCAAAGTTGAAGCCCATGCTTGAGTACCATCAGAAGTCCCCTGCATACCAGGTTGGTCCATCAGTTAGCTCTCTACATATGCACACTGCACACCTAGGAAATGCCACTGGCAGAAACCTCACTGTAATAAGCACAATGCAGACATATGATCCAGAATCGTAATGAATTTCAGCAAATTCAGTGCTGGTCCTTCCCTCTTTCCATTTCACCAGGCAGAAGATGCACCTACTGAGAGCAGGGTTTTCTGGAAGGGTGTGTGGCAATTCACATGGGGCAGAGACAACCACCAAAGTCCCTAATTGTGTGCCTAATGAATAAATCTGAAGGCCTGATCAGAACATTATTCCTGTACAAGGAGGAAAGCATTTTTAAAAACTCCTCCCTGACTTGGTTGGGTTTTGCTCTTGAGGTTTGGACCTCAACCTAATTTAGCGGTGGCAGTTTTCTCCTAAATATCAAATACTGTTTTTTCACATCTGATATTATTTGCTTGTTCCTTTCAGTCCAGAGAAAAAGCATATTCCTATTTACAGGGGAAAAGCCTGCACTTTCCTAACAGTGACTTTCTCCAGTTGTCATCTATGGGTGTAATATTTTTGGATAAGTTGCTCTCTCAACATGATAATGTCATGGTGGCCTTCAGAAACATTACAGTCTTAAGTTCAGGACTCAGTAAATCGTTCCATTCTTTATATTCTTCAAGTCAGTGGGAAAATGACCTCTAAGGTCCTGTGCATTCAACAGCCACAAGGACTGAGAACAGAGTCTAAAATCTATAAATTTGATCATGCTTGGAACATGATCACCACAGCTTAAATAGGAGGTTTGGGACCCAGCAAAACCTTAAATGTCAGGCTGTTAGCTTGCTGCAAAAGCTGTTGGAGCCAGAAAAGCTTTCCAGAATGAAAAGTGGTTAGCAAAGAAGCAGCTTCTTCAGCTGGTGTCCAGTTTGAGAGTCTGAGTCTACTAATTCTCTTCCTGACTTTCTCCAGCTGTTTCTAGCTGTGTTTTGGAGTGTGTCTTCTTGCTGCACCCGGCAGGTACACTGCTGCTTTTTTTTTAAGAGAAAGAAAAACAAAGTATCATTCTTAGATTTTGCAGTAGGCTCCTTGTGACATAAAATTACGCATGGAGACAAGACCTGGAAGGCCCTGGATAGGTAAGTAGTCTGAATCATTCATTATTCTCTTAAGCACAGATGCAAACTGCAGGTGTCTGAATCCAGCAAAATATGCACTCATGTATACTCTAAATACAACTCTAAGTGGCTATAAAATGTTATACCAAGGAAGTATGGAATAATATATGAAATAGAGTAACACTTTGGTGACTCTACTGAGTTTCAAGTAATAGTTTTACAGGGTTACATGAAATTTCTTGTGTGATAGGAATATATCTATTGCTGTTGGACGCAATTATTTTGCTGAGCTTGTGTGCATGAAGTTGTTTTGCTCTCTTTTTTAGGGTGTGCAGAAGTCTGCTTTTTCAGGACAAAGGGAATGCTGCCTGTCTGCATTATTTCCTGTAAATCAAGAATCTCTGCTTCCAGTCATCTTCCAACAATGTGGAGGCAGGTCAACACTTCAGATATGCCTGAATCTTCCTCTTAGACAGCAAGGTATCTTGAAAATCCCAACTATCAAAGGTGAGTGAAAGGATGACGTTCTGTTAGCTGAGCAAACCTTGATAACATTCCCCTGGTAATGACTTTCTGGGAGCTGTATCTTGGAATTGTTCCCTTGCCCTTTCTTTGTGTCCCTGTAGCAGAGCAAATAGATTGTCCTTAAAGCTCAACTTAGAACCAGGCAAGAGAAGATGGGCAACGCCACACTTTGGCATTGTCTCTTGGTCTGGATTTTCATATAAAAAATCACCAGGCTTCTTTTTCTACGAGAAAAGTTATTGCTGTCAGAGTCCTGATGATCTGTAGGCTAATATGACTGCATTGAGAGGTCAGAGAAAAATCCAAGTTTAACTTTGAAACCTGGTTTCAAAGAGAGAGGAAACAGGAGGCACAGGAGCTCTGGCCAACAGTAGGGTTTTTTGCTCCGGTTACACTGCAGGCTGGTGTGTTCTTCACAACAAGGGAAAACATTTTTATAAGTTGTTAACTAACATTATGAACATATTTTCTTTTGGTGGAATGAGAGTTTTTATTGCTGTTACTCCCTGATGCACAAACAAGACTCGCAAGGAAAAAAAAATCCCCTCATAATAAAACGGATTTATTAAACCGGGCCTATTTGCTTACGGACTGAGGCTGAAATTAGAAAATGCCTTGTCTCCTCAGATAAACTGGTTCTGAGACATACCTTTTATTAAAACTTAATACCTACACAATCCTCTTTTGCAGTGGTACAAGAAAAAAAAAAGCACCAAACAAAGAAAGAATTTAAAGTGGTAGTAACTGTTGCTTGCACACTAGCTTATCACACTGACAGCAGGACTTTCATGGTAGAAGAATCAATTCATTGATGGTCATCTTTGATTACCTACCTTCAGTGTTTCTTTGAAGTCCTGTGTCCTAGGGTGCTGTAATGTGGCTGAGATGTTCTGTGTGGCTGTACTGCGCTATTCCCATTTAACATGTATAGTGCCAAACTAAGAAAACATTAAAAGTCTGTGAGTGTCCTGCTGAAAAACTTGGAAACGGGAGCTTTGGTATTGTTACCCCCTGCATGTTATGGCTGTTAAATAATAGGGAGGCTATATGACCTAGTGGTCTCCTAAAGCCTGGGAGACCTCTTCAGTTCTCTTCCTAGTCCTGCCACTTCTGCATGAACCTGAGCAAACCTGTCTATATTTTGTTTCTCCCTTGCACTTCTTGTGTGCCTGGTCTCTTCTGTCTCACAGATTCTCTGAAGGCTAGAAATGAAATTTTTGTACAGCACTTTTCTTTCTTTATTCAGCTCTTAACTTATTTCATACCATTTTTTTTTTGCCTGGTGATTACTAACAAATTTAGATAATAGATCCTGATTTAGAAAGTCTTTGCAAGATGGAAGCTTTGGTCTTGTGTTGTGGGTGCTTCTAGTGGCAGAGATAGCCTGTGGGTGTGTTTGGAGAAAGATCTGTGATTTATGAGCCCACTTTCATTCTTTGTAACTGTATAAGTTAGCATCTAGAATGGGTTGCACAGATGACAGCTGATGTGGCGTGGGTGCACAGGCAACCTGTGTTTATCATATGCATTTCTACCCCTAAAAGTTCAATGAAGTTGGAGATAACTGTTGTATATACTTCAAAGGCTTTCCAAATCTCTCCCCAAGCCATCTGATGGAAACTTAATACAGGTTAATAGGTGCTCTTGTCTTCCCAAAATCCAGATGCTTTCTTCTTGGGTTGCATGGGGTTAACTACTAGAGTCATCTCTTTAGTGAATGAGATACTGCAGGTCTCTGCAGGATGGCAGAGGTGTCACCCAGGGATGTTAAGGTGTTAGAGGGGCACCTGCAGAGTGAGAGGGTGAGGCTAAAAGCTGTCCTTCTCTTTGGAGAATGCCAGGGACACACTGTAGCTTCATTTAGGAGATGACAAAGACAACAGGGATTGCAAAGGTTTGTGGTGCAGGTCAGCAATGAGAGTCAGCTTATATTTGGCCTCTGTGTGCTTGAAGAAAACCCTGCAACAGTGCCACTGCATTGCCATTTCAGATGTGAACAGAAATTCAGCCTGCAGTTTCCTTTGCCCTCTCTTTCCTCGAGAGCTGCATCCTCATCCTCCAGTCTTAGCTGCATTTCATTTCTCCAGTTAGCTAAGCACTTTGGGAAATGTATGCCTGAGTCAATGAAGGATTCCTGTTGTAATAGTGATCATGAATAACAGGATCAGATCCTCCGTTGGTCTCAAGCAGTATTGCTCCATCGCCATTGAAGAAATGGCACAAATTTAGGTACATCCTATTTCTCCTGAGGACTAGCATCAGTAATGGGTTTGTGGTCACTAAATGATGTCTTCCTGGCTCTGCTTTCCACTGGTCCTGTGGATATACATCCGTTTAGAAATTCAGCCCCCGTGAAATACCATATGCAAGGCAGCTGTTCACTGAATGGAAGATTATCTGGTTTGTTACAGGAATGCATATGTAAATCACTGTTGGGAAACACTATGTTAAAACTTATTGTTACCAAATCCTCCACATTCTGAATTGGAAACATTGTTAATTGAGGAGCTATTTTTCCTTGGCATTTTGTAAGAGGGTCCTAAAGACGTCAAGAGGAGGAAGGAAGTGGGTGTTGATGAATTCAATAACAATGAGCTGTTTTAGCTCTGGGAGGATTTTTGCTAAACATGGCTGGAGTTCTTTGCCATTCCAGGAGAAATTTGTGCATCATCTGAATAGGTTTTACTAATGGCCAGGACAGACTGTTCCTTTCTTGGAGAGCTCAGGCTCTGGGTCATTGCAGTGGGAGGTGATGGTAGTCAGTGTGGCACAGACTGAGTGTGGGAGGTGAGAGCTCAGCAAAGAATAATGAAGGAAGGGCCAGGCTGGTCTGCTGCTGTCATCTTATTCTGAGTAGCCAAGTGGCCTTTTTTCGGCTCAGCTATTATAGGAGCCCATGTTTTCTCTTAAAGCCTCTTACAAAGGATCCTGTACTGTCCTAAAAGGCTTGGTCTCCCCATGGCATGAGCTGCTCAGGAGAGAGGTGCCTTTTCTCGCTTGTCTCCTATCTAGTTCCTTGGTAGATCACATATACTAACCTGTGTTTATGCTTTTGCTTCCTTCTTGCTATGGGAAAGCATTAAGTTTCTCCTAAGAGTTTTGTTAAAATTTGAGAGTCTTTGACTAAGAGAACTCAGTGGGATAACCACCAGTTCAGCCAGTGCTGCTACATGATCAAAGTAGAATATAAATAGAAATTCAGGGTGGCCAAGTTCAGTGTGTGGGATATCTTGAACTCTGGGTAGAAATCACATTTGCTTTTCCAGTCCTTATCCCATCTCCTTGCATTTCTAAGCACACCTTTCCCAGACCTGGAAAAAGAAAGAAGTCTGGCCAGAAGATGGGTAAGACCTCTCTCTAGGAGTCAGTCTGAAGTGTGCTTAGTGCCCTGCAGCCCTCTGGCACATGTATATAATCTCTGTGTTTCTCATGCATAACAACATAATTCTGAGTGTTTAATTAGGTGAACTATTTTTGTTGTGCTCTTTTAAATATTTGATGGCATAATATTGCTTATTCCATTTTTGTCCTTTGCATTACTGCATTTCTGTAGCATCCGGGTTTATTCTTCAGTTTTCTGCATTAATTTTTGGTTTATTTTGTGTTTTTGTAATGTAACTTTCTCTCTTTGCCTGTCATGACATTTCAATTATTCATGATCACTACTATAACACAAGACATCTCATCTACCTGGATTCTTTTGACATTCCTCATGCTATATGTGCCTAAATCTTTCTAGATGTTGATGGAGCACAAGATCAGGCAGCATCACAGGACTTTTAGTGTCACAGAGCCTTCCTTGTTCCCGTGATCTTTTCTAATCAGATGATTTTAGGAAACTGTTTTCTACATATCTTAAACAATTAACAACTATGAACTCCTAATGGCTGTTCTGGCTCACCTTCAGATTAAGAGCTAAACAGAATTGTCATCTTTTAAGTGAAATTGTTTATTTGCCCTGAAGCAAAACCTTGACAAACTTTGTCTTTCTTTTGAGGTGGGGACTGAGTGTCCTGTAGTGCTCATGACAAGTATGTGCTTTCCAATGAAGAAAACAGGTGACAGGCTCCTTCATATATTCACGTCCTTCCCAGTTCTGGTGGCATCTATCAGAGAGCAGTGTACAGAAAGCCCAGCGATACCTCGCTGCCATCTGGAAAGGCACAGTGATAAAATGTCAGTGTTGAGTCTTTATGTGCTTACGTGTGTTGTGCCACAGATGGTGACACCAGGTCTCTTTCAGGTAGAAATTCCCAGCAGAAGTGCCCTGAAACTGTGGGAATTTTGCTTGGATAAATCATCTTTGAGTGAGAGCACAGGGGTGATGTGACAGCAGACATGATTTGTACTAAAGGTTTAACTCCAGCACTGCTCCTTACACCTCGCTGGCCCTTTTTAAGATCACTGACTGACTCCTTTTGATTTATGTAGCAGGCAGTATCTATTTTATTTATTTCTTCTCCACTTAGACATTGTGGCACTTTTTAAAAAATAACAGAGTGACTGGGTCAGGTGGAGGCACCTCGGGGGAAGGAAACATTGCTCCATCCCTCAGGAGAAAGGTGGTCACAGACTTCACAGCAGGGCAGGAAGCAGAGACCCCTTCGCGCAGCTGTGGAGCCAGGAGTGCCACTCAGCAGCAAGAAGTGGGCATGGGCACCCAGACAGATGTCAGTGGTTACAGAAGGAGAAACCTCCCAGGGAGCAGACAGGACTGCTGTGAGTTTGTTGTGCCCCAGAGAGACCTGAACTGACAGCAGCCACACCAGCCAATTGCTTTGACCTGCCCTCCAGTGTGTGAAACCTCCAGGCTGTTAAACTTTCTAATGCTTCTCTCTCTCATCAAGTCACTTTGAGTTGCCTCTTCTTTATGAAACTAATTGTTCTAGCAAAACCTGACTTCTTGGTTTGAAAGTATTTAGGTGAACCCATGAAGAAAAGAATGAGGTACATTAGCTGGCTGATGGGATGCTCTGTGGCTCCACTTGGTACTGAGGGGGTTTTGGGTAGGGGCGGTGAAAGGGGAGTTCAGTGTTTCACTGGGGGGCTGCAGAATGCATCTGTGAGCTGCAGCTCTGCATGGGCAGACCACGGGATCCTGCCACAGTCATGGGGAATCGCAAAAATTATTCAGAAACTTTCTCACATGGATGACTCCTGTCTGCTTTTCTTAAAATGTGAATCATAAAGTCCTTCTTGAGATAGGTACCAGTCACCATAAATAATGTCAAGGGAGTGCAGGGAAATATTGAGATCGCTAGGCAAAGAAAAAGCAAACAGCCTGTCTAAATCATATGTAGTCCTGCCTGTCTTCAGATCCAGGTGATTTTTATTCAGTTAGAGATAGCAGAGGGGAAGTGGGGGGAGAGAGCACTAAGAAGATTTTGGCATGAATTTGAATCATCTGTCTCTGGTTTCCAGCAGTGTGTTGTCCCAGATGCTACTTTATCACTTCTCTAAGAAAAAAAACAAGGGCAGATCTCCTTTCCTCCCCTGCTTCCCTTAATTTTCAGCAACAGTTGCTGTGCTTGAATCCTGCTCCCATTTTTGTGACAGTGAAACGTCCTACCTCCTTCTGGCTAATTGGTGCTCTAGCAGCAGGAGATCATGTGTGGAGGCAGCAGAATTCCCTGCCTCCTCAGCATCTGTAATCTGCTCACATATGAAGTTTAATTGTTATAAAAGTGAGTCTAAGTAGCAATTGGTTGAAATACACACAGCGATATCAAAGCTTGTGTAGTTTCATGGTTTCACTTAAAGTTGCCAGCCTCTTAGAAACAATCATGAGGAGCATGTTTAAAAGAAAAGCTCTTAAAAAGCTCGGGGTTGGTAACGGTTGATGTATTACGGAGACAAACACAGTGTTCTCTGAGAGGTTATCTCCCAAATGAAGTGTTCCATATTTCCAGCTTAACAAATACATGCGTGTATTCACACTGTCCAGAAACTTTTTTTTTTTTAGTGTAGGTTCAAGAACTGCTTTTTAGAATCTTTCCTGTGTAATGTGTTCTTAGGATCCTGCAGATGCTGAGGGCTAACCAGGTAGGCCATCAGAGCAGCCAAGCAATCTCCCTCCTTTCTTCATTAAACTGCTTCTTCCTGTGCACCAGGCTGGGTGTTGTATGCAGAAAAAACTGGGAAATCCAAGGTTTCAGTCTGAAATCATATTTCACCTCTGATCTGTAACCCCCATAGCTACATCCACAGTGCACTGGGATCCACCAGGAATATCCTTTCAACCCCACTGAACCCTGTGGAAATTTTTCAAAGAATAGAAAAAATTATTAGACACATACAATTAAGTGTGTTTTACCCTCCCAGAGTGGAAATAAGCATATAATTCTTCTTTCACAAGAATGCTGTAATGAAACAATTCTGTGACTTTGAGGTGCACTTTGGAGCCATCAGTGAAGAATCTTTCCCTGAGGTATCTAGCATAGAATTTGCATTTGGCCCAGGATAATTTAAGAACATTAGCAATATTGGGCTTATAAATTTATGGACACTATCAAGAGCTTATTTTTTGCTCTCTTTTGGTAGTCAAAATGTAGTTTCCCATTGCCTCTTTACACCCTCTCAGGCGGGTGTAGAGATCATCAGTTTTATAATAAAAGTTTGATCCTTCAGGTAGTTCAGTGCAGGATTATCTAAAAGTTCACACATCATGCTACATGTAAACCAGCCAGACACTAGTTTCTGACTTCCAGTAATCCTTCTTAGTCTGGATTTACTGTCAGATGTGTTGCATTAATTGTCGTTGCAGAGTCTGCTCCAGAATTCACTGAAATTAGCAGGAGCCTTCTGAATTCAACGAGCTTTGAATCAGAACCTCTTTGTAGATACAATTAAGTTACATTAAACATTTTACTTTAGCTTTAGTGCCTAAGCCATTCTCACATTTGCCTCCAAATGGATCATGTGCTTTCTGTTCTAATTCCTCAAGAGTCAGGATTTTTAGATGAGATGAGGAGAAAGACCTGGGGGTATTGGTGGATGAGAAGCTCAATGTGACCTGGTAATATGCATTTTCAGTTCATGTCCTGGGCTGCATCAAAAGCAGTATGGCAAACAGGTCAGGGGAGGTGATTCTCCCCCCTCTACTCTGCTCTCATGAGTACTTCTTATCTGGAGTACTTGCTCAGCTCTGGAGCACCCAGCATAAGGACGGGGATCTGTTGGAGCAAGTCCAGAGAAGGGCTACAAAGATGATCAGAGGGCTGGAGCTTCTCTCCTGTGATGACAGGCTGAGAGAGCTGGGGTTATTCAGCCTGGAGAAGGCTCCAAGGAGACCGTATTGCTCCCAGTACCTTAAGGGGCCTACAAGAAAGCTGGAGAGGGACTTCTTACAAGGGCATGTAGTGATAGGAAAAGGATTAATGGTTTTTAAATGAAAGAGGGTA
Organism: Falco peregrinus; assembly: GCF_023634155.1. Lineage (NCBI taxonomy): Eukaryota > Metazoa > Chordata > Aves > Falconiformes > Falconidae > Falco > Falco peregrinus. The sequence continues at coordinate 32,658,935 of NC_073721.1, read as the reverse complement.
GATTTAGATTACGTATTAGAAATAAATTATTCTCTGTGAGAGTGGTGAGGCAGTGGAACAGGCTGCCCAGGGTAGCTGTGGGTGCCCCATCCCTGGCAGTGTTCAAGGCCAGGCTGGATGGGGCTCTGAGCAACCTGGTCTGGTGAAAGGTGTCCCTGCCTGTGGCAGGGGGGTTGGAGCTAGATGATCTTTAAGGTCCCTTCCAACCCAAACCATTCTATCATTTGGCCAGTAAGCAGGGGCAAATTTTTGCTGTTAAAGAAGTGTGGCAGCCTGAGGTTGTGGCAACCTGAGGTGCTAAAAACCTGCTGCTGGAAAAGGCTGTTAAGACATCTGTGAGATGCTGGGCAATGTATCAAGTATCAGTAAAGCCCATATTAAGGTCAATAACACCTGTGAAGAAAGGCTGAAAGTCATGTAGCTCATGGGAATGCCTCACAAAGTAGGTTGCCTGGTGTGGGGAGGGACATGTGGAGCCGGGGAATCACAGGGAAGTGTTAAATATATTCATAGCACTCTCACCCTCAGGGTTTAAGTTTTGCTCCAAAGCCAGTTTGAATCTGACTTCAGACGAAGGCTTTTACTCAGTCTGTAATGCATTGTGATATCCAGCAGGTAGAACTCATTGAGGAAAATAGCTCCCCAAGATGATATATAGAATCATTCAGTCACATCTCTGAGCTATTTAGGGGAAATTATCCATGGGATTGTATCATTAGTTTAAAAGCTGCCTCAATTGTTTTTCTGTCAGGATAATTTTAAGCCACGCAAGAGTATTAGTTGGAAAAACATATTTGAAAAGGAGTCTAACTCCTTCCATATCGCTCAAATCTGGTTTTCAGGTAATATTTTCCTCTTCATTTGTAACCACTCTATTGAGGTGTGGAGGGCAGAGTTCTGGCTTTGAGGTGGCCAGTGACTTCCCCTCTGCATACATCCACCCTCTGTGAATCAGGTACTCAGCTCTCACAGGCTTATACTTCAGCCACTGGCCTTGTCTGCCCTTGCTACATCAAAAGGAACACAGCTTTGAAAATTTCCAACCATGATCCTAACCAATGGCAAAATCCATGAAATAACAAAATGCTAGCAAAGGAAAGACCCTGTTCACATTAATCAGTAATGTGAGCTGCTTCTGGGGCATTTTTTTTAATCAGAAGTCTCCAGAGTCAGAAAGGAAATTTAGACCAAATGACAAAACTACTCAAAACTAGAGATACTTAACAATAGATATGACTGTTGGAGCATTGACAAGTTGAGAATTAGTGGAAACACCAAGTCAGAAAGCAAATTAAACTTTCTCCTAGGGAAAAGTTCTGTACATCAAAGAGAAAACCCGAATTAATAATAATGGTAAATAGCAATGTGACCTGAAGACTGAAGGAAAGACAATGCAGGCAGACATGAAGGCATGAGGGGAATTCCCGTGTGACCTTTGGAAAGTCACTTTAGCTTCTAGCAATAAAATGAGGTAGCACGGCTCTGTTATTCAACTGGAGTACAAGGGAAAAGATGTAATGGGCTTGAAGGGTATGAGTATATGAGTACTCTGATAGTAAATGCTTTCTGTTGCATCAGTGCAGCTTCTGTCTTTAGCCGCAGCCTGTTTACTGATCCTTTCATGACTCAGTAAACTCATGACTTTCTCCTTTGAAATTTGGATGCATGGTAAGATAACACAGCCAAATGTTCTGCCCTGGGATGGATGGACCTGGACTGGCAGCTGCTATCAGAGCAGGCAGGCTGGGATGACAGAATTTACATGCTTGGTTAATAACAGTGATCTTGAGGCACGTGGCAGGACCAGTAACTTCAGCAATGTAAAAATATTTTGTAGTAACTAGTGTAAGGACAGATATTGAAGAGGGAGATCTCTACTTCACCCACAGCAAAGCAGGATTTAACTTTTCTTGTGATAGGCCAGCTGTGCTTGGTTGCTCTTTTGTAAGCAACAGTACTTGACTGAGCATCTGCAGGTAAACAGAAACAATTCCAAGATTTCTAGTCCCAAAATTGCTTCTCAGTTTGAATTGTAAATTAGATTTTTCCGTCTGAATCCATAAGAATGATCCAAAGTGGTGTGACGTATATTCAGTTAGCAGAAAGATGTAGCTGCGAGTATCTTAGACCACATTTATCACAAAGCAAGAAACAGAGCTTTGGAAGTTGGCTTGGCCTCACTTGCTTTCCACCAGAGGGAAGATAAGACACTGTCATGCACTACTGGCAATATGAATGCTTCTTGAATGAAGTATGTGATGGAACAGCAGCACTGATGTGTGGAGTTTGAAACATTACTAGGAGCAAGTAACTCTGATGCAAGGAGCATTTTCCTGTCCCTTTTCAATTTTTCAGCAAAAGATACTCAGTAGTTAATGGAAATGCATTCTTCTCACCCTGAAAGAATTGCAGGTCTTCAGACCACAAAAGACAGACTGTGTTTTAAAAATTTATGCAGGCAAAAGGGGAAGGGCTTGCAAGATGGTGGTTTATTTTCTGGGGGGAGTCTGGAAATGGACCATTAGCATCTTCCTTCTTTCTGTCCTCTAATGTGATCCCTCGGTATTTAGGAGGATCAGAAAAGCATTGGTCTTACAGGAAATATCTTTCTGAAATTGATGCCATCAATCAGACAAATATCCAGTGTCAGAACATTTGAAAGCACTAAATTTATATGACCCAAAGGACACATTTATAGAACTATACACAGAATCAGATTTCCAGAGCTATGTCCAAGGTGTGCCTCAAACCACTGTATGATGCCAGACTGTGCCAGGTGTGTATGGAACCAAATGGTGCCAGACTGTGGAAACTTTTTTTAAAGTACTTCTCCAGACCTCTGGATTTGTTTCAATTTGAGTTAAATCTGATTTTTGCAACTTAAGATCTCTGATTAGAGAGGATGGGATGTAAATGCTGTCTATTCAAAGTTTGGATTTTGTACAGCTGGAAAGGAATGCTATCCAGGTTATCTCCTATCCCTAGACTTCCCTCTTTCCTATTGCTAATTAACATTACAGTAACCTTAGATAGGACTCAGTTGCCTAAGCAAGTACATTGTGCCATTTCAGAAGTCCTAGAACACCCTACCTGCCTTCCAACTACCAGAATATGTCCAACAGGTGAGAAAATAGTACCTGGCAGCCCCATGCATGCTCAGCACATCAGCATCTGTGCAACTGGCTCTTAATTCTCCTCTCAGTGCTGTTGGAATTATATCCTATACCTCTACCCCCCGACTCCCCCAGACATACAGATCCCAATGAAGGCAAAATTCCCTCTTGCCATAGCTGGTGGTATTAGTCAGCAAATAGCAAGGTGCTACAAGGAAAGAAGTCCTGCTTATGGACAGAGAGATATTACAAACACTAAATCAGAACGTCCCTTAAATAAATGCTCTAAGTAAAACCAGCCAAAACTGTCAAGACATACCCAAACCTGTGTAACGTGGATGTTACCAATCACATCGAAGTTCTGTTCAGCTCGTTCAGGCTTTTCTAGCAGCCTTGGGAAATTTCAGCAGAACAGGAAATTGTACAGAGCATAAAACATATTTTAGTGGGGCACATTTCAAAAAGAAGTAGGTGAAGTTTCTGCATAGCTAAGGGGAAAAAGAAAAGTCTTTGCAACAACAAAATGTTATCAGAGGACAAACAATCATGCATTATATTCCTGTTCTTTGCTGTGTTCCTTGCAAATCAAACTTATCTGTCTGTGTATTGTGCTCCATCCTGGTCACTGATGTTGTAAAAAGTTTCAATAGAAGAAAATCGATAGGAAGAAACTGTCCAAAAGAAATCCATTTTTCAAGTTCCTTGTTGGGAGAGACTTTGGGTAAGACTGACTATTCCACGTATGCTGTCTTGTGAGCTCATTGAAGAATGGGTATTGGGAGCCTGATTAATATATATTTTATGCACTACTAATAACCATCCGCTGTAGACTTTACCTCTAAAAACCACAAGACATTATTTCTGTGTTAAACTAAAAAAAAGCTCTTTTTCTGGCTAAGCACAATTAAATAGTGATGTGCCTAGTGATCTTGCATACAAGGACATTTGGCATCTAGTATTGACAGAGAACAAACCCCATCATCTGTCCACAGCTTGTAATTATCCCTTTTCAGTGATTTTCCTGACTGCACTACTTTGTGAAAAATTATCCACCTGCAGCTCAAAAAGGCAATCTCCATTTCACCCTCCAGAGGTAAAATACTCTACAAGAAATCAGGACTCCACCTCAGTTGGGGCACCTTTGCATTGGCAAGAAGTGTGCGCTGCATCTCAGAAGGCACAAATGTAAACAGTAATTATATGTATTCAGAGATAAACAATCTCCAGCATGAATATTACTGTTTATGAGAAAGAATGGATTTCTAATTCAGAATTAAATATAATATGAGCCTGACTAATTAAACCCCACGTGCACGTAATAGTCATACCTTTCCATTTTGTGATATCAACATAGGAGTCTTTCATTCTTATTGTCAATCTAATTGTAAATAATTACAGAGTTTATGCTATATTTTTCAAGTGACACTTATCCAATGTTCAGTCATGGTGGCAGTTTGGGATGAGGGGGATGGCTTCTAAAAAATGGGGTAGCTCACATGAAAGACATTACCATAGGAAAAGTAACTTTTAGAAGTTCTTGACAGAGTGCAGATGACATATATTTGGAAGATGCAAGATGTATAGTGACTGGCTTGGCGGGACCCAAGGAAAAACATGATAAGTGAACACCAAATACCCAGAGATGCTACAAGTGTTGAGTGATAGCAACATTTCAGCATAATCCTTCTCAGGAATGGTGTCATATCCTCTGATATATACTGAGCTGGTGTCTGGCTTTGCTCTATACCACAGAAAATATGCAGACAATAAGAGAAAATATTAGTGTGTGTGCATGCATGTGTGAGCCAGAGTGAGCCAGAGAAGGAATACAAACCAGTGACCTTTAGTGGATGGAGTCAGAAACAATCAACTTCGCATCAGAAGATCAACTGAATGTCAGAAGCTTTTCAGAGTGGCAAGACTGCTGGAAATTCCCCTGAGCTCAAATTTTTGAGCTTCATAAGTAGGATGATTTCAGCATCACACCAATATCTCTTCAAAGTTCTTGTAGATCATCACATGAAACACAATGAAAAGTCCTAGACAGTGGTGGCTTTGTTCTGGGATGTCTGCATCTGGAGAATTTACAAATATCAACCTCATTTTAACAAAATGGAGATAAATCATATTTTGGTTTGGGGTTTTGGGTTTTTTTTTGGGGGGGGTATCACTACCATTCATCAATCTCCCCCTTCCACCTCTGAGGGAACAAGTTGCCTGTGGCCCTATTATGCCTATGACTGGTTTTGAATAAAGTAAGGTGCTTCATGTTTCTTATACACAGTAGGAGTCTGTCAAAGTACGAACATTTGTCCGGTCCTTCTTGTTCCATTTCAGTTTCTTTCTCTCCTAGGATCTGACACTCTTGTATTTCCAATGCTTCGAAGATATTTGTTCCGCAGTGCATTTGTATTTATACTCTGGTTTTTTTTGTTGTTTTGTGGTTTTTTTTTTTTTTTTTTACATAAAGTTGTTGAGTAAACTGTGAAATTCTGGAGTTGGCAATACCAAAACAGAACAAAATGGTATCACCAGCTCTTCTCACTCTGGATTTTGCCATACTAAATACATTTCTCTACCCCTTTCTCATCAGAATCACCTTTGATGCTAGAAAAACTGCTGCTGTGGGACTGACTGAATACCGCTGAAGTATTTTTGTAATGGAAAAGTTTTCTGTGAGGAAATGAGGATCTGACTAAGCTGCTATATATCACAGACAGTCTTGATTGCACAAAACTTTTCTGTGCTTCATTTCTGAGGGGCTCGGGAGCAGTGCTTTAGCTTCGCAATATAACAACATGCAATTTGGTTAGCACAGTCTATTCCAATCCATTGCAAGCACTTTTACAAAGGCATTGGGGTATTACCTAGGAGTTTGAAACTTTTGGTTTCTGGAAAACCTCCAAGCCTCAACCTTTTAGTCAATTTTGAGAATAACCCAAATGTTTGAAATTCTGAGTTTTAGTTAGTTGTAACGTGGGTGAGTGAATAGTATGCTGAGGTTAAGTGAAATTCTGGTGCCTTTTGAGTTTGTTTACAATCTGTTGGTTACTAATTCAACACTGAATTTTAGAATCATAGAAATGGCCACTTGAACAGAAAGGAGCTATGGTTAGGTTTATGATGCAAGTTTAAAAAATATGAAAAGAATGAAGAATGATTGAGATATGATGTACCACAGGTCAGACTGACATATATTGTTGTGGTCGTCAGGTTGTTAGATCATTTGCAGCTGGAGGAACCTGGGAGCCATATCAATGGCTGATGAATATTTAAGGAATCCAAGCAGCACTCTTAGCTCTCTTGCTGCTCTCTTGTGTTTGCCTCAATTGCTGCTTACAATTATTGCTAGCAATTGCTCCATGGGGGGAAGAGGAATCAGTGCAAAAAGAGGCTGGAGAGCTGAGAACAGAGGTAATGGGCAAACGATCTTGCTCTGTTGTATCTGTTGGTGTTGTGGTCCTGTGCACCAGTTAATTCCTGTCTGGATTTTGGGCAGGGCTGTGATTTATTTAGGCTGGTTTTGGTGATGCTAGAAAGCTCCTTCCTTCCTTTGTTCAGGATATTTGTCTATGATCAAAGCCAGAGCTCAATGGATAGATTCAGAGAGAAACAAAGGGCTTTTCCCTGTGTTAGTGTCTCTCCAGTGAGTATCTTCTGGGGGACATAAACCCCCTGTCTGGAAGGTTTTTTCTCCTTGCTTGGGCAGCAGGTGCAGGACAGTTAAACACCTTTGAATGAAAGACATTCTGTGAGTTTTCCAAGGGCAAGATCCTGTGCTCCCAATATATCTTGTTTATCTGTATTTTTGGACCTAAGAATGCTTTTGATTTCAATGACTTCTATCCAAACTGGGGGCTTCCTTGAATATGCATAGTCTCTCCATACATGACGTGGTGGTTTCTGCAGGAAGAAAGTTCACACACAGGGATCAGAAAGGAGCCAGAATTACCCATCAGCTCCCCTGCCTGGAGCATCAAGGGGCTACACTCTCAGTGTATCCCCAAGTTTACTTTTTTATTTAGACATAGCTATGATTTCTCAAAATTAATCCTTGGAAAATTTTGTCATAAACCTACTTTTGATAATCCTTTTATTCATTTGAAACAGAATCAAGTCATTATCTTGATATAAGACTAATATCTGTATTAGTCTTCTGTAACCTATGAAGACCTCAGTCTTCTAAAAGCTATAAAGACTTCAAAGTTTAGCACTATTTACATTATACAACTCCACATTAGAGCTGGACTACTCCCTCTAGAAATTTGCTAAACACTCTGTGCAATACTGAGCAGCTTCTGGCCAGAACATGTTCCTTTTTAACACTCAGGTCATAAAGTGCCTATTAAAAGGACATTAAAGCCAAAGAAAATCTATCCAAAGCCTCAAATAGGCACTGGATAAGGCCCACACTAGAGAATATGCTATATAAGCATGCTCATAAATCATTAAAATTAAGATAGGATCTATCATTAATAAGTAAAGTTCAAGGACAGCCTTTATCTTGTTAAATTATCCAAATTTTGCTGTCTATTAGCATACCATTTAGAATGTAAGAATGGCTGTAGGGTTTTTTTTTTTCACCCTTCTTGGTAATGACATATTATGCAGAATAAAAAGCCTTAGCAACTGTTCTAAGATGCCATAATAATGCTGGAATTATTCTTTGGGGGAGGTTGTTGTATTAAGCAGCAAGTAATTAATGGTAAATTGCACTGGAAATTCTTGGAAAAAAGACAAATTACATACGGTCTTGTACTCATAGCCAGCAAGTCCCGTGTAATTAACAATATTAAGATAAATATGAGAGGAATTATTAATGATGAGATTAACTTCACATCATAGTGCAAACAGATGTATTTCATCTATGCATGTGGTAGGAATTGAGAGTAGTTGTAATTGCTAAAAATATCTGACATTATTGCTTCATGGAAATTTACCGTGGAACTATTGATTATTATGCAATCCCTGACATTTGTATGGTGACTTGTCCCCACAGATCTCAAGTCACAAGATCAGTTTTGCTGGGTGGATTGAGCGGTATTTTGTTGAAGCTGCAACTGCTTGAGAACATGAAATGCTCATTCTAGATAACATGAGTCAAGTTCTTAGTAAGCATCAAGCTGCAGTGACAAGGTAATACATCATAAATTACCAGCGGGAAGGGTGCTGACCCACTTAGCACTCTATTCAGGCCAGGTTCATGAGTTAACTCACCATTAAAAAACAAGATTAAGTAGGGAATTGCCAGAAGAGACAAGACAGCACCTAACAACAGAAGGCAGCTATTTGAAATGGAAAGTGAAGAAGGGTAGTGTACCCAGGTGAAGTTTCAAAGGCAAGAGATGGAAGCAGCAGAACAATTTGCTCCTTTGCTTTTGTCTTCAACAGCAGAAGTACTGGCTGTAGTGCATTTGTTCTGTGTGGCTGGGACCTTTTAGACATAGGAGGAAATCTGCAGATTATTCTTGAATTCAGAAAACCTGTTTTCAATTTCTAGCCGTAGTTCAGTTCCTTTGTGCCTCAGTTTTCCCACCTGTACCAACTAATAGCCTGATATTCATTCTCAGGCACTTCAAAGTATGTTGATAATATGGACTAAGGTAGGTGATTTTATTCTTGATTCTGAGCAGAATCATGCCTGCTAATATCAGCTGAAGGGCTGTTGCCTCGAGGGAAGGTCCATGTCTCTCAAATCACTAAGACCCATTTCTTCTGTGGCCTTCCTGGGCCCTGATTTTCCTGTCTCCCTAAGGATCTGCTTGAATCCTGTTTAATTCTGACAAGGTATTACAATAGCCTTCACCTGTGTCCCCCTTGAAGCAGGCCCTTCACCCCAGAGTGGCTTTCAATTTGAAAACGAACAGGAGATCATTTTGGTGCCAACTGAGCATTTTGCTTGGTAAAACCATCACCAGGAAGGAAGAGAATTGTGCCTAAAGCAGCACAAAGGCGTAGGGGGAGGGCTTAGAAATCCTCCCTCATTCAACTTCACTGGCACGTACAGAGGAGCAATCACCACAGCTTCTAGGTTAATTAATCAAGGCTCTCAGAAATGCAGATTCTTAACAGCTTCAGGTGCCTTTCACCTTTCCTGTAGGTCCTGGTTTGAATCCAGCTCAAATCGGTAAGGATGGAGGGATGCAAGTGATTTCTGCCTACTTTGTTCAGCAGTGGCAAGAACTGGTGACCTCAGCTGCACCTCCATTCCATTAGGCACCTACAGATTTAATATCAGAGTAGTAATTAGCCGTCTCGGTGGGCAGGCTTGGGCTGAATGTGTGTGGAAACAGATACTAGATGGAGTCCCTTCAGGTCATGCTGGAGGGATGCTGGTCTATGATTGACTGGGCGCTTCAGGTGTCACACTGTGCTCTGTACCTGCTCTCATTTTCCATTGCTTGATCTCTTGCATGTTCCCTCTCTGAAGGAAAGGGGAATTAAAGGATACCATTTTCTCTGTCAATCAAGTAGACTGGTGTCTCTCATGAGAACCCAACTGCACTCCAAGTCATTTGCCTTATTTTCTAGCCATAAGAATAATAGAAAATTGTTCTACTCCAGAATTATATTCCTCTTTGATTATTTTTTTTGACTATAAAGACACAACAGTGACTTTTTCAACGTAAAATAATTACGTCCTGAAGGTAAGCGGTACCCAACTGTGTGTGTCTCCATGGTTTTTTAAAGCTTTGCTATGGGGTCTGTATTTTCTGATGTATCTGTGCAGTGCCTGGCACAAAAGAATGCTGCTCTTGGTTAGGGTCCGCAAATTGGTCCTTGAAGGGAACATGAGGGTACTGTATCACCATTTAATGCAGTTTTATGTATTTTCATGTGTGTACGCTGCACTTCTAACAAACTATACCCCTTTATTAGGAGTTGAAAAGTCTTTATGCAACCTGAGCCAAGGCAGACACAGAGGTAGGGAACTATTAGAGGAAACAGTGAAGACCATGGGAGATAAGAGGAAGCAAAATTATTAGAGAAGAGAGGACCTTTGGGATACATTTTCTGTTATTCTTCTCTTACAGTACTGAATTAAGTTGTTTAAACCTATAACTTGAAGGTTATATGTAGGAAAGCATGCTCCCTGAGATTGTTTAATGCAGTTTTTCACCTGTTTGATGTGATAACAAGACGATTTTTCAGCTGTCTCTGGTGATTACCTCTCACATTTCTTTGCTGCCAAAGATGGTGTTTTGTTTTCTGTTAGACTGTGGGATTTCCATGGATATTTTTAGTTTCTAATGTGCCTGACAACACAAAAATGAAAGAGTTTGGGAACCTACACATAAATAACTGACCCTTAGCATTCTTCTGGGAACCCAAAAGGTTTAGACTTAAAAGCCCTCAGGAAATGCAGCATTATTCATGTATGACCTCCACAGTATGCTGAACTCTTGAATGCTCACATCCGTCAAGCCTGGCTTGATGTCCTCATCAGTAATAATGACTGAGATGATGGGGAGAATAATGATTTTTCTACTGTGTCTACAAAAGTGCTGCTTTAGCAACTGTAACTTCTTCTTTAAAAGAGGATGTCATCAATGCAAAGGGCAGCTCTATATTTTTCTGTGACTACAGCAGTACCATTACTGTCCAGAAAAATGACAGAGGAATGGATTTACTGTTTTAAGGGCTCCTCAATAAGTCATTGGTTTCAGTGGAGAAGCATTTGCCTAATTTATTGAGGAAGCAATCAGTCACCAGAAAATAAATCCCATACATTAAAGTAAGCCTTTGGGTCTCTGCCCAGCTCAACCAACTGACCCGAAGGGACTCTGTAAGGGTAGTCCAGGCTGCTAGTCCCTGATGTTGGGTGAGGGTTTTTTGGTTAGTGGCTTCAGAAGCAGCATGGAACTGCTAGCATGAGGAAGACATGAGCTTTGAGAGACATCTGAGAGCACCTTGCACAGAGAACAGGGTTTGATCGGTGTGTCTGCTGTGGAGATGACAAGGAGTCTTGGGCTTACATTGCAGACAGAGATCTAGGTTAGGCTTTAGAAAAAACTAACAGGAAGGATCACTATGGTTTTGAAATATATTATTGAGGTGTACAAAGTATAGTTCAGTCAGGCACTGGAAGTTTGGAGACCAGGCAGGATGTGGTATACCTGTAGGTCATTATGGTAGCTTGAGATGGAAAACACTATGCCAAGCTTTTTACGCACCTTAACAGAAACATGCAGGGAGAAGGAGGGTGTTGATGTTTAGAAAGATGAAGATGCCATCTCATAGTTGGCTTGCAGTGGAGCCATCCCAGCCTTTCTGGCCCCAGACTTCTTACCCAGCTGAGGGGCTGGAAGGGATGGCAGTCCATAACCACAGCCCCATGCCCCTTGTCTCTGCCAGCTGTCATCCCTCACTGTAGTGAATCCACAGTTAAGGCCACACAGGGAATCCTGTGATCCCTGTGATACTTGTTACTGAGGTTTGTCCTAATCGGCTCTCACGATTGCTTTGCAGATCTCTCACCTCATTGTCATCATTTCTCCATCCCTCCGTTTACCATAGGTGGCAGTTCCAGGAATCAGAAATGGTCTGCATCCTTTCAAATATTTTCTGGAGGGCAGGATTAGGGTATAGGCACTACATAGCAAATTTAACCGCAGGAGAACTGAAGGAAAGTTAACACACACTGACCTGATCCTGCTCTGTTGTTCTTGCCAGCAATATGTCAGACCATCAGAGAAATGTGCTTCTTGCCCCTGGTCTGAGGGGAGCAAAGACAACGGTTATCAGCAAGTGATAACTTGCCACTAATCCCACACCATGCTCAAGAATTTACTGCAAACTGATCAGCTCTACAGTGATCATTTTGTAGGTGACCTCTGCTCTTATGAGAGCTATTTACTTCTCATTCAAAAAAAGGCTAACCACAGCAGAATAAATAATAGGTTAAATAGCTATATAAGCTATGATAACAGCCTAATGAAAACATTTCCAAGGTTGAACACTACTGCTTCATATGTGCCTTTTTGATTGAATGTCCTGAATTCGTACTCTAATGGACAATAGTAGAAGAGGAAAGAAAGGAAAGAATGGAGTAATAGATATTCAGTATTGCAAACTTAACTTATTTCACTTCACTGGTTTTGGTATTTTTCTTAACAGTCACCTCTGAAATATTGCTATGACTAACATCAGCCTTCATTAAAAAGAAAATTTTATTTTGACCCTTCAGTCACAATAAAAAGTGAACATGTGAGCTGCAAGCAGAAAGCTACAAGGCATGTTCTTTTTTTCAGAAAAAAAACCAAAAACCAAACCAAAACCAAACCACCAAACTGGAAAAATATATTTTTCTTTAATTTTCCTCCTTTTAAACTTGTCGTGATTTTGAGACATGATTCCTTGTTGCTGAAATAATTAGATTAAAAATAGTGTGTATGTCAGCAGGTAAAGAGGTATCGCTTCTAAGAGTCAGGTCCGTTCTGCAGGGATGTTGTCATACTATTGATTTCTTTTGAAGTCTGCATCTTTACTATTGACTTCCCTAGCAGTGGAGATATTTCCTGTATTTTTTGTATCAATCTTGCTGAGACTTGGTGCTGAAGTACAGCTCTTGCCCTTTTTATTTGCATTTCAAGTGCTGTATAGCAGCTATACAGCTGGTTGAACAATTTCTGTAAAAACTGGAAAAAAAAAAAGGACTGTTTTTTAACTAAAAAAGGAGTTTTTCAATTAAATGCTACATTCCTGTCAGAAAATGCATCTTCTAAGTAGGGAAAATTTAATCTTTTGGTCAAAACATTTAAAGTTCCAAGTCTTAAGTAGTTAAACCAAGAAACTGTGTTGCCCTGAGTGCAGAGCCTCCAACCTGTTCCTCGTCTTCTCCAAGGTGCTTCTTCACCACGTGCTGCATCTCCAGTAACTGCTCCTACTCTTATAAGCACCTGATAGATCATTTTCTTTCCAGATAAGCACTAATGGGGCATCATAGAAAACACGTTATTCTCAAGATACTTCATTTACAAAGGCATTTCAGCTACAAGTCCCATGAGGTACCATAAAAGAGTTCAATAACCTTCCCAGTACTTTCTGTAATGGTTTCACTGTGTCCATTAATCCTTCCCAGTAGCTGCCTTCAGTCCTGGGGTTTTCTTTTCCATTCTATTGATCTGACAAGGTTATTTTTAAGCTTCCTTGATGTATTGTAAACCTTATCTACTCATTCAGGCTTTTGCTGGAGGCCAGGAGTTTGAGAAGGTTGAATTTAATTTTACAGGTGTGAGGGAATTTATTTGAGCTGGTTCTTAGTCAATTTTGTGTCTTGTTAATTGATGTTTTATCATTCTTGTACATACATCTGGAGGGGATCTGCACTGGATCCAATTTTTATGTTGCGAAAAATAAATAAAATTACATAAAGAGTCCCAGAGGGACCATTCATCCCTTTCACCAGTCGAGTCTTCTGTAAAAAAAAAATGGTGTGGATCCCTCAGGGGTCACCAGTTGTTCCAGAGGTAGGGTGCATATCCCAGGGAAGACCTCACTTGGTCAGATACATCAGGTGTTGGTTTTCTCCTGGGCACATACCCTTCGTATATGGATCTACTTGCAGTATTTGACATTTTCTAGTGCCACCTGTAGGTGTGTAGAAGCAGAACTGTGAGGCAGAGTCTAAGAACATTTTTCTTGGAAATGGCAAAATGTCATTTCAGAGCTTCTCATGATAGACTCTACTTTATGGGACTTCTTCAGAGGAACTTACGGTTGCTTTCTTTAAAAAAAAAAAAAAAAAAAAAGTGAGTGGTAAGAAAGCACACAGTTGGTCACAGAGCACATGCTTTGTAGTATTTGAAATTTCTCCTTCATAGTAGCAATAGTGTTATAAAGCTATAGGTTTGCCAGAGCCAGACAGTTTCATTAGTAGGTCTTTGATCTGGATCTATTAACTATAAAAGTGTCAGGTCTCCATAAATGTGGTTTAAAAAAAATTAAGCAACTGATGCTAATAGAAAAAAGTATCTGCTAATCACAGTCTCCATCCTCCTAAATGACATCCCATTCATGTCATGCGTATAACTTAAAATACTTCTGGAGTATTTTAAGGCCGAATAGACCATCACAACTGATGGTTTATGCTGTCAGTAAGCATATGTATTTGAGTTAGCTCACCACATCCCTTTCAGAAATGTTTTAGACAATTGCCGCTTATTATGAGTTGGTTTTACTTTTACTAAACCCTTTATAATGTGGGCGTGAGTAGGAACTTAGTACAGACCTCTTCCTTGAAAGCTTTTCTTAAGAGATCATTCATAGTGTGTATGTACAGTGTCAATTAGCAAAGGTTTAGTTTAAGCTAATATTAAACTCTGTGCCTTTTGTTAACTAGTCAGCCGAGAAAGGAATTTTACACAGATTTTGCAGGTGACTGGGGTTTCTATTTCCACTGTGTATTTTCTCCATTTTCAACTCTGGGTTTTTTCAGTTTTCTTTACCGGAACATATTTGTCTAGTCAAATCCTAGACTGGGTATGGAAATCTTTTGCTGCATCTCCAAAGACCTGATTGGTGTGAAGATGCTTTTGTTTGAATAAGCACCATGTGTAAAATAAAAGCTTTCAGTAGTAATTTCCCTGCTGTGATTCCAGTTCATATGACCAGTGCAGCCTCACGTTGTGCGCATTATGAATATTTCTGAGAATTTTTAGAAAAATACCTTCATTTGAATGTATCCAGGGCTCATGGTTTTTTGATCTACTTCTCATTTTCCTCTGACTTGTTTCTGTCTTCTGATTTCACTCCTCAAGTTCCTTGCTTTCTTTCCCATGCTGATAGAGGCTTTTTATGAATTTCTATTTCTTTCACATTCCTTCCTTCCCCCCTGAGTTCCTTTTTTTCTTTCCACTTTAGTTCTTTGATTGCTGCTGGGGGCTAAGGTTATAATTTAGTCAGCCTCTTCTGCTCTGCTGTCTGAAAAAATCCTCTCTCTTCCTGGACAGTAAATAATTCCAGAGCTTGCATGCCTGTCTTTTAGCTTACTCTTTTTTTATTATCATCACTATTATTATTATTGTTAATTATTATTAATTATTGAGTCTTGTCCTGCTGCCACAGTGTTGTCTTGTCATTCAGTGGAAATGCCTTCTCTTCCTCTGACCTCCCTGCCTTCCCGGCTTCATGCCTTACGCTTCTGCACCGCATGTGACACAATAGAGTGGGTTGTCTATTGTTAGGGATTGCAAAGAGATATCAACCCCAGGGCCACCTCCTCAACAGCTATATAGAGAGTGATGCCTTCTTCACATTTCCTCTGATGCTAGCTATAATTTCAAAGTCTGAATTCTCATTTAAAACCTCAAGCCCTTGCAGAGCGATAGGTGTAGTAAATCAGATGTTGACTTGTTTTAATGAAATGTAAATGAGAGCCAGCAGTGGGCTAAAAACAACACAGGAGATGGAATGAGGATAAACAACAAAGGACCATTGGAGCAGGGAGTCTGGGCCACCTAAAAGATTATTGCAGTTATAGGTTGATTGAGCCTTTGATCATGTATTTAATGAACATTTTTATGGTGAATCGCCACACAGTAAGTTTGTTTTCAGGATGGCCATTAGAGAGGCTTTTATAAATGCTTTTGCAGTTAAGGGTAACAGGTCAGTGCTCAATTCCTGAGTCTGACATAGATACTTCATAGGGTGCTCAGCCACTCGTTTAAAATCATTATGCCCTAAATTCTGTAAAATGGCAATAACCTTTTTGCTGACCTTGTCCATTTAGATTGTGAAGCTTAGGAGCCATCTGATTGAACAGCACCTAGGCAATAGACCTCCTGGTGCAGAAACTGCACAAAACCTTGAATCCAGAATCCAAATGCCTCTTTTGGTTTGTGACTTCATGGTGTGATGAATAAAAACCTCTAGTTCTGCACTAGAGGTTCTCATGCTCTGCACCTCAGCTGGAACTCAGATTGGGATTTTAATCTTGCAATTAAGACTCACCTGGAGTCCTTACGCCACTAGCAACTTCACTGACACAAGACAATACTGAGGAGCAAAGACTTGAGAGCAAATGTGAAAAATTTAAGTCCAGGATACGATAAACATCAAGCAATTTTGCACACTCTTGCAATTCAAAGATACATTTTCTATCCACATTTTTTACAAAGAAACATAATTATCCAAATGTATCTCTATATCTCTGCTTAGCATTCTAAGGAGAGACACTGCTGATCTATTAATAAAAAGTACCCTCAGCTCAGAAGCAATAAGAAAACTAAAACTGAAATAAGAGAACATTGCACACAACAGAGAACATGTTAGAATTCATCAACCCAGAAGTTACACAACTTGCAGAAAGAATGGGTATGAATCAGGAAGGGTAAGTGTCCCCCCATGATGCAAACAGGTTTTGGAGTCTCAGGATCATTTCTAATATCAAGAAACTTATGTTTGCAAAACTGTACCTGGCACTAGAAGGCTGTCTGGTTGCCACAGCTGTAAAAACAAACTTCAAAAGTGTGAAGCACAAATGCAGGCATAGCCTCGGGAAACTGATTGACTTGGGCAATGTAGGCAGTCTAGTCCTCTGTCCCATTGCACTTTATCAGACCTAGCTTCTTCTCCAGAGCTACAGCTGCATGTCATTCAGCAAAGTGCAGCAGAGGTATAAAGTGGGGTTTGTTTCAACCAAGCCTTCAGCAAAAAATCTGTATCCTCTCCAACTTCAAGGAATTTTATAATTCCATATTTTTGATGAGGGTAAGTACTACTTCTTATCTACCCATCACTCCTTATTCTTTATGCAGCAAAAAAAGTATTAGTACATTAGCCTGACTTCATCTACTGATATTTAGAAAATCAATCCTTTTCTTGCCAATATCTAGGACAGAATTTTAGCATTTCCCAAATAATCACCATGACTTTGTATGAAAAAATCTGAACTCATAGAGAAATACATTCTCTTCCACACATTTTATGTAACCCACTGATAGTGTGTGTGTGAGACTTACTCTGACATTACTAGTTCGTATAATACCGGGTTTAATGTCTGCCTTTTGCTATTGAGTGTTGCACTTCTGGCTCTTGAGGTCGTTAGTTCAAAAAATTTTTTTCATGTTCTATAAGATGGTGCCATCACAGTTTTGTGCACACACATTTCTCTTTGTATACATGTAAATAACATTTTCTGTAGTATATAATATACTACAGAACAAAGAATATCCCATATTAAGGCATATGGCCTCCTTTTACATACTTAGATACACAGCCCCACATGCATACACCCTCCTATTGTTAATATGTGTAAGAAAAAAATCTTTGTGCTATTTGGTACTACTTGGTACCTCTTGATAATTTTTTTAGCCTTTTGAAAAATCTCAGCACCTCAAAGGCAAAAAAATTCAGGTGAAAAAGAGTACAGTGGAGGCTTTTCTTTTAAGTAATAATAAAAATCAGAAAGCATTGGAATTTTGTAGCATGAGTATTTCTTATTTCTTTCTCATTTTCTTTGCAAGGCTCATTCAAAACTGAACCAGTGATGGGTAAGTTAACATGGGTAGGCATGGATTTTAAAATGGATTAAATATCAATT
This sequence comes from Falco peregrinus, assembly GCF_023634155.1. Taxonomy (NCBI): domain Eukaryota; kingdom Metazoa; phylum Chordata; class Aves; order Falconiformes; family Falconidae; genus Falco; species Falco peregrinus. The sequence continues at coordinate 32,641,280 of NC_073721.1, read as the reverse complement.
TGAAGTTAACAACCTAGGAATCGGCCAAATCCACAGAGATTACTGAAACAAACATCAAAAGACACATTTCAGGACAGATAGTGCTAGGAATTAAAGAGGGAATTTGCTATTGATTCCGGGCTGTCTTTTGTAGCAGTCCCATTATTGCTCAAGTCTGAGTGGCTTGAGATTTTCCTCACACTGCTTTCCTTGTGTGTCCTATCTTCATGGTCCCCGTGCTGCTCCTTCCCACTTCTTTCTCCAAAATGTTGCTGTTTTCCAGTGGGTAGACTAGAGCAGAGAATTGCTGGGAACCCTCCAGAAAGGTCTGATCAGCCCAGCTGGCAAGCTCAATCGCAAAACAGTCTTAATCCAAATTTATATTTCTTAAGAATTTATCCTAGATGACATATGAAAGTCTTCCACACGATGGAGTATGAAGTTCCCAGAGTTGATTGGTGAAGCAGAACTGCTTGGGCTTCAAAATCGATGGAGAAGCACTGGGCATTGGCCTTTTGGGGGGTTCATTTGCACAGTACCATCTATTTTAAGTTAACTTGCAGTAGTGACACCAGAGAAGAAAGGGTGATGCGTCTTCTTCCTAAGTTTCAGAAGACAGAAAACAGAAGGGAGAAAGTTTTGGAAAGAAATTGCTGGCTGGATAAGGAGTTCTGTAAAACTTGCACTGTACTTTTTTGGTGGCAGCCACCAATTTTGCATCATCTCCTTCTATCTCAGTAAATGGGGAAACAATTTTCTGAAGGTCACCATGCTGGCCAGGCTGATCAGGAACAGGCTGAAGAAACAACATAGGAAGGAGGGAAAAGATCAAAGATGCATTTGTCTGGGCACAAAATTAAGATATTAAGTAAAAACAAAAAAAACAAAAACAAAAAAACCCAAACAAAACAAAACACAAAGAGAATTAGAAAGACTGGACTGTGTCATTATCCATTACTGGGAACTTTGGTAACAAACAAATGTAATTTTTTGTTTAGGAATCCAAATTTGTTTTGATGCGTATTACTCAAGTAAAATTGTTTACATGTTGGAATTATGAAAATCATTATTTATAACCAGTTTAGAAGGTTCAAATTGGCAAAGTTGACTTTCTCAAGAATATTATAATCTGTACCATTGACAGCTTTGAGAAAGATCTTCTACATTTACAGGTCAGATTAAAATACTCAAAGAATAAGATGAACATTTGTTGCTGCTATCAACTACCAATCACCAAAGCACAAGAGAACAAGGTAAACTTTTCCTTAAACATCCCTCTGTAAGGGATATGGGGTGGAAGTTGTTTTGAGGAGACCAGCATGTTCGAAGTTTCACGCTGATAGTACTAAAATATCCTTTGTTGTGCTCAGTGGTTATACTGCATTCAGCACTGGGGAATTTTGTATTACACTTTATATTCACAATCAAAGAGAAACTGATCTGGGAACCATGACAGAGGTGTGTGTGATCATGTCTTCAGTGCAAACAGAATAAATTCAAAACAATTTATATTTGTACCTTGTGCTTTAAAAAGGTCAGATTCTCAGAGACAGAAACAATTATGAGCTACATTTGCAGGGGGACGGCATTTAAATGGAAAAATGTAAAAAATAATTGGGACTTGTTTGCGAACATTTTACTAAATGCCAAGAAGTCACAATAACATACTTGGAGGAAAACACTACATTGCTTTAAAAAGCTCCCAAGTCTGCTTAGAATGAAAAGGAAAACAGCCAAATCAATATGTGTGTTTGTGTATATATATGTTTATACAAGTGACAAATGGAAGCAAAAAGACACACGTAGAAATTTGTAGTCAGCAGATGTAAACATCAACATTTTAATATATTTTTTGTATGTCAAAAATATGAGAAACATAACAATAGCATTGTTACATTACTGGGACTTTTCAACAATACTGGAATAAAGTTTAGTAAGGTTTTCTGTTCCAGGTCTCAGAGTCAATGAACAATAACAGCAGATGATGATCAGCAATGAAGAAGCAATTTCAACTTGAACAAAAATCTAGGATAGTGTGAAACAGAACTTTTTAAATCAGCAGATACAGATAGCTTGGAGCTAAGAAAAAGAAAAACAGCGGTCAATGACCACTAATATTGATTGTTTGTAGGAAGTCAGAGAAGTCAGAAGAATATCCCAGAGAAGGTGAATAAGATCACAACAATACCAGTATTTGAAAAAACGAAACCAGGATGATTTAGGTAATTACAAGTTTATCAGCCCAGGCAAAATAAAGGCATGTCTAATAATAAAAGAGTTAATGAAGGGGAGATAACAAATGCCAATCAACATGTTTCTATGAAAAAGGATCTTGTTTAACTGAATTTGCAATATTTTTCAAAATGAAATTTCACGTCTGTCTTCTAAATGTGATATTGTTGATATAATAGACTTCTTTCAGACATTTGGAGTGATACTCACATGATGCATTGATTTGTAAGCTAGAGTGATACAAAATCAATGGGGCACACATTGAATGCATTGAAACAACGTTAAATAATGGATCTCAAAATCTAATTACAAAAAGTGAATTTTTGTCAAATGTCTGTGTTTCCCACAGGAATCTGCTCAGGCCGACACTATTCAGCAAATATATCAACACTTTGGAAATAAAAATTAGAATGCAATTATGGATTAAGTCTACAAATAACACTGACTTGGGGGAGCATGGAAGGGAACAGATTGCTGAGTGACCTGGCACCTGAGCCAAATCTATGTTTATATGTCTGAAAAATAAAAACATAGGATATGCACATATATGGAATATTTCTGAAGGCAGTGGCAGAAAAGAAGTCATGGGGGTCACGTCTTCATGCTCACTGACCATAGTTCGAAAAGGCTAGTGGTATCTTTGAATGTGAGAACTCAGTAGGAGTAGTGAGGTTAAATTAACGTTGCATTTGGCACTGGTGAGATTGCTGCTGGAATAGTGTCTGGTTCTGGTGTCTACACTTCAGATGGATATTGATGAATTGGAAGGGATTCAGAGAAGAGCCACATGAATGCTTACAGGCTTGGGAAACGTGCCTTGTTGTGAAAAACTCAAGCAGCTCTATTTAGTTATCAAAGAAGACTTAGAGGATGACCTGACTGCAGTCTAAATATATTTGCAGGGGGGAGGGAAAGGGCAGAAGGAATAAATTTGATAAGCCTCTGCAGTGTAACAAACAAAGGTGAAACAATGACTGGTAGTTCAAACAAGACAAATTACAAATTCCAACTAAAAATGAAGCGCAAATTTGAATAGTGAGCAAACCAACCACTGGAACAACTAAGGGCTGCAATACATTTTGTATCATTGGAAGTTTTAAATTCAGCATTGGATTTATCTTTCCTAAAAAAAAAAAAAAGAAAAAAAGACCAAAAAAAAGCACTCTGGTTTATGAATTTGGAATCAGAATGAGTAACACGAATATCTATGCTTTGTGTTACACATGTCACACTAGACAGTCACTAGGGTCCTTTCTGCCCTTAAAAAAATCTATGAATCTTTTTCTCCATACTGACTTCAGGGGATGAAATTGAGCCAAGAGAAAGAGAGCCAGAATATAAAGTAAAACTGTCTAGCAGTGGCTTCCATTAATTTCTGGAATGGTCTCCCAAGAGGAGAAGTTGGAGGGGAGCTTACTAGTTTATTCAAAAGGAAGATGGCAAATTTAAAGGAAGAAATACCTCAACACTGAGACAACAACCAGGGTAATAAGCTCAGGCATCTTTTCTTACCCTGTTTTTTATACTGTTGGGCAATGAACCGAGCCACAGCTGGAAATGAAACATAGCGTCTTCAAAATCTGCTTTATTCCCCAAATCCGTCAATCCCAGATGTTTGTCTGTTGGAAGCTGACCTTTACAGGCTCTAGTGGTGCCCACTGTTCTCATCACGGCTTTATAGCTTAAATGCAGAACTGAAAGGTGAAGTTGGCCAAATACCTCCCTAGAAGAAACATGAGCAGCCATTGAGAGGATGCAAGGACACGAAGTCTTCTCTGCCTTATGCTGACTGGGGGTTTGTTTGAAACCTCTCCTTCTCATTATCCTGCTTTGTAATTCTTCACCTCCAACCCTGTCCCAGCCTTTTCCTTTTAGCATCTTTTTCCATGTGCTGCCCTCTCTTCCTTCCTGAGTACAGCCCATCTTTTAGAGGGACATTAAAGCAATGTGTCTGGTTTAGCCTGGTAGACCAATGCCTGAAGTGCATTGCTCTCACTTTGTATCTTGATAGGTGAACATTTTGGAGGAAGACAGGCTATTTCAGTTAAAAGTAAATATTCCCTCAAAAAGAGATAGATAAAATTTCTACAGTCTGCTTTCTCCAGTGGTCTTGCAGAATCTAGAAGAAGGAAGAGCCGAAACAGCTTTAAGATGGATCCTGATATTTTTATCATGTGATTACCTGCATTATCAAACAACTAGTGTGGCTGAGATTTTCAGGTTGTATGTTTCTCTGAAACGCACTCCTATTTCTAACTTTACATTGCATATTTCTCTACTTCAGGAGGTCTCTAGTGGCTGTGTATTTCTTATAGAGTATAAATCCATAAGTCTAATGCTGTCTGTCATATTTAGAAACTCATTCCTCTCATATTCATGACATGCAAACATCTGTCACTCAAACCTGCTCATAAATCCAACTTCACTAATAGGACTTCTGCATGTTCTTATTTATCAAGGAGCAGAATGGTGACCCTGGACATAGAAGTAAATGGCAGCAATGATGCCATTGCAGCTCATAAAGTGGTAAAACTTCTGGTGTACCAGAAAGCTGAAATTTCAAAATTGATTAAGAAATCCCCTGCATGTTAAAGGCAGTGTTTTGCAGTGAGAAGAAAATTAATTTCCCTTAAAAAACTGAAGAAGAAACAAACATTATCTCTTTTCCCAAACCCAGTTTATGACCACAAAGCCTAAAACATGTTCCGTTTTTTATGATCCCCACAGTATAAATTGCCAGACCTTTAGGTTTCTCTCTGCCTGTTTTTCTCTTGGAGGAGGAAAAAAAAAAGGGGGGAACAAAATTACATCTTAGAATAAAAGGCCATTTTTCTCTGGGGGGGGGGGGGGGAGAGGGGGGAAGTGTTGTTATAATCCATGATCAGGCTGTGACAGTTTTTATCTGAATTTTAGGGGTTCTGAGTATTGGTGGCTCTCCCCCAAAAGGAACAGGACACCTGTGAGTACAGGCTTGAGATTTTACCTGGGACTGAGATTTCCTGAATGAAATTTATTAAGTGCTGAGCAATACCTGTTATAACCCACAGATCCTGGTATTCTTTAACCCTGGTCTCCTGAGCCTGCTGAGCTCTGCTGACTTGTGCTCCAGGGGAAGTTACAGTGGTTTAGTTCTGCAGCTAATTGACCGAGGCTATAGTATTAACTTGCTGTTGATGAGATTTAATTGAAAGTGCAGGGCTTGCTGCACTAACAGCATGTTCTGAGCGTAAGTAGAGTGCTCACCACAGCCAACTGCATTGTGGGCTAATGCCGTCTCTCCTTCTATCCAAAGCTAAAACCCCATGGTCTTTATGAACAACAAGAAAATCCAAACAGCACGGAGTAATACCTTGGGATGGGGCATGGGGAGGCTATTGTCTTTGTGTGTGTGGATGTATTTTTACTCCCTTTCAGAGCACGTTCAAGTCACTTCAGTGTGGCAGGTTGGTAGGTCACCTTGTTCACCAGACCCCAGCATTAGGATTGGATTTGTCTCCAGCTGAGAATCAGTGTAACTCAATAGCCATCAGACAGTGGTGTCACTTAGGTGTGGTCTTGAATATTTTTCTGTCTCTTTTCTGGAGAAAAGAATCTGAGGGTTTAGATACCAACAAGCCTGCAAGAGTCAGCTTATTCAGGCTCCCTGCCCAGGAGCTTTGTTCTGCGGGGACATACTGGGTTTGCTGCATGGTAACTCCGGAGTTCCTGCCCTGTGCAGTCAAAATGTATGTGATTTACATCATCTCAGTGGGGGTGAAGCTCCTCAGGGAATAGGGTGTTGCAATGTGGAGTACAGCAATGCCAAAATATTTTAAAAGTCTGAGCTTTAGCCAATTACTTTTCAAGGGCAGGGTATTCTCAACTTGCTTCCAGTGTCTCTGCAGCAAGCACATCTCTGACTCATCAAAATCTTCCCAAAGCCAAATTGATTTCTTTTTCTTGCTTTTTTTTCATTCCTCTTTGGCCACTGAAGTCAAACAAACAAACATGATTTCCCCTCCCAGCAGGCAGTATATGATCGCTGTGTGGGAGCTCCATGGTTTGGAAGGTGACTTTCATCTAAGGTGGCTTTTGTCCATAATGCCAGGGACCTGTTTTGCAGAGCTTCCCCAGGGCGCCCAGGACAGTTAGAGCAGAGCCAGGAAGGATTCCCTGCAATCACACACCTCAGGTCTCTTGTTGCTAAGTTTTGTGTAACACACATCCATCCTGAGTCTTGCCCCACATGTCCTGGCACCTCTGGTGGTATTTTGGGGATTGATCTAAATGCAGCCTGCTCAACCTTAATCTTTCTATTTTCTGAAGTAACACAGTGAAAAGCTGACAGCTTCTGGTAATCCACACTACATTTTACCATCCTTCTTGAATGCAAAGATAAGGAAATTAAGGCATTGATCATATCAGAGTTCCCTAAAGCTGTGCACTCTTCTCTTGGTCCTTTTTCACAGGGTATCCCACTAGTCTCCTCAGAAATAAGAGATCCATCTCTGAAAGTATGTGGTGCTTGCAAAAATAGAAAACAATGTCTTTTTCGTATTTAGTTTGACTTCTTGGAATTTATTCTGTGGTTCAGTCTGAACCTTGAGCATGCTTAGAAGTGGGTTCCTACCACTAAAGCTTAGAAGCAGAGCTGGAATCTAAAGCTTGTATGTAAGAAACAAGGTGCGACAATTTCAAAGCATGAGTTAAATTTAGATTCATATTTAAAGTATCCCAAAATGTTAGCTTATGAAATATTTCCCTTTACATTTTGTCCCTATGCACTATATATATTACAAAAGGCTATCTGCTTAATCATGTAGAATTCTATTTTCAGCTCAGGAAACCTTACGTTTTTATTTTCCTGATTATACCAGCACTGATCACAAATCTATTTCATGATTTGCTTAAAATGATGCTGTGCTTCAGTTTCTGGACAGTAAGAAAATGCTCGCAACATTAATGCCTCAGAGACTAAAGAAGGGAAAGGACCATGGAGGGAAGGATAGGAAGGCAAGGATAAGGAGACTAAGGAAGGGAAGAGTTATGGAGGTAAAATTTTGCTGATAGTTCTAAAAAGCAGGTCCCTTCCAAACAAGAGTGAAGAGCACTGGTAGTGAGAAGAACATGCCCTTCTTTTTTCCACCTACTTGCCTAGTGGCAGGTTGATAGAGTTTTTCATCCTCCAGCTGTAAATCAGAAGTCATATACTAGTGCATACTGGCACAAAAATCACTTAAAAAGAAAATAATAATCCTATTTGCTAGGCTAATTAACAGTGAGCAATATTATTCTGTGCTTTATACTTTCATCAAAATTCTTTATCACATAGTAGTATGGACAGAAAATATATTTCAATTATACAGCTATGTATGTCTTTTATATTAGGTGGAAATGTTTTAATAGACATTTCAGTTATCCATTTATTGATCTTAATGTATTTTTAATAATCAGGCACCCACCTCTACTAACTGAGATATATCTGCTTTTCCCTAGCTGAGTCCTACAAAGTAATAATAATTCTTTCTTTCTTCCAATAAGTAGTATATGGTGGGCTTCTGTTTTGTGGGCAACATGTGCTGTGAGTTGCCTTTTAATTTATGAGATTAATGTTTGCTCACAAAGGGAGATCTGAATGTGGGTAGCCCAATTTGGCTGTAATCTGTAGGAGAAACAAGGTCAGAGAGAAATGTTGACCCAGGAATTTTTTGCTCTTTCATGCGCTGTTTGAGCCCTGGTTTTGGCAGAGAGAAATCTGAAGTGGAAGACAGTCCTTTAAGATAAAAGTGTTGTTCCTTACTTCTGCCCCCAAAGGAGACTTCTGGGAAATTTTAAAGAAAATGAAAAAAAAAAAGAAAAAAAAAAGTTCATTAACCTGTGTGAATCTGGCTGGACCTGCTTTATTGTGGTTGCTATAGGAGGCCACAATCCTCTATAGAATCTCTAAGGATCTATCTGAAGATCCTTACTTGGGAATGGTGACATCCTATGTCTGGGCTATTTTGAGTAACATAACACTTTTCAGTGTTTGTGATTACACATACTTAATTTAGATAACTGAATGTGGGAGGATTTGCTTCTCATCCATTCTGACTGTGCTTCCTCCACCCATGGGGACTCACTGATTTCTGATTTCAAATGCTTTGTGTCCCAGTAATCCTACAGGGATGGCTTATGGACCAAAATATACCTCCCATGAAGTGGACATGTACACACCACAAGCATTTCTACTCACTTGCAAAAGGATTAAAAATCCGTGAGGAATTTTCTCTTAGCTGTCTGATGTAGATGGGGATGATCACTAAATTCTGCATTATTTTTCAGTGTAGATATTTTGGTCATTTGAACACTGAGATAACAGGGAACCTTCATCCTGTGATAATCTGTCTTGCTCCAGCAGTTACCATTAAATTTTGCATCTTGTTCTCTTTGTTGGTCAATGGGAATCATAATTTCTGTTTTGTATTTTCAGATAACTGGCTCTGTGAAAGGGCTATGGACGGATGGTGGTTATTTCCTATGATAGGGTTCTCGAAGCTGATATCCTTTCTCCTGGTGAAACTAGGACCTGATTGTGTTGAAATATCTTTGAAAATACCTTTGATAGTAGAGGTAAGGACATATTTCCAAGAGTCCCAACATGGGACACTAGCAAATGAAAACAAAAAAGTGATGAGATTTCATGTACAAAGGCAAAACACAATAAGAAAACCAGCCAAAGAAGGTATTAACTTATTCACACAGGAGAGAGGAAACCCAAGGAACAGTAACAGTAAAGAAAATAGTGAAAGGAAAATGCCTGTGTGTCTTCCACTTTCACCTTGGCAGACAGTGAGCAGCGAGTGGAGCCAAGGAGGAAATGAAGGAAATTGTAGGTGCAAATGACAAACTCAATATCAGATAAAATATTGGAGATGTTAGAAGTGCTGAGCGTGAAGCTGGAGGGTGGTAAAAGACATGAAAGGTCCTTTGAGTAGCACAGCAACCAAGACAGTAGTAACTGTAACAGCTTTTGAATGTAGTGAATTTGCTTAAGTAGATGGAGACACTGTTTCTTGTTATTACTTTTTGCCCCCTTCATTTTCGAGAATAATGAGGACAAAAAAATGAGGGGAAAAACACTTAATCACTTTATCACAGAGAAAGGAGATGTCCCTTTGCAGTATCTTTCACCTGCTCAGTTCCAACCTGGAGGTTGCTGTCAAGTATTTTTGGTCTGTAGTCATGCATCTTTAAACAGGGAGTGATTCATCAGGAGAGCAGGGAGGCTGCGACCATCCTTTGCCCTCTGTAAACCCACTGGATAACCACCATGCCACTGGAAATCGTGCGTCCATCCTGAGGGGGTAGCACCATCCCCAGAGGGGCTCCAGGGAAATGAGAGATCTTCCATTTGCAACCCAGAGCACTTCCATTCAGGAAGATGAGGGAAACAGCCTATTTTTCACTCCCACCAACTCAGTACTGTTAAGTTGACACACCTGTCATCTACCCTAGCAGCAGTATACTGCAAGCAGTTGTCTTTCCTAAGCCTGTCATCTCCTAGTTTGTATCAGTTTCAGTCACATACTGATTATTATTACAGGGCAGAATCTATTCTTTCCCATGCTGATATTTTATGGAGCATTGACATGCTTTGCCACCTCAGTGCAGGACTGGCTCATGAGGCAGGGAGTTAATATCCTCATTTATACTTACACGAAGCTGGGGATACATTTCTCTTCACAGAAATATGCCAGCAGGGTGTAAAAAGGATAATTTTCCTACACAACAAAAAAATGATCTTTCATTGTTCTGTGAACTTGGGGTTCTGGATGCAGAATGTGACAACACGTTCTTGCAAATTGAAAAAAACCAAGCTCCAAAGAACTTGATTTCATCTCATACTAGGGAGAAATAAAAGCTAGTGCCCCTTATATAATGAGTTGACCCACAAGTGCAAGGCAAAAGGTGGGAGCACCACTACATGCATCTATAAAACAGACTGTTTTATTAGTGAACTGTCATAGTAGTGGTCATAAAGATGCTTACAGAGGGGAAACAGCCTGTGGTACTTGGTAATACACTAAATTAAGAACTGAGAAACATGCAATCCATTCTTAACTCTTCCAGTTTGTGTGGCTTTGGCATATTTGCTTCCTTTCTTTACCCTGTGTCCCTCTCTCTCAGCAAGTTGCTTTGTAAACTCCAGGTTCACCAAACACGATACAAAATATGCAATCCCATTGATGAACTCCACTTTATGCTATAATATACGTAATAATGGAATTGAAAGGATAATCATGCCTTTGTGTTAATCCTGTTGTAAGAAAAATCTGTAATCTCCCAGAGCAGAATGTATAGGCTATTAACTTGTTCCTGCACCAGTCATTTGACAGCAGGCCATGAAGCATTAACAAATAGATATATTTCTCATGGTTTTCCGATTAGTTTTCCCAAACTTATTAAAAAAATACATCTGCATGAGCAGAGGTGAAAGTTTTAAAACTATAAAACTTTCAGATCTATAAAACCGACACATTTATAATTGAATATTTCTACGGCACTTGCTCCTTTATTATGTGGGTATAATAAAGATGACATGATGTAATGTCTGTATATAGTTGTGGAAGCATTTGTGTATGTGTCTGTGTGTATGTTAAGCGTACTAGTACATTTCTAGAGCATGGCAACACTGTGCAGTTAGCTGTCACTGTGCCTGTGAGCGTCCTGTGGATTTAGGGATGCTAGCTGGTGCTGGTGAGCCTCTGCAGGACACTTCAGACACAACAGAAGACCTTCACTGTGAGGCGGCCTCCACTGGTTGTGAAGGATAATCTTAAAATAAGCACTGTGGGCTGGGGTGGGAGGCAAGCAATGAGGTACAAGAAGTATCTTGCAGTGACAGGCACCTGACTGCATTCAGGATCCCTTCAGACAGGGCTGAGAAATGGCCTAAATCTGCAGCCCAGGCAGTGTTATCTGGCATCCTGGAGTACTCATTAGGTCATGAAACAGAAGGCAGGTATCACAGTATATATGATTTTGGGAAATGGAGGTATACAGACAGACTGAGACTGAAGCTGGCAAGGTGTATTAACAACCAAGTTCTGTATCAGCACATGTATTGGTTACTGGATATGAGAGTGGTACTTAGAAATGCATTTATACTTTGATAAAACATATACTTGGCTTGCTTTGGTGACACAAGTAACTTCCACCCTCTGTCCCTTGGGGCCACTGCCTATCTGGTTGTTTTTCAGTTGAACCAGTTTTCCATTCTGGTTCTCCTCCTGGCCTCACAAATTCTTGTGCTGGCATCGTGGATGGCACGCAGCAGGAGTAAGAGCAAGCAGACAGGCATGGAGAAGGGCTATGAAAAGTTGCTTAAGCACTACTGACACCAACTTGTAACCATTGCTAGAGGAGGGATTGAAACGGCCTCTTTTGGTGCAGTGGGAACTCGCCATTAGGGTTTGTTATTTCTGTGCCACTTAAAAAGTTGTCTGTGTCCAGGTTAGGAAGATATTTTTGATGAGCTCTTCAGAATTCAAAGCATTACAAGTGAGGACCCTTCACTTTCTGCAGTTATGGACTTGTTTTCTGTTTTGACAATACTAGCAATGCCATCCTCTGTATTTTGAGTATCAGCTGTTCCCTGAGTTCATGTTAACGTCACTGTCAGCTCTGCCAACACCTCCTTACCTTTGGAAGACCGCTAGAAACTGAGCTGCCTACTGCTAGCACTTCTTTCAGAAGACCAGACTCTTTCTCCTAGGTGATTAGTGTCTGTATTTTCCTTTCCAAGATAAATGTATGTCAAACTGGCAACCTAAGAAAGAAGTCTATCAAATTCTTACTGAAATCCATGCCTTTGCAGCTAATGATGTTTGGAAGAATGTCACCTTGCTAGAATTGGCTCTGTGTTGACTTTTTCTTTTCTGTTGGGAATGGGCTGCATTCTAATTTAAGAACCTTTATAATTTCCTTAGGTGTCATCCCAAATGGTCCCTTTCAAATGCTGTGATCAATGTGAACCTCCTCTTTCCAATAAAGGAAGTTCTGAACACAGGGGTGCCAACTAGAATGGATGAACAAGAAATCACAAAGCCCTGAAAAAAAAACCCAAAAAGCAAAAGCAAAAGAAATCCCAGTCTCATTATACAGCTACGGTAATCTGTGGCACATGTGGTCTCTTCTAATTACTGACTAACATAGAAGCTTATTTATGGATGGACTGGAGATAGCAACTGCTTACCGTCACTGCTTTAGCAATTGTAAAACTAATTATACCCCTCCCTAAATGCAAATAATTAACAGCAAGTATCTTCTCTAGCTTTTTATTCATCTGTTTATCATTTTGGAAACAACTGGTTTATCTGGGCATGGGCACATCTGAGCAGGAAAAACAGGCAATAATTACAAAAATCACAGATGTTCCAAACAGTCGGCACCAGAGGAATTTCTCCCTGGAAATCTGCAGAGGTTTTGCCCCTATTTTTTACAGCATCTGTTAGAACAGTTGGATTTCCCAGGCATAATGCCCATTGCAAGGTCTCTGAAAATATGCTTCTGGGGTAGGATTCCATTCCATATTAAGACACATTCTTTGAGGTGTCTGCATATCTAGGTGTTCACTGGGTTCCTCTCAGTCAGTGGAGATGTAGTCACTACAGGGAGTAAAGAGAGCTAGCTGTTCAGGTATATCTATGAATATAGGTATAAACTTCAGAGAGAGATGGCAGCTTTCCATACTCAACAGATGTTATTGGCTAAAGCCCCATCAGCTCTAATGGAAATATAAGTTCTTGGTTCATGTGTCAACACAGTTCTGTTGGAAGTAAAGGCATTCGAGATGTTAGGGTATTCAAGACACCCGCAAGCAGCTGGTACACATCCAGATGTGGACCGTCCTGCAGCAGCAGTCCAGGAAAGACAGCACGGAACAGCTGAAATGACTCCACCTGGGACCAAATTTGACCTCTAATCTGGAACTGAATAACCCATTGAGGATTTTACCATCATGGCCTTTGTGACGATCCTTGACTCGAAATGGCATTCACCTAAACACCTACATGTAGAGGTTTGCTTCTTAAGCTGGACATCCTCTCCTCTCTCTGGAATCGATGGACAGAAGAGGTATTTTGAGAATATATTTTATACATCCTACTCTGAAGAAATACTTTAAAATTGAATAAATCATAACCTGGAAGTACCTGTTTCTCTCCAGGGTTTTTAAACATAGTCACTTTGAAACTCAAGATGATTTTCATCTCACCAGCTTAATGAAGCATTTATAACTGCACCCAGTGCCCAGGTTCCCATTAAATCAGTGTCGTTCTTGTAAGTGCAGTCAGTCAGGTGTGATCCATCAATTCATCCACAAAGAGAGGTATCCACTCAGGATGCGGCAAAACATTTCCCAAACTCCAAGGGTGATACTGAGCAGGTTTCATTGGCTGTAAAGAGAGAAGGTCTCTCACATTGTATAGATTGTGCCGAGTCTTACAAATTTTGCTCCACACATCAAGAGCAACTGATTTCTACTCGTGTCACAGGAAGTTTTAATGCTCTTAAGCAGGTGTTAGGAGCCTAAATACTCTATAGAGAGCTAAAGGTGGCCTCTCCAATCTCTGCCATTGATCAACAAATTACAGTGTCTAGCTAGAGAGTGAATCCCTTAATTTAAAGAAGAGACTGGGGTTTACATTCAGAATGAGAAAAAACTTCAGGTCTTTGCTTATCCAGTAAAAATATATATGGTTTTCTTTCTTCTTGATTTTTGGTGGGGTTTTTTTGTTTGGCTGGTTGGTTGTTGGTAGGTTTTTTTAGGATCCAAATACTCTTTGGAATCAGGTGCTTCAGGCAGGCATCAAATTGAAAAATAACAGTTCTTTAACCTTCTAGTCAAAGCACTTGGATTGCAAGAGATTTCCACACTACATTGTCTTGGAGAAACAAACAAACGAACATTTGTGGAAACATTTGTTGTGGTTCATCAGGGCTGAGCACGTTAATGATTACATATGCGTTTCAAAGAGTAATTTGTGTCTGAATGGGTCATTGCAAAGGACTCATACAGGAGCATGGGTAGGAGAGGTTGAAGAGGGAGGGCTATCTGTGCCACTTGTGCAGAAGGAGAGGGTTAGACCAGAAGGTGCTGCTGGATTTGTCCTGCAATTTTTGGATTGCATGGAGGGTTTTCCAGCTTGGCAGGCAGGCAGCCCACACCCAGCTGGGTTTACCAAACACAGAATGCTGCGTTGATAAACTGCATAGCATGCCTCTGGGAATGGCTCTAAGGTGCTTGCAGCTGTAGGAGCTCTTGGAGAACCCTTTGAAGTCAGAGAGTTTAGAAAGAAGTGGTGTGTCCACTGCTTTTGTCTATGAGAAACAAAAGCCTAGACCAGCTCGGGTGTGTGACCATGGAGGAGTAGGAGATGCTTGCTCACTCTCTGCCATGTAGAAGCTCTGGGAAGGGAGCAAGAATGGTTTGGAAAGTTGTCCAGCAGGACACTGGGGAGAGATACAGCATATTAAAAAACACTGGGGGTTTTGGAAGGGGAAAGGAAAAATAACTAATTTATTTAAAAGAGCTAACTACTTGTCCCATGATAAAATTTGATGCTTTCAGCTGACATCCTCATCTTCTAAAAACATTCCGATTGGTGACACATGGACAATTTGCTTTGAAAAGCAGGAAGTATCATGTGCAATAGTAAATTGCAATCATGATCCCTGCAAATTAACAGTGACTCAGAATTCACACTAAAGTTGGCCTTTAGTGATAGGTACCAATTCCATCCAATCCTGGAGACAGTGTTGTGTCATTTTTTTCTTGCGCTGCTAATTTAGATTAATGCTTTTTATTGTTGGTTGTCAGCTTTGACTGATTGAATCATAAAGTTACATTTCATTTCCCCTCTTTCATCATGGCACTTGGTGAGGAAAAATAAAAATGAATTCACATGTTTAATTGCAGCACAGAAATTATTTTTTCTTTTGCTCTGATTTCAAGAACAAGCACAGCGAGCTGTGTAAAAGCACTGATTGAGTTAGTGATTGTGTTAGTGTAAATTCTCTAATTGTTTTTTCTGTCTGTGGTTAGTAGTTCAAACAGAAGTTGTTTTTCATTGCCAGTTTATCACTTTCTAGGATTCTGTCAATATCTGCAGAAAGAACAGTCATATTCTTGCAAACAGATTTTTCCATTACCTCAGCTTCAGTTCTTTCTTTGAATTAATTTCTTTCTTCTGTATAATCTTAATCTCACTCTCTCTGACCTACCCACAGAGAAGGGAAGAAAGCCTGAGGAAGAGAGCAGGTGTAAGAAGTCAGTGCATGTGCAGATTTAATTGGATACAAGGAAGAATGTCAGTTCTAGAAGCTGATCAATCCATCAGTGTTGGCAAACACCCTTATGGACTTACAAAAAGGATGAAAAATGGGCAGCACAGGAATGTCCTTTCTAGACTTTTTCTAGCTGAGCAGGGAAACAGATCCGCTCTTCTCTCCTGCACTTCAAAATGTCATTTTAGTAGATGTTGTAATGCTAAAGGACACCAGTGGTGTTTGAGCTGGTCAGTCACAGACTCCTGGATGCTACAGGGGATCTAGTCCAGTGAAAAAGCCAGTTAAACTGCTTGAGGTAATGAAGGAGCTTCAGACCCTGAAACCACGGTCCATAGCATCAGGCTGTAGGGAAGTCAGAATACATTAACCGGAGCGAGGTGTGCTTCCTGCAGAAAAGTGGAGAAGTTATTTCAGGTCTGCAGACTGTAGGGCTTCTGAAAACAGGAGAGCTAAGAAGAGGACTAGCAAGGGGATAGTAAGAGGAAATTTGCGAAGGATAAAAATCCATAAACTGACAGGCTTTCTGATTTCTGGCAGTGATTTTTGACCAAGGACACTACTTGCTTTGGTTTATTGCTACACTGCTCAGGAAAAACACAGCCTGGGTGCATGTTTTTTAAAATAGAAGAGTATACACTGAAGAGAGTACCAGTCTCATATCGCTGGTGATTTTATTTTTCTCTCAGTGCAAATGAACCTCCAGCATGCCAGATAATGAATCATAGTCCAAAACAAAAGGAAAATAGATCTTCTGGGTTGGGCAGATCCATTCACAATAAAGCTATTTTTTCAAGATGCCAAATGCCATCAAAATGAGCCCATCCCCTGATCTTCTTGAAGTACTTGAGGCCAGGATTAATATCTATGCTGATCTAACCTGGGTGTTCCTAAATCCCATTTCTAAAAGTCTTTTTTAAAAGAAAAATGTATTGTAACTATCTAATTAAAAAAAAAAATAAGAAACAACAACAAAAAAAACCCCAAACAACAAACAACAACAAAAAAAAAACCCAAAAAACCAAAACAACCAACAAAAAAAACCCCAAACCAAAACCCCCCAAAAACGAACACTGAACAATAGTGCCTGAACAGATTTGGACAGCCTTGCAATGGAGACATTGTAAGCTAATCATTGCCTACTCTGGATTCCTTGAGAGCCCTTGCACTAGCAGCCACTAGACATACCTGAAATGCTAAATTAACAATTTCCTCATTTCATGGTAACCTACTTTCTGTTAACTCTTTCTATTTGTTTTCTTCTTCCTGAAGTTAATTTAGTGCTGGTAAACATTGTTGTAACAGTCAACATAACAAAACACACTGTCTGTTGTGTCTAAGCACATGAGAGGCTCTGCTAATTATGCAGAGCTGTGCAGTAATTGTATAAACAATTGTAAGAGCAGGCTTGACGTTATTGGGTGCTGAAGCAAGAAGTGATGAGCCTGTAAGTGCTGTCCAATGGGACAGGTAACAAGACATGGCATGACGTGGGATATGCTCCTTCCTCTTTTCAGTTCTGAAGAATTAAGTGTGATTTCTGAGAGTTTAAATCTCTTCTTTTCTTGCTTTATAAGTGCAGAAAAATCTATTGCAGCTCTTAAAGGCAAAGAAGCATATTCCCATCTACTTCAACCAATGGGTGACAAGTTTTCAGGACAGGGAAGGGTTTGTCCAGGAGTTCAAAGCCCCAACAGCTTTCTCCAGTGCATTTTTTTAATCTCCTTAGAAGACAGTTTCTCATGCTTTGGGTTTTTTTCTCTGCAATCAGGGTCACTTTTGTCTCTGGTCAATGAGTTTTGCTGTTACTGAAAGGCAAGCCATCAAACCTGTCTGGTGTATTTTCTCCATAAAAAGTGAGCTTGTGGTTTTCAGAGTGCAAGCCTTAAATCAGTATTTTGCTAAAAGTCCACTGGCAAGAGCATTCTGGAAAGTTTAGAGGTGAAAACGGTAGCTACCTATAAAGTTATTTTGTGAACTCAAGTTGATATAAGGCAAATAATTCAGGAAAGGATTAGGCACTTACATGAATATGAATAACATCAGCAATTGCACTGGCAAAGAGAAAATTTATAGAGGTTATCAATCCTTATGCTTCAGAGCATGGGGCCATTTCTGGGAAGAAATATTTTCTTGCCTATATAGCCCTTAATCCTCAGAGGCCTCAGTGTATGACACCAGCCTTTAAAGCATCTCTGAGCGACTTGCAGTGAGAGGCACAACAAAACTCAGGGTGAGGTGGGATGAGTCTCTTTAGGAAGTTAGAAAGGCAGAAGGTCTGGCAATTCCCACCGATCTCCACTGGATCTGGAGCAGGGACTTAACAGTTTGGCTGTTTTTCTAGGAAACACTAAAATGTGAATTGTTGTTGCCGGCTGAAAGGCAATAACTCTTTTTTTAAAGTGTTGGTGGAGGTCTCTGCCAGGTTTCTCTCAGAGTTAAATACCGGAAACCCTTTCACTTCCCACCTTTGGCCTGGTGAGGATTTTGCTGAGTCACCACTAAATCATGAACCGTTGGGAGGAAAGTCATCCCTTGCTCCAGCTGTACGCACTGACACCTGAATTACGAGCTCCACATCCAGATACTGGCTCCTTCTGTCCTCCTCTCGCCCCTGCAAGGTTACACTCCCTGGGGAAACAAAGAGTCACTAGCAGTTTGCGCAACTGTGGTGTTAAATCAGTGCAACAAAATTTATGGAAAGACTAAGAGAAGCAAGTTTATACTGTAATGACACTCTAAATAGTCATTTTTTGTTGCCTTTTGAGAAAGGCAGAGAAATAGGATTTATCTTGGGTGTAGCTGCCAAACTATGTACAGCTGTGCTGGGAGTTTGTCCCTGTGGTGCTGTCTCTACTTGACTGAGGGGGTCTGATCTTCAAATAGTTTAAAGTACTTGTTTCCCAGACCAAATGATAAAATAGAGCTTTAGGCTCTGGATGTCCTCCAGGTTTCCAGTAGGAGTATTTAATTGCCAAAAATACAATATGACCTTGTGCTTGCCAAACCTCATTTGCCTTGATGTCCTGAACGCAAAATCCTGGATTTCATCAGGAGATTCTTACCCAATATGGGAGACAGTGAAGCCAAGGGACTTGTTTTTAATTCAAACCCTCTTAAGCACAGCATCATATCATGGTGAAACCACAAGCTGAAATGAAGACTGACAGTTTAATTTCTTGAAGTACTGGAAAAGAAAAGACATCTGCCATTATGGCTACTGGCTTCCACAAGCTGATGGTAATAGACTGTGAGGATCTTTACAGCTAAAGAAATTAATCCTTTTTTTCTCCCCAATATACCTGTCACTTTCTTTATGAGAAAGTATGGTTTTTACAACCTACAACATGGTTATTTTGTCTCTCAATCCCTTCTTTGCCTGATTCTAGCCTCTGCTCTCCATGGATTTTACAAATTTGCTAGTCTAGTCTACCTTGTGATGAAGCAGAAGGGAGTTTAGCCAACAAAAACAAAGACTTGCAAAGGTTTGCTCAAAACTTTGTTTTGTTTTACATAATCATGTCTTAGCTGAATATGAACAGGAGATTTTTAAATAATAATAACACCAACACCAATAATAACAATACTACTACTACTAATATAACAGCAACAACCCAGTAATAATCCTAATAATCCTTCTCCACATGACATGGCATTTCATAAATGGCTGTTTTCTTCCTTGACTTAATGAAAACTTCTGGTATCTAGAATCTGTGACAGAAAATCACCTGAAAGGCACAAATAGAGGGGGATGAAATTTGAGATCAGAAAAATTAACTGGGAATTTCATAAGCAGCAGAGCCAGAGCAGTCAGGTTATGTGTGGTTTTCTACTTGTTGCCTCTCCTACCAGAAGAGCAGCAGCTGCCTTTACCCATCTCTGTGTGCCTGTGGCTTCCTCAGATCCCTGCCCGTGCTGGCTTGCCAGCCCTCCTTCCCAGCCAGGGTGTGCAGCAGCTGGGGGCTTCCTGCCCCTCTTCGGATGAAGTCAGTCCTTCACATCTCATTTCTATACCCAGGCAGTTCAGTGAAATTAAAACATGATAGTTCCTGGGACTTGTCTCCCTCTTTCAAATGTGGTTGAAATTGGCAAGTGTGTTCAGAAGTAATTAAGGGAGGAATGACAAACAGTTTGACAAGGTACTTTACTATCTTAGGAAATCAAGCCAAAAAAAAAAAAAAAAAAAAAAAAAAGGGGTGGTGGTGGTGTGGGTGTGGTGGAATTGTCATGTAAAAATCATATATTTTTAAAAAAGAAATCCTTCCTTTGTTCCTTTGAGCATCAAAGATTAGCAAAGGCTGGAGGAATATTAGACTCCAATTTAAATTTCAGCTCTTTCGCTAGCAGTTTACTATTGACATGCCAATTATTTTGGTCTTTTTAATTACCTCTCCTTTTGGGCTCTGGTACAATATTTATTTATTGCTTCTAAAGAAAAAAGTGGAACATAGAACTTAATGGAAATAAAACTGGCTTTCCATGGAAAGAAAAAACCCATAAGCATGATTTTGTCCAAAATTTGAAGTTTGGGTATTTTTAAGGTTTGCCATTAGTGTGTATGTGTGGAGGGGTGTGTTTCTTGTGTTTTTTTCCCATCTGGCAAACAATGGGAAAGTAAGTGTTTTCTAATATATGCTAGTTCCTTCCTGATCAATACATTATTTGTAGGCTTTTCTGTCAATCAGGCTCATTTGTATAGCATTTTTACTTGTTTGCTGGAGAACTGAAAGTGCAAAGAGCAGCGTCTGAGACAGCCCAGGGTGTGTACGTGTATAATTCTTCAGACAGATGTAACATCCAAAAAAAAAGTCACAACAGTCCTCAGACAGAAGGAAGAGGAAAAGGCTTTGCTGCTTAAGGGTTTGACCATAGGACAGAAGACCTCGGTACCATAGTACATAAAATGCAACAAACATTGATGGATTCTCACACTCCCTGTCCATGTAAATGCGGAAGTATGGAGGTTGCAAATTGGTCGTGAAGTGCAGGAGAGATGGAATAGAAGAGATCTGGCTTCAGCCACAGACTGTAGGATCATCTTTCCTACAACACTTTTGTAACATAATGTGTGTGGGTACTTGACTTACATGCTGGGAATTGGAGAGCTACAGATCTACAGATTGATCTAAGAAGCAGAGCATCTGTATATTGAGGCTATAACCTTTCATATTCTGTATGGGTTGAGAGAAGAGGATTTTCATGTACACTGTTTACTGGGTTACATGCAGAATACTTAAGCAAAGACAGACTGAGACCAGTACCACATGAAATTGTACACAGATAAAATTAGACTTTATGCTAGAACTTGTTTGCCTGACATTTTCTTCCCCCGTACCGAAACAGTCAAATGTTTGCCTGGAGTACTGAAGAAGTGGGGTCTCTCTCAGGAATTCCTCATGAGCTTTCTGATAGACTAAGAGGAAATCTCCTAAAATCTAGTGCTGACATGAGATGTTGCAGAATCAGAGACAACAAATGCAACATTTTTGCTGCAATGCAGGACCTTTGAGCTGTTTTACTTAGCAATTCTATAAAACTGGATGCCCAAGGTTTATTTATTTTTGTCTTTCTGCCTGAGCTGCAACAGTATTTTAAAGTGTTCTGTTGTGAAAAAGCAACGTTAGGAAAACATTCTGCTAACACTAAATTTCAAAACTTTTGACCACTTCTTCATTTTAGAACTGTATTGGGTATTGTTGTTTTTAAAATTCCTGGGGATGAAAGAATAGCACGCAGTATCTTGAACCGTTTTAATAATGTATGACTGATGACTAGACACATAGATCTTTTTGTAGTTCTTTAATTGAATTTATTTTTTTTAATTAGACCATGTCTTTGAACAATATCCAAAATCACAGTTTCAATCTTTACCAAGAGACAATTTCCTCTCCTTGCACTGTTGGTGTCTTTCTGTCTCCAGCAATAAATAAATAAATACCAGTAACCTAACTTTTTATTATGTTGCAGTGGTACACTGAAATCAGAACATCCTAGAGCCACAAAGCTGAGTGAATCAATGGACATTTGCAGGGGGCAGTGAGGTTCTAGCATTTTCTTCTGTGTCTCTTCCCTTCCATATGTAAATTTATCTATAATCAAACTGCCTCCAACAGAATTTTGTAAGGAAGCAGATAAGTTAAACTCATGCCCGTAGGGTTCTTTATAGAAATTATGATGTGCCTGTTGGGACTCCTGTAACAAAAGAGGAGGAAGGAGAAACTCTTGCCTTTTACTTTCATAATGAGTCCTTATTGGATCATAGGCAAAACTGAATTCAAGATCTTCAACTACAGAATTAGAGGTATAACTATTATGGGGCAAACAGCTGTAAACCCACACATATATTTTATACAGACTAGCATTTGGGAAGGTGTAAAAGTCCTATATTCAAACCCACCCATTTTCACAGCTTCTAACTTCTGTTATCAGAAATGAGACTATTAACATTGGAAAATCAGAGAAACAGGGGAATCATTAACATGCATATACTTTATATATCAACATGCATGGTGTGTGTGTATTTATATTTATACGTATCATATGTGTAGAGTTTATATGTGTGTGTATATATATGCACACACAATGCTCAAAAAAGTAGTGTAGATGCTCTGCTATGGAAATGTAGGAGTCTGGGTATAATTTGTATCTTCAGATGGACCAAAGAGATTTTCCTGTTCATTTTGACTTCTGTACGTCTGTATAACTGGGCTCCTACTGGACTGCCTCAAAGTGTGTATCCTTAAGAGCTGGTGAAATATTGATCTCTGTGGAAACACTAGTGGCACACATGGGACGTACAGCACTGGAGATAAAATCTGGACAGAGGGGACCTTCAAAAGGCAGGGTAGAATGGAGTGGGGAATAGAAAACACTTATTATAGATGTGTACTTTGTTTCAGAGTTGAAACATTTTTGAAAGTTCAAACTGGGAGAAAGGGCAAGGCCACCAAAATTAATTGTGTAATGGTCTTCATGACTGCTTTTCATTGCGTCCATGGATGGTCCTTCAGTTTATACCTGAAATCTTCACCCACTCTGAACTGAATGGTAAAACAAGTAGTTAATTGCTCAAGTCTCCTTTTAGAGCTGTAAAAAAGATGACAGTGTTTCTGTCCTCAGGAGGTAGAAGTGAAGAGTAGAAATGTCTTAAAAATAATTGATTGTAGTCAGTATAGTTTGATGTTGAGCTGCAATAATTGCAAAGGTTTTCTGAGGAGCAGTCAGGTCTTAAGTATTTGTCTGTGCTGCCTTCCCAGGCTCTTTTGACCATTTTTTGGAGCTAAGTGCCCCCATGGCTGTAGTGGGTTCAAGTTGCTTTGGGTAGCAACTGGATCCAACCACCCTCCTTCAGGGTGACCAAATTAATCTTTTAGATAGAAAGAACTTCTATTACAGTGATTTTTGACATTTTCCTTGAGAAAATCCTTGTCCATACTTAGAACTGCTGAACTTCCAGGTCCCTGCATCTGTTTCCCATCCATCTGGGATCCATATGAGATTGTTTCTGTTGGTTCTCGCTCCTGTCAATGAACCAAAGACCTAGCACACTTCTTTCTTCTTCTCAGTTATTTTTACTGTCTCCTTTTTCAGATAAATAGCAGTGAAGGAAAGGTCTGTGGTGGCAGGAGAGGGACTGTTTTGCAAAGCAGTTGGGTATGGGTTTAAATATCTGTCTGTTCCATGTCCCAGGATATTATCTGTGCACTTTCTCCCTGTCCTTACTCAGATTTGCAATGTTCTTGTAGCAGGTGAAGTGCTGCTTTGTGGGCTGCCAGTCCCTGGAATGGCTAAATCAAAACGCTCTGGTGCATTGAATTTTGGCATTATTATTCAGTAAATCGTGTATCTTCCCCTCATCTGCTCCCTTGTGATACGTCCTGTTATTAAACAGCCGTTGCCTCTGACACCAGATGAATGCAGCCCCGACATCCAAGCAGAGAGAAGCACACCCAGGAACAGAGGTTGCCTCAGGAGCACGTGTCTCCAGACACACTAACAGTGCTGCATCCAGAGCTGTTTATCAAGTGCCAGAAGTGGCTCCTGAAGTGCTGTTGGATATGCTTCTACCTCCGTTAGACTGTAAAGCAGAGAAAAAAACAAATCCTGGCAGCTGTAAGAGGTGGGCTGGGAGAGCAACAGCAGTACAGGCTAGAGATTCAATCCAGTAGTTATATACCAGTGCAAAATGCCCTTAGCTTTTTGGTGAATAATCCTCTGGTCCACGATGTTAATTCACTAGTTTGGAGATATTTCTCCAACCAACAAAGGTCATTCAATCTACTCATGTATTTCTCCAAAGCTTGGATCTGATTTTGGGTGGGGGCCTTGCCAACTTTCTGTAGCAAATCCACGGTACTTACAGAACTGTTTTATTTCAGTTGAGTCAACTTGTGCCATGCCCAGAGAGGTGCCCTCACCCGGGGGGAAAGAATACTTCATTCTTTAATATTTGTCAGAAAGGAAGGGCCTGCTCTGAACCTAATGGTTGATAGTCAGTTCAGGCTCTTCTACTCAATTTCCTCTGATGGTTGACTCAGCTCTGCAATGCCCTTTCACTCTGCATCCTACAGCATGCTTAGCTTAGGGGCTGCGGCTGTATTACCCTTTCAGAGCAAGCTATGATGTTTGTGGAAGTTTTTCAATCATGCTCTGAAGTCCTTTGGGATAGGTAACATTGGTTTATTAAGTACTTTTCTGATAAATACTTCATTTTTACATCTCTGTGACTAAAGAATACAGCTTGATGGTCTTGATGTTGGAATTAGTGGAGCAAGGCCTATACTCATTGATTATATTCAGTGATTAGAGAGGTGAAAGCCCAGCTAGAACTCAGACTGGCCACTGCTGTAAAAGATAATAAAAAATGTTTTTACAAATACATCACAAACAAAAGGAAGGTCAAGGAAAATAAGACATGCAAAAGTCTATGGAGCTAGATGGCATCCACCCAAGGGTGCTGAGGGAGCTGGTGGAAGTGCTCACCAAGCCACTCTCCATCATTTTTCAGCAGTCCTGGCTAACTGGGGAGGTTCTAGAAGACTGGAGGTTAGCCAATGGGACACCCATCTATAAGAAGAGTGGGAAGGAGGACCTGGGGAACTACAGGCCTGTCAGCCTGGGCTCGGTGCTGGGGAAGGTTATGGAGCAGATCATCCCGAGTGCCACCATGCAGCACGTGCAGGACAGCTGGGGGATCAGGCCCAGCCAGTGTGGGTCTATGAAAGGCAGGTCCTGCTTGACAAACCTGATCTCCTTTTACGACAAGGTTACCCCCCTAGCGGATGAAGGAAAGGCAGTGGATGGTGCCTACCTGGACCTTACTAAAGCCTCTGACACCATCTCCCACAACATCTCGTGGAGAAACTGGCTGCTCATGGCCTGGGTGGGTGTGCTTTGCGCTGGGTAACAAGCTGGCTGAATGGCTGAGCCCAAAGGGTGGTAGTAAATGGGGCTACATCCAGCTGGTGACTGGTCACGAGTGGTATTCCTCAGGGCTCAGTGCTGGGGCCAGTCCTGTTTAGTATCTTTCTCAATGATCTGAACAATGGGATCAAGTGCACCCTCAGCAAGTTTGCAGGTCACACCAAACTGGGCAGGAGGGAGCGCTGACCTGCCAGAGGGCAGGAAGGCTCTGCAGGGGGGTCTGGGCAGGCCGGGCCGGTGGGCCGAGGCCAATTGCATGGGGTTCAGCCAGGAGCAGTGCCGGGTCCTGCACGCGGGTCACAGCAACCCCACACGGCACTACAGGCTGGGGCAGAGTGGCTGGGAAGCTGCCGGGCAGGAAAGGCCCTGGAGGTGCTGGCTGATGGCCGGCTGAGCGTGAGCCAGCAGTGCCCAGGTGGCCAAGAAGGCCGACAGCATCCTGGCCTGTATCAGAGACAGTGTGGCCAGCAGGACCAGGGCAGTGCCCGTCCCCCTGTACTGGGCACTGGTGAGGCCGCACCTGGAACACCGTGTTCAGCTTTGGGCCCCTCACTTCCAGGGGGACACAGAGGTGCTGGAGCGTGTCCAGAGACGGGCAACGGAGCTGGGGAAGGGGCTGGAGCACAAGGCTGATGAGGAGCGGCTGAGGGAACTGGGGCTGTTCAGCCTGGCCAGGAGGAGGCTCAGGGGGGACCTTGTTGCTCTCTACAGCTCCCTGACAGGGGGTTGCAGGCAGGTGGGGGTCGGTCTCTTCTACGCAACAAGCAACAGGACAAAAGAGAAAGGTCTCAAGTTGCACCAGGGGAGGTTTAGATTGGATATTAGGAAAAATTTCTTCACTGAAAGGGTGGCCAAGTATTGGAACAGGCTGCCCAGGGCACTGGTGGAATCACCATCCCTGGAGATGTTTGAAAATGCATAGATGCAGTGCTTGGTGACATGGTTTAGTGATGGACTTGTCAGTCTTGGGTTAATGGTTGGACTTGATGATCTTAAAAGTCTTTTCCAACCTGAATGTTTCTATGATTCTGTGATTATATGACAACCCAGCTCTTTGGTATTTATTAATCCTCTGTCCATTTCTTTGACATTGCAACCCTGCTGGCTGCCTTCCTTTTTGCATGGTCAGTCATCAGCCACTGAGCTGAGGTGGGCTCACACCTGGAAAACCCTTCCCTCAGACAGAAAAAAAATCTGAAAAGGGAAAAGGGGAGAAAGATGCAGACAAAAATGAATGAATACATTATTTGAACTCAAGATTTCAAAATCATCTCATTTTCCATCTTGGGATGTTGTGCAACACTTTTATAGGAACATCTATTGGCATACACCTGTGGAGGGCTGTGGGTTAAGTGTCTCTATGGCCTATTCCAGAGCTCAGAGAAAAGCCTGTGTAGAAACCCCCACTGAGTTTATTAAGCCAAGAATTATGTCTCTGCTAGGATAGCTGTGTTACAGCAATTTGCCTGTTGACACTTGGTGGAGGTGGAGCTGGTACAATTTGAGCCATTTTAAAAATAAAATTGCTGTCCTTCATAAAAAAACTGTTTGTTGTTTTGCAATTGCTTCTGGCAACCACTGACAAGTTGGTGGGACTAGTGGGATGGTTTTGGCAAGGTAGTTTGCTTCTTCAGGTTCTCCCACCCCTCATCTGTCCATTTCAGTAAGTTTTGCTAAATTGGCAGTGTTTAAAAAATAATAAAAAATGGGGTGAAATCCAGTGTTCAGTGGCAGTGAAGCAGAAAGCTGAAATGCAATGGTTTTTACTTTTTCTGTGGAATTTCAGATCTATTATCAAGGGTAAAAAACACAAACAATGACTGCCCCAAAAAGAGGAAGAAAAATAAAAAGGAAAAAGCTTTCCTTATCTTGAATGTACCTGTGTCAGTCTTCCAACGTGTAATATAAAGGTTAAGCTGTGAATTGGGGATAGCAAAACGGGCTAGAGAAAGAGAAAATATTTGGCAATAACTTCGCTAAAGTCTACATAGCACTGATTTGGAGAGATACAAGGATATGGGAGACACCCCTTTAAGACATATGGGCAATTTCCTGGTGAGCAAGTGCCCCTGGTACTGCAAGGCTGAGTGATCTGGCTGTCTGCTACTGCTGCTTGTCTTTCCAGTGCCTCCTGCAATAAAGGCAGGCAGGTTTTGCTCAAAAGCTTCATGCTGTTGAATTGGTGTATAACCCTGAAAAGGATTGCCATGCCAGAGTCCTTGAGCTTTGTCAGATCTGCAGTCTATCCCCACCCCCTGCCATTGCAGCAGGCTGTGTTTGACACAGGTACTGCTCTGGAGGGGTTAGATCTGATGGACTGGAAGCTGAAGAAAGTGTTGGATCCCAAATCAAGTCCTGTATCCAAAGCCTCTAATACATACATACTGTGAGCATGTCCCTAATCCAAATGGGGCTTCAGGTCCATATTCAGAAGAACCAATTTGCTGATAGAGCAGGTGAGAGAGATCATTCAGCCTGATGGCACAGGTTTCACAGGCAGTACCCAGATGCCAGCAGTTTGGACGCTGGTGTAAAACTCCAGCCTGGTTTCACCACCTTGTTTCTCATTCCGTTCTGATAACTGGCATATGTTCTGTTTATCTGTAATAATACACAGTTCCTTCCTCCGTTGCCCTTTCAGTGTGTGACAGCTATAAACCACTGGTTACAAAGCCTGAACGTTTCAGAATCTAGTGACATTTAAGGAAAAAGATTGCCAAGCTCTTGAAAGAAACACACCACTGAAATACACAAAGAAGCAAGCGCAACTTCTTTGCTGTTAAAGCGATAAAGAAATTAATGGCATACCAGGTTCCAAAATCCCACTGCTGTTTGGAGATATCTTCTTTTTTCTCTTTTTTTTTTTTTTTTTAAACTGTTCTCTCCCTCCACAATGCATAAAGGTAGCTGCCGTTAAAGGGATGGCAAGGCGCAGCAAAGATATTGCTTCCCCTGAGTTTTATGAAGCTGATATCAATCTTTTATTTCATAAACTTCAGGCCTGTTATTACCTTAAAAGCGTGTTCCATGGCATTTAATGTGACACTGATGAGAATACAAATAAGGGGAAGTGAGGGAGATGGAGGATGGGGAGAGAAGAATCAAACGATGTTAAATGCGAGGACCCGGACAGTGCTTCCATATCCGTTGCCATTGAGGAGAGTTTAAAAGGGCCATGAAACTGCAGAGCATCAGAATTGTATTTGGGGGCAGTAAATCAATTTAAGCTTCAGCACTGAGGGGAAAAAATACCATCTGAGGAAGGTGAGAAAAGAAATTTGGGTTATGGAGGCATGAAGGCTCGCATGTGAGCTAATGAGGCATACTTTAGCTGAGTGTTGTGTGGAAAGCCAGGGTATAAATGCCCTTGAAATTGGGATGATTTGGAGTAAAAAAAAAAAAAAGTGCTTTGGATTTTTTAAACTTTCACCTGGAAGCATATGAAATGCTGATTAGTTTTATGTCATATTTATCCAGTGCTTGGCTAGATTCTAGTAGATGTGCATAATTTTCAATAGAGAAATGTTCTTGCTCCTGATTCGTGTGAAAAGGTTGGATCATTTGTTTCCTCTCTGATACATGAATGAATAGTCACCAACTGGCACATTCAAAAGAAAGCAAGAGGTAATTCTTCATACAGGGTGTAGCCATGAAATTCCTTGCTGCAGGATGCTGGGGATATGTAGATTTTGCACAGATTCAGGCAGAGACTGGGCAAGTTCATGAAGGGGAATCCACTGAGAATTACTGCCCATGTAGGAACCATGTTTGGTTTGTGAAGCCCCGGAGCTGTAAACTGCTGGAGATCGGAGAGTATTCTGAAGAAGTATTACTTCATGACTGTCCATGGCTTATATTCCTTCATTGTTGCTGTCAGGCACGTGAGCCTGGGGGACCCTGACTAACTGCCTTCATTGCAAAGATAACCAGCCTCAAGGCAGGAACCACCATGATTTTAGGCATGGTTAGAGATTATTCTTTGGAGCATGAGACTCCATAAGTTTACCCTGCCACATGCATACCTCAAGATAATTTTTGTGTGCTACTTGGAAGCAGTCCACCTTCCTCCTTAGCCCAGGGGAGACAGCCCCACAGGCATAAGCCAGGATGGGAGGGCAAGGCTCACCAACATCATGGTCTTTTTTGAGACCATTCTTCCATTGCAGTGAATACTTACAATGAGACATTGTTCAGAGCTAGGCTGAGCTTAGGCCAAGTGCAGTTTTTGCAGATACAGAGCTAGACTCTTAGGTGACATTCATGAGGCCACGTCCTGAGGCAAAATCAGGGTGGCCCCACTGGAGTCAACATTAAGTTACCTCAGTTGAAGATGAGGCCTTTACAGTGCTGTTGACACAGATGGGCCCACCAGTCTGCTTGGTGATTATGCAGGGTATGTAATCAAGGTGCAGTGCCACAAGGTAGCAAACTGAGTGTTCAGCTAGCTCATGAGGTCACCGGTCATGAAGTCAGCTAGTCATGAAGTTTCCCCAAGCTACTTCCTCCAAGTTTATTGCTGTGAGGAAGCTTACAGGACAGTAGAGAACAGAAGGAGGTAACAATTACCACTGAACTGAACCTGGAAGAGAAGTGGTGGGGAGTGAGGTGGACATGGGCTTGAATGCAGTCAGAGCAATAATGTCTCTCTGTTCATCACATTTTTCCAATGTAATGTACCATCAGCTCTTAACAGTTTAGCTGAGGAATCCAAGAAGTCAGTTCAACAGTCTTTTGAGAAATCTGTGTCAGCACTTTGAAGAAAAGTTGCTGTGAACAGGATGTAGCTTAAATGGTGACAAATTACCTGATACTGCTGTAGGAAACAATGCTGTAGGCATTCTCTTGAAAGTCCTTCTAGGCTCCCTAAATGCTCCATAAATATATTAATTTTTTTAATGTATTGTACCATATGTGATATGTATTATCAGTTCTCAGTTCATAATTTCAGCTCAGGTACCCTGTGCCAAATTTGCATACATGAGCATAAGAGGGAAAATTATCTCATTTTCAGATTATTATTCCAAAAGAAGACTCAGAATGTGTATCTGAAGATTGTATGTGATTTTCCACTGGCGTGAAACTTTTACATAACATTTTGAGAAGAAAAAAAAATATTGCAACTCAATGTTTGTCAGAACAGCTATAATACTGCTTAGAAATCAGAAAATAGTGATAAAAATTGCAGCAGAGTATCTATGTTTTGAGTTTTGATGAGATGTAAAATTGGCTGGAGTTATTTCAGATTTCTGCAGAAGACGACTGTCTTGAAATGTCAGTATTTCATGAGAGTCTTCAATAACTCTTCAAGTGACAAAGTACTCTCATGTCAACCTTAGAAAACCCAACCTATGCAGCTGTTCCTACATAAGGAAATTCCTTTACAAAGATAATTCATAGCTGAGGACCAAAATAGTTTTTCGGGAGTGTTAGAAAAAGAAAACAAGTTTCAGGAGAGATTGCAAATCTGCAAAGTAATGCCTTTGTCAGGTTTTTTTCCTGAGTGAATATTCAGCAGAGGAAGAGGGGATATCTGTTGCCATGTTTTGAAAACAACCAACATTAACAATTTAATCTGAAGGCTTAGTCCTTCCGCTTTTTTGCGGTGAAGTTTTGCCCCAGCCATGTCATTAATGCTGATTTAATGTTGGACAGCTTTCAACGCCTCTGTGTATAGGCTAACTTCTCTAAGCACCTGGATAACTTGGACTCTAACTTTTTATGGGAGGGGACTGTGGACTTTGTTCAATGCTCAGTTTGGGAGTCCTTAAGGATTTCAAGAAGCACAACAATAAATTGGAAAAAATGGTACTTCATGATGTTCAGGCACACTGTTTTGTGGGGAGCTATTCTTGAGAAGTCAAATAGTCAGTGCACCCAGTGCCAAAGTTCTACATGGGCAGCAAATGAACTCCTTCCAGATGTGGTTTTGGTATGTCACATGCAGTAGAAAAATCTTCCCATCTATCTATGCACCCACATTTAATCCTGTGCTTAGGATGTCAGATTTTTGAAGAATAAACCCCATCAATTCCTGAACAAAAAGAGCCACCTCAGCACTATCAAATCATTCCACGAAAGCCCCAGATGTTTGGGTTTGTTCTGAAAAGCTTTCCAACAGTGGAAAAATACTGAAGAATTCCATACTTAATTTTTTTTAAAAAAATTAAATTCAGGAAGAAGTCATCCGGAAATCCACTACAAAAGCGTGGCTTTCAGCCATTACAGGTAAAGGCAGGAAGATCACCAGAAGCATCCTGGTTGTGCAAAGAAAAGTGATGGTGTCACTTAGGTCGCTGCCTGTCTTTCTGTATTAGTCCCATGGGATCTTCATGCCATGTCAACCCCAAGCCTTTGTCACAAGTTTTTTCCCCAGCTACTTGTGAATATTTTCAGGTATTTTATGAGCAGAGGGAGTTTGTGCTCTGCCTCTCTGCTTTAGTGGATGATGTTTCTGTTTTCCTGGTGAACTCCCTCATTTCCTGATCTAGTCTTCATTCCCTTGCATAATACAGGGAGCAGACCCGTTTTCCACAGAGGTGACAATGACCTGTAATCTAGTAACAGGACAGTGAGAGACAGAGAGGTCATGATGTAATTATATCCATACTCTTGAGAGCAAGAATTGATTTATTCCTTCAAAGCTAATAAAAAAAAACTACTTGTGAGATGGTTCTGCCAGCACCCAACAGGTGGCAGAGAAATTTTCATCCAACTGAAATTGTATGTTTAAAAAAAGGTGTCCTGAAACAATTTTATTTTATTACTTAAAACTTGATTCTACTGAATCCTAGAAGACCTATCTAATAGCAATACATTTTTAAAGTAATGAAATATTTACAGCTGGAGCCTTCAGTGGAGGAACAGTGGAGTATGTTTATTTTGCAGCTCAGTAAATTATATATATACAAGAATCAAATGGATGCTTTCAGTTGATCATGTTAATCCAAACAAGCCTTCTTTATGCTTTTTAATCTGGAGAATTTGTTTTCCGTTCCCATGCACATAATTATCAAAGCATCTATTAAACACTATAAATAAATCCAGGCCCTAAAATTTGTCTCCAGACTCTAAATACATAGTATGACTGCAGGGCATATAATTTCTCAGCAAAAGCTGGTGGTTTTGTCACTCTCCCTGGGCCCTTGCTAGACCCTTAAAGGAAAACTGCAGTGATAGCTAAATAAATATTTGCTAAATAAGAATATATATATTGAAATTTATGCAAAACTGCTGAGAAATATCTGGTGAAATTTCCATCTCTGTACAGTAGTAAAGGGGTGCTTGTAGCTTTCCATAAGCTTTGCCAAGTCCAAGATGAACAAGAGCAGGATTCAATTTCAAGACTTGTTTCCATAAATTGTATACAGGGGAAAGTCCCCATGTGGACTTTCTACAGCCAGATTCCCCTGAGCATTTGGGAGGAGAGGAACAAATTATATAGAAATACAGTGGATGCTGTTGGCCAGACAAGCTCTGCTGTTGCTTGAACTTAGCGGAGTTTACCCTAGCACAAGTTAGTTATTTGAAAAAGGCAACTCACAAGACAGAAAAATAAAAATTCAGAAAGCTTAGAAGACCCAAAAATTCAGATAAAACCCTCAGAAACCTGTTTAAAACCATAAGAATCTCAGTTGATGTGAATGTGTGTTTACCTCTGTGTGCACATGTTTACTTAGAAATGTGGTAATTCCTCTGCTTCCCATAGCTTTTCTGTTATCAGGGTTCATTGCTCTGGGTACGTAACAAGAGCTGCAGGACCTAACACGTGCTGGGTCTCATTGGAGAGTCACTAGCATGACCCTAAGCTGCCCGTTGGATTTGTGCTGAAAGCTACTCCTGGTCACATCGTTCTGCTGTAGCCATTCAGTCAGTGGTCACTAAGGGGGACTCGAAAGGTGGCTGGCTGTGATGGTGTCATTTTCACTTGTTTGTTATTGAATCTGGTGAACCTCAAGTATGCTAAGCCGTAAGAAGGAAAAGGCATGCACATAATGACAGATAGAATAAAAAAGAGAAGTAGAAAGAAAAGGGTGACAGCCAGCATAAGACTACAGGTCACCAGTCCCACCAGAATCCCAGACCTGCTCTGGGATTTACAGAGATGCATCTTTATCACCAATGGCGCATTCAGATGGTTTTCCTCTCACACTTTTCTCCAGCACTGGAGCAGGGACAGCCTTTATTAACTGAACATGCCTTCTGCTTCAGCATGAGCTATTGGACCCCCTGCCAGACTATTTCATAGTCACGCCAGGTGGAGTTCACAACAAGTTAATCCCCATCAGCCAAAGAAATGGCCTAAGTTGTTTTTATGGTCTTTTTAAAGAAGTTAAATGAGAAAAAATATCCCCAGAAAAAATGCAGAAAGCAAAAAGCTTGGTATTGCTTAGCTGATTCTTTCCAGCTGGATTGTTCTCTAATGCTGAACATTAATTGGAAAATAACAACATTCCTGCCTGCTTTTAGAAAATCAATATGTGCTTTTCTGTCCCCCTCCCCCTATTCAGGTTAATTCATTACCAGGATATTTTTAGACAACTGAATAAATAAAACCAGCCCTTTTCCAGTCAAATATTAATAACCATAACCAGCCAGAAAGACCTCCCCAGTGCAGTCCTTTCCCTGTCTTCAGTGTTGCTCACTGTTATCCATGCCAATCACCCGACCCCAAATCACTTGCCCCCCCTTCCAAAAAAGCTGGGTATGCATCCCCCATTCCTTTGACCTGGCACAAGCTGGAGGATCAGTGCTTCTGTTTGGCAGGGGCTGAGCTGATGGACATTTTGCAGCAGCAACAGCTTGGCAGCGTTGCTTCAGTACACGGTTGTTCACGCCAGTTCACCATTGCCCATCAACCAAGGGAAAGAGCAAGGCAGGAGAAATGAGGACAGAACTGGAAATGCAAAGAGGCAACGTCATATTTTACAGAAGATGCCTCACAACATAAACCAACAATAATTCTAGCAACATTGTTTTGCCTTTTTTTTAGTACGTCGTCCTGCTGAAATCCCCCTGGATCTAATTAAAACTTTGCTGGCCACCCACCAATCAAGATAATTATGTTGTTTGGCAAAAACAACAACAACAAAGTCAAAATAAGATTGTTCAGAGAGATGCACCTATGTGGCAAAACAAAACAAAACAGGAAAAGAGTCCAGGCCCCATGCCTTGTTCTGTTCTTTGCCTCTTTTGGAAGCTGCAGAAAGAACCAGACTGCATAAAAGATGTTGAGTTTGCACCTCAAAGAGTCCTTCAGCAGATGTTGAAGGCAGCAAAATGCCTGGTGTGTCAACGAGGATTTGAAATCATGATAAGGGAATCTTTCAGTAGACCGAGGCACCATATTAAATATTGAAATGGGCTGACTTCTGGGAGAGACTGAATCAGAAAAGAGGCTTTTACTGCAGTGAGAAGGCAGACGCTCAAGATGTGTTATTTAGAGCAGTCACCACTAATAAACCAGGACTTGCCTAAGCTCCTCCCAAGCCAGATCTAAGATCCTGGATTTATTCCTTGTTCTCTCAAGTTCCTTGGCTGCTGCTGCTGTGATAGCTGGCTTATTCCATGACAGCAAACATATGGAAGTTATGCTGCAAATGAACCTGATCCAAATTCCATTGAAATCAATGAAAAGACTCCCACTGATAGCAATCAGACATAAACGAACTGAAACGTACATGGAGACTCGGCCAGACTGGAAAATTGAAACTGTTTTAAAACAGGATATCAAGGAGTCTTGCTTAAAATGTTAAAAATTACTTTGGATTGAACAAAGACAAAAGTGAAGAACACTTAACATCTTTTGAACAAACATTGTTTCCAATGGAGGAAAATCAGAGTGATTCGGACTTGGACTAATATATGCGCTTGGAGGGCTCCAAACACTGACAAGCACAGTTTTGGCATATGAAAAGCACAAAACTTGAATTATTATTAATTGCATGAAAATACATCCAAATGGAGTTTTCCTCCTATGCTTTCTTGATATGAGAATAGATATTAAACACACAGAGCCATCTACATGCAAACACTCTCCAAAATAAATGGAATCTCAGGGAATGCTTGCATTGAAATCAGCAGAAGCATCACTCATGAGTTCCTTTCACTGCTTGGGCTATCAATTGACCTTTGTGAGTGTATATGTGTATTAAACAAACTTATTGTTTGGCCATCACCCTTGTTTCACAAATTTGATTCTTCTAAAAGAGAGTCCTTTGACTGAAAATGAGAATGTATTTCTTTCTTTCTTTCTTTCTTTTTTTAAGGCATTGATTGGAAACTGAAATAATTCCAATTCATTTAGAAATTATTTTATAGAGTCCCTTTATCCACAATATCAAATTTAACCCTAAAATAAATTAGCATTTTCAGGGTTCTGTTTACCCAAAGCAAATATCTGTATACGAGCTTTATATAGCTGAATCTTCCAGGTGCTACACCCACAAATGTCCCAGAAAACTTGCTCAGAGCTCTGGGCAAGAAATGAACCCGGTACCAAACGTAGAGAAATACATTCTTTTGTGTTGCAAAGTGTTCTGGCAAACATCTCAAGTAATTAAGGCCATATGAGTAACTAGATTTTTAATTCCCTGGCCAAATTGAATTTAAAAAAAAGGAAAAAAGAGAGTCAGAAATCAAAGATTCATTTCCAGGTGAATACAACAGTTTGTTCAGCTTGCAAAATTCTATTTTATTTTCCTTTTATGTGTGTATATATATGTGCATATATATTTTAAAGATAACTGTTTTTAAAATCTCTCAGGCAGGCAAAATTAGATCTAGAACACCATTTTTAAGGAGGGAAACCTTCATTCTCAAAGTGCTTATAAGGAAGCTTTAAATTTGACTCCTTTGGCTTTGTATTTTGTGTTGAAACACTTCAGATTAGATTTTGAGCCAGTAGGAGCCTTGTCTTCATATTGTTCTTCATAGTTAGGAGGACTAGTCTTTTTTTCTTTTTAAAGAAAGAAATGAAAACAAAGGAAGAGAGTTGATGATCTCATACAAAACCATAACATCAGGAGCTCAAAATTCACTACATGATTCACAATGAAAAGATCGATAACGTGGAAACACAGATTTCCTTTGCATTTTCTCCTGATTTTCCACCACCTATTCCAAGTCCTTCCTTCTGATTCTTTGGTCAAAAGACTGGAGTTTCTCACCAAACATGGGATTGACATGCTGTCTCTCATGACTGCTTCTTCTGCCCTCATTAGAGGGTGTATCTGTCTCTGTCCCACCAAGCTACAAACAGGTAGACTGTTGCCACAGTTCTGACAAACTGTTGAAGAAGCTACCAAGGTTCAGAGGAAGTTTTCCTCCCTTCATCTGCCTTCATTTCTGGCCAGGGAGATCCTACGAAACCATTAACTTTCCAACCAGCTGCCCCAGTGGGAAAGGTGTCTCTGAGTATGCACTGTAATGTTCAGATGTGGATGTCTGTTGGAAAGTATCACACTGCTTATTATCTAGCAGCAAAAATTCATGTGTGTATCCTCTAACTTGATTTAGGCAGAAATGAGCTGTGTTAGTAAAACCAGTTTTAACTGATGGCCAGATCTCTCTCTCCTGATTTTGTACCATGGGAGTATGTGTATGACAAGCTCTGCTGGTTGATCTGTGACTGATACAGCCGTCTTCAGAAAAGGATTTCTAACTATGACTTAAGAAATGATGCATCAGTGAAGCAGGACAGAGTTGCCTCACAGAAATTTTTGCTGGGTCATTTTCTTTGGTTCTGAAATAAAATACTGTCAATGAGCAAGCTCACATATTCAATGAGCTTCAGAAGCTCTTGGTTTTTCATTTTTATTTTTCTTTCAGTAGAAAGGTAGGATAGAAGAATAATATTTTTTTCTCTGTCTTCTCTTTCTTCTACCAGACATTTTATCTTTAGTTGTACCTGCAACTTCTACTTTGTCAACACTTCTGGCTAAGAGAAATCAAGCAAGGTGCACAAGCAAGGAAACACCATCTGTAATAATGACAAAGTATAAACACCATTCACAGGCCATTAAGTTTGTAATCTTTTTCTCTTCATCATTATTCTCTTACCTCCATTAAATTCTTCCACAACCAAGTGAAGAAGCCAAAGGTGACAACAGCAGAGTGATAGACAAGAATTTTTATTGCCCTGTCGATACAGATAAACCTAGAGCTGATAGAACGTCAGGCGAACTTCCCCAGTGTTGACTAAAGTTTAGTAATCTCTGGAAAAGGGAGAAAATACAAATGATTTTTACACATGTTAGGCTTTTAAGAAGATTTATGTTACCGAAGTATCCTAACTCTACAGAAGATACTTTGAGTGATATTTATTGTTCACAGGAAACTATTATCTGCACTTGATCAGTCTGCCTCAAACTGCAGATTTTCAAGGTTGCGAGAAAACGAGAGGCATCCCACAGCCACAATTCTCTTGAGGTACTGGAAAGGCCTAGAAAATGAGGGAATGAAAGGACTCAATGGGCACAGCTAAGCGACTTGCAACTGATTTTTAATAGCCATATCTAGGACGGTGCAGCACCGCTATCCCTGGCTTTTATTTGCCAGTGGATGCTACCACCAGTAGTAGCATTACATTAGACATAGAAACTCCAGTTTACCCCACTCTCAAATAAACGCTGGGAGTCCTGTAGGACTCTGCAAAGGTTTGGCAACAATACTTGGTAACAATACTTAAGGTAGGTGGGATGGGACCCAAGAGGCTGAAAGAGTCCCCACTGGTTTGTTAAATAAGTGCTGGAGACACAGGCACTTAATGGGAGAACTGCACTGGTCTCTGGACGAATCTGAATTTCACTGTAGGATAGTATCTAAGCTCATGCTGAACCTGGAAACCATTTGTGATTGGAACAGATTATTGGCTTTATCTTGGGAAGAGATTTTTTCCTGCCTTTAGCTGTAGATGTGTCTTCTTCTTGAGCTTTTTACCTCTCATAGATTCAAATATTCGAAGAAATGTTGGTTGTGAGAGACCCACTTTCCACTTGAAGCCAGGCTGCCATCATTACTAGAGCAGGCTGGCCATAGATTTGTCTTCCTGAGGGAGATTCTGCAGTCTAAAGAACCTGTCCTGGAGTGGTGTTATCTTCCTGGGTGAGCTGTTCCTAATTTTCAGTCTAAACGTTTTAAACACTAGTTTTCTCCTCTCTTTGTTTTAGCATCTGCCACAACGAAGAAGTGTTTGGCTTCTTTACTTTTGTAACTCCCTCTCAGGTAATTGTAGGCTGATATTTGACCGGCCCTTAGCCTCCTCTTCTCCAGGCTAAAGAAGCCCAGCTCTCAACCCTCTCCTTGTAGGTTGTGTGCTAACTACCTTTGTAGCCTTCCGCTTGGTAACCTCCCTCAGTTTCTCCATGTCCCTCTTAAACTGGGGGCCCACACCAGAAACAGTACTGCATGTTCAGCCTCCCCAGTCCTGAGAACAAGGAGACTGCAGTTTCTTCTGATGTCCTGACGATGCTTTATCAAAGCAGATGAATATGCAGTTTGCCTTATTTGCAAGGAGACACCCCAGTGCAATCCCCAGACCTTTTCCAGTCAGTTGGTTCTTAACCTTTGAGACTAATGGTCCAGCCAAGTTTCAAACCTCTGTCAGATGCTTTGCCTTGCCCATACTGCCTTAGTTTACCGTGAGACTGCTGTGGGAGCTGGTGTTACAATAGCCTGCTATTTAGCAACAGAAGAAAATCAGGTTGGTCAAATATTACTTACTTTTGCTGAAGTTATTTTCATTTCTCCTGGTTACATTCTTGCCTTTCATGTGGTTGGAAGCATCCACAGCGTACATTGCAGTTATTGATGGCAAAAACCTTCTGGGTATTATGGGGTTGCATTAAAACAGTCAGGATGAAATGTGACAATTGCTGGGTCATCCCTGTGGTTATCATTTACATTGGTGCTGGTGAATGACTTGACTACAAGATACACCTCAGGCTTCCTCCTTCCGCCAATGTTTACTAGTTTAAAAGTTGTTATAATAAAGCTCATTCTGCCTCTGAGCTCCAGCTCAGTTTTTCCCTTAGCTGCAAGCTCAGGGCGCTGGCTGAGTATGTGCAGTCCTGACATAAGTGCAGTCCTTGCAATTCTACTTTACACTCAACTAAACTACGAAACCCAGCAGAAACTAAGACCAGCTTTTCAGGGCGGCTTTCCAGGTTT
Organism: Falco peregrinus; assembly: GCF_023634155.1. Classification (NCBI taxonomy): domain Eukaryota; kingdom Metazoa; phylum Chordata; class Aves; order Falconiformes; family Falconidae; genus Falco; species Falco peregrinus. The sequence goes on along the minus strand of NC_073721.1, from coordinate 32,602,172 downwards.
CTTAGGCTGCAAAAGATGATCAAGAGAGAATGCCAGCTGGGAATTTCAAGCAGAATATTTTCTCATTAACTGTCTTCTGTGGCCTAGGGTGGTTTTGGCTCCTAAATCCCTTGGTAATTTCTGATAGGGGGGGCAGCACTCAGGAGTGCAGGGTGGCAATGGGTGGATGTCTCCAGATCACAAGGGGAGTCAATCACCAGAGCAGTGAAATGCAAGGCCAGCACAGAGGAGAAGATGTCACTAGAGAAGAAATGGCATTAAATCCCAGGATTGATAGATACAGTGTCAAAGAGGGTTGGATTCAACATCAGTGTAGATGTGCTAGCTGTGCAGCCACATGAGTGTTGCTTCAGCACGTGACTTGGGAGTGCAGGCTTACTGGGGGGGGGGGTCACATGCTCCTCTCCTCCCATGGCAAATCCACCCTTGGTTTATGGCTGAAATCATTGTGCAAAGCTGGCCCAGGACGTCTCTGCAGCTATAAGCGCAGGGAGGAGGTCTGGACCTACAGAGTAAAATGCAAAGTCTGTGCCATTGGTGTGGTTTGCCATCTGCGCTGGGATGGTGTGAAAACCCTTTGGATCCAGAAGTAGAACAGAGGAGCCTACATGAGAGATTTTCCAAAGATCCAGACAACTCCTGTTGTTCCCAGAGAGAGCTGCTGGCTGCTAAACATCACTAGATGTTTCAGTATAAACAGTGCTTTAAGGAAAACTGGCACCAGGTATGGGTGCTGAGCACCCTCCTGCACTTAGAAGCAATCACACTGATCCAGTTCACTCACCACCCCACTCTCCTTGCCAGATGAACTGCTATCTAAATTCTCCATCTGAGGATTTAGCAAAGCAAAATGGCTCTTTAAATTATAAAGTGGCAAAACCTTGGACTTTTTTTGAGATTACTTTAAACCTCCGTCTTTGCAACAGGCTGCAGCAAGAGGGAGTAAAAGAACAAAAAGCCCTTGCTGTTAATATTTATGGCAACTAAAGCAAAATCCCATCACATTTGCAGATGAATGGGAGCCCCTGTTAAAAGCTGCAGCAGCTTAATTTTGGGATGTCACTGGTTTGGAGCTTGATTGTCTAGAATAACAAAGGAGACCTTTCATGTTAATTAATTTAGAGGGATTATTAGTGTTAAAAATAAATAGTTCAATCACCTTTCCAAAAATAATCTGAGTGAGGGAAATGAAACTCAGTGGAAAGAAGGTACAGATTTTATTTTAGTTCCAGGTTATTTTTTAAATAATTTTTTTGTGCCAAATGCATTGCCCTTATGTGAGGTCGTAGGATTTACTTCTGATACTACCTATGTAACAATTATCTGATGATTGCTACAAAACAAGCCACATAGGTAAATAATTTCCATTCATTCAGTGAAATAAGAGGCACTTGGAAACAGTTGTTTTGATGTATATAATTAGTCTCTATTTTATTTAAGGAATGAATCATCCACCTTATTAAAAAAAAAAACCACACAAACAACACACCAAGATCTCTGTGATATTTACAGTTGAGAGCCATCTTTTTTTTTTTTTTTCCTTAAGGGAAACTGCAACAAGCCCTGTTGTATCCTGATTTGCAATTTTTTTTTTTTTCAAACAGAGATTCCTTTTGGAGGAATATTGTGTAATGTCAAACTACAGTATTCATCACTCACCATGGCTTGATAGGAATCAATGGAGCAGTGTTCTTGGGCTCCCTTCATTACACAGTCTTTACAGAGAAAACTGATGATTTAAAATGAGTGTAGATTCACAAAATCCTGATTACACAAATATTTACTAGTGAAAGATTACACTGCTTAGCCTAAAAGACATTTGAGTGCAAGATAAACCAGGCTATGTTATGCACCTGCCCTGTATTGAAAGCTCAGCTGGTTAAGTCCATCCAGTTCTGTTTCTTTCTCTCCATCCTCTTTCATTCCTCTTTCTCTCCTTCTACTCTATCAAAGTGCAGGCAATGTTGAAATAGTCCCTGAGATGCTTCCATCATGCTGAGTACATCGTCTAGCATGTTTTAGAAGACAGGAATCCTGTGGAGCCAGCAAGTATCTTGGGACCACATTTTTGCAAGTAGTCTCTGATTGGGAGTGTGAAACACACTGAAGGAAAGGATTCCTGCAGATGGCAGATTATTGCAATCATTCTCGTAAGGATTTATGTCCTTGACCAATCCCATATTTCCACTTGTCTCTGAATCTGCCCAGTCCCAAGTGAAGATTTGTGTATCTATCCACGTTTTATTCTGTTCCTGCTTCTTTTCTTAAGGCTATATAATCCTTAGGAAGATGCTTGCTCCACTGCAACAGCTACCCAGAACTGGTATCTACTCCCTTCACTAGATTCCTGGTTGTGCTTCCTGACCCCAAAAGTGAGAACTTCCTCAAACCCTCTTATGTCCGTGCAGATCTCTTCCTTGTGCTAGTTCCTCCCTGGCAAAGAGGAGCACTCCCTGCCACTGCTTATCCTAGTAAAGGCAGAGGCTGAAGGGGCCAGCTGAGACTTTCACTTTTCATCTGCTGTCATAGCATCATGTTTTATAGTGCTGATGATTGCCTTCTGTTCCACAGCTCCTGGGGCTTGCTTCTCTCCCCTCCCCCAAGGCAATATTGGCCATGTAAAACAGAAGAGCAGTCTCCTGATGAGGCAGTGCAGCAGCTCTGATGGAAAACATGTTCTCCTCAGAGGCTGGAGCTGGACATGTGGTGTAGTCTGTGCTATTGAAACATCAGCTCAGGTGTAACCTCAGGTCAGGATACCCACAAGTGCAGCCTTTCCTTTCTCCTGAGCACAGCCATGGAGCTCAGTCACTACACACCACTGCTTTTTTGGCTGAGTATATGAATTCAGCCCTTCTCCAACGACAGTGTAGGGGCTTACCGTAGCTCCCAACTCAGAAAGCTGTCCCTTATATCAAGCACCGGGGATTATTCTTTTGTGCCAAAGACTCTGGCTTCTTATCTCTGATGGCTCAATCATCGCATCATCTGTGGCAGAAAGATGGCTGGCAACAAGATTAGACTATGGTAATTTAAAATGTCTCTCTCAGATAAGTGTAGACCACGAGTATTCAAAAGCACACAAAATCAGATTGTAAAATTGACTGCCACGGCATGTCTCAGACACCAGGAGTATAAATGAGGATTAGACAAATTTAGGGAAGACAGGTCTACCCATAGCTATTAAACATAAGTGATCAGGTGCAATTTCTGCTGCTCGAATCTCCTAAACTGATGATTCCTGGAAATACAGATCAGCAAAAGGCTTGTTATATCCACCCACAAGGATTATGCTGGAAGCAGTTGGCTGTGGTCTTCGGGTTGGAGCCCATATTTTCTCTCCATGACTGACCCTTGCGTGCATTTGCTGAGGAGCTCTGCAGGTGTAGCGTACTCACAGCATATGAAACATGCTCTACCAGGCACATCCGTATCACTCACTGGTCACTCATCACAATCCAGAGATAACTGTCTGCCTAAATGAGACAGCTAGATTTTTTCTCTCATTAGCCTTAGCCACTTATTGGCATGCATACTTCTATGACAATCCCAGAGGAAATTTCCTCTGACCCTTTATTAAGGTCCCTCCACGTTCTTTTTTCTGACTCACCCATTCATTTCTTCAAATTTCATCCCTTCAGATTAAAGCCTTTTTGAGAGACTTGTCCTAGGAAGGTGTTACTTTTTAGTACATCCTTTGGGATAGATGGATCTGGTCAGTCTGTGGTACAGAAGACAAAGGATTGGGTTGATAATAAGGTAGCTCTATCTCCAATCCTTGCTGCTTTGCGGATCACACTACGACTCAGTTTCCCCCATTTATACAATAAGAGTGGCCTTTGTGAAGAGCTTTAAGCTTAGGAAAGGTGTTTAAGCGCAATGTGTTAATTATTACAACTGGCAGGCTGTAACTAATAGTTACCCTTTAGCTGGGAGATCTGGAAACAGGTATGCAGTTAATTGGCTTACAGCAGATTTAGCTGAGGTCTGTTGGTTACATTGCAGACAATCCATCATTGTTGTAAGCAGCAAGAAGTTATGCCCAGCCTCAGCTACTGTGAGTCTCCCTTCGCCTGTGGCCTTGTGCTGATATCCCAAGACGCGTCACCAGTGAGCTTTTGAGTGAAATCTCCAGAAGAATGTTGAACAAATGTGTAAATCTCTTTCTGAAATGCCCTGCCAAAAAATACAGTAAAGCCTTGCATGTCAGGAAGGAAATGTTAAAAACTCTAATTAAAAAATGGACTCACCTGGAAATCAAATGGGAACGAGTGACAGCAGGCAGATGGGGACAATAAAATTCCAGTGGAAGAGCCTTTAATACCCTCCAGTCTTAAAGCTTGTGGGTATTTGCAAGTGCCTGTTAAACTCAGGCCCCTGTCCTGCTGCGTGGGCAGTCACCAAGGATGGCTGCAGTCTGAGGTAAGGGGCTGGTGGCTCCCACGGCCAGCAGACACCAACCCCTGCACTCAGGGCTTGGTGATCTCCTCTGGCCATGACTAGTGACTGCTCCCTGGGGAAGAGACCTAGTGAGTGAGAGGGGAGCACAGCTCCGGGGGAGAAACTGCTGGTCCTGAAAATGTGAGAGACAGCTAGAGCAGAAAGGTTTGGGATTTTTTTCTACTGATAAACCAGTTGTGGGGAATTTCTCTCTCTCTCCCCCACTCCTACCACCGGTTTCTGTCATTTCATTTCCAAAAGCTTGTCCCTGTCTCCATCAGCATTTATGCGAGTACATCTCTGCTATGCCTGAGTGATTTATCTAAACATCGGCAGCTACTGTAAATGACAGTACAGCAAAGCAAAGGCGGAGGAGGGAATGGCAGGGTAGAAATGTGACTTTCCCTCTGTGAATTCAAGCACGGATGCCTATTCCCAGCCACTGCAGGGCATTTACATCAGGCACAGGGGGAAAAGAGAGGGACGTTTCAGAGCCTGCTCAGACATTTAAGGCCACTTAATTAATGGAGTTAAAATATTTCCTCTGGAAAGACTATACACACGTGTATGTATGCTTATACTTATGTATTGCTTCTTCGCTTTACACATTTGCTTCCAGTCCATGTGCAGTGCTTTCAGTGTGTTGGGGAGCAGGTTTTAGAGGTTTGAGCTGATGGGAAGCACAGGGGAGGAAAAGATGGGAGATTTGAGTTTAAAAGTTGGGGTAAGTCCTTCTGGGCGTGTGGGTGTGTGAGAGAGGGGGTGTTAACCAGTCACTCACGGAAGACACGCGGGGCGTCCTGGCGGGGTGTGATGCAGAAGCGGCGAAGTGAGAGCGAGCAGAGAGAGAGCGAGCGGGAGAGGAGCGAGCTGTGACTTCCGTAGAGGCAGCCGGGAGAAACCACCAGCCAGGATTTGCTCCTCTCTCTCTCCCTCTCTCTCTGATTTCAGTTGAGCTCCTCCCCCGTGTGGCTGTAGCTTTGCCTTCCATCAAAAGCCTGATCAGCAACGCCAGTCTTGGGGGGGGGGGGCGAGAGAGAGAGGGGGCGGGGGGGGGGGAAAAAAAGGGGGGGGGGGGGAAAGAAAAAGTGCAAAAGAAGGAAAAGAAAACAAGGAAAAAAAAAAAAGAGGGGAAAAGAAAGCAACCTCTCCTCCCCCCCGGCTGCATCTAATACAGCAGAGTCTGAAACTTTGTGGAGTTGTGGCTGTGTTTACCCCGCGGCTGGTAAATCGGCAGCACCTCGCTCCCTCGCTCGCTCTTTCTTGCTCCTTCTCCCTCGCACTCAGCAGCAGTCAGCAGCGATGGAAAAAGTTGCTGGCTGGTACCCAGCCTGGCACGTTGCTCTCCTGTACTGGACATGGCTTTTCCTCTTCACTTTTGGCTTTACCGGTGCAGAAATAACTTGCAGATCCTGCCATTCCCAGGTGAAGCCGCAGCAGCAGCAGCAGCCGCCGCAGCAGGGATTATTAATGCATTTAAGGACCGACAGAGGAGAAAAGGAGCAGAGGCGGTTCCCCGGGGAGAAGGGAGGTGAGAGAGGGCAAGGGGCCGGGATGGAGGCGGAGGATGCCGGGCTGCAAGCGACCCTCGCCCCTGCTCCCGCGGGGACCCAACTCAGCGGCTGGGAGACCCGGCGGTCGACGAGGCGGCAGCCCGAGAGAGCGGCCGCGGAGAGCCGGCCCCGAGCGGCGGCGGCTCCCGCCAAGGACCGGCCTCCCCGAGGCCGGCGCTCCCCCGCACCGGGCGGGCTGCGGGGCTCGGGCCGGCGGCGGGGCCGCAGCCCGCGGGGCGCCGCGGGGCCGGGCGGCGCTGCGGGGCGGGAGCCGGCGGCCAGCGGCGCCGCCCGCTTCGGGCTGGAGGAGCTGCGGCTGGCCAGCACCACCTTCGCCCTCGCCGGCGACTCGGCGCACAACCAAGCCATGGTGCACTGGTCCGGGCACAACAGCAGCGTGAGTACCGCGCCGGGCGGCGGGTTTGCCTCTAGCCTTTTTCCCTTTTCTTTCTTTTTCCTTATTTTTTTTTTTTTCTCCTCCTTTTTATGGGCGGTGAGACAGGACGGGGGGGGGGGGGGGGGGGCGGGGGGGGCTGGGTTCTTCTTCGAGGGGGGATTTTGTGCCTCCGGGCGCCGGGGATTGGCTTCGCTTAGCAGTGTGCAGTGGGGCAGAAGTGCTTCAAAAGGGCCATTCTTCTGAAGCAAAAAAACTTTCCAGCGCCCGCCCGCTGAGCGCAGCTCCCCCCCAGCCCTCCTCCTCCATCACCCTGGAGGCAGACTGGGACAAACCGCTGCCACCGCCCGCGGCCGGGAGGGAAAGGGTCGCTCTGGGGGGGTGTCGTCCTTGCACCCCGCCTTCCCCCCAGGGGGACCCCCGCCGGGAGACGGGGGGGCTCAGCTGCAAGCAAGGCCTGGGAAAGCCCCTCCGGTGCTGCTCCTCCTGCTCCCCGCCCGGGGGGCCCAGCTCAGCTCAGCCCCAGGCCCTGCTGACAGGGAGATGCTGGAGGGGGCTTCAGGGCTTCATCTCCGAGGTGGCTCTGCGCAGGGGATAACGCTGCTTTTTGCCTCTTGTCACCAAGGTGTTAAAACGCGACAGTTCTTGTTTCTTCCCTGTAACCTGGCCCTTTTTGGGAATAGCAGCAGAACGGCTCCCGCATAAGCCAAGCAGAACAAAACCAGCCGGAGAAGCAGGTGACTCGTTTCCAGGCTGGAGCAATAGTTGTGGCATCAGTTACCAAGTGGACTGGAGCGCTGTGCCCCTCCAGCCCCCCCGCGGCCAGGGTTCTGAGCCCTGGGGCAGGCAGCGGAGCCGCTTTCTGCAGGAACGGGGGGATCTGCTGAATGCTCCAACTTCTGTCACTTTGCCTCTCGGAGAGGGCAAAGCAGAATGCTAATAAGAGAGAAAGGGAAGCCGGTGCTAGTGGCTGTTGCCCGTACAACTTCCTAGGAGAAAAAAAGGGGACTCAAGCTCTTCTCCTCTAAGGTGTCTGCAGCTGTAATGCCAGAAGGTTTCTGGCTGCTCGGCAGAAATCATTGGTCTCCCTTTCAGCTTTTAGTGCTAGGAGCCTGGTAACATTTTGAAATAATGGTGTAATCGTTATGAATTCCTTTTGGTGTAGATTGTATTGAGGTGTATCACAGCCACCCGATTGAGAATTACAGCGGATGTCATGAGCACCACGCTGTGGGGTTCAGCCCTAGTTAATTGGGACGTGGTCTCATCAGGAACTTTTAAATCAATTAATTGACAGAGGAATACTTGTCATCTCTGTTTTGAAGGACTTTCCCATTTCTTCACAACTTAGCTAGCCTGCCTCTTACGTAGATGTGTGAACAGAAGCTGCCTTGTAGGAACTCAGGTCTGTTCATACAAATTGAATTGAGGCTGACACTGGTTTAAAGTGACCCATTTGCTAAGAAAAAGCTTCTGACATAGGAAGTCATCCAGCTGGCATCAGTTTTCCTGCTCTATCACTGCAATTATGTTTCATCTGTACATTTATCAAGACACACATCTTTCTATTATATATTTGTTTTATTATGCCTGTGCTCTAGGTATACATATACATGTATATATGTTTCTGCCCACTGTGGTAACATGGACTGTTAATGCCAGGGACTGATTTACTTTGAGTGTCTTGGTGTACTAATGTCTTCAGGGATCTGTGGGAAATGTTTTGCTGCTGTCCTTCCTAAAGAGCTGCAGGTTCCATTCCTGAGGTTGTGCTCCCACCTTGCTACTGGGGGCTCTGGCAGGCCTGTGCTATCTTGTGCTGTGATTGCACCCCCCTCACAGCACTAAATGAAGCTGGGTCCCATCAGGACTTGGATGCACGACGGGCTTGTCCAGGCTCAGCTGAAGCAATGGTGTGTTCAGTAGGTAGCCCGAAGCGGCACTGATCCGATATCTCTGCATGGAGGTTTTGGGCACTCATGTGTGAAGGAGCTGGGAGTAGGCTGGGGTGAAATGCTTCCTTTAGGGTACAGTGTATGTAGTTTTGCCTGCATGGGGGTCGCAGAGAATCCCATGGTGCTGCTCATGAAGGATGCTGTGTAACCCTGGTGCCCAGGCTGCACTTCAGCAGCAGCAACTGCTGCCTCCCTGCCTGTGTTCCCCCGCTGTGGCGGGGGGTCTGTGTGTGCGTACAACCCACCTCTTCATGTTTTCATTCTTATGTGCTCTGTTAAGTGCTGCTTTTTGCTTTAAGTGAAACAGCTTTTGCCTTGCACCTAGGCGCAGGGGCACTATGAAGATGATTGTAGTTTGCAGTATTTGCGTGAGTACAGTAAAAATCCAAACCAAAGCTCAAAATATTTGACATTCCTTTAGGTGGAAAACCTGGAAAATTAAAGCACTGTCACCACAAGTTTTTCTGTTGCAATGTACCTGATTCTGCCAGCCTCAGTGTGGTTCCCTGTATCCTTATTTTGGTAGTGGTTTGGATATAATTGCAATGCTTCTGATGGAGGAGAAGGGACCTCTGAAAGGGACTCCTGATTTCTCTAAGGGCTTGTTCTTGGTGTTTGCAGCTTCTTTCAGGCTTGGCTGTGATTTCTTGTTGAGTGTGTGTACCATCTAACTGATGGCATTCTGCTCTGAGGATGAGCTCGCTGTAAACTCTGCCACAGGTGCAATAAAAATAAATAAATAATAGTCCAAGTCATCCAGATGTAACGCCACTAACATAAATCGCCTTACATCAGGGGTTATTTTGGCCCATCAGTGACTTTAGGTACTAAGCTCCCTGAACAGCTTACCCCCCAGCACAATAACCATACTTAGACCCGTGGAGTGTGCCCAGCTCACATCTGTAGGGACATGCTTCACATGTGTCCTAACTCCTCTTGCCTACCTTGGCTTTTTTAATGGTGGAGTCAGCAGAAGCTCTGCAGAGGAGTGTGTAGGTAGGGAGCCTGTATTGCCAATTGACTGAAAAGGATGAAACTGGGACTGTATCTCCCATTGTTTTAAAATACAGGTGGGGCTCAGGCTTTCTCTGACTTCACTGGAGGTGAGCGAGGCCATGCAAGGCTGTCTGGCATCTCCACAATCCTGAGCTCTTCCAGTCTGCAAAACAGGGAAGACTGGCTGCAGCTGAAATGGGTGCTTGAAATGGTTTTTGGCTTGTACTAAGTCCCAGACTGGAACCATTTTGACAGAATAGTAAGAATATAGACATTGAGTCTGTGAATGGTACTGCTTAATTTTGAATTTGTCCTGCTGGTACTGCTTAATTTACTGGTATTGATGCACCCTGAGAGTCTTTCCACCAGCCTCTGTAGAATCTGGAGTAAAAGATCCGAAGAGATAAAATCTTTCTCAAATCTCTGCTACAAGACACACAAGTGATGTCTCCTGCCTTTTTACACCACTGGAAAATTTAGTCATCGGTGTGGAAGTTAGCAGGTTTCCTAGCTCGCAGAGACATCAAATGTGTTTCCTGATGTGGTGTATCCAAACACTGTAGATTTGGAATCCCCACAGCTCTCTTAATACTATGCTATAGACTAGGAGAAATCAGCTAGCAGAGATTTGTGTGTGGAGCTATGGTGTGGTATTAGTGTGTGGTATTAATGGAGAGAAGCAAATCTCTAAGAGATGTCCTTTACGAGTTTCTAGGATATGGATGGTTTTCAGAGCTTACAAGAAGCCAAGACTGCTTCTGTCCTAGGCTGGCTTGGAGTGACATCAGTGCCTTACTTGTTCGTTTAAAAGTACCCTGGAGAAAGAGCAAAACAATTGGAGGACATAGAACATCAGGGAGGCTGAGCAAGAGCCTTGATGCTATAGTTTGGGCTATAATTTGGTGTCGTGAAGGAAAGCAGCATGGGTTTTGCATTCACTTAATAAGACAGTTTACTGTTGCCTTGCGCTGGACAGTGTTCTCCTGGGCTGGATGTTGGTGTAGATCTCAAAGTGTCTGGCAAAGAACTTGAGCATGTACCCTGATGTACACCTGTGGACTGGCTTTTACATGGTCATGACACCTTTAAACAGCTGTTTCAAACGTCTATGATTTACATGGCTGAAAAGACAAAAGTGAGCTTCTCATAGGTCCTCCACAACAGAAGATCCTCAGCAGACTGATGGAGATGGGGTCTGGACCAGATGCAAGACAACCATGGGCAGACAGGCTTCATATTCCATCCAGAGTAGAAAATCAATACAACTGATGGGTCCAGTGCAGGGTGAAGCCAGCAAGGTCATCATTGCAGTTGTCAGGTGATTACACTAGACAACAGGGGAAGAGTTAGGTCTTTTATGGGAGAGCTTTAGGTAGTACTTGCAAGATTTTACTTGGTGTTATTGACAGGACAAACTGGGGACAGGTAAGGCAGAATAACAATGCACTTAGATATTTCCGATACACTATTTCCTCCTGGACAAAGTACTTGTGAATAACCTGCTGTTGGATTTTCAGTTAGTGTTCAAGCCTACTTTATAACTTAGGAACTTCAAGAACGGCACAGGGCTGCAGCAGGTACTGCATCCTGCAGCCATAAACTGATCAAACTGCATCTTAAAAACAGTTGGGTTTCTTCCAGCCCACCCTCCTATTTTCTCCTTTCTTTCTGGATGGCTGTTCCAAGCCTGGCTGTTAGAAACTTCTGTCTGATTTCTGTTCTAACATTGCCGTTGGGCAATTTAAATTATTTTTTTTTCTTCTTTTTTTCCTTCATTTGTGCATGTGCCTTTAATTAAAAAGTTATGTTCCCTCTCTGGCACTTATGCCCCCTGGAATTATTTTACAGGCAGTGATCATATTCCCTTTCAGCCTCTGGTTTGCTAAATCAAGCTAACACTGTTCTTTCTGTATCTGCTTGTAAGACAGGTTGTGGAAGGTGAAATGTGAATTTCTAGGAGTCAGGTTCTCAGGACCTCAAATTTGAATCAGATTTTTGCTTTTGCTAACAAACTTCCATGCAGATGATAGTGAATGTATTCCCTTTTGCAAGTGAGACAGTAAAGGCACAGCAAAAACATCTTAAATTGCTGGTGTTCTTCTGTTCAGACCAGTATGGGGGGATTGCAATCAAAATGTCACTTTTCACATCATCTCATTCTGTCACTTCTTTGCTCAGATGCTGTGTTCATGCAACAGGCTGTAGCTGGTACCCTCTGTCCTTCCCTGGCTGGCAGAGCTGCAGCTCCAATGTAAAACTACCAGGGGTGGATGAAGAATCTGCCAACATCACCCGGTGACTGACCGGCATTATGCTGTATGACACCGCGATAGCTCATTGCTCCCTTTCTCCCATGGTGATTGCATTATTATGAAAGAGGAGATTTCAGAAAATGAATATGGATGTGGAGCCCAGAACCAGATGTGCAGTGAGACCCACAGTGAGGAATGACCCCACTGTCAGTCACTTTGCATTTAGATTGGTTCCTAGGGTGCAGGAAACAGGTCCCAGAAAAGATTCATCTGAGGAGGATGCCTGCATTAAAATACTTCAGTGAGATGTAGTATGTATGGCTTACATACTACAGCAATATATAATAGTATTAATAGTATAATGTACCAGATGCTGAGGCTGTTTCAGGCTAATCTCTTGCGCTAGAGTTAATGAGAACACATTTAGGAAGGGCTGAATTAAAAAATGAGAAAACAAAAATGGGAATTTAAACCAGAAAAAAATCAAGTCAAAGTCAAGTATTGCTGAAAGTCCCCTATTCCAAATGTTGGTCTTCTGAACTATGCTTACAACTGTGTAGATCATAAAATATTTCACATCCATTCTAGATAAGAAGCCTCCCTTAAAAAAACTTAAAAAGAGATAAAACACTGGAAAATTTCCTGTAACTGAGTAGGAATTTATTGCTTTCAACAGAAGGTTTTGAGGGGTTTTGGGTTGAATTTTTTTTTTTTTGGGGGGGGGGGAGGTGTATGTTTGATTTGGCAAAAAATAGTCAAGAACTGTAGTATTTCCTTCTGTGTTGCAGTCCATCTCTAAATATATTTCATGAATGAATAAAAAATAGGCTTTTCATATACAGACTATGAAATAGGATATGTGGGAAATTGTTAATAAGAATAGCCGTGCACTGAGAGAAAGCAGGGGGTGAAAGAGAATCTGTGAGGACTAGAAGAAAGGCTTGTCATTGTGTAAATCTGGTCTCTGTAAAAGAATTTGGGAGACAGTGAGGAGCTTCCACCCAGACTGACAGGTGGGATATGCAAATCCCATCACATGGGGAGATTAAGAAGAATAATGGAAGAGCTTTGACAGTCGCAACTGGCATTTGTGCAATACCGAGGGGCTATAAACTGCATAAAGCAATAGGGTTATAGTTTTCAGTCTTCTTAATGCTGTACTTTATAATAGAAAAGGATTTTCTCCCTTTCCTCTTGACTTCAAATGAGACACATGTATTTCCTTTCCTTGGCCTGGCAACCATGATGAGGTCTGTCCAGAGGGGGAAGCAAGGAGGTCAGAAGTCCTCAAGTCATTCTGGAGAAGTTAGAGACCATTCTGACCCATTCAGTTGTGATACAGCTTTACATATGAAGGACTGCAAGATTAGCATTGACCTTGGACAGTCTTGTGTCCTCTGGGCCTTTCTTACTACACCAGACTAAATGCAACCCTCACATTGTGCAGAGCTCCAGCGAGGTGAGTGAAACTGCCCCATCAAAGACCTCTTCCTCTAGAAAATGCTGTTGTAGCTTGGCCAGAGCATTTCATAGGATCACACTGATTTTCCTTTTCATCTCCAGGCTCCTAACAGCCCCAAGCAAGCAAAAATTGTGCAAGTCTAACGTTTATTTCATTGCTTTGTTTCAAGGTGTCATTTTTGAATGAATTTCTGATTCTTATATTCTGTGTTTAAAAATGATCTGCTGATTCAAAAACCTAGGTTCAGTGTCCCAGACAGAGGCATCTAGTGACATTTGAGATGGTATTGCCTCTAGCTGCTGCCTCACAGGGCAAGGGTGTCCTGTGGGTCCTGTATCCTGGGATGCCCATGCCTGGGAATCGTAGAGCATCTCAAACTGTATTTGGACAACTAATATTATCACAAAAGCTGTGTGTACTGGATCTTGTTCAGCAGAACCAAAGCTGCATTCAGGTTTTCATTTCAGAGGAGGAGAAAAAAATCAGACTGATGCAAGGCACTTGTCTCTCTCTCTCTCTGGCCAGCAAACCAAAAAATCAATGACTCCCGCAGCTCTAATTGACATTTCTATGTTAAATGAAAATGGGCCTTGATTCCACTTCAAATGGCAGCATTGGGTGATAGACTAATTGTTTTGGAATTTTAAATGCATATAAAAGTTGATGCAGTAAAATGATTTTTGTGCCACTTGCAATATTTTTGGCTGTCTCTTAAATCAAACAACAGTTAACGTGAGAGCCCTTAATCCCTAATTCTCAGTGCTGGTAACACAATAACACTTTTATTTCATATTGTGCTTTCTTTCCTTGGGGAACAAAATAGAAAAGTACTTTGAGAAGGAACAGGGTATTTTAGGATATGTCCTAAAATGTAATTCCTTTCTTTTAGAGGGTTTCTGGGAACTTAACCTCACATTGTGTCCCTCAATAGGGGAGTGATGTTCTCCCGTGCTAACACACTGGGACTCAAAGCTGCCTCTGAACTTCCCCCCCCCATGTGCTGCCATGCCAGGGATGTGCTCAGGACAGGCTGTGCTGAGGTCCCTGACATGGGGCGAGAGGGAAGGAGAAGGCTGAGAAAAGACATGGAGATTTAGGCAGTGCAGGGGAAGAAGGTGGGAAGTTGGACCTATTTCTGTTGCTGCGGAGGGATGTCAGTGCCAAGCATCCCCACCTTAAGCAACCTGTGCTGGGGCAGGGCCTCCAGTGCTCTCACCCCCTGCTGTGGTTAGGGGCAGAACTGCTTCTGCAGGGGCGGGAAGGTGAAGGGAGTCACAGGCTTTGTCATTTCTCTTTTCCTGGAGGGAAAACTCAGAGGTAACCCAGATGAGACAAAGCCCACCTCAAGTGAGTGGCTTGCGTGGGATGCAGGGATTGACCCATGCTGTGCTGCTGGGAAGTGTGGCTGAGGAGCCTCAAGGCAGGATGAGGAGACCATAAAGTGTACATAGGGCAGCAAATTACATGTTAACAGCAAACACCACACCCACCTTCACTCCCAAAGAGGTTTCCGTCGTCATAAAAAAAAAAAAAAAAAAAAGAGCTGCTTCTTCCCCCCATGGTATTGTGTTCCCTAATGCAGCAGCAGTCAAGTAGGGAAGATACTCTTGGACTGTCTGGGTGGTAAAAATACTGGATTGCATCTAGTGCATAAAGATAGGGCTGGTGTTTGGAGAGAATGTCTGAAACTCATTCACGCTAGTTTTCAGACTGCCACCAGGAATGTGTTCCCCCATGCCCTGTGTGTTGTTTCTTCCTGCCTCTTGGAACCTAAAAGCCCATTTGCAGTCTTCCATGCTTGGCACAAATATGATGAATCAGGAGATGAAGGAGAATAGATGGAAGGGGATGATTTGGTGTTAGCATTTCAAGGCAAATGTGTTCCCAAGGCATGGAAGGGCTGATTTTTGTTGGTTTTGGTTGGGGTTTTTTTGGGGTGGAGAGTGTTCAGCTACACATGGGAAGCTCTCGATCCTTTAGAACACTGGGTCCCAACTCAGTGTCAGTGCTCACATCCTATTTGTATTTGGTTTCATATGACCCTTGGTGGTGATTATTTAAGGACAGCAGTGCCATGAGCTCTTTCAAATCATTTTCATATAGGTCTTCAGGAGGAAGTAAAAGGATCTTTAGAAAATCTCAGGCTATTTAGACAACCCAACAGAGACATCCAATGTCTTTCCCCAAATGTTTCTCTTCCTCCCTCATTCTCACCTCCCCCACTACATTTAAGGTTGAGAAAATAATTCCAGGAAAATATTTTATATAACAAATGTAGGCTTGTTTTTCTCTTCATAAATTGTCCCTGTTCAATATGTGATTTTCTCAGGTGCACTTATTTTATTTTTTTTTTAGTGAAGTAAAAAGTTCCTGATTCAGAAATCAGTGGGAAAATCCTCAGTAATGTGGGAATATGGATCATTTGGAATAGACTTTGCATGGAAGATTTTTTTTTTTTTTAAATCCAAGGTGTATTTTCAGTAGATGAAAAAGGTCATATGCTCCCTTTCTATGTGTGTTACTGGGTCAGTATAAACCTTTAGAAACTGTTTAATGTTCCCTGCCTTGGCCGAGAATGCTTCCAGTCACTTTTGATGAATAGTCTTTGAAAACAGACCTAGGAAAAGTGAATTCCACTGAATATTCAACTGAATATTTGAGGACCTTATTTTTGGAAGAAATCACCTATGTGTAAGTGTAAATATATTTTTCAAGTGCAAAAATCATACTTATGGTGAAGATCAAGCTCTATATGCCAAAGAATATGATACGGAAAATTAATTTGCTTTCCATTGAGTTTTAGTTTTGGTTTCCAAGAAAAAAAATACCTTTCTATAGACAAAAGATAAAAGCTTTAAATTAATCGTTATTGGAAAGAAAATCAGATTTTGGAGATGATTCTCTGCAAATCAAAGTTAGATCTTACTTTGATTACTTGAAGCGTAATAGATCTCTTCTTTAATAGGAAAGGCTAAATGAGTAAATAAAAGACACACCAGCAAAACAATAGATGCATTAAACATAATACCAAAATCATACATTTGTGGTGAAATGTCAGTAGTTCGAGGAGCTTAGAGGATATTTATCCCCTGAGATGGTATTCTGGCTGAGGACTGCACCACGGGAAGGGACGGCACTACACCTCCTCCACTTCATTTTTGTGCATATTTCCATACTCCCCTCAGTACGTTAAGAGGGACAGAACCTGGGCTAGAGATAAGAAGAGTATAGATCTGGACTTAGCCTGGATCCAGTGACCTAGCATCTCTATAGAAGAGTTGCTGAAGTTTATTGACAACTATTTAGGCTATTGTAACTCAGAGATGCTTTGATGCAGATCTGCATCAGTTTGATAACTGTTTAATTGTGTATCTCTTGGTAAACAACATGAAACAAAGCAGGCCAAAACACAGCATTCTTCAGCTCATCTTTTGGATGAAAAGCTCCATGTTCATTGTTGCCTTCCATTTTATTTTCAACTTTTATAAGTTGACATGTGGTCTTTCTTTTTTTCTTCAGAAACTCCTCATCCACTCCCAAACAACTAATTTTCAAGTTGTTAAATCAATAAACGTGGTTGATTTCAGCTGTCTCTAACCACAGGCTTTGCCTGTGAGCCAGGCAGGGTGGCAAGTCCCTGCCATCCCACCTGTGATGGAGGGAGCTGGACCATGAACACCATCAAGAGCCAGAGCAAGGAACCCAGCTCTGCATTACTGTGCCATGGGCCAGGGTTCTGCCATCTTTTCTTCCTCCACCAAAATACTGGGTTCTGTGGTCACTGAAATCCCTGTTATTTTCATCATGCTGCAGGCTGGGATCCCATCAGGTAGACTCAGCAGCTCCTGTGCCTCCCTTTCCTATGGGAACATGAGTTCTTCCTCCCTGCAAACCCTGGTGTGCTCCATCCTCATCCTCCTCCTCACCAGCCACCCATGGTCCTGTCTGTTGATGCTGTTGCCTGGCGACCACCCTGTGATGGACAGCTTGGAGGGAAGCGATGATTAAACAACCTGAACTGGCTTCTGAAAGCAGCGATCGTTATTGTAATGTGACAAGCAGTGACAGCTGAGACAGCAACACATTTGGAGTGTGATTCCTAAAAAAATTGCTAACAATAAACACACGAGGAAAGTGCCGCACACACCTGTGTGTGTAGGTGTGCGGCTGCTGACACTTTCCCTTGATGCAGAAGGGCTAGAGAGGGAATGTGTTTATTAATGAAAGGCCCTAATAATTGTCATGATGAACAGGCCAGCCCACAAGCCACCACAGTCTGCACTGAGGCTGTCAGACACCTCTGCTACTCTGGCAGGACAAGGCAGCAGTTATGTGATGCTGCAGGTGTTAGCAGTGGGGGCTGCACAGCCAGCAGTCCCTCGTGGACTGTCAGCAGGAATACCCTCTGCAGAGAGCGATGTGTTGAAGCTTCAGCATGAAGGTGGTGGTTCTGCTAGGTTACCTGCTGTTTCTCCTCCTGCCTTCCAGATGGACAAGTCCAGTATAAGCACAAGGATGCAGGGTGGACTCAGCCCTAACAGGAAATGCATGTGGCTGTATGACCACAGTGCCTGGTTTAGGGGAATGTGCGTCACATCTTCCAGCATCACCTGGGAGACTCCTGCCCATTAGCCTTCCTTCCAAATCCAGGTGACACCAAATGTTGTCCTTACAGAACAAAGCTGAGAACAAGACCAGACTCGCCTTAAAGACTGGGTGAACCAGGTCACTATGAAGAAGTGAATCACTAATAGTTGAGAAATCTTAAAAAGCCCCACTCCCTAATTTGGAAGATAAATCCTACCTTCTTCTTGTTGTTGTTGCTGTTGATTGGAATGAGCCAGTTCTGCAACAACTGGCTTGGGGCTCTATGGATTTAGTAATTAAAGTTTCCTGGAGGTTGTACAAGTCCCTGTAGTCTCTTCCCTCTTATGCTGTCAGAAACTTCTGAAAAACTTCCATAGAAAGCATACTGCTTCCTTTTTTCCTCAGCTTCCTTTGACTTCATTCCTTGTAACACAGCTCAGAATTCGGCCAGAAGCTGGGATTGCAATAGGCTACTTGGATAGCTGAGGAGCTGCTGGACAGGATCACAGCTAAGGTCTGACAAAATTCAGCATCCCTACCTTAGAGAGATGTGGGCCAATTTTGCCACCATTGCTCTGAAGGCCAGAAATAGTCAGTTTGCATCTCCTTGTGTGTGTGTGTGTTCTTAAGTGTAACACACTCTAGGGAATTTAAGTGCTGCCACTGTCCAGGATTCATTATAATGTTAAAGCTTGTCTTTATGATTTTCCCATGCACGCAAGATACCGATACACACAACATCCAATGGAGCAAGTAACATACTCATACTGATGGTTTGTCTGATTTGTGCATGGATTTGGAGGGAGAAAACAAATGTTTCTAGTGCTTCCCACTTGCTTCTCCATCTCCTCTTTCAGTTTTCTCCGAAGTTAGAATTGATTTCTGCTGTTCTCCTGTCCTGTTTGGGTGCTGGTCCCTTTCAGCCCTACTCAGGGAAACAGCCCTGTCTTGGCAGGTTCATTACATCTGTATTTTCACCACAAAGGACAGGACAGGTAAAGTACAGCTTCAATACAGGTGAACATCACCTTTCTCTTAAAGCAGAGTTAACCAAAGATACTCTGATGTTTTGTTGAACTTTTAAAGTGATGTTAAATGTAGCAAGTATTTCCAGGAAATGTTTGTGCTCTGGATTATCTACCTATGCTCATGCCCTTGTAAAATTGCTGTCAATATCTGTGCTTAGCACAGCAGCACTGATTTTCTTCAGTGCTATTCACGGTCTTAAGGCAGGCTTATCAGCAAGGCACTACTTTACAAAGGTCCTTCCAAAGAGTTAAGAAATGACCAGTGCCCTGTCAGATTGAAAGAGACCTGCACACACAACAGAGGAGAAACTTCCATTGCCTGCCTTGCTCTATGCTTTCCGTATCTCCACTGCATCTGGCACCATCTCAGAATGAAATGGTTGAGGAGGAATGTTGAGTCTGTGTCTGCGTGCCTTTTCCACTCATGTAAATCAGGATGTACTTAGATGAAGCCAAGAACCGCTTTGTGGCAAGCAGATGGAGAATCCATCTCTATTCCTTTCTAACGCCGAGGTATTGAAAGAACAGGTAGAAAGAGTAATTTCTGAGAAATCTTGCGTTTGACAGGGTGGATTTTGGTGAGAAACAAAACTATGAGCAAGTAGGGGAAAGAGCTACTTTGAGGAATTTTATGAGCAGAGAATATAGTACAAAGAAATCAGCATCTCGTTATAAAATGTTACTCAGGAAACCTGTACTTAATTCTCTATATAGACACCATTTTGTTTAAATAAGGACATACTGTATCATTAAACAGATGGAGATATTTGCTGGAGAGAATTCAGAGGAAAGGAAAGATGTCTATAATTTGGTGCTCCTGCTTAAATATATGGAATTGTGTGGTTGACGTCTGAACTGGGATGATACGATATGAATTAAACTTTAACCCATTATTATATTTGTCCTTCTAACAAGCTACTCAGATGATGCAGAAGTATGTTATGCAGTAGCAGCTGCTAGAAGATGAAAATATTTCATAGTAGAAATACATAGTATAACGAAGTATGGGAAATGAATGCAGTGTCGCAGTAAGGACAAAAGAAGATAGATGACATACAGTTTTAAATATTCACCTTCTGTGTTGAGTTTACAAAGGACAGATGACGTCAGTAAATTGAAAATGCCACTGAGACACATAAATCATTAAACACAAGTATTAAAGACACTTGGGAAAAGAAAGTTGTCAGAATAATTTTCCATTAGAAAATATAGTTTAGTCAAAATCAGAAAATTTCTTGGGGGTATGTCATTTTCAGTGACATTTGCTACACTAAAATATGAACCAAAATTGTCTGCATTCTGATAGTGTCAGAAACTGTAGTGAGAAACATTCCCAGCTGACTTTTGCTTTGGCATCAAGATTATGACAGGATATTAATGCTATATCATGGACACATCTTTTATACTGAATATATAATAATGTGCGGGCTATATGGGACACTATGTGGTACATCATCTCCTTTCCAGGAGGTGTAAAAGTCCATTGCTCTTCCGTCCTCTTCCACCTTCCCTTCTGTGAATAGGCCCTATGAACAAGCTGTATTCTTTCTCCCTCCTGGAGAGATTTTGATGCCACCTGTCTCCTCTTTGCTGTGTCTCCTTAGTCACGTGGTGAGTGTCACCAAAGAATTTTCCTGAGGGAGTTCTTTGGGCAGTAAGGGCACTGCAGGAAGGTAAGTCAGTGCGTAGCCTCAAAGGCAACACAGCATTTTCCTTTCTGAGCCGGTACTTGTGGGGATTTTATCACTACAACGTCTGGAGTATCAGGAACCACATCTCTATATATGTTTTAAATGAATGTTTAATGTTCTGACATTATCAAAATGAAATGCTTTGGTGCTATTTATTATCATCTGAAAAAGGTTTACTGATACTCATTTTCCTGGGAAATTTCATGGTGTCTCCTTTCCCCCTTGGGACAGAAATGAAGCATTAGCCTGTCTGAATCCCTCACAGAACAGTAATGTTTTCTTCTGACACGTTTAGACAGACAATGTAGCTTGGAAGTTTGTTTTAAAATGAATCTTGGCAATTTTTGTGTTTTATGAAATGATCTTCATTGGCTGCTATAAAATTATGGTGAAAGTAACTTGAATATCCAACGGAAATTTTTGTTCCTAAACAGCCTCAGCTTTACTAAGGATAGCTCTGTGGAACGTCAGAAGCGTGGCAGCTTGGCCATTTCTGAACTATCCAGAAACTCAAGGGGAGAACAGGTTGCAGGAAGAACATCGGGAGACCCAAATGCGTGGTTTTCACTGTTCTGACCCCTTTCGTTGCTGAGCAGATTGACAGCTGAGATCCTAAAGCAGGGGTCCTCAAACTTTTTAACCAGGGGGCCGGCACACAGATGAAGTGGCAGGCAGTCATCTGCGGCTGCTTGGTTTCCCCCCCAGCCCCCGACAGGGGGGTTCTGTAGATACCGGGGGCCGGATTGAAGACCCTGGGGGGCTGTATCTGGCCCACGGGCTGTAGTTTGAGGACCCCTGTCCTAAAGTATGCGATTCCCACCCAAGCAGGAGCTCCTAAAGGTTTTAATTGCTAATGTCATTTTATCGTGGAACAAAGAGATGACTTTTCTCTGTTAATTGCAAATCTTGTACAACATTCCTTTTACAGCAGTGAAATGCTTTAAAGACAAATATTTGATTCTTGGCTCAAAGAACTGACAGATTCAGCCATGATCTGGGAGGCAGCTACAGCCACACCACTGCAGAAACAGTTGTAAGGAATGCTCTGGATGGCTTTATGTGGAAGTCAGGTGTCTTGACTGCAATGGTGTCTTCCTTAGGCAGGAGGTAGACTAGATAGCTAGCTCTTCCTTAAATGTGTGAACAGGCAACAAGAAGCAGCAGAAACATGAGGTTTACAAATGCATTGATTATGTGATTGCTCAATTCAGCCTAGTAAGTTTTTTTGTGATTTAGATAATTAACTTCTAAGAGGAAAATAATAATAAAGAAGATACAGACAGGTACAAACACACAAGAGATGAGTATTGATTTTTAGAGTGTGGTGAGATGCAGCAGAAGGCAATTTGAAGGAAGCCCTCAGGGTGTAAATTGGCCCCTGAAAGGGGACTCAGCTGGCTGTAATTCCCTGTCTTCCCAGGTGGAAGGAATAAGTAATTAGGGAGGAGGAGGAGATATAAGGGGTAAGAGTAGATGCATGAGGGTCTTTTGTAGGACTGCATGAAGCTGGAAGTAGCTTCTTGGAGAACAGCTTTTTTCTAGCAGAGAAGCTGACCTGTGGCTGTTGGTCAGTTTTGGAAAAAGCTGATGTACGGTGAGTGACCTCAACAACTGAAAAAAAACCCCAGTGTGGTTTCTGCTTTTGAAGAGATGCCAAGGAAGAAATGTGTTCTAAGCAGATAGGAAACCTTTCTTCTTGTAAGGGGGTACTAATTGGAGAATGAGAGAAGACATGGCAAGATAGGGGAGGGTAAGGCTGGATAGCAGTGTGCTAAGGTGTTGCCTGGAAAATGTGGGGAATGGACCAGCAAATTATATTTGCTGATAGAGCAGAATAAGGTGATGGTGCCAGAGAGCTGGGTTTGTGGGACACGGCCTTGAGAAGTGAAAGAGCAGGCAATGGGAAAAGTAGAGACAAGACAAGGTTTGCGAACTGGTGTAATGTAATCAGAAAAAATCGGTTTTAAGGGTGGTTTAGCTCCAAAATTGGCTAAAAAGAGACTTTAGAGAGGAAAGAATGTTTCCCTAGTCAAGATGCAAAAAGCTGGATTGATTTAATTCAAAAAGAGCATGAGCTTTTTGAGGAGGAGTGTGGATTTTCTATTGGGGATTTTGGACTTAAGTGACGTAGAAGCACTGGCTGGAAGCAAAGGGGCAGAAAGAGGACAAGACCAGGATAAAAGCAAAGAAGCTTGATTATACACTGGTGAATGTTGTGTTGTTGGTGAACTGGCTTGGAGGAGCTAAGGAGGTAAATTGGCAGATATTAACATGGCTAGCCAAAATTTAGTACTCAGTTGGCAGAGATGGTGGCTGGAGGGTGAGATGTAGATGGAAGAGTTTACCTAAAAGGAGTTTTCCACGCTGTGACTTTCCCTGCGTATACTGTGCTATTTATTCTCAGCATCTTTGAATCAAAGTCCTCTCTCTTAGCCACCACCTGTGGAGGTCTGATATGAGCCAGCCAGCAAGTCGTGTCTGATACATCTGGTTTAATTGTATTTCAGTGCTTAGAGTCAGAGATATAATATGTGAACAAGACCCTCTTCAGGGATGTAGGTAATTACACAAATTGGTGTGGAGACATTTTGCCAGAAGAGATGTATGTTGTTTACCTTCTTGGATTTGGCAGGGAACGGCCTTGCTGTTTGTAGAGGTACAAGTTCTTATAGCTGGAGAGCTGCTGTCTGGGCTCAGAAAGGAGTGAAATAACTGGGGGCTACAAAAGCCTGTAGCCTAGCAGCTTATGCCTTTAGGAGGATGATGTAAATAAACCCAGAGGCCTTTAGGCCCTCCTATGTCTTTGTGACAAAAGCTAGTATGGACAAAGGATTGCCTGGGTCCGAGTGGGGAACCCTGGTGGTGTGGTTTTACCTTTCGAGCATGCAGCCTTGGAAACAAGCTCTCCTGTGGCTGGTGATGCAGTCGCAGCAGAATGTTTGCAGCTTAGCTTGGATTTGAGACTTAGACCTGCGGTCTAGTAGACTGTCACTGTTGAGGCAAGGAGGGGCAATACCATGCATACCCTTGGCTTGCAGCAACTTACCTGAGGGGCTGACCTGTATTTACCTTAGCTTATGCTGAGAGATGTATAAACTGAATTTTCTTTCAAGGTGAGAAGCCCCCATGTGGACAGTTATTATAGATAAGCTAATGTGTGGCAACTCCTGAAGTTGTCGTAGTGTGAGATGTTTCATTTATATCCTGACCTTTTTCCAGCTGAAGCTGCTGCATGTTCTGCCCACAGAAGCTTGCACAATGGCATTGCTTCCTGTTTTGTTTTTTTTTTAAGCTGATGTTGGCAGCCTGTGGGGAAGGGTTGATCTTAAATGGGGTGGTGTGTTATAAAGGCACAAAGGCAGCTTCTAACAACTGATATCCTGCAGTATATCATCTCAAGGGGGCTGGGAATCTCTGGTCTGCCCAAGAATCACAATCCGCCTTATCAGCAGGTGATTCCCTTTGGATTGTTTCAAAGGTGATTTCTCCCATTCCCATTGATTTTTTTTCTTTTCTTTTTTTCTTCTCTTTTTTCTTTCCTCATTCATTCAAACTTTTTTAACTTGTGAAAGTGAAGCAAAACTTGGCTTGCTTCTCTTGAGGATCTGCCAACACCCACATTAACCCACAAGTATCTTTTTTTCTAGCCAGTGTTTTGGCAGGAGACCTTCTGTCTTCATATTGCATAGCTCCTTCTGGAGAGTGGAAGGGACAGATCTTGCACTGCTGTTCACAGTTCTGCTTAGAAGATTTTCAAATATGTGCCTTGAAGTCAAAGGGTTTTTGAATTTTCTGCATTATTTCTATTGTATGAGATGTGAAAATAAATCTGTACCTAGATGTACCGCTCCTTTTGGTGATCTTTACTAAGGATGTGTTTGGATTACTTTGGTTATTAGTGTAGTCTAGCCCCTGGCATGTTTGAATACACCAAAAGACAGTGAGGATGGCCACTTCCATTGGTGAAGAATAATGGACAGGTGATAGCATCCCAACTGCCTCTTCTTCCACCTGTTGCACCAGCACCACTCCTGTTGATGTCACAAGAGAAATGGTATCACCAACCCATATGTAAGGAAATGACAAATGGTTTCTTCTCAGAGAGTGATGTAGCTGTCAGTCTAGCAAGTTTAAGACACAGCCATTTCATGGGCCAAAGCATCATGCAACTGATGGTGCAGCTGTTTCAGATAGATACCTCAGTCATGATAATCTGTCTGCTTATTGCTTGTCTGCTGGGAGAGCTTGTTGTATAGAACTGTTCTCTGCAGACATAACAGGGTGCATTAGCTGCTCTGCTGTCATAAACTCTTGGACTAACATGGAAGTCACTTTCAGAAATCAGTTTATTTGGGTCTTGTTATTTCTATTCTGGGCTTTGAGTTTTTAGGCTTTCCATTAGTTTTTGCATTTAGAGAATCAGCAGGTCTAGTTTGTTGTGGGTTTTTTGTTTGGCTCTGATCATGTTGGAATAAGGGGACCATCTTGATGGAGATCTGAGTGGTTATCTTGTGCTGCATTTCCACTGAGGTGCCAGGCTTTCCTTGTCAGCCTCTTCAGGTGAGGAACTGACTTGTTCAAGGCAGGACTTGGCACCTGTCCTGCCTTTTAATCCAATTCATAATAGCCCTAGCTTTCTAAAGAAATTGAAGTGTTCACTTTGGAATAGAAAAACAGTATTTTAAGGTGTGTGAGAAAAATCTTATTCCCAGCTCAGTCCTGTTATGAGAAATTAAATGCTCCAGCAATCACATCCATTATGGAAAGCGCGGACATCATGAGAACCATGCAGAAATCTTGTCAAGACTCTTCCCGTTGATGGTATCCATCACCACTGAATAGTTTCCCCTAGTGTGTGCATAAGCAGAATGGAAGTCTGTCCACACAGCCACTGCTAGCTTCAACCTGCCACTGCCACCGCTTCTGTTCCTTCACACAGAAGGTAAATTGTAGCCAGGATGAAATATTTTGCTAATTAAAAAACATTAAATGATCTCCACCTACCTTCTCCCCAGTGAACAATGCAATTGAATTATCATTAGAGCTTGTACAGAAACTTTGATAATGATGGAGCTATTTGTATTAAATTCAGCTTTAGCTTTCTTATTCTACCAAGTGCCATCACTGTGTTCGTTGTATTCTGAAGTCATAGCAAGCTTCCCTCTCCTGCTATTCACCTGATTTATTTCAGCCCCAACACGCAGCTCCTAAATTCTTGTTAAATTTGTTTCTGAACAAAAGGACTAAATTCAGAGTCTCTTTTAAATGAAAGACATGAGGCAGTTATGATTCCATTCATTTGCTTGTATCTATTCGCTGTATCTAGAGAGCTATTGTTATGCATGCAGTACTGGAAAATAATAATGCTAATAAAAAATAATAATTCTCCCAGGGTTTGCTGTCAATAGCAACAATCTAAAGAGAACTCAAGCCTGGAGACTGTGTGATGATATTTCAGTTCTGCTGCTAAACATTAATGCTTTCTGGATGCAAAAAGAGGCTGAAGAAGACAGACAGGAACTGGAGGGATCTGCTCCATCTCCAGGGCCAGCTCCTTGTGTGGTGTGAATGGGGTCATACAACTTTACCCCAGAGCTTTTCGACGGGGATACGCTGGCTGCTCAGTGATGTGCAACTTACAGCACTGCTTTAAAGGGATGGTAACTTATGTGGGAACTCTGCCTCCTCATGGCTCTCCTGTCTTTCTCCTCTTTCCTCAGGACTTAATCTTCTGACTCTGGGACATGCAACAGCTGAAGTTTTATCTCTGTCTCGAGCAGGGCTGGAGCAGAAGCTCAAGAGCTTAGAGAGAAGTTTGAGTGAACTTGTTCTGTGTGAAAGGGTTTATAAAGCTGCTGGAGGGTTGCCCGTGACTCTGGGGACTGTGTGTGCATGATGCTGAATGTATAGCATGATGTTACTGCTGCTTTATTCCTTCCAGATATCGCAGATTTGACTGGCTCATGAGAACTGACCTTCCCCAAAGAAGAAATTAAAAGTCTTCTTGTTGGCACCCAATATGAGTCACATCAGGGTCAGCACTGGTGATGACCTTGGCCTTGTAGGAATTGTGCTTGTCTGGGCTGGGTAGCTGGCCTTATTCTCGGGAAGATATTTTTTTAACTTCAATAAGTAAAAACTACAGAATACCAGGTTCAGCAAAAAGCCTTGTGATTTAAAAGCTACTCTCTGTGTTCTTCTGTTCTCTGTTTTCAGAGAAGAGTAACTAGGCAGGTGGAATTAGTTTCCTTTCTCTGATAAAAGCAGATTAATTTTAACACTGGCTAAAATTGCATCTGTTTTTTCTTGGTAAATGACTCGTAAGACACATTGTCAGAAGTGAGCCTTCCATAATGACTGTGGTTAATATTTTAGAGCCATTTTCTCTGTGGATCAGAGCTTAAACTCAAGCATGTGAGAATCGGCAATATATGCTGTACATTAGCTTGATTTCTATTCATCTGAAGCTCAAGAGTACTCTTCCTGTCCCTCGTGCTAATTCCAGAATACCTCTGAGTTCTGTGGAGCAAGGGATTTGCATCTGATTTCATACTCGGGTATATGTGTATTTACTTTAGGAGAGCTGCCTCATAGGAGAAGGGAGGTAGGACAACTCATGTGCTTGTAGGTCGAAGCTGAGATTTGGGAACTCTCAGTTCAGTTACCTGCTGTGCTGCAGAATTCCTATGTTTTCCAGAAACTCCCTGTGCCTTGTGGTGACTCAGTTTCCTGAATTGTAGCATGCATATTAAAATCCTTGCCCTGCTTCCCGTGGGACCCATGAATCTAAATCTCTTCAAAGGCTGTGGTGCACTAAAATACCCTGTTAATAAGATATAAAGGTAGCGGGGGGAAGATCTCCTAAGGCTCGTTGGCAAAGCACCTATTCTGGTCATATGTAATTCTTTCAGAGGCTCATTCCAGATGTTGCTTCTACTCCCTTGATTTTTGTTCTCAGTGTGACAGTCAGCTTGAACAGAGCTCAGCAAGAAGCATTAATTTAAATTTGTGAAAGTGCTCACTGAATTAGATAAGGACCATTTCTGCAGCGGTTAGTTCCATGAAGCTCATCTAGGCAATTGCTCCTACTGTCCTCACTTGGCCCTGTCCTTTCCTGGTGCAAGGAAAGGGTGAGGATTGTTTTGGGAGCAACAGGGGATGGGCAATGGGACTATGCCCACAGGTTGATGTGGCTAGTTAAGTTTCACAACGTTTCCTGTGAGAGTGGGAAGAGACTAGTGAGAGTAGGTTACTGTGCACAGCAGTATTTCTCATATCCAGGAATGTATTTCTTGTCAGACTTGGATCTTCGAGTATTTAATGAAGAAGTAGTCTTATATGCTGAGGGACACCTGGTTGAGTTGTGCAAACACAAATTACTGTGGTACAAGGAATACTGCACGTACTGAGGAGTGTGCCCTGGCTCTCGGGGTCTACTGGTGGTCTTTGAGGTTTTTCCCCTATGTTTGTTCTACATAGTACAGGGAATACTGGGACCAGCTACAAAGTGTTCAACATGTTTGTATAGGGTAGGGAATACCCGCTGCCTGTGTATCTCAAGGCAGTACCCCTTTCTGAAGTGTCAGGCAAAGGATAGCTTTTGTTCCATGTTTTGTTCCTGTGCTGATCATTT
Organism: Falco peregrinus; assembly: GCF_023634155.1. NCBI lineage: Eukaryota > Metazoa > Chordata > Aves > Falconiformes > Falconidae > Falco > Falco peregrinus. Next base: position 32,574,181 of record NC_073721.1, on the reverse strand, counting down.
TCTGTGAAGTGGGTCTTTGGCCAGATCCCTCTGGTATTGTCCATGAGTGCTACTTCATCTGGAGAGAACATAAATGACTGAATGCAGTTTCCATTTGCTATATGCTCCACAGGGATGTTTTCTGCCTGATTCCTGCTCTTGCTTTCCTGGAAAAAAACATTACATTTCAGACCATGGCACCTCTGCTGTTAAAACCCCATCTGTGTCTGACTTTCCTGTTACTTTCTGGTTCTAATGCATAAACCTATGGAAACTGAGTAAACTATATAGGTTTTAAAAATTACTTGACCCTGTCGTTTATTCTTAATGTCTGCTTCGGCACTCCTTGGGGTCTAGAACAACTGAATAGCCCCTGTGGCTGACAAAGCTGTAGCTGTGAAAATACAAGAGGAATATTAAAGTTTTAAGACTGCCACTTGGGACTGTATGTTGAGACAAATTATACTGTGCATGTAGGATAATGGCCTGAGCCTAGGATGGGAAGTTGTTGGAAAAATGCAACAGCTCTGGTGTGCTAAAAAAAAATTATAAAATTGGACAGCCAAGGTAATAGTTTTCCTAAGAGCTCTTAAACCAAATTAATGCTGCAGTTATTATCAATAAAGTATTTTTATTTTACTTACATACTCTGTTGTCTTGCCTTTTTGCCTAAATTGGGGAAGTGAATTTCTTAATTATCCAGTTCTCAAGCCCTGATGTAGATTTTTAACACTTAGAGATATTTTCAACCAGACCCTTGTTTTATGAAGTTGGTGGGAAACATCAGGGAAATTTGGAAAATATTTTTAACTCCAATAGGTTCTTAAAAAGCATACTGTTCTTCTGGTTGATGACCAGTAATACTAAGCAACTGTTGTTTCTACAGCTTGGGTGTTGTATTAATTCCAGAGAACTGACAGAAAATGGAAGCTCTTTTTCCTGTTGCTTTCATTTGACAAGCCAGTACATTCTTCCCCCAAAAGCCTGTACCAGTTTAACACTTTTCATCCTTACTAACATAAGAAAAGGGTGCTGCAGAGAGTCAGGAAAGGTTTCAGGAACTTAAACTGCAACGAAAAGAAATCAGAAAGCACCAGCGACACAGCTGGGCTAAGCCAGAATTCTCATTTCACATCTTTATTATGGGAATCCCCAGAGTTCCTGCTGGGACTCTGCTCTTTGCTTTCTCTGCCCCATTTCACAGCTCTCTCGCTGCAGCATCACCACAAAAGACACTCACCTTTTATTTATGAGTATCTGAGACAGAAATTATCAGCACCATCTATTGGGGAAACAGAGGTATTGGTTCCTTTGCTGATTTGAATATGCAAAGTCCTGTATTTTTTCACTTGCTTTTCTGACTTCTAGCTATAGCTTAATTTGAAAAATGTGCCTGGACAATCTGCTTGCTTTTTAACTTATAGTGGCCTGGAGTTTGTGCTTGGGGGATTGTGCCTTGTTTCAAAAGGTATCTTCAAGAAATGCAGTGAACCATTTAAAAGGGGGCAAGCAGACAAAGATTCAAATGTCAGAATGGTACCTTGGCTGTGGCAGGTTCTGTCACATCAATAGGACAAGGGCAACAGCTGAGAAACAATTTGCAGCTGAGGAGATAGGCGCATCTAGAGCCTTGAGTCAATCTACACTGGTGTGTCTGAGAAATTTGGGTGAAGAGCAGGATATCTAACCTTCTTGATCCTTTTAGGACAAAGAAAACTCTGTAGCTTGAAGAAAAGGCAGAGGAATTATCGTTGTTGGCACAAGACTGACTTTAAGGCGCATCTTGGGGTAGGAGAATAGTCATGATCAGTAATTTCAGGACAAGCATGGTTTGATCAGTGTGACTCCTCCTGATCAGGTTGGTGGTCTCCCTAGCATGTTGCAGGAAATGTTCATGTGTAGAGCCTATTGAGACATCTAGTGTGAAATTATCTCATAACTCTTGCTTATTCCGCTATGTTATGGGCCTTTCCCTTTTCCTGGGTACTCTTACCCACTGCATTTTTGTGCTGTTCCTGTAGCTGTACATCGTAGGTGCTTTTGTCTTCCCTGCGCTCCTCTTTAAATAACAAGTAATTTCTTGCTGAGAGCACCATGCCAGCAGGCCAAGGTTCAAATCCCATTATTGATAAGCAATGATACTGCAAGAACACAGCATGTAATCGTCTCTTAAGTCAACAAGGTTTGATCCCTGCTACTGTGGGAATAACAATAGTCCCTGCACTGATGGACCAAACTCTGTTTCTCTGCAAGTTTTAAATGGTTTGCCCTACAATATTTGTTGGAGAACACTTAAATCTTTCTGATATGTCCATTGAAAAATCTTTCCTTAATATCCAGCAAAATTATCCTTAGACATTGTTCATCCATTCGCTGTTCTGCCAATGCAGTCTTTTAATTTTCACTCTGTGGTATTTGCACTGCTGCCTCCTATTTAGAAACAAAACTCTTATCCTTTTTTAGTCACTATTTTGCTTGGTAAACAAGTAAAGGTCTTTTATGGCATAGCTGCATGATTGCAGCTAACTGAATTAGCATTTTAAGGAGCTAAGGTCTCACAGGTAACTTAATCAGTAAAAGTTTAGCTCTTTTAAAATTGGACAATTATTCTTCCAAACTCTCTGGATGGCTATCGGAGAGACCTAAGTACTTTCTATCATAAATTCCCATTTCAGTAGCTTGCTCTGTCAGTGAAAAGTGATAAGATAGCTAGATTTCAGATAATCAACACCCTAAAATTCAATGACTGTTAGCTAGGTGAATGCCATTCTGAGAGAATGGGAGGATTAAATACAAGAGGGAGAACAGAGGTCTATTACCTTTGGGAATGTGGACTTGTTACAGATACAAAAGGGTTAAGACCTCTGTCCATCGTGTAAGCTGGACTGCTTTGATCCCATGGGCTAAAAGGAATTGCAGCGCTCCTGAAATGCGAACTGCAGAATTGCTTATGCAGTGACAAACTCCGGAGCTCCTTCACTCGGTTATAAGTGATCCTAGTGACAGGTTTCCCCGCTTGCTTCCCTTGAGAGGTATGTGCTCAGTCTAATTGATTGACCCATTAGCAAAGCAAATTTCTCTTGCTATTCAGCCAAAATTTTCCTTCTGCTTAATTTCAGCCCATCACTCCTAGTTATGCCCCCTGTGAGCCTGCATGAGCTGCCTTTGCCATGCTATAGCTTTATTGATCTTGGTTCTGTACAAGTAATTCTTAACTGACTGAACTTACTGTTGGCAGTACCAGGGCAGTGATGGCACTGGGGAGAGCTTGTTTCTTGGCTCAGTAAACTTTCTGAATGGCCATTTGGAGGCGTGAAAAGTGATTTCCAAGTTTTCCCCAAATCTTCAGATGTTTTGAGTTTGCACAGTTTTGTGTGTGCGTGCAGGGGATGTTGTTTGCAAATACCGAGGCCACTGGATGTCAGAGCAGGTGTCCTGAAATCAGAAGCCACGGTGTAAGTATTTGGCCTCTGGAAGATTTCTCAAGGATAATTTTTGGATTCCTCTAAGTCAGCATGTGGATGTGTTTTGTGAGGACAGGAGAAGGATAATGTCTGGGGAAAGTGCTTTTCTGCAGGTGTTTGGCTGAGGAAACCTGTTGCTGTGTGGAAGAGAGGCATCATAAGAACAGACCCTCAGACTTGCATACCCTTTGATCCTTTTGTTTCAATGCCTAGTCTAGGTATATTGCAAAAAGCACCGGGCATGCTCAAGTCCACATGAGTTGGGGGGGAATAATCACTGATGGACTTGCTTGGACCCTGTTTAGACTTACCTTGTACTAGGTAGATCTCTGTATCACCATAAGCTTTGTGCTGGGGGGCGCATTCTGCTTCTGGGAGTTGTCGCTCAGCTGAGTGGCTGAGCAGAAGGATCAATGATGCCGCTGTATTCCCAGGTTTCTGTGCGTGTACCCTTTCTGTGCCTCAGTTTACTCCTGGCTGCAACAAGATCTTTTTTTCCAGAGATGCTAGAGTAGAAAGGGAGAGAATAGTGTTCCTTTTGGTGCGATTTGATTTGAAGACCATTTGCAAGACATTTTGGGCAGCCTGCTCGTGCTGTCGTGGAAGCTGCTTGGACATAGTTATCTGAGCTCATATTAAAATAGATCAACAGCATAGTTAGAGGGGCACTGTTAATAGGAATTTGTAAACCAAAACCACTGGTGAAATTGTTTCCCATGTAGGTGTAAGTAGGGGAGTATGCATGGGGCAGTATACACTGGGAATATATTTTCCACAGCCGTTCTGTGGGAAGACAGCACATACTCATCTGTACTGTTACTTCTGCTGCGGAGTTTGAAACACTAGCACAAAACTGTAGTTAGCAAGCCTTAGGCACTACACAGTGTGTAAAAGCTGAGGTATCAAACTCCCTGTTTAAAGATACAAAGCCTCTCTCGATGCAAGAAGAGCTAAGTGCAGAGAAATGCAGCAGCCTGCTGCTGAAAGGCTGGTGGACACCCCGAGCCGCCCACACGCTGCTGTGTTCCCGGAGGCTGCGCGAGCGCGTTAACCGGTGAGAGCTGTGCGCTTTTCCGCTGTGACTGCAGAAGCAAAGCCAAGCCAATTATTTGCCCATCAGAGCGAGGTGACGGTGTCCCTCCTCCCTCTTCTCTATAGCCATTCTTTTGGTTTTGTATTGTTTTGCTGAGAGTGTAAATGCAGAGATGATTAATTGCCTCGCTGCCCTGCTTCTGTTTCTACATGGGATCTGCTTATTCCAAAATGCTTTGGCCCAAATGACTAAAGTGTGTCAAAGTGTGGTGATTAAAGAAGTATAAAATACTTTCTGAACATTCTATTTTCAACTCATTGTGACTTTGGACAGAAGCCCAGACAAGAGGGGGAGACAGAAGGGTGGAAAAAACCAAAAAAAATCAGTGAGAGGGACTTCGGCAATACTTTGCTCCCATTTTATTGAGAAGACAAGATTGATAACAAACATTAGTGAGACAAAATTACAGTGATTTGTATAGGTTCCCAGGTGGACAAGTTTAATATTAATAAAATATTATAGCCTGCTCTATCACAGAAGTATTGTACTGATCATAAAATGAAAGGGCTTTATATATAGGCGGGGTGTGTGTGCGCTCTTATAATATGGATGGAGGCATCTCATTTTCCACTAACAGATTAAAATACTTGTTGAGCTGGAATAGTGGAGTGTTTAACTTGCTGCTAATGCTGTGGATGATTACTCTGGGAGAGGATGTGCCTGACAAACTTCTATTTCAAATGCCAGAGCAAACCGACCGGGTCTTGCTGAAATGACCCCTAAGTCACCAGTGCCTTAAACCCAGCAGCTCAGGTCCCCCATTTGTGTCTCTTGAGGCTGTCAGCAAGCTGTGCACCCCCACAGCTCTCCCGGGTGTAAGCATGGCGTGGCACATCAGAGCTGACAGTTCAAGTGCTTTTTCGCTGCTGCTCTGGAGTCTGTGGCGAGAAGGGAGCAAAACTGGAAAAAACAACTAAATAGAAACACTTCGGGATGAAAATATTTTATGTGGTGTTTTTAAGTAAGTTTCTTTGGAGTTTCTGTAATGCCTGCTTTTTTATTTTATTACAGATGATGCTGAGGGATAGGCTGGGTAACACTGCCTTGTGTGGGCTTCTTACCTGCAGTCATCTCTCTCTGCTATGGTGGGAGAGGAGCTGATGCTTCCTCCTGATACTGGACATTTTTCCGGTGATTGCTTTAGTTGACAACAAATACCTACTGGTTTTGTGGCCTTAAAATGGTAGAGGAAAAGCTGACATGAGTTTTACAATAATGCAACACCATCCCCTGCTGTCCTGATGCACCTCTGATGTTGGCCAAATTGCCAGTCAGGTGAAGTCAATCTGCTTCCATGCTTAGCCCCTCTGTGTACTTTAATGCACTTCTTAAACTCCTCAGTTTAGTATATTTAACTTCTCACCAAGATAAAAGGGGAGGCAAATTTGTGGTGGTGGTATTTAGCCAATAAATTTTTATCGGCTTCATCTTTCATTCTCCAGTGTGACAAACTAATGTAGCATACTGGACATCTGCTTTCCTTTAAACCATGTGGAACTGATGAATTGCTGGTTTAATTATTCCCAGGGATTTAAAAAATGATGAAATTAATTTTTTCTTCCAATATTAAATATTTCAAATGCTAATATCTTTTGGAAGTGAAGATAACATTTACTGCAAAATCATGTTTGTCTTGACAGCATTGTATGGTTTAGTCAAGTGAAATGAATAAAACTGTTAAACACACTATTTCCTTCATTTTATTTTGGCTAAAACTCCTGTTTCTGGTTTCAATTAAAAAATAGTATCATCCTAACCCTGTTACTCTTTCTGGATTTTTGCCCCTTCTCTTTTCTGATTTTTCTACTGTAAATATGTAAGAAATAGAAAATGCAAAAGTAGTCCCTATTCCCCTTTCTTCTCTATGTTCTCCACCTATACCCTGAATGCTGTTTTGAAATGAAATTTAAAGAAACAGTCTTTTTTCAAACAAGGTAAAAGGAAAACTCAATCTAGAAATCAATTACGTCAAAATTCAATCAAGAAATTTCAATAAACATCTTCAAAGGATTATTTTTCTGTTTTCCTGGGAGAGAAAGCTATATGTTTTCTGATCAGCTCTCAGCACTAATAACAAAGGGGACTATCAGAAGGAAAAGTGATATTGAGACTTCACTAAATATCCACTTTTTTGTTTCTCCTTTGAGTCAGATGATCGATTAATGGTTGCCTCCCAGGGCTGGAACTCGAGATGTTTTGATTCAGTTTCCCGTCCCATCATAGCATTCCTGTTTGGGATCAAATAAATTAATTTTGCAAGTCAGAATGTATTTTAACCCAGGCTTATCCCGCAGCCAGCACACCATAGTTCCCTGCTATGCTTCAGGTTTTTGAATCCTATGGAGAGCGGTGCAGCATCTGGCTCTGGCAAAATATCTTTATCTTTTGGTCCTTTCTCATAAACGAGTCTTTGTTGCTTGCTATGCATTCTCGTATGCTTTGAGTTCACTTTAATATATGGGTGTCTTTTGTCATGTGTTGTGGACCAAAGAAAGTCAGCTGAGAAAGGACATTGAAAGACTGTGTGTGTCCACTTCCAGCTTTCCCCAAGCATGAGCTATGGGTTTCGGTGTTGCGGGAGGTGGGAAGGAATGTTCAGTCCTGCTCATGCCCAGGGTTGGACAGAATCTAAGAAACTATTGAAGAGAACATCAGTAGCAGGGGAAAATCCACACAAGCGTTCAGGTTTGAAACAATAGCTATTATTTACATCCTTCAGGTTTTTCCTCTGCCAGGTAATTTCTATTCTAGCAGACAAAGTGATCATGTATTTCAGATCGCTATATGCTGGAGGAACTGGTTGCTCTTGGATAGAAACAAGAATGGAATTAGGGTACCTGGTTTGGTTCATAGCTTGATGACCCTGCTGGACAGCTTCTATAAAGTTGCTCCACTGTCAGTTCTTTGAAGTAGAACCTTTCCACAGGATGGTTGCGTTTCTTTTGGAGTCTCTAGATCAGTGGTCTGCATGCCTTGCTGATCAGTAGGTAAAAGTACAGAGCACATAATACTCTGGACTGGCTGAATCTTTTTCTTCCTCCCAAGGAAGGCATGACTGCTTCGTGTGGCCTCAGCCTGGTATACCAATCTCCAGAAGCTTAAAGTTGGGTACCACTGTTTCAGATGCTGCTGTTAGGCATCTATCTTCCCCAATTTTGAGTGCTATACATGTATTTCCCTTTAAACAGCAGGGGGGCTGTGGTAGGGGACGAGCTCTTTAAAGCCATTATTTTTCTCCCAAGAAGGAAAGATTAATGTTTCTGCATCACTTTTGTTGTTCTTCAGGCAGCTTTAGGACAGCTGTGCTAAAAGTGAAACAATGGGTTGTCACTTCTAAAATGCTGATGCTGTAAAGACAAGGAAGGAAAGGAATGGCAGATGTTTATCTCCACGTTTATACCAAGTTTTAGTGCATCAGTCACTCAATGCTATCAAGACTTGTGGAAGAAAGATAATAAGATTTATTGGTGGCTGTTGGGATAACCCACCCAGTGCATAAATATGTTAGTACACCTCTGGGAAGCCTTGGTCCATCAAAATGAAATAGGTGGAAAGGAGCATGGGCCTCCCAGCTATGGAGCGGTTAAGCTCTTTGTGGGAGGTCGGTTCTCAATCGTCAACATGAATTGCAAGAAACTCTGGCTGGTTTTTTTTTTTTGTTGCATCCCCCATGTGTCCGTCTGTGTGTCCCCCCATATTCACTGAAGGACTGAGAGGTAGAAATCAAGAAAACAGACTTGTAGTGAAGGAGTGGTAGAAGGCAAGCAACAAGATGCGGTTTGCATGTTTTCCTTCCTCTGGTATTAAGTCATTGACGTGGCCGTGGCAGTTGGACTTGCAGCAGGCTGCTCGGGTGGTGCTGGAATGGGGAAGTGGGGGCTGTGACAGGGAAAAGACTCAGCTGAACAACTGAAGTCACTTATGAGCAATTGAATAATAAAGAAAATTTGACTTGTGATTATTTACTACTCTCTAATTATCAGTAGAAGCAGATGATTCAGAGCACCTTGGGGAAAGAACAGCTGGGTTTTCCATTGCTTCACTCCAGGGAAAGAGGAGTGCTGTTTCCAGCTAACTTAGTTTTGTTTCCTTTGCACTGATCAGCCACGTCTGATGCTGTCAGTGTCCTGAAATGAAACACAAGCTACGATCGTGATGTGTCTGTAGTTTCTACTATACAGGTGTAGATAGTCCAGATGATTGATTCTATTTCAAAGTTACTTGTCATTTTTGGCTGATATACTTGGAATTTTGCATTTTGTGTGATTCAGAGCTGAGTGGTAAGTGCTTATGTAATCACAAAATTGATTTGGAACCAAGCCCAGTTATTTCACAATATGCAGCACTCAGGGGATTCATGGAAAAACAAATCCCAAAGAATGACTTGAGCATCTGTGGATCAGGTAGAACAAAGACAAGGCAGGCTAGCACAGGGGCCAGTCCTTGTTACAAGCAGATACAAGTGCAGACTTCAGTGCTGCAGGCTCACTCCTGCACAAAATGTGCACTAATGCCAGCTATACTAAAATGGAAAAAAAACCCCTCATACATCAAAGAGCTTCCTCTTCTGCTGTGTGGGGACAAATGCGTGCATCCCTACCCGTTCAGGCAAACAAAACTCTGGGTCCAAAGAATAGCCAGAAGTCTGTGAGTTAAGCTACCAGCCTACATGTAGAACCCAAGAGAGATCTCTGAGGTTTCAGTTTCATGCTCGCACATTTGAACACGCACTGTGGGATTTGCAGCAGAGTGCCCCAAGAAGTGCAATTCAGATGGGGAGGCACCTCTGGAAATCTCTAGTCTCCTGCCCAAAGCAGGGACAGCCTGAGGTCCAGCCAGGTGAGTAAAAGCTATTTCCAGTTGCATCTTGAAATCTTCCCAAGATGGAGTTTGTAAAACTGCTGTGGGCAGCCTGTCAAGCTGCCTGGCTGTCCTCGCAGGAGGAAATGCTCTTCCCTTGTGTCCGGGCTGAACCTCTCATGTCTCAACGCCTGGTCACTCCTCCTCCCACCATCCCCCACTATGATGAGCCTGCCTTCTCTTGAGGAGTGCCCTGTTGGCTTGGGGGGTGACTCCTGGGCTCCCCAAGGCCATGTCCTCTCGGATGAGCAGACCCTGCTCCTGTAGCCCTTCTGCAAAGGTGCTCCAGCCCCACTGCCTGAGCAGTTCTGCCCTGAGCTCACTGTGCTTTATTCAAGGCTTCTCTGCACTGGGGGTGCCAAAACTGTACACAGCATCTAACAAGGGCTGAGCAGGGGGAATAATTGCTTCCCTCAATCACTGGCTGGGCTTGTGTTCTCACACCCCAGGAGGCTGCCAGCCACCTTTGCTGCCAGGGTACAGGGCTGGCTTGTGCTCTCTGCTTGCTGTCTGCCAGGACCCCTGGGTTCCTCCGTGAGCTGCTCTCCAGGCAGGCAGACCCCAGCCTCTGTTGAGAATTTGGGCTCTTCTTACAAGAAGCAAATCATAAACATAACATAGTTCCTGGCATTGCCCATGTTCCATGTGCCCAGAAGACTGAGGTTGCCTTCAGGCATCTTGATGCAGATGATCAGCTTCTTTGAGCGCTTAGTGACTTGCTGTTGTTTGAAGCACAAGCATGGTTTAATAAAAAAAGACCCCTCTTCACAGCCTGGGGTAAAATGTTTTATACTTAGAGTCAATTCCAGTCTAGGGAGTTTTTTATTCGCCCCTTTTCTCCTCTTGAACAGGTTGTCTTTAAAAACTCATTTGATAATCCATGAGATGTCGCTGAGTCTTAAACAGCAGCTACTCAATGTGTATTTGCTTCAACTTAATAAGAAATTCTCCTCTGTATCCACTTGCTACTGCCATTCCTTGGAAGTGATGCTGCATGTGCTTCCTTCCTTTTCTCGAAGATGCTGTAAAATTCTACCTTCGATAAGTTAAAAATCAGTCTCTCTCCTTAACTTCTGAGTGAGCGAGCTAGGTGAGGATTAGCTGCAGAGAAACCATCATCCCTCATGCTTAATCGAACTGGTGTGTTTGAATGAATTTCACTTCAGTAGTGTTAAAGCACCATGTGTGTGTTAACTAGCATTTATCCAACTGGGGTTTTATTACTTTGTAATTTTTATTAATGATTTAATAAAAATAAGACAACCATACAAATCTGAGAACGTGCTTGATGTGTTTTTGGTTGTCTTTGAATAGACATGCTGCAGTTGCCCTACTACAGCATTAGCAATGGACTGTTCCCATCGGAATTGCCCACCATACTGTCATGGGACCAGTTAATGAAGCTGATGTGCTGTGCTTTGCCTTTGGGTGAACAGACGTGTCTTTAGCTCCAGATCTGTGCACAGGGTTGGAACCCAGCAGTTAATTTTTCTCGTGGGCTGTAGAACCTCTGTAACATCACAGAGCACAAATATTTAAACAGCTTAACAAGAGCCTGTTCTCTACTGTAAGTTGTCCCATAGTTTGCCTAGTCCAGCTATAGGTGACTCCATTTCCAGTGACAAATTTATGCAGTCTAATGGAATCAAAATGTATTTCTCCATTTATGTTTTCTGATCTGTTTCATCTTTCTTATTTGTCATGCTCCCTTATTTAGTCAATACAGAGACCCTTTCCTTTCTTTGATTTCATCCCTTAGCTATTTGTATACCATGCTTTTTAGTTTGCTAGAACCATTATTTAACCATAATGATGTTACCAGCAGTACTATTTTAATGAACAATAGGTTTTATAGCTGGAGGCGTGTCCTCCTATAGTTCTATTTCTAATGGGGACTGAAATTGTTCTGTGCAAGAAATATCTAATGTCTTGTTTTAGTTATGCACAATCCAGTTTTCCAGCTGCTAGGAGAGGCAGATTGTAACTAACACTGAACATCTTTTATAGCACTGGGAGATGTAAAGTTAGGAATGGGAGGATCTGTTTTATTTTTTCATTCTTTTATATTTTCATTTTTGTCCTCAAGGGTGCTATCCACCTACCCGTAGCCAGCTGGGAAGCAATGCCCTGACCTCAGGTAAATCTCAGCTTTGAGTGCTTTGGAGCTCAAGAAAAATCATGGGGCTAGAAACTGGAAAGAAAAACACAATTTGGAAATAACTAGACCTGACATGATGGAATTATTTAAAATGAAAATGAAGTCCTAATTATCAGGAACAGCTGACTGAAAGATGGACAAGCTTTTGTTACCACTCTCCTGGACATCTGCAGGAGGAACTCCCACCTGCTGTGAGTTTTGGGACTGCATCCAAGGCCAACCTTGCTGCCCGTATGCACAGTAAGTCAGAGAGGCTGGCCCTGGAGGGTGCTCTCCAGAGCCTGGGCACCAGGATGGTTGAAGGTAACCTGCCAGACATGGGCTTCACGGTCCGAGGTGGGTGAGCTGCTGAATGCCCAATGTTTAATGTTTATGACTGCTCTTGCACCAAGCTACAAAGCCTAGCCTACACATGGCCATGGTCCTTCATGCAAAGTCAAAGCAGAGGCAGAGCTGGGCAAACTCGCTGTGAGATACGGCAGTCTTCAGACTGAGCCAGAGTGGGAAGAGGTTCAGGACAAATCAGGACTTGCCAGTTTCATCACAGCATGCCAACTGGCCTCCTGCACAGGTGGGCTGTCTGGATTTTGTGCGGTGGGACTGCTGTGAAGACCTGCAAATGTGCCTTTATTAGTTAGAGGAAAAGACCAGAAAGGCAGGACTCATGGGTTCCCATGCCGCTCCTCCTGCTTGGTCATGGGTAACTCAATTAACTGCTCAGTGCTTCAGTGCAAGCCATCTGTAACATAAGCATCATGATACTTACCTGCCTCTGAGGGCCATTTACTTAATTAAATTGCTGAGATCTTCAGGTAAGAGATAGTTTAAACAAGTGCAGTAGAAGTAATGGAGCTTGGTTTCCAATGGCTTTGTCTTGTGGTTCGTTGCCAGCTCTGATTGAAACTTCTCCCCTGGGCCAGGACTTCATGAAGGTTTTCTTTCTCTTTCTAATTCTCTCTCCAGGATTCACAGGTGTTCAATAACAGGTAAGCTTGGCCTTTCCATTAGAAAGGGTGCTCCCAGGGGATGTTTCTTGGATGTCTCTTTTCTGGCCAGCTGCCTGGCTTTTTGAGAGATTTCCCTGTGTTACCGTAGCTGTAAAACTTCGTCCAAGTCAGCCAGTAGGTTCAAGCGGTGCAGCAGGAGGGGAGACTTGCAGACATGTTCACCTGCAAACTCTCAGGGCAGCTCGCAAAAGCTGTGCTTGTTTCGGAAAGCACATGGAAACCAGAGCATGGTAGTGCAGACCTGTCTCTTGGAAATGGTGGAGGAGCTGAGACAGGCAGTGGGGTTCAAGTGTTGAACTTGGGCACTGTTAGGAAGAGGAGTTGTGATCAAGGCTCATAAATCACTTGGACACTTTATCTGCTTCAGTGTGATGCTATCCTGACAATGCCCACATCCCTTTTTCCTTTTTAGTCATTCCCTTGTCATGCCCTTTGCATCTGGACGCATTCCTGTAAGGTAGGTGTGGTTTATGGATTTTCCTCAGTGCTTTAGCCAAGGAGAGCCTGTCAGAACCAGTTAGCTGATCCTAGGTCTCTCTGAGTTGATAGCTCTGCTGCAGCTCCCCTTGCTGTAATTCCTTCCTGCTGACAGGCTGCCTGATCGGGAAGAGTTCTGTAGGACTTTTCAGCTGTTCCAGCTTTTGTGCACACTGCCTTCTGGGACTCCCACAGACAGGCTGGGGATAATGCAGAGGCACCTTGGCACTGCACTTTCAACTGTGCTGGTGAATGCCTTGCAAGTCTAGGAGAGCAGCTGGGAAATCACTTACTGCAAAGAAAGGTGCCTGAGGAGAGGGCTTGGGACAGGGATCAGGGAATGGGCAACAGATCTGATGGCCTTTGAATGTGAATGTGTGTGAATACGTGTATCACTCACTACATCTGCACTTTTGTGGTGAGTTGACCTTGGCTGGACACCAGGTGCCTACCAAGATGCAATATCACTCCCCTCCTCAGCAGAACAGGGGGGAGAAAATAAGATTAAAAATAAAAAAAACAACACTGTGGGTCAAGATAAAGGCAGTTTAATGAAGCAATAGCAAAGGTTGTGTTGGAAGTGAAGGAAAACAAAATATGTTATTCTCTACTTCCCATCAGCAGGTGATGTCCAGCCACTTCCCAGGAAGCAGGGCTTCAGTACACTCTGGAAGACAAACATTGTAAATAAAGAATGTGTGTGTGTCTGTCCCCCCCCTCCTTCCTCTTAGCTTTTATATCTGAGCAGATGCCATACGGTATGGAATATCCCTCTGGTCACTTTGGGTCAGCTGTCCTGACTCTGTCCCCCGCCAAGACCTTGCCCACCCCCAGCCTAGTGGTAAGGGAGGATGTTGGAGGGGCAGCCTTGGTGCTGTGCTGGTGCCCAGCAGGTACCAAAACCCTGGTGTGTTACCACCACCTTTCTAGCTGCCAGTACAAGCAGAGCACTGTGAGGGCTGCTGTGGGGCTCAGCCAGACCCAATACAACCATTTAGGCAGTGCTCCTGCTGTGGTTAATCTCGTTATCGTCAGTTCATGAGTTTAACACTTTCTCCCTGTTTCAGTCTGGGTGAAGCAGAGTGAGAAACTCCTCTGAGCTACCTTTCTGTTTTCTTGGGTGCTGCTCAGCTGAAGCTGGGAACTAGCTGTAGTGTGTAAATGCAGAGTAACATCAATTTACGGGTGGAGGAATCCATGGGCGCAGGAATTACACTGCAGATGCAGAGTCTGGCTTTTGGGCTTGCAGCTGCGGAGAAAATGAGCAATGAATAGGCAGTTAATTGAAAGCTAAAGTAGCTATTTACTGACAGTATAGTCTTGCCTTTTCTCCTATGTGTAATCTGTGTGAGATCACTTGAAGTCAGCCTCTGTGACCCAACTTGTTTCCAGTATTTGTTTGTTTTTCCTTTTCCAGATGAATTTATATGCCGTGCTTTTTTTTTTTTTTTAATGCCAGCTTCTTGTACTGTTGATCCTCACTGTTAAATGGCTGCTGTGCATCAGTGGTAGAAAACTGATTCTTTTCACTGAGCCAGTTAAATTCTGCTAATCTTTGCTCAACAAGTAATTGCAGCTTTAGGGAATAGGGATGCAAGAAGGACTACTTGGATAAAGAAGGATTTACAGGTCTGGGCAGAAAGAGTTTTCAAATTCTTTTGGGGTACCTAAAGTAAAGGTTGAGTCAGGAAAAGAGGTAAATATTTGTGGGATCTTGCTGATTGAACGGGGCTACTCAAGTCTACTTAAATTCTTTGCAGGGCTAAGGGGTTCATTCCTTGAAAGAATAATGCGGTTAATAAAAATGCTCCTACTGGCTGAGTTGCTGACTGGTAGTTCATACCTGCTCAGCTTTTTCATATTTAAATATGTTGTCTTATGAATATGTCGTGTAAATGCTTTCATTTAGAAAATCACATTGGTCAAAAGTGTAGAACAGGAAAGCATTTTACTGAGAAGACAGTTTTCTCATGTTGGGAGATTATAGAAAACAGCACAGTAACACTTTAGTATTCTGATGTAGCTGCTGATGGCCTCTGACTCTTAAAAGCTCCCCAACGGTAATGCAGAATGTGATTACTGAGCAGAAGCCCTGACAACTGGTTTGTCTCTGGAAACAGTATTGGCAATATCCTTAACACAGCCGATATAGGAACTGCTTGGGATCAGTTGCCAGTAGAGCTGGCTGGCATTTCTTTCATTAATATTAAATTCATAAGTGTGAAAAGGATTTTTCCAAAGGGTTAAAAAAATTGAGGGAGAACTGAAATTAAATACAGATCTCTTGCTGCTTCAGGCGCCGTTCCCAATCTGTCTACAGATAGAAAGTGGCGTCAAGAAGAACCTTCCAACTGAGTTGCCAGAGATGGAGGCAGGCAGGGCCATCTCCACAGAAATCCATGAGTATACCTAAAAGAAAGCAGGTTGTAGCTGAGAGGAAGAAATGGGGGTACTCTTCTTCCATCAGCCTGCTTAGATGCCACTCATCACCTTTGCTAGGCATGTATTGGTTTGATTTTTTTTCCCCTCTTTTTTTTTTTTTTTTTTTCCTTCCCCCCAGTAGAAAATATCTTTTAGATGCAGAAGGGAAAGAAGAAAGAGGATCTGAAAATGATTTGTGGAAAACTAACTTTAAGAATGTTTCCCTCTGCAAATTATTCTGACACAGAATTCCCAACCTGTTAGTAATTTTCTTCAAATATTTGAGGAACAGACAATAACAAAAAGTGTCTTAGAAAAGGATTTTGCTTTAATGAGTACACAATGAGGAAGATTAGAACAGCTCTAACTGCTCAATATCTGGACACCACGCTAATGAACACTTCAGAAATGCCAGAAGCACAGCATAGACTTGCATTAGTATTTGCACTGAAGCATGCAGGACTTAAAGCAAGGACCCAGTGTGGTAGATGCTAGACAAGGGGGTGGTTTATACTTAGAAGGTACTCGAGATGGCAAGTAAAGCCGTGAAGGATGTAAAGGGAAAGGAGCTGGGAGCTAATGTGGGCAGGATGACCAAGGCATGCGGGGAATGTGGCCCTGGCTGTCAAGCCTGAGGGATCCTGAGTGATGCCTCAGGTAAGGGGAGAGGTGAGACAGTGTCAAGATGCTCACAAAAATGCTGGAACCCTGACAGCAAAATAAGACAGAGATGGGCTATTTAGAGTAGTTCTAAAAATGGAACCAGGGATGTTTATGGCAGCAATTTCATTGCTTGGAAACACAGACTTTTAATATCTAAGCTTTGTGTAATATATGCAGTTGTGTCTCCAGGGAATTAAAGCAGCAAGAATTATTTGGATTGCCTGCATATATTTGTATTACTGTTCAGAAGCTGTATCTTCTTTTGTTTGTGTTGTTTTGATTAATTTCCTGGATTGAAGCTGCACATGAAAAATGTTTCAAGCTGTTTAAGGTTCAGGCTTTTATTCAGTAGAAGCATTTTGCAATTGGTTACTAAATCCCTTTGCTGTCTTAGAGCTGAGCCTCCCTTTGGCTCTGCAGGCTGGACAGCTGGGTTGGAGAGTGCCAGGTTGCCCACCGAGTCTGAAAAGATGAATGGGGGGAAAAGTTTTCCTTGTAAATGAACCCAGTAACTTGGCAGAAAAGTTTCTCTTCTGACTTGCTTGCAATGTCTCTGCCTGGGAAGCAGCAGAAACAGCTTTGTGTTAATTTGGTTATACTCAGAGCAGGAATAGCTTCATTTGTCGGTGTTTTTTATGTCAGAGAAATAACAAAAAGCCTCAGAACAGGTCTCTGGCATGCCTGGAGCTGTACGTCTACCTGGGAGTTTTTTTCTCCATATTCAGTAGCCTCTAGATTGTCTGGTTGTGTTAACATAACTGTTGAACTCTGCTTGATGCAGGAATCCTGGTTTGGAAATGTACATCTGAGCTAGAGGTGCCAGCCTGTGCTCTGGGGTGATGCAGGTTAATCTTCAGATTATTTGGTCATTGTGTTTAATCTATTTGCTCTGTGCAGTGAGATTGCTCTGAGTCGTGGGCTCAGAATAACCATGCATTTTAGTCTGCAGGGAAGGAAGTTCGGAGAGGTCAGATATCTCTCCGTGTGACAGTGCCTGACTAGATCTCTATAGTCAAACTAGTTTTGCCCGCATAGTAAATGGTTTTATCATCCAGATCACCTTAATCAGAGGGTGGTTACCCTACAAAACAGTGGGCTTCTGGCAGTGGGAAGAAGATATTAACATGTATGTCTCTCCTAAGGAATACCTTGTGGAGCAGCGAACGGCCCGGCTGGCAATCTCTGTGTGGTTCAGTACAGATTTACCTGCCTGGGTCTGCCTGCAGGAATGAGTCCTGCGCTGCATCCTGGAGAGGACAACAGCACGCAGAGGCTGGTCTAGAGCTGCACTGTGGCCCCAAGGGCACTGCGCCATACCTGCGTGTGGTGCCACGCTGGGGGTCAGCAGGGAGTGGGGAGCCTGCGGTGCGCTGGCTGGCCCACGATTCTCAGATGCTGCTTGTGAACTTGGGCTTGCCCATGTGGCTGAGTCTTTCCTGTATTGCTCCTTTCAGCTACACCCTGAGCAGGATCCCTTTCAGCAGGTGTAACCGTCTGGCAGGGAAGGCTGTTGGGATGGGCTGAATTTGTCTCTGCCAGACCTCAGCCTCATGCATGTCAGCACGGAGCTGCCGTTGTCTGGGTGGCTGGGATCTGCTGACCTGCTGTACCTGGAGCAGCTAATCTTATTGTGAGGAAAAAGGCTGCAGATGTGCCCAAGAAATTTGACATAAAGCAGTGGCTTTTAGTAAAATCTGGCCTTGCCATGGACCCTTAGTTACTAGGTGGCCCACCACTCTGTGATGTACTTATCACGTAGCTGCTGTGTGGGGTCTTGTGCATAGGGACGGAAATACTTTGGAGAGTTTATAGGTGCCTAGTGGGATGCAATATTAGCTGACCGGACTGTTGCCTTTCATTTTCTATGTTGTGCCAGCTTGAAAGAGAGAGAGGCTAGGGTGGCTTATCCTGCCCAAGACATGGGAAATTGTTCCATTATTAAAATAAGTCCTTCTGGAAAAACTGAAGTGATGCAGCATTTTCTAAAGATAGGCATTTCTGGACACAGTATACAAAATAATTAAAACCTCAGCCAGTTACGTTAGAAAACAAACCATTAATTATTCACCAGTGTTATAAAAAAGAAAGGAAGGTCAGTTATGAGGGTAGTCAAGACCACTCATAGTGAAGCTTCTGCTGCACTTTGGTAGAAGAAACGCTCCATCCCTCAAAAACATTTTTATTCCTCTCCCCGCAACACACCCCTCACCCCCCCCCACCCCCAGGAATATAATTTCTTTTCAGTGGTTCCAACTGGATGGAGTCTTAATATAGTGTTCATAGGTTTCATTTCTGCACATCTGATGGCAGAAGAAAAGCTGGTTTTTCTTCGTGCCTCAGTTTAACTACATCAAAAGGCCATGACCCAGCCTTGAAGAATGTTGGGGCTACCAGTGAAGAGCTATGCTTAGGGACAGAACAGGGTGCTTGCTTACTATTTGTGTATCTTCAAATGAAGTTAGTATTTGTAAAAGTGCTCATCTTGGTTAGTCTGGTCCTTTTCAGGGACTGAATTGTACCCTTTGGAGAGGACCACTGCCAAGGTCCTGCAGGGCCAGTATTGGCCCCCATGGTCTTGCACCTCAGCAGATATCTTCATACAGTTACTGCCACTGTAACAACATCAGTGAGGCTGGACGCTCACTGGGAGTCATGTAGGGCCATCCAGAAGCTGGTTTGAGCATTCAGTGGCCCATCAGATGTTCACCCGTAAGGATGGTCCCTACAAGGTGGTTGGGAAGGAGAGCAGTTTAAGGAAACAGTGTATTGCATCATCAGGACAGGAGCCAGTGTACTTGGCTTGAGACGCTACAGAGAGCTCTGCTGTTAGGTGGCTGCGGAAAACATCACCGTATGGGTCAGAATAGGCAACACTGCATCATCTGTGCCTCTCTGGATAGCCGTGAAAAATCAGTAAGTGTGCTGAACATCCCTAGCCTAAAGAGCTGGGATTTGGGGTTTTGGTTTGAAAATCTGCTATGTCCCCTTGAGTTCAGTGCTTACAGATCAAAACCTTGGTCGTTCAAACTAAACCTTCAAATTGTTGATCCTAAGCTGCTACAAATCCCCCCTCTGTTGATGGGGAGCTGGCTCAGCTCTGGCAGATTTGGCCTTAGTTTTGGATTCTGTTCACACATGTGCAGCATTAAGTTTGAATCGATGGAATACCTGAGGAACAGAGGTTACCATTACATCTGTCTTGCAAATCCTATATCCAAGGCATGTAATGTGGTATAACAGCAGCATTTGTGCTTGTTGTTTTTTAACCTGCAAAGTACAACCTACTTCACAAAATGTTACCAACGAAACAACTGCTCAGAAAATTGGCATATAAATATCACCTACTGAGTGTGACAAGGGATCTGCAGATGCTGTCTGCGATATGTGCACTTGTCCCGTATAAGATGGGGATTTCAGCCTGCTGCAGGTGAGCAGGAAGCCACGGCTGGCAGTAAAACAGGAGCAGTCTGTGCAGTGGGAACGCAGACGCCAGGGACTCTCTGTGTCCTGGCTGTGCCTTCCCACGGGCCTCCAGGCTGTAAACATCACCACTCCTGCCTGCACAGGATCACCAGAATAGATTTTGGAACTAAAGGGATGTAATGTGTGGCCCAGGTGTGTGCAGGAGATGCAGGGATTTTAAAGGGGACGGGTGCAGGGGGGCAATCTGCCGAAGGAAGAGGGAAGGGGGTGTCTGGACAGAGGGAACAAAAAGGTTTAGAAGAATGATCGGAGTGGGTGAAACTTCAAAGAAAAGGAGGGATCTAAACTTTGAGATTTCCACAGGTTAATAAAGGTTGTTTGTACTGTGCCTCAAAGGATGGCTTTGAACTCCTTGTGGAAGGTCAGATTAGACAACTAGAACAATTCCTTTAGGTGATGAAAACCCATAGACCAGGCAAGCTCTTCCAGAGGCCTTGCATTCAGATGAGACCTGGAAAAGTGATGCACCCACTCACGAGCAGAGTCGTGAGCAGGCCCTTACTCCCTGTTTCTCCCACACTGCACCCAGTGCACCCTGCCCATGAGGCCGTTGTTTGAATTCACTGCTGTAGCACTGGGTGCTCTGTCTGGACTCTGGGGTGGGTGGGTGGGGGTGGGGAACCAAGCAAAACCCCACCAAACCCCAAAACCAAAACAAAAGAAAACCCCAAACCACTAAACCCAAAACCAACCCCAAACTAAAATGCTTTTTGCTATTTAAAAAGAAAATAACAGTCTCCCTTCAGAGGATGTTCAAGCATTCATTTTTCAAAGATAGAAGCAGCCTGTTTAAAACCAGAATGAACCCCCCACTTTCTTCTTTTTTAAATGGAAACCGAATAGCACTGCAGTACAAATCCAGCAGCACTTCACAGTAAGAAAAGGCAGCTCAGTGTGAGGTGCTGAATAATGCTAAAACAGCAAATAAGTGAGCTGACAACAGTAAACCCAGAGATTGCATCACGTGTTGGACTCTGTCTTGGTGGAGAAGGACGACTATTGTGGGGAAATGTGCAAAATGGTATTTGTGCATATTTCAGGAGTGCTGCTCAGTAAATGGTTTTGAACGAGGTCTGCCTCACTGCTGGAGCTGTAGGGAACTCAGTACAGTTGACGGAGGGACCTTGACTGGATATTTGACAAAGCCATTTTAAACTGTGTTTTGTTATTTTAGTGTATGTGGATCATGCTAACTTTGAAAAAAAAAAAAAGCACTTAATAATAAAAAAAGAGGACACACCCACCCAAATATAACTAGAAATAAAATCCCTCAATGTGATATTTTTTTTTTTTTTTTTTTGTAAAAATGGTTTCATTTGAAAGGACACTAAAATGCTTCTTGAGCTTTGTGGTTCTTGTGCTTTAAGGTCCTCTTCTCCTCAGGTCTGCAGTGCTCACCCCCAGGCTGGGTTTGTGAGCTGGATTGTGTCTGTGTTGCTCTGTACATGATTTCACTGCCTTCCATCCATTATCACACCTTCCACCAACACTACATGGGGCTAATTCTCGCTATGGCACTTAGCAGTTGTGTGGGACTAACATTTTTAAAATCACTTACCTATTTTGTCACAATGTTTATATCAAGTATTACTAACAGCTGTTTTTTCCACAAAGGTATCAGAATTTTGAGTGAGGAACAAATATCCTCTGAAATCTAGTCCACATAGAAGACTATAAACTTTACTGTTGATGGTGACGGTAAGAGTTGCAAGTCTGGAAGTATGACATAAAAAGAAATTATTGCTTTCTCAAAGATCCTGATACAGAGCTCATAAGGGTTATTGGAACAATTCTCCTTATAAGCTGTAGATCAGGCCTTCATCAGGTTAAGAGATTGAATGAAGCATTGCTGAGTCTGCTCCTCACTTGAAACTTTCTTGAAATACAATAGAAAGTTCCCCACGCTTCTATTTGTTAAGAAGATGGACTCAATCCAGGCTACTTCCTTAAATTTGTCATTGGCATTATGTGCTAAGTTCTTGGTGGATGGTCTAAATTACCTTTTACTATGGTAAGATTTTTTCAGCTTTAATGAAATACAGATGTAAGTTCTTCCTTAGTAATTATTCCTTGGGAGAATTATTTTTGAGTGGATACATTTCATAAGAAATATTTCTAAGGGATTCAGTCTTGGCAGAGACAGGAGTGATGGGAACAAAGAGGAACCAAATTATTTTATCACCTGATAATAAAAAGTTTTGTCTAATTGTTAAACTTACTGTGTTCTTAGCTACTGCTGAATTAAGTGTTGCTGAAGGAAATATTCACACAAAGCACTTGGGTTTCAACAAGCTTCTAAGTTCTGGTGCATGAAAGGCCTCTATTTGGATTTGTTCTTTGCATTGTGATTGTGGTCCAGGCTTTGTGTCCTGGGCTCTGCAAACACCAGAGTTAGACCCCTTCTTCCAGGAGCGTGCAGTGTTCAGGAAGAAAAAAGCAAAGATGCACCTTCACTGTTGAGGTTTTTTTTTTGGCAAGAAAATAAGCTCATGCAGAGTTGTAGTTGTACCTAGATTGCCATGAGTATCCAAGTTCATCTGAAATCAGGCTAATAATTTTTATTCTCCCCTGTAGCATGGGTAACACAAAGGCAATGCTGTTATCCTTCTTAGAGTGGAAGGTGGAATAGAAGTACAGGGAAACCAGATGGACTAAGCTTTGACAAGAAAGCTTGTGGCCAAACAGAGAACTGGGGCAAGTTCTCCAGAGTATGTAGTCTTTCACTGAAAGCAGGACTGGCTTCTTTTCCCATTGTTTCTCTAAGTGTCTTCCATTCTTTTTTTCATTGTCTTCTGCAAATGTTTGTGTTGCATGTATTTTAGTAATCTAACAGGAGGTGTTTTTTTCCTGGTTTTAAGTCTATTCTTACCAGTTACAGCTGTGTTAAACCGCCTTGTGATTCTGTTCTAACTTGGTGTAGAACAGTGCTCCTCTTCACAGTGAAGAGCAATTGATGACTCCACACAGCTCCCTAAAAAGCATGAAGTAACGTAATTATCATTGTTGGTTGCAAAGCTAAATGTACATAAAAACTCTAGTTGAGGTAATGAGGCCTTATCACTCCGTGCGGTTAGGTGCCCGAGTAAGAGTTAACCTTGTAAGGGAAGTTTCTTGCTAACATCAGTGGGAACTGGGAAATCTTCTCAAACTTAGCTTGTGTATGTTGACATTTCATTGACTCTACCCTTGCTGCAATGTTGATACTGCTGAGTTGTCCGAGGCTGTGAGAAAGCAAGTTGAGATCAAACCCAGAAGAGTCTGTTTCCTTGTCCTGTGCTGGGGTCTTGCTCTTTCTTGGCCTCAAAGATTTTGTTGATCTTCAAGTACTGTTGCTGCTAGACCAAACTCTCTATTTAAGCTTGTGTGTTTCACAGAGTGTGGGGGATGCTGGCTGAAGCAGCAATCCTAGAACAGGGAAACTTGTCAAGGTATAAATATCCAGCAATGGCTCTGCAATGCAGAAATGATAGCATTTTTTGTTTAGACATATTTCGTTCAGTATTTCATATCAGTCTGCATTCAACTGGGACATGTAAGATGTAGTTAGCTGCAGGCTGGATGTGGAGTCTGTTGCAGACGCTATGCCAACAGAATTGCTAGAGCTCCCTTTGGAGCTGCTTGTCTTTCTACGCTGAGTGTAACGGGTCTGTGCAGTGAGTTCAGACTGAACAATGAGCATTTAAAGAACAAAAATGATCTCAGATGGATTCTGTTTTAAGTAACAAGTAGTGTCTACTGTGAAAAATGAATTGTGACTTGTACACTACAAATGACCTAAGATCTCTTAAAGATTGTACCCACTCAGATCTTCCCCGAACTGCTGACACAATCCTTGGAAGACAGTCACCAGTGATTCTGTTAATCTTGAAGTTTTGCATGCTCTTTTTTTTATTCCAGTATTTAAAGGATAAAGGGGACTTCTTCCTTAAAATCTGCAGGTATGATTTCCCTCATGTAGACAGTACTTTTCTGTGTGGCAGTTTGATCTGGAAACTGAGAATAATGTTTTCATACTTGCACAAAAAGCTTATGAACACTTAAAAGCCTGTGCAGTCTGCAGACCTATTCTTGCCACATCTCTCTTGACAGGTGAGATGTACTTCCTCTTGGACCAGTTGTTTCAAAGGTTTTTATTCATGTAGTGGATAGCTGAGGAAAATCAACTGCTTGAAAGACAGAAAGAGTTTGACTTCACTCTTTGATCAGGAAGAGAAAGGGCCATTCAATCACCATCATATCTAGATCCTTGGAGATCTTTCTGTAAGAGTCCAACTTAAATCACCCACTTACATACGGAGTTGGAAGAGGGGTCATCAAAGATCTACTGCCTTACTGAGGTTTTCTGTTCCTACTTTCATTATTGAGCCTGACAGCAGTCCAGAAGCAGGCTATACATCTTCAGGCTAGGGATGGTACTTTTCCAGCATCCCGTAACACTACCATGTAAAGGTAAATGTTAAAGATATTTGAAATATAGTTGGCACTTGTTATGAATAAGCAGTTCTGCTTATTTTCAAAAAGCAAATCCATGCTTCAGCTGACCTGAGATGGACTTGCTTGATACTGAATCAAAAAATTCTCTCTGCTGAAGAACTGGAGCTGTCATAAACCTTGTCACAGGTCTCAAAGGGAAAAAAAAAAAAAAAAAGGAAAAAAGGCAAGAACTCGCTGAGCTCTAACCCTGCTGTTTACTCTGTTAGTACATGGTTACCTAGGAAAAATATTCCCCAGGTAAGGTAATTTCTAATGCAGCACTAATCACAGACTTGAAATTGTCCATTTATTAAAAAAAAAAAAAAAAGGCACCTGAAGCATGCAACTGGATATTTGTAAAAATTAACTTAACATCTTCCTTTTTTTATATATTATTAAAAACAAAAAACAGCCCTCACTGCTTGAAATAAAAATATTGTATCTGCTAGTCAGGACTTACATGGTAAATTAAACATAGCACTGGGTCAAAAAACATCACCTTGGACTGGTAAACATTTCAAATTCAGGTTCTTTTATTTCTAGGGATAGTAATCAGAAATCGTCAGTACCAGTGTAGCATAGTTTCATAGATTTATTGGAATGAGATACACAAGTAAAATATACCATTATGCTGATTTGCAGTGACATCCACAGGGAGTTTTTTGCTTTAGCTATACTGATATATAAACAAAATAATAATGAGATGTGGTATGTGTAGAGGAGATCTTGGAGTTGTGCTTAGGTAGCCAAGAGTATGGAGAGACAGGACACACCTGTCCAATCAGAAGAACTCAGACTGATTATTTTATATAAAATGCATGGTAGCAATTTGCAGGTGAAGGACATATGGCTGCTTCGTGAATGCGTTGCAAACTATCTGAAAAAGCTGGTCTGCTCAAATTGTGGAAAAGGTGGTTAGAGATCGCCTTGGGGAAGATGCTTGACAAGTGTTTTGCATAGAAATACTTGATGTGCCAACCAAGTGCTCAAGTCTCCAATGTTGCTCTGTTTGCTTAGCTCCGAAGCAGAGATAAGCACCATGGAAGAGCTTTCAGCACTGGCAGGGGAACCATTTTAGGCAAAGCAATATTTTTTTCCCCTGCATGTCAACCTCAATTCACTTTAAGTACTTGGAAAAGCAAATTAAATTCACCGTTGCTAAATTCTCCTTCTGTAGTAAGGGTCAGGAAGGGTCTGGGGACTTCGTGTTTGTGTTAACTGCCAAAATGTCTTCTGGATAAATCTCTTTGTGGGAGGTGAGGAAAAAGTGAATGAGGTGGTGATGTTCATGTAATTGAGGTCTACAACGTTGCAACTCATATTGTCACAAGCAAAAGTTTAGTGAAAACCCCATCACAACCTATGTGCCATTTCAAGGCGCAGAATTTTCTGAACCTTCTGGTTTTTTTTTCAGATAAACAGGAAGACTCCTGCCTTTCTCCTGTGCCTAGTAAAACAGAATGGTTTTTTTTTATTATTTGGCATAATTATAGCAAAACCAGAAGCCTTTACATTCTGATCACAAATTTATGTCTTCTCACATGAGTACTGAAAAATGTCAATCTTCCATGCCCTTGTCTGACTAGGAACAACACTACTAGGCCTCCTGTATCGAGCTCAGAGTAATTGCTTTTGTTAAGAAATTCTCTTGAGTGTGCAGAAAATGTTTTGGGAAAGGAGGTATTGTTTTGGGAAACTTCAGCTGTCTTCTTTCAAGGTACTATGAAACCAAGAAAGCCTACTCTCTTAAGTAGCTAATGTAAGTAAGAGTAGAAAACTACTCTCTTAAGTTGCTAATGGGATTTGTTTTCAAATGTTTTAACAGACTTGTCTAAAGCTTCTGATTCTGACTTAAATATGGCTCCAAAGCCTTGTTTGCTGTGTGACAGTGAGCCACCAGGGCAATAGGACACAAAGGGTTTATCTGGCATGGATTATGGTGGGGTGGGGGTGGGGTGTATTTCGTGGCATGTGTTGTTGTGGGGGGAGGAGGAAATCTATCCTGAACATGCTTCATATTTGCATTGCTTATTTTTGTTGGTCTCAGAGTCAGGTAGCAAAGTAAAATAATTGCTGTTTATTAAAAATGCTTGTAGCAGTATTGTGCTTCCTAGCAGTACTGAGGCACAGCTTTTGCGTTGTAGGCTGGATCAGACTGTCTCTTTTGCAAACTGCATTACGCCAACAAAATGTTTCCCAGGCAGAGGTATTCCAGGGAAGAATGCTTTTCTATTCTGGTTTAAAAATTTGTAGCTGCAGTTTAACTTCTGAAAAGCAAAGACTGGAAGCGCAGAAGGAAGCATCTGGAAGCTAGCTGTGTGACTTTCAGGAGGTAAAAGCACCTGCCCTATGCAAGCCTGGTCCTTCTCAGGTCTCAATGAGGTGAGTAGCCAGGATCACTGGGGACTTCTGATTCTTGAACTGTGCGAGCATGGCTTCTGTGATACTGAGGAGTTCAGGTGACCACTCTAGTGCTTGTTCTTTTTAAAGAAAAAACACAAGGGGAAAACAGATCGAACAGTCCTGCTCATCTCAGATGAGGTGATAGTGCTAACCAGTTTGCAAGGTGCTGTCTTGGAACATGGGATCTGAATTCATACAATCTGGCAGCAGTATCTTTTTGGACACACTAAAGTAAAGACAGCAGTACTACTAGAGGTCTTGAGATTCCTAGGGCTTGACCAGCTGAGCTGAGGGAAGAAGGGACAGTGTGTCTGACATACAAGGAATTGAATTGGAATTCTTTATATTCAGAATTTCCAGCCTGAAACATACATAGGTTTTCATAAAAATATCACATCCAGTATATTTTTTATCTGGGGCAAGCTACGATATATCACCCTCCCAGTGAGATCCTGTTAGCCAGATCTCAGTGTATCTGTATTTTCTTTCCAATCATCATTGACTTTCCCTTTTGTTTTGTTTTGTTGTGGGTTTTTTTCCTCCTCAACTGACAGTTATGTCCTCCAATCCTGTAATTACTGTCTATCATTTTAAGTGATAGGCTAAGGGCCAATATTTAAGGTCAGGGCCATGAACATCTGACTTTCCCTTGAGAGTAGAACTGGTTGAGTAGGAAGAATATTGATTCACTGAGTAAATCAACCAAAAAGAAAGATTTTTTTTTTTTCAAATGCTTTTGACCTGATACAGTCCAACCATTTGTACTTGAGGCAAGTTAATGAAGGGGTAAATCGTATCTTGTATCAAAATGCAAAAAGAGAAACTTTGAAAAAGCAGCCCAGAGGCTAGCTGCAGACAGCCGGGAGTGTGTCTTAGCCAGGGGTTATACTAGATTTATAGAAAATGCAGAAATAAGTGAATCTGACCCCTAATTCAGAGTGGAAACTGATTCACCTCTATGGCTGCCTTAGTGGATCTGCATCTTAAATAGGAGCATATAAGTGAAATGCATGATCTAATTCTCTTAAAGGAAGAATTTGTAACTCATTCTTCCCTCAAATGGTATCTTTTAATTTAGGAAAAAATCATCCCAGTTCATTTCCAGTTATTTCTTCCTTTCCCCCATGTGTGTAACCCTGAACAATATAATTTCATCACTGGGTAACAGCATCAATTACAGAGCATTAAAAACTGCCCAAGCTACTCAAAGAACATTGCAGATGCTAAAAAAGCACCCCCTCCTGCCCCCTAAAAAAACAAAACCAAAGATGGTTCCATCACACCTCTCATGACTGCCATTTAAGAAAGTCCTAAGTGAATTCCAGTGCTCATCTCCCATTTAGTGGAAATCCTGGTCTGGAGTCTGCTGGTGTTTGATTATCTGGAACCCGTGAATTCTGTATTTGTGACCCTGGTCTGAATGAATGATGTGGAAATGTCAAAGCAGCTTTTTGTATGATGAACAGTAATAGGGAGGGAAGTAAAACAGAGATCCAAAAAGACCTTTAGATGTGTTGGCTGAGTTAACTTCCCTGGCAAACCTCAGCTACAAATAACAGAAACAGCCTGTCTTGCAAAGGAGAAAAGTGCCATGCTAGAATTGTCCTAATCTTTTGGGCTACTGACTTTGATACTTCTGTCCTTGAACATGAATAATTTATGCTCAGGAACTTGGTTTCACTGTGACAGACAAGCATTTGTTGAGAAGTCTCAGTGTTGGTCCTTTCAGAGCTATCGGGGTTCTTCCTGTTGCCATTTTAGCAAAGTAGTAGATGGAAAATGGAGAAAAGCTCAGGCTTCTTTTGTAAGGGAGTCTTAACAGAAATGCTGCTTCCTCTTTGCTTGTTTGTTTGTTTGGGTTTTTTTTAACCTGTTAGGAAGCTCATGAAATGCTGCTGACTAGCAGAACACTATTGCTGTCCACACTTAACCATTTCTAGATAGTTGAGCAAACAAATGTTAGTCTGGAAGGGTTAGAAATAAACACTGATCTCGTTTGCATACACTGAGTGGTTTTGTCCCTTCCAGGTTTATCATAGCACCTCTTTATCTCCTGTTATCTGTCCTCTCTTTCTCGAATTTGTCAAACACCAACTTTTTAATGAGCTAGTGTGGAGCAGACAAAGGGGTCCAAGGGCAAACCTTAGTCTTCGGCTTGGGTGGAAAAGGGAATAATTAAATGCTGAAGAGGTGATGCAGTCAGATGCACTGGAAAGAGGGCAAAAGGATAATGAGCAAAGGGAGGGGAGTTTGGGCAAACCTCTTTGGGAAGCTTCTAACAGTCAAAGCCACTTTCGAACGTGGCATGGTGTGACTTTGCTTTTACACAACATTGAGGGGAACGTCAAAACAATCCTGAGTGAGGCTGCATCCAATTTTCTTTGTCTGCTCGAGTTGGATGTTGCATGGAGGGAAAGCGAGCCCTTACTTTGAAAGGCAATGTATAAAATGCTGGTTTTCTGCCTCAGAGGCAGATGAGTTAGAGGGTTTTGTGCTTCGTTTCACTCATGCTCCTGGAGGACTAGAGTGTAATGTAAATATTTTAATGCTTTAGCTCCTGTTATATGGTCAGGCAGTACAGGAGGAAGCTAAGCCGTGATTAGGACGGGATTTTCAGTACCTGTGTGTATAGGGGAAAACAGGAGTGGGCTGTGACGCAAAAACTGTTGCAGATAACATTTCCCAACTGATACCAGATTTGGGGTACCAGTCAGTAGCTCAAGGGCAGGTCTGCCATTCAGAGGAACCTAGACGGGCTGAAGGAGTGAGCCAACAGCAAACTGATGAAACGAGGGCAAATGTGAGGTCCTGAGCCTGGAGCGAAATAAAGCGCTGCAGCAATTATGGGCTGGGAACAGACTGACTGGGCAGCAGGTCTGCAGAGAGGCACCTGGGGGTCTTGGTAGGCAGTGAGGTGAAGGTAAGCCAGCCAAGTGCTGTGGTAATGAGGATCACTAACAGCATCCTGGCCTGTATTAACAGGAGCATGGTCAGCAGATCTGGCAAAATGGATACCCTCCTCTATTCAGAAATGAGATACTGAGGTTGGCTGGAGTTCTCAGAAGGGAAGACCTAGAAGGAGAGCTCGTAAGTGATATGTTTTTAAACACTCAGCCTTGATAAGTGTGGAGGGCCACTTCCATTATCTTGAAGCATTTTGGTAGTGGAAATGGAGATGAAGAATGGGTGCAAGACCGGGTGCAGCTGGCAAAGGCCACCCTAGATACTCAGAATGAAGCTTAATCTGCTAGCTGGGCTGTGGGGCCATCAAGGGAAAGAGGAGCTGTTATAGGAGGGATCAGGCACTTGAATTAAGAGAGTCAATCACTGGCTGGTAACTGGTCATGGTAGACACCTGGCAGCATGGCTGTATAGGGTTGTGACCCCCCTGCATCTGGATATGCAAAGATGGGCTCCTACAGTATCCATAATGGAGACAGTTACTTGATTTTGTGTCAAAAGCAGGAGTTTCCACAGAAATCTGAATTCAAGTGCAAAGTCATTTCTAATTGACCAAAGTGTGCACAGGGAGTCAAAGGTGCCCTAGAGCAAAGCTGGCACCTTGCTGTCCTGGCAGTTTTAGGACCACATATGCAAACTGAGCTAGCCTGAGGATGTGGTGAGGCTGGGGATGCGTCTGGCTTGGTGGAGGTGGGTTCAGCTCCAAAACTACCACCTGTCCCCACTGTTTGGTGATAAGCAGCGGCACAGCCATGGTTTTGCCTGTGGTTCTGGTTGTTATGTTTATGACTGTTGTAATCCAACCTTCCCTGCCTACCCTTAGATGAAAAAGATATGTGGTGATTTTTGTTCTAAAATTAAATAGCTTTGTTCCACTTAGAGCAAAGAAAAAGTGCTAAAATTCCTTTCCCCATCTTCCTTAAAGGGTGCCAAACATGGACTGAATTCCTTGGAGAATTCACAGTGTTGCCAGCCTTGTCTTGTTGTTACCCTCCCCATCTTCATTACCAACATCTGAGGTGCAAATGTGGAAAGCAGTGCTTTGGTCTGTAATAACTATTTTCTGTATTTTTTTTTTCTTTCTCTTCCCTGCTCTGTTTGGAAGAGAAAACGTGGTAGTGGGCTTGTTTTTTGGTTTTTGTAGTTTTATTTTTCTTTTGCAGAGCTGGCCCACAAAGTAGAGTAAGTCAGAAACTTCCTGAACATACACCTCATAAAGGTGCCTTAAGCAAGTGTCTAAGGAGCTGATTAGGGGAGAGGAAATCAGCTCAAGCTTCTTCTTAGGACTGTCTGTATTGGTTTGAGGGTTATTTGGACTCTGATGCTAACTCCTCACAATATCGCTGGGCAGCGGGGAGGTTGCTTGGAAGAGAGGACAGAATCCTATACCTACTTGATTAGGTTTGTCTCCGTATCTCCCTTCCTAGGGAAATGGAGAAGTTTAAGGGAGATCCTCAGCTGCTGAGGAACTTGAAGGGGTTAGACTGGCTGGATTAAGACATGCTAGTGTTCACAACCAACCAAAGGATCAGTCTAGCTAGCACTTGCTAACCGGTCATTTTTGACTCACTGGCATGCAAAAGATCAGGTTATGAGTAAATCTATAGGATAACTTTCGTCATGACTAGAATTAGGTAAAATTAATCTCCCTTGATCCAAAGAAAGACAATGTAACAACCAGTTTGCATCATCATATGCTGTCACCATGAATGTTAAAAATGAAAAAAAATGAAACTAGCCAAAGCCATTATGGCATAGGTCTTAAAATATTTAATCTATAACAACAGAGAGCATATGCAGAAGGACTAGCAATAATCAAGGAAATTAAATTTCTGAAAAGGATCTAGCAATTTGCTGGCCTCAATATGTTATGGACAGAACTCTGGGCAGAGCACAGCTGTCCAGCTTTCAAGGTATGCCTTACTGCAGTGGCGAGCAGAGATACCTGGAGATAATGTGCTGTTTGTAGCTTAATGCTGAAATTACAGTAATTATTCCTGCCTCTTGAAAGGG
The DNA here is from genome assembly GCF_023634155.1 of Falco peregrinus. Classification (NCBI taxonomy): domain Eukaryota; kingdom Metazoa; phylum Chordata; class Aves; order Falconiformes; family Falconidae; genus Falco; species Falco peregrinus. Next base: position 32,542,726 of record NC_073721.1, on the reverse strand, counting down.
CTAATTAGCTCAAGAGTAGGGTCATGCAGAAAGGCTAAGCATCTTCCAGGGTTTCAGTTACCTTCTTTTCACCTGAGGCCTTTTGGACATACTGGCTCATTCAAGCAGAGTGGGTTCTGGTACCTCTGCACCATTGCGCATTGCCCTTAGCAATTGTCAGCTCTCAGGAAAAGAGCAAGCAATGTGTAATTAGCTTCATCTTTTTACAGACTCTGATTTCACTGGCTGTTTTTGTAAGGGAACTAAACAGAACCATCACTTGGCTCTTGCATCTTTAAATTCAGAACAGACAGCTAGCTGCATCTTTAGTGGGAGATGTTCCATCTTTGCCAATTACTTCCCAGCTGGAAAGAGGTTCCAGCAAGCAGTTACCTTTGCTTGTATTGTGTATTATTGGCTATTTATTTTGCATTTATTTTTTGTGATAATGGCCTCTTTCTGCATACAGGTGTATAGTTTCCTGGGAAAAGCAAAAATCATATTGCCCATTTAGGCAGTTAAGTTAAAAAAAAAATTATCAGTATGGCTAAGTAAGCACTGGAACAAGTTATCTAAGAGATATGGTAGATTCACTATCTCACAAACCCTTCATCAAGATTGCTACTTCTGTACAACAGATTTTTCAGCCCAAAGGAGCTGTCTGGTTTAATGTGAGAGTCTGAAGGATATTCTTTGATCTGCATTACAGAAAAAGGCAGATACCATCATTATAATAACCTTAAAGGTAGATGGTGATAATCTCTGTAGTCTCCAGCATGTCCAGTGCCGATACAATGGAAAGCTTGGCTAAGGGACTATGGAGGTTTCTCGTTACCTAAACAATGACATAATGTTAGATGAGAGCTAAAAGTTTTACATGTGTTTTTGCAATTTCTTTTCCTCTTGTGCCTCTCAAATGTAAACTGCTATGCTTTTCCTTCTCCATCTTTGCTACAGTGGTCTATTCCTCCTGGATAACTCTTCCCGGAGTCTATTTCCCTTGCTGTCTATATCATTACCATGTCACCATGTGGCAGTTTGACAATGCATGCGATTGTAGTGGCAGAAAGGTGTGACCTTGGGAAGGATGCAGTATGTTAGAGAAAGAAATATGGGGTGGGAGGAGACAATAAAGTGTAATTTCTTGTGAAGCTTCAAAATGGTAAGTTTTCTGCCTTCAGATTTTGCATGTACTTAAACCAGATGTATAGTGATTTTTTAATTTTTATTTTTGATAACTTATGGGCTTCAGGTAGCGATTCTGAAGGGAAATAAGGACACTGGTTGGAGCTGAGTTGATGGCCTTTGAGCTCTAGGGTGGATAGCAGTGAACAGTTGCTTCATTCCCTATTTTTATTACATTCTTTTTAATCCCTTATCTCATGTTCTAAATGACAGGAAAAAAATAATCAGTTCTTTGAACTGTTTTCCTGTAACTTCTGGTTGGAAATATTAACCAGAAGGTAAAAGTCATGTTGCACAAAACAGTAAAAAAATCTCAAAAGCCTGTTTCTTATGTATCATTCAATTAAGGTAAGTATAGTTTGATGAATGGAAACAATGAAGAGCTCAGTGCTTTGGAAAAGATAAGACAATTTTAAACTTTCTCATAATAAAAAGTATGGCATGGTAGAAAAATAGAGATGGAAGAGATCATTGGAGATTGTGTAGCTCATCTGTGGCCTGTGGCAAGAACAAAACAACCTGAACTGTTTGTGACAGAAGTACATCCAGCCTATTCTTCCAGATGTCCAGGCTACTGAGAGTAGATGCTCCACAGAAAGTCTCAATAACCTATTCACACGCTTTATTGCTGTAAGGAAAGTTTCCCTTAATATCTAGCTTGCATTTTTTTCTTTTTTTTTTTTTTTTGGTAGGTATTGCAGTTTATGATTCCTGTTGTGCCCACCACAAAACTGGAAAGGAGTTGGTTCCCTCTTTGAAACAGCCCTGCTCAAACCTGTCCTAGACGGCATTAGGCTAATGCATTAGGAGAGTTTTAAACATTTTAAACAGTTTTGAATTTATTTTTTTTGTGAGGTCTTAAACTCACAATCTTAAGAAGATGTAGTATGGGAAAGAAAAACACCAAGAAATGAGCTGGCTTGTAGAGCTTAGCAAAGACAAAAGCAGAGACCAGCCCTCCTGACACCAGTTTTGACTCCTTCCCTGTTACACAGGTCTGTCTTTTGTGCCTAAAAAGTACTGAGGAACGCATGAAAGACACTTGTCGTTTAAAGCAGTGTATTTTAGGGACAGTCCATGGTTCAGTTTTGAATCCAGGTGCTGGTGGTTCTATGCAGGCCAGATTGTATGAGATTTGAGCAAACGCTCTTTGCTGCAGTAGCTCTGATAGCTGAGATACGGAAGGAGGCGCGTAGCCTATATATGGTGAAGAGAAGCACTGAAAAGAGATGCTGCTAAAAACCTAAAAGCTGTCTCTGAAATCCCATCATTTTTTATTGCATAATTAAGCACTATTGCTGACACATCCTCCCTTATGATTCCCTTTAAGTTAGAGCATCTGGCCGGGTGTTGCACAAGAGCACCGGTTTTCTTCTCCCTATACAACGGAGTTTTGATTAATTAATCATTGCTTCTGTTTGAATAATACATTAAAGATGCACTCGAATGTTCTAGAAAAAAAGCAAAATAAAAAAAACCCCACACGAAATGAAGTACTGCTCTGGCTTGTGAAAGGACGTACTCTTCAAATGGCAAGATAGTTTTAAAGGTAAATGTGTTCCCAGTCAGCCTGTATTTCTCTTTCTGCTTGCTTATTTTTGTGCATTTGACTTGGTGTGACAGTCACTTGCATCGGCACACAGTTACATCATAAAAAACATGAACTTTAACATAATGATATTGAAGAATTATGTAGTTATGATGGATATATTTTTTGAGTCAGTGTTTTGCTATATTTAAAGAAAATAGAAAGAATTATGGAACTTGCATATTGTTGGCTGCTGTCCATGATTATTTGTGGCTTCACAATACCTTCGTGCTGAACAAGTTGGATAGCTGGCCTCCTAAAAATCCTACTATGGTTTCAATAGGGCAGGTTTTGTGTTTGCCCAGCACTGAACCTGCCACTTCACAGAGGCCTATTGCTGGTTCTGTGTTTGTGTAGGGACCTTGATTCTATGCTGTGCATATCCTCCACAGTCTGGAAGCAATGAGACAAAGCTTCTGAAAGCACAGAGCAAAATTGCCTTGTTTTAGAAGCCCAGCCTTTCCTGGTGTTGTGCTTCCCCCCCAGTATTTAACCATGCATGGTCCAGACCTTCAAAGGAGGCAATCACCCAGCAGCTGCTATCATACTGCATGCAATCTTTAGTGTTGCGAGTGTTCAGTTCTTGAAAATCTGGATGTTAACCCTTGGACTGAGATTTTTCAAAAATTCTCAGGGTTGGCCCTAAGCTTGCCTTTGCATAATTTGAGCTTTCTGGAGTTGCTCAGTGTTTTCTGTAGAAAGCCAGAGAAGCAGTGTGTTGATGTTGGGTCTGGCATGTTCTGTGTATCGGGTAAATATGACTCTGCAATCCTGTTGTATTGGCACTTTTTAAAGAAGTCTTAGTAGTGTTAAGGACGGAAGAGATAACATGGTGCTGAGTGCTGAAATGAAAGCTAATGCCTGGGTGATTGATTGCTGAAGAGATGGGGTGTAGGAAGAGCTCGCTGACAAAATCCTGGCTATGCAAAACTGAGGTGGCTTCTGTACCTAACCTCGAAAGATTTAAGTGCTTCATCCTCCCTAAAGGAAGGACTGTGGCGAAACTGAGACCCAATGCAAAACTAATGCCGCTGTTCCTGTGTGTCTCATGAGTGGTGACAGCAGCAGGGTACAGAGTGCATTTGTGGGCTCGATTTGGACCTGTCTTCCTAGGTGAGCAAGCAGGAGAGCTTTCCAATCTTTGCATGGACACACTCCTGCTGTCAAATGTGACAGCTGGCCAGAAGCTCTTACTCTGAAAGCCAACAGTGAAGCCCAATAGACTGCTGTGATCTCACTAGGTAAAGTGGAGACAGTGCTGGATTTTACCCATGGAGGTTCTTATAAGAGCTTTCTTTTCCACCCCCCACTCCCTCCCTTAATCCATTTTCGAGCCTAAGCATGCCTCATGTTTACCCAGCAGGCCCATATGAAAAGGTCAGTTTTATTTCTTGACCTTTTTCAGCTCAGTAAACATTGGCAGCTGGAGGTCCTCGCTGTAGATGTGTCAGCTGCATGAAATGGTGTTGCAGGTAATGACATGCATACATAGCATCTCTGACCTCTGATGTTGTTTGCCCATCAACAGAGTAGTCTTTCCAAAATCTTAGCCACTGCAAAAGCATTTAGACTTATTTGCTCTCAAGGAACTTGTGGGTGGTTTTTCTTTCCCTTTCCCCTTAACATTGTTTGGGTTTTTGCCATTTTTGAGCAAAGATCTTAAATTTTCATAATCTTAAAATTATAGGTGTATTGATTACTGCTAGTGTGTAGCCCTGGGTTTTATTCCTGATGTTTTAGTCCCAGTTTGTTAAGGTATGAGGAAAACTTTTCCTGCAGTCTCTTTCTTAACTTTTTCTCTGAACTGGGAGGCCATGTCTGAGACCCACATGGACTAATGTTTTGCTGAAAGTGGAGGGGAAAGAGAAAAAGAACAAGGTACCCATGGAAACTTGGATTGTGACCTTCTAACCAGCATCAGCCCGAAGCAGCTATTGAAATGAATGTCACTGCTATGGAAGTACAGAGGTGGTGTGAACACCACCTGTAGTAGAGGTTTGTCCTCCTTCAGTTTCAGAAGTTGGGCGCTGTGATCTGTGGTCTCTCTTTGGACCTTCTTTTGAAGACAGGAGCTAAAGTAGTGCACGTCTCCAACGTTGAGCTTAATCCGTGGCCATGTATTACCATCAGCTACTGCTGTGAATCCTGTAGTCCCGTCAGTGGGAAAGCTCATGGGGAAGTGATGAAAAACAAGTTGTCATGTTGCATTCAAATTGTAAGTATTTCTAGGTGGAGTGATAGCTACACAGTTCCCATTAGGCAAGTGATGTTTTTCTACTCATCCTGTACAAAGCCGAACCTGATTTACTAGCTTTGATATCTCATGAACATGAATAGCTCTACTGACTGAATTACATCCAACGTTCAATCTGCAGAGTGTGTTTCATCTTCCGGAATGTAGTGCATATTCTTTTTTTATAAATTTTGATAAAAATTTGACAAATTTTATAGCTAGATTAGTACCATACAAAACGTAGGAATGAAAGCCTCTGCTCTGTATAAACTTAATGATCTGTTACTAAACTTCCAAAAAGCACAATAACCTTAGAAGTAATTTCTGGGTAATGATAGGAACACTCCTGGGTACTCTGTAAGTCCTTTGTCCCTTGTTAATACTTCATTTTGATTGTTGCATTTTTAATATTTCGATTAAGACAGTGACATGCTCTGATCATTTCTGTTGAATGCATGAACATCTGTTTTTTGTTGTGGTTTAGTGTTGTTTGCTGTTGGCTGGGGATGAAAGAGAGATCAAACGGTTTGAAGTTGGCTTTTTTTGTTTTTCAAAGTTGCCTTTGTTCATAAGCTACAACCCAGGAACTGAGCAGCAATTGTAATTGTGACTGACAAGTGATGATGAGAAGGAGGAAAATGTGAATGACGATACATTTGCTGTGCTAGCTCAGCAGTGAGAGAAAAAAAATCTTACAATTGCTCTTCAAAATTGTCCATGCTTTACCTAATGGAGAGATGAGGTTGCAAAAAGAAGGTACTTCATTATGCACTGAACAATCTGAGTATGCTGTGTGCAGATTAGAGACCTGCTGATTGCCCAGAAACTGAAAAGTAATTGGCATATGCTGCCTGGTGACCCGAGAGCGAGGACATGGGTTCTCTGGCCTGTGCCAGCTTGAAGTGGTAAAAAGTGAAAACCCCATACCTATGGATTATTGAAACCTGAACAGAAGCCAACATCCTTTTAACAGGTCACAGCTTGCAGGCTTCGTCCCTTGCCCCTCCTCTCTTCTTTGGATATTTTGGGATTTCACATAGTTAACTTGATGGTTATTACCTTGTGCCATTAAACAATAACGTCAAGGAAAGGCCATTCCACCCTGTGTATAATGATATATGTTTAAAGATGAATAACTGGCAAGCGTCAGTGTCTAGGGAGAACTTGGAAAGCTCAGGGTACAGAAGTGGGCGATTAAATCATCTCAAAGTACGTACAATTGATTGCTTGCTCAGTGAATGAAGCACTTTTGCAAGCCTGGTGAATATTGTTTCATGCAATGTGCTGTATGCAGCTGGCTAAAGGTTTCTTCAAATACTTACCGCTCGTGCTTGTTGGAGGGAGTGCGCTGTCAGTTCTGGAGAACGGAGAGATCAGTCTCTGCTACACTTGCTCTGAATAAATAACCTTTTAAATGAAAACACCTCTTCTGTGCTTAAAGTTAGGCAAGAAAAATCTGCCCTAGTGTAAAAGCTAGTGCCTGAGTTCCTGCTGGACAGAGGATGAGCCAGAAAATGTCTTACACGTTTTTGTAAGAATGATATTTTTTTTCTCTAGGAGTACCTCTCTTACCATTGTTTGGAGAAAGTGTCAGGATGTCCAACCTAAATTCCTGAAATTTAACTTAATTTCCAAGAAATGAAGCGTACCCTTAGTAAATAGCAACCTTCCTGAATATATAATAATTTCACTTAAAAACTAGACTGAAGGAGATGAGAAGTACACCATCTCCCTAAGTCTTGAAGCTGGGGACTTGGCGCCAGAGTCCTGCATGATACAGTCTGGTGTTTGCATGCTCAACTGCCAATCACTCATCAACAAGGTTGCATCTGCACTCTGCTAAAAGTCACATTGGTCTCAGGTTTAGGGTTTTTTTCCTTATGCTTGTGAAGATTTTGACTTAACGTTGTATGATGTATGTTTGAGCTTACTTAGGAAATTCTTAGCACTAAGATGATATTCAGTCGTTGCACCATCCACCCCGTTTCCACTCTGCACATGTCGTTGCACCATCCACTGCTGAAATGACATAATGTGATGCTGCTGCCAAAAGAGGCACAAGTACAGTGTGTTCCCGGTACAGGAAGCGGAAAACCTGGGGGAAGAATGGGATAAACATGCTAGTGGTGTTACATAGGGATGAATTTTGCCTGTTTAGGCCCTGTTAAAACAAAGGGAAGAATTTACAGAAGCAAATAGCAATTGCCTGAATGGCAGTATGGCCAGGGCATCAGAAGTAACACTAATGAAAAAAAAACAAACGTAATAGGATGGATCTGTAATGATCTTGGGGTTAGGATCTCGGCTTTACATCTGATCTGAAAATTAACAGTTCCTGAAGCGTGGGATAAGATGGTTTGGTTCAGTATTAGATGAAAAAATATTGCCCTGTTATTCTGTAAATAAAAAATTCTGCTGGCTGTCCCTACGCTACAGAGTACTGGAAGGGTACACAAAGCAAAGTACTGCCACACCTTTGTTGATATACTCCAGTCCCAGCTGGGAGCAGGACCTATATGGTGCCTTTGCTCTGTCCTGGGCTTGCAGTTGCACTGTGTTCATTTAGAAAAGTTCCCTATAGGCCTGTTTCTAAATACTGTAACATATCCCAACCAGGACATGCTTGCACTTGCAGATGTGCAGTTCATTAGCCGTGATCTGTTCATTCTCAGTGGCCGTGGAGATGACCTCTGTCACAGGATCGTCAGTGCAAAACCTAATTTGCTCCTACTGTCCACAGGTTATAGAGATGTACCAGTTACATTACGCTGTACTAGAATTGTGCTATTGCAAGTTCCCAGTCCACTGTGTGGAAAACCAAACTTTCTAAGCAGCTTCTTTTCACACAGGGAAGTTTCCCATTTAATATCCTTAAGAAAATAGGTAATGTGTAGAAGAGCCTCAGCTTCTCTAAGTGTTGGACTTCAAAACCTCATGTATTGAAAGCTTCCTTGGACTCGATCAATTAATTTGTAACCTCTCTAAGCATGAATATAAATGTTGCTCGCCTTATTAGCCTGTTTTATAGCACTTTTAAAACCTTGGTAAAACTGGTCAATGCAATAAATACCTAATGAGCACTGAGCCGCCTTCTTTGGCAAATAAATACATAAAGCATAGCACAAACTCTAGGTGATGCTTTCAATCAATCAGCATAAATCCTTCTTTGGCTGCAAAAATGAAACCCGAGTTGATAAAATGCAGTGGCTTCAGATGCGCTACACTGATTATTTCTTTTTCCCCATAGTAATAAGGACAAACACTAAGTTACTTTCCTCTTCCAGTTTAAATGCAGTCTGCTGGTAGCTTCGCATCCTCCTCTAGTCTGTAGTACTTCATATTACTATACATATAAAATGTTACTGGTTTAATATTTCAAAGGAATTTGGCCCGCTGGTACTGAGTTTATTGTACTGTATCACTTTCCTGTTGCTATTCGTTAACTCTCACCCACACAGCCACTTACAGAAGTGATCTTGTTGGTACTAGCAAGTTGGTTTTTTCCTAACACATATTTAGAGGCATAACATACTGAAGTGTCATGACCACAGAGGATGGTGACTTGGTAATTGCTGTGGGAAAATATTTGAGAGAATGCTGGAGCTGGAGAATTAATTGGATACCTTAATGTTCATCATCCCTCTGATCTCTTCTTAATATGGCTAGGAAAGACGGCTATGGTGCAGGTAATCTGGAAGCAATAAAGGATTCTTGGCATGGTTCATGATAGGTGATCCATGCTACCTTCTGTTCTTTGTATTGACCTTTCCTGGTCATTGCAGCATGCATTGGTGCATTTTATTATTTCATAGCAGCTCATGCTTATGGATGATTTATTGAGAAAATATATGTGTTACGTATAAACCATAATGAAAATGGCTGCGACCATTCCGGCTGGTGCTCTGAAAGATGTGCTGAGCTGATCCAGCTGTTAAGGACTGTAGCTGTGAGAATAAAAGTATTTGGTTTTGAGAAGAGTGATTTCTATCCCATGCTTGACTGGCTTGTATTTCTCTATATTCTTATTTTAGTATGTCTGCAGCACGCTGGCCCAGTCCTTGATATTTCTGTGGCAACAGCAAAAATGTGGAAGATTTTAGGCACATGTCTCTCAGGTTAGAATGCAGCCTCAGCCTGTTCCCCTGCAGTCACCTGTACGTTCATGGTGGCACAAGCAGCAGTGAAAAAAAAACTGCACTTCCGCTGATATGGTTGAATCAGATCTTTGTGAAAGCAGTGAAGTCATCCTTTTGGAGTTTTTGATGCCTAATGATGACTGTGAACCACTTATTCACAGAATTTGGCCCTTTGCTCTCTTCTGTAGATCCTAGTGAAAATTCACTTTTAACATCCTTCTTCCCTTGCTAAATTTAACATAAATTAACAATGTTTTCTCAAACAAGTCCTATTTCAGGCATAGGTGCCTCTCGAAGATCACAGGTAATGTCTTGAGTTTTACTTACCATCATAATTTGACTATGAGTGTCAAATTCTTCAGATCTTCTTAGAACCTATCTGTAATATCAGTAACAAATTAGAAAGGCTTTTTCTGGTAGCTTTTAGGAGATGGTATGACTAATCCAACTTTCTGCAATATGTCTAATTAAAAAAATGAAGTAGCAGACTTCCAAGTAAAGCTGAAAGAAAATCCTTATCTTTTCCTGACTTTTTTCCACTAAGAATGGTGTTGATCTGGCAACTCACATGGTTTCTCAAGTTCATTTAAGTTTCACCAAACTGTTACAAATACCTCCACACCAGCAAAAGAAAAAGCTCTATCTTTAAAAACAAAACAAAACTAATACTTGAATGAGGGGAAAAATTTGTGTCAGGTGGGCTAATTACTTTTTTCCACAAAATCCCTGTTTCAGTGAAATACATGAAAAAATGAAGGGGGATGTCACTGCATTCTGCATTGATTTAACAAGATTATTTTTTTTCACACGCAAGTGTAAATTTATATAAATGGTTTTACATACATGTACACATGCATAACTGTCTAGAAAATCTAGGAGTTTTGCAGATCGAGTCAAACGTATGACTCCTTTTGTTAGAGACAGATGTGTAGGCTCGCTTGGGTTTGATTCCCATCCCCATCCTTAGACTGCAAACAGAAAACTTTGTGTTTAAAGCTTTTATTTTATGCATTGGTGTCTTTTTGCTTAGTTTTTTGTTAGTCTTTGACAGACACTGGGGGTATTTGAGTATCTGTTTCCCTGTTGCATAACGCATCTTTCTTGCTGTTAATATTACAATAACTATTATCTCTGTGATTAAGACCCATGACGAGTTGCAAAGCAGTGCACTGTATAAAGAGAGTAGCTTTTTTTCCTCCCTAATGGATGTAAAAGTAGTGTCCAGATTCATTATGTAGGTAATGGCTTCTGGGCCCAGTGACTTGGCCAACGTCAGAAACATAAATCCTTCCCAACTTGGTTGTCCATGTCAATGATGCATTTAAAATTTGTAAGAATTAATCTTCTGGATTCACATAAGTCACTTCAGTTGAAGGCCACCATCTGCTAGTGACTTGGATGCTCAGGGCAGTTCCTCCTTGATGGGCAGAGCTTTCAGTCAGGAAGACAGATCTACTCAGGATTTACTGATGATTTCCCTAAGAGAATATTCTAGCTATTTGGGGAGATTTTGAAGACCCCTTTCCCAAAGCCAGGGTTAATGTCTGAAGAGTTGAGTTTGGTCTCCATCCATGACAGACCAAGGAAAAACAACCCAGACACTTGTGACTACTGTATCTGTTTGCTGCGATCTGTCAGCAAATAATTTTGAGGGAATGTGGGGGTTTTTGGCCAGCCCTTAGAAGATATGACAGGATGAGGAGAACGCTCTCTGCCTCACAGTCCTGGAGGATTCTGGCAGAGGTGGAGCCCTGCGACGTGTGCCTTATCTGAACTCTGGCAGGTGTAAACAGATGTTTACTTCTACTAGACGAGCAGGTCATGAGAAGATGTTATGGTCAGCCCCAGCAAGCTAATACCCAGCAGCCCAGCATGGGCAACTACCCTGACAGCAGCAAAGCAGGGTTGCTTCCACAGTAGAAGGAACTGAAACATTACTAAACAGATGAGGATAATTTGAATCAAAGGTTTGGCAAATTGAACATGTTGAGGGTAGGATAAGTGAGGGAAAAAGCCATGTTAATGACAACCTCCCTGATGGTGGTCCACAGACAGTCCAATGTCTGACAGTAGGCAGTAAGGGTACCAGCACTATGACACCTACTGCAAGGGTTAATGTAGTGTAGGATTTCATGCTGGAGGATGAAATGATAATTTAAGGACTTGCATACCCTTGATGTTCAGGCTTATAAATCAGGTTTGAGCCACTGTTCCAGTTTTTGATGCCGTCCTTGGAAAAGGTTGTCATATAGTTGCTTAGGAGGGAGCATAATGGTTTATGACTACAGCACCTGAAGTCCTCTCATAGAATGAGTTCTCAGGAGATCCTAATCATACAAATCTAATATTGCTTAGCTAGTGATAATGTCATGCTGCCAAGCTGAGTTACATGGATTGCTGTGGCAAATACCCGGCTGATTAATTTTAATTCAATGTAAATAGAAATGGTGTCAAGGATATATTGTAAATGAGAAATGGCTTTACATGTGAAGGCATTAGTGAGGGACTGATGAGCCAAGATGGCATCTCCACACCACATTCCTTAGTTATGCCTGACAGTATTGCTGAGTGATCTGCTGCTTAGCTATGAGATAGTGCAGTAAGCTCTGAGCAGACCTGAACAGAAGGAATTTCTGCAGGTGTGGGTGTCAAAAAAGAGAGGAGGCCAAAATGAAGAGGAAAAGCAGTGATACAGGAGTACAAACTGAGGTTCCTGAGGCTGATGGAAAAACTTGGTTGCAGAGTCAGTGCCAATACTGCAAGGCTCTGCCTTCCCCTAGTGATTTTAGAGAGATCTCAGGACAGTTCTTATCCTGACAGCACATAGATAAAAGTTTAGTGCCTTCTGCTTTAACCAGCAAGGGATTTGTGCCAGGCTGAAGGGAAGCACCACCCTAAAGGGAGCAGAAGCTGAAGTGCGGTCTAATCAGTTCTTGCAAAACACTCTCATCTCTGTAATTGAGGTGGTTCATAGTTTATGGAGGCAGAACCCGAGTGTGGCACTCGTCTGCTGTGGATCCCTCACTTATCTTTGTTTATGGGGATTAATTCTCCCCCTGAATTAAGCCATCAGCAAAATTATTTCCTGTAACCCCAGGGTATAAAGAGAAACAATTAGCTGCAGGTTTATATTGCTGATGAAATCAGCTAACAAATTGCTTCTATTCCTGTAGCAAGGAAGTTAGTCTTGTTTATAATCTACCCCTCAAAAAAGAAAAAAGTCCAAATATATATGTAAATGAAGTGAATCATTTAAGCTCCTGTCAAGTTGCCAGTTCAGACCTACTTACTGTGGGCAGATCTCTCTTTATCATCAGAACCTGGTTGCTCACTTTGGACTCAGTCCACAGACTTTCCTTTTTGCCTTTCAGGCTATATGTAAGCAGTTAATCACATTACAGCCAATAAATGACTCCAAGTTGCAGTAGGTAATTAGATATTTTTTTTAGTAGGTCGTCACTCCTTTTTCTTTCTCCAGAGCATTCTGAGAGAGAAACTCCAATGTGAATATTCATGAGAATACTAAAAGTAGGCAAGTGAGAAGATGGACCTGTTATTTATGTTTGAGGAAGAAACTATAGCCTTGCTTTCATCATATTGACTTCTAGTAATTTGCATAGTGGACTGAAATAATTTAATTACATGGGTTATATGAAGAAAAGAATAGTGCTCTGGCTAGAGTCCTTGGGTTGGAGTTATGAGCACTCTGTTCTGTGCCGTACACCTTGTTTGACCTGGGCAAATCATTCTCCTTTAGTTTTTCCACTTGTGTTAAATAGGGATAGTAATTACCCACTTCACAGAGGAGGGCATGTAGCTGAAAATAATTAATGTCTATAATGTACTTGGTTTCCCTGATGAGGTTTGTAGCTTTGTTGCCGAGTACAGTTATTTCTGGGTTTTGGCTTGTGTATTATGTGCATGTGGCATACAAAGGTTGCCTCCATCAGAAAGGGTAGTAAGATGCAGTCCGAAGAATAAAAGTCTTTGGCACTTATATAAGTGCAATTAATTGCCAAAGATTTTAAAACATTAATATAGCTAGTACTGGCTTTGCTACTAAAATGTACCTGCTCTGTGGAAAGCAAGAAGGTAACAACAAGGCAGGAGGCTTGTGGTGTGGTGTTTTTTTTTTTTAATGGGAGGAGTAAAATTATTGGCCCTCAAGGGTAGTCCTCAGAAAAAAAGACATCTTTAGGACACTGAACATAGCTCACCTGAAACCTTGTGGGTATAAGTGACTCAAAAATCTGGTCACCTGATGTTCTTCAGTGCTAACATGTTGGAAGAAACTGACATCCTGATTGAGCCTCAAATGCTTATTTTAGTGTGCTAGTAAGTGGAAGGTGTTATAAACCATATAAATACACATGCTATAAATCATATCAATAGATATGTAACAAATATAACACATATCTTGGTGTAACAGCCAGAGGATTTTTTTTTAGCTGGATTTCTGTACAGTCTGTAATCTCTGCCAAACTATTTTCTATCAATTACGTAAATCTAATGAAACCTAATAAAAGACTTCAGCTTTCAGAATGCTTGCTGGAAAGCAAATTTATGCAAATCAGTTCACGAGTGAGATCTTGGTGAAAAACACTGTGGCGAATTTGCAGCCTTATGATGTCAAACAAATTCTTGGTGCGAGGGGCTCACTGACAGCAAACCTGCATATGCAGTTGAGCATTGCCATCAGTGATACTCAGTTTTAGCAGTAGGTCAAGTTAAGCAGAGGCTTAAATCTTGTCAGTGCAAGGGAAATTGCCCTCAGAATTAAGCATATTTTCTTGCAGTATATTAGGTTGGGATGATACAAAGGATGTGTTCAACGTAAAGAATGTTTTTAAGTGCTTTGCTGAATTCAGGCCATAATGGCCAAGATCTTCACCTTTCATTGACATGATGGGTAGCATCTAACAGGTGAATTACTACTCCTCTGCTTGAAACACTGAGCTTTTGAGCCAGCCTTATCTCTAACTCAGATTTTCAGATGGGTACTCTAGCATTTTCTGCAGGGTCCCTTTGATGCCATTGGTGAATCCTGCTTAATTCATCTATCCAAGGAGGGCTCCAGAGAACTCTTCTTTTCTCATCCTGGAGTGGGATTTTATTTTCTAATAACTTCTCCCTGAATTTTGACTCTGATTAGCAGTGTGTCTGCAATTTAATAAATGATCTTAAAGAGCTCCCTTCCGTCTTCCCCCAGCACTTAATTACAATGTGTAAATATGCACACAGCCCTATTACTGATGTTAATCCCAATGCTGATAAAGCTGGATAGGAAAGAATAGAAATGAATCGGAATAAGGATAAGCACAGGTCTTTCCTTAGCCCAGCTAAAGGTAATCACAGATCTCTTGCTGGTAATATACATCATTCAGATAGAGTACTAATTACTTCTGGCAGTGCTGTGCTACATCACAGAGATAACTTTATTGTAATCCTGCAGTGATCTAACGCTTTCACATACCGGTTGCTGTCTTGATAATGTGACTTTACAGATTTCAGACCTTCAAACTACACCTTATAGTGCCAAGGCTGAGAAAATCTGATGAGCTTTTTTATTTGTGGTGGGGTTTTTTTTCCCCTCAAAGTTTTCCTCCAGTGTTTGATATAAACCAAAGTTGTACAGAATTCAGCAAAATTGCCTTTTACATTACATGTTCAGGGTAATGTTTTATGCAGCATCCAGTAGGGTTGCAAATGTGTCATTGAAAAGACTAATAGCAGAAAAACATATGTGGAAGCACTTCAGGTTCCTTGAGCAGAAAGGAGTAGTTAATATCTGTCAAACTGTGGTACCTAAAATTAAGCTCTTAAGTCCAAAGTTAGGGCTAGACTCTCATCCCCTACGTTCTTTACAAGGGATACTGAACTCCATAAATAAAACCATTATGTATTTTTAGCTAGTAGAATCACATTCTGCCTGAAATGATCGAGACAGTTGCTGGGACATGGCCCATGGGAACCTGTCTGGTTTTGTGGTGTGGTTTGTTTTCTTTTTTTTTCCTAAAGCAGTGGGAGTTCCATCTAAAGGTGCAGCTGAATGGGTAGCTGATACTTTTTTTTTAGTCATCTTAAAGGCAAACAACAAGGAGATGGGTGTTGTATGGCTTGACCGAGAAAGACAATTAGGAACCATGAAAGGCTGCAATGTCCCTCCCTCAAAGTACTCGATATCCCGTTAAATTCTTTTGTTCGAGATGGACCACCGGACTCAGTGTGAAGTGTTCTTCATCAATGTGTTAATTAGCAAAACTGAAGGGGCTCTCAAGCCAAAGAAATAATTTCTATTACAAAAAAAAGTGCAATATATGCCATTTACATGGAATCCCTCTTAGAATTTTGGTATTTTTTGAACATAAAAAGAGCAAACAGTTCAATTGAAAATGGATGAATGAAATAACTTCTTGTCACTGCATTTTTGGTCCAAAAAGCTTTGTCAATGAAAAATTTGTCAGTTTGTACTGACAGCCCAGTTCAGAGTCCTTTAAAATACAACTCTCAGGCAGCACTAGCTTAGAAATACCAGAAGTAACCGTGAGGAAGCGTAGCCGTATGGTGTTGAGCTATAAGCCATGTGGGTGCGTTCATCCCAGTACCACGTTCTTTGTCTCATCCCCTCATCTCCAGCTGGTCACTTTCATACCGCAGCAGTTTCTGACTAAGATCATACTGTGGGCTTTGAGGATCTGAATGGTCTTTTGGGCTTTGAGGGTATTGTATTGTGTGGTGTGCCAAATCTAGTCAGCACAGTGTTTTGCCACTTTCTTCCTGGGGAATACTTGTGGTCATGTCATTTTTCCTTCTCGAGATGTTAATTCCCACCTCTGTTCCTAAA
The DNA here is from genome assembly GCF_023634155.1 of Falco peregrinus. NCBI lineage: Eukaryota > Metazoa > Chordata > Aves > Falconiformes > Falconidae > Falco > Falco peregrinus. Next base: position 32,526,761 of record NC_073721.1, on the reverse strand, counting down.
GCAGTTGTTATGCTGTTACTGAGAAACACAGTCATTTTGAGTAACATATTTTTGCCTGCCGATAAAAGCCCTTTCTGTGAATTTGTGTGAATGCTTTCTGTAAGTACTTGTGTGTGTGCAGATGAAAAAAGTTGCCAGAGCAGGAGGCTGAAGAGTATATACTGAGGTGTAGCAAGTGGAAAATCTCCCAGAGACTGACAAGGTCGAGAGATGAGTGGGCCTTTCTTATTTACAACTCAATAAAAGGTGTTGAAGTAAATACTAGTTGTGTTTTGGTGGCCCAGCTTGATGCTGTATTGGGGAAAACCCAATTTGTTTGTAACAGCTTGACCAAATTTTTTTTCTGTGTCCATGGCCTTTCTGTGTGATGTGGTCTCATGTAGTTGCATTAAACTCTCACAGTTTTATGGACCTGTCTTCCTTTTCTGCCTGAAACAAAATACTTTCTTGTGGTTTCCTGAAAGCACATCAGGGCTTGGCTGTATGACTGCTCCTTGGTTATAGCATAACACTGAGTCTTGGCTGCTTGCTTTAAATAAACTGGTGACTTGTATTTTTTTCTTGTTCCAAATCAAACTAAACACTTTGGAGGGATTTGTGTCTAGTTTGTAAATTACTTACTTCAATTACAGTTTATCACAACATTTACAAAACTTGCATACTGGAATGCAATTTAATGAATTATTAAACACATCAATCTTATTCTACAATAAACATGAACCCGTAAGTATCAAGAGTGAAAAGAAAAATCATAAATGTTGACTTGTATTGTAACTAATATGAAGAAATTAGTATCAGATTTTGTTCCTGCAGTTAGTTTTTGTAGTGGTTGCAAAGACTCAGTCCAGAGGAAATACTTTTGAAATTGTATGAGATTTTACACTAACTTATTTACATAGCACCATATTAAAATTTCTAGAAATTGTTTATTTCAATTGTTATTGAAAACTTAAGGACTTTTCGCATAAAGCACTTACAAAATGTGTTGCCTCTCTTCTGGCAAGGGCAATAATAACAACAGTTATTATTTTCAGTAGCTAAGGTGTGAGCTTGCAAAGAAAAAGATGCACAGAAAATAAAAAGCTGGTTACTAAGAGACACTTGTTCAACAGAGCTATGTAACTACAGACGTACTGTTTTCTGGTGTGAAACTCAGGGATGGTTCGGCTGTAAGGCAGGGAGTTGGAACATCTGGCTCGAGATTTCCAGTTTACAGTGACACTTTTGAGCTGCGTACCCTGGGCAAGTCAATTATGCCTAGTAACTGAGGGCAGTTAGGTAATGTGCAGCCTTGCACTATGGTATCTAAAAGAAGACTCGGAGCAGATGGCAGATGCATGTCTCTCTTGCAAGCAGCAGGCTGAGTAGGCTGCTCTGTATCTCCTCCTGCGTCTTTTCATGCCAGGCAGTGCTCCAAAACACCACCACTTCCACATGCCTTTTACATGAAATAGCCAAAGGTTATAGGAGATTTTCTAGTGCTCAGCAGATGCAAGACTACAGCTTATGAAGTAGAACCCAAACTAAGCACTGCTAATGTGCATGTGAAAACATATTTGGTCGTAAAGATGATATGGACATGTCTGTCTTTGAGACTATGAAGTATAAGGCCTCTTCTGAGAACCATAAGCTTGTGTTTTAGCCACTGCTGCATTTCAAACAAGGAATCAGCAGAAGCTCCCACATAAACCTCATAATGCTTTGCTGGCTAACAGAGATAATTTGTCTGTCCATCTTCATGTGCAAATAATGAGGCACAGGTAATGACAGCATTCTGTTTAAAGAGGATGACAAAAACTGGGGATTTGAAGTGCAGGCTTGTGGTGCTGATCATTGATTTTTGTATGGCTGATTTTAATTTCCATTGCTTACTTTCTAGACTACAGGGCTGCCTAAAACTGATGTTCTTGTGTTGTGTTACTCCAATGGCCTTGTAAATGATGCTGCAGGTCTGAAGATAGCTTGCTTTCTGCAGGCAGCTGCATTCTCAGACCTGGCTTTTGGAAGAAGAGGGGGCTGTGTCACTGCTTATACAGGTTCTGAGGTCATTTCAATCTGAACCAGGGAGAAGAATTACTTTTGATATCTGATTTTAGGACTGTGATAAGTCTTGTTTCTGCTTTACAGGCCAAGAGCTAATAAATGTCAATGTTACAGCCAGTGAAAATATCATGGAATGAAACACAAAGCAACAGTCCACAAATACAGTTTAATTTTCTGTTTGATGTTGCTGTCCCCTTTTTCACTTGAACACTAGCACTTAGAAACTTCTCATCTTATCTTTTGCATGATGCCTGAAGAGTTCAAAGTCAACTAGATGTGATATACTGAGTTCTTACTTTATATATTTACATGGACATCTCCATCCTTTTGTTTCTAGATATCTAAAGCTATATCCCTTCAAAAAAGGGAGAGAGAAAAGACTGACTAGACTTGATATTATTTTTTTTTTTTTTTTATTTCTCTTTGAGAAACAAATTTCTGGGACCTCATTCCTTCATTCCCTTGAAAAGAAAGACAACAGCTGCCAATAAAAGGTGACTCATAAGTGTGAATGACAGGCTTGCAGAAGCTAGATATGGACAGAAAAAAAAAAAAGACACAGGTTTAGAGTCAAAATGCAAGGTAAACCTATTTTTTTCTTGTAGCTTCCTTTATTTCTTTAGTACCCTAAATAAAATGAGATGATTTGTCCTGTAAGTAGAAAGCAAAGGAGAATTACATCATTTCTGATTTAACACATTAGGGTGAGGTGGAAAAATTCAGTTTTCTAGTCACACATGTTTTTAGTTGTCTAATTCACTCGTGAGAATGGGGGACTGAAATCCTGCGGAGGGTCTGGGTGTCTGTTACTGCGCTGGCTGGAATAACTAATGATACCTTGGAACAGACGACTGTTTGAAATGTGAAAAATTAGACAGCTCACAGGAGAACGGATTGCGAGCCCCTTGCTGCAGGGGATTTCACTGTGTGTTTTCATATTTTGTTGGTTGGGGTTATATCTGGAGGAGGAGGAGGGAAGGATGGAACAGTTCTAAAGAAAATGAGTAAGTGGAGAAAACAGCTGTTTGGAGATTTTTAAAGCTGTTGAATAATTCAGTTTGATTTTCTTTGGGAATAGTGAATGAGACTGTGCCTTTTAAATGTAAAAATAGACAAGTTCAGTTGAGATTGAACAGTGCATTTGAAGAGAGTTTAGATTGCTTGCTTCTATTCTAGCCAAATCATCAGCATTTAAAAGCAATTTAAGAACCTGCAGTCATAACAGTCTATTTACTTAATTTCTTTTTTCTTTTTTTTTCTTCTTAAATATACCATTTTGTTTAGTAAGTAGAAAGTATTTTATTTAATTGCAGAGCAGTTGCCCTCAATCTAGGGACTGCTGATAGGGTACTCACATAACTGAGCCTGTAAATCTATGCTCAGAGTTGCTTGCATATGTAGATATGTTTATATAGTGTAGTGGTAAAGTACTCAATAAATACATATAGCTGTGTTGACGACACAGGGATTTGCACTGCTGCAGGGAAGTAGCATTGCTGTCCCTTGACCAAGTTTGCCCAAAACAATTAACATAGTTGTTAAGTGCTTCCTTAGGGACATCTGATGGTGCAGGGTCACATCACTGCTTGGTGTAGGCAGGGAAGCAGAAAGATAAACATATCTGACACTCTGGATTAGATCTTAAACCGAGAAAAATTATTTTTTCATTGCTATTTTTTTTCTATCAAAATTCAGAAGATATCAATGTTTTGATTTGCATCTAAAACCCCAACAAACTGCTGGTTTTGAATGATAACACCTGATTTTTGAAAGCTTTTCTCTTTCCTGTTGCATGCGGGTGTGTTTTGTATGTGGTTTTTTTGTTGTTTTTTTTTTAATCTCCTATGTGGACTTTTCTTCTTCCTACTCCATTTTCCTACATTTATCTTGTTTTCTACCAAGTAATATAGGAAAGAGTTTTAGAAGGGCAAAGCACAGTGAATAAAACTTTTCTATTTCCTGTAAGTGGTGAGACTCACTTGATATGAGATACAGAATTGTGTTTCATACCATGTTACCTTCTACTCCTCCCCTCCAAAAAAACCCAAACCCAAACAACTTCTGAATCTTTATTGTGAATTGTTGGTTGTACATATGGAATGACGAACTGCATTAATCAGCTTTGCTAGTAATCTAGAATTGAAGCAGTAATGTGCTCCTGAACTAATGGAAGCGGCTTGTTGCTACAGTGCTGCTTTCCCTTGCTATCTATGCACTGCTTTTTTCAAAGTACTTGAAGTCAGAAATCAGAACTTTGGTCCTCAGGAAGTGAAAAAGAAGAAAGTGAATTTGTTATTCAGCTGAACAGCAGTATCTCTATCTTTCTGTTTACCGGTCTTTCAGTATCAGCCACTAAAAGCTTTAGAGCCAGATTGAAAAATAATAATAATAATTGAAAATGCAGATCACTGCATAAACAACGTGCTCATGCAGTGCCATGTCTCATTTGTGCACGGAATTAGTGTAATTGCCAGTGCAAGCTGGGTAATTGGGTGTGGAAATTATGACCATGATTTCCTCATCCGCACAAGCTGCAATGAAAATTGGTTGCGCTTTATTTACTGAGTGTTTTTTTTCACAATAGCTTATCCTTTGGTGCAGGTGGGCTAAGTGGGACCAGTCATTCTTTGCTGTGGCAGCATGTGGGTTCAGAAGTCCAAGGACAGCGAGCACAGCGGGTCTGGAAAAGACAACTGAATATCGGAGAGGTTTACTCCTGAACACTCAGTTGTTCAACCAGGAGATGCTCTGCTCCCTCCTGATTTTTTTCACACATCCTCCCAATTAAGAGAGAAAGGGGTTCTCTTGAGTGACTCCAGCTTGCGTAACTTTTCACCTGTGCATGATGTCAGCATTTTAATGCTTCTTGTCGAATAAGAATGAAGACAACCATCAGTGTGTTGCTGCTGTGTTACCTGGCAGTTCTTACAGGAACTACCCGTGGAGGAGCAGGGCAGGGGTTTGTAGAGGCACTGGGGGTGAGTGTTGGGGGTGTCCGGGGTGCAGCTGCCGTTGGGCCATCCCCTGCTCCCAGCGCTGCTGCGGCTGCCTGGGCTGAGCTGGGCTTTGCGCAGCCGATGGCAAAGATTTCATTCGTTTTGTATGTTTTTCTCTGCCAGGCGTAGAGTTCCTTGTCACTGTACTAGTCTGACATAAGCAATCGCTTTGCTTTCTGCATATAGAGGGAGGAAGGGGTAGGGAAAATGACAACTCCTTGGCTCTCTCTTTGACTCCAGGTGTCTGCTTTTTCCTAGTGAGACTGGTATTGGTGACCCAGAGTAACTGTCTCTTCATCTGCTTCTTCTCAAGCCAAAGGTTCTGATTAATTTTGTGCTGCTATTTTTTGCACCTTTTCAAACTGTGCTAGAAATTACGACATGGAGTTAACACTAAATAACATGTATTCTCTGTTGGGGAAAATTAAAGCCAAAGGACCAGAGTTCGTTCTTTGGGAAACAATGTGACATTTTTCTTTTTCAGCCTGGTTTTGCTTTAATAATCTTCTAAAATGCTTAACATTCTTTTTTCTCTTGAAAAAGAAACTGGTTTAAAAAGAATAAGGATTAGACCATTTTTATGGAAAGATTTTACTGGTTTAACGACAAGTCAGTCAGTTGCAGCTGAGTAGTCTTTAATCTTTAGATGCGTTTGTGTGGTGATAATCCCTTTTAAAATGATAGGAAGCTCGTTACTTAGAGCCAAATTTATGTTGGATTGTCACAAGTAAATCTGCAGAGCTGATACCTTTTCACACTGCCTGCAACTTAGCCCAGAAAAGGAGAGGCCACTGTCTGGTAATGCTGTGTCTTGGTTATTACAGCTTCACTATTCAAATAAATTATAATGACAGCTTTTAGGTTCATGAGACTTCTTCCAGATGGAAGATTTGTATGTTTGTCTCTGCTTCCTGACACTTTTTTTTTTTTAAGTCATAGTTTCTGTCATTTTAACACAAATGGGAAAGCAAGCTTTTATTTCATAAAATTGCACATAAGCCCCTGCTGTAACATCAGGCAACTCTTTAGTATAGCAGATACTGCAAGACCTGTGATAAAACTGAGGGAGCTTTTTCACAGTGAAAGTAACATACAGTGTTGTTTCCCCAGTCACCCTCCACTGTCAGGTACGTGTATTCTATGAGTACGCTGCAAACAGCAGGAGTGTCATCCTTTGCAAATTAGGAAGTGGCTTACATTAGTTTTTCTGACAAATTTAATTTTACTAAGTTCAGTACTAACAGAATTTCTTTTTTGTTTCAGTTTGGGGGATAGCCTTTAAATGTATGCATTAAACTTTCTCAGCAGTGGGAAAAAAAAAAAAAAAAAAAGGAAAGCCCTTGGAGAACTGAGCTTCCTGCAGCTTAGACTTTTTTTCAGGTCTTCTGGGCTTAGTGCACTTTGTGGGGAGGAAGAGTTGCAGCCCTTGGATACATAACCTCTCTCATTTGGGCTTTCCCAGCTGTGTGTGTTTTTAATAAGGCAAATCTTTCAGTGAAGGAAATTGGAGGCAATAATTCATGATATTCTGCTGCTTTCCACTAGCTAAAGATCTGGTCCTCAGAGTGCATTACCCGCGTTGTAGGAATTTCTCAGAACGTCTTGCCTTCCCTGAATGATATCCCCAACTGGTGGAAATTATTGGTGCACTGCTGGAAATCTATAGAGTGACACCAGTTTGTCTCCTACCTCTTTAATGTCTTTGGGGGATATACACTGCTAGTGGTGCTTATGGTACAACACTGAGCTACTTGATTAACAGCAAGCCAAGGGTAAAGGCTAATAATCTACTTTTCCTACTGAGCTTTATGGTACAGGCAGCTGAGGATAAAGGTGGTAGGTGACATGATGAGAATATTTTTCTTCCATAAGACCTATTTATTCAGTTGCTTGTGTAGCTCAGAGGCAGAAATATGGAAATACCATTCTCCCTGAGAACAGGTGTTTAGCAAGCAGAAGAGATGGTGGGAAAAATTGTATATGCTTCCCTGGAGGCACATGTGTCAAATGTAAACCATAAGTCTAAGGAAATGGAATAAGTCAGAGCTTCATTCCATACCTGTGTCTTGATAAATGGCTGACTGTAAGTGTAAGACAAATTAGTTTAGTAGATGGGTCAGTGAACTGGTGACAGGGCTGAAAGTTTCTGTTAGAAATAATTCTGTTATAACTCTGTTCTAATACGTGAATCCACGATATTTCTCTAGTGTGGGGAGTGATGGCTTGCCAGTGAGAAAGATATGGAAGCAATGTCCAGTTTGGGGCAATATTCAGATCTCTAAAAGTCCGTAGTTGAGGCCGAGAGCAGATCGGTTTGCTATAGGATAGAGTTTTATAAGGCTGAGTGGAAAGATCAGTGGACTAGAATTTGGGAATGCAATGCTGGAAAATCAGAAATGTGGTGGAGGTGGGAGAGAGATGCTTATTTGGCCATAGGTTTGCAGAAATAAAGTGTTTCTTTTGTAGGAAAGCTGTTGAGTGCTTCTGAAATGAAATCTCTAAACCCATGGTCTAGTGCTCCCAGATTATCTGTGACTTGGCAGAGATTCAAGTGTCTGGATCCCTTGTCAGACTTCAAGGGATGAATCTTGCTTGTAGAGCTTGGGAATCAATACTTCTCTATTTGGAGGAAGGAACTTGTATGATCTTAACATGCTGTAGAAGAACACCCAGAAATCCTGAAACCCCAAAGTTTTGACTCTAAAACATTTCTATTGCAGAGTCTGGACTTCTCAGAAAAGCTCAAAATGTTTCCCCCAGCTTTCACTGATGCGTTGACACAGTTGATGAAACAATACACTTCTCTGCAGTGTGTTGAGAGGAACGGGCCATTTTCCTATGCTACACCCTTCAGCAGCATGGTTAATTTTGTTCATAAGGACTAATAGTAATTTTTTTAAAGTTATAGTAATTTTGAAAATTATAGTTAATACACTGTTTTCCATTTTTAACAACCTTAATAAGGGATATGTTGTAGAAACCAACAGGGGGATTGGGATGTGTGGGCTAGTTCCAGGATCAGGATATGATACCCCATAAGGAAATCCTCCTTGCACCTGTGTGTTGGTCTGCTTTTGTTTAATGTAAGAGCTGGGGGTTTGGCCCAAAGCAGAGCTGAAGGAGCTGAAGGAAGTGATGGAGAGGCAAAGGAGCTCACACATTTTTAGAGATCAAAGATACTCTCACTAGTGGGAATGACTAAACCAGTGCTGTTTCTTAGCATCATGTCTGGAAGTTCAAAAGGACATCTGATTCCACAGGATGACTTTCATCATCATTGTTCGATCTGGAAGATGGCATTAATTAGAGGTCATAAAAAATAGTCAGTGATTTGGGTGCTGCAGTTCTGGTAATGGGCTTCCATTCAGTAGCCTTGGTTTTGTTCTTGGTTTTACCTTCTGCTGAGAGAGGAAGTCAGGAACTGACTTGGCTTTTTCTTTCTGAAAAGATCACATGAAAAATCCAAACTTAAATAGTTCATATATAGTAAAATGGGAATCCCTACATCCCACTTAGTAGCAAAGGAAGAGAAATGAAGATGAAGATCACCAGTCACTTGGGCTACCATGCTTCTCCTACACTTTTTGCTGAAGTCTTGAGGATATAGACAGAAGGCAGGTTATGTTTGTTATCCTTAATAAAATAGAATTTTAGTCATGCATGCTTAAGCAATTAACTTAGTGGATTAGTAAGATTTTTGTGTGTTGGTTTGTAATCTGCTTTGACTTCCCCCTTCTTTTGAGTTAGCTTCCTGATAAAATGTGTGTGGTGGGAGAGAGATGTGAGGTGCAGCTTACCATCCTGCCCCTTAATATTAAGAGATGAAGCCTCTGCAGGAGATAGGCATGTGCCTTTCTTTTTATTTTACAACTAGGAGGTAGCTAAAATCTAGTGAGTTTTCTTCTTGATGCATAGGAAGGACCCCAATTCAGAATGTCTTGTAATTACAAAGCCTCGATTGTTTTATGCTCCTCTTATTCTGTTTTGTCCTTTTATCCCCCTCATCCTTCCTTGTCTTGCTCAGAGTCCTGAAGGGGTGCAGTACCTATCCCTCATTGCTTAATGGAAAACCTCCACCTGTTCCACCAGATCTAATCTCTCCACATTTCCCCTCCAGCATGACTGAAAAATATAGCAAGAGAAATGTGAGACTGGAGTTTGCAGGGGAGGTAAAGGTAGAGAGGGCAATGAGGGCCTTTTTAAAAAATAAAAACCTTGGGTGATATGTGCTGTATTGTGTTTGTGTGTGTTTGGTTTTTTGTTTGTTTTTGTTTTGTTTTTTTAAATGGGGGGACTGTCATTTTGGCCACAGTGCTGCTGAAAGTCTGTCAGGCCTAATACCTTCCTTAAATATATTTAGTGTTTATACGTCTTGACTTATATAGTAGTTACAAATAATATGGCCCATTAAAAGATGGAATCATTCATTTCTGTCGAACTCCTTCCCAAAGGCATGGGTATGTGAGCCGAATGTTCTTTGAACCTTATGAAGGTATCAGATAAAGTGCAACGTCCATATACGAAGAGTGTAATATAAACAGCTGTCTTTGCACTTCAGTCAGTGGTGAGTCTGCAGCTGGTGCAGATAACTCGTGAGCCAGCTCAGGTGTAGCTGATTTGATCTTTTGACTGGAGGCTCAGTAACAGGTTTTCTGTCCTGCATGGCTCTATCTTTTCTCCAGTCCTGTTACGCTCTTCAGCTTTTCCTATGTGTGTGTGGCTGTGCTCTAAATAAGATCAGACCAAGAATAATCTAAACTTTTGTCTTGAGGAAGTTTCTCTAATCAGGTAGATATGTCTTACCATCACAATTTTGATTTCTGTTTTCCCAGATGACGAAATGAATTCAGATGATGACTATGAATTGTACCTTGTGACCAGGGACACTTGCATTATTTTGTCATAAAAGACATAGTTTTAGACTTTCTATGACCATACAGCTCCATTTTAAGGTTTGTGTGATCTGCTTCTTGAGGAAGTTTGCACCAGTGCTGCAGGTCAGCAGATGTTTTCAGTCTTCTAAAGTGCTCTTTTGCCAGCACTAATTTTGTGGGGATCCTAGTTGGGAATGCAGCAAGAGGTCCCATTCAGTGGATGCAGCTTTCCAATGTGCAAACCTTACACATTGTTGTTATATCAGTGCTTGTGCTTGTTACTGGGGTTGCCCCAGCTGGCTGTCAGAGTTGATGATGCCAGTGGGACCTGGTGCATCTTTAGTTGGGGGCAGTAAATTGGATGAGGGAGAAGAGAAAAAGAAACAACCTGTAATTCATGTTTTAATGACAGGGGTTCTTTTTTGTTTTTCCCCAAAGAACTGGGGGAAGGATATTACTTTGAATATATCTTGCTTCCTTTAACAAGTTGTTTTTGACTAAGTCTGCCTCTCTTTGCTAAAATACAACAGTTTTCATTCTGGCAGCATCAACCTGCTCTACAGAATATAAAGCCCCAGTGAGAATAGACCTTTAACAGGAATTTATATCCCAAGTCTGAAATGTGCACTTTATGTCTGTTATGATCCCTGGGTGCCTGTTAAGGGATTACTTACATCTTACCATCCTAAGTTTCTTTCCATAAACAAATGAAACCTTTGAGTCTGAGGTTCAAGGAATATGTTCAGATGAAACATGGTTTAACAGCTCCTTGGAGAGAAAGAGATAAGGTGGGAAAGTGAAGAATTGATGACCTATTAACTGTTTCAATTTCCCACCTTGAATTATTGACAACATGTGACATTACAACCTTACAAATTACTGTCTATAAACAGCTCAGAAAATATGACCTTTGCATTACAATTGGTCTCAAGATACCTTCCAGCTTATTACAAACAGCTGCTGCTGGCATATTTTGTTGCAGCTGGAAGGGGTGAAAGAATGCAAGGAGCTGAAGAACTTTCCTTGTATAATCAGACAAATCTCAAATGACAAAATGTACTGGGTAATGGCTGAAATGTCTCTTTGAGACTGTGCTAACTTCTCTGGAGTTTTGATGTCATCTAATTTTCAGTAATAAAGACATCCAATTAGTTAAGGTTAGTTGTCCATACATTCTGCCCTGTCTTTTTGTAGAGTAGGTGGTGATTCTGTTCATAGATGCTAGAAACACCTATGTTTCTATTCCTCCCACTTCCTTGGCTGTGGTGACCAGTGAGTGCAAGCTGAATGGATGGTTTGTCTCATTTGTTCGTGGCAAACCAAGTGCTTACTTTGTTTTGTTGTTCATGTGATTAACACACAAACTAAAGTAAGTGTTGTGCTGAATTTGGCCCTGAGATTTCTGCTGATCTGGGAGAAGCTGAGAACACAAGGACTTGATTTTGCATGTTTTCTTCTTAGCACTATTGAGGGGTAACAAGTGACCGCATTAGTGTTGGCAGCCAGAGAGCTCATAAGCCCTTTCTGAATCCTAGGCCTGAACCATATTAATTTCTAATTTAACTCCATTAACAAAGGGTTGCCATAAGATAAGACCTACCATGTTTGTCTGTGGAGTGATGCATTTTATTGTTATTTGTTGGTGTAAGATGTGTAGGGAGTGCTAGGAGACTGTTTTCAGGAGACCCAGTATTTGGAAGAACAGATGTCCCCAGCACAGGGCAACAAAAGACTGTGCTGAATAAAAATAATCTTTGCGCCAAGCTTGTTTGTTTTCTCAGTTTCTGGGAAACATACCTTGTGTCTGTTAGTGTAGTGTCAGTCATCATCAACTAAAGATCAGTTGAAAAGGTCTATGTTCCCATCTGTGTTGATGCAAAAATACAGTAGCATTATAGAGAAGGAGATGGAAAGCTTGAATTTGACTCATGTTGTGTTAGAGCTAGCCAGAGTGGAAGCTGTGATTTAAAGTTAGAGCAGGTCAGGACCTTATGAAGTCCATCTCTCCATGCATTAAAGGACAGGGAAGAATGATTTAAAGAATGAAGACCCAAGAGTTCATCAGAGTAAGTATTCCCTCCTTGCCTTCCGTAACAAACGCTCAAACTCTGCATGCTTGATGTGTGTAATAAAACCAACCTACATCACAGAGCTGTTGGGAGTGATCAATTAATGTTTTCAGGGCACTTCTGGGACCTAAAGACGAAAGGCACTTATGGTCATAAGTTTTACTACCCCTGCTGCCCCAGGATGAAAGTTTTACTTGAAAGATTCAATTTCTTCCCTGGGGTGAGAGGGAGGCAGTCTATTATTCAAGGACAACATCCTTATCTCTGTTGTAGTTGCCTGGTGGCCATGCAACATCACTCAATAATTCTGTCAAGTGGTATCTTTTGCTTGTGACAGAGTGCTAAACGGTGATTTATTGCTTGAATACACATTGCTTTGATGAAAGTGATTTGTTTAAACAACAGTAAACTGCTAAATAAATTATTCATTGCATGCTAATTTTTCATTTTTATATTCTGTAGTGAGCTCCAGGATAAGCAATATGGGTATTGCATATACCAGTGAATCCCAGTTTTTTTCGGTTGTGTGTATCCACCTACCCCCAGTCTTCCCCCAGGACATAGTTCCTTTCCCAGGGAAAGACCCCTAGTTTCAGCCTTTCTCAGCTTTGTTGCATTTTGTGATATTTTTTCTCTTCATTCTTTCTTCAGGCAGTTGGGTGAATTGTGTTCCAAGTGGAGGCTTAGATGACTGGACTAGAGTTTATGGGTATTTCTAAATCCTTCGGAAACTTTTGCACCATAACCAGGAGGGTGCCACCATAAATATAGCTTGCAAAGTAGGATCCTAGTGGCCGAGTGACATGTTTTCATAAAGTCTCTTCTTGCATGCTCCCTCTTGGCTGTATGCTGCTCTCGCTTAGCTGCCGGTGGCTATGCTGGAGCACTAGTTTGCATGTAAGATCAGGTGTCTGAGAAACTTCAGAAATAAGTTTTTAATTGTAGATGCGGAGGCTTTCCAAATTTGCTTCAGAAATGGCTTCTCAGCACTTAAAAACTTTGTCCCTGGGCAAAGCCCTGAGACTCTGGAATGTCTCTTGACTGTTTCAATAGCAAGCCGGAGAGCAGGCCAGGCACAGAACAGCTTAGTGCTTTTCTCCAGTTCACCCTTTCACCCTTTCTGGGTGTTCACTCTATATCACTGTGTGTTTAAGCAAGAACTGCTGATTGACAGTAAATATAATAAGGAGTAAGAGAAGAAATTTCCTTCCAAGTAGTTTAGGGCTTCAGCCTCCCTGGTCTTAATTCTGAAATAATCCCCCGAAGATTTATGTGGGTATTCAGTGAATTGGATAAACAGAAGACTGCATTTCCCTCTTGAAACACGAACAGAGCCCTCATGCTAATGGCTTTTAAGCATCAATGCAATTATAGTGTGTAATCGATTCTCTCTATACCAACTTCTGTCTTCTGAAATGAAACCTTGTCTCTTTCTTAAACATTTGCCTTTGTATTAAAACATTTCAAGATGACAGGCAGTTTTTTTGCTTATTTTTGTCCTCTTTCCCCTCTTTCCTGCCTACTTCTGCCACTGGAAGAAACTCTACTATTACATTTAATTTGGAATCTGATTATCTTTGCTTTTTTTCCCTACAGTAATTTACTCCCTGAAATGTCCTTTTACTCCTTTTAATTTATTGGGTTTTGTGGGGGTTTTAGTTCATTAATTGTGTGTGGAGCTGCTCAGAAATATTTCCATAAAATAGATTCTCATTGAATGAAAGGGGAATTTGTGAAAATGGATTTCAATGTTGGAAAAAGGGTTCAAAGCAGAGAATTAATTCCCCTTTTTATGTTATTCAGGCTGTCAGTGGCTAAGGCATTTTTCTGGAATGTGGTAGACCTAGGCTTGGGTCCCCGTAGAAGCCAGGAGAAGCAGTAACTCAGTGTGTTGACCTTTGGGCTTTAGCTATTACAGAAACAAAATTTCCTTCTCTCTACTTTGGTGGTGGTAGTATTTTAAATTCTTTTTAGACTGTAACAAATTTCTGTTTCATCTTGATGACAAGCATGAAGAATGGAACTATCTTTAAAAGATTTGAAGGAGACAGATGCCTCATTTTGCCTCTCTTTATTATAATTCATATTGTTGTCTCCTTTAAAAGTTGTCACTGTGCCAGGGACCCCTGTAAGCTGAGTATAATACAAACTGCCATACATCTTGCTCTACAGAACAAGATGCTTTACAAGACTAAGAAAGGAAATACTAGTATCCATGTTTGGAAACATTTGATTTCATGCCTACAGGTGGTTTTTATACATGCCAAAAATACAAATAACTATAAGGAGATTTAGACAAATACACGAGGGCTAAAGCTACCTATGGTAGCTATAAGAGCAAAAGAATTGTCATATGTGGCCATATTTCCTCTCCAACAGTGGCTAAAATTGCATGCCTGGGAAAATTTGAACAAACATTGTACTAGAAATACTTTTATTTAATTGATCTCAGTGCACATTTCTTCCCTGAACTTCTCCTATTTCCCCTTGAACTGATCCTACTCATATATATGTAGTATTTTGAACGTCCCAGTTCTATTTGTTGTGTTGGGTCTTGTGTAATGAAAAACAGTGAATAATCAAGTCAGGACACTCGTGACTTTACAGATGTCTTATCTCCTTTGTTGTCTCTTTCTTGGATTGAGGGCTGGTGTAATTTCTCACTAAAAGCCAGACCATTCCATATCTTTGATCATCCTTACTTGCTTTCTCTGATTCTTTTATTATTTGGAAAAATATTCATAATTTTTGAGTTAGGAAGTGTGATCTGATTGCTGACAGTTAATAAGGGGAGGAATCACCCTCTTCATAGACGATTTTTAATGCTTTCTCTCTAAACTGCTATTGCCTCCTGTCACAGATGGGATAGTGGGCAATATCGGGTCTTTTTTCTCTCCATTGGATGATGCAGAAAAGTGAAGGGATTTTTACTTTATGGATCTTTTATAATGAAGGCACTGGTAAATGGGGAGCTGGTAGTCCAGTTGTGTAACCATGTGGCCGTCTCTATCACCACATTTTTCATCTCTTCCTTTGCCTGCTAATGTATTTTATATAAGGAAGCCTGTTGATCTGCAGTCCAGGTGGAAAGCAAATCACAGTGTCTCCATCATTCTTGGTACTTGTATAGTTGTTAGAGACCCCCATACTTGCTGCCTGGAATAAAATTGCTAAATAATAATAATAATACAAAGAACAAGATTTGTACAAGTAATTTGCCCCAAATAATGAGTTCTCTTGAGTCTGTCTTTTTTATTCATGAGCAGCCTGTAAAATTCTCAATCATGAATTATTCAGACTTATTTGTGAATCTATTCGAAGACATTTCCTCACATAGCTGCCTCACCAAACAGCTCATTGAGAATATTCCTGTGTTCTGGTTGTGTTCCTTGGGGTTTTTTTTTTGTTTGTTTGTTTGGTTGGGTTTTTTTTCCTCCAGTCCTAAAGTTCTGTGCTGTATTAGGAAGGTAGAGATGAAGAAGGAAACAGACAGGTGTTATCCAGTTATTTCTAGTCTTTGATTGAACGGCGCATACTCTCAACCATTGCAGTTTAGCCTGAGAAACATGGTTTTATTAACATACAATGCGTAAGAAAGCTTCAAGTCTTTTAGCTTCTTGCTGTATTATAGAAGACCAACAAGCTTGTGAAAACTTAATTTAGTGCTTCTTTGTTATTGACTTATGTTCCTGCTAAGTGGGCGATGGAAAGGATCTCTAGAGTTTAATGAGGGATTCATGGATCACTGCACATTGAGGTGTACTTAAAACTGTCTTGATTGTGGCTGGATATTTGTTTCTCTCTTCCTAATTAGAAGGTGGTGTGACAGTTTCATCAGGAGAGCCTTGTAAAGGATAGTTACACCATTACCATTTTTTACATCGCTATATGTATTACAATTCCTTATTAACAGTATTTTGTTATATTGAAGGACTCCTTGTGTTCTGTGCCTGTGAGAGCCAGTCCCTATGCCTAGATATTTGCAGCTTGTAACAACAGAGCAACTAAACTGCACATGCAGTGTTTTGAGTCGCAGAAGCTCTGTTGCATGCACCTTGCATGGGTGGAGAGCACCACAGGAGAAGGAAGCTCTTTTCTCAGACTGTGGCACAGCCTGAAGATCAGTGTGGAGTGTGTGGCTGGCACACGACTGAAATTCAAAGCTTTCTGTCAGGTTATTAGTTCTAATACAGGGCTAGTGTTGGAATTCATGAAGACCCATCTCAGCTATCCTGTTACAGAATTTAATATGCTCCTAAGACTGGCTTGAGACAGAAAAATCTGTGGCACTGGATAAGAAGTCATGATAACAGCATCCTGAAGGCTTTCGTTGAGTGGCAGGGGGGAAACTTTCCTTTTTTCTTTCTGGGACTTCAGTGGTCAAAAAGAGCTATCTGGTCACGGCACTAGCAGTCTATAGAAGAAACTAATTCTCAGACTGGTTCAGAAAGCTGTTGTAAGTGGTTTGCAGTCAGGTGTTAGAAATATTTTATCAAATATACCATTTGCACCACTTTCAAATGATTGCCACAATATGATGAGTAAGGAGCAGTCTGTACACAATTAATGCTGAGAGCTGGTGGTGTGCAAGTCAAGAAAGCGGGCTATTGATTAAATGTTTTTTTAGTTCTGTGGACAGCTGCAGTTTTGACTGAAACAGATGCAAACATGCATGTAAAGCATGGAAGTCTGAAAACATTAAAACAGCAGTGCTGCTTTTGTGTTTATAAACAAAGGCTTGTTGTGATTTTGAAATCAGCATTTGAATCCTGTAGGGAAAATCTTTCTGGCACAGTTTTAGGTCAGTCTAGGGGTAACATTGTAAAGATCAGAGCCCAAGAAGTTATAGTGAACACCTTTAAAAATATGATTGTGTTTTCCTGTCTGAAAAGTCTCTATCACCATAGAGCTATAAAAGTTGTTTAAATTTAGTACCCTGTTGTGCTGGGGGTGGTGGTGAGAATACAGATGATAAAATGTATCCCAGGTGAGAGCACTGTTGGTGTAAATGACATTGAGTTGGATTATCACAGACCGCTTTGCATAGTGAGTCTTTAATAATGGTGATGAAGCCTCGAATACGATTGTTCCTGTCCATGTTATTGTTTAGCCCAGCTTGAGTAGGTATGGACATGTTTTAACATAGGGTTCATGTAGGGTTCCTAGGAATAAATTTGCAGTTGTTAGGAGCAGGGTGAAGGGTTACAGATCCCTGACCTAGCGTGCCATTAGCTGTCTCAGGTACTGGTTTCTGTGTAGCTGTGGCAGAAGATAGGTTGGTGTGGCTGGCTGGCTTGCTTTCTGGACGCGCAGTAGCAGCAGCAGAGTTACACAGCTGGAGTGTATCCTGCTGCTTCCTTCCCAAGGTGTTATGAACCTGATCAGCAGCAGTGTGCAGGCTTCAGTTCGCTACCTTCCTGGCCAGCTAGTTCAGCACTGTTTACTGAGACTAAATACGTTTTGCCAGGGAGAACAGTTCGGTTAAAGGTAATCCTTGCATTACATTTGGAACTAGCACTGCAGTAGAGGATGAACTTTGGCCAATACCCTGCGTGAGCCTTGCTCGATGCAGTTGTAGACCAGTTGAAAACAAACGATGTCAAGACAAAGATGTAAGTCAGTACTAAACCTGGGTCAGAAGCGCAAGGAAGGGTGTGATCAGGCAGCATGGACCAGCTGAATGTAAGCCAAGGTTGGTCTGGGAAAAAAATTGACCATGCTTACTCTAGAAATTTTTCCAAGATAGCAGAGTGCCTCCTAGGGCCTAAACAGAGCCCTGGGGGCAGGGCAGTCTCTTCTGTCCAGCCACTGATTTGCATCTTGAAACATGTAGATGGGCCTTCACATCCCAAGTCTTAAAAAGCAATCACAGATCAGGACTGATTAATAAAGTGCATTTTCCTTGAAAATGCTGTTTTTGTTTGAAGAAGAACATAATGGTGTCCACAATGCAAATGTCCTGTCCTTCCTAGCATAGCTGCTGGGAGCTGGTTTCCTTTGGGAGACAGGTGCACCAGGTTTAAGTATCTTTTCCCAGGTGGGTGCTAATGCAACAAGCCTTCTGTCCATTTCTTGCCTGCTGGGACTTTTCCACTTTGTATAAGTAACTCTCACATTTTTAGTGGTATACCTCATGGTTAGTGCACTCACTGGGGATGTGGTGAACCTGCTTTTGTTCTGAGCTATCAATGCAGAAGTGATGAAGTTTTGTCTCTCTTCTTTCCTGCCTGCTGTGGCAGAATAACCCACTTCAACTGCTGATCCTAATGAAGAACAGGCTTTCTGAAGCCTTGCCTTTCTATGCGATAGAACGGGTTATCTGTATTCACAGCAGAGCCAGCATGACTGGATTTTCAGCTCCTTTTCATTGTATCTCTGGTTTGTTTGTTCTTTTCTTCTTGCTCTTGTTAGCTTGCATTGATTGGTAAGTGGTAAAGAAGGGAGAAAAAACACAGGCCCGCAAAACAAAAACAAAGGAAGAAATAAAAAAAGGCGAGACAATATTTTTCATTTCATTACTGTGCTTCTTTGCAGCCCCTATTCTGACATTTAGAACAATGTAATATGCATGTCTCTGTTCATTAGGTTCCTCAGTACTACATAGTGACAGCCCCGGGGAGGGAGGGAAGGGAAGGAAAAGAAACAATCTTAAACATGAACTAACCTTTGCAGGCTAAATAGCAAAGAAATGAGAACAGCAAAGGAGAAATATGTTTTCTGAAAAAGTAAATATAATCAAAATCATGGCCTTGCGTAGGTTATTCAAATATGATTACAAGGGGGGAAAGGGAATACTGAACTGCAGGGCAGAAATAACATAATTTTCTGCCCAATGACTTGTTGTTTTTGCACATATATGTTTGAGCAGATCTATTGCTAGTATTTGAATTACAGTAAATGACACAAGGAGACTCCTGAAACTAGAGGAAGGCTTAAAGATATTCAACAGCTGATACAGGTCTACAAAAGCAAGAAAACTTCCTGTAGGAAAGTGTTTTGGAAATAGATATCTCTGCTTGGTGAGGATATCCTAAGCTATTGCCCAACAAACTGGTGCATATGTCTGCCACAGTGTGGTGTCAAATACAAATATTATCTCGAGGATGTTAAATGCTAAGATTTTATGCTAAATTTACTAAGAAGCCGGGTTATAGCAATATTATTTAGGGTTCTAGATGTAGCTATTCTGCAACTAACGTGTATTTGGATGGGCCAAGGGATGCCGCTGCAGAAGGATTGTTAGAGCTGTATCAAATAGAAGTATGATGAGAGGTAGCTGGGTCCCCCTCTCCGCTCAGTTCCAAGAGAACTACAGCACTCTTAAGATCATGTGGATTTTACTGAAATTTCTGGAGGAATAAAAAAGTACAAAAGAGACATTTCAGCTCTGGAAGTGAAATATTTTGATTCTCCTATTGGGACTTCTAAATTTTTGTCATTTCATATTCTTTTAGGGATGTCAATTACAATTTTTTTCTCAAGTGAGGAGATTAAAATTCTCAATGGAGTGTTCTTTCATGGAAGTTTTGAGATTTTGTTCAGTTTCCAATAAAGGGTAGAAATCTGAGTAATTTGTGGAAAATAATTCTCAGTCTATTTAGCACCAGTAATCACACACTGCTAATCTTAGAATCAGGCTAATTTTATGGAATACTAATTCTTGGGTTTTACAAAAGGGGAAATTGTTTCTTGATTTTGTATGAACTTCCCTAAGACTGTATCAGACAGTGGCAAAGAATTTGCGGGGGGCGGGGGGGAACCCCACTGTTTTTCCTATTTAGTCATTCCAGTTTCTATTCCTGCTATCTTCAGGTCTGCTTCTAAAACTGCCAGATGTCAAAATATTCATTAGGGGAAACATTCATTAGCTGGTTACATCTCTGTTTCCTCTGGCAAGCAGAGGAGAAGAGGGCCAAGAGAAGACAACAAGGCTTGGAAAAAGATATAAGCAACTGTCCAGCTGCTTTGCAGATTCAAGGGAGGCTCGAAGCCAGGGGTTTGTGCAACTCCCACATGACATCTCCAAGCAGGTCTCCGTGCAGGCTAGTGCCGAACCTCATTGAGCTTACTGCTAAATTTTGTCAGGAAAGTTCTTATTTAGAAAGACTTTATGCACACACCCGTTCATATTCCTTCCCTCCCCCAATTTTTATTTATTTGTTAAGTAGGGGATTTATAGACCCATTCAAAGGGTGCTGTGAGGGATGACAGTGACAAGGTTCTGTATCTGGAGCAGACAGCTGCCCTGCAGTGACCGATAAGCATTCCTGGGAGGGTGGAGATTGCAATTTAGCACTTATAAAGCCTTAATTCACACAAACCTTTGTGTAGCATATGTGTCTGCTGCAGCTCTGCCATCTGATGCCTCAGCAGGCGGCTGGCGCTTCACACGATGGCTGCCTCTTCAAAGAGGGACCCTCTGGACTAGAGGGAAGCACCCCCTGGGCAGCAGTGGGGTTGTGTGTTTTGGGGAGCGAGGGGGGTGTGTGTCCATGTCAGGGTGCCCTGGGAAGCAGAGCTGGGGGGACAGGGCTGTCGTGTGAAGTGCCCTCGTGGTAGCAGGGGATGCATGTTGTCCTCTGGGTCCTGGGCAAAGGCGGGAGTTGCTGTGGGGCTGTTTCCAAGAAATGTGGTGCTCAGAGGGTTGGGATCACTGTAAGTCAGTCCCCAGCTGCCACAAGGTGGGTGTTGCTGGAGGACATGGTGGGTCTGGGGTTGGTGGTCAGGGCACCTAGAGGGGCCAGGGGTGGCTTGCTGCTGTGGGGCCATGGGTCAGGGCTGGTGGGGCACAATGTGAATGATCCCCTGCAGAAATTGGGACCCAAGGACAGGCTGGGGGTCATCCAGGAGTTCAGGGCTGGGCTGGGCTCTGCGTAGGGGGCTTGGGGCAAGGCCCTGGTCTGCTCAGGGAGCCCCAGGGCTGCCCTCTGCATTGCCATGACCATGCACCTCAGGGCAAGGGGCAGTGCAGGCTGGTGGCTCCCCCACAAGACAGGGCCTCGCAGTGGGGCCTGCCCCACGCTGGCGGGGGAGCAGGCCAGGCTGCCGGCAGCCCTGCTCCTCCAGTCCTGGCTTCTTCATGGAGCCACTTGTGCTATGTCACTGAAGTACGAAGCTGGAGCGTCTCCCCCCAGCCTTGTCTTCCGCCTGATGGAGTTTGAATTTCAGTAGCTTGAGTTCGCAGCCAGTTATTTATGGATAGCAGAAGGAGGTTGTCATTTTGGATGTAAAGCAGTAAGTGGGCATAGTGGGAGCTGGAAGATTAAAATGGCAGTAACTAATAAGGGAGGCTGCTTTTCTCCTGGAGAGAGTTTGGTGATGGCCAGCCCTGGTAAACAACTGTTTTTTTCAGCTGCCCCTCCTGTCTTCCCCATCACCTGCATGTGACCTGTGTTCATGCAGATAGGAAATGCTCTGGGCAGCTTCTCTACATGCTGCGAGTGATTTAACAAGTTGTGCTGCAGAAACAGATGCCTGTCAGATGTGTGTGTTTTGTCCCCGATACCTTTCTCTATTGCAGTAGCTATGTGCTCACTTATACCTTCGGCTCCCACATTACCACACTTTTTCTGTTCTGTCTGACATGTTGAGCATATTGGAAAGAGGCAGTTCCTGGTGTGGCTGGTTCGGGGCTATAGTTGTGTAAGAGGTAGGATGGCTTTTGGCTTTGGAAATGGCAGTGGTGAGGTCTGTTCCTCTCCCCCAGTGCAAGCAACCAGGTAGCTATTCCTCTGCCATGCTGGTGCCATCTCGCACGGGGACAGAATTTCCTCTAGTCCTTTGCTTCTCTGCCAAATTGGTTGAAGTTGGTGATGTTATCAAGGGAGCATGGGGATGTGTATCTGTGAGCCTTGTTTCTTAGGAAACTGGGCTGAAAATAATAAGAGGTCTATAGATCAGGGGGTTTGTCAGATAAATGTTGTGCCTTTTTAATTTACTGTGGTTTTAATGGTCTAGAGAGGAGGATAAAATATGCAGTGACCTGGCAGGGAGAAATGCAAAATAAATTAGTAGCAATAGTAATGGTCTATAGTTTATGTTCCCAAATGTAGGTCTTGTTAAAAGAGCTCATCATCTTGAAAGTGAGAAATTATTTTTTTAAGACATTAACAAAAGAGCAGGCTGAAATGTTTAGCTGGAAATTCTTTTTGCTAAAATTGCTTTCCTCTCCGCGATAAGATATTTTTATTTTTTAAGTGTCTGTTTTGTCAGGAGGGAAAAGCTGTTTATCAAAAGGGCTAATAAAACCTAAATTCCTAAACCTGGAAACACTTGCATTCTGGCTAAATCTAAAGTTTTCACTGACATAGGAAGTGTTGATTGTTAGAGACGTTTGGAAGTCCCTAGTTCAGCCTCTTACTCAAAGCAGGGTTATCACCAGCTATAGATCAGATCAGCCATGACTTTGTATAGCCAGGTCTTTAAAACCTCCAAGGATGGGGGCTTTACAGATGTTCTGGGTACCCCATCCCAGTTTTCCTTATGGATATTTTTTACCCCTGATGTCCAGTCTGAGTCTCCTAGGCCAAAACTGGTGATCATTTGCTTGTGTTATATCATCTGCTGCAACCAAAAAGAGTTTGACTGGAGACAGGCCAGTGGGTTATCTGTGCATCACAACTGTTAAAAAGATCAGCAGTTTCAGTGCTTGTGAAACAGAGCAAAAAGTAATCACCATTTCTACTGCATACAGCAGATCTCATCTTGTATCCTGAAACATTGTCTAGTATGTCAGCTTCTTCCCACTGCAGTCTGCCTCCTGGGGTTAAGGGAAGAACCTGTTGGTGACATTATGCAGAGGAGCTGAGCAAGAAGAGGTCCAATTGGCTTAACACATATTTCTGCAAATACTTCCCATGTCAGTTTAGGCAAATGCTTTTAACAATTCATTCAATTATGTTAAGCACCCATTAAAGTAATCCTAACTCCTCCCTGGGGTCATTTCAGTTCTATGAGATTGTAATTGTTTGAGACTAACCATGATTTCTTCTTTTGCCTTCAGGTGATTCTAATTCTGACAAAGCTGTATGACTACAACCTGGGAAGCATCACAGAGAGCTCTCTTTGGAGGTATGGAGAGAAATTAAGTTAATAATTGCCACCTTACTTAAATAGGAAGAGCCTGATACAATTCTTTTATTGAATTTAATTGGATTTTTTTAAAATGTGCTGGAAGGTTTGTAGCTAAACCCTCCGTGTCTCGCTTCTATTCTTTCATACTCAAGGACAAAGAGGCTGAAGACTGATTGTCTTGTTTCAGCTGGATAACATAGTTCATGGATGTGCTATCATTTGATTTCCTCTTGTCCCATCTTATTCAGAATCAAATCAGCCAGTGGGTTTATTTTTAGGAGAACTCAACAGCCTTAAGTCCTTGTTTGTAATGAAGGATCTTATGGCTGTCTACTGCCCAAATGATCCTTATGAAAAGTCAGTCCTACTAAGACTGGGTGAATACCTATGAGCAAGTATTCAATGTCTGTTTATTCAGAACTGGTAATATTAGAACCAGGTAATTGATTTCCACTTGTGTGATGTTGACTGCTAGACTGATTTATAGGGGATGCCTTGATACTTTTACGATTTCAAAGCATATCATGCATTCTGTGAACCAAAGGAAAGAGCTGTCCATGGTCTATTTCTTAAGGCTGTTATCTGGATTCAATGAGGGCAGATGGTGCCTGTTTTTTTATCTCTGAAAAGACGATCTGAGGGGTGTTTGCTTCATGTGTCCCTAGTGGTACTTTCATGAGGTGTAATACATGAAAGGGAGGTTTTCTTGTGGTCCCAGCTGTGAAACTTTGGTTGGAAGTCTAGGAGTTTTGTATGCAGGTCATTGATGAAGGTGGACAGGCTACCATCTTGATGCAAGAAAACTTTGGGTACGCAAGAATGTTAATTTGGAATGCAAGAAAACTAACACTTCTTGTTAGGATGAACTTGTTTTGATAAACTTGTTTAGGAAAGGGTTTTTTTTGTTTCCAAGGAAGAATTTTGGGTTGGAAGTAGAACAAATAAACTTTCTGCTCAAGGAACTGAGCAGGGTTTTAAGAGGATGATAGAGGAGGGATTTGACATGAACTATATTCTGAGCACAGGCTAATGCTATACCCACTGGCTTGAAGAAATAAATCAAAAAGAAAAAAAACCAAACAACAAAAACCCAACGACCAACCCCAATCTAAACCCCAAAACCTAAAGAAATGCAAAACTTTTAAGATTTGTTCTGAACAGCAACAGGAACACTCAAAATTATTAGTGTTGTGTGGGATTGGATAAATGGTTTGTCGTACTGCTGGGGGGGAGGGGAGTAATCAGATCTTTCCATTTTGTATATGTTGCTGCTGTGGCTTGAGATCAAATATGAACCTATTTTCTCTACTATCTTTGTCTGTACTATGGTGTGCACACCATAGTAAAGAGACTTTCAGGACTGTGGCTTTGACAGTGCTTTTCTGCGGGGGCTTTGGGCTAGATTGTTTCATTTCTCAATGGTTTTGAGAAAGAATATTCATAAATATGATTTTTTTTTTAATTTCCTATTGCTACCCTCAGTCATTTAATCCTGAGAAATATTCATCCCTGTTTCATCAGTCATTGGGGAAGATATGGCATTTCAGCATGCGGAGGCACCTCCTTCCCCATTACTGACAGTGCTGAAGAGCTACTTTACTCCTGTTATGCAATGCAGGCTTGTGGGGAAATACTATTTTAAGACTGAAAATAGGCATGCTGCATCACAGTGGAAAACACCCTTCTTGTTGAGGTGTGTATGAATGTGGGCACAAAATTGTGCTGATTACCTTATGTTGTCTGTTTCAGAATTGGTTTCTGTGGAGCATGCCACGATGGCATAAATTTTACCCTAATTAAAAAATGAATGGGCTGTGACAATGTCAATGGAGGATGTACCAGAAGCTGAGGCCTTGGCAATGTAGCAGTCCTAGAGCTAGTGGTGTGCAGTGCACTTTTTTGGACTTCAGACATTCCTGACATCAGAATGAGATTAACAACATAGTAATAGCCTGATGGTTTTCCTAGCCCAGTATCCTATTACCAAACAGAAGTCATAAGAAAGAATACTTTAACAGGATTATCATATCTGACACTTCCTCCTACTATTCTCCTAGCATTCATTCTTAGGGTTGAAGTTTAGAGTCCTCCCTCAACCTTCAGTTTAAGGTCTATCAGGATCTGAATAGTTTTTTTGGTTTTGGTATATACCAGGAGATTAATATCCCATGAACTAAATTTCTTAATATATCTTGGAATGTGTTAAAAATTTTAGTACCAGTGACACCTTAGAGTGAGGAATTCCATAGATTATTTAAGGAACTACTTGTCTTACTTTGAACCCGTCAGCTTCAGGTTCACTTGGCAAATGTCATTTGTCAGGATTTGAATACAGTTGCATGGTTGACCATACTGAATCCCTGGGCAAATGTTTTGGACTGGGAAATGTTGAAGGAGACCAGAACAGCTAAAATCAACCCACTTGTCTTTGCAGTGCTTCATTATTCTTGATTGGCTCTTTATTGCTCATGGCTGCTCTGAAAGTTGCCAGTGCACTTCATTGTCATTCCTCAATCCTGTTGCCTTACATAAGCCCTTGGTGGTCACGTTGTGCTCTGTCCTGAGCCTAGTTTTGCTGTTAGATCCATGCTCACTATGAGGCATGCTGTCAGGTCACTAATAAATATCGCTGTGAAGATCCCAGCACAGTTTCTCTGTTCTTAGTGTGACAGAAAGAAACGACAAGATGGGCATATCTTACTATGTAATGTACCTGACAGAGAGGTTATTAGCTGTTGCTCTTCCTGACTGCTTAAGTGACATGGTAATTTAAATCTCCCTGCTTGTTTGAAAAGCATAGAAAAAAATAGAATTGCAAGAAGGGAAGAATCGTATCTTGCACTTCAGTTTATTTCATGACTTTAGGTTTGAAGCTGGGGAATGGAAGAAAGCATGATCTCATGTCTGGTTTGATTTCTGATGTCAAGAGCTCTATTTCTGAAGGACAGAGGAGGAAGACAGGTAGTTCTGCAGGTACCCACAAACAAAGAGGATTCTCTGCCTTGAATACATGACAAGGAAATACCACTCTTGCCTCCTGTGCCTAGTGCATTCTCAAAAGGTTGATGAATGATGAGGGGCTGTTTAGAAGCATGTCACAGACATGAGTCATTTATGCTATAGCTGGTTATAAGCACATCTGTCATTTGAAGGTGTAGTTGGGTGATTTAAGCAGTCTTGTGACTGATGGGACTGTAACCATCTATAACACAACTATGCCATCGCCTACAAGATATGAATCTGTCTTCTTTATAAACACACTACCTGCTAGGATGGCATTTCTTTATAATTTTTCAGCCAGTTTAACTACAGCTGGCTGCAGCACTAATGGATGGAGATCGCCCTTCTAAAATTACCCATGAATTAAGAGACCACAGGTGACAGACATGAAGGGATGAAATACAGTAAGAGAAAAGAGATGGGGAGAATCTATACAGTCTCCTGGAGTGCTAAGACTGTGCTCACCAAGCTTCGGATGGCAAGTGAGCTGCTGATTCTGTACACAGTAAATAAGATTTTGCATCAGGCAGGGTCTGACTTTATAATTACACTGTTGCCCTTTCAGCGGAATTTCCCCACAGTTTTAGTTGAGGGCTTTTTATTTACTTTTTGTTATTCTTTTTATAGAAGAGGAAGAAAACAGAGAAGAAAAGATTATCTGTCGCTGAGCAATTAACTGAGTGTATTGGATTTATTTCTTTTCCTCTCCTAGATATCTCTCAGATCACAAAGAGGATTAAGCTGTGAGTTAGGAGAAGATGTTTTTTACCACTACAGTAAGATAAGCTTACATTTCCAATAAATAAAAATGTCAGAACAGTGACTATGGTATCCATGAGCTGCAGACACCTGTGGGGGAGGACTGATCTGTTTTCTGTTTGTGTAAGTATAATGCTCTGGAAAGATGTGTGTGCAGGATACTTTCCCTCAGGACCTTGAGAAGCTGACAAGCAATGAATCCTGCCATTCACCTCTTTTGCCTTCTCATAGCTCTGCATTTGGTCAGGAATGAGTAACTTCATTGAACTTGGTGTAAAAATAGCAGTAATTAAACTTTGCTTTTCACCCAGAAAGTAGGAGGATGTAGAGTTTGCTTGGTTTGAGAGCATTTACGTTCTAAATTGCGAACTGTTGCTTTGTTAGTTCTGGGTATATCCAACACTGTGCCTGAACTCAGCCTCCCCAGTTGGGGAGTGCTTAACACTTCCAGCCTGTCTGTCACTGCTCCTGGTTTCTGTAATAAGGAAGCTTTAGCACATATGCCATAAAGGAATCTCAAGGACTCTGAAAAATACCCATGCCTTATATAGATCTAGCTTTAACTTCCCATATGTAAAGCAGGGGATGATAACAGTTGCTCCCCCCCACCCCCCTTCCCTGGAATGCTTAGAATTGATTTTGCTAACTGGCTTCTGCAATATTTGGAAGATTGCCTGGTGGTAAATATTACAGAGGTCACAGCAAGGTAAAAATTCTCAGATCTCCAAGGCTCTGTTTCTAGCTTTTTCATGGCCTTTTTGTTTAACTTTGAACTATTGTTTTAACCCCTCCATCAGTTTACTTATCCTTACCTTCCAACACCACCACTGCACATCATCCTGCATCAAGAAGGGAAATTGAGTATGTCAGCCAGGGAAGAATCAGTACCCTCAGAGTATCTCTGTCTCTTATTATAGGAATAGCCATCATTTATTCCATAGGACAACTTGATGAAATAAAGGATTCACTGTTTTTACTGTGTTCTTATCCTCTTCTGCTCTCAGCCACTGCCAGAGACAGGATATTGGGCTAAGGTAGACGAAGGAACGTGGTACTAAGGTCTAAGTACCGTTGTGTAATGTCTGTATTTTGAGTAGTCCCATAACCACCATTATGCATGGGAGGATTTCAGTGAAAACACTTGTGTTGGGATGTGTTTGCATTAGTATATTAGATAAAGAAAAGGAAAAATGGAGCAATAGGAATGTATTCTTTTCTCTTGCAGCTGCTCTAGGGATAGAAGCCTCAGGGAGAGAGGTAGATGTAGATTAAGGATCATACCTGAATACAACTTCATAATATTAGCCAAGAGGCCTTCTGTTGGACATCTTTCTCTCCCTTGAATCCTGTTTGAAATGTCTTGGCTGTGAGTTGACCCCAGCTATGTGGTTATAAATACTATAGATGCTTTGAAGCTTCACATATTTATGTTTGTACGTGTAATTTTCTGGCACTCTGCTACGTAAGAGTTCCGTCTCTACAGATCAGAGCTATAGCCACCCATATCATCTTCAGTACTGTTGATGTGTTTTGTGGTGATTTTCTTCTCTAGACCAGAGAGTTCTTGCAACAGGAGACTTGAAGGATTGTCAGTATTTGCTTGGTTACTTTGAGGGGAATTTCCAGGGTATGTCTGTTACTGTATTCATCATTCTCGGCACATTTTATGCTGGTTCCTTACTTCTGTTTTGCAGATGGGCTGTTCTCAACTCACATTTATTTTCTACCTGCTGAGCCACATTAATGAGGTCATAACATGTGGCTTAGTGACACAGCATGCTCTGCAACAGCAGCTTAGGGTCTTTTAGCTGAAGGAAGTAGGAGAAACAAATCTGTATGAGAGGAACTGACAAAGTGAGGAAAAGTAAGGTCTCATTAAGCACATTTTACCCAGCAATTCTGTGGGAAAGGGGAACTTGAAAAGGACTCTTTGAAATGCTTTCATCTTATAAATATGGTGTTTCAGTTGCTCAGTGTATGTCACTTCCCTTAACTGAATATCAGAGCTCAAAAAATGCTGCTACATTATCTCCCGTGGGCATTTAGTGAAATTGTAACAATGAAATTTCCTTGTGTCTTTTATTATTTTTTTTTTCATTTTCATTCCTGCAAACACGTGAACCACTGCTGCTCTGTGTATAGATGCTGGAGGGCATCTAGTGGGGAGGGAAGAATGAATTTGCACACTCAGCTATTCACGTAGGAAGCAGTGTCTTTTTGTGGTTTGATTGCAGCAGGAGATCTGCTTGCACTGGAAGCAGGCTTAGAACATGGATTTCATGCACTGACTGAGTGGGGAGCCAGTTGTAGTGTTTTTCCTATGTAATGGGACATTCTGTTTAGCCATCAGGACCCCTAGGGACCCAGGAGTTTCTATAGACATCAATTTTTTACATGAGAGGGCTCATTTTACCCCAGTGACTAACAGTAATAAAAACTTCTAGCACAGCCAACTCCTCTAGTTGGTAGCTAAAGTTTCCTGGGATGTTTTGCTTGCTATCAGAAAAAGCTCCCATAAAGGTGGAGTTGGGGGGTGAGGGACACAAATGGATGACATGATGACAACCATCCAATCAAAAAAAAAAATCTAAAAAACCAAACAAGACCTACTTAGGAAAACAACCAACAGAAGATGCTTAAATGGAACCTAGTTTAGCAGGAATCGTACATCTTACTGAATTTTACCTCATTCTTAACCTCCCTGAAGAATGAGGGCCAGTATCACCCTTGCATTTTGTGGCATAACATGTGTGTGTGTTTAGTCAATCTTTAGTAAGTTCTGCCTTGACATAGCTTGAAGAATCATACCCTGATATTTTGAAGGATCAGATCTGGTTAAGGATTTAGTGATGTGCTCCTTATTGCTTGGATCAAATATTCAGCACTAATGACAATGCAAATGTATTAAGCATATTAAAAATGTGTTCTCTGTTGCAGCTAGTCATGAAAGGTAGAAGTGTTATCAAGTAAAGAAAAAAGAACCCCAATCCATTTTCTGCATGAAAAAACATGTAAATCAAGATGATGAATATTAATGCTGACATGTTATCAATATACTGTAAATAACAGATGCACACTGTTCATGCCACTTTATAGACATACAGTGTTTAAATCCAGTTTGTCATTCTTGTTCTGCAAATTAGAAGATGAACTTGCACATCTGCTTCCTAGACTGTACCTTTTTGCACAAATGATATTGGTACAACACAGCAGAACTATCTCTGGTTACTATCCGTGGGGTTCATCCATCTGTTGTGTGCTGTGTAATAACTGCAGACAAGCTAGACTGGAGCTGATATGTCAGAGGAAAGACAAACAACACGATAGTTACCAGTTCATAAACAGAAAGCAAAACACCCTTTATATTCCAATACTTCCATCCATTTCATATCTGTGCAGTTGCTCTTCCTTTTGTAAAGCTGGGTAAAACTGTACTTAGCGTTTTAGAGGGTTTTAACCTCCACTAATCACAGAAACGAAAGAATGTATTTGGGGCTGAGCTTGGGTGAACAAAAAAAAAAATACTTCAGTGAGTTTTACTAGCTTGAGCTCTGAACTCTAAGGTCTTCAGATCCAGGTCCCAAATATTTCTGCATCTTGGGAATTATCAGGCAAACATTCAGAGTTTATTGTTACTACAGAAAGACCCAGACATGTGTCAGTAGGTCTCTCTTGAAGGATCTCATGAAACACCTGGAAACTGTGCTGTAAAAATGCATATTTAAATATAAATCGATGGAGTGTTGTTGTGCAGCATAAACTGACTACTGTTTACACTAAAACATAGAGGCTTGCTTGGAAGTGTCATTTTTTTTTCTGATTTCTTTAACGTACCAATTAATAATTGGACCAAACAGAAAAGGAGACATAAGGGCTGTAATTAATCAGCTTGTGTTAATCAGATAGTGTTAGCAAAGCCAGCTTTTGAGTGTGATCCTGCTAGCAGCTCCTGTACTTCGGAGCACAGTGTAGTTCTTGGCAGCAGTGGGCTTTTCTTGTGTCAAAAATTGAAGAGGCAGAGGGGGAGTGGGGAGAAGGACATCAGTGCACAGGCTGTTCGTTAGGAAGGCCTAGAGACCTTTAGGAATGCCCAGGGTGACTGGCTGAGACTCCAGATCTGTGTGTCTGCACCAGGATTGTTAGTGAATATTGTGCTTTGCAGGCAGCTGAAACAATTAGGGAAAGGAAGGTTCATTTTGCCTCTTGTCATTAGGGTGTACTGTTGAGGGCCTATGTGTACTCAGCACTGAGAAGGTTTGTGCTTGTGGGACAGGGACAACTTGAAGGAGACTTGATTCCTGATTCAGCAAAGAATTAGTCTGCAGCTCGACTTCCCCTTATGAAGGCTTCGTAGGGGCATGTGGGGATTCAGGAACTTTTCTATCCTGGCTGGCACTCTCCCACTGCTATTGTGCCGAGTCATTTCACTGGTGAGATGAATTAAGTGGTGGGTGAAGATGTGTCCTGTCAATTATGACCGTCAATTGTAACGCACTCTAAACCGATACAGTGCTTTGCCAATGTGAGGTAAAAGCCTCTCCTTCTCTCTTTCACCATTATTTCTCCCTACTCCCCCAAACGTGTTTCTCTGTAATGAAGTTGCATGAATTTCCCTAGCATGCATTTTAGTGTGTGCTGCGTAGTTGTGTGTGAAGATAAAACCTCTTTTCAGTGATCCTGCATTCTGGATAGATAGTGTATCTATGAGATGCTGAGTTGAAAAGTAACAGAAATTCAGAGATGCCACATGTATTGTGTATTAAATGACTTCATAAGGAAAGATAAAGACTGATATCTGATCTTCCCCCAAGGCAAAATTCTTGCAGAAACAGTGTTGTTTGTTCTACTAATGTGTTTTTATTGCTGTATTTTAGGACTCTATGTACATGTCTGTGTATGTGTTCCCATTAATTTCCTTCTGGTTTTCCTTCAAGCCTGAGGTCTTTGAGTCAGGTGACAGCTCACAGTCTCAGTTTTTCTGTGGTGGGAGAAAGCCCCACTTCCTGGTTTTCATGTAGTGAAGAGAAAATTGAATGGCTTCAACAGCTGCACAGATGGCAAAGCCCAAACATAGATTATTCACGCTTGGTTCCTGAGATATTTTTTTCTTTGATGCTTAAAGTATCTTGGCTAGATAGGCAAATCAGAGTGGGATGGAAGGGGAATCAAAATCCAGTTCCTCTGTGAACTAGATGTGTAGGTGCTGCTTTGTCATACCGGAGGCTGAGGTTCAGATCACAGCCCTGATCAGGCCAAGCAGAGCCTTGAGCCTGGCTTTCCTGCAAACCAGCTGAATGTTGGTGGCTTACATGATTACACTTTCCAGCAATAAAAAAACCAAAACCCAAAAAACCCAGTCGCCTTTTTGTTCTGCTGGTGAACAAAAATAATTTTTGTTTACTTGATTTAACTGGAGGGGTTTTGCCTTTTCATGGTGGTAGTGCTACAAAGTTGTGCTCTCTCCTAAGGCAGAACAGAAGGCGAGGAGACACCCCCTCAGAGTTAACTGGGAACCAGGTATTTCCCATATATAAGGGAGGAACACAGCTGGGTGGAAAGTACACAGACACTGGAAGGCAGCCTGAGGAGATGGCAGGTTCCTTGTCACTGATTAAAAGCTGTCAGTCTTCCCCAGCAGGCTGTGACTACTGCTCTTGAGTCCCTGAGAGATTTTTGTTAAACAGCAGGCTTTAAAACCCGCACAGCACTCAGCTGCCAGTCTGAGGGGACTGTAACCTCTGGGGAAAAAGGGACCGCAATCGAAATTGGGCCACCGTTGTGCTTTTACATTTGAATACAAAACCTTTTCTTAAATAAACTGAAAAGGAAATAGGAGGCCAGAAAAACTGTGTACTGAATAATCCTTCTGTAAGACAGAAGGATGGTAAAAGGAAGCTGTATGCTTGTGTAGGCTTTCATTGTGCTTTACCAACAAGTCACTGTGTTCTTACTGATAGTTTGGGTGTGTTTACATTGTTCCAGGCTGTCTCAGCTCTTAAGAATCTATCTAGGAGGCTGTAAACCACACATTTGTGGTGTCTTCTATTTATTTCAGTCATTGCTTGTAGGAAGCAATGTATCTTCTGTTTAGAGCTGTGGAATAAGAACCACAGCTGCGAGTCCTAGCCTTCCTACCTACAGCTTTAGGCCAGCTTCTTCACCATCACATGTATAAGTAATGGAGTTTTTACCTGTGCATCTGCAGTAAATTTGCTGAGAGTTTTGGATGAAGCTGGCTTGAAAAAAACCCCAGTCCTTGAAGAGTTAGAGTTATGCACAGCTGCATAAGCCTACGGTCTCCATCTATCCATGGCTGAAGCTTAACAAAGATTGGGCTCATGCTTTACCAAGCCAAACTTCTCTATATTCTCATCCAATACGTAACAGAACCTTGAGAAACTCTTGGATATCTTTGCATGCAAGGTGTGTTGTTAAATTTGGATCAATTTATGACATCTTTAGTTTAGATTTTGCCCAAACAGAAGCTAATCCTTGCAAAAAGGTAAGAAATGAGATTCAAAACAATTCCTTTAAAATAGTCGGTTCTCCTTCCAAGGAAGGAAAATCAACAGAGATTGTTTTCAACCTTGGGCTTTGCAGCATTGCTGGGAATAACTACTAGATGGAAGAAGCACTAGAGGTAGCAGGAAAATGAAACTTTCTGTGAACCTCAGTTGTAATAGTAGTTTCTTTATGAAGGTATGAAACAACCTTTTTTCCTAATTGTATTTGTAACTGCTTTTATCTTCCAGTTTTGTGTTTTCTGGGGGGTGAGGGAGGCAGAACTACAGCCTTTTTTCCTCCTTACTCCATGGTAGCACTGCCTAGGTGGAAGCAATACCCTTCCATACTATGGGGTAGGTAAGAATGTGAAAATTTTGTACAGTTCTCCCTCAAAGTGTTTCCTTGCTAGAGTCTTCAAGAGATGGTCTGCTTTTTTTCCTACCCTGCCTCCAGCAGTGCCCAATAAATGACAGCTATTATAGTGTTAAACTCTCAATAAGAAAACTACTACCTTTGGGATGATTCTTCTTTCTTGCCCCACTAGGGAAATCAGCTTATGCCCCGAAACATGAGTTTTGATGACTTTTCATACTAATATTAATACTTAGTTAAAAATGTGAGTTATATTATAGATTATTAAATTATTGGCCCTTTCCGGTAAGCACGTCTGTGACTTGCAAGGCTGACCTCCTTTTGCTGTGAGCAGTGTGGACTGACTACAGGTATTGTGGAAATATAATTTCTCTTCACTTCCCTGCCAATGTTCGAGTGACGATGTGCTCTCTTGTTATGAGACAGCATAAAATTTAGAGGCTAGTCACGATGAAGGTACTAAGAAAGAAACTCAAAGACCTCAGTAAATTTCCCTTCTAAGTGTTCCCTTTTCAAAGGTAAATGGTCTTATTCTTTGTAATCTCTCTTTGTATGTTAACAGCTTTCACCATGCTAACTCTTTTGGAAGAAAAGCCCATTACAATCCCAGTCTGCTTTATCTCTGGTAAAGGAGCCAAAGGAGGAAGAAGCCAATACATTTTTTTATTTTTTCTTTAAAGTCCACCAGCTACTCAGCACACATGTACTGTAAATTCAAGATGTGGATGTTACTCAAAGAAGCAAGTGTGGTGTCACAAGTGTTTTAATAGCCTTTGATTTATTTCCCTAAGTGCTTTATTAAGATGATGCACAACAGCATTTGGAAGCCAAATGCAGTTTTACGGAGAGACTTGGAAGAGTTCTTTTCAATCTCCTGACTTTTCTTTCTCAGCACAGTAATTTGTTTGATTGGGGCAGAAGGGCCCTGGATTCAGAACAGGGATTCTACTTCTTTAGTGTTTCTTTGGGAGTTAATCACCCCAGTTTGTGATCTGAGTGAGTAGAGTATGAATGAACTTACTGTGATATGAAAATGCTGCGTGATTCAGAGAAAAGGATACTGGCTGGGGTTGGGAGATTTGTGTTCTGTTGCTGTATGGGTTTGTGGCTATTAGATGGTGAAATATTTGGTTAGGCATAATCAAGAATCAGCAAATTTGTGTGTATCAAAAGTCAGCTGCAAGGAATCCTCTCCTGTCAAGGTATTTCTAATGATATTCTGCAAGGTTAGTTCTAGGTGCAGTGATATAGGGCATTTCTGCCATTAGTCTGATAATAAATCTGGTATAATTTCCAAGTTTTAAGACAGGCAGAGTAGTGAATCAAAAGGAGACCTGAGGTAGTCACAGTGAGCAAATGGATTACTTTGTAAGCTGGGCTCACTTGAAGAAATGTATTTTAGTCCAACAAGGCGTAATAGTAGTACAAGGGCTGAAGGTTGTACGCACAGTTATACTGTCTACTTACAGCATGGAAAAGAGCTGTGATCGGGCAGTGCGTAGGAGCTGGGATAGGCAAAGAACTGGACATCATGTTCGATTATGAAGGGGTCAAAATGGAGTGCTTTGATCAAAGGTTATGCAAGCGAAGGAGCCAGGAGTTGAATTTTTAAAGAAATATAATTAGGAAATGTTTATTTTAAGACACTGATTTAGCACGAAAAAGTTTTTGTGGCAGTGTACAATTCTGAACAAAACTCTGCACCCAGGATGGGATTTTGGGGCAGAAATGAAAGAAATGGAAAGTGCAACAGTGCTTTGCACTGTATAGTATGCTCCAGAAACAATCTAAATGTGCCTACAAAAGATGCCATCTGTGGCTCAGAAAGTCACAGAATCCTAACTGCTGGAGGCTAGGAGAGTTTTTAGAAGAAATACTAATTCATGCTTCCTGAGGTCTTACACAGATGTCTGTGTTAACCATCACCAGAGGCAGGGTTCTAGGCTAAGTGAACTTCTGCTCTGACACAAGATGCCCACCTTGATGTTGGGCTAGAACAGAACTGCGTAGGTAAATGTGCTCATTGGAAGTGTTGCTATTGTGAAGTAGTTTCACCCCATAGCTGAATTTGCTCGTTTTCATTTTGCAAAGATAATTATTTTACATTAATTCAATCCAAATTATCTCATTCAGTACAAGGCTAACTTGGTGACATTTTGATCGGAATTAAAGAATATGTATAAACTTAAACAGATCTGAAACATCCCTCTAAGGTCATGCATGTAGCAAATGCCCAAAATTGCAAATGAACCAACTCTGGTGACTATTTATAGGGACAGTGACCTGGAAGTTGAAATAAAGGAAAGAAAATATATCATGAATAGTGGAATAAGGTGGGCAAAAGATTGCTCAGGCCAGGTAAAAGATGGCAAGCACTGACGAGAGGTGCGGGAGGAAATCTAGTTTTTAAAGCAAAAGATGATTAGACAAGGTTAGAAGGGCTGCATAAGGAGTCAGCTATTCCAATTGTAGAAACGGGTATTAATTCACTGACCAGACTCAAACTGCACCACTTTCCACTAGCTGCTGATCTGCTCCAGAAATAACTTCTGGCCACTGATATAAAATCAGCATCACCCTTGTTATACTTTTCTTCTCACTATTGATATTATTTTGATAGCTACTATTACCACTTAGATTTCTAGCAGTATCAAAATGCAAAGTAAACAGAAAATGTGGTTGAAAATACAGTAAGTGTAGCTATAAAGTCTTTTCAATCTATGTCCCATTAGAAAGTAATGGTCAGTATTGTAATAAGTATAAATTCATTGCCCATCTCCTCTCTTAATGTAATTAAAAAGGCATTGGGTTTGGCAGTTGGCTTCTCTTACATTCAGTTGCTCTTTATTGTTTCAGAAGAAACCTGCTGAGTCAATTGGTTTAGACAGATGGAATAAACCTCTCAGAGTAAACAAGGCTTGTTAATTTGCAGAATTTCTGTTGAAATTGCTTGAAAAAAACTTCTATAGAGATATAATAGCCTAGTTTAATGTGTGTGGTTTATCTCTGATGTGCAGTAACTCCTGGAATGCTGGTTAGTGCCCTGAAAAAAAAATTGGGTTTTTTGTTAGTTTGGTATGGGAGAAAATGAAAGAGATCTAGAATTAGTCATGAAATGGGTTCCAGTGACAGAGGAGCTGCCTGTTGCAACTTTCTTCCAAACCAAGCACAAAATCCAAATGCATCTCATTTAGCTGAAGGAAGGTCTGAGGCTATTTACTCCTGTTATAACAGGTAGTACTTTAGCCTTTTTTTATTGTAAGTAATCCCATCAAGTCAGTATCATTGATCATTGAATAAGAGAGATCCATTTCAGTTGTACAAAGGACTATTTTGGATCAAACTAAAGATCTGTTTGACCAGTACCTTGTCTTCAGTGTGAACCTATATGAGATAAGAAAGGGTATAAGAACAAGGCCGAGCCCTTGTGTTACTTTCCTGATGTAGCCTTCGAGGTAATACTAACTTCTGGCTCCAGGACTTTATAAAACAGATGAAGTGTTTAATAGAGGTATTTATTAGCCCTTGGTGGGTATGTTTATGTTGGCGTTATTTTTCCATCTTGGAATGTATCCATCATTTGAACCAACACAAACTTTTAGCATCCAGAATGTGGCCAGCTGAAAAGCATCAGGTGGTTGTTGGTCTGTGTTGACTGCAGTGAGAGCTGAATTAATGCTTGAGAACTGAGAAGTTTCCTATGCCTTTAGCTATTCAGTTTTTTCCCTACACTTTATATTAGTGAAGTCCTGCTGTGTGATGAAAGCAAATTCACCAGCTGTATTTTATCTTATAAAATGAACTTGCCACTCACCATGTTGGATCGAGTACCCTATGGAAGTGAAAAAGAAGTAAATGACACAAAATTGCACTTGTGTGTAGCCTTTAGGGCAAGGAGCTCCATCTGGTAGATGGAGAACAGAGAGTTTCTTTGAGTTTTATTGATTACTCTTTAAGCATTGCCTTATCTTTTTAATGAATAGAGAAAGTAAAAGGGATAACTTTGGATAACTCCATTAAGTAGTAAGGAAAAATTCCGGTTCTTTAATAAACTTGTGCTGTGTAGATTAGTACCATGCTGCTTACTAGAAAAGGGAAATGTCAAAGAATAAATCAGTGGTGCTCCTGGATGATCTTCAGCTCTGTATTGCTTCCAGGATGGCCATTTTATTCCTACCACCTCAGAAATATTTTTTCTCTTCAGAGAAGTAAGTGTGTCAATGACCTTGACTCTGACGATCCAGCTGCTTGGGACACATGATTCAACACATCAGTGACTCCTGTTTAGTTACTGTGCCTGAATCTAGAATAGGGACCTTATTGGCTTGTTAATGAATTTAATTTTCTGAACGAACTTAATGATGACTGCCCTACCTTCTTCTGATTGAATGTGATGTGGGGAATTGAATCTACCTCCTCCTCCTCTGTTTGATAGATCTGACTTTCTGTGTGAAAGAGCCTTTACAAAAGTACCTGCAGAAATCTTGGTCAGAAAAGAAAAAGCAGAAGGAATTAAAATTCTAGCAGACTATATCCTCTTTTCTGAGATGAAGTATGAAAGGCAGCCTTAGCTTCTGGAAGGCCTAGACATTCACCATCAGATAGGATGAGTCAGCCTCTACTGGCTGCAAAATATCTTTTCGCTGACGGAGAGAAAAGTTGGGGAAAAGGGGAAGCATGTAGTTGTTGCTAGCATTACTCTCAGTGGCTCCATATCATGCATGGGATGCTACTGACACTCACTGTGTCTACCTGCCCTTACGGAGGAACTCCCTGTCTGTCCTTAAAGATTGAACATTGACATCTATGTTAGTAAATTTAAAGATCTACTCGTGATGGAGGGATTTCTGTTACTTTGGAAAACACAAGAAGGACAGCTCAGTCTGGCATATAGTGAAAGTACATGAAATGTTTGGTGCAAATCTGGACACATAATTCCATTTATTTTGGCACCTGTTCTATTTCACATAGGAACTGATATCTTCCAACTGCACTTAATGAGCCCAAATCCATCCAGGAAGGGAGAGAATGCTGAGTGAATCAGCAACATCTCAGATGCGT
This sequence comes from Falco peregrinus, assembly GCF_023634155.1. Taxonomy (NCBI): domain Eukaryota; kingdom Metazoa; phylum Chordata; class Aves; order Falconiformes; family Falconidae; genus Falco; species Falco peregrinus. The sequence continues at coordinate 32,488,010 of NC_073721.1, read as the reverse complement.
TACAGCCTTAATTTACATGTGTATCTGGCCTGTAGTTGATAGTCATCATGTTCATGCCTTAACAACATCCCATTGGGCATTGTCATCCTGTCCTCCCACATAGGTTTGTCTCTTCCTCTCCTTTCTAAAATGTTGCTGCTCTGGCCTCCCTGCTTCTGTCACTTCCTTTGTTAGTTTCAAGAAGTTTTAAGTTGTGCTCTGAAAGCTCCATAATGCATTTATATTTTCTTATGGAACATCACATGAGAGCCCAGAACTTTTCTCAGTGCAGATGCCATAAACATTTGTCATCTCAATCACTAAATCTCTAACAGGCTTTTATGTAATTATATATGATAATTATACAGACTCCACTGTAAACTGTCATTAAGTCTGTAGAAAGGCTTGTACAGATTTTAGTAAGCTTTGGATCAGGCTCATTACCAGTTTTTTCTATCCAAAGAGACAGAATGTATTCTGCTTTATTTTGTCTCTGCTGTACCATCCTTAAGTACATAAAATTCTTATAAATTGGCTTAGTATTTGTAATGGTATGCTCCTTTCTGTTTGGGCATCTACCAGTAATGTACCTCCCTTGCACTCGGACTGTTGCAGCTCAGTATCTAGCAAGTCAGGTGGATACAGCAGACAGGTGAGCCCAAAGCAATGGGGAAGGAAGTGTTGCTGGCACATCAGTCATGACTCACAGCTTGCTGCCTTACTTCTTGGAGGAGTTCACACCATCTGCTGTTGGCATCTGATTTTTAAGAGGGATCTCGAGTGTGTGGATAGGGGCTAAAGTTAGTAATGGAGATTAGTGAACCCAGAGGGCTCCATGGAGGATCAAACTTAGTTGCCTCAATAGTATGAATAGGCTTATTGTCCAAGGGATTGGAGATGCTAAGGCAGAGGTAAATTCTAAAGAAGAATTTGAGTGAGGCTAAAGGACTTTTTTTGTTAAATATGATTGGCAGCTGCTGTGTTGTGTCAGAGAAATCAAATGGGTGAAGGTGGGTAAGTTTGATCAATGGCCAGCTAAGGCTCATGTGTTACTGGGATCTCTGTGCCCTCTATGGGAGACAAAAAGGAAAAATATCAATCAGGCAACTCACAGGAACTGTTAGACTCTCCTGACCAAGCTTAGCTCCTGCTCCTCTGCAGCAAGGTGCCATGGCCTCTCTCTCGCTCTGTGGTTCTGTGTAGTGGGTGCAGGTGGTTGCCCTGACTTTTAAGTCACCAGCTCTGCCTGGTATGTGGCTATAATATTGCTGTACAGCTGTGGCAGAGACCTGTGTGAGATTAATTTCATCTGCTCAGATCATGAGCTGCCAGTAGTCCTGCTAAAAGGCCCAGGCTTGCTGCTGCTAATTCACTGAGCTCACAGGAGAGTTTGTTCAGAAACTCAGCTAGATCTTAAATATCACTCTGTATTGTCTAAATGCAAAAAAAAGAAGTAAAGGTAAGATACACTACCAAGAGGCCTAGATTCTTTGTAGGAGCAGGGCTGGCAGCATAATTCCTTCTACTGACAGAGTCCTGCAAAAATGAAGTAGTTACACTCAAGGAGCTGAACTTGCCTCTGTATTGAACAGAACTTGCTAGCACTATTAGCTGAGTTAATGCCCAGTGGTACAGTAAGGAAGATGCACTGTTAGTGCACTTCTGCCAGAGTCACAGAGTTGACAAGTAATAATGTCTTCATTCAGCATAAAAAGACTGTTCCATTAGTTGAAATAATAGACTAGGAGTGGGTTTGTCTGGAGACAGAGAACAGGGATCTAGTCCCAGTCCCCTGGCAGGGGTGTATGTGATTTACCTAGTGTTTGTGTTCTAGCGCTGTCATTTACTGCACTCTAGGCTGACTTTATGGGATTAATAATTTATTATGTTTAGTTACCAGTGTTTCCCCTAAAGTAGACTCCTAACTACTGAGTTGCCCATCAGTGCTACAAATCAGATAGCCTATCAATTGTCACAAGAGTAACTTCTGCCTGTCTTCACCCCTAATTTTCTAAAGCAAACTTCACTCTTAGCTGCTGCTTCATTTCCTGCATCTTTTTTACTCTGTCAGCCAAAGACTTCTATTCTAGCAGGTCCCAAAGGTGTGGTTTCTTAATTCCCTGGTTCATTTTGAAATAATCCCCCAGCTGATATCAATCACTGGGATGAATATAGGTATGCTGATTAGCTACTATGACAACAGTGTCTCATTAGCTGAGCAGGTATCTCCCTGCCTGAATACCCAAAGGTGGTGTTTTATTTGAAGGTTTTATTTAGATGAGCTAGGAGTTAATAATTATGCACAAGACCAGTAGCTGAAGACAGTTCAGCCTCTGATCTAGCTCAGTAGCCTTAATTCACAGAGGGGAAAGGAGGCCTTGAGTTTCAGGAGTAGCAATGCAATCACTAGAGTTTTCCTTCTCTGTGTCCCTACAGAATAAGATTCCTTTTCCTGCTCCCTTTGCCACAGCCCTCAGAAGATACGTTTGAGCTCCTTCAGGCTCAAACACAGACACACCGCCAGGCATTTTGCCCCAGCTGACCATTTCTTCTGGATAGTTAAGTAACATCACATTTGGGAATGGTGCCATTTGGCATTAGTTAAACATCTCCTTCCCTCTGAAAAGAAACTCAGTAAACCAGAACTAGGACCTATTCCACAGGAATTTCCCAAAGGACTGTTAATGTCTGGACTGTAGAAGTGGGAATGTAAGAGCTTCATGATCCCAAGACTAGCCATATTTCCACTTCCTGGCCAATAAGAGCTCCCAGTGTTGATAGTGACATCTGTCCTGCAGAACTCAATTATATTCCCGAGTCTTGGCATAAATGCAGTTTGTATTCTTCCATGTTTGTCAATGTGGCTGAAGAAATTTGGTAACGTATGCTCTATTTTTTTGGTGTCTGTAAACCACTGGTGAATAGGAGGGTAAGCTACCTCAAACTGAAGGTTTCTTTTTGTTTAAACAGTAAGAGGAAATGTTTAGAAAGTACATTGTAAATCTCAAGGTGATGAAAGGATATCTGGTATATGCAATGGTGAAGTAGTTCAGGGCAATTTTTAGTAGCAAGAGTTTTTGTATCTGGCGTTGCAACAAGAAATTGTAAAGTGTACAATTTCTCTCTCACCTTCAGGTTCCCTCTTCTACCCTCCTGCACCAGTTACCAAGCCATAAAGCCGGTATTGGGACACTAGTCCCTCCTTCAGTGGCTGTAGTTTACAGGGTTTGGGAGTATTTGTCCTGCTTAGATGCCTTCCTGAGGGATTTTTGGGTGGTTTGAACTAGTTTGGATTGTAATCTGGTTCCTCTCCTGCAGACACCGTTGCACCTTCACACTCTGGTCAAAACCCTTCCTCTACCCGATTCTGTCAGTGTCCCTTAATGACCTTTAAGTGCTGTTTAGGAGGTAGCTTTTCCTGAGCCATCTTTTCCCCTTGCCTTATTTCCTCTGTATTTCCTCTGTTTTCTTCACCAGCAGCTTCCCTCTTAAATACCACTAGTTTGTTCTTACAGGAAACATCCCACAAACCACAAAACATATCACATCTCCTATGCACCATTTTGAAATGTCCTTTATAAAAATTGTTAGCAGCTCAGGGATCCAATAAAACTTTGAGTATTTTAACCATTAATAACTTTAGGATTTTTTCCCAATAAGTCTTAACATGAAATAAGATGAAAAATTAATCACAGGAGTTTTATTTCATTCTCTCCAACAGTTCTGTTCTACTCTTATAAATAAAACATTCGCACAAAAGTATACGTATTTTAATATATTCTTATACTGCCACCCAGACTGTTTCTTGACTCTCAGCAACCTCACACACTGTTGATAACTTCATGGGACCACTGCTGTGCTGTGTGTGGATGAGTCAGCTTTCAATTTTCAAAGTATCTTTGCTTTTTTCTTGCAAGCACATATTTCTCATCCAAAATCTAGCTCACTTTCTGAGGTTTGTCATGGCCCTCCCTCAGAACCACAGTTGGCTCCATTGCTACAAGAAAACCTGTCATCTTCAACTAGTGTTTACAATCACTTGACCTGAATGGTTCTGTAGGTACAAAGGATTTCCTTATGGAACTTCTTATTTGCAGTTGTTTTTTGTTTTGTTGGTTTTTTTTTGTTTTTGTTTTTGTTTTTTGCGGATTCGCTGTGATGAAGCTGGAAGAGACAGTACAGTCTTAGCTGTACCCTATACCTGGTTTTTATTGTGTGTATCTTGCTGATAGTTGAGATTATCCAGGCTATTCCCTTTCCTTCCCTTTATGGACCAGTAAATCCTTTTTGTTACACTAGAAACAGAGTTTCATTTTTATTTTAATTAATTTTAATGAGCTGCTGGTGGGAGAGTCCTTCCCTTTTTGAACCCAATCACTTTGTCAGCTTGATTAGTCAAATTGCTAGTGAATGTATTACTCTCCACCGTAATCATGAGTGTGGTTGCATTACTAAAAATCTCTCTGTCCTACACACAAGCAGTGTTTGAAGGGCTGAAGGAGGACATCACCCCCCAATAATTAGTACAGCGGCTCAGAGACCTGTCTTCGGATGGAGAAGGCTCCTAAGCTGAAGTTTCATATCATTCAAAAATTACTGTATTTCAGCGTTTGTCCTGGTGTAAAAGAAGATTTGACTGAAAATAATTTCAGTATGTTGGTGGTTGCTGCAATAACAAACCCAACGATTGTTCTAGTGCTTAGACAGCTACAAAAGTGTCTGTACTTTAGCTGACTGTTTTGATATACACTGTCCTCTTCTTCCATTAAAGCCTGGACCTTTCACATCTCCGGTGGCTATCTCCCCAGAACTAACTAATCTGGTCCTTCTGATATTCTGCTAGGAGATTCTGTTCAGGTTCTTTTCTGAAAAGTTTTGCTTCCACAGATTGGGATTTTCCAAGGTGAAAACATTGTCTGAAACATTTCCAACTGACCCTGCAGATGACTGAATTTCAATTTTATCCCTGAACTTTCCATGTGTGGGTTTTTTTTGATTTTTTCTCCAACCACTCCTTCTAGGCAGAAGCATAGGCCTGTGAAATAATGAAGATTGTTCAGGCAGTGACAATACAGATGTCAAAGATACTCTCTGAGGCCTCTCCAGGACTCCTGGAGAGCTTGAGAGTTGACAGTGGAAATTTACACCACGATGAATCTACTTAGCTGGCTGGAAAAATAGGATTTCTGTTCTATGAGGAATTTTGTATTTCTGAAACTATAGTAAAACATGAAAGTGGAAAAGACTGTGAAACTTGTCACTAAATGGATGATGTCGTTCATCCCACTGGCTGGCTGGGAAGGTTTGGTATGTCCCTGGAGGATGTTTTGATTCTATCCAGAAACTGTCACCTGATGTAAAAAATCCTTAGAGAAAACATTTTTTTCAGTGAAAAAAATCTACTAGGACACATTACATTCTTGTATAGGTGGGACAGTAGCAGGAGGTCTTAAATCTCAGTGACTATTGACAATGAAAGGCTCATCGGCAACATGGAGATACTAAGAGATACTGTGTCAATATGTGTTCTCTAGAGAGGTACTGGTTCAAAGACTGAAATGCTACAGCTTTTTTCTTGCTTTTTGTTTGTGATGGTACCAGCTGCAGGGTACAGAGAGGGTACAACAAAGGAGTTGCTTTTTTCCCTTTGTGGGTCGAACTTGCTTTGGGTTTCCACAGAGTATTTTTCTGTCTCTAGCAGGATAAGTCTTGCAGCCTCTGAGAAAGTGTGAACACAGGGACTTTTAGCACAATAAGATTCTGCTGAATCCATGGGAGTAGGCATCTTCTGAGTCTGCTGAGCAACCTCAAAGCTCAGATGTGTGATTCACATCAGTTAAGTGGCTATGCAGCACCTTTTGCATGACAACCTGAAGGTTCATCCTGAAGCTCATTTAAGTAGTGAAACTCAAGAACTGAGGTCTTGATTCAACAACCATACAATAGCAGCAGGAATACTGTTTTGTGTCCTGTTTTGGTCAGCCTTATTTCAAAAAGGGCATGTTAGTAGGGAAGTAGGAAAGATTCAGAGAAGAGCAGTAAGGATGGGCCAGGTATGGAGTAATTTGTGTGATTGAGCTGACCAGGAATCTTTGATCTGGAATGTGAGAACTGATGGGGATATGTCAGAGACCTCTAAAATCATGAAACTACTAAAGAAGGAACTCAGGGATTGCTTGTTCCCTCTCTTTTCTGTTATGGGAATTAGACACCATAAAATAAATATATTGGAAAGCAAATTCAGGGCAGAGGAGGTGAGTTAATTGCCTGTGCTACTGTCAATTGGAACTGGGAAACTTAACTGACTTGGTTTTACATTGTATATTGCAGTGTTATAAATCTAGAAACCTGTGACTTTATGAGGTGGTCCCTTGATAAAACCTATGTAAAACTTAAGATTGTGCTGCTGAGGCCAGCTCCTGAAAGGGTAGAAAATTTTCCTGTCTCCACATAGCAGTTTGACCTGAACTCTGGAGAAGTGCCCTGGTGAAAACAAAACAAAACAGGGTCCTGGTTTTCTGTCCCACCCAGAGCACGGAAGGCAGTACCTGCCACATGTGCTCCACTCAGGACTTGTGGTAATGTTACTGTAAAGCCTTTTAATAAATAAAACATTTTGTAGTAGAGCTGTCTGGGCGACTACTGCAGGACACTTGTATTCCTAGGCTGGAGGCTGGATCAACTCCAGGTGTAGGGGAATTGGGCTTCTGCTGGGAGTGCCACTGAGACAGTGTTACAGGTATCACCTCTCCGATTACTGTGCCACTGTTTGGGAAAGCTGAACTGTCTCTGACAGGCACAGGAACAATACTAAAAATCCTCATGGGACACACGCCCAATAGCCCCTCTCCGTAGCACACAAGGTTGTTCTTACGGCATTCCTGTTGCTGCAGCAATTAGAAATGAAAAGTCTGACTTACCAGGGGCTTACCTAAACTCTCCCAGCTCTGCCTTCCCTACTTTCTATGGTGTGCTCTCGCTCAGTCCAGCCCCAGTCTTTGAAGAGTAGGGCAGAATATTTCTGTTTTACTCACGTGTCTGAGCAGCCTTTGGCTGGCTGTGTAAGGAGGGATCAGTGAACCTTCTCCCTTGGGCCCCTGACACTTTTCTTGTTTGATTGACATAGAATCATTGAAGCTGGCTTGAAAAGTGTTTGCACTTGAAACAAGTGGAGCAAATTCTAATTTGTCTGGAATGGCCCCTCCTGTTAAATGTTAAACTGACCTTTTCAAGAGAAATTTACTTGATAGTTCTAAGTGAAGCTCTGCTTTAAGCTAAACCTGTCACTACAACATGATTAAATTCACTTAAATGTACATCAGTTGCACATATTATTAATGGAAATTGAAATCAGCCTAAATGGTAACCATAAATTTTAAAACAGAGGAAGGAGGATAGAGATAGAAAAAAACCCACACATGACGTGAAGGTTAAGGTGCCTTATTCACCCAAAGATTAGATGGGCTGAACAGGGAACTTTATTCTGAAGCAGTGAAAAATCACTGACTACTTTTTTTGTGTATTTACAGTGCTTGAATTCTAATCCACTGAAGAAGAGGAATTCAGTGCTTTTTTTGGCAGGGGTTTGATCTGTGGAGACCTGGAAGAATTGGTCACAGTTGTCTGGTCTTATTTCACCTGCTACTGGACCTTTAAGCAACAAATTATCAAATTTCTGGCAGCCTGGTTGGTAGATGGTGGAGGGGGTTGTGTGTGTGTTTAGATAGTGCTGAAAATGTTTTTTTGGCATACCTGTGATGCAGGAATATCTGTTCCCCAGTTGAACTGTACACTTAAAATCTTACACCTGTTCTTGCCTCCTTCCCTTCCACACCATGCAGCATGATAGTTCTAGTATTTGGCTATTGTGACAACTATTACTTGAAGTGTCTGTTCTAATTGGGCCCTAATAAATCAAAATTAAATTGAACACCTTCCACTTATGGGCATTTATCAGTGACTTTCAGTGCAGCAGAAGGACAGGACTTGGCAAGCATCTCTCAGATGAATGTCCGGGAACTTATGAAGGTTCTTTTTGAGGGTGTTATCTTTATGTAGCTGTGCGACCTTTGTCATTCAAAGTACAAATTTAAACCTTTTGTAATGAATAACTCTTGTTCTTCCAGACTTGGCTCCACACAGGTAAAATTAGCATGGCTTTTTCCAGCTGTTTTTGGACATAGAGCACTTCTCTGTGGCACTAAATAATACTCCATAAATATAGCCAGCTAAGCTGCTCTTTGTTAGGGTCTAAGCAGGCTGCATTGCCCACAGTTTGGGAGTAAACACTAAGGTCTTGTGTCCAACATATAACATGTTATTTTCTTTTCCACTAATGCCACCTCCACTTCTTATGATAGCAATGTGAGTGGGCATGAACAATGTATACCACCACTAGCCCACTATCCAGTACGAGACATATATTGCAACCTGATTGAGTCTATTACACTAGTATCTGAATGATTATGTTAGCATAGAACAGTAGTATGCCTGGAAGTGGTGGACTCTCTTGGAGGTAGGTTGTGGCATTACACATAAATTTGGGGGTTTATATGGCTCCTGTGGTCATGTGTGAGATTTGGGGGTCAGTGAAGCTGAAATTTGCTGACTTTCTGAGCATGCCAAAAGACACACCTTAAGGGAATTAGCGGTGGCTAAGCATGGTAGGTCTGTTATAAGAAGGTAGGAGGGCTTCTTAGGTGTTTGGCTGTGTTCCTGTTGGTAGCATTATTTTAATGACTGGATTGTATAATTAATGTCTATGCACGCATAGTTTTGGAAAGACCTCTCTTATAATTTTAATTCCAAATAAATTAAAAAAAGGTGGCTTGGGGGAAAAAATCTTCTGGTCAAATCACCTTTATTTATTTATTTATTATTTTTTAAAGGCATTTGAATATAAATTGTGAGTAATGGACAACTATGGCCCATCTGTAAAGATTTTAGTGTCAAGGAATCTTTTCAAGGTGTTTTGATCTGCAGTCTTTCTCACAAACAAAATATAATTAAGAAAAGACGTTTTTGCAATGCAGGGCAAAATAGTGACTTGATCTTGTGCAAGATGTTTCTGATATGGAATTTACAGCCTAGCTTTAACTTTCTTTTATCATTTACCAGTAGCATAAAAGCAAGATCCTATTTTATCTGTAGCTGGCACTTTCTTAAAGATAACTTTCAAAATCAAAGAACCAGAAGAGCTAATTTATTTCTGGACTATCAGCCTGCAGTTCCTCTATGCACAAATTCCAGTGTATCCGTTTGCTAATAGAGTGTTTGAGCACCTTACCTTGACCGCATCTTGCTCTGTTCTTAATACATAGCACGTGCTCTTGACCATTTTTTCTGCAGAGTGATTGGGAGCATGCATTCTCCTCAGGCCTAGGAAATGGTATTAATCTTCTGCTGTGTACTTTCATTTCATTTCCTGTAAAAATCCATCTTCTGCTACTGGAGTTGACCTAAGGTTAGATGTCAAAGGAACAAATTACTGTCACTTGCTCGATACCCCAAGAGTAGCTATAAATAGCAAGTTTTATAACTGTGCTGATCCTTGAGATATATAGTGATAAATATGCTTCTACCAACCAAGAGGTAAAAATAAAGTTGCGTGGCTCTGGGTGATGTATATTATTTGAAACTGACACAAATGGTACAGCTGCATCATTCAAATAGTTTTAAAAAGATGAAAAGTAACACTCATTGTATTTGCCTGCTTTAAAGTATTAATTAATGATTCTTGGGTACAATAATCCAATTAATCCACTACCACTGCTTTTAAATCCAGCAACAACAAATTCTTTATTAGATGATGTGGTAGAGTAACAAACTAGTTAACAGCTAGACTAGGATAACAGTCTAGCTAACAGCTTAGCATGTTCACTACTAGGACTCAGAGTACTAATTGAAACTTAAGTGGAACAATTTTCTGCTGGGAAATGCAGCATTAGATAAATCTTGTGCAATATTTTAAAAATGAAATCTTGACAGAAAATGTCAGAATGATTTGAAACTGAAAGTATGTTTCATTTTGATGTTCTCCTTGTTTTGTTTGAGCTTCTTCTCCTGTAGGGTGACAGCCAGACTGTATTATAAAATATTGGACTGAATGAATAATGATAACAGTGGTACTAGTGGGATGTTACACTGATATTTTTTTTGTTAATCTTTTTTTCCTGTGTTTTTACTCTATCCAGATCTTGGAAATCATGATAGTTTAAAACAGAGAAGAAAAAAAACAAACCCCAAAAATTGTTAGTATTGCTTAAGGGATGGGAATTCCATCTTCCAACAAACTTTAACATAAATTAATGCATGAGGCACATTTTTAGCTGGTTTTAAAATGTAACTGCTCCTTGGGAGTTACTCCATTATAAAAACTAAGGGACTTGGACAGTGATTTTGAATATAATGTCTTGGGCTGTCAGGATCTTTTAAGCTTTCTAGCTGTTGATTTGCACTGGCAGGATAGAATGAAGATTGCATATTATGTTGCAAATGCTTGGATGGTGCTAGCTAGAAAGCCTCTTCTGCAGGGTATGTACTAAAAGCCGGAGAAGACCTGCAATATTTTTATGACACAATAAAATTCCTTCTTATTCTTAATTGGAGATGGGCTAAAGGAGTTTTCTGGATGTATAACATGACTATGGATGCTAACACAGCTCTGCTGATGTAGTATATCAAACCATGTAACTGAGCTCAGCCTGCTGTGAGGGTGGGTGTTTTTTGCTTGGTAACACCCATCTTTCCAACAACGCTGCAGTGACCTCAGTGTTATGATGGGATGGGAAGTGTAGGACATGTATGGTTGTCTCATCTCACTGATTAATGGGAAAGCTTCCTGTTGCTCTGCCCTTAGGCTACAAAATCCATTAACCACCCCTTGTGGTGCCTGAAATTTATTCTGGCCATTACCATCAATTAGAAAGTTAATAGTGTGATGATTACTGAGCTACAGTCCTAGCTATTTGTGTGATTTATACCAGGCTGGGATGGAAATGGGAAGATGCAACACTCAAAGAACCACTTCATAAGCAAGAATCTGGCATTAAGGGTGTGGTGATGTTAGTATGGGATGTATAAACATAGGGCAAGAAGAATCATTAGCCATTCTCAATTCTTCTAATTTAAAAGGCATCTTTTATTTTAAACGTAAGGAAGAACAACTTTAATGTCTATCACCAGTAAGCTGAAATATTATTTTTTTTGTTGTTGTTGATGACCATAAGCTTTGAGTCAGGCTGGGCCTATGGGAATGGTTTCATTCTGAGTTGCAGTGTTTCCTGGTGGAAAATACTCTGGTGAAGGAAGAGTGGAAATTTGCTTCCTAACCTGTTCATTGGTTTAGACAAATAAGTCAGGTGGACAAGGCGATCTTCTGGGCTGGCTTCTCCCACTTGTAGTCCACCGTTCCTCAAAAATTTTCTTAAGGTAGCAAGGAACAAGCTTGTTGCCAGTAAACTTTCATTTCTTTCTTCATGGTCTGCTCCTTTATTGAACATGATGCTCTGATGCAAATGGAAAAAATATTGAAAAACAGTACTATGGACTTATAGAGGGAAGGAGAAAATGCTTGGAGTGTACGTAGTCAGATGCACAGGTATAAGTAACCTATCGGCTTTTGGTATATATAAATTAGCTCCCAAGAATTAGTGGTACTACTGGAGTTACTGATCCTTCCAATATGCATCCAGGCACCGTGGCACAAAATGGCTTATAGAAAGAACAGGAGAGATTGCACTAGTGTTTCAGCCAGAGCACCGCTAGTGCCATCCTCTTGAGTCTTTCACTGAGAGGGCCAAATGGAGGTCTTGCTTTGATGGGCTGTTCCTTGTTTTCTTACTGAAAACTTTCACCTAGCATTGGATTAGAATAAAGTGGTTGTGATTGCTAGTGTCCCTACATTCTTCTTGGCTTTTTCTGCTTCTGTCAGTGAGGAACTGGAGATGAGTCTTTCAGGCCACAAGAAGATAAGAAGTTAGAAGGGACATTTGAGGGGGAGAGCTTTGGAGGGTCATCCTCTCTGCTGCTCAAGGAATGGAGGTGAAAGTCCCAGTTCCTTCTACTGCCATCTTACCTTGCCCTCAGTGGCAACATCCACTCTTGCTGGGGGTCTGTTAGCCAGGCAAAATAGGTGGTAAGTCCACAGTTCTTTTGCCATGAGTTCAGTCCTTGGCCCACTTCCTTTTCCAAAGCTAATGCTGTTGGTGGATTCCTACCATCATCTCTGGTTCACCTTGACAGAGGGATTCAAAGTCTCAGATGTACTGAACTACTACTTGTTTTCCTAAAAATTTCCAAATTGCAAAGGGCTTTTCTTCTACATGCCCTTTTGAAAGGTATGGAAGATGTGTTGTATGGTGAAAGTTGTGGCTCGCTGAATTCATGATGGCTGGGTTGTACCAAAACCATGTGTGTGCTCAGTGCAGCCCAAATCGTAATAGGACTGGGGATGACTGTGAAAGTGACCTATACCTACAGCTTGCATCAGCAAGTGGAGGTTTAGCCATGTGGCTACAGATTTGGGCAGGCCCTTTACTAAATATATGTAAAGGGATGGGTGGTCCTTACTTTGGCTACGATAGAGACAGAGGGACAGGTATTCTCTGTTCAGGTTGCTAAACTGAGTTGCTAACTCTCAACTGAAATGGCAGGGAAGGCAAGTTAGCAAAATATTTTTTTTTTTCTTCCACCATTACTTTAAGTGGAAATAATCAACTCATCTGGGTCACCTACAGATAACATCTGGCCCTCCTACCCCCCTACTTCCTTCCTTTCTGATTTGAGTAAAATTTTGAATAACTGTCTAATGTAATATGTAAGCTCTGGATTTGGATAATAAAATATGAGCTGCTTCTTCTGCTTGTCACATCTTCAATTTATTTATAGCAATAATCAGCTGAACTATATTAAGCCAAAGAAATTTGAGTGTGTATATTTCTGCTAATTCAGATTATTCCAAATGAAAGTTGATTAAAAAGGAGAAGAAAGAAAATGGAGTTAATTTAACTGATTATGCAGAGAAATGTCAATTTCATAGTTTCCTATTGTTTCTTTGTAATGTTTTTTACCCCTTCTCATCCTACAAGTCTTTTTGATGGTTTTTGTAGATGGGAAACTTTTTTTTGTGACAAGAAAATTCTTTCCATAAGCGAAAAAAATCCTCACATTTCAGTAAACTCATATAAAAAAATCATAGCTTTGTTTCTCGTAAAATCTACAGTCACAATTCAAACTGGAAGAAAGACATTTTCAAAATTGAGGGTTAAATTTGTTTTAAAATGCACATTTAAATTTTGTATTTCTTCCTTTTGACATTGATATTAAGGCTCTTTCCAGTCTTTATTTACACATACAAAACCTGAGAAAACTTACGCTGTCAGGATGGAGTGGGAAGTCAGTGGAGCCTGAGGGAACTTGCATTTGGCTCTGTCACAGACTTCCTTCAAATGTAGGATTAGTTATCTAGTCTTTCCCTCCGTTTCCCCCACCTAGAAAGTGGGAACAGTAATACTTGACAGTCTGCTGAGGGCCTCATGACAAAAAAGTCATCAGAAATGTGTTCACTTAGGAAGTGAGACATGTGGGTCTCTTGACTTTTGAAATATCTTCTTTTCCTTTACCCTGGAGATATCTTTGAAAGTTAATTCCAACCTGCCAGGGTAAATTTGAAGTGTTTTAATGCTGTGACATGTGCAGTGCCATTACAGACATTTAAAGAAATGCTAACCCTTTGGCTTGTCACTGCTGTCAGACCACTTAACACTGCCCTCTTGAACCAAATTCCAAAGGCAAAAAAAGCCTCTCTGAACTAGCTTCACTTTAGTTTAATCCCTGCTTAAAGCAAATGAGTTATAGCCAAAAATCAGCCAAGATTCGTTAATAAAGTGAGGAAGAAGAGGCCAAGGAAAGCATAAAGTCACAATATGGTTGGTCCCAAGCTGCAGAAAGGCCTTTAGCGTAGGCAGTATATCAGGGACACGAATTGGTTCAGTGTTGAAAGGCCTGGGCTGCTCAGTGTAATACAGGAGTTTTACAAAAAATCCTATGTTCTGCCGTAAAATTTCCATGGGAAAAATTCCCCAGACTTTTTAATTTGATAGATAACCTGTGTGCTGGGGGGCCACCAGTAGCCTTTCAGTGTCACCTCAGGAGAGAAACTTGTAGAAATGAGAGCAAGGTCTGCCTCTTTGCTGCATGGAAACTGTGTCCAAGGAGTCAGGATTCACTGTGTTTACATCTTGCAACTGCTCTTCAATGTGGAGGCATAAAAATCCCCTCACAACGTGTCAGTCTATGAGCTAGGCAAACAGTTGCCATTAGAAATGGGCAAGACCTTGGGGAATTATTTATACATCAATTTAGAAAAAGCTGGTGTTGAGAAGTGTCCAGGTGAAGCAAGGTAATTTGTAAAGCAGGAGTAACCTTCTATGAAAATAAAGAATGGGATAAAACCCACCAGTTCCTCCCTGAGAGAGAAGCTGAGATCAGACATTATTACTTTCTCGAAAAAATACCAGGGTTACACATGAAGGAGTTAAATCAAAACAGGCATCAGACCAAAAGTGTTATCTATCAAGGGCTTGTGAAAGGCTTAATAGGAAGAACATGTGAACTTAAATAGTTAGCTGTTGAAGAACACTTTGACATTACTAGCTTTTGTGAAACATGGTGGCATGGCAAAAATCAATGGGAAACTTTAGTGCTTGGCTATAAAACCATAAAGGAAAGAGTTTCAATTTAAGTGATGGGGGAATAGCACCTCAGCCTAGAAAGATACCCAGAGAGAAAGAATGCAAAAGTCAACAACTCTACAGCAGAGTTTACAAACAGGCTTAAAACATTGCACATAGGATTACAAATATGTTCCAGAATTACTAGCTGCAGTACTTTTCACATTCAGATGTGAAAGATAATTTTTAATGTCTTAATTATTCCTTTATTCAGAAACCTCATCAGTGAAAGCCTTTTGTAAGTGTGACCTGTGACTCCACAGTTCTGCCTTCTGCGATCTGAGAGCCTCCTATCCAAAAATCTGCTCATGTAGAGATCAATACGATAGCAACTGGCAAATCTTGTGCTTAAGGGGCCAATCCCTCTGGAGGCAAACCAGGTGGCAAATGTAGTTATGCAGGAGGTTGGAACAGGTGATCTGATAGTCATTGCTCTTTCTTAAAATACTTGACTTCTGCCAAGGCTGAATTCATGAGCAGAAATAGAAGCAGGCTAGAGCCCATCTCTTCACGCTGTTTCTGGTCATGACAGGCTGCCCCACCTCTGTTGCTCCCTAACCACATTACAGATGCTTCTGGTCCTGCCTCCCAGGGCTGGCTGCTACTCGGACAGCAGTTAGAACAGCAAATTGGAAATGTGGAGGAAGGATGGAGAGGAAATGATACATAGACAATCTTCTCATGGTGTTGGTAGAGGAAGCAGTCTTCCTTTGAATACGTGAAAACAAGCTGTAACTGGTGGAAAAAGAAAAAAAAAAAGTAAATGGTGCCAGTTGAAGTGATTGCTTCTTAATGATGTGTGCTATAACAAGGAACTTCATCTGTTAACATGTATCTTTTATGGGAAGAAAGTGTATTCTATTAGGCAGGATGCATGATGTTACACAGTTTAAAGTCTGTATGTAATATTTTATTTTTCTTCTTTTTTTTCTTTCTTTCTTTTTTTATTTTTTTTTTTTTTGGACTGTTCCAGAAAGATCTTGTTGCAAAAGAAACCTTGACCAAACAATGAATGGAGTTGATTCTTCAAGTCTTCAACAGCTTGTGTAAAATAAGTACAGACAACCTTAAATTCATAACAAAGAAGGGTAAACAGCAACTTGCTAGGGAATTTATTTAATCTATATATTCAAACTGACAGTCCTCTGAATTTCAGTCTATGCTTCTTAAGAAAGAAGAAAATTTCCATAGGGTTCATGTTACTGCTTGATTCAGAATGCCTATTATAATTGTGAAATATTGGGAGGAATGCATTGAGATATATTCATGACAGTAGGTGGACTAATGGAATTCAGTGGCTTTATTTAAAATGTGCAAGAGTTTATTATAATACTGTAATAGAAATGTCATTTACCCTGACGGGAGGAGAGGGAAAAGCCCTGTCAATGAATAATAATGAAGTTATTTAAATGTCAACTTTCTTGCAAATAGTTTGCAAAATATAAATTATTCTACATGTTTCTAGTTTTGTTTTAATTTATTACTCGGCGAGTCAGAGCTTCAGTCCCACAGTTTTGGTATTTTTTATACTGTCATATGAACTAGTAATAATTAAAATGTTTATCTTCTTGGGTGTTTGCAGAAATGTCTTTCTGAATTCTGAAAAAATAGGGAGTCTGGTTCTAAACAGCTACCAGTAGAATCTGGGATTTAATGGAAGCAATTACAACTAAAATGGTGGGACAGGTATGAGGTTCAGAATTGAGTCTAAATACTGTTTCTGAATATTATTTTTTTACTAAGTATCATCTGCATTTCAGTAACATCCACAATATCCTAACACGTATCTTCCCCCCCATATTTTGTTAGGTTTATACACACATCAAATCTCTTTGCAGACCTTCCCATTTCAGACTCATCTGGACTCATTTTGACTTAGCCTGTACTAACTGTACCAAGCAAAATCAAGCCAAAATGAAACAATTTACACAGGGATGTAAATTAATTTAATGAAACATTTATAAACATATAAACATACCCTCTCCCCCTAAAAATTTGAGAAACTATGGCAACAGGCATGTCTACACAGGAGCTAAAAAAGTAGAGCTTACTGTTCACTTATTTACATATAGTTAGTTCAGTAGCTGTGGCTTTTCAGCAGATGGATCAGCAGGTGTAGTGTTTCATTCTTGTGTTTTCAGCTCTACAGGTCCTGGGTTTAGTCCTTCTCAGATGATTTTTCCAACCATTTGCTTCCTCTGTTCATGTTATACATATGCACTAAACCCGAGTTTTCTCTGCAGAGCTTCAGAGAAGCAGCCTACCACACAAAGCGTGGGAGATGTTGGTTGATACATATCCGTTCCCCTTCAGATAACTGAGATTGAATTTGTTGATCCTACACTGTTGTTACTGCCTACACCCTGCTGAGGTGCATCTGTCTTTTGCAACACTTCCAGGTTAGGCTGGTTTCCTGGATCACCAAACAGCTGACAACATTTTCATGGGTTAGGAGTCTCGTGCTGCTTTATACGCCCATTTAATAAGACAAAGGAAGAGCTCATTATCCAGGCTGCTTATCAATGCCTGCTCGTATACATACATATAATAGGAATAAGATAAATGCAGGTTGGTGGTACCCCTAGGTTAGGTCCCAACAGAGGCTTCATGTGTATGCAGTGTTTCATTCAATACAATCCTTTTGTTCTGCTGCTCTCTGTTCGTGTATCTGTCACCATTTCTTTGTGTTAAAGCACTTCTAGGTGCCCATCTGCTGTTGTATAACATTTACCTCCCTGGTAAAATTAAGGGTAATTGTAAAGTGGTGTAAGAGAAACAGCAGCTTGTAACTGGGCAGGTAGGACTGGCTATTGCTAGTTTAGAACGTGGTAATGTAAGTAAGATCAAATAGTAGCTCTGTTGATTTCTTGTGTATTTGTTCATCTGCAAAAAATGATGTTTTTCTTTCTTTGAAGTCTTTCAGTTTCTTTTATAGATGTTAACAGAAGCACATACTTCCATCTGTATATAACATTACCTGTAAATAAAACTATGAATGCAAAATAATTGCTTAGAGATTTAAAATAAGAAGTGGCTGGCAATTCTAAGATTACCATTTGCAATAGGCCTTTGACATCTGTTTGCCTGTGCTGTGGCAGGGGTAATGGCTGTTATTCTTTAGAAATTTTAAAGCCAGTATTATGTGTCAGATACTCTTTACTCCTATCCCCTCTTGAAGGGTTTCATTTTGAAATCACTGTCACTGTTATAAAGAACTGCATTACTTCTTTAATATATGTTTTTCCTAACTCATCAGGTTGGATTTAGTGCTTAAAATATTTATGTGTCTTTATCAGCCCAAACTTCACAGTTTTGGTTTTGAGGCAAACCACAATAGTAATACTAATTCCTGCGAAGGCCAGGTGATGAGGTGGACAATGTAACCAAAGTGAACCAGCAGTTCTTGGCAGGACTGTGTTCAGCATCTTGCTGTAGCTTCTTTCACTTGAATTCTGGCACATCTCTGAGTTATTAACAGAAATAACTATAACAGTATTCTCATTCTCAGTCCACTGAGGAGATAGCTCGGTTGGTTTACATGTGCTCCTGAGAGAGATGATCTTGTAAAGGGAAGATCAATCAGTAGATGAGAAGTTGACATTAATGCTCTAACCAACAAAGGTCATACATGTGCACAGGGGTGCATATGTTTGTTGGTGGGAAGGAGGGAAAGGAAAAAGCTATGGTTGCAAACCATAAGTCAATTGTTACGTGATCAGGACTGATACATGCAAATGCTTCTATAATGTTCCTGAATAGAAAGACTCAACTTCAATGCAAATCCACATTTTAGTGCAATTCATCTTACTGGGTAAAACCCCAAGCAGCTGCCTTCTTGTTTTATTCATATACTGATTGCAAAATGTGAAATCCCAGAAGCTGTAGTGTGAATGTAGGTGTAGAACCTGATCCAGAAATTTAACACCCTGCACCCTACACACATGCACATGTAAAAAGGGATGAACACACACACCGACTTGTAAATGTTAATTGTCCTAAATGCCTTTGTGAATTTAGTCATTGTTTCCCAGATACGAGAGAACCTGGAAATAATGGGTGCCTAGTCTTTACTTCAGAATGACTGGTTTTGGAGTGATTAGCAGAAGGGAAAAATCCATGTTACAACTTGCAAGTGAAGTTCTATATGGACCCATTTGTATGTTTCAAAGACGAGATGCAGATTTATTATCTGCAAGAATATGTCATACTTTTAAATGTCTCTGTTACCCGGATACATGTCACTTTTCTGCAGTGTGTGGATACCATCTGTACTGGTTTGGGCTGATTATCTAAATGCCTTGGATATTAGGACATAATTCAGGCAAGGACAAGCTGCATAATGAACAAAAGCTATGTTGATAATTGATCTTGATTCCAATTACATGTTAAGGAGAGACATTACAGGAACTCTGCACAGTCTTACTCACTTGTTTTGTTTTTTCCCAAGAGATGTAGTCAGTGTCTCTGTGGGCAACCCTTGTATCAGAAATATATTATTATATATAATATATATCTTTAAGCAAGAATAAAGCACATGTGTCCGTGTTCTCTGATAGTTCATGTGGAAAAAAGAAATAAAAATTGTAGGTGTAATGTTTGTGTAGTTAGGTTTTCAAAGGGACATCAGTGTTTTTCACAGAAAACTGAACTCCAATTTCACTGAACAATCAGCTGGAGCAGCTATTTTGGAATATACTTAGAAAAGACTCATCTTAACAAAATTAGTCTAAGCTTGAAGTATACAATGAATTGATAACTTTAGTCTCTTGCTGTCTGCTGTTTGGCATTTCTGACTATCATTATAGTCTTCTATATGCAGAATTTAGCATTTCTTATCGTACATGTTGATTTTAAAATGCTTTGGGAAGATGCTGGTTTAATTTTTCCTAACCTAATTTAAATGCAAATTATAAGCACTCACATGATGCTGTGTGTATATAATTAAGTATCATTATATACTACATGAATCATTCAAAAAGCTCTAGAGAGCCATTCTGTTATGTAAAGCATGACTTATATTGAAAAGCCGCCAAGTGACTTGTGCTTTTGTGAGTAAGTGTTTGTATTTATGAAATGTCTCTTTGAATTGTAGGTCAACAGATTATGGGACAACGTATGAGAAACTGAATGATAAAGTCGGTCTGAAGACTATTTTGAGCTACCTGTATGTTTGTCCAACAAACAAACGTAAGGTAGGTGATAGCAGGGTTGGCCTGTTTTGACTTTATGATGCAATTTCTGTCCTGGTGATTTCTCCCAGTTTCCTTAGTATCTATTACTATTTAAGTGGCTGGAAACTCTGCCTCCCTCCCCTTGAAAATATATGCGGCTTTACCAAAGTATCAGCCACCTTGTACCATCTATACTACCTACCAGCGTACTTGATGGTATATATGTTAACAAAATATGGTCATTAAATGCATAGGCATAATAGGCATCATGCATTTAATTGTTGCTTACCTCCTGAATCGTGATGGTTTTGTTGTCTGAAAGTGAGACTCATTAGAATGGCAGAAATGCACCTACAGTGACCAGATTGTATGTAACATTATTTCTTTTAAGTGCTCCCAATAGTTAACTGAACAGGATTTGACAAATTCCTGCAGAGAAAATGCTTTCTGAAGCCCTGAAGGTTTTAATGATGCAAGCACCCTACTGACTAACAGTTTATTAAGAATTTAGAATGCTGACATGTTCATAAAAGGTATCTGATGCCTTCTTTGAGATCAGGTTTTGATAAAATTTTTGTGTTTTGGACGTATGCAATAGGAAGTGATGAAGCACAGTTCACAATGATGATGACTCGTATTCTTGCATATACTAGTAAAAAATATTGTGTTTAAAGACTCTGCACATGCTGTTTAAAAAGGGTTTAACTCTCGTTTTTGGTGTTTTGGTGTGGAAACTAAGAAGTAGTTTCAATCATCCTGAAATTACTAGCAATTTCATTTCAGATATCCTCATATATTGGTCCAGAAAAGAAAAGAATCAAAATGAAATCAAAACATTATTAAATAAATGCCAGTGGTGACACCATTGTCTGCTTGACTTACTAGCTGTGAGGCTATACTGCATATGCAGCGGGTGGAAGGCCTGACTCAAGCTCTTTATCAGGTGGAATATGAACCTGGCTAGAATAGTTTTCTATCCTTGCTTTCTGTCCTAGTGGATAGTTCAAGTTACTAGAAGCAAAACTGAATTGTATCAGCAGAAAATGCTAATGAAGACCCACCTCTAAAGGAGGCTGTGTATATTCCGGCAGCTGAGGTCACTATGATGCTGGTTTCATTATACTGAAACACCTATGTATTCTTTAAGATAGATTGTAAAAGGAAGAGGGAGCTGTCCTATCCAGGGAGTAGTTCATGTTTAACTGTTCAAAAGGAACAGGCACTTCTACGCATGAGTCATTTGTTCTATTAAGAAATTGACCCTGGGTTGATACAAATCATGTCCTAATGTCACCTTCTTTTCTCCAACTGACTTTAAGTGGAAGTCCATACTGCCATCTGGGGTGTAGACACGTGACAGTGTATACGTAATCCTACCCTCTACTCCCCCATCTGGCCCTGTGAACAATGTTTTGCTCATAACCAAGAATCTTTGACTGATGTTCAGGGACTTTCTTCCTTCCCCTGATGAAACAATGTTTGCAGACACTGGAACATAAAGCTAGAGTGGACTTTTAGTGTCATACATTCCACTTCTTTGCTACAGGCAGCTGCCTCATGTGGTCCTAACAAGACATCTATCAAGTGCTCTCTTAATGGTATTCTGGTTAATGGACTATAGCTGTGGAATTCCAGTCCTTACCTGTTCTGATGAAGTTAGGTTTTGCTGGAAGACCCTCAGAAACAGAAGTTGGCTACCATTTGTAATGCCACCTGATTGATTCCTTATACCTACCTGCATAGCTATGATTATACAGGACCGGAAAAAGGTGTAGGAGTAGAGAGATAAATGATTGTAATCAAAGCAATCAAGAAACAGTATGAGTTCAAGTGTCCTGATGAAAATCAGGTTGAATTGGGATTAAATGGTCCCAGATTGGTGGAGTGATCTCTTCTCATTGCAGCTGATCCCTGATGAAGATATGACACTTTTCACTAGAAGCTAAAAAAGAAATCATCAGATCACTGAAATATGCTTCAGGTTTGAGGTTTGAAAGGTTAGTCTCTTGGCACAGAGATTGTGGTGTGGAAGGTGTGTGTATATATATACTCGTACCTGATGTTTGTTGGACAGTAATAATACTGTTCTCTAGAACTAAGAGGGGTTTTAGCTGGGCAAAACCTGCATGATCACTTAGCTATTGTGGTTCAGAGAAACCTAAGATGAAATTAAAGGTTTTGCAAGCATGTTAAACCAACATAAATGCAGGCTGGCTCTGAAAACCACCTCTGGCTGCACCTTCCCATTCCTTTCCTCACACTGCCACCCTTGTTTGTGTAGCCATCTGGTGAGCTGGATCAAGGACTAATCTGCCTGAAAACTAATCCATTTCCAGCTCAAAAAACAAATAGATGAAAGGATAAAGCTTTCAGGTGGAAGGGTGGAACTGCCTGTTCTGGCAGTAGACTGCGCTAAAGTTGGCCTCTAATCAGTATGGGACAGTGCCAGAGGAAAGCTGTGACACAAGGGATGAAAGGACCTGTGTAATGGGCCAAGCTTGAATTTTCCAAAATTTATTTCAGCAGGAGCAGAATTAGGCGTGTGGGGAGAACTTTTGGAAGCCTTGCTTATGCTATTTCTGTAGAACATTCGGCCATTCCTCCAATGAATATTTAACTTTAGGCACCTAGCTAGTCCCCCAAGATTAAGAGGGCATGGGGAGTAGAGTGTAGAACTATGTTGTATTTCCACAATGAAAGCAAAAATACTAAACCTCAGGGTCTTTATCATACCTGCTGTGGATGGAAAGCAGAAAGAAACGTACTTAGAAATTTTGCCACCAAGAACACTTTCAACTAAACCCTATGGATCCTGAGACCTGTTTCCCCACTCCCACCCCCTGAAATTCTGATAACACTGTGAGAAACTCTGGTTACTTTGAAAGTTGCATCTTGTTTCACTAATGTGGGCCGGGTGAGAGCTGCAGACATTTTTCTTAAAAGTAGGACTCAACTATGCTAAAATCCATGAACTTTATAACACATACTATTCATGTGAAGATTTTTTATGCTGCAGGAGTTAATACTGGGCAAATGCTAACAGCATGTTTTCCCTAAATATTTGTTATATGTGGGAAGTGCTTTCTCTGACTGCAGCTGCAGCCTTCTATGTTCTTTGTTCTGCAAGGCATTCCTTAGCAGAGAGAAATCGCTGCTTTGGTAGTGGAAAATAAATGGTGCATTTTTTAATCTTAAAGCTATTGGGCAAGAGACCTTGCTACAACAATGGTTCATTAGTGGGGCAGCATGGACTTAATTTATTGAAGCTGCCTTCTGAAAAAAATCCTTTTAGCACATGCTTAAGTTTTAGGAATGGTCTCATTGAAACAGAAGGTAAATGTTGGAACTTTGCTGACTCAAGACTGATTGTTTCTAATAAAAACAAGTATACCCTGTACATAGTCTTGTCTGTTCCTTGCAGAGCAGTTGGAACAATGAACTGTAGAATGCATGTAATTGGATTTATTCAAATAATTAATAAATTTGTTCATTAATTTCTGATGATTTTCACATTCTGGAAAAGAACAAACAGCAGCATGTGTTGAATAAATTGTTTGCTGTAATTTATTTGCTCTTCTCCATCTAGAAAAAAAGTGTATCTATAAATACACAGGATTTGCAGAGCTTCCCACAGTCTATGAATGCCAATTTCTTTCTAAAAGCATCTGAATTCTAGTTCTTGTCTCTTTATTGAACAAAATTAAATACTTTAACCAGACATTGTAGACAATGTTGTATTACAAAAGGGTGCTTTGGAAATAAAAATGAGAACAAAGTCAACTGTTACTTACAATTTAAACTGATGACCTATTGCTGTTGCATGATATTTTTCTGAATTACAGTGTTTTCTTAAGTAAATTACAGAAAATGGTGAGTGACATAGCCATGTATAAGTTACAGCAGGAAGAGAGGTGGAAACTCTGGTTTTTAGTATTGTATCCTTTCACTGAATTATGGTACTTCCTGGTGATATGACTAATGGTATAGATTGGGAGGGGACTGGGGAGGGAATTGTAACAGAGGGATCTTCCCAAAGGCACAGAGCCTGTTTGAGTATTTGTCAACAAGTCTCCGGAAGAGAGAATCCCCAATGTGCAATAAATCTGTAGGCTTAGGTATGTCAATATTGGCTTATTTGTTAGCTTCACTGAGCCTTTTGTGAGGGGAAATAAAATGATTTAAATGCTTCTACATGAAGGAATAGTGTTTGGGAATCATGGCACTGATGGGTTAAAAATAGATATCCAAGTTGATATCTTGAAAATCCATTTTCACAGAAGTTTGTCATTCACATGCACTAAATTTTATGTTCTGTCTTTATCAGAGCCTTTGGTATAGGCTGCTTTTAAACATTGCATGGAAAATCACGGACCTATGCAAATAAAAAGTGAATGAGTGGTATTGGGGATTTACAATTGGTTTAACTAAAGCTTTTCTTTGACTCAAAAAATGCTGCAGGCTAATTTAGACACTGTATCCTTGTATGAAGTACACTGTGTTCTTTGCAAAGAGCCAGTTTGTGCAGCCCATTTGTTCTTTGTACTTTCAAACCACTTGTACCCATGTATCTCCATTTAATTAATAAAATGTTGGGTGATAGTATCTGCCAGCAACTTTTACGCTATTAATAGGGCTAGTCCATCAGATATTTTCTGTGGGTTTGAACTTTTGTTAGGGTTTGTTTTGTTTTGTTTTCTCTCTCCCTTTCTTTCTGCAGGCCTGCCTTGAATTTTCCCTTTATTCCTCCAAATGTTCAGATTTTAATTGCTGTGCAGTAGTGTCCTCTTTTTCTTTCTGTCTAAAGATGAATGCATTACATATGCCTTCCTCTTCTTTTATATTTAGCGGTTGTGATTAGCACCTTTATCACAGCATGTTAAGCACCGTCCTGTTGTGTGTGTAGCTCGAAGATAACGAATATTTATTGTAAATATAATTGTGTGGGTTTCAATGCTGGCCGGATCCCTAACTGCTTCAAATTAATTTCTATTAATGATTTCGAAATGAAAGGAATGGCAGCCCAGCCTTTTGTTCTTTCTAGCATTGGGTGGTGGTGGAGAGAATAGTTGACAAATGTTTCTATCAGTCAAGGCAGGAGAAGATTTACCCTTATTATCTGAAATGGGAATGATTGAGTGCTATTTTGTATCCTGTGGTATTAGAGGTGTTCGCTTGTTTCGGGGAGGCTTCTGGTTTTGGAATGTGAACTGCCGAGTTGTGTAAACACTAAGACCTGAAACTGCATGCTTTACACTGCCCTTTGCACCTGCTGTTCTTAAAGTTGGGGTAAATATCCATAGGGATGAACAGTTCCACCTGACATTGCTGTTTCTTTAGAAGCTGTTACTCTCAGTTGCTAAAATCAGACTTGGAACACTTCTAAAAATCCTCTCTGTGACCTGTCTCACTATGGAAGCTTTCAAAAGTCTGATGTGATGACAAGTCTTGATTTTTTTACTTAAGGAAAAACAGTTATTTCCAGTGGTGTCCTCCTTGCAGGCCTCTGTAAATCTTAGTGTGAAGGCTATCAGTTTGTTTTGGGGAGGTTAGAGCTCAGCAGAGTTCTTAGCACACCTCACTGTAGACTGAACCAGATCCCGTGGCTGTCAAGGGATGGCATCCTTAGTAAATTAGGCACAGTGGGAAACCCAGGGTCTATAGTCGATCAATCATGCCAATAGCCCGAAGTGCTATTGCAGTCCAGTCTTGCAGAGACAAAATCAATTATTCTGTTGCTCTCCTCTTTCATTTGGAAGGAAAGGTCCTTGTTAGCTGCAGGCTGTGAGTGCAGCCTTCAAAGAGACAGTCAGAAGAGACCAAAAAGGCATTGTGTAACAGATGTGAATGGTGAGGGTTTTGGGTGGTTTACTTTTTCTTGTGTGGGTTTTTTTTTTTCTTGTTTATTTTATTTTAAATTATGTACTGCCCAGGAGATTTCAAGGACATGTTTAATGAAAGATTTTTCTTATCTTTTGCAAGGGAGGAGCCACTTTGTACTGACGTGTTTTGCAGATTGAAAAAAATGCATTTCATCAAATGAAAACTTCTGTTTGGATTACACGATTAAACCCTGTATAGCATAGGAAGGTATATGAAGAAGCCCCTCGATTTGTTTCAAATGTCTCCTATGCTATGACCATAGGTAAATGAATCTTCATAGCTTCATAGCTATGAATTCATGGATTCTTCTTTTACTTGAGAGACAGTCTTTTAGAAGGGGGGAATCAAGAGAATGTGGGGTGGGATTCATCAGGTGGTTTTGCTGATCTGATAGACAGTTTGGTGTAGATAGGACTACACATGCCTTTTCTCCAATGGTCTTCCAGTGGGAGAACATAGGTGTTCTTCCTCACTTATATCTTTTCTCTAAATACAGTGGTCCAAGTCTTTCATTCAGCAGTTTTGGTTTAAGACTTCATCTCCTGATGAGAAAAGAGTCGAAATCCTGAACCTACAAGGGTCAGAATTACTGGATTGCAGGGGTGGTTCAATGGACTTCTAATAACACTATACACATTTAATTGGTTCACTATCCACAGGAAGAGGGATGTCTCACCCCTCAAAGAAAGAAATTTTTCAGTTCTGCAGTTCAGGAATTATGGTGAAGTAAGTCTGCTACTATTAGAAGCCACTGTTGGTGGTGACTGGAAAGTTATATCCTTATGACAATACATATATTACAATTTTAATTTCTTGTAATATCTGTAAATTCAAGACTAATGCTTCCACCTGTGCACTAGATAATCAAGTACAGACTTGATTTCCATTTCAGAAGATTGTTGTCGTGGTCCCCTGCCCCCCGTCCCCCGCCCCCCATCCCCGCCCCACCCAATATGGAAAGAAGGATAAAGCTAAATTTTTTGTTAGTTTAAAAAGGTAGATTGTTCCACATATCTTTTGGATATGATCCAATACAACTGCAGTTCAGTAGTTTCACTGGAGTCAATAAAGACCTGTAAAGTGGCAGTGACTGAAGAGCTGGTGCTGTATTGTTAGTCTTTAATGCTGAGTTCATGGGAAACCAATAATTAACAAGCATTTGGTCCCTGTTAACAAAGTGAAGGCAGACTCTCATTTTTCAAAATGAGTATTTTGACTTTTGAAGTGTCTGGCAGCATTCACTACCAAACTTTCTGATTTGTGGCTATAGTATGTGACAGCTTTTACAATAGCCATTACACGCAAAGCCCTTGCCATTATTCTACATTCTACATCTCTTCTTGGACATGAAGTGAAATCAAAGCCCATTTATTCTGCTGCTGCTCTTGTAAGCCTATCAAAAATCATGGCAGTTTTGACATTTTCCCGCTAAAAGTACTACAGTATGCTGTTGTATCTCACAGAAGTCTCCAAGGGCACACAGAGCGTTGAAACTAATGATAGGGTAGTATGAGCCATGGAATTTGGCTTTAGAGCCAAGATTCACCCAGGCTAAGGAGGGTTTCAAAGGTGGTGTTTCCATTCTGATTCTGACCCCTGTTTTATACAAACTGGGCAGTTAAGGTTTATGCAAGATAATCTTTTGTTGAATGTCCTTCAATTATTTCATCCTTTTTAAATTCTTCAGTGATTTCCCAAATATTCTGGAACAGATGCTTTCCCTTTTGGCAAAGCAGGACATATGCCAGCAGCTTAGAGATCAGAGGAGGAATGTGTTGCTAGCTGCAGCCTAAATAAAGGCAGCTGCAACTGATGGTAGAGCAAGAATGCATCCAACTGCAGAGCAGACCTGTCTTATTGTCAAACTTGTAGCTCCATCCATTTCCATAAGGAAGAAAAGAAGAAAACCAGGAAGAAAGCCTGCCGCCATAATATTGATTTTTTTTTTCTTGTGATAAACTACCCCCAATAAGTTGAAAATCAGCTTGTTTTGTGTCCCATCAAGTTGAACTGAAAATATGTGCAGTAGGGTTGTTTTCATTTACCTTCTGGATTTTGAGCCATTAAAGATACATACCTAAATCTCACTTTTATATCTCTTCACTGCTGTGTTGTGGTAGGAACTTAATTCTTTGGTTGCAAAACGTGGAAATTGTCTTGCTACTGCATGACTTCAGAAGCTGGCCTTAAAGGGAAAAATAGCGTGATACTGTGGCATAAGCCATATGATGGTTGGTTGGCTGGGGTTTGGAACTGGTGACAATAACAAAAGTATGACTATTGACCACAGGAGCTCTGAACTCAGCCATCCCTTGCCATGTCCGTGACAGAGTCATATGTATTATCTTTTAATTAGCATAATCTATAGGGCATGTTTATCACCAGATTGCAATTGCTCACTCCTGTAGTCTAGATATGTTATGATGAAGAAATTGACTAAATGACAGGATACTTGAGTGTTACACCTTCTGTCTGGCTGTACTTGGAGTACAAGGAGAAGAGAAGAAATAGAAGAAAATAAAAAAAATAGTCTTGATTATGAAAATTCTGATAGATGTTCATAAATGCAGAGAAGGGGAGTGGTGGCAAGGATTAATGGATATAATTAGAAAGTTGTCTGATGCTAAGAAAATGTGGAATTTGACTTGTATGCAGATAGCATGAGAATTAGAGACTAACAAATAGTAACTCATATATCATATCAAGAGTAACAGCTCACTGTGGAAGCAGCCAAGCTTCTGGGAGAAAATGGGACTAATTCAGTGTCTGGTATTAAAAGATATTGCAGAAACTGTAAATGAGCTATTTCCTTTTAGTGCTACTAAGTGAAAAGTTTAGGTTTCTTGTTGCAGGGACAGAGAGAGATATCCCAGAGCCAGAAGAGGGGGAAAAAATCCTGAGTCAAAGGTAACACAAAAGAGAATTTAAGGGTCAAAATTTACTGAAAATCAGACACTGTAATCCATATTTTTGTCTCTAGTCTTTTGATTCCTATCTCTCCACCTCTTCTTATTAGTAGAAAAAAAAAAAAAAGGGAATTAAAATATTTAGGAAGGGCATATAATTTGGGGAGCAAAGAAAATACAATGGCTACTACAGCTTGAAAAATAATGGCATAGTGAAGTATAGGTAGGAGCACAAAGAATTATCCTTCTCTTTACCATGGACTGGCTTCCAGATGGGTACAGGTCTCCCACAAATTTGCACAAACCCAGTTTTTCTGTGGAGGAATCTCTTCTACCACGTTCAGAAGTAATGAATTGTGGTCAGTGGTTCTTTAAAGGTAGGATTTTTTAAGGGATAAGTGACAGCAAAGGAGAGAGAGCTGTTGAGGAAGTGATCATAGTGATAATGGCAATAATTGGAGACAGTGCTGAGGGCAGTGTAGAAAGAATGACATTAATCAAATAGACCAAAATAGGCTCATATAGAACTATTGGAGTTCTTGCTGTGTATTCTGATGCAGTGGATCAAGCCCTATACTGTTTCCCAATAATTTTTTCATCATGGTGAATGTTTAGGGCACACTCGTGCCTTCACAGTGTTTTTGTATATGTTTGCTAAGAAAGGCATATGTGGATCTGAGTGAAATACTTGGTAGTAAATGTTGAATGTTGCAAAATGTTCTTGGAAATTTGAGAGCCAACACATTGGTTTTTGCTTTTTCCTAAACTGCCAGTACAGTTTAAAAACTGGAGGTGGTGGAATATTTTCAAAAGATAAGAAACGTTTAAATAACATGTTATTTGACAAGAAGCAAACAAATTTACGAAGTGTTCTGTTGCATATAGAATGTTACGAATAATGGATTTTGCTATTTAGAAAAAAAATCACTTATTCCTACTCAAACTTTTTTTTTTTTATACTGAGGTTATGCAAGGCTTTTCTGTCTTGAAGAGATTAATGTTAAATTGACAATGTTTCTGGGATGAAAAGCTAAAATCATTCTGTTTTGAAACATTTGCACTTTTAATTTCTTAGGAGATTTACCAAGATAAATGCTACTGAAAACAATGGAACTTAATAATGATCTTGTATTATATTCGTAATCACTTTGTTTCTTTCATTGTCAAAAGTCTGCCCTTAACGGTTTCAATACAGCAAAACACTGAATTCTCCTCTGCACACATGTATTTAGGTCTCTTTATGCCTCTCTGTACACATAAAGCCTCTTCACAGTTTTCAGTCCCATGTATCTTATTCCTTCACCAAAGCAAATAAGGAGAATTAGAATTGAATTCAGTGGACAACAAATGGCCATCGAAAAAAGAGGGGAAAATGATATTAGAAGTTTAAGTAACTTAATGATAACTGAGCAATTTAGTTTTAGCAAGAAATTTCAGACATTAGTCCCTTGGGAGGACAAACTTCAGGAATATGCACAAAGAAACATGAGAATGAACTGTGATCTGGTCCTTGCATCCCAAATTCCCTATGTGCAGGCATTTCTCAGGGGTTTGTGTCTGAATGATGAGATGTTTATGTGCCTGCATCAATATTTCCCGCCCCCCCCCCCCCCCCCGATAGACCAAAGATACAGAAAGAAAGCAATGGGATATATTCTCTGTGAAACTGCACAGTTAACAGAACTGACCTCACTTTTTGGTGACTAATTTTGCTGCAAAATTAGGAGGTGTGTCTTCAGACAAGATTAAAAAAATCACTTTTCCCTCTTTTAGGACTCCTTTGCACAGCAAATTGCGCAAAGTTTGAACATTATCTTGTGTGTTGTTTTTTTTCAGCCAGAATGTTTTAGAGGATTTAGCCTTGAGCACGTGGTGTGGATGCTGGACACTGTTTAGGTTCAGCACTTTCTGTGCACTCTTGAGCATGTTGTCTACTCTGGGTATAGCTTTCTGGTGAAGATAATCTATTAGAAGTTGTTCCTTTAATGAGTCTGGCAGTGGGTTTACAGCTGTTTCTGGACATTATACAGGACTGACAACTTTATATCATATTTTTGTGACTCATTGTTCTGCATCAAGCCCCGGATTCTTCTGTCCTATTTATAAGTTAGGAAAGAGATTTTTTTTTTTCCTCTGTGTTTGAACAGCATCTGTTCCTTTGAGTTCTGATGCACAACTTGTCTCCCATTTATCACTATTACTAATGGTAAATAGTGCGCATGATAGCATAGCAATTGCATAGCTGTCCTTCAGGACAGCAGTCTCTGCTTAGTTTCTGGCACTTAGGAAAGAAATGCAAACATGTCCATATGCCCTCCCTAATGTAACGTTGTTCAGCTCCCAGAAAGCAAAGAACAATTGCAGATGAACCAAAGGCAGCCAGACAGTATCAGCTGGGGAAGAAAGTGTAAGAGTTTCTCTGCCTACATCTTGGGACCCTTGGTCATTTATGCATTTTGCGTTAATAGGTGCTTGAGAAGAAATATTTTCAGACTTAGTTTATGAATGAGATCAAATATATGTTTGAGATCAAATGTATGTTTTTCTAAGGTCAGAAAATAATCAACTGCAAAGGCAGGAACAGACATAGGATTTTGATTGAAATCCTAGCCACAAAATCATCTTTTCTCCTAATTCATATAATTCTGGAAGATCTGATCTCCTTTTATACCTTTCCTTTCTTGCAGGGAGTCCCAAACTGCATGCTATCCATGCAAGTTGTTACCCTTTATTTGTATTGTTAAAAAATATATAAACCTTTTAACAACAAAAAAAGAGCTGAAAGGAAACAAGGAAACATCATTCAAAGCCCGTTGGGAGAAAAGCAGCACTAGGCCATTGCAAACGGATAGAAGAAGCTTAAGTCAGTCATCCAGTGTAGCAGTGGGCAAGGTTCAAAAACCATCTGCTTCCCCAGACCCCTGTGTGTCTAACACCAGTGTGCATTGAAATATTCCTTATTTATCTTGAAAATAAATACATTTCTTCCAGACTTTTTGAAAATGTCTGGCATTTTGAACCTTGGAGCTGAGAGCTATCTTCCAAGTCAAGTCCCTTGTTGAAGTGTTTCACCATTCTCTTTTTGTAATCTCTCTACCAGCAAAACTCTTCCTTGTGTTCCAGGATTCCAAACCTTTCCTTTTGCTACTGTTTCAAGTGTGTTACTGACATTTACAAGCTCTCACAGCAGCATTCAGTCAATTACCACCAAAGACTCCCATTGTTCCAGGGAGACTGACCTTTCCCCTTGGGCACCAATTAAAATCTATTACTTTTATTCCCATAGTGCTTGCTGTAATTGGAGCTATGGCTCTTTGCCAGGTAGAATTTGTTGGGGTTTTGTCTGCTTTTCTTCATCACTGAAACTTTGCTAAAGGTAGCAAGAGTGAAAATTCCAGAACATACATATATATATATATACACACACACTTTGGGGAAAACAGCATAATTTTAATGAAGCTTTTAAATTAATCTCTCTTATGCTTGTCATCAGGAGTATAAGAAAATTCCAAATGAAAGAATAAGTGCTTCACATGACGGCATGGCTTGCTTCCTCTTTTTGTTTTCTTCCTTCAGCTAATGGGCTCCAATTATTCTACAGCAGAGATTTGCCAGCAGTTGAAGGGCAGACATGCTGTTGGCCTTGCTAGTAACTAACTACAGTGCTCTGAAAGTTGAGGGGAGAAAGTTGGACAGCTGTGTACCAAGCAAATGACTTGAGCCCCAAGGCCTGTACTTTCCTGTATTGCAAACCACTAGAAACAAAGACTGTAAATACTGCATTACTACTAACAAAGCTGCGTATTGTCATTAAAATTCTTACCGTAAAATTATACTTTCATGCTTATTAAGTCTTTCCAACTCCTGTTTCCCCTTTCAGCTGGAATTTTTGAGGGTAGAAGCAACTGCTGATGGAGTATGGAGACTTTTTCTTTATTGAAGATGTCTATCTGGAGAGCTAGTCAGACTAGCCTCACTGCAAGAGGGACACTGTGATGCTGGACCATGTCCAGAGAAGGACAATGAAGCTGGTGAAGGGTCTGGAGAACAAGCCCTATGAGGAGCAGCTGAGTGAACTGGGGCTGTTCAGCCTTGACAGGAGGCGGCTCAGGGGGGACCTTATTGCTCTTTACAGCTCCCTGAAAAGAGGTTGCAGGCAGGTGGGGGTCGGTCTTTTCCAGATAACAAGTGACAGGACAAGAGGGAATAGTCTCAAGTTGCGCCAGGGGAGGTTTAGATTGGATATTAGGAAAAAATTCTTCACTGAAAGGGTGGTCAAGCATTGGAACAGGCTGCCCAGGGAGGCCCTGGTGGAGTCACCATCCCTGGAGGTGTTTAAAAAACATGTAGATGTGGTGTTTAGGGACATGGTTTAGTGATGGACTTGTCAGTCCTGGGTTAATGGTTGGGCTTGATGATCTTGAAAGTCTTTTCCAACCTGAATGATTCTATGATAAACCAGAACATGGTTGGTTGGGTTTTTTTTTGTTTTTTTTTTGTGAAAGTTCGCGACTTTAAAAAATGTGTTCAGGTGTCTTGTTTTTGTCATCTCTTCTTGTATGTGATCTTTGAGGTTACATGAAAACCTTGGATGTTCAGCCTATTGCCAAACCTTCAATACTTCTTAAGGAAAAAAAGTAATATTATCGTGATATGTATCAGAGAAGGCAATTCAGTTTTAATATCAGCATAGTATACAGGGTTATGGTATAGATGCTTGGGTATAAAACAGACATTAGTAAGCTGTCCAGAGGTTTCTAAATAATTATTATGATGAAGAATTCAGAAAAATCTAGTGTCTACCATTTTGCACAAGCCTAATTACAAGAGAATTTGACTTGCTTAGAAAATGGCCGTGTTGTATATAAGCCAGTGTAATATCTGCCAGTATCTCCTTGCCTGATAATTGTAGAGCAAAGTCTGGTTCATTTTTCTTCCTGGTTTTGGTACAAGGCATTCTGTTTTGGTTTCTTATTCACTTGTTTTGCTCAAGTCTTCATACTCTAGTAAGTTAGTAGACCACACTTTAACGTTTTTGTGCAGAATGATTTCGTAGCCGGCACCAAATAACTTTAAACTTGGTGACATAGATAAGTCACAGGTGATTCTAGGAATGTGTGTGAATAAGACCAAGAATTAGTTTTTCCTTCACCTACAAAACTCTGTAAAAACAATGCTTTTCCTGGGCCCATATTCTTCCTTGAGTGGAATTTGATGAAACATTACATTTCCTTCCTCACAATGACTCAAACCTTTCCTCCACCCCTCTCCACACACCACCCCCCCCCAGATGAGATTTAAAGGAACCAAAGCTGTAAACGACCACTGAGTAGCTTCACTGTTGAAAAGGAACAAAAGATACACCTTTCTTCTCCAGTCCAAGGGAGGATCCCTGGTCCTAAGAAAGAGTTGCTTGTGCATTTTGGTTTCACATGTAACTTTTATTTTAAGATTGCTATCTCTGCAGATTTAGGGAACCGCTCTTCCACCATCTTCCCTAGAATAAGGCTACCAATAATTGGAAATACTGACAGTCCCTTATACCCTCTGGACTTCTAACGCTCTTTCTGTTTTCTTGTTTACTTTTGCTGGTTCCAGAAGGTTGTTTTAGATGTGAATCAGGCTCAAAATTGATTTTTATGTCTAATAAACCTGGAAAAATAAAACTTCCTGAACTGGGAGCTTTATTAACTGCAGGAACAGATTTGTCAAGCCCTGCTAGATACTATTTCATATATTATGGGGAAATAAAAAATATCAAGAAGTAAAAATAAAAAGATTTTATAGAAGGGTTTGAAATTTCCCTAGGGATAAAATAAAGCCTCTACCTATTTCCATTTTTTATTTTTTTTTTTCTCCTGGCCATCAGATTATGACTTAGGAGGCAACCCCCCAGGGATGAATGCAAACTTTGTCATCTGAAGCCAGCAAGAGGCAACTAGGTTTGCATGATAAAGAGGTAGTTTATCATCTGTGCCATTATGTGCTTTAACATCAGAAATCCAAAGCAACTCCAGTTAATTATTAAGTCTTTCTATATGGGGGATAAAACCAACATTGATTCATTATAGCTAATATAAAGAGAAACTGAAGTATTGAGGCTTTCCTTTATTCAAGCTTTCCTGAGAATGCTAAGAGGTAGAACTCTCATCAGACTTTTTGCTTGCTAAAGGTTTCCTTCATAGCTGAAAACAACCATGGAAGATCATGGTGGAGAAAACAACAACATTAAAGAAAAACAAAAACAAACAAAAAAAAGGGTCCAAGAACCCCTTTCTCATGAAGAATAGTAGAACAAAATATGTTGTAGGTTTTATGGGGTCGAGTAGCACCTGGCCTGAAGTTATTGGTGTCTAAAGAATGTTTGACTTTGGCCTGAAGCTTGTAATCACACTTTTGTTACAGAAGCAGTGTCTTCACCCTCTGTAAGCCTTTCTAGCTGGGTTAGTCCGAGTTTGGGTTTTTGCTTAACTTCTACATCATTTTCTTGGATACCAAGCTACTACTCTGACAGCTAGGGAAAACCATTGTGTAACAGTTCTCTGGAAACAACTGCCTTACTCTGAGAAATCTCCCAACCTGTCTTCATGCTGCAAACTGACAGGAGGTGTTATTGGCTGTGTTAGGAAGGAGGCAGCAGATGCTAGAGGTTTGGACTCGGCATACGGGTTCATGTCATACTAAGGTGTTTCCATTAAAACATTTCTAAATGTCTTAGGAGTGTATGTACCATTTTCCTGATTTGGCAGGCAGCCTGAAAAGTAACTCTGAACCATGTGAATTGCCTTGTGTGTCCCAAAGAGCTATTAATTCCAATTCTTGGTAATCAAAAAGTCTCTCTTCAGTTCTAGCCTTACCATGAGTGCAGGTATATGCTATTTATTCACTGACATCACATATCTAAGCTGATGGGTAACCCTGATCCTTTTGCTATCGTTTATATAGCTCATGTATTACAGGAAACATTTTCCCTTTACAACAAAATTAAGTCAGAAGGGTCATCCTTACAGGCAGAATTTGGACAGGAATTTAACATCGTCTGAGGTGAATTAGGCATACAGGTAAAGCCTGTAGTTATGATCACTAGTTTCACTGGATAGGTGTACTTTCCTTCCCACAGTATCTCTGCAGGTCACATCTAAATAAACAGCAAAAGAAGGTTTATAAAAGCATTTCTTTCTCTCCTAGTGGTTGATAATGATCAAGCAGTGTATGTTAACTGGCAAGCAGCATGTACTATGCTTGTCACAGCAGAGCGCCACAAACCCAGAGGCAGAAAAGTAAAAAAAATAATTGTATGTATTATTTTTTCGCTGTGTCAACCTGCATCTTTACTTGACCCTGTAATTATAGGGTCATGTAATTAGCTGTTCAGATCGAGGCTGTGGTTATAGATGTAGCAAACAAGGCTAGGAATAAAAGAAAATAAAAAGAAAATGCTGCAAAGCACTAGCGGAGTCATGAGTAAAGAGGTAAGTAAAAAATGTCTAAGGTGGCTAGTCATTTCTGCAAGTGTTCCAGATTCCAACACTTATCCACTGCTCAGTCTGTTTCTGTGATATTAGAGCCCCTAAAATCATGCATCTGTTCCGAGTATGGCTGCCGCCTCAGTCAGTGTCTTTCAAGAATGAGCCTAAGCCCACTCTGAGGGTGAGATTTGCAAACATGCTGAATGTAGGTGTAGGCTAAAAGGAAACTCAGGGAGAAAACAAAACACTTCTTTGGGCCTCAGGATTCCCTTTATTTCAGTGAGGATCTGCTAGGCCAATAGCATGTGATTGATCATCACTGAATGGTTGGCGTTGGTCAGAAAAGTCAACCATAAAGTGGTTCTTTGAGGATGTCGGTGGTGTTTACAAGCAGGCAAGATCTGCAGGCAGGATGAGTTTGGCTGTTATTTCCACAATTTGAACAATGGATGCAGTGTGACAAGTTTGCATATTCAGCAATGTAGCCTCATGGAGCTAAGTCAAGAGAACTCAAGGTTTAGATTCCTTCTTTATGTAGCTCCCTGAAAGCACTGTAGATGTAGCTAAATCTATATACATTTATAACAGGCTAGGGCATCTTAATCACAAAACTATCCATGGGCTGTACCTCTGTCTTGTAGCTGACTCCTACAGGCGATAGGCTGGCACAGCCCAAGGTAGCTTTCAGCTAATTCAGCTACCCCCAATAGGAGTATAGGTTGCAACAGCCTGTCAAGAACTTGGAGCATTTTCCTTACATGGCTAAAACATGTATAACTGCATCTCAGCTGACGTCAGTATTCAAGTTAACTGGATTATATTCATATCTGTAGGATTCTTACCTTCCCAAAGCAGTGGAGAGGTGACTTTAAGAAATGTAAGAATTTTTAATAATCTAAAATTCAAGTAATCTGGGTTTATTTCTTTATCTGCTTCCTGGCTTGCCACATAACTTTGAAAAAGCTGTATTGGTGTTTTACACTGGGAAGTGCTAGGTCTTGACCTCTGCAAAACAGAAATGTATTTCACTGAGAAATTCTAAGAGTTTCTTTGGGTGAGGTGCTGCGTTAAGTGCAAACAATTTTTATTAATAGTCAATTCATGTGCATAATAAAAAAAATAGTTGCCCACTATAAAGAAGGTTATATTATTCAATATATCTAAATTACAGCCACAGTAAAACTGTGTGTATAGGTTCTGTTTGGAATTATATGAATAGGTGCTACATTATTGCTATGTGAAAGATATACAGTGTGTACTGCTTCAGCTGGAAAAAACATGTCTTTCAGTAAAAAGACATTTTCTAGGCTAGATGCACTAATATTTTATGAAAACGTGAGTGAAGCAGATTCATCACAAGGATAATGAGATCACAACATTATTTTTGCTGGGGTGGAAGACAGTTTAAAAATAAAAATCAAACCCCAGTACAGCATCTCTCTAGGTTATCTGCTTTCAACTTCTAAGCAGCAGAAGGGCTTGTTCTCTCCTAAAAACGCAAAGCATCAGAAAAAAAAAGAAGTCTTCTCCTCTTGAAAAATCCATCCCTAAATGTCATAAAACATTACTCAGTAATCTATCAAATCATTCACACTGAAGGCTGCTGCGGTAGAGTTTGAGTTTAATCTAAAGTGAAATTAGCCCATGTGCTTCTTCCTTCTGGGTCAGACTCATCCCACATGGGTTCTTTCCTAGGGGTTCTC
Source organism: Falco peregrinus (assembly GCF_023634155.1). Lineage (NCBI taxonomy): Eukaryota > Metazoa > Chordata > Aves > Falconiformes > Falconidae > Falco > Falco peregrinus. The sequence continues at coordinate 32,450,170 of NC_073721.1, read as the reverse complement.
CAGGGACAGGGTGATTCTGATCAGAGATAGTATTAATGATGATGAATGTGTAATGGGAGAAAGTGATTTTTCAGAGGCACAGAGGGTCAGGCAGGTACCCAGCTCTCAGTGGGTACCTTCAGCGAGTACTCTTTATATGCAATTCTCCTTTTAAATGTGTTTCAATTCAGATAAAATGTTCCACCTTAATGATTTGTGGAGAGCAGCAAAAATGAGTTTTTCCCCTGTTTGAATATGTGGAAGAGCCCCTTTCCCCCTTCGGTCTGTGAATATTTGCAATTATCTTAGTCACTAGTAGGTTGTCGTAGCTTTTTGGCTATCTTTGGTGCTTTGGCAACCCAAATAACTGATGAATTTCTCTGAACTAGATTGACAGCCTTATGCATGACTGCACAGGAGCATGTCTTGCTTCCTTCTCTGGACCATACTTGTACATCAGCCTCTTCACTGGCAATGTCTATGCCCAGGCAAATCAGTGGACCTGATGGTTACAGGTCACCACCACACTGCAGGGGAGTGTAAGGGTGAGAGGCTTCCGGTAGTCACTCAGTAAGTGAGAATACAGTGGGTACAGGGCTTAAAGGTTAGATTGACCTTGGCTGAAGCTGCCTCTGTTCCTGTCAGACTGCTCAGGATCAAACACAGGGAAGGATTATCCAGACCCACTCCTCTCAGCCCTGTGAGGGCTGGCAGGTAGGAAGCCAGCCAGCAGGCAAGCCTTGAGGTTTTAGTTAATCACAGAGCAAGCTCAGCCTCTAAATTTTTTCACTTGCTGATAGCCACCTGTGAATGGTTTGTCAGGGAAAGGTGTCACAATCTTCATTGTCCATGTAGCTCTTTGCTTCAAGTTGGCAACAAGGAGTTTATTGACTACCAAGTGCAGCCTGTGGTGTGACAAGCACATGCACAATACAGATTCAGACTCCTTCCCAAATTATTTCATGTGAAACGTCTAACAGTGACTGGAGACTGACTGTTCTCATCATTATGGGCTTTGGAGGTATTGTTAAGTACCCACTGTCATTAGCTCCAAAGACCTTTTGTTTGTGTTCTTCAAAATATTCTTTCCAGTCTCCCTACCATGCTTCTTGGAAAGTGCCTATCCCGCCACCTTGGTCCTAAAACTCATTTTTAGTATGAGATCTCTGTAAAGGCATCACAGGTCATAATGAGCCTAGTTTAAATTGGCCAGCTGAAGTGCTGAAGATATATCATTAGCTAGACTAATAACCTAAGATACTCCTTCTCTTCATGATTCCCCCCTTTTCAGTAACCTTCTGCATCCCTTTAGCATAAGAGCAAAGAAGCTTCAGACCTCCTATTTTCCAGACAAATAATCACTGCCTTCAAGCCTCATTTACCAGTTGTGTGTCTGTTCTCTTTTTCTTCTCGATGTTCTTCGGTATTTTCCTTTGAAAGCAAGGGAGGAATCTTGGCATTATTCAGGGAGCAGAGAGGAGAAAAAATAAAATCCCAGGGTTTCTTATGCATCTGACTGACTTCGCTTTTAATGGCTAATTGCTTCTCTCTTCAAAGACTTGCTAAGGAAAAAAAACCCAAAAAAACACAAGAACTGAGCTGTAGCTCATCACTGCTACATCGTTTGACTGTCAGTTTTGAAAATTTCTGCAAGTAAAAAAGGCATTTAAAAGGGGCTTGGCACTGAGCAGCCGGCACTGCTGGCACACAACAAAATCTGCTGCTGTTTAGACAAGCAAGCTGGGGTGAGAGGGTGCTCTCTGGGGTGAGAACATGCATTTGTGAGGGTTGATGCGTTTGACGGGCTGCATTGTGGATTTGTTTCCATGTTTGTTTACACGTGGACTGAGAAGAAGAATCTAAACCTGGTAACAAGGAGGTTTTAGACTGAAAAGAGTTGTTCAAAATATCTGTAACTTGTATTTTTCTGAAAGACTTTTCACTGTCAATTCTTTTTTGATCAGTGGTCATCATCATTCTCCCCAAACACACGCACAAATGCACGCAAGCACATCTGAAAACACCTGGTAGCCAGTCTCAGCTGTTACAAGCTAACAATGCAAAGTGTTTTATGGACTAATTGTCTAAATCTGTGTGTGAAAGGATTACTTCATCTACCACCTGCTCCTGAAATTAGATTTGATCAGTATTTTGGGGGGATTTTTTAAAGAGGGAAGGCATGGAAGATGAAAAATACTGCTTTTCCAAGGCTGACAGTCTTTGAGAAAGACAACTTCAATGCAGAATAGAAATAGTAATTACAAGTAGAGAAAAATATGGAATCTGAAGGCTCTGGTAGGAAGGTTAATCCTAAGGGAAGAGAGAATGTCAAGTCCAGGTCTCCAAAGTCCATGCATTATGGATTTTATACAGTATAGATGTGTTCAATGATAAATGATAACGAGACTGGCTTTTCTAAATTTAGGGAAAAAAAGTGAAGGACTTAAAGTCCTTCTGATGAAGATAAGTGTTCTTTTTTAATCATGAACATTTCTAAGAAGCAGTGAAATTAAAATAAACAAAAATGTCTCAATTTCCTTTCTCCATTGTACCTGAAATGTATCTTCTTTTAGGGCAGACTGTATTTGGGCCTATTTTAACAGCATGTGGTGAAACTAAAAAAAAAAAAAAATGTTTGTGGGGAAAGGAAGAAGGAAATCATCTCCTGAGGCTGCAGGGGAAATTTAGGCAGAGAGAATGTAATTAGCCAAGCTAAAAAATGCCCAAGAGAATAGAAATTGCCAGCATTATTCCTGCACAGTGTTTTGACAAGTTTAACGAATGTAAGTGGTCAACACAGTAGATTTAAGTATAGTTTGGAGGCGTTCACTAAAAAAAAATCCAAACAAACAGCAAACCCAAACCAACCAACCAATCAAACACAGTGACTACAATAACATTAGAGGTACTTTTTAAGGAGTGGGTTTATTTATTTTAACATTTGTCATAAATACGTAATCCACAGCTAGGATATCTGGGGAGGATAAGGATATTTTCAAAGGATATTCAAAGGGAAATGTGCTTATACTTTGGTGTTTAGTTAGTAAAAACATTTATTGAGTCTTAAAAGCTGCATTTATATGGAACGTTGCATGTGTGAAAGAAACTGCTTTAATATCTCCACCAATGTTGTTCCAGATTCAGGAACAAAAAGGAGGAAAGGGAGACTTCACCTCTCCTGCCCCACCACCTTGAGGTGACCTTGCTTCTTGCAGTATTAAGAATATGCCCATTTGAAAACTGTCTATGGCCCTGACATGTCCCTTGTCCCTGTGCTATATAACAACATCATGTAATAATATGAGTTAAAGTAGCTACAACAAAAGGTAGGAAAGTAGGTACAACAAGAGGTAGGATAGGAAACCAGGAGGAAAAGAAAAAAAAGAAAAAAAAAAAACAATCAGAAAACAAAAAATTCTTTATGGAATAAGGTTTGATTATTAGACTATATCCTTGTTAAGCTAAGTAGTAATCAGAACAATTAACATGTTTTGTCCTGATTTCAATTGTGACTATAGCTGGGGTAAATTGAAAAAATATACATTTGATTATCATGGTAAACAAGATTGGTTTAACTTTCCTAGATTACAATTGCTAATTTAGTGCAATATTAAGTACTAACTGAATTGGAATGAAAACTTGGAAAAAATTAATCCAAGCCTGTCCTGGGAATGTTTTACAAGCTTTTAAATACAAATATATCAAAGCTTTCTGTAAGCCATGGACCTCATTTTTAATCGTTATTCCACTGCTTGAAAATCAGCCACATGGGGTGTCATTTGGTTAACATTCATTTTACTAGTCTCAGATCTTATCCAAAACCTACTGAAGTCAATAAAAAGATCCACTTTGAATGCAAAATTTAGTTATTCTTATTAGTGTGTCAGAAGAGTGTCCTCTTGCAGTATCCTGCCATTGCAGCATAGAAAACCATAGCACAGCAAAATATTTGGCAAGAACGTGGGATTTTCTTTATGAGCCTGCGGATGAGCTGGGCTCACAGGCAGTGTATGAGACTTCATCAGATCCTCTAATGTGTCATTTCAGTGGGTGTAAACCTTTGAGGTGTTTCAGCAGTTACCCCAGTAAGTGTAATTTTTTGTATTTCACTCTGACTTGTACTCAAGCCCACTATATAAGCCCACATATTTAACATGTAGTTAACGTATTAGTTTCATATGCTACTCAGATACCATTGTGGTTTTCCCTGCCAGAGATTGGTGCATGAACTACCGTATCAAAAAGATAAATAAAATGAAATATATACAAAATCCTTCTGGTAGTTTTGTAGTCAACAATGCACACATATCAGGAAACCAGTACTGCAGTCAACAACAGTTAATATCCTGTATATCATTCCTAGGTTGTTCTTGTACACCTGACATCCACCATAAAACTTAGTCATGGGTCACCATTTACAAAAAGGATTTATGATGTCTTGTACAATAATCTCTATGCTGATGTTCAAAAGAAAGTATCAGTAACATCATCTGAAATGAGAGCTTTAAAAATGCTGCCCACACAAGCGACTGGACCTGAGTATTCAATGTGTTATCCTGTTTACCCTGTGTGCGTATTCACACATTTAGGTAACTTTTTCCTGGCTTGTGTGTGTATTGAAGTATCTAATTTTTCTAAACATATTCAGCACTTTTTTTACATCTGAAAGAAATTTGTTGCGGTTTTTCTGTCTGTATGAAGTTCAAAGTTGCTATTGTCTTCTACATTCCAGTATTATGTATGAAATAAGATGATGACTACTGCAGTCTCTTTGCCCTTAGCATCCATGTTTGAATTGTCAAGACCAGACAACTGATGGGAACACTAAAAAGGCCTAAAACCCCATTAAATAATTTGTTTACATCTGTAAGACCGCTGGTGAAATGGGACTCTGAATCCCAGTGTATATCCTAGCCTTTTATTTTATGAATTTGACAATACTTTTTTTCCTCAGAAGTTTTCAGATTCAGTTAAAATGTTGCTAAGAACGTGTACATTTGCTAAGTCAATGGAAATTCAGCAGCATATAGGCAGTTGATGGAGGCCAAGCAAAGGAGACCATCATGCTTGTGATTAGATTGAATCACCTGTGATTGCAATTCCTTGCACTTCATTTTTCATTAATTAAAAGTCATAAATCATTTTTTAATAAGCTTAGCTGAAGGGAGTATTTGTGGATGATGTATATTAATAATTAATGGCATGATTTGCAACAATGGTGACATAAAGTTCTTTACATAAGTAATTTACCCAATGCATTCTAGAGAGAGATGTAAGTGACGTGACACTGGTGGAGTACAAACACATACACACATACAATCATACTGATGGAATACATACATACACATATATACATACATGCGATCATATATATACAGATATATAAGTACCAAAGGAGAAAGGATGGACTTCTGGGTCCTAACGGCCAGCTATCCCAGCCCTCAGTGCGGTATATCAAATTTTTATCCCACAGACGTTAGGGAGTAGAGGAGATGGAAAAGGTCTGGGATGGTTTTGCAGTTGTGACTTTGGTAATGGCTCCTGGTCATTTCAAGATAGACTTGACAGGCTCTACAGCAGCACAGAGATGATTTTAGGGAAGCCTCTTCTTGCTCGTTTCCTCCTAGTCACAGTTTAGACCACTCACAGGGCTGCAAAGCAGTATAATACCGCTTCTGACTGCATGCCATTGAATTGCTTGCAGTTGAATTGCTTGTCGCTGTTTGGGTATCACAGGTCTACTGGGTGATACTCTAACCTGCAGATGAAGAGATCCAAATGTATGACCCTGCTTGGTGGTGTTTTACTTTACCATAGACTTAATTTGTGTCTTTTGTGAAGTCACTGTAAGTCAGGATCTGTGAAGGTCTATAGATGCCTAGCTCCTCTGGCTTCACAGGAGTTAAATAAGAATTGGATTCCTTTTCTTTACAGACCAGACCAAAGTCTGATGCCAGCCTAAATTTCTGATAAGGTGGGGACACAGATAGGAGGTTCACTGAAGGTCTCCTCATTTCTTACCTCTTGTCAAGGTTTGGGAACTGTAGCTTTTCTCATGAGAGAGTTGTGTAGCTATGTATTAGCAGCTATAGTATGTACTCTGATACTACTGTAATGAATAGACATATTCTCATATGTATATATATATTTGTGTTCTTTGCTGTTAATTCAGTAGTGGTTTGCCTGTTAGAACACACGTTTAGGTTTGCACTGAACCTTACTCCTCTCTGGCTTCTCCTTCATTGCTGTGGAGTGAGCCGCTTGCCTGATGTTCTGAACCAGCAAAACTCAGTGTCTGTCTTGCTGATTTCCAAATAAGTCACTGCAAGTGCCAGTCTATGGGGACACCGAGTCCTTTTCCGTGAATCAGGATTTATCTGCTTTTGAAGAGGAGGAGGAGATATCTTCCTCAGATGCCTTAAGGAAGTCATTTACTGTTTTAATATGTTGCTGTGCATTAAGAGGACTGCTGAAGGGCAGAATGGCAACCTCCTCTTTGATCCAGATGACTGGCTCTGTAGGTGGTGGTCGTTAGAAAGGAGACACATCCATCCATCCTATGACTCCAGCTGTAGGGAACCATAAAGCTGCTTTATATGAGGCTAGGTTTTCTATGCAGGTTGTGTCATAGCCTGGCCAATTCTTTTTGCATTCATATTTCTAAAATGCTGCCCTTTCCAGCTCTTTACAGGGCTAATGCTATTATTCAGGCTTTCAGTGTGTCACATCTCAATTATTGCAATGTCCTTTTCCCTGGCCCTGACAAATGTGGCATGGCCATCTCTGATTTACTCAGAATGCAGCTGCGGAAATCAGACATCTAGCTTTTGGCTTCAGCCATATGACACATCTTTTTTTAAATATTCCCCAGCTATATTACACTAAAATTGGGGCTGCTGGCCTTCACTTTCCAGATCTCACTACGTTTGCTATACTTCACTGCATATTAGGAGGTCAGCTGCTGCCTCAAATTAACCTATGAAGCTAGTTTATACTTCTGCTTGCAGCATCTTCAATTAAGTGCCTTTGTATGGTTTCTCAGTGTGCCCATCATGCACAGGAGGAGATGCTTTCTAGGGAATATCTGCTACCCTATGCCAATACTTCCATTAAACAAAAGAGGGAGTTTCCTCTTTTGGGTTCTTTTTCTTCTATTATTCACACAAAACTTGATCATAGTTGGATCTGGGCTCACTTTTGCCTGACTTTAGCTTGCACCTTTGCACGTACTGTTCTTTGTAGTTCTTTGTGCCAAAGACCACTGTTTTGTTGATATTTGCATGTTAATTAGAGCAACAGACTCCTGGATTATGACTGGGCTGCCGAGATGCTGAGTTAACACGAGTAATAATGAGTGAAGTGGTTGGAAAGAGCTGTACAAAGCAATGAACCAGACAGAGAGCAGACCATCATCTATCTATCTGAACAAAAATGAGAGAAAAAAAGATAGTAAAAGTGAAGGAATTGGAGGAAGGAAGAAAAGAAAGGATGGAGTCAAGGTGGGGGAGGGATTGAGAAGATTAACAAGAAAGGCTTTGTAGAATCACAGGTAGGGTGTTCTTGCAAATCAAGGTTTTTTTTCTTGATGCGAGCACAATGCATTAAATCATTTGCATAACATTCCCAGGCCCTCCAGCTTAATCCTTACAGTTCTGAAAGAATCTTTGTTTGAGGGGGATTAAATTCTCTAAAGAATTTAGGGCCAGGTCTGTAAAGGAGGGTTAGCACCAACTCTTTTATTCTTTTGCTTGTGGTGGGAATTACACACCTAATTAGGACTTAGATATTTAGTGTTCTGTGGAGTTAGTATTTTGTTCTTTTTTTTATAGTATTTATGGAAGATTGAGATTTCACTTGACTGAAATAAAAGATGGAGGTAATATAATTTAGGGTCAAAAAGCTTGTTCGATTTCCTCCTGGCTGTCAGTTGTGGGGAGAATGAAACATTTTCGGCTTCTTTTTTATGAAATTGCTGAAATTTGCAAAACAAGGTAATGTTTTGGGACCTATATATATTTAAATATTTCATTTTGAAGTGGTTAAAATAAAACATTTAGGCTTTCTCAATGTTTTTTCCCGGAAAATGTGTCAGATGAAACTAGTTTCTGAGGTTGCCAAGATATGTGACTTTACAGTGGTTCTCCTGAAACTTCAGGTTTCTGAAACACAAAGGATTTGCAAAAAAAAAATGTCTGGTTTTGCTTGTTAGAAACCAGAACCATGTATCAGCATTGTCATGAGATGTAGGCTTTTCCTTGGATATGTTGAACAGACTGTGTCCTGCATATGGCTTTTTGAGAATCTGTTGCTTTCTTCCTGGTTTTGACTTAGATATGTGGCATTATCCATGTTTTGCAATTTTTACTGAAAGGAAAATAGGGAATTAACTAAATGACTAGTAAGTCAGGGGCTGGTCTGAATGCAATCAGTCTTGTCACCAGAGTGTTTGATGATTTTTTTGTTTACCAGCTGCTGTTCTTGTCCTTGCATGTATACCTGTGTTTATCTGTAGGAGCAGACATGGCTCTGCTCTAAAGGGAGGACTATAAGTGATTCATCATGTCGTATGACACAGCATTGTTCTTATCTCAGGAGGATTGTGCACTCTCAGCTTCTCATCTCTTGTATATCCATATTGGTTTAATCCACATCCAACTGTTTTTAGAAGGAAAAGGAAAAAAATATAAAACTTGCAGCTCCCTCCGATGTTCTTAAAAACAACTCCAGTGAAAACCCTGTGAAACATTATTTGCTACATCGAACCAGCTCCAAAGTCTGTTGGAGAGCTGATTATTTACAAGTTCTTTAAAATCCTGTCTGTAATCCTTAGTCTACTCTGGATTCTCTGCTAATCCTACACCTGCTCTTCCTAATTCCACCTAATCCCATATTTAAGGATAGAGGCAATACATTCTGTTTATTGATTTCTTAACATGTCTGAACATGGGCTACCAAACCTGTACAGGGTGTTTAGTCTCTGTCTGAGGATACAGATGATATCTGATGAAGTTGTAAAAGAGGGAAACAAACCCAAACAAAATTGACTCCTAAAACGCAACTTGGTCACTCTGAGATCTGTGTAGTGCTGGTCTCGCTCATTTTTAGGTAGTGTTGGAGGAATTTCTCAGAGGAATTAAATTTAATGGTTTTGAATGTTGCTTATGACTATTAACTGTTTCTTCAGTAGTTGAATGCTCAGGAGGAATGTTTTAGTGCTGCAAATATTGTCTGCTTTTGGAGAAGTTTTTTTCATTAACATTGAAAGGTCATGTACTTTTCCCCTTTAAAAAAAGGAAAAAAAAAAGAAAAAGGAGAGAAAATGCACACAGCCTGAAGCTATTTATAATGACTTGGACATGTATTTAAGACCTAGCAAGTTAGAACATCTTACGTGTTAAAATGTTGACCAATTTGTAAAACATTTTCTTCTTAAAACGCTGTGTTTGCACACGAATGCTTATGTGTATATTTGCACACACACATTCTAAATATAGGAATATCTGTTATAAAAAATAGGTTACAATTATTTTAACCTCTTTTTATTATTTTTATGTTAGCTTTTTTTTTTTTTTATGAAACAGATATTAAAATATGAGGTCAATGCACCTTCCTCCCAAATTTTTCAGTAAATAAGCATATTCTAGAAAGAAAGATGGGGGACCAGATCATCAGCTACATGACTTCTAGTATGTGATCACTGTACAAAATTAATTTTCACAATGACTGTAGCCTGAGCCTCCCCCTTTCATGCTGACTTCAAACTTCTTTACAATGATTTTATACTTCAGTGACAATATGGAATTATAATCTCAAGAATACAATTACATAAAACTAATTTACTAGGCTGATAGGTGAATTGCTAATTAATTGATTAGCATCAACATCCATGCAAGTCCCCTTAATTTGCAAGCAATGGAAAGGACATACCTTGGTTTAGGTCAAAGCAAAAAATGCTTAAACTAAGTCTAATTATGCCTCATGTACTGGAGATAAAAGTACGTGCATGTGCATAGGCAGGTAAATACCTCGAGTAACACACACAGTAAGCTGTTAAGCTGAGATGAAGTGACTGCAAGCCTGAATATTTACTCCTGACTTGTCCTAGTGTAACCGAGATCAAAATTGGGTGATGATTCTTCAAAAAACCATGAAAATTGTGACTAGGTTTTATGAAGTATTGATGTTTATCGTAACTAGTTATCCTTGAGAATGGAACACTAAAATGAGACTGAGTATAAAATTTTTGCTTTCAGGGCAGCAGAATTTTAAGATCCCATGGTTTTTAAGGGATGGGGTGTGAACTGAAGGCAGATAAGAAATAGCAAGCAAGAAAGCAAGAGGACTGAATATAATAATATTAAGAATATCTAAGAGAATATCTAAAAATTTCTATCTTCTGTAATCCTGGCTTTTGCATAACATGGTTGGTCTCTTTGTTGTCGTCTCTCATTATAGAAATAATTTAAGCTCTCTGGGAAAAGGACCTCACATTTTCTTTGTAACTACAGTGTCTCTGAGGCTGTAAAAATAGTGCTCTGATAGGAAGGCAGAGAATTCCATGTTTCCAAAGATATAAAACTTTTATTTTTAGGCTCGATGTCCTTTGAGGTATGGAATCCTATATCTGTAACTACCCATTCAATCAGTTTTGATTTTTTGGCACTGTTCTAGAGCTTTATGTCTGGGGCCTTCTGATATTGAAGACTCTTGTCTTTGATGAATAGAATAAGTCAGAGTGGAAAAGGAAACCGGGTTAGATTGAAAAGCCCCTTATTCTGATCTGAAGAAGAGTCGATTCTTCTGGGTCTGGAAAAGAATTTTGGGAGGTTAAGCAGTATTGATGTAACCTGACACAATGATTTGCTTCCAAATAAAACCTTATTCTGATACAAATCAAGCTAGCTATTAACCTTGCAAGTAAGGGACAAAACATTCGTACAAAGCATGTTCACCTTGCCTTGTGTAGGCCAGTTATTAAGACTGCAAAGCTATGAGGTTACCATTCTTGACTCCCTTTTGTAATCAAGACCACAGACCCATCAGGGCAACGGTTCAGCAATCAAATGAAAGGTGGTGTTCCACTGCAGCCTAAGCCAGTCTATGTCAGGGTTACTGCAGGTCCCCTGTGTCCCCCTTCACACACCACTCAGTAGTTGTATTTCTCATTTGTTCTAGTATTAGGGTTATGTGCCCCTGCAGTGGCTGTTTCAGGTTGATAAACCAGCAGGAAGATTGAGTTGAATGAGTGCCAATGTTAACAAAAGAGGAGGGGCAAGAAAATCTGCAGCTAAAGACAGGAGGATCCCAATACCTGTGACTTCTGTCAGACTATATTAGTGTGACATTAGTTTTTCTGAGGCAGTATCTAAAAAACCCCTCTTTCTCTCTGCTGGTCCAGAGCATCCAGAGCTGTGAATATGACATGTCTGATGTGCAGCAATGTGACTACTCTTCTCCCTATCATGTCCCATCAGAGAAACAGACGGTGAAGCCAAAATAAACTCAGGATTTAAGTTTATCTTTTTTCCATACCTGTATTGTCTTGTTAGTTTATGTTACTGCTGTGAGAGGGCTTGAGAAGAGAAACGTCAGTATGGACAGGACATACTGAGTCAGTCTCCTTAATTAGCCTTCCACCAACTCTCTGAAAGACTCTGGAGAGAAGAATACGTCTAGTGACTACACTCACAGAGGTCAGGATAGTTTTTCAGTGCCTCTTAGGCAATGCACAGCTAAATGTGGAAGCTGGCACAGTTCTCATGCTTGGATTTTGCTCTGGCTCTTCTCAGAGCCTTAGTATAAGAAGGTTGAAATCACTTGAGTTTTCTGGAGTTCTGCCATTTTACTCACTACCTAAATTGTCCCAGCGATTTTATTATGCAGAAGAACATGGACAAGGCAGATCTGAGTATAATAAAAGGGGAAAAACTGTGCCAAATGGGCACCTGAATCAAAGAAGAATTTAGTCATCTGACATGTTTTGCTTGTCAGCTGAAAAAATTATGTAATTACCTCAGATACATGCCTACAAAAAAATACAGATGTGCCAGTAGGATTACAAAGCTAGAAAGCCTTAAGGTTTACATGTTTCTTTGCAAGTGCTCTGGAACTAGGGGAAAATCCACATACAACTGCTGACCAGATGCTTGTAACTTAAATAATTGTTTGAGAGACTGTATATAATCAGATAACAAACTTCCTAGAGAGTTGTTTAGCACACAAAGTAGACATTCTTTTTAAAGGTTTTAAAAATTCTTTTTAAAGGGTGAGAAAAGCTGGCTGGTGTTTTAGAGCTAGCCAAGTGCTGATATAAAAGCTATCTCATCCACAGTCCATGCAAATGTTGAACATTCACTAGAGTTTAAATCCCTGCTGAATTTTCTGCTATAGCTATATAGCAGCCTAATATTCCTGTCAGAACAGATTTGCAAATGACCCATAAACCTATAAAGAAACTAAAGCTGAAAGGATGCTCTGGGCAATATTGTTCTCCTTAGTGACTTTTTGTCTGAATCTGAGTCATTGATGAAGTTTTGTGGATGCGATTTCTATTTAAGCTTAATAAAGAAATCGGGATGTGTGGAGGAGTAAATTTGGCTTATTAAGAAAAAGTTAATTGTTATCATATAATAATGAGACTTTATTGGATTTCATGAAATTTGGTCTAGGCTGTGGAGAGATTAGAGGACCAAGAATATGACATACTATCCATTACATCTTGGCTATGCAGAAACCAGCCATCTCTAGATTGACAAATGTTATTATTGATAAAATTTTACATGAATTGGTCAGTGGTCTTAGAAAACTTAGAATCATAGAATAGTTTAGGTTAGAAAAGACCTTTAAGATAGAGTCCAACTTTTAACGTAGCACTGCAAAGTCCATCACTAAACTATGTCCCTAAGTGCCACATCTACACATATTTTTAAGTACCTCCAGGGATGGTGACTCCACCACTTCCCTGGGCAGCCAGTTCCAATGCTTAACAATGCCTTTGGTGAAGAAATTTTTCCTAATGTCTAATCTAGACCTCCCCTGGTGCAAATTGAGGCAATCTCTTCTTGTTCTATCATTTGTTACTTGGGAGAAGAGGCTGACACCCACCTCACTACAACCTCCTCTCAGGTAGTTATAGAGGGCAATAAGGTCTCCCCTGAAACTCATTTTCTTCAGGCTGAACAACCCCAGTTGCCTCAGCTGCTCTTTCTCTAGACCCTTCACCTTCACAACAGCTTTTTGCCCTTCTCTGGACATGCTCCAACATCTTAATGTCTTAATGCCTTTCTTGAAGCGAGAGGCCCAAAACTGAACGCTGTATTTCAGGCGCAGCCTCACCAGTGCCGAGTACAGGAGAATGATCCCTAGTCCTGCTGACCACTATATTTTGGATACAGGGCAGGATGCTATTGGCCTTCTTGGCCATCGGGGCACACTACTGACTCATATTCAGCCAGCTGTTGACCAACTCACCCAGGTCCTTTTCTGCCAGGCACCTTTCCAGCAACTCCTCTCCAAGCCTGTAGCGTTGCAAGGGGTTGTTGTGACCCGAGTGCAGGACCCGGCTCTTAGCTTTGTTGAACCATATACAATTGGCCTTAGCTTACCGACCCATCCTTCCAGATCCCTCTGCAGAGCCTTCCTACTGTCAAGCAGATCAACACTCTCCCTCAACTTTGATGTTGTCTGCAAACTTGCTGAGGGTGCACTCAATCCCCTTGTCCAGATGGTTGATAAAGTTATTAAACAGAACTGGCCCCAGCACTGAGCCCTGCGAAACACCACTTGTGACTGGCTGCCAACTGGATTTAACTTCATTCTTTGCCACTTTTTGGGCTTGGTTGTCCAACCAGTTTTTAACACAATGTGGAATATACCCATTGAAGCTGAGCAGCCAGTTTCTCCAGGTGAATGCTGTGGGAAAACGTGTCAAAAGCTTTACTAAATTCTAAGTAGACAACAGCCATAGCCTTTCTTTCATCCACTAAGTGGATCACCTTGTTATAGTGTGTGTGTATATATATATATAGTATAGAGATCATCTTGCGCTCCCTGATACTCCGCAACCTACTCATCTCCTCCTGGAGCTCTGTCACTAAGCAGAGATCCTCTGCCTGGGTACACCTCCCACCAGTGTGCTTGCTGCTGCCAGCCAGTCAGTACTGGTGTAAGAGCAGGGCACAGCCTGCAGCCCAGCACCTGGGTGGCTGCATGTTCCCACCGGAGCTCTGTCTGGGCAGCTGCATCTGTCATAGTGGATGCAGAGCTTGAAGAGGCCATGGCTTTCTGCTGGGTGGATACCATTGCTCCTTGGGTAAGCTGGCAGGGTTTTGGTGCCATTCTGCATGAACTGCTGTGCCATGCCACGGTCTGGTCACTCATGCTCCCTAAGGGCTTTTATATGTGTGAGGAGGCTTGGCCACTGTTGCTCCTGGTCCTGCCAGCCATGGGCTCCTGGTGCCTCTCTCAACTCTCCTGAGGTTCCCCTGGCTCAGGACCCCCCTGTGCAGCACGCTGGAGCACTCCACTGCTGGTTGTGCTGGCACCAGAGCCGCTCGTCTCACAGTCTTCAGGTTACACTGGCTCAAAACTATGTGCACGATCAAAATTAACAGTCTGTCTGCATTTATGCTTAAGGCACAGAGGTGAGGGAATACTCATTTGCTGTGTTTTTTGTTTTGTGGTTTGGTTTTGTTTTTTTTTTAATGTGTTCTGTGAATTAATAAATAACTTCAGACCTTCATGGACTTGAATCCTTTGGAGAGATTTCACTCCAGGGAGTTTTGGATCAAACATCAGAGAGGATGTACAATTTTCATAAAGCCGTTCAGAAGGACTTTGTGCAAGTCTTTGAGACCTATCTGACAATGACAGTGTGTGGAAACAGTAAACATCCCTGTTCTTCAGGATTATTGAAACTCAACAAAAAGACAAAAGGTATATAAAACAAATTAGATGTTCTTTAAAAGCATAGGTGTGGAGCTAGTGACCTGAAGGAACCATTCTACCTCCAGCTTTCTGTAATGTGTACTCTCTGCCTGAGACTTTTTTCTCAGACTGGGGTATTCAGCTGGATGAATTTTAACTTTCTTTTTAAAATGAATCACTGTATGCAAAACTATTCAGAGATTGGCATTGAAATGTCACAAAGTTTGTGTTTGTCAACAACTCTTTTCTTTGTTGACAGCATGGCTATAGGCTGATTGTCCCCCAAAGAAGATACTTGGTCCATAAATATGTTATAGGAAGGATAGTCATCTATTAAATGTATTGCACTCAAGCATTTGAGGTTTGGCACAGGCTTTCTTACAACTTTTAATGAGTGTGCTGTTTAATTGATTTGTGACTTACCTTTCCATGATTAAAAGTGAAGCTGAGAACACTTGCTATACTTATGATATTCAAAGGATAACTGAATGAATGCATGTGAGGAAATCAAATTTTCTGAAGATCATTTGCCTTATAGAAATCAATGGTAGGTAGATATAATTAGCATTATGAGATTGATGTAAATTTGATGCCAATTATTTCTAAAGTAAAAATAATTTAAAATTCACAAATTAGATCTAGAAATGTTAATAATTTCTCTGCTTTTGAATGTTAACAATTGGGCACACCATTATCTCTTAGAATTTGGGGAAATGGGGAAAAAAGACATCTCTGACACTTCATTGATGGGTCAGGTACAATAGAATAATATTATGAGAGCTGATTAAGGAAATACTTTTCAAATAACTTATTCAATAAAAAGCCCTGGAAAAGTCTGCTATTTGTCATGTTCCTAGCTCCAATTCAGTGAATTGTGTTTTTTATAGTGACATGTCAACTGATGAGGTGGCAAATACCTTGTGGGAGACTCCAGAAGATTAAGCAGTTATGTGAAAAAGAACGTCTTCACCACATTCCATAATTATGACAAAACCACACCACTTGTAATTCTGAGCACTATTTGATGACCCACTATAGTCAGGAAGACCTTCTTTGAGTTTATTGATGTGACAATATAAATCTATCATATCTTCATTTTCAAGGACCTGGATGCTCAGTGTATGCTAGTGGCTCTTCTATTCTTTATTCGCCTAGAACATAGTATAGCCTCAAGAGAAGGTTTCTTCTACTAGTAGACTAAGGGTAGCAGAAAATTCAGCATGAACTCTGTCTCTCTGAGTGCTCTGTACTGTCCTGAAGTATTCCTTTAGCAGGGTTAGTGCATAATCTAGAGAAGAATACATTTTTTTGAATGCTCCATTTATCTCTAATGATTGGGCTTAATAATGTATTTATGAGCAGAGGCTGTGGTTAGAGTTGGTTGCCAAGACTACTAAGACTCTTGAATTTTTGCCTGTCTGTTTCTTTCTGACTGCCAGTCCTTGATTGTTTCATACTTCTGGTTATGTCTCCATAATAAGTTACTGTCAGGCATGTTGGGCTGTTGATTTCTGGCATGTTAACTACTGCATAGTAACTGTCCATATGCTTACTCTTAGAGTGTGATAAATTTGATGGTGCTTACTCCTTAGTGAAAGTGAGGAGAAATGTGTACAAATGGGCAACTAATGTAAAAAAAAATAAAGGACGCTTACCTTGCTTTGTGGGAATTGATATAGCCAATTTTTACTTCTTTTCTAGCCTTCTTAGTACATAATATTTTTTTCATTCACCCACATATGTGGAATGAAATTCAACAGGTGTGTTTCCTTTGTGTGATCCCTATGATTTGAGGATCTTTGAACATGCATGAACAAACTGTAATTGACACTTTTATGACTTGAACTGACTATGACAGAAAAAGATCCAGCATAGTAGGGACTTCACAATGTTATTTGGCTTCACCTCTGTTCTCACTGTTTTTCATACTAAACACATTTGTCACAAAAGGCTTTTCACTGCACGTAGTTCAGGTGCCTTTGTCTTAACTGGGTCAAGTCAGATCTGAACTTTCACTTTAGAATGAAGTCTTTCTCTCTGGCCTCTGACTTACCTAAACCTTCTCTGTAGTAAAGTTATTAGATCCTATTCCCTCAGCTTTCCACTCTTCCCCATGCTTGTGTGATCTCTCTGCAATTTGTCTGGAATGTGTTCTTTCCATCACTGGCTTATCACATCTTGTTTTCTTTACTTTATGGAATGTACTGCCCTCTGCAATTATACGTTTGGGGCACCTTTGCAACTTACACACAAAAGATATTACAAAGAAATCAGTTGCACTGTATTATGTTATTGCCCCCTATGGCAGTGGTGATAGTATTCCTAGTGGCCAGAATGGCCGATCATTTCTTTTTTCCTTGTGAGCTGATCATGGCCAGAGAAAGTTTAAGAAAAGGTGACTTTACGTGTTGAGTGGAAATGCAGAACAATTGCTAGGAGCATCCAATATCTATCATATAAGTATAGAAACAACAAATGATTATTAGTAGGCAACTGTAAGCATCTAAGCATTGTGATCCTCAGAGTCCTTAATGTAGGGGTTGGACAGGGCAGAGACAGCTGAAGAAATGCATTTTGCATATTAAGCAGCAGGTGGAATAACAAGGAATGGGATACACTGGAATTTATGGTGGCTGATGATAAAATAATTCCTAACGTACTTTCCCTATCACCAGAAGCAGCCCCATTACAGTTTGAATTGTATTGTTAGAAATACTATTGATCAAATTCTCATTAGAAGTCATTAGCACTCAACAGCCATTGTTGCATATCTCTGCTGCTGAAACTGATACCAACCATTGGCTTCTGATAACAAAAATGCATTGCTGTCTTTTAAGCCAGCTAGTTGACCGAGTTAAATTCGTTCCATAGTCTCCAAAGTTAGGAGTGAGCTATCACATCGTTTAACATCCCCAGCTGTTTGAAGTCATTAAAGAATTACACGCCAAGTCTGTTTCCTTTGTCATCTTGTGAGTAATAGCACTGCTTAAAGTCATTAGTGCCTCAGCCTTTCAAACATTAATTGAAATTTGGTAAACAGACACCCAAATACCTGATGTGAAGTATGATATAGAAGGACAATTCATGCTCTCAAAGAACTTTGCTAAGAGTAGAAGCAGAAGGTGATTTTTGAGTTTGACTCGATAATGATACCAAGTCGCTAAAGCAAAAATACCATAAATTCTTGTGTGCTCTTGAAACAGTCAATTTTAAAAATGCTGGTAACTACGATTCCTCTCTTTCTTTGCTATTGCAGGATTACTTCTGTAAGGTTTTGGCAATCAGTCTAATAATGAGTAGAATTCTGATTTAGCAAGATCAGCTACACAGCTAGGAAGGTCATTTTAAAGTACCCACCATCTTTTATTCCTTTTAAAAAAAACTGAAATGAGAGTAGGTTTTTATGGCCCTTCTCATACGCTGTATTTTAAGTAGAAAGGTAAGTTCTGTTGTAGTAATATTCATGCAGAAATCTAGTAATGCTTTGACCTGGTTTGGTTCTAGTGACTATTATAGAAGGGCAATTAGCTATAAAGTCTATTGTGCAAGAAAACCTTGCAAGCTCCACAGCTGTGTGACTTCTAAAAGCTTTAGTCACGCTATTAAAAAGCCAAGGAGGGGTATAGATTGAGCTTTCCATTAGGAAGTCTCAGGATGTCTCCGGAGACATAGACAGGTGATGTTCAGTCTTAAAGAAGGCTCTGGAGGTAATAACATCAAAACATAAAACTTGTTGCAGTACTTCTGTAAAATCAGCACTCTTAAAAAAACCTGGAGCCTACTTTTGTTCTCATTGATGAAACTGTGCACTAAGTGATGAAGATGGAAAGGTAGAGCCTCAGTTTGTTCAATCTCTAATAATGCCATTAACTTCTAATCATGCTCTATTAGCTGCAGTAGGCTTTTGCACCAGCTGAGGTTCTCTTTTAAAAATTGGTTTGCCATCTGTATTGGGCTAATTGATCATGCCTACCATGGTGGTATATGAAGACAAACCAAGAATGCTGATCCTTTGCTTTAGACATTGTAAATGTAGATTAGATCATGAATTGAAGGTGGGGTAGTAACAAAATCCCAGCAAATTGATGTATCTTACTCATTTTGTCACTTTCATTTAAAAGCTTTTAGGAAACGACTTGTTCTAGAAGAGAGCAAATTGCATGGAAAAAAAAGGGAAAGACAAGAGGGTCAAGGAGGAGAAGCATCAGCAACTCTGGAATGTAGTATTAGTATAAAAGCATCTTATTTTCTACACTGTCATCCATCTTGGATGTTGTATGGTATGTGCAAGGGGGGAAATGAGGCACGGGGCATCATTTCCTCATGAATATTTTATCCCTCCATGCTCTTGCAACATCTTGATATGACCCAGAACAGCTTTCAGGTACATATGTCTGAATAGGCTCAGGAAGTCATCTCTGAAAAACAGCTACACTTTGTCCTTGTCGGTTGAGCAGTGGTGCCCTTGCTTAATGTGATCTTAATGCTTACATTGAAGTTGCTTTGATATCACAGGTGGTCTGTGACACGATAGTTCCATTCGAGACCCATCATTATGGTAACCAGAGGGTAATAACAAATTGAAAAATTTAACGGAGTAGCTACCTAGATGCATATGTGAAAGACCGTGTAAGAGTGTTGCAGAGTGACTCTACATAGCAATTCAACCATTACACCAAAACTGGTAATGAAAAAAAAAAGTTTTGTGTTATTGCTTAACGGACTACACTGAATTCCCTTAACAAAAACCAATCCAGAAAGTAAAGAGAATTATTTATTGTTGGAGGTGGAATTCTTTTTAGGCACATTCAGTAAGGATAATTTGAGTTCATCAACTGCAGCAACAGAAATAAAAAGCCAAGCTAACAACTTGCAAGCAGATGCTAATTCCCCAATTGTTCATGCAACTTGGAACATAATTTGAAGTGATTATGAAATTAATGCATTAATACAAAAAATGCTTTGGAGAGAAGCAAATCAGATAAATATGCATAAAAAGAACTAGCTGTAGACATAGTTTGTGAAGCTGTGCTTTATTCTCAGTCAGAGGGAAAAATTGAAACTAAACTAAGGAGAAATTTTAAAGAACATTTTGGAATTGCCATAGAACAATCCAAAATGAAGCAAAGCATGGAGCTTCAGCAAAGCCAATGCATAAAGACTGCTTTGGGATTCAAAGGTATAGAAGTATCATGTCATATATTTGGGAAAGGAGCACTTGCTTATGTGAGTAAGGAAGAATTTGCAGCTGTATGAGCACATATCCTTGATAAAGATGACCCAAAGCTTGGAAGCAGGTAGGTAGCAGAACAGAACTATGCCATGAATCTGAAGAGCCTTTATACTGATTGGCGAGAACTGGAAAATAAACAGGCAAAGTTGGGAGACTCTGTGCTGTCTTTGTTGTTTTCTCCTCTAAATGCATGCTTGTCTTCTTTACTGTAGTTAACACAGAAAGAACCTCTGCTGTCCTCATTCACAGCCCAAAGTCTAAGCTTACCTTTCCCACGTGTCTCCGATTTTATTTGTAGAATCTTTGGTTTTTCTCTAACAGCCTTTTGAAATTCACTTCAGTTGCACAGGAGGACAGACTCAACATGCTGCTTGATATGTTTGGTCTGGTGTAGTGAACCTATTTTTTAAATTGCAGGGGATTTCATTGCTTACTCTCATCACTGCCAGAGAACTCACCACAAAGTTTCTTCCTGATTTTCCTCCCCACCTTGTTTTGATGACCGTGTTAGGGTAGGAAAATTATACTGATTCACACCCTCAAGCAGGAGACTTCATTCATGCTGAATTCCTGTCCCTGCGCTCATCTTTTCCATCTCCACACCTAAAAATCAATAAGTAGCAGAACCAGTACCATGCCAAAGTTTAGAGTGATCCAGCAAATATATGCTCAGCTATTATGATAATCTGTTGAATAGAAGTGTGTTGAAAGATGGATAATTACTTGAAAGAAATTCCATTTAAATCTAGGCAGAAAATGTCACTAAGAACTATTAGATTGTATAGCCATCTCCCAAGAGAAAAGAGGTGTAATTCGCAGGAATTGTGGTGCCAGCTCTCATGATTTTGTCAGGAGTATTACAATAAGTGTCTTTCTATAGTTGTCAGCTGGTAGAATTAATTTTAAATTGGATTTTAATTTTTTGTTAAAGTTTCTAGACCTCAAAGTTCCACAGAAAAGCTTTAAGTAGCAATGTAAACATTACCAAATGAAACCTTTTCTCACCCCAAGAACAGCCACAAGGTAAATAAAAGTCCTAAATGAAATGAGATTGTTATTAATGACTTTTTGTAGACAGTTTCTTGTTTTTCAGGCAACATTTGAAAATACTGTCTGAGTTTTTATAAAATATATGAGCAAAATTGAAAAAAAAATCTCCCACTATCTGAAAATACCATTTATTTCTGCAGACAATTTAGTAAACTTACTGCTTTTTTTTACTGTATGTAAATTTTCATTTTCCTTCACATAAGTTCCCTATAATTTCAGGGAAAAAGAGAAGTCTGATATGTGAATTACTTTTTTTCAAAATATTTATAACTATAATGAAAACCTGTACTTTTATTTCTCCCCCCCTGCTCCCTTTATACCACCCAGAACATATATATTGGGGAACAACCAAATACGCCAAAGTTTTATCTTGTTATACTTTCTGTTAAGGTTATACCTTCTTACTTTCAGAACATGAAAGCAGCAGATACTAAAGGATCTGATACTTGTGTCAGACAGGTATAATGTCACCAGCTACAATGAAGTCAGTCCCAAGAATTTAGCCAGTTAGGGCTAAACACATTAAGGAAAAACAGTAGTTTCTTCCCAACCCTACCTGGTTCAAACAGCTACTATTCAAAGCTGTTACTAGCTCCAGTGGTTCATAAGGACTCTTCTTGCTGGAGGCACCAGCTCCCACCTGAGAACTGATACACTGGTTATAGTGCTTTGGATAAAATCAGCCATATTTATTGAACAGTTTCAGCTGGTAGATTTTAAGACAAGAGCTTTTGTAAGGAACAGAGGGATAACAATCTTGTGCAGAGAGATGGAGGTGTGCAGGTACAGTTAATAATGTCCTTGGAACCAGCAGGGCTCCTCTGCCCACAGTCTGAGGTGCATGTAGCTTTGTGATGTTTCCTTCCCCTTGTTTCTTCACTTTGGTTATGATACTAAACAGGCAAGAGTAAGGGCCTCTGAAATATTAAAGAGCACAGTGCCACCCAGGTGCCAGGGCTAGCCAGAGGCAAGTGGCATGGCTTGAAACGGTTGGCTGTGAAACGAAGTATTTAGTGAACTGACCATCTGTCCAAGCTTGGCTTAACTGCGATACAGCAGAGACCATCAGCAGCCCATCAACATTGCTATTTAAAATTGCTTACTATGTTAACATTTTTTTTTTTTTAAATTCATGGCTGCAACTTGTCACCATTACCATCTCTTCTCTCATTTTTCTGAAATGTCCCTGACGCAAGGAAATCAATTTCACACTGTAATGGAGTTGCATGTGGCAGAGGCAGGGTGAAGGCCAGATAGATCTGAAACAGGTCTTTGAGCAACCTAATCTAGTGAAAGATGTCCCTGCCCATGGTAGGGCAGTTGAACTAGATGATCTTTAAAGGTCCCTTACAACTCAAACCATTCTATAATTCCATGAGCTTTAGCTATTATTGCATGCACTGATGTAACACTGGTTGTGCAAAAGATCTCTGTGCCAGAAAGTTTGAGGTGAGACATGGGTCTTGTTGCCTCACACGGCAGTATTAGAATGTAATGTTCCTCCCTCCTACCCCTCCCAGTTGTTCTAATTCGTGGAAGGCTGAGAGAAAGCAGGAGATAATTTATTATTCCTCTGTTTTAAGGGCTGAAAAGTGTGCAGTTTTCCTATCTGTCAATTTATCCTCATTCTGGTAGGCAGTCTGGTATTACTGTTCCTCTGCTTGCACCTCTTGTTTTCATGCATCTTCTTACCATAATGGTTGTGTCTAGGTGAGTCTGAGTCTTTCTTGTAGTGGCATAATCATTCTTAATACAGCATTCTTTATAAAGCATGTATATATGTCTTGGGATAGAGACTGACTGAAGACAGTGAAACACCTGTGAACATCTCTTCCAAGAAACCTTACTGTAGGGGGATATAAAAGAGGCGTAACTAGGGGAAATGGAATCCTAGGCATCATATGGAAAGCGGGGATGTGAAAGATGAGTATCATGACAAGCTTCCTTTATGATGAGCTTTATTTACTTTGGAATAGTCTCTCTTGAAGGTTTGATAAAAAAGTCTTGCAAAGATTTGAGTGTACATGAGGCCCAATAAAATTAAACAGACTAAAACCTCTTGAAATAGTAAATCTCTCAGGCCAGGTAAATTCCTGATTTCCTGTAGCCAGGGGTTGAAAGGTATTGAGCAGCCATCTAATCATCCATCTTCACACTGTATTAAAGATTTTTCCTGCTCCAGGCTATCCCTGCTTATACCTCAATAATGGGGTGCACCACGCTGTCTATAAGCAGCAAGCACGTGTACTATAAACTTTACATCTCAGGGTGTATGTCACCCATGCTTGTAGGCTGGTTTTGATGTCTTTTGGGATTAAGTTCAAAGCACTTGAAGTTCAAGTACATTTTAGGAGATATCACAAGAAAGAGGAAAGATCATGTGGACTGTGAATTTATCACTAACTGGTCTCTTAGCATTCCTCTTTTCCATGTCCCTTTTGTAGTTTTTATTAGGTTACCATACTTTTAGGCCAACTCTTCTCTTGCTTTGATTAGGATTAACGAGCCTTAGGACCCAATATTTGGGGATGGAAGATAGCTATTGTTTGTAATACGCTTACAGTGCAAGTGGCTTCTTTCTTTTTGTGCCACTGATTGATTAGTGGAGTTTGTCCAAGTAATTTTCCCGCTTGATAAGTGCACTTTCCTTCTCTACCACAAAGTTGGTGTGAAAATTAACTAATTAATCTCATGAGATTCTTTAATGAAAGGAATGCTTAACTGAGCAACAGAACTAAGTACAGGCAATATGTATGAACACAACTCATTCCAGATTTCTACAAAGCTGAGGTTTCTTTTTACTTCGAAGCACGTAAGTCTGTAAGAATGTCTCCACTTATTTTTTTCCCCATTCAGTACAATGCAGAACATCTGTTGCAAAATAACAGATGATTAATAATTGAAACTAGATTGCGCTGTCCAAAATAAAGTGCCTATAGTACTGTAGCTTTCCCAAGTTTATTTCTTCTCAAAATATAATAATCATATACAATCATTGTAAATAATTAGATTTTATTTCAGAATGGAAGTTTCTACTGTATGTTACTTAAGTTTTAAGGAATAGATTTTTAAGCTCTTTTCAGTGATAAAGCTTTTTATGTCAAATGTATGCAGAAGAAGAGAAAGCAGTGTGTAATAATAATGAAACAGGAATAGGAAAATTTGATTCCATGTCAGGCTACTAAATCAGACCAAACAGACTGTGGAACGAAGAGATAAGAATCTGGAATTTGATTTGAGGGAGATTTGAAAACCCAAGAAGCTTAATCTTTTCCTTCCCCCAGAACTGATTGCTCCAGAGCTAATGTTTATGCGCGTGATTAGAAGCTGAGCCTGACGAATTCTATTTTCAGCACTGTTACAGGATCATGGCAGGTGAAACTAACCTTGGTGCTTTGGGCTTATACAGCACTTCCAGCTTCCAAAGGTCTTGCTAAGTTAAGATGGATCTTTAATTTAAAAGGAATGTAAAACTGAATGTGTTCCTGTTTGTTATAAAACTGACATTATAACCTTAGATATTTAAAATTAAGGTTAGCGCTGAATGGAAACTAAACAGGTTCAGATTGGATAGGTCCAAAGAGTTTATGGAATGTTCATCCTTGAAGGTATTTAAATATTGACAGAACAAGGTTCTGAGGATCTATCTGTACCTTTGAAGCTGGCTCACTATGAAGCAGGAGTTTGCAGTAAAAGACCTCCAGAGGTCTTTACCTACCTAAATTAAATAATATAAATTATAAATCACTTTATAATTCTAGATAAAGCAAATATAGCTCTGAAACATCCTGCAGTTGTCTATGAAATTATAGTAAAGTTTTTCTTTATTGGTTTTAGTATTACATTTCTATTTTTGCATAAGGATGATGCAAATGTGTTTGTTTCTTTTTTTACAGTCCTCATTATGACACTAGGTGCATTAATTCAAGTAAGGACAAAATGTAGAATCTTTATTTTCATTTAATTCTTGAGTAACAGAAATGGAAGCTGCACTTTATAAGATTAGATTTTGAAAGTGATGATAATCTTCAGGGACCTCTTTCTCCCCCATCTCATCTTTTTTCCTCCTTTAGTTAAAAGTTATTGCCTCAAAGCAAAGGCATATACTTTAAGAATTCACCCTAGCTGCTGGGATTGCAGCTTACTCTGGGGAAGGTGAAGGTCGATGTTTCTCTCTGCTCACAGTCGAGCCCACAAGCAGTGACTCAGCAGAGCAGAGAAAACCTGAAGATGTGGCAACTTCTTCACCTTTAATGGAAAAAGAAGTAGCTGAATCTTTTCAAGTCTGGGCCAAGGTGAGGCACCTTTGAGAATGGGGCTTCTGCCAAAGCTCAGCCGCAGAGAGAAAAGGCTGTAGGTAGCAGCCTGTCCACTTGATGAATGTCCCCAGGCAGATGAGCTGCTAGGAGCAAGCTGGGCTGTGTGGGGGTGCACTGCCCTCTTTTGGATGTTGGTAGAAACAGGATCAGTCCCATCCCACCCGGTGCTTCAGATGTTTTCTGAAGTTCCAAGTAAGGAGAGTGGTTATTGTATGCTGTTTTGTCTTAGGAAAACTCTTCTCCCCTGCACCTCTGGAATTCCTTTATATTTCCATTCATATTAAGTAGGATTAGCAGAGAGAACAACTGAATCACATCTGCACAGATGTCTCAGCCTCATGTTTGTTTTAGAAGAGTCTATATTGCATTGACCCAGCCCTACACTTCAGACTTTGGTGGTATGAAAATTCTGATAATGTGGAGAAACCACATTGAACTGGGATTAGTCAGAGAAAGCTGAGCAACAATAATAGCAATTGTTCATTAATACAGTTAATACACTAAAACTAATTTGGGTTTGCTTTGTTCAAGATAGAGAAGGTTACTAGTACTTACTCACTGGCATTCAGACAACAGTCACATAATAATGAAAAGCTGCTGTTGTGTACCATGCTTGAAAAAAGAAACACTGAAATGCCAGCTATTAAGCTTGTGACTATCACTGAAGATCATAACAGTAGTTGTAATTCTGAAGTGTTCCTAAACATGAAAAAAAAGAAGTTTTTGTTTAACTTGGATATTTAGGTATTGAGAAAATTAAAGATTTTTATTTATATATTTATTACAAAATATTAATTATTTCAGTCAAGATGGGAAGAGGGAACAGTAAGCTTCAGTAAACTTTTATTCACCTGGAACAATCAGAAATATGTTTTTTTGAAGCTCACAGTTATTAGTCAAAAGCTTTTTATGACTTACTAAAAGAAGTCCATTAAAAAGCATCTGGATAGGAACTCCAAACATTATGCTCAACCAAAAATGGTCTAGAGACAAAACTCAGAGGATTGGACAGCTTATAAGTGTTTAAGGCCATATTTTTCTTAAATCCCATAACAAAAACATCATGTTCAGCCAAGGTAGCCCATCAGTGGTCTTATTCAGTGCATAGGGTAACAGGACTGCTGTAGTTTCTGGAAATGTAATTTTAAAACATGCGTTTGCTAAGACAGCTGTTTTCCATTTGATGCATAGAGGAATGTTCTTTATAAACAGATGAAATGTCTTTTCTTGTTTAATTGGGTGTTTTTCTGGTTAGCATATGTACGTGGTGGGGTTCAGCGGCTTTAGCCACTTACAAGCATATGCTGTAAAAGTTAGTAAAATCTCTGATACTTTTAGTATTCCAAAGCCTTTCAACAGAAAACTTTGTACAGAAGAGCTACTGATGTCTCATGTATATTTTGTGATAACTTCCACATATAGATGCATGCTGTTTTCTGGCTAAGTGTAAAACAGGGAGGCAGACATATTCCTAAGGTAAAAACTTTCTTCCAAAATTTCTTCTTTTCCTTTTGAGATTGTTTTGCACTTTCACTAAATAATGTTATTATTCTGTATAACTGAAGAGGCAATCAGCAGATTTTTGGAAGTGACTGTTTATTTCCCTGGCTGAGGCTTTGATAAAGAGGAGTTATACAGTGTTTGTTTTATTTTTTTATGTTGCTGTTGATACACACATTAATTTTTGCTGTCTGGTAAAAGAAAGCCAGATGATTCCCACACGTAGTAAAACCCAGAACTTTCATTGTCTGCTTTCTTTTGCAGTCACTTTTGGCCTGTAATGAACTTCTTTGCTAATACAGAACAGGTAAATGGATTCATTTTTCCAGCCACTAGCCAGCTTTTTATTTCAAACCACATTCATCAAGATGCCAAATGCAGTTCTCAACAATTCTGTTAGGAACAGCATACAATCCTAGCTTTCAAAAATACTGGCAGGTGATAATTTTTCTCTCTTAAAAGATAGTCCTTTGCCATCTAGTATTCTCCTGACGAGACTGTCTTATCGCTCAATGAGTACTAAATCTTTCATGTGTGCAAACAAGATG
This sequence comes from Falco peregrinus, assembly GCF_023634155.1. Lineage (NCBI taxonomy): Eukaryota > Metazoa > Chordata > Aves > Falconiformes > Falconidae > Falco > Falco peregrinus. The sequence goes on along the minus strand of NC_073721.1, from coordinate 32,422,616 downwards.
AATTCACTGTCTGAACCCTTTACCACATCATTTCTCTTACCTTTAAACAGACAAGATTTGAGGAAGATGGTAGCATCCTAGCAGTTATGGACCTTCTGTGAGTTCTTGGGGCACATGAGGCTAGAGTTTCCACCATCCAGATCTGGACTGAGTCTGAATTTACATTACACTGTCTAGTAAGCATGAGTATAGTTTTATTTGGGGGAGATATGGAGTGTGTTACTCTCCATATCAGCAAAGTGGAGACTGATTTAATGAGTTTCGGTTATGTGTCTTTGTATGAGTAAGAACCTTTTTATTCTTAAGTCACTGAGTTATAGTTGCAAAATAACCTGTCCACAGAACTTTTCCTTCTATTAAAGTGGTCATTTCTACTTTTTCTGAGACCATTCCAAACCAGGTCATCATTCAAAGGCAATTTTTTCTTTTTCTTCAGTGTTGAAAGTGTAATTCTGTCACTGAAGTCTTTTCTTTCCCCAGAATTACTGCACTTTCTGAGTTAACAAGAACTTCTGGCAATAAAACACTTCATAGTGCCTTGATTGAATTATTGGAGTATTATTTTAATGGTATCTTAATGAAATTGCTCAGCAACTAACCTTGTTTTTTAGTTGGCATTAGAGACAGCTTCAAAACTGTCAGCTCTAGCTCATTTCATGGTTTCATTTAGGTGCTAATACTATTAGCCAATTTATTTTAAAGTGGTGACTTGAGCCAAATTTTGGTGGCATTACTCATGAGCACAATTCTACAGCAGTTGGTGTTAGCCCATGAGTAAAGCTTATTAAACTTCACAAAGGCTTCAGTCTCCTCTTTCTCCGTTAATAGCCAAATAAATGCTTGAGTTACTTCTTTTTGCTAATTTTGTCTCTAATTTATTTGCTCTTGAAACCACTTACTGCTTCCAGCAACTCAGTCCTGTAAAAGGAGTTAGTCTAATTTGCTTTGCCATTGTCTTGCATTTATTTCACAATGTCATAGACAAAGCAGATCCTTTCTTTGGCGTGTTTAATTTTATTTCTTATTCTAAGTCTTGAAAAAGCTTAAGCAATGAACTAGTTCGATTAGTTAAAAGCAGGGCATGTTGCTTTAAAATGCATGTGTGAATCACTGTATCTGGAGAATCAGCTTCTTTCTTCACACAATCTTCATGCCTTGTAAATGGCAATCCAAATTCAGAAGTGATATGTAAAGTGGCAGAAATTACATTTCATTATGCTGGGACTCCATAGCACTGATGCTCTTGCAATCAGTTACCATGTAAAAAAACCCAAACCCCACAATCCTCTAAAGTGATGCAACTGGCATGCAGAGAAACTGGAAAAAAATGCAACTGTTCAGGGAATTTAATTAGGGAATGCCCTGGTTTTGTTAAGAGTAGGACATTCCTAGTTTTCCTTTCTGATTTCCTCTCTTGCCTTACTTTACTCTTACGTTTTCCTGTGAGAAATGTCACTTGTTCCATGTGTGTCATCAGTGTTGAGTCTATGCATGAAGCATGTAATAGGTGAGGAAGGTGAAGGTTCTTTCAGTAGATTAAACCCAATTTGCACTTTCATCCCTATTTCTTGTCAGGTGATATAACTCAGATCTGTTGATACCTCAGAAGTGAATAAAAGAACATGTGAATCTATGAAATGTATTTGTATTTTTTTTTCATACCATTCTATTTCACTGACACTATGCTCTTTCCTATAAAATGTTAGGGAAAAGATGGTCCAAGCAGAGATATACTGGGCTAAAATAAAAGAGCAGTTCTGGACTTGTTTTGCCTAAGCCACTGAATGTAGCACTTAGGGCAGTTGTATAAGGATCACATTTCCATTTGTAGAAGCAAAATCAGAATTCTTTTGTAAAGCATTCCTGGGTTTCTTTGTGAGGATGGCAAAAATCCTCACAATTGTCAAGGGAAATTTGCCTCAGGGGAGTTAGCACTAAAAAAGGGGTGAAAAAAGTGTGCATTGTTTAAAATCTATAAATTAGGGTTTTAATTTGTCACTTTTAGAAAAAGCAAATCAAGTTTCTCCCTTTTCAGAGGGTGGATGATTAATAGATGCCTTGAATTTCGTTGCAAAAGCCTGTGTTGACTTTATTGACGTTTTTTACAGAGAAAAAACTGAATCAGTCTGAAGCATCAGGAAGTGCAGCGTGTGCTTGCTGTGCATGGTGTGAGTAGGCAGATTCTGATCATTGCTGAGCGCTGATCTGAAGAGAGAGCAATTACTTTTGCTGGACAGAAGTAGAATCTTGGCTTATCCTCATTCTTCATTTAGGTTTAACATAAGACAACAATAAACCAGACCAGAGGTACTCTGAGATTGGTCTCCCTTTACTAAGGGCCTTTGCTGGAAGTAAGAGGCAGGTATGTATGCCTCTCTACTCCTGCGTTAACAGCTTTATTCTGTAATGGTGGAATCAGAGGTAGTTAAAAAACTGACACGATAAAAATGATGGGCCCAATTCTTCACATAAGTTGCTAGATCAGCCCGCCTGAGCAGATAATGTGGTTACCAGTTATTTTCATTCACTCTCCAGTGACGTACGTAAGGACAGCCATGCTAAATCAGACTGCCATCTTAACTAATTGCACTCTCTGTTGAAAGGGAAGTGTTGGGTCAGGGAAGTATATAATGATATTTTCCTGTATATTTTCCCAGAATTCAGAATCAGTGGTTTAGATTCCTCAGCCAACAGTGATATTATTGAATTGGTAGGAGTTTTTAATTTTCTTTTTTTTTCCTCCAGGAACATTATCTATTAATTTTTCCTATTCATATAAACTTTTTGACATCTACAGAAAACTATAGCAAGGAGTTTCATGGTTTAACTGGGCCAAAAATCACAGAATCATAGAATGGCTTGAGTTTGAAAGGACCTTTAAAGGTCATCTACTCCAGCCTCCCCTTGCAATGAGCAGGGGCATCTTCAACTAGATCACATTGCTTAGAGACCCATCCAATCTGACCTTGAATGTTTCCAGGGATGATGCACCTACCACCTCCCTGGGCAACCTGTTTCACCAACCTCATTCTAAAAAAATTCCTCATCCTGTCTAGTCTAAATCCGCCCTCTTTTAGGGCAAAACCATTACCCCTTGTCCTATCGCGACAGGCCCTGCTAGAAAGCTTGTCCCCATCTTTCTCCTAGACCCCCTTTAAGTACTGGAAGGCTGCAAGAAGGTGCTCCCGGAGCCTTCTCCAGGCTGAACCACTCCAACTCTCTCAGCCTTTCCTCATAAGAGAGGTGTTCCATCCTTATTGTTCTTGTGTCCCTCCTCTGAACCTGCTTCAGCAGGTCGATGCCTTTCCTGTGCTGAGGACTCCAGAACTAAACACAGCACTCCAGGTGGGGTCTCACAGGAGCTGGGTAGAGGGGGAGAATCCCTTCCCTTGACCTGCTGGTCACACTTCTTTTGATGCAGCCCAAGGTACAGTTGGATTTCTGGGCTGCAAGCATACATTACTGGGTCATGTCCAGCTTTTCATCCACCAGTGCCCCCAAGTCTTTCTCCTCAGGGCTTCTCTCAATCCCTTCATCCCCCAGTCTGTATTGATACCAGCGGTTGCCCCAGCCCATGTACAGGACCTTGCACTTGGCTTTGTTGAACCTCATGATATTCACATTGACCCACCTCTCAAGCCTGTTGAGGTCCCTGTGGATGGCATCCCATCCCTCAGGCATGTCAACCACACCACTCAGCTTGATGCTGTCTGCAAACATGATGAAGGTGCACTCAATCCCAATATATGTCATTGATGAAGATATTAGACAGTACTGGTCCCAATACAGACCCCTAAGAGACACCACTTGTCACCAGTCTCTATCTGGACATTGACCTGTTGGCTACTACCCTCTGGATGTGACCATGCAAGCAGTTCCTCATCCACCAACCAGTCCATCCATCAAATCCGTATTTCTGATTTAAACAGAAGTTGTTATGGGGGACCATGTCAAAGGCCTTAGAGAAGTCCAGATGGATTACATCCATAGCTCTTCCATTGTTATGTCCTCATGTGTGTTTTGTATCTCTGTCTTGATAATTTCATTTGACGCTTATGAGTTTTGTATTATGACAGAGTGAATAATTGTTATCTCAGCGTTTCCAGGACATTCATAGTTTTGTAGACTTTGGTCAAATTGCTTCTCATTTATGTCTTTTGGAAGTTGAATAGTTTAGGGTTTTGCTGCTTGTATGAAAAATATTTCATAGTTTTCTTTGATTACCCTTATAGCTATACCGTGTTTTCTACTATAGAGCTTTTTTTTTTCCCCAAGATGGAGGATGAGAATAGCAGCCAGTGTTAAAATTGTGGGAACTTTTACAGTGGCCTAATAGCATTATTTGTTATGCTGTTTAATTCTTTCCTAGTAATTCCTATTGCTGTAATGAGGTTTTTTGATAGGATCTGAAAACTGAGCTTCTGTTTTCACAGACCTTTTCACAAAAAACCCTCTAACTCCTTTCCTGAAAGGAATTACTTACTCAGAGCCTGTTGCTCTGTCTATTACACTGAGGTTGCTTTTCCTCATCTGTATGTTTTTCTTTCATACATCATCACTGAATTTCACCTGTCCTTTTACTGCTTGAGTACTGAGTATTGTGAAATCCTTTTACAGATCTTCATAGCTGGCTTTTGTTTTCATCATTCTGCATATCTTACTGCCATCAGCAAACTTTGTCACCTACCTGTCCTTCCTTCTTTCCAAATCGTTAATGAATACATTGAACAGCACAAAGCATCAGGGAAATTCAAAATGAACATTTCTTTCCATTGTGGAAACTGTAAGATTTTTTGTAACATTTGATGCTGATCTTCTAATCATAAATTAATCTATGGAAAGGTTATTTATCCCATGACAACATCAGATCCTTTGGCAAGGGAACCCCTCAAAAATCCTATTAGACTTCATCTGCTCAGTTCTCCTTCCCTACAGGCTCTAAGAATTTGGATAGATTTAAGTTGTGATTTTTATGTGCAAAAGTCATGTTGATTCCTCAGTGATGTCCAGAATATACTTGTTCAGAAACCAGTGTTAGCTGGGAAAGCAATAATATGTTGTATTAGGCACTGTAGAAACAGAGCACGATCTCTTCTTTGAGGACCTTACATTTAAGGAAATCCAACATGCTTTCTACAGTGAAATTGGATATTATAAACATAGTTCCATTCTAATCTCTTATCTTAGATATTTTTAGATATTCAATTTTATGACTTCTAAACCTAGATTCACTTTGTTACTGTTGCTGCTTTTATTTTCCATGCTTTTCCTGTTCAACATGTCTCTGTCTGCTTTTATTTTCTGTATAAGCAACTGCATCAAGTCAATGGGTAATAGACTACTTCAAAGCAGAAATTGGCTTCATTTATTTCAAAGAAAATTCTAAAATGTATTTACTCTGTATTTCATATGCTGCAACAACAAAAACATTAAAATTAATTGTACTTTCCTCCTTTCTCATTCATGCTCCAGGCAACTTAGGCGATAAAACTAAGCTAATGTGGCCGCAATAACGTTAGCATGTAGTGCAGCTCAGTGGAAGTGGGTTTGTGGAATGAAATGGTTGATGTTGAGATGGCATCTGTCTGCAATACGGGCATTCTGGAGGCAGAGGTTCTGACTTCAGAGTAGTGTTAACCTGATACTGTGAATTAATCATCCAGCAGTGGTTGCAGCACATTAGGTGCACACCTGAAATGTATACTCTGGTTGAGTTTCCTTGAAGGGGAATTCAGTTCCTGTGCTCCGAGTTCACTGTGGTATGAGCCTGTAGGTAAGGATTGGCTATAGAGGTTTCCTCACAGAATTTGGGGGATTCATTTCAGAAGCACACTCCTGGTCTGATCTGAGAGGTTCATGTAGATTCCACAGCGTTTCCCTCTTGTTTAGACAGATTTTTCATACAGGTATCAGTTTCTGCTACTTATCCAATAAATGCTGTCTTTTGGGCTTGGAACTGATTATTTACATGCAGATATGTTGTAATTAAATTTGCTTTTCTTACCTTGTAAGAAACATGGTGCTGTCTGTGATGTGGGTAGTGACTGCTAAGTCTGCTAAGTCAATTCTAACTTGTTTTGTTTTATGGCATCTGTCCAAAGTGATTTGCAGTACAGGGTACAGCAGTGGAGCAGACACTGCTGGTGAAAGCACTGAAGGTTGGTCTCACAGGTAACAATCTGGCTAGTGGCTAGAGTCATCTCTCACCTCCCTCCCCTGTCTCCCACTCTCCGTATGCACTCGCATAGATCTGCAGCAGTTCTGCACATCTCCGCTGCGTCTAAGACACTATTGCTATTGACATATATAGCAAAACATACGAAACACTTCATATGTACAGAATGGCTGGTTGTCACAGTGCAACAGCTAAGGCTTCTGGAGACCAGAGATACCTGAAAACACAATAGTAATAGCCCAGGGTGCTAGTTAGCAGATTAAAGCCAAAGTCAGAAGTGCTGGCAAGTCTGTTTAGGCACTTAGCTTTTATTGATTGAATGGGGAATTAGGTGCTTCAGTGCCTCCACAGTTTGTCTCTTAATTCCTTTTCTAAGAAATAGAGATAAGAACACTTTCACACTTCAGAGGAGTGGCCTGACAGAAAATGTGTTAAGGCAGTGATGTGCTTGGATGTGACAGTGATGAGGTCAGATGAGTTCCTTGTGTAGGTAGAAGGAAATATGTGAGACTAGAGTGGATCTTGATTAACAGCTTGCCTTAGAGGCACAATCCAAAGTCAATGACAAGGCTCTTATTAACTTCAGGGAGCTCAGATCAAGCCCATTGATTTGTTCTTATTTCTGCTCTAGTTGCTGTAGCCCAAATTAATGCTGTGCTGTGATATTTTCAAATACCAACATAAGCAAAGTCCACTCAAGAAGGAAGTCATAAAAATAGGAAAATCATAATGCCTGAATCATAGTACTGAATAAATAAATGTTAACCATAGGAACATTGTCCCAGGAATTAGTCTGGTAAGAAAAAGGACCGACTGATGAACACCACAATTAATTTTTTGCTTCAGAAGCTGGATAGGCTACTTAGGGATCATAGATGATCTCTATATTGACACTTTGATATTGTTAATGATTTCTGTGTAGCTTCTATCATGCAATCTTCGGTTTAGAAGTCATGTTGATGGTATGTTTGATGTATTTGAAAGTGTTAAATGGAAATAAGAATGTTTAATTCTAATAATACATATTTTCATCACAAGATTTCAAAAGTAAATCAGAGATGCAAAAGGAGACTGCACCTTTATGCTACAACGGAAACATTACCCTATTTTACATTAGAGATATAGTGTGGTAACATAACAGGTTACCACTTGTAACGTAATTGGTTATAACCCAGGATATTAAAATTCAGGGATTTCGAAGAGCCCCAAACTTCCAAGTCATGGGCCAAATTATTATGCTGCCAGGGCATTTCTACAGATAGTTAAAATCCTCTGGCGGTTACCCAATAATGAAGGACATTTCCTGTGTAGATTATATATGTATTTACACCTTCACATACAAATAGATCTTCAGCATCTGATGTCTATGAAGATTTATGGCACACTATAATTCCTAGGTTGTGAGTTAAGTTATATCCAACTCTGCCTGCCTAAATGAAAGGAAGAGAAGGAATAGAAGTGCGTAATTTTTGCAGTGCCCGAAGCCGAACAAGAATTTGCTCTGAGAAATGCCAGATGTTGATCATTTCATTTCAGGCTTATCTAAGAACACATCAGTGTTTGCAATTTGCAAAGCAACAGCAGCACCAGTACTTTAAAAATAATAAAAAAAAAATAATAAAAAAAAGATAATCATTCAAGGCTTTAATACCTTGCCAGGCAAATATGCTACAGAGCTTTTCATGTTTGTCATTCATGGTGCCTCATTCCCATTCCTTAGGACTATTACTCTGTTGCTTGCTGAAATACTGGAACGATCTCTTTCTGCTGCTCAAACCCATGTATTCTATCATGTGAAGACACATAAGAGGAGTATCTCATTATTCTCTCTGATTCATCAGCAATGCAGGCCAATTAATGCCACAGTTAATGGGGAGAAGTAGCTACTACAACTGCAAGCTGTATATCTTCTGTCGTTCCTGAACTAACAGTCTTGGACAAAGCTAGAAAGCAACTTTACTACATGGCGATTATTTTTGGTACACTACCAAATCTATATTTCACAGTACCATAGAAACTGGAGATGGAAAGAACCCAGCATGTTATCAGATGTGTTCTCCTGCCAAAGCAAGATTGCTTGTTGCAGACAGCCAGGTTATAACATGTCAGGCAATGAAACTGTCATAATCTCTGAAAATTCTGCCAGGGTCTAACAAACCTCACCATTAGAGATAATTTTATGTGTCTTTCTCCACTCTCTCCCTGTCTTTCTTAACACTTAACTTTTTGTCTGCCACTTCAATAGATCATTCATGAAGACCCTAGCAGCCTGCTGTGGCTGTCTGGTAAGTTAGTAAGTTTGCACTCTGGTGTTACAAATTTCAGGTTTGATTTTTCAGATAATCTAAGTATAGCTTTGTTTAGGTCTGTTTGAATTAGTGGTAAGTATGTGTTTATATATGTAGATGAAATATACTATTTGCCTTCCTGAAAGATTGGCTATGCTTAGTTTTGACACTACATTGAAACATTTTGAAATAGGCATATTTAATAAGCCTATCTGACGTTCCTAGCTGCTTGCCTACTTTTCGATCTGACTTCTTTTCACCACTGTATTTTCATCTGTGCTTTCCATATAGATTATGCTGTTGACTGATCCAGAAATTGAGAGCAGCTTATTAATCAGTTCTGATGAAGGGGCCACCTATCAAAAATACCGTCTGAACTTCTACATCCACAGTCTTCTCTTCCACCCCAAGCAGGAAGATTGGATCTTAGCATACAGCCAAGATCAGAAGGTAAGAATCATTGGTAGCATTTTTCTTTGTTTGCTCAGGAAGAACCTAGGGTTTCCCCATCCCTCTACATAACTGCTGCAGAGGTGAATTCTTTGGGGTGATAACCAGGACAATCTTTGGAAATACCAAACTGGTATTTCCAAGCAAGAAACATTTAGTAAGCCTCAATGTAAAGGGCAAAATAAAGAGACATTGTCACCTACTATGTTTTTGGAGCCTAGCCCTCTAGGATTGACCTGGAAGCCTGAATTTATTCATCAGTCCTCCTGGCAATATCATGTGAAAGGCAATGTGCAGAGAAGACAGTTAGGATCGTTGACAATTGGCATAACAACCTCTAATGAGGGGGTTTGTCCACTTATTTAACAATTCTCTTGCTCCAGCCTAGCACCAACTCCAAGAACAGTACAAGACACTCCTCGTTCCTATCTGGTTGGCATATTTTCAAGTAGCCTTTGATTTTCTAAGAGAAAAGTAATGGTGAATCAATTTCCTTTGAATTCTAGTTCCTTCAGTATGGGTAATCCATCAGCTGAATAAATATGCTGTGAAATTTGCCTTGATGTTTTGCTGCCCAAGTTGAGACAACAGAATGGGACTTGATTGTAGGGGACCTCATTGTTAGAACTTTTTGAAAATCAGGTACATCAATATTCACAAGTCAGTCATCTTCCAGTGAAGGACTTTATAGAGCTCAATCTGTTTAGTTTACCAAAAAGCAGATGGAAGAGAAACTATATTGTTCTGCATAAATATCTCCATGGTGGAAGACAAAACATATCAGTAAGCGTTCTGACCTAGCAAAAGAGATTCTAACAAGAATTGATGACTAGTAGTCAGTCAATGGCAGATAAACTCAACTGTGAAGTAACTAGCCATTGCAGCAAACTGCTCTGAGAAATGGCAGATTTCACATCCTGACGTTTTGATGTTTTTGAATAAAACTGGAAAGATACCAAAACAATTTGCTGAGATCCTAATGGGGTAAAAGAGTGAAATACCTTGACACCTAGTATATAAGCCTTTCTACAAAGTAATGTAGTGGTCTGTCTTTGTTTTACACGTGATGAATCTATGAGAATCTGAATCTAACCGATAATAAAACTATTGGCTGAATAGTTTGGATTATACATTAATGTAAATATCAACATAAAAGTTTGAATTCCATGATGTTTTCTGTGTACTTCAATTAATTTTACAAACATTAAACAGCTAATTTTCCTTTAACCTAAACTAGGCTTGTTGTTACTATTACAGTAAGTCTAAGAAAATAAAGGCATAAGGAAGCTAAATAGGTAGGTAAAGTCACAAAAAGATCTTGGAATTTTTGGAAGAGAGGTTCAGTCCTGTGCTTTAAACTCAAAACCAGTATCCTTCTAGGACTGTACCATAATATCCTTCCCAACTATAAGAAATGGATCTTGCCTGGCTAATTCTTCCTGTAAAGGCATTTCCATGAATGTTTTTCACTCACCCCTCTCACAGCATTTTGTAGAGTGTACTGTGGCTATAATTTGTTCAGAGGAAGGTGCAGTTTAAATTATTTCTGGGTGTGCAGTACGTAATTAGACAAAGTCAGAATGTTTCCTTGCCCTTGTGGCTGTTGAATTCTCTGGATTGATATGAAACTCAACAGAATCAGGTCTCAGCTCTCTTTTAGGACCATTGGAACAATAGTTACTGTGATAGTAACAGGAAATATATTACATGAGGGTTAATGAAACTTTTGGTGGTAAATTTGTCAAGTAAAAGTAGGATAGTAGAATATGAATTTCAGCTGTTGTGGTATTCAGCCTGCTCAGGAAATAATTCTGAATTAGAGTCCATACAGCTAATGCTCATCTAATTTATGTCAGGTGTCTACCAGCAAGTATATTGTCAGTATTCCATAGGAAACTCTCACTCTTCTTCTATAGAAAACCAATCCAGATATAAGAATATAAGACCCTTTTGTGCCTTAATCTGAATTGATGGGCTTGATGTTGTAGTTGTGTGTATGGGGTGTTTTGGGTCAGAGGCTGCAGGCTGTACAGTAAAATTTCTTTGTTTTATAGCATTGATTAACAAGTTAGGTAACTTTTGGTAATTCAGTACTATAGCTGTGAGAGAAAAATCGTGTAGCACAATGTCTGTAGATCTCCACCAATTAAATCAAAAATAGAATTTTAAAAGTATTCTGTATTGGTATGAGTCACAGGCTTGGTTTCTACTTGAGAGCCTAAAGGATACGTTTTCTGAATTCAACAAACTTTGGCAAAGAACTGTTGTAGAGGGTAACCAACAGGCAGAGTATTAATCAGCTTGAACTAAATTAAATGTTACTCAAACTAAGGGTCAAGTTCGGCCTGTGGCTAAGTGTAAATGACTCCCATTGGTTTCATGCTTGTATATCCAAAGGCAGAATTTTCTCAGAATAATTAAGAGGTCCTGCCTGTATTTAGATAATTACAATGGGAGCTGCGGTGTAGCTTGGAACAAACAACACTGCTGTTGCGATTTTACGATCTCATGCTAAGGCTGTGTTTAAGGAAAAAGACCCCGTTACTCCTTGGATTCAGGCACTGTGTGCACACTGACGAAAAGTTACCCAAGGAAGCAAGGGAAATGTATCTTCATGGTAAGGAATTTACATTTTGATATCACAGACTTTGATGCCACTGAAGAGGCATTTTCAGTCATGAAGTTAGGATTGTTGCAGTTAGCATTGTCTCAGTCATTTAATTTTGCTGTTGACAGTCAGGTGGGAATCAACTAGAAAACATGTTTACATCCCTCTAGGAAGCCACAGCACTGTTGCCATCCATTTGCATCTTGTCATTGCAGCGAGTGGGACCACGACAATCAGGTGGTGAAAAGAGCAAGAGCTGGAGAGACAGGTATCACATTGGGTCTGGACTGCTTTTGTTCTCTGAAGTTGTCCGTCCAATTCAGGACTGATGAGGGCAAAGCTAACAGTTATTGCATGCCTCTCCTTGCTCAGCTGTAATGAACAGGAAATGGGTCACATAGCATCATCCCCCAATCTCTTCACAGCCCACTGAGTCTATCACTATGATAAGTACCACAGATCTTTTTTTGTTTGGTTGAATAGGGATTTACTCAGTGGTAGGGAAATGTGTGTTAACTGAAGTCATTTTATGTCCCAGTTTCTTGGGTGTTGTGTGTGGGTGAATGTGGTTAATTACTGTGGTTCAGCTGATGAGCAATAACTCATTAAGCTTCAGTGACTGGGTTGCTTTTGTTCACATATCTCTCCCCTGTGTCTCTGCCTTGGGCAGCAGACTTGAATTACCACTGCTGACAGAACAGTCCCGTACTCAGTCATGACTTTTTCTTGCCAGTCTTGACAAAAAAAAGAGCAGCAAACCATCTGCCGCTTGCACTAATTGCTTCGTGATTGCTTTCATTGTTCTGGCTGGAAGTATAATTGTTACATGGCTGATTCTGACCACTTAAGTGCAGAACTACTGCATGCTTCTTCCTTTTCTGTGTAACAGAAGGTACAAATCGGGAGAAAACTTCAGACACAGTAAAGCCTTGCTGGTGAGGCAAAAGCTTGTTGGAGGTCTTGTATGTGTGAGCTCTCGTGGGTTTAATCAGCTTGCTTTTAGGATGAGGAGCCGTATTTTATGGGAGTATTGCTTATGTATTATTATGTAATCTTCAAAAGTGATTTGCTGTGTAATCAGAGGGTGGGATATAAGAGCCTCTACTTCATGTGGAGACATCTTCTGCTATTCAGATGGGTCAGACACACAGAGGAATGGTTAGTAATCAGCCGTGAATAACAGTTCTTTGGAGAGATGAAATACAGGTGAAATTGGGAAACACAAGTCAGATGGGCAAAATGCAGGGTTGTAATTGCCCAGCTCGAGAATAAATGTGCAAAGGCAGTCAAGCAGTAAAAGGCAGCAACAGAGGCTGAGAAAGCAGGTTTAAAATGGAGTTATTGTTGTTGCTTCTCCTTTCTCATTTTAAATGAAGAGCAAGGTGCCCCATACTAGAGGAGCTCTGTCAACATAGTACTAGTAAATGAAGAGGTTTACATTTAACCTTTTTTTTTCCCCCTTACCTTTTTCATTTTGGCCTTTCCCAAATACCTGATTCCATTTGTCTACCTTTATTGACCACATGTCACACTGGAGATCAATGAGTTAGGGACTGATACTTGGTTGTGTAGTTGAAGTGCTGAAGTTTAGCAAATCAGGGTTCTGTTGCTTGTGGGACAATCTATCTACTGTCATGAAACCATATAATCTTCTTCATTTTCCTACAGTAAAGGAGGTCCACTCCTCATGCATTCAAGTAGAAGAGAAAGGTGTTCTTATATCAGGGATGACAGAGTATCCACTTAGAATAGATAAGGATGCATATGGCCACAGGATATTTCTATGAGAGAACAGGCCAGCTCTCAAGAATACCTTCAGCCCCATCTATCTGTGTGTTTGGTCTAGTGCTTGTGTCTAATGGTAAACTATCTGCCATAGAAATTGCCAATATTCACTCTTCAAGATGTGATGGACTGTTTTGGATGCACTTCATAATTCTAAAACCTTTCATTTTACTGCATTAGGACCTAACTTTGAGGGTGGCTCTGCTTGGAAAAGGGTCGGACCAGAGACCTCCAGATACTCCTTTCGATGTAAATTAGTCTGTTTCTGTTTACACCCTCTCAATTTCAGTGGTAACAGTCACTACATACATAGACCAGAGAAGGGGGAATAATATCCAGATTTATTTTATCGGAAATTGCATCATAGGTTGTTTGGGTTTTTTTTTAAACCCTGCTGTCAACATCAAGTGACATAATTTTGGGGTGTTTAGTTTCCCACACTGATGAGAACATTTAGATCACTATTCACCTGGGCTGATGTTTAACTGAGGGAGGCTAATTCTGTCTAAAATTGATGGAGAGGGAAAAAGCTTCTTTAGAGTGGTAAGTTAACCGCTTTGAATCATTCTCTAGAAAAGCCTATCTCCTTTGACAGGCTACAGACACAACCAAGGAGTTAGTCTGCATAAAGCTAACATTATCCTACTTGAATAACTCCCCCTTTCCCTACGGCATTACTCCTGCAACGGTCTACATAATTTGTGTTAATATCTAGGGCACCACTAATCAACCAAGCCAGTTTTCCAGCAGACTTGATTATCCTTGGTGCGTATTGTTGAAGATGAAAAGTAATAAGGAATTTCCACATTAGAAGTTGTCCCAGCCTTTGCAATGTTGCACTTTCCTAACGATCCTAGATAGCCTTTCTGGGTTACCAGCACTTGTTCCGGGAATGGAAAGCACCTTCCACACAAAGGCCTTGTGAATGTTAACCCCTATTTTTAAGACTTTCCATTTGATTATGTTTCCAAGTAAGTGATCAGTCATGCACAGAAACATCCCCATTTGTAGCTAGGGCTGTGCACACCATTTGTGTGAAGACTTTAAGCACAGACACCTGTCAGGCAACCTGATAACACATCTTGCACATACCTCTTGGCAAATACGCCTTGCTATTGCTAGGCAAACTACTAAGCTTTTGGTGTCAACAAGCATACCGAAAATAAATAAGGAAGGGACATCAAAACTATTCATCTGGCTATTTTATTGGGAGTTTTCCTCCTTTCTTCTCATACAGTCAATTCCTCAGCATTGTCTCAGTAAGAAGTATAGTGGTGTCAGATTGTATCTTTTATTTTTTTTTAATTGGCCATAAGCCAGTGTACAAAGTATGTCATAAAATATGGTTTCCTAGAGTACCCATTGGTCTTTTACATACCTCACAAAGCATAATGTGCTGGGGTAACAATTTAAAATGAAGAATGGAATTATAAGTGGGAGGAATCTCTAATATTCTTTCCTCCTCTAACGAATAATAATTATTAAAAAAAAAAATAATTAAACATCAACTAGCAGAGCCCAGCAACAGCCTGGCAGTCCAGAGAAAAAGGTAAAATTCTGGGCCAGGAGTGTGATCAGTGAAACAGAAGGAAAGACTTGAGCAGTAATCACTGTGCTCTTTACCACTGACTCACTCATCTTCAGGCAAATCAATACATCCTTGCTTATCCATCTGTATAAACATCAGCCCTCTGTACCAACAAACATTTTCTTTTGCTGCTTTGGGATCTTTGGATGCATACTTACAGTTACGGGTAGATGTGTTGTTTATCTGCAGGAATTTCTGTGCTCTATATAACTCCAGTTTCTCTGCTTCCATGAAAAAATTACATTTTGCCTTTCCATTGGAGTTGGATAGTTCACTGGATTAGGAATAAAGAAATGTAATCCATATCAATAGGTCTGCCACTGATCTCTGTGGTGTTGAGCAACTCCCTTCACTTTTCCGTAGTTGACTCACTTCTCCCTTCCTCTGTCTGTCATTTGTTTTGACTGTACTCTCCAAAGTGTCTTTTGTGTCTACACTAAATTCACTTGAAGCCATAGGTTTTCATGATAAACATGTAATGATAATGTAAATGCTAATAATAATTTATTTTTAATTTTAAAGGTATGCATCTGTGCATGACAATTCTGACACTTTAAATTCTGGTGTGATAAGCCTTTTCTGTTGTGTGTTATATCAGAATGGGAAAATTTTCTAAACAAAAATACATGTATTTAATGCAGGTATCTAAGCAGTTACGAACCTGCCTAGTAAATTCACAATACAACAGAAAGCAAGTGCAGGATACCCTGTTACCTGTTACAGAGAGAGGATTTTTTTAACAGAGAAGTGAATTAACCTTGAGGATAACATACTAAGAGGAGTGGTAAATTCATCATCCCTTGGACTTGAGATTGGATGTCTTTCCCAATGATACAATCTACTTCCATCATCAGTTGTTGGCCTGAATAATTCTCTCTACTACTTGAGTTAGTGGTAAAGATTGTGCAGCATCTGTTAGGAGGAGAACAGACTGACGATACTAGTGGTTCCTTCTGGCTTTAAAACATATATACCAGGCAGATTTCTTTAAATATCTGCTGGTAAAAACTTGCCACTTTTTCAGTGTATGAGTTGAATGCAATGGAGACGTCATGCTAATACAGTTGCTTGCAAACTGCCACAAAACCAGAACACCAGCTGATGTGGCTTATACGCGAGCATGTGTGAGGAGTTATTGAGGGATAGGTTAAGAAGAAAGCTGAGAGTCATCTCCAGGATGCTTTGGTCTGATGAACACACACAAAAGAAATGGCTGTGTTACAACCATATTGCAGAACAAGTCTACATGAAAGTAGTGTGCAGTTCATTAGCAAAAGCAGCCACAGAGCTGCAGACCTCACTGGTGTTTGAATGGGATGTGAAGCAGGTATCTGAAAGCTTTATCACTCTGATGTGTTTCCATCAGCATTCAATAAACACCAATTATTGGATAACCTTATTGATGGCTTCTGGGTGGCATGATTAATGCATTGCTGCAACTTAAAATGTTCAAAGTCTGTGCAGTGTCCTATGAACTTAATTGCTTCAAGGTTATTTAAACATCTTAATACTGGAACTTACAATTACATTAGAGATCAGGGAATTAAATGAGTATCAGGCCTGTAGCCCGTTTTTGTAGCCTGGGTCATGAGTCTTACACTCTGTTCTAGGAAGCAAGTACCATGCACGAGTTCACATTCTTTGTTTATACAAAACATACTGTTCTATTAAATTCAACGTAGGAAGAGAAAAGCCTGCCCCATTGCTCTTCTAAATGAAGAATAATGTGATTCAGGGAATAGCAGCATACCTCCCAGCCTTTGACTGCTCTGAAGAAGAAATGCCCTGTGCAGTAATTTCTTTAATGTACTTTATTTGATACCCAAGTAAGCTTCTCTGGATGCATGTTGACAACACGTGTGTGTCCAAGTCCCTGCTCTTTCTTTTTCATGGTTTGAGATGTCTGTAGCACCGCTGTGGAAACTTCTTTCCTACTGTGATGATTTTTTCATCCAGCAGGTAGATCCAATGAAGTAAGGGTCTGAAAGATCATAAAGGACTACTGTATATTACCTATGTAAACATGTTCAATCTTAAGTCCTTACCTGGTGCATTAGCTGCATCCTATTCTGCAGACTCCAAAGAAATGCAAGAGAGACTTAAACTGTAGTACATCACCAAACTGAAGAAATCCATGTGTGTATCCTGTTGCTCTTTGCTTTCCTGAAGGTTTTATATCTAAATATGGTCTTTCACAGTGGAATATCACTTTAATAATGCCCTTGTGAACAATGAGAATGACTGAAACCTTGTAGAAGACTAGAATTTCTTCAAATGCACCTGTGGTGGTAGTAAGTACAATTTATCAGCAATGAACTTATTCAGTATAAATGAACGAGGATAATAAGAAGGACTTGCTTGCATTTATTTCAAATTATCTTGTTGCATCTTCAGTAAGAGTTGTCTTTATCCAATTTGACTCTGTTATCTTTATAGAAAGCTAAACTGTGATTTTGGAATGTTTTATTCTTTGATGAACTTGAGATAAGCTTAAAAAAACTACACTGCAGATGAGGAAAAACTGATCTCTAAAAATCTGTGTGGTTCATCAGTACAATATCTGTGGTTTAGGTGCACTGGTGTTTTGGAGATTTTTTTTCTGTGAGTAAATTCAGTCTGAAGGGGTGATGGTGAAACACTATGAAGAGGGTTGGTTTTAATGGCCTCATAGAAGCACCAGGAAGTGTAAGAGGCAAGAAGTCAGCATATGCGAAGAAACTGTCATGAGGATTGACCAGTAGGAATCTTCTCAGGGAATTAGAGATTAATTTGAATCAAACCCAGTGCTTTCGAAGATGTTCTGAGCTAGTTTTCCAGTTGCATATGTTTTTTTAGGTCAATACTGTAGCGTAGGTTGAATTGCTTTGGTCAGATCTGTGTCCAGAAAGAATAAATGATGCTTTCATGCAAACTATAAGTGAGAGAAAGAGAGCTTTTTCTTTTGTGAATTTAAGAATAGCAAAGTTGGTAAATCCAATCAACAGGTAGACTCCGTACCATATTCCATGATAACTTGTTTAGGGGGAATTCCTTAAGTAAAAGAAAAATAATGGGAACTACCAGCTTGCTCAGCGTACTTGCCTCATGTCACTTCCAGCATGTAATTTGAATCACCTTTTCTTTAGTCAGATTCTGAATTGGTATGTGCATTATGTTTTTTTGCATGAGATGAGATTAGCACATAAAATTGAATATCCTCGTCAGCGTAGGAAGCACATGGAACTACCGCATGATTCAAGATCAGTATGGGAAGAAGCATCAGAATGAAATATTTAACCAGAATATCCAATTAAGTTTAAATTCTGAATGATGAAACATCGTGGGCACTCTGGGTCACTTGTATCTGCAGCAGTTTGTATAGGTGTTAAAATAAAGCTGAAGTTATGAGGGACTCTGCAGATGACAGAAATCTTTGGTTGGGAAAATAAATCTTTGAGAACAGAAGGGATGATGGAAGGTGTAGCATAATGACCTTTCAAATGGCATTGTATCACAATTGGTGGGTCATTCAGATTTTCAGTAGTCATTAAGTGTAAATGTATTGGGTTTGCACAGCAAGGTTTTGGTAGCAGGAGGGCTACAGGGGTAGCTCCTGTGAGAAGCTGCTAGAAGCTTCCCCTGTGTCTGACAGAAGCAATGTCAGCTGGCTCCAAGATAGACCCGCTGCTGGCCAAGTCTGAGCTTGTTAGCAACGGTGGCAGTGCCTCTGGGATAATGTATTTAAGGGGGAAAAAAACCCTGCAGAACAGAGATTGCAGCTGGAGAAGAGAGTAGTGAGACTGTGAGAGGCACAACTCTGCAGACATGGGGGGCAGTGCAGAAGGAGGGTGGGGGGACTCCAGGCACTGGAGCAGGGATTCCCCAGCAGCACGTGGCGAAGCCCACGGTGAGACACGCTGTGCCCATGGTGGAGCAGATCCCCCCCACAGCCCATGGAGGCCCACGGTGGAGCAGACCCCCCCACAGCCCATGGAGGCCCACGGTGGAGCAGATCCCCCCTCCCTCAGCCCATGGAGGCCCACGGCGGAGCAGATCCCCCCCTCAGCCCATGGAGGCCCACGGCGGAGCAGATCCCCCCCCCACAGCCCATGGAGGCCCACGGTGGAGCAGACCCCCCCTCAGCCCGTGGAGGCCCACGGTGGAGCAGATCCCCACCCCGCAGCCCGGGCAGGGCCCACCCCCGGAGCACAGGGTGCCCGCAGGGGGCTGTGACCCGCGGGCAGCCCGCAGCGAGCAGCTCCTGGCCGGGCCTGTGGCCCCGCGGGGGGGCCGGGCTGGGGCAGGGTCGCTGGCCGAGGACCCACGCTGGGGCAGTTCACAAAGAACTGCAGCCTGTGGGAAGGACTCATGTTGGTCAAGTTCGTAGAGGGCTGTCTCCGGTGGGAGGGACCCCACGCTGGAGCAGACAGCAGAGGCAGCGTGTGAGGGACTGACCCAGCCCCGTTCCCTGCACGTTGCAGGGAGGACAGAGAGAAATCAGGACTGAAGTTAAGCACGGGAAGAAGGGAGGGCTGGAGGAAAGGTGTTTTAAGTTTTGGGTTTATTTCTCATTATCCTGCTGTGATTTGATTGGTAATAAGTTAAACTAATTTACCCAAGTGGGGTCTGTTTTGCCCAGTTGGTAACAGCTGAGTGATCTCCCTGCCCTTATCTCCACCCACGAGCCTTTTGTTATATTTTCTCTCCCCTGTCCAGCCGAGGAGGAGGAATGGTAGAGTGGCTTTGATGGGCACCTGGCATCCAGCCAGGGTTAACCCAGGACAGTAACCTTACATTCAAAGACAGATGTTAAATGAGGAATGTTTTCCTGTCATCTTTTGATGACATATAGATTGCTGTGAATGTAACTTTTTGGTATGGTGACTTTGATGAATATGCAGGTAGCAAAATTACCCACTAGCTCTGGGGAGCACAGAGCTTGTTGGACCTGGGGAGGAATGGTGACTTCTCTCTGTAAGACAAGTTTGCATTTACTAGCAATATGTGGTTGATACCATGCTTTCTTTTAGTCATCAGGTTCAACAGCCAAATAAACAATTCAACTTGTAAGAGCCATTTTTTCATCTGGGAAAATCTCAGGGGAAATCCAGTGTTTGTAAGGGAAACAAGTGGTGCACAGTACAGTTTTATTAAAGTGTATGTCCAGGTGCAATACCTTATAAAACTGTTGACAGCTCATTTTGTTTGTCCTAAAGATGTGTTTATGTCAGAATATCTCAACTTTGTAATTCAGTCAAACTCAGGTAGACAACAGGGTCCTAGAAATCATAATTTCATACCATCGGTGATTACATTGGAATGAATCAAATTTATCTGATGTCTAGAGAACATTAGATCCTCAAAGTTCATATTTTAGCTACTTGTTTTGGAGTGTTTAAAATTCACATAGACTAATAAAAAAAAAAAAAAAAAACCCAACCCAAAACCCAAACAAAAAACAAACACCCAAACCAAAGCCAAATAACACTGCTGGTAGATTCGAGAAAGATGAATCCTCAGTATCGTTGTTTTAGCTCCATAAAAATGAGTGGAAGTCTGATGTTTTATAGCACTTGTGACTTCCACACAGTCCCATTGGAAGAGGTGTTTTAAGGATGAGTCTGTATATTTACATGTTAGTTTATCTATAGTTTTTCAGTTTGTAAGATGGTGAGAAGATTGTGTTCTTTACAGTATTTGTTTATTAGAGGTATTGCTTACTAAGACATGTCCATTGGAAGAACTATTGAAGGAGCTGATTACCTTCTGAATCCTCTTTTGCTAGTCAATTTACATAAGCTATATATAGGACATATACATATAAGTTTATGTATATTTAGCATACAAGTTAATACCGACTCTGTTGATATTAATACTGGTGTTCAAATGTAGTAGTAGTTCAGAGACTTATAAAACATAAGCCACTGATGAACAATGAGAAGAATGGAATGAATGGTATCTAAATATTTTCTAAGTCCTGTGAATTATTGAAAACTGTTTTTAAAGCCAGTGTAATGTAGAAATCTTACGGCAGAACCATTGTTTCATCTTATCCAATGTTTCCAACAGTGGCCACCTTGTTCCAGAAGAAAGTACAAAATTCCTGGATATCTGTGCTGCTTTGTGGGTGACAACCAAAAGTATTAGACGTAATATAGGAAAATCGTCTAATTTCCACCATCCTGAATAATGGAAACTTTTACTGATATGTCTATTATGGGGAAAACTTGGCCATATGCTTCTCTGCACTTATAATTTCCATGTATTTATAATAGTTACTAAGACCCCCAGCAATCTTTATCTTGTGTAAACACATGCTACAGCAGATGATTTCTGCTCCAAAGAGCTTAGAAATCTGAGTGAAGGGTGTGTAGGAGGTACGACACATGGGCAAATGAGGGAAGAATAAAATAGATCTAATCACATGATGGAAGGGGCCAGAGCTCTCTTACAGGTCTGAACTAGCACACAGGTAGATTATGAAAAAATACAGGGCAGAAGGGCAAAGAAGGATGCATGACGGAATGTCCAGAGCTGTCCAAAAGATAGAGGGTTTTATAAAGCTAAGGTCTTGAGAGCTTTCTGCTTTGGAGAGATTTTCCAGAGCTGAAGGAAAGTGTAGAGTTTTTCCTCTTCCTCTAGTACATGCTTTCCCTTCTAGAAGTGATATTGCAGTTAGATCAGTTGAGCCAAATTAAATTCCTGTTACTCTTAGTGGAACATTTTGGAAAAACAGTATTTTTTCTCCCTACATTTTCTGGAATGTAGTTATTATTTATAGTGCAAACTGTCAAACTAAAGTAAATAAACCAATCAGTTTTGACTGATTCCTGTTAAATATTTTACTTTTACTAAGAATTTATGCATACAGCTGCTTCTTCATCAAATGCTTTGTTTTTTTCAACTACAAACATTTCTAAAATATTTTTTCTTCTGCATTTTCACTGGATTATAGGAAAGTTATCGTTAGTTTACAAACTATTTTTTGTTTTTAAAAATATCTGTATATTAAAGAATGTTTTGACCATCTCAAATTGAAAATGTTATCCATGAATGCAGACCAAAGTGCGAAGAAATTACTTAAGTATAAAATCAGTGCTGGAAAATTCAGGAAATTAGAAGGGAAAGAGATGATTACATGGCAATTGTATCTTGCTGTTATCCAGATATTCCAAAATATTTTAAGATTAAGCTTACGCTATCACTATGAAATATGCAAACAGCTCTCATACTTCTCACACAGGTTGGGAAACAAGAGGGAGGGAGAGTAGCATACAGATAAGTGTTTGGTGTAGATAAGGAAAGAAGTTCAGTTTTCAGATGTCAGCTTTCCCTACTCCAGAAGACAGTAGTGTCATGTTGAGAGAAGGCTCTTTCTGTAGCTGGGGGATTGTCTTGCAGTTCAGATGGTTTATTTGAATCCCTGCTCAACCTCAGAAGCTATTTGTAACCTTGGGACAGCCTTTCCTTTTCCCTTGCATTTCTGTTTTCCAATATAAAAGAGGTAGGGGGCAGGTTTCTGCTTCACAGAATATTAGGATTTTAAAAAGAGAAACAAAGCAAACCCAGACTGTTAATGATTGTTAAGTACTCAAGTATTACGCAGAAAAATAAATATACAAGAGAAAAGGAAGAAAGAAGAGAATTATTCCCTGATGAGCAAGGGTCAAATCTGAGAGATCAATACAAGATTTGTACTTCATAACTGTTTTGTCTCAGTAAAAACAGAAATGTCAGGTCACTACTTGGTCCTCAGATGAAAACATACATTGAAATTGTAATAGGTTCCTTTTCTATTTGTGGTTGAAAAAGAAGTGTAGCGAAGAATATTATCTAACTTCAGTCTAATAATGAAAATTGTCATCAGACAACAGTGCTTGCCAAAGAAAATAAAATGTCATCTCTGAAGGGAATGCATGCGTAAGTCTGTCACAAGGAGTCCCAGGAGAGAGAGAGAGGGCTTTTATAACAACAAAAAAATATGATGCTGGGTTTGAAAAATATCCATACAAGCACTATAATTGCTAAATGGGGGAAAATAATCCCAGCTGTATCTTAACTGATACTTGACAAAAACCTAGCCTCCAAATATTTCTTTTTTCTGGTCCAACTATATAAACTCAGTCCAGAATGAATGATACTTTGAATAAAATACCTGAAAACATCCTCACTGCAAAGGATTTTTTTTTTTCTTTTTGTGGGTGGTGATACATAAGATGGGGAATTGCCCCTTTGCTAAAGATAGATTAGTGCTGCTTGTGCTGCTGTGAGTAAAGGCTGAGATTGGTGCTGAGATAATAGCAAACGAGCAAAAACCTTCTAAAGCCTGGTTATTAAAGTGTCTCATCAAAGACAATGACAGCTTTGGGCATAGGTTCCCAGGGAGTTGATATTTCCTTTTGAGCGCTGTTGCCTTTTCTCATGCACTGTCTCCAGCTCACTGGGCACTGGCCTCTAATTTGAGAGCCTAGTCCTGACAGTAGAATTACTATATCAGTTTCCTCCCTGTGAAACAAGCTTAGGAAGTCTTGCATTTCTCCACTTTTTGCCTGAATTATGTCTCATTCAGGGCACACACTAATAGAAAGCAGGGCTCCCCGGGTGCTGTGCAGCATCACAGCTTCTGTTCTGCTGGGGGACTTGTCAGATGCACCAGGTGAACAGCCCCTCTGAAGAGTTCTGCTGAAATAGCTGGAGGGAAGCAGTGCCACTGGGGCCATTCAACCGCCTGGTGCTGCAGTGGGACAGCAGGCATGGAGGAGGATGCTACACAAGCACAGAAAAAGGTTTTGCAGGCTGTAATTAATGCATTCTGGATACTGTTACTATCACCAGCAAATTCAGAAAGGAGGTAACCTGCTGAAAGATGTGCTTAGGGAAACAAGAGAAGGAGTAGGATGAGAGATACTAAAGGGGAAAAACAAGATTTACTGTGATGGTTTCAGCCATCTGAACATCAGTGTCCATGGAAAGCTTGTATCCTATATATCCCTTGTCTGGAAACACAGAGGTGTTTGCTGAGTTGTTTGGATTGCTCCCTTATGTCAAAGACGTATTACCTGGCATGGAAGAAACTACTTTGCCGTGAGGGGTAAAACATTGACATTAGAGAGAGAGATTGACAGTATTATTGTTATGTTTTTAATTTTGCTGCAATTAGGAAAGCAGGTCTAGAAACGGATTTTGAATGTGAAGGGGGAAAAATACTCTCTGTAATGGTAAGGTTCTTTATTAGGTGACCTCAGAGGACTCTGCAAAAGTAATTGTTAAATGTTCCTAAAGGTTTTCTTTAATTTAAAAAGTGGACATTTTCCTTAGTTATGATTAGGAGCTCCTGAAGTTTCAAATAAGAATGTGTCTAGAATCTTCTACATAAGGAAAAAGCACAAACTCACTACTGAAGTTTTAAAAGTGGATGCAATTCTATCCACAAAGCTAAACTGGTTTTCCTTTTCTTACCCTTGTTATCTTTTATCCCCTCCCCCTTCTTCCACCTCTCTTCTTTGACAGTGTTCAAGAGAAGGGGAGATGAGAAAAAGAGGTGAATTTTTAGTTTTCATATTTTAAAGTAGATTTCAATATATGCTAGTCTGCTGTTTACCAAAAAGCTGTTGTAATTAGTTTCTCTGTGTCCTTCCAAGGTTTTACAGTAGGGAAGCTGAGAGATATAGGGGTTTGTGCTGGGAATGTAATGCAGAATAAGAAGTAGATCTCAAGGTTTCTTACATCTCAGTCTCATAATTCTTAAAATACATTCATATCATCTTTCTCATAACCCAAAGCTTTAAAATCAGCTTCTTTCTTTCTCAGTCATTCTCACAGACATCTATCTTCCTCTTCCCTGCCAATCCACTGCCACAACTTGTTCAAAACAAAAAAAAATTGTCAAGGTTTCCACATAAAGATTCAGATTGTTCATATTTTATACAAGATCCTGAAAGTGGTGTTGTGAAAAGGCAGTACACAGTTCAAAAAGGGGATCCAACAACTTCCTTTCCAGAAAAGGGGACTTACCAAGCCTACCAAGGAAGGGAAGGAGGGCAAATAAGATGAATCTGCAAGTAAAGTATATGGCTGACTGCTGCTGAGTGCTTCCATATGAGAAATCTGAAGTTAAATAAAGCAAAAGAAAGAATCGAAGTGAGCCTTCCCTCTACTGTCCTTCTGAGAATTATCTGATGGCGGCCTTTATGGAGAGCAACTGTTTGTAAGTGCTCTCTAACAGTAACATTTGTATATCATTCTACAAAGACATGTCAAAGTATTTATAATACCTGTAACATGCCTTTTTGCTGACCTTTTTCAGTCTGGTCTGGTATTTTTCATGGAAAGATTTTCTGAAGTGATTGATGTGTTTGAATATTGTTTGTGTAACCAGAATAAGAGAAGGTGTCACGTTGTTTGCAGGAGAAGGACAGGAGCAAAGAGAGAATTGAGGGTTTCTGTGGTACAAGTAACTTGTGCTCTTTAAACTCATTCAGTCCTGCAAGAGAAGTTTAGACATATTAGAGCACTTTTTTGGTGCCAGACTGAACAAGCTCTCTAGGGATAGCTACAGTAAGTGGAAAGAGAATGACCTCCTAACATAATATCAAAGAAGGCAACTGTTTATTTCTGTTGTCAGAGCTAGGGTAGGATATCAGACTGCTGTACGTCTGGTGTCCACCACAAGTTTGAAAAAGGAAAAGGCAGCATTCCCACACTGCACAATTTTATTTTCTGGGAGTGCCATGAAGACCTAGATGGTGAGTTTTCAGTCATGGCAGGTTGCTGGCTCTGCCCGTACGGTGGTCCCTCAGTTAATACCAGTCGTGTCTCACACCACACAGCTCAGTATTGCCTCTGCTGCTTCTCAGCTGCCTCAGGTGTTGTCCCTTTAAGACTGGAGTATGTAAAAATCCAAGTCACTATCTGAGAAGTGATGCAGGCTTCTTCAGATTAATTTCTCTATTGTCTTTGTGTTTTACTGTGATTCATGACTGTTTGTTTTTATCCTCAGTTATTCAGTTCAGTGGAGTTTGGCAGAAGATGGCTGCTTCTTCATGAGGGAGTTGCACCAAACAGGTTCTACTGGTAAGAGCAAAAAACCCTTCCTCATTTCCTATACATAGCTGCTCCATACATACAGAAATGTTGAAATGGGGGCTTGAAGGCAAAGTGGCTGAATATAATCCACGCTGCTGAACTGTTGAGATTAATTTAGAACTAGTATGAACAGGGCATTATTCCTCCTGTTACGTGTTTATACAGCACTTGAAAATGGGGTCTTTGATCTAATGATGATGCACAACTGAAATATACTGAATAATAGTCTGAAGAAAGCATTAATTTGGGAGGGGAGACTTCTATAATTTCCTGTGAACATTTTGAGTTCAACTGCAACTCTGCACAGCAGAAGCATGTTTGCTTTTGCACCAAATATAGAGAAGATATCATTCTGGTACTGCTACCAGGGAAGGCCAAAGGCTTGAAGACTTGCAGTCTTTGAGGATACTAGCATTTCTGCCACTAGTAACAGTGGACATCCTCCAGTGGCTGGTGTTAATGCTTTTAGCTGCTGTTAGTTCTGTTTCACACACAGTTCTTCATTAGGAGCTTAAAATACTCTGCAATATTGCTTCTAAGTAACAGTGCAAAATTTCGAGTTAGATTTCAAGATATATGTATCAGCCATGTGTGAGTTCCTCTCACTGACTCTTTGAATGTCAGTCAGTTACAGCAATGGCAAAGCATTTGTATGTTTTATGCCAGTTACCTTGAAGAAATATTCATAGCTCTTTGTCACTGATGCAAGCTTAACTGTTTGCTGCATTAACTTGCACTATACAAATTCACTTAGTGCTGTAGCCTACATGGTTATGATAGAATCTGAGCATCTCACGTTTTTTAATATATGGGGTGTTTGTAATGGAGGATTTGACTTCAGATTCAGACACTTCTAGCAGCCACAGCCTCTGAAAAGTAGCCCCTGGATTTATGTCCAAACTTCATTCTGCAGTTCACTACTAGCAATTTCCTTTGGTTTTGGAGTCTCATCTCCTTCAGTTTTAATCAGCACAAATTTACCCCATGGTTCTGGTGTACTGATTCTCTTCTAGTGATTCTGATTCCAGGCAGATCTCTTTGCATTTGCTTTCCATAGTAATGATTTGCATAACCACTGTAATGCTCTGTAACTACACTTGTAGTGTAATACTTAACTGAAACACCTCCACGCTGTCACGTGATGGCAATTAGTGTAACTTTGACTTATGTGGAAAAGAAAGCCAAGGCACAAAGGAGACACAGGACTTTTCCTGCAAATAGGGTTGTCATAGTCTAAGTCAAAGATAAATTCACTTTTATATTTTGCCTTACTCCTCTTTTTGCTTACACTGGTGTAAATTTTTGAGACTTCTCATCAGCTCTTTATGGAAGCAGTAGTCTACCTGTGAGCAGAAGTTGGCTCATGTCCTGTGAATCTGGCCTTTAAAAGAGAAGCTTTTGATAAAATAGTAATCTTGAAGTCAGGAGGAGCTCAACCAGATGATTAAAATGAGACTCCCATGGTAGCTTCTAAAATATGAGTTTGTGCCAATAGCACAGGTTTTGAGCATATCAAGATTCAGGAGAGGTTCAGTCAAATATTTTCTTTTAATTTATGAAAGAAGTAAGAGCTCTAGGTCAAATTTACTTCCAAAATTGAATTCATATTTGGTCTGCAAGGGATATACCAGAGATTTTGTTTGCTGCTCCTGCTTTTTAATCCTTTCTCAGAACCCATGTTAGCTGAAGCTTTTGCAAAATAAATTCAATTTTTAGCTTAAACTTGTTTTTGTGTGAGTGTCTGTATAGACAGGCATGTGTATGCCACTCCTATTTCTTTCCTACAGGACTCCTAACAGGGTTTCAAAGTGTCAGATGCAAAAACACAGCCCCATACATGACTTGATTTTTCTGGGCTAATGAAAGAAGAAGGTCCTAGAAATCTGGGGACCCAGTCTTTGAGACATCCAACAAACTTGTACTCACTGAAGCAGGTCAGAGAGCTGGAAAGAATGTCACTGTTCCTGGATCCCTGTGTCTTGCACTGCACTCCAAACCTTTTGAAGTTTCTCATCATTACTTACAGTAGTGGTTTATTGTGAGTTGAGCTGATGGATGTCCGCAATAAGAATAATGATGAAAATGATAATTTTTCCCTTTCCATGGAGCTCAAACTTTGAAGGCCTCTTAGAACCTAACAAATAAGAGAACTCAGGCTTGGAGCTTCAAAGGCAAAGAATAAGTTGAAAAGATGAAAAGATGTTCCAACCACCTATCTAATTCCCTATGGCCATAAACAAAACATGAAACTGCAAGCTTGTATTTTCACCTTGAACAAAATGTCTCTTGCATAACACACCTTGGTGTGAGCTAGACCATACTTCTGCTATCAAAGGCAAGCATAATACAACTTGTGGAGACATTGCATCTCATTCTGGCTTATTTGTTATGATCACCATCACCTTGGAAAAAAAGTAGTTAGCTGCAATTATATGGACACTGCCTGTCCTTAAAGCCATCCATGGTAGAAAACAGAGCTTTGCATGTGCAATTGAGAACATGTACACCACAAAGAGCAACACTGAGCTTTTCTATGCATTTACATTTCTGTGCAGACAAGTACCTGAAGACAAAATAGACACTGAAGTGCTGAATCAGAAGGGCAGACCTCTGCATGCAGAGTGCGGCCGCTGCTGACTCCCCATGCAAGAAAAGCAAAAGGGAACTGGGACATAAGAGGGTGCAGATGTACAGTTGAAAATCAAATTTCTACAGCTACATCTCTATAGCCAGTGCTGATATACAAGTTGGGTGGAGCCTTGTTCGATGCCCTATGATATGTTTATGCTTTGTTTTAATTAATTTTTAGACATTTGGGCTTGGAAAAATACAGAGTCAATCAACCTGAAGAGTTGGAAGACTGACTTCCACTCATTCATAAAGGCAGAAATGAATAGTGAAGGAAAATGTCTTCAAGTCACAGCTGTCAAGGAAAGCAGACTGTGGGATAATCTCTCCTGTTCCTGGTGCTTTCTCTAAATCAAATGATTCTGAAGGGATCGAGCAGGGCACAGCTGTATTGTGCAGAGAATAAGGGCTATAATATCTGTGGAGAATGAGAGCTATATTCCAATATCTAAGGAAGGCTGAGAAGTTGCTTTGTTACAGACTGCTTTCAGGACTATCCAAGCTGGGACTTTTCTAAGATCAGGAACACACGAAGCAAAGCCTTTGGCATCAGGCCTTCTTGAGGCTGCATTTACTTAACACTGCTTCTTCTGATGGGGAGGGAATATCTGGATTTGAATGGTTGATGAAAGCAAAGATGTGTTTTCCTGATTGCTCACTGATAATTTAATTGCCATTTTACTCTGTCATGTGGTCTTCTAAATAGTTTGTGGGTCACTCTAAGGCTTGTGAATAAACACCGTTGAGCTTGCTAGTTTTAGTCTTGGGAAGGCTCTGCCTGCAAATGCTGTCAGAGAAACCGTAGCATCTGTTTCAGCTGCATTTCTTATATCTGTTTTGAAGATAATTTTCTTTTTTATTTGCTTATGTTTGACTGCTCTGTGAATCCCCTCCTACTACCACCCTGGAGAAATTTAAACCCCTGAAGAACAACATTAAAGCAGTCTGCTGATGCCTACTGCATAACTCTGAGAAAACATTCTGTGTAGAGACAACTCAGCTCCTTGTAGCTCCTACATATTTTGTGTTCTTGTATCCTCTGTTTCATTAAGAGGAGTCATTAACGTGAAAATAGAATCTTTGTTCAAAGCTCCTCTGTTCCCCCTTTTCATTCTTCCGTCTGGCAGCTCTAAGTGATGCCCTGACATCCACACTTGCGATGAAAGAGATTGTAATGTCACTGTTTGGAGGAAGATATCAGATAGGGGATGAGCAGATAAAGTCAAACCTTTAAAATGAGAGGTGACTGGAGTTTTCTTATCTTAAAAAAAAAAAAAAAGAAAAAAGGACAAAAAAAGGTCTGTAATTCTCTACCTCATTTAAAGGTTGTAAGGACACATTTGTGCTGGGCAGGCTTTAGTGATGGGCTACTGTAAAATTTACACTTCTAATTATTGCTGTAATTTGGGTATCTTATCACATACCTGTCTACATAATACAGGTATGTGAAAGTGGTATACTGAGGAAAGCATAATCCACTCAGTCAATCACATGTTGTGTGTCTGCTGGAAACATAAAAGACTCCACACTGCATACAACCCCAAGGCACTGCAGTTCTGCACTGTATCAACAGTTTTCATGTTTTTTGTTACTTCTCTGGCAGGTTCTTGAGATTTTGCTGTTTAATGTAGTGTGACAGAAAAACACATGGAAGTTTTCAAGGTGCTTAGTAATTCTGGAACTCTGCTCTATGAAACTACTGTAATTACTAGCAAGGAGTATTCTAAGCAGTATTAGTTCAGCAGGGTAATACAGAAACAGCAAGTTAACATAAATGGATTATTGCTGATAGCAGAGTGTTTACTAATATAGTTGGCTTTAGAGGAAGAGAACACAGTAGATGCTAGTTAGAAGAGTTGGGTAAATGCTTTATCTAAATAATTCTGAGTTTATTTTTGTGATACTTGGTGATTTTCAGCATACCCCTATGATGGAATTTTGCTGGCAAGGACGCTGGTTTGTAGTGAATACAAAAGTGAACACAATTGGCAAACCAGTCATATTGGGAATTACTTTGCTTTTATAAAGTGGTCCAGTCATCTAGTCAAAGTTCAAAAATGATACCTTGTGACTTGCAAATCCACATATTCATGACCAGTAGCTGCAAAAAAGGCTAGTCAAAGTTCTTATATAAGTTCAGTATGGCCAAAATATATACGCAGAAATTGCTCGTTAAAAGCCAGATTTTTATTCTGGTCCTCAGATCAAGTCATGCCTTCAACCAGAATTTTTTTTCTGAAAGTCAAGGTATCACAATTAGAGTTGGCCTTGAAAAAATAAAAATAAAAGGTTAAAAAGCTCATTAAAGTGTCTGCAAAATGTAATGGTTTTTAAAGCAAAATGAGACGTTTTCTGAAAAGATTCTCAGCTAATTCTAATCATAACCTTACCTTGAAAAACTTAGTGGGGGTGGTGGTGGTAAAGAAATAAAGCCAAATAACGGAGGTGTCTTACAAACTAACATAAAATGAACAATATAAAAGCCCAGCTAGTAAATTTTATCATCAAATTACCATTATTAACTTATACGGTATTTAATATAATGTATGTAATACATTAATATATACATGTATGTAATGTATTAACTATATATAACTGTAGCACTATATTAAGTGTTACTGATTTTTATTATTTTTAACTTATTTGGCTATTGCACTCAGACAAGCAAGTAGGAGAAATACAAAAGAAATACCACTCTATACTTCAAGATCAGAGAGCTTTAATGATGAGAGGGCTGGAGCACCTCTCTTATGAAGAAAGACTGAGACAGTTGGGGTTGTTCAGCCTGGAGAAGAGAAGGCTCCAGGGAGAGCTTATTGCGGACTTTCTGTACTTAAAGGAGGCTTACAAGAAAAATTGACAGACTCTACTGGTGCAGGGACTGTAGGTATGGGATGAGGGGTAACAGTTTAAAATTTAAAGAGGGCAAATTTATATTAGATGTATGGAAGAAATTATTTACTATGAGGATGGTGAGACACTTGCCCAGAGAAGCTGTGAATGCCCCATCAAGTGTTCAAGGTCAGGATGGATGGGGCTTTGAACAACCAAATGTAGTGAAAGATTTCCCTGCCTGTGGCAGGGCTTTGGACTACATTATCTTTAACAGTGCATTCCAGCCCAAACCATTCTATGATTCTACAATGTCTTAATTAGGCAAAAGATACAGCTCAGGGCATTCATGCACCACATAAGTATAACAGGCTGATTAGAAGTAAACACATACCGTAGTATATCTCATTTCCAGTAGGATCATTGTCCATGATGTTAATGATTCCCTTAATTTACAGGAGAGATGTCAGTTTGGTAAGAGATGTTGCCATGTCTCCACTCTGTCTTGGTTTTTTTCCTGAGTGTGAGAAGGAGAAGAAAATGGATGCAAACATTGTAAAAAAGCAGCCAACCAACCTTTCCCCTTAAACAATACAAAGATACGCACACACACTGAAAGGGAGAAAAAGATAAACTGGTAAGCAGCTGGGAGGACAGATGAGTAGATAGGGCTATATATGTGTTGCTTTTATGAGCAATGGCAAAGAAAGTTAATCTTCAAAGTAGAATTATAGAGTATATATCTTTTCTTTTACAGAGGAGGCTAGAGACTGCATTTTAAAAGCTCTGTGTTCATTCAAGCAGCTGAAAGCTGAAAACCCGGGGGAAAAAAAAGTGTCATAGCCCTGTTAAAAACTTCATTATATTCAAGCAGTCAGAGCAAGCTGGGTGAGCTGTCCAAGTGTTCTTGTCAGATCTTGGCTTGGTGAGATTAGCACACTCACCCAGGTGGGCTGAGGTAATTTAAATGGCATGGTATCTGGGCTGTTTACAAATAATGCTGTGTATTGCTGGGCAAGACCTTTTAATCGCTGCAGGGCAACTGCTGGAGGCTGACAGGGAAGAAGCCAATCAAAGGGCATTCTGACAACTTATCCAGAAAGTCATCCACTTGATCTAACACACGAGCCATACCTAATGAGTTGAGTTTTACTAGAAATGTAATTAAAAATATATGTATTTCATAGCTTAAATATGGTGGAGATGGGCACATGCCAGAGGGGGCGTGTTCACAGAGGACCCACGACAGTTTTCAGAAAGTCTGAATTAAGCAGGTGACTGACAGAGAATAGCAAGAGTAGTGAATTTTGCTTGATTGCCATCTTTTTTTTTTCCCCTGAATTGAACACTACACTTTTGCTTCCACTTTGGCTTTGGGAGAAAGTCAGACTGAAGCTCTTTGCTTCTGTAACACAGGCTGCTATTACCTTGCTAATATTTTTAGGCAGCTTCATGGCTGCCAGCTCAAAGATAACAGATGAGCTGCAGGCAAGCAACACTGCCAGGGACCAGAGCAAAGAGCAAATCTGCAACTGTGCCCTTCCTTGGCCCTTACCATGCTGATGGTGAGCAGCAGACATTAGAGCACTATGTCACCATTCAGTGCCCCTGACATTTACCATTTTCTCACCAGAAAGGTCAGTGTTGCATCCTGCCCAGCCAGAGTGCAAGGAAGCATACCTTCAGTTGGCAATTTTCGCTAAAGATCTCACTTGGCTTTTCAATAGATTTAGTTAAAATCTCTGCTTACAGTTCACAGTCTTCTGGACCCTAACATAGCTTTATTGTTTTGGTATAAATGAATGTTGAAATTTCATAGACTTTTTTTGGGAATTAGGATTTCATTCCTCTCTGGCTTCCAGAGATAGAAACTTTCCAGCCCCATGTGGGTCAGCAAGGACAGAAAAATGACAGGCAGCATCCTTTTTCTGTTGCTGTTAAAAGCTCATTTAGACTCTTTGGATTTATGACAAGTTTTAGTTCTTAAGAAACAGATCCACAGTATATATCTTTCATCCCTAGACAAGGCTGAGAATATCGCTAAGTCACATAGCAGGGGTTGATAGACTTCTAGTCCTCTGAGTCTATAACAACTTGATTCTCTAGTCCCACTAGTCTCTTGAGAGAACTTGTTACTCATAATCAAATCAAGATTTGTCAGAGCAAAATATAACTCCTCAGTCCCAAATCCTGTTTGGCAGAGTTCCACCATGTAAGAGGAAAAAATGTTCTCAGCCCTATTTGATTTTCATGGGGACTCTAAAGGTGGGAGTAAAATAGGAACTTGAATGTTCTCCTAAAAGTCATAACTGTATAGAACCTTGACCATTTACCTGCCTCTGCCCCCTTCCTCCCCTTAGAGTCTTGTCCTCCATTTGTGAATAGGGAGAAGAGATATATTCACCTGAATAGCGAAAGGAATGAAACCAAGCTAGTTAGAGATGAGCCTGGGGGTGGCATGCCAGGGTTGGAGGTGAGATCGATAGCGCAACTGAAGTGGATCTGTGCCAGTGCCCAAAGTCTGAGCATCAAGCAGGAGGAGCTGGAAGCCATCGTGCAGCAGGAAGACTATGCCATAATCACCATCATGGAAACATGGTGGGATAACTTGCATGACTGGAGGGCTGCAATGGGTGGCTACTAACCCTTCAGAAGTGGTAGGCAAGGAAGGAGAGGTGGTGGGGTAGCGCTGTATGTCAGGGAGTGTTTTGACTGCCTAGAGCTGAATGATGGTGACAGTAGGGTTAAGAGTTTATGTGTAAGAGTCAGGGGGAAGGCCAATAAGGCAGATATCCTGATGGGAGTCTGTTATAGACCACCCGGCTAGGATGAAAAGACAGATGAAACATTCTACAAACAGCTAGGAGAAGTCTCAAGATCACCAGCCCTTGTTCTCATGGGGGACTTCAACCTACCAGATGTTTGCTGGAAATACAGCACAGTGGAAACAGTCCACTGGAAATACATCACAGTGGAAACAGGAAGTTCCTGGAGTGTGTGGATAACTTCCTGACACAGCTGGTCAGTGAGCCAAGCAGGGGAGATGCTCTGCTGGACCTGCTGTTTACAAACAGGGAGAGACTGGTGGGTGATGTGGTTGAATTGCACAAAATTATGTCGTTTCATCTAATTGTACAATGTGGGAAAGAATACTACAGAGATGTAGTAAGGAAAATCTAATTAGGTTATTTTCAGGGGATATTAATTGGCCAGATAGAAAGGTATGAAGTGCAGATTTATGCCTGTCTGGAATCTGACCCCGTGTTTCTAAAACATGTCAGGACAATCTGGTTAAGAGATATTAAAGCTAGAAAGCAATCTTTAAATCATATCCCAGGAATAGTAAAATTTGTAAAAATTTCACATGGTAGGGACTGAACTAAAGAAACCACAAGAATTCCCTCCCACACTAAGCTCCCTGGCGCAGATTCACTGACCTTTGCAAGCAAAAAAGCAATAGAAAGTATATGCAAAGTCCTCATGGAGTCAACATAGTAGTAAAAGAAAAAAGAGCCCGGAGGACTTTCAGGCTCTGTTTTTGTCTCTGCCACATAACAACTGTGTGATCTTGGTCAAATCAGTGAGGTCACTGTGCTCTTGACTAATCAGCGGAGTTTATCTACAAAGCTGAGAAGAAAAATTTTCCTCAACCCTTATTTCTAACTTGGTCTACTGGTCTTGTACTTTTCCATAGGTCTTGAACAAATCAGTAGCATGCAGGGAAGGTTACTTAAAGGTTGATTGTCAAGTATTTTTTTTTATCCTTTGAACAAAAAGCTCCCTGTTCGGTGCTACATGTTACTATTTTTATGAATGGCAATTAGGATTTAGAGTGTTACAGAAGTGGAACCAAAAAATTGTTGCTATGGAGGACTCCATGAACGTCATCCACTGTTGTTTTCATTTTGTCCTTTAAAACAAAACCAGACCCCTGCCATTCTGTAAGTTGGAATAAGCTGTCAATTTTTTGACATGAAGTGGCAGGATGTGACCCAGAGGCAATGGGGGAGCTGGTTTTGCATTCGTAAGATTTACGATAAGGGATCCACATGAGTGGTGAGGCTAAAGGAAGAAGATAAATCCCCAAAGGCAAATTCTACCAATAATTGAATTACAAAGCCATTATCATGCGCTGAAGAGAGCAACTTTATAGCTCAATTGTGACAGGATAAAGCTTGTTAGAATATTTATGTTAATAGGACAACTTTGGCATAAGGATTTTTGAGAGTATGTTCTCTCTTTCGCCTGTCTGTTGCAGGTAATTAGTCTTTCTGTGTAATGCAGGTATATGTTGTGCTCAAATGGGGGCTGGAAAGAAGGAATGATGAAGGTTGGGAGACATCTGAAAATACATAACATGTTAAGCACAAAGTCATCTGAAGAATGCAACTAGAGTCTAATGTCCAGAAAGAGAATTGGGACAGGTTGCAGGAATGGGAAGAGAGGGAACAGAGGCAAATGAACATTTTTAATGATGAGGGGTCAAACTGGATTTTCCAAGTGATGCGTCACTTTCCTGCTTGGTATTGCATTGCAGCCATTTCTAGTCTACTCTGTGTTGGTGTCGATAAGCTCAAAACGGCCAGAACTATGTGAATTCCATCCTGCCCACCTTAGCAGAGCCATACTGTCATCTGTAATTCATCTGCCATGCTTTGTTGCAAGAACAAATCTTACCTGGTTACCTCCAAAAGAAGGTGAGGGGTAGTCATAGGAGTCCTGATTTTGCACTTGTTTATTTCCTCTGAGATGTGGGAAAGCTGCATAATGTCTCTGTCTGCATATGAAGAATGAATGACATTTGCACTGGTTCTGTCTGTGAAAAGGGCATAGTAGCATTTCTGTTCTTCCAGCCTTTCATTCTGGGCCATTTACATTGAAGATTCCGTAAAATAACATTGTCTTTTATTGCCTAGCTTAAAAGACCTTTGATCTTAGCTGCTGTGAGCATGTATGCTACAAGGAATATATACCAAAAGTTTGTTATCATGTTTCTTGTGCCTGTAGTCCCAGATATGGTGTGAATGTGTCTGAAATCAAGTACCTAAAACCAAAGGCACACAAACCTACTTTCCAGAATGCATAAGCCCTTGAGATGGAGCCCTTATTGTCCGGTGCTTCAAGTTCTTTGTTTATGAAAAATGGTAGTTTGAAATTAAGTACATCAAGTGGAAGCTTTTGCTATCTTCACAATGCTGCCTTTTTGCAGTTCTGAGTGGTCTGACTGCCTTGCAAGCCTCATCAGTTCCCAGCATCCATAAACAATTGCTTTTGTCCCTAGAAGTGAAAAAAGATAGAAGAGGTGGAAACCCCAGGGTAACAGGGTCTCTATTGAATTTCCTTGGCTCAGAAGAGTTGACAGGCCAAGGAAGCCAAGGTTTTAGAAATGTTTCAGACAGAGATGGCAAGGGATTGGTCACTGCAGAAATATGCCAACTAGCATTTGCTGTGCAATGGGCAGTGCCAGGCTGCTTTTGTTTAGTTCAGCCTAGTTCTAAACCAGGGGATGGTTCGGGGTCTTTCCCCTGTGCTGCTTCTCACGGTAGATGTAGAATCTGCATTCAGAGCAATTACTGCGTTGCAGCCAGTGATATCGATTTGTGAAGCGCTCAAGTGCAGATGACTATTTAGCAAGTTTGATGGTGATTAAAATTTTAGGAAGCAACTTTGTAATAGGACTGTGGGGGTCGTACATTTTTCATAATGTGAACATCTTCTGCGTAAAGGCAGTGGGGTCACTGCCTTACACTCCCTGTGGCTTTTTTAAATCCTCATTTTCCAAAAAAACCCACATTTTTTTTTGGTCTATTTTTTCTCTTTTCCTCCTTCTTTTTTAAAAACATACAGACAATTAAACCAACCAAACACAAAAAGCTAATCACAAAAATACAATAGGCACTGTTCAGCAGCAAGTGTTGCAAGCATATCCCTGGTGTACTGAAGTTTCAGGGAGTATTACAGAAAGCCTGAGATTAAAGGGACGGACAAAGGGCATGCTGGCATTTTACCATAAAGTGAAAACATAGGCTGTGACAAGAAGAAAAGTTTGTGGACATGTGAGTGATTGGTCTTTGAGAACAGATGTTGAAAGGGAAGAACAGAATTGAGAAATATGAGAAGAAAGTGCTGCCGGCATAGCTAAAAAAAAAATTGCTCAAATAGGGCATGACAAAGTTTTGGGCTACTGTTTATTTTTAGTGAAATTTCTGAGATAAATGAGTGGATCCCAGAGCTTTGTTCATGTGTACCCCTGTTCTTTGCAGGGTGCTTAGTTTATAAGCTATTGAATGCACATCACTTTTCCTTATTTAGCTCATGGAAGTGTACGTTGACCAGGTTGCATTGACCATGTGCACAAAAGATAATGAAGTAGAGCTGGCAGTTGTATCAAGTTAGAAACACTGAGTTTCAGGCTTGGTGTTATCTAGGGCAAATCCAGTATGTAGTTTCTTTCTTCCATGTGTGAAGCCTGTATTTATTGATCACTCTAGTTTTGGTATAAGAACCTTCAAATCCGGTCAACAGTCGAGGCTGGAATGTCTTTCTAATCAGTTAGGTTTATTAGGTTTGTTTCATACTGATGCCATGGGCTTAATACTGTTAGTAATACTCAGTACATTGTCCTCCTCAGCTTCTAAGGATGATCCTTCCCCCCCCCCCCAAATGAAGAAGCCTAGAAGACCCACTAATAATGTAGCTGAATGCTCAGTAGTGTTGTGATAGATCCGGTTGACATACTAAAAATTTAAGATTTCTGATGTATATTCCACAGTTCCTAATACCTTATTTCCAGTAGATGCTTAAAGACCTGATTGTCCTACGCATGCAAGAGGATATGTCTATCTTCCTACAAAGTGCTTGTTCCCAGCTGCAGTTCAACCGAGAGCACAGTATTTTTCTCCTATTTATGCTCATTGTGGTCAATATTGCATTTCTGAATTTCTTCTAGACTTTCACATGCCATGTAGTAAATAATAAAGCTGAGGTAAGCTATATATCTCAGGGCATTCTCTTTCCCCTTCACTTACAATCCATAGTTTATCTGTAATTCATGTTTTTAAATATAAGTAATAAACGTATTTCAGGTGTATTGTGTTACCTGCTTTGGGACCTTTATATGATCGCATGTGGGTGTCTGTGGTGTAGGTGTCCAGACCTCTTATATTCAGTGGAGAAAAACAGCCCTTTCTAGGATAAAGTTTGTCTTCTCATGAAGTCACATCTAACACAGCTCAGATGAACCATGGTGCAAAACTGCCTGTTTCTCCTCACTGCCTGTAAAGAGAGTTTAGTGTGATTGTGACTGGCTCAGGATTAAATATCTATAGTGTATAACTGGTTAAGGTGAATATTACTTTAAGTGGCTTTTCGGGTGGTATGGAGCTATGTATAGAGAAATATCACAGGGCTACCACGGAACAAGACGGCATGATACAAGAAAATGTGACATTACAAAAATTCTGGTCCGTAAGCTCTCAGCAGAATCCAGATGGGAGTGATATGTTTCTGGATGTCAGCTGTGCACAGCTAATATTGATTTGAGCAGATAGGTATTTGTATTTTGCCTGTCCTTTGCAACTGATTGTTCATGTTACCATTTAGTATTATGTGCCTGACTGTGACCTTGCACTGTCACAAGTAAATTAAGCCTATTATAAATCAGAGCAATGGTATGTGTATTTTTTAAGGTAGGAAGAAAGATCTAGCAGATGGGAAAACCTGGATATGGTTCTTGCCTCTGCCTCAGATGTCCTCTTTGACTTCAGGAACTCCCTTAGATTCTCTGGACTGCAGTTTTCCTCTTCATTTGTCATCATATTTCTAATTTGCAGGAGTTAGAAGACATCAAAAGAAAGGAAGCCCTTGAGAAGATGAATAATGTTTATCACCAGTCATGTTTCAGCCATCCTTGTTCTGTACATCCTTGGGACAAATGATGGCTTAATTCTACCTTGAATTGAAGCTTCTGCAGTCCCAATACTGGCTGTTGCAGTGTGAGACTAAGTTACATGCAGGTCACTACATCTGTAGCCTTCTAACTTTCAGGGCTTGGTGGGTCCAGATATTTATATGCTGCTCTTAAGACATTTAAGAGTTTGATGTAAAATATGGCTCATATCACAAGTGAGAACAACAGTGACAATGATGTCCCATCCATCAGTGAGATGTCTCATTCTGAAGAGAAGTTGCCTGAGAAGATGCAAGAGCGTTGTTTCTTGGGGTCAGGATAGCACTGTGAGGAGGAAACTCACAAAGCACCTGACTGTAGACTCACAGGCTTAAACTAGGGCAACAAGTTCTTTGCTGGCTGAATACTGTTATTCCATGTCTCTGAAGAGACAAAATGTTCAAATCTGTGGGATATAATCCCTGTTTCTTTGGAGAGTTCACATCCCCAGGGGGCTGTGTGAGGTCAGGAGGAGGAATGCACTGACAAAGCTGTACTTTATCTTCTGTAATAGCCCAGTTCCAGGTGTGCTTAAAGCCCGCTTGAATAAACAAGAATAAAAAGGAGATATGCCAAATCAGAAACATAGTTCTGCGTTTTTTTAGAGCTGTTTGTCGCTGGCATCTATCTATCTTGAACTGAATTGTAACTAGCAGGCCCAGCATTTTGCCCCTACATCTGCTGATGACAGCAGGTAAAAGGAAAAAGCCCTAGGAAGGTACTCCTTTCCCACCCACTAGGTGTCAATTATCAGGAAGCAGAGATTTTAAATGTTAGTTGAATGTTTAGGAGAAAAAGACCTTGCCATAAATGTTATTGAAAATGGAGAAAAGGTGAAAGCAGTGCTGGCTCAGAGTCTTCAGTGAAACTTCTGCTTCCCAGCAAAGGAGGACAAAAAAATCCAAACCATTTCTAACTAGAGAATTGTTACAGATTTTGTCAAGCAAACCTAAGGATTAATCAGGACACAAATAGTCTTGTTATCATTTTTGTAATAGTTATTAGTTAATGCTCATTATGATTAAGGGCTGGTGCTGCAGTCAGTAGGAACTGAATTAAGGTCTAAATCACTGTTTGAATCCCACTTTTGATTTCCGGAAAAATAATGAGGCTTTGAACAGAACACAGCATCTAATTTGTCTATCACTGGAAATGAATGATGCTGTTCCCTCATGCATCTATTAAGTTGGAGGTCAGGAACTAGCAAGAAAGTGGTTGTTTAACCCTTAGCCTTAGTCTAGGGTTATGACTTGGATGAGAAGACCAAGACCAGAAACAAGACTGACTGCCAGAGATGTTGCTGAGGCTGCTGTATGATGGGATTGGCACATACTTGCAGTCAGTACTGCCATAATTCAGACTGTCCATCAAACCAATGGTCATTTGGACTGTCCCAGGGAATTCTCAAGGCCAGCAGTGCCAGTCTAGGAGAACCTCAACAATGGCAGCAAAATGAGCCCATAAACCCTTTATTTGCAGTGCTCAATGTCTTTATGTTTTTGCTTGTTGATTCAGAGTGAACAAACAGTCATTTTCTGAGTCACTCTGAAATTTCTTTTATTAATGGAACACTGTTTTTATTAGATCAGAAATGATAAAATGTCTTAAGATGAAATGGGGTTTTTAAATATCTTAATTAATGAGGGAATGTTGATCATTAGGAGTGTCAATTAAGCAAATGTGCATAAAATGTCCAATATAAAGGAACAACAATAATTAGTATGCTGGCAAACACTGTTATCCCATCAGTTAAAGTGTCCTGTATCCCACCCAGAACTGAAATGCATCCTTCTCACCAAATCAGGAGACACATCAAATGTCAGGTGCCAATGAGAATAGAAGCAAGTCTCCAGGTGAAAAGAAGTAAAGGGATCAGAAATAAACAACTCATAAGTACATTGGCATTGATTCAATAAAATGGTAGAATTTCTTTCAAATTTTCAAGTTTATCTTAGGGAAAACTCCAAAATACTTTCAAAATTATCAGCTCTTACTTGTGAGTGTGAATATAGGTGCAGCTAAACAGGATCTCCTGTGGAACTAATCTCAGACATTCACACTAGCTGTTGTTTTTAATGCCTTTGTGTCAATCTGTTTTTTACAGGTCTATGATGGGTTCTGGTAGAGAGCCTGATCTTGTGCATCTGGAGGCAAAAACAGCGGATGGTCGTAAGTACAGCAGCTTCCAAATATTTTGATGTTCTGGACTGCCCTCATATTCTTTTAACCAACCAGTGTCATGATGGAAATCTGACTTTTTTTTAGTGATTGACCCTAATACGAGTTCCAAGCCAGGTCAGTCAGAAGTGAAGTCTTTACATCAGAGCAAAAAGTTGGGATTAACAGGCTGTGAAAGGAGCCAAGAACATGATAAGGAAGAATATGTGATAATCAGTAATTGGAGTTAGTATATACAACACTATTCTTTCTTCCTATGTGATTTTTGTTCTTGTGAACATGGCATTGGAGAGAAGTTCCTGGGTCACAGAATCTAGCTGCTGTTATTTCACACAGTACATAATATCACCTTGTTCATAGCTTTGCAGTTTTAAGAAACCAGGGATACTCTGCCTTAGGTACTACCTTTGAAAGTACCTCATCTGTCTCACATTAGGAACCTTTTAACAACCAGCCTAAGTGCATTCTTCACTGTTATTGCTTGTCCTGGCGTTGTCCTTCACTTTCATCAGCTCCTCTCCCTCCCTGCTTTGCCTCTTGTACTTTTCTCCGTTCCAGGAGCCTCCTTTATCTGCAACTCCAAAACTGGTTATAAATTCTCTCAGACACCAGCCTTTTCTCCTTCCATCCATGCTTCCTCAAGGTTTATCTTTGAGCTTGACTGCCTTTGCAGATCTTTGTCCATGTATTTCTTTTCCACAACACTGGGTTGCCTCAGGCAGGCGTCACACTGAAAGCCTGACTGCGTAGATCTCATCATTGTAATTTCATATTTTTTCCCCTGTAAACAGCAGCTTTGCTGCAACATAACAAGCAGATTTTTACCATTTGCAATATATACGTATTAATGATGCAGTCATTTAATTCCTTTAAAAATGGATAAAATTCTCCCCTGAATTGTATCCCTAAATGCAGTGGTGTATTATGTGTATTTTGTCATTGGAAACTTACAAACTCTCTGAAAAGGTAACTGCCAGGTAACCAGTTTTTTAATTCACTGAAATTTAGCGTGAAAGAGAATTTTTTGGAAGATGAATTTTGAAAAGAAACAGTTGTGATAGAAACCATAAAGTTTTAAAGGTCTCCATTTCAAGATATGCAAGATTAGTAAAAGTAAAAGGATGTATTATCTCTATTTTTTATCATTTGTGATCTCAGATTATTATTTCTCCTCTCAATTTCACTTACCTGGACATGGCAGCAAGGCTGGGAACATGAGGCTTTCTATTTCTTGGGACATGCTAAATGAGAATGAATTATTCTAACAGG
This sequence comes from Falco peregrinus, assembly GCF_023634155.1. Taxonomy (NCBI): domain Eukaryota; kingdom Metazoa; phylum Chordata; class Aves; order Falconiformes; family Falconidae; genus Falco; species Falco peregrinus. The sequence continues at coordinate 32,379,803 of NC_073721.1, read as the reverse complement.
ACAGTGTATATTTTAGCACAAAATATTACTGTTATAGGGCATTAAGAATTCGAGGTTATTGAGATGAAGCACTGCAATTGATGTTTAAGGAGCTATATTCTGGTGACGATTTTGAGGGATGTTCAGCTCACAGTGGGCAGAGAAGATGCCATGCTCCAAATGTGTTGAATGTTTGAGTTCTTAGGCTCTAATAAGAACATTTTGCACAGCTATAGCACATTTCTGCAAAAGATATCTCGAGTGCTTAACAAATTAGTAAGCTTTATTACAGCTTTTAGGATGGAAACGGAAAAACAGGTAGATGAAACTGCCTTCACTGAGGAGTCAGGCATATTAGTAAAGAACTGTGGAATAACAAATTATTGCTCATCAACTGAGCTCTAGTAAATGGTTCTGCATGCTTATATTAGCTTAGTGGTAGGGCACCACAAATTAAGACTTTCTGTTCAGGCAGTGACAGAACTACTAATGTGAATATAGTGGTGGTGTCACACCTTCAGCCAGTGGGGACCCCTCTTGCAAACCAGTCATTTAGATGGAACTGCTCATGAGTCAGGAGGTCCCCAGCTCAGCTCATTGGCAATATAAGAAAATGTGTTGGATTTTCAGTAAGTGCATGCTCTGTTTTGCCCGTTGTTCCAGGAAGCATTGGTCTCTGGCATGGGACTACAGTGAGTAGCTGGAAGCAGTAACCTTGGAACATATCACAGCATTTTTTACCAGAAGACATTTGGTAGCACTGCAGGTCACAGGATTTTGAGACTGAGACAGGCTAAGAGTGTGCACATGGTCCATTACTCTAGTTACCATGACTGACTTGCTATATACAGATCTCTTGGCTACTAGAGCCTTCTTCTAAGTACTAAATCTGTCTCCTTTTCCTGGACAAAGTAACCATGACCCTCCAATGGATGAACAAACATTCCTTCTCTGGAATGAAGCAGCTGTGTCACTGCCAGTGGGGTGATGGGATGAAATGTGCTGAAATGAGAAAGGTATCTTTTTTTCAAGCTAAGGGTAATTTGCAAATATTTTTTTCATGGTGTTTTGTAGTTTGGTTTTTTTGTTTGTTTGTTTGTTTTTTATATTTTTGCATGTATTTATTTATGCTTTGTTTGGAATATCTCTTTTGAGAGTTAACCAAGTGCAAACATTCAATAAATGGATTAAATTTGAAATGGTAGACTTGCCAAAACAAGGCAGAGAGAAAGAAGGAAAGGGGAGTGGTGTGGAAACAACTGTGCAATCTGTACAATAAAATAAAAGATTCTGCAGTGGAAATATGAGGGCTGAGCAAAAACCTGTTGAACTCAGTACAAATGAGAAAAAACAACTCATTCTTGTGCTGGTATCTTTTCCAGCAGAAGCTGAGTAGTACAACTGGAGCTTTAGGTGAGAAAAAATTGAAATGTTAGCAGAGTATAGTGTTAGCCCATCTCCCTGGCAGAGTTGTTTGGGAATATGTATCAGCAACAGCCTTAGTATTGGGCTTTCCCTGCTAGAGCACCAGTAACTCTCTATCTCTGTTCCCTGATTATGGTCTGTCTGTGCATTTTATTTATTGTGTTTATATACATAATGTAAAAGGTTTGCAAGGACCAAAATAGCAGTCTCTTAGCAGGTATAAATCAGTAAAACTTCAGTGGCATGTTGATTTACAGCTGTTGAGGATCTGGCTAGCAATGTTGTACCTGAGCTCACATGCTCCCTACTTTTTTTTTTCCCCCATCATGATCCAGAAAAATCTGAACTCCTGAGCACACTGTGTCTCACCAAACTGGGGTGCATGTAGCAATGAACAAACCGAGTACAGACTGTGCAATTTAGTAGTATTGATGGAGTCAGATTTGCAGAGCTAATCATTGCCATTTATGCTTTTAATACTGTTGTGTAAATTTTGGAGAGTACCAGGCAAATTTTCATCATGTCAGGTGTACTGGTTTTATTTTTTAAAGGCTTCAGGCCCAATCCAAATCAAGTTGGAGTTGAGAGCACAGTGGTAGATTTTTTCTGGTTGGGAGAAGTTCATATGAACCTTATCTCACATTTCCATTTGTACACTGGGTTGTCCCTGGTGTTCCACTTTGATTTTGGAACAGGATCAAAGGTAAGTCAGCAAAGTCAGCAGGAATTCTGACTTTTTTTTTTGCCTGATTTCAGGTCAGCACCCCAGTAAGACAATTAATCCCCTACAGTTCTTAACTACATGATAAGCTTCTCTTTGTTACGTTCACCACCATAGTCAGCAGGCAGTGTGACTGGTGGAAGTTAAATCTGTTTGCTCAAATGCAGCTTGAAGTGCTTACAGAAGTTGTATAAACTTAATGACATGTGAGTTTAAGGTTTGTAAAGAATACACAGGTCCTGAAAGATCCTTAATTAGTGGCCTGATCTGTTTTGAGCTGGGGAGGGAAGGTTATTCCAGTAAGGCCTGATTCAAGCTAATTGACTTGGGGAGGTAATTTTTATTCAGGTGGTGCCTATTGAGGAATCCCGACTGTTGGTGAGAATTAGAAAAATGGATTCCTACAAGGCATTTGGAGACTAACTGGGTACCCACTGGTCCTCCAAAGAATGGCAAAGCTGACTCAGAGAATGTTTAAGTGGCAGTTTCTATAGATGCAAGTAAAGAAAACCAACTATTACATTTATGAGATACAATTTGCTTATGTAGATAGATACCAATTGATTTTGAGTAAAGTTTTTAATTTATGTAATTTTAATTTTTTTTAAGTGTAGATGAAAGAAACTAATGGATTTTCTAATGGGCTGACAAAAATTAAGAGTTCCTCTGATAGTTACAAAATACTTTTGTTTGCTTTGCTTTGCTTTTGCTGTCCTGATTTTCACAGCAACTTCTTGAAAGGTGCTGCTGTGATTACAGGTAAGGCCAATGCCTCACCTGGGGTCAGGAGTGCTCTCCTTGCTGATCAACAGGGATGGGGCATCTGGCCACTAGTGTCTCAATCGCAAAGTTGTGCTAGGACTTCAATTTCTGTTTTCATAGAACATTGCTAGGAAGAATAAAATAATCACTGCAGCAGAAAAAACAAGTAGGCAACCTCGCCTGGCAGTGTTTTGCTAACATAGCTAGTGTGGTGAATTAATTCCTAAAGTGCCCTAAATCTGTGCAGTGATTTTTTTTTTTTCCTGATTGTGATTAGTACTTTTTCCTGATCATGATTAGTGTTTGTCCTGGAGAATGACATCTGTTAGTTTCTCTAATCATAGCCTTATGCCAGAAATGGCAGAGGATATACTTCCCATGTAAAGAAAGATTCCCGACTCTAACGGTAAACAAAGAAAGAGTAGCAGCAGGATAAAAACAGATTTGTGAGTAGTTAGTAAATGGGATGGCTTCATTTCACTAAGCTTCATTACTGGTTAATTGCTTTGCAGTTGCTGAGTCCTGGACAGTTGCGAATATATTCCCCATATCGTAAACATTTCACAAATCAACATTCAGACCAGATGGAAATGGATAAAGAACAGTCATTTTGTGTGTTTCTCAAAAAAAAGAGTAGAAATATGAAAGTATGGGAGAACATTATTAAATTTTTTAATTAATTGCCATGGCAGGTTGTGGATGCTGAAGATGTACTTGGACTACCAAGGCTCCTGGACAAATTCTTAAAACTTTTTCTAGGCTTCTGTTATTAGTCACTGTTGCAGAGGGGTTACAGGCCTGGGTCTTTCAGTGAGATATGTTACTACCATGTTCTTGTGGTTCATTAGTTACAGGATGCATCATCCTTCCAAAGCAGAAACTATCCCTAATGTCTAAGCTGCTCAGTAATGAACTGGGATACTCCATAGTAAATCTGGAAGACAAACAAGTCATAGATTATGTGGATGCTCTTTGTATAAACCACTGTTTTGTCCTTGGTGGATTTATTTGTCAAGAGAAGGACACATTCCTCAATGAATTAGAGACAAGAAAACCAAAAAAGATACATTTGCAGTGAGTACAGTGATTTTTCCTCTGACTCCTCTTGTGATCAGATAAGGTTTTTGAAAGATATGGCTGCAAACTTAGACAAGAAAGCAGTGGGTATTGGGGTTTGGTATGTCATCCAAAGTAACACTCTGCAACAAAGTGTCCTGAAGACAGCCCTACTCTGCTTTAGGAAGGGATTTGAAACTCTCCTGCGTATTTTTGCAGAGGCTGACCAGCCTCCAGTAACTAACAACCTTCCATCTCCACCAATTAAGCCAAGAAATATCTCTGGGAAAGACTGAATGCATTTCCCTTGAGAAGGTATTAGCATGGAGCTCAAGCTAAACAGAAAAGACTGAAGTATTTAATGGGACAGGGTCTCCCTGGCTCATAACTTTTGCTATGTGTTAGCATTTGCAATTCTCTTTCACCACTGAGACAGATTAATTTTGTCAGAGGTTTCCCTTACAAGATGTCTCCTCCATTCTTGTGTTCTGTGACTTTTCTTGCTTCCTCTTTAGAAACAGCTGCCGTTCCCTGAGAAGAATCCTACTCTAGGTGTCTAAAACTGTCAAAATCAAAGTGTCTGGGAGTGTAAGAGCTGGGAGTTGCTATGTTCTTCTCTCCAGGCACAGCATGACTTTGTTGTTGTATATTAAAAACAGCAGCTGTTGTTGGAGGTGAGGGTTCTGGAAATGAAAAGCATAATGTCCTAATTACCTATGGCAGGGAAAACATCTGTGCGGGAAAACTAATGAAATTAATTCTAGAGCTTAGCAACAGAATACATTAATTGACATTAATTAATGCTAAATTACAAAGCTCTGCCAATGGAATCACATAAAATGTCCATGAGAATCAAATGCCAAAATTAAATCCTTGAGTTAATGTGAGCACAGAAAGACTTCCCTTAGGAAAAAAGCAGGATCCACACGCTGCAAGAAGCCTGCTTTTCCTTCTTTCCGTCTCCCATAGCAGAGGGAGTTTTTCTTGGTGTGCACATCTCAGGGCTTGGGTGGTTGGGAGATTAGCTTAAGCAATTTCAGTGCTCTGCCCTTTAGTAGTTATTACTGGCATTTTAGAATTGAAGCCGTGGAGAATTGCACTGTAAAAGTTCACAGGAATTGCCTTAGTAAATCTTCATCAATGGTACAATCACTGCTGCACAGACTTGTGTGATCAGAGCAGAAATAGACATACTCCCCATTCCTCCATCAAAACAGGATCAAAAATACTTTGGTTGCCTCTAACAGATTTCAGTCTGGCCTGCTCTTTAAAATTTCTGAGGAAGGAGATTCCTTAATCTTCCTTGCTGGCTGGTCCAAGGAGCACCCATCTTGTTACCTCCTTGTGCTCCCAGGAGAGATAACCCATTTGCATGGGAAGTAAGGCAGCGTTGCAGTCTCCTCTTAGTGTTTCCCAGATGACCAGTGTGCCTGTGGAAGTAAAAAGTAACAATGGTGGTGGTGGAAAAAGAAGAAAACAAGGTAGGAGTCAGAGGTCTGATCCTATATAGCTCTGTGCTGGGTGATTCAATCCCATATGTGGAAAGCCACCTAGTCTTGTCAGCAGCTCAGACAGGGGGCGGTGGGGTCAGCCGTTTCAACTAATGCTGCTTTGTTTAAGATCGGGATTGCCAGGCATTTCACTCAGGAACCTTCTTGAGAGAATGAGAGACCCCACCTGGAGTGCTGTGTTTAGTTCTGGAGTCCTCAGCACAGGAAAGGCATCGACCTGCTGAAGCAGGTTCAGAGGAGGGACACAAGAACAATAAGGATGGAACACCTCTCTTATGAGGAAAGGCTGAGAGAGTTGGAGTGGTTCAGCCTGGAGAAGGCTCCGGGAGCACCTTCTTGCAGCCTTCCAGTACTTAAAGGGGGTCTAGGAGAAAGATGGGGACAAGCTTTCTAGCAGGGCCTGTCGCGATAGGACAAAGGGTAATGGTTTTGCCCTAAAAGAGGGCAGATTTAGACTAGACAGGATGAGGAATTTTTTTAGAATGAGGTTGGTGAAACAGGTTGCCCAGAGAGGTGGAAGATGCCCCATCCCTGGAAACATTCAAGGTCAGCTTAGACAGGGCTCTAAGCAACGTGATCTAGTTGAAGATGCCCCTGCTCATTGCAGGGGGGGTTGGAGTAGATGACCTTTAAAGGCCCCTTCAAACACAAACCATGCTATGATTCTGTGGGGGCAGGTGTGGGAGGTTACCCTTCATGATATCATGGGTTGAATTAAACAGGAGGAGTGGGAACTGGTTGTGTTGCAGGTGCAGAGATGCATGCCTGTGCTCCGTCTTATGACAGAGAGGGGACATGCTGCAGCATATAGTGCTATTGGGTGGTGGAAGAGGCTCTGGCCTACTTGTCCCCCTTGTTCCTGGGGCCAGAGGGGCAGAGGGCTGAGCTGCTCTGAAAGGCAACTTTCCTGAGCTTACTGGAACGAGCAGGCTGGGAGTAACGTAGTTCCCTGCCCTCTCGTGGCTAACGTGGAAAAAATCATGTCCCTCTAAAGGGAAATACATTTTGATCATGCTGTCCAGGCTATGTTAATTAATGTTTTGCAGTGAGCTGCAAAACCATAAAATGTTATAAACTGCAGTGACTGATAATACTTAGCACTTATATATTCCAAGAACTCTGCAAATGCTGGGGTAAAATCATCCCTCATCAAACTTTCCTAAAGGTTCGTTACCCTCCATGTCTGTTTCAAGCAGAAGTCAACAGCCCTTAGAAGCAAGGAAAAAAATGTCAAATGATAGATTTTAATTAAAACCAAGATGAAATATGAGGTGGTAAAAATCCAGCCATTTCTATTTCAGTGTAAAATGCTACTTCTCTGATCAGAAGGTGGTAATTATATCAAACAAGGGGCTGTGCTTCTTGAACAAGAAAAAAGATTAGAAGTCGTTCTCACTTTAAATGCCATGTAGTGTTTCTGTCATATGAGTGCTAATACTAAAATGCCAAAATCCTTCTTCCTGTAAATCAGCTTTGTCATTAAACAAAGTGCAATTTCTTAATTGATCTTGAAAGAGCCCAAACTGAATAGTGAGAATCTGGTTCTGTATTTTAGGGTAAATTTACCACCATAAAGGAATTGAAATTGTTTTTCTTCAGGTGATGGATTATGAGATGAGTACCCTGCAGTGCTTCAGAATAGTAGAGGAGGACAAGCCATGCTGTGACAGTGGATGAGATGGCTTTAGGACTGCATTTAGGCCATTTGAAACATATGACTGACTGAAACTGCTAAGACCTCTGGTTTCAAGAGAGTGTAGAATGATTGCCCAAGTCTGCCAGAGTGCATCTACCTACACTGTCAACAGAGAAGTAGGTAAAATCCCTGAACAGGAGGTGGTCTGAATTACTTTGCAAGGTGATCTGAATTATTCTGCAGAGTGTAACTACTGTAGGAAACAGAGATGTGCTGTGGAAGGGGCTCTCAGTGGTAACGCTGTGGGCCAAGTATTGTCTGAAGGTATGCTCATACATCTGTATGGTATCAACCTTGGCCATGTTCTAAATTAATTTAGCATGTGACCATCGACAAGCTGTCATGCTCTGCAGCAAATCCCACACCATGGGGATGACGGGGAAACTGTAGAGGCTCAGCACAGAGTATGTGTCCTGCAGCACAGACACAACTCTTCAGAACCCATAGTTACTCTGAAGGTCAGAGGACTTGAGCTGTTTATTGCCTCTGTAAAGGGTCCTTCACAGGTCTCTTGTTCCCTCACTCAGCTCCTTGCTTTGAGCCTAAGCCTGGGTGGCATCCAAGTAAACACAGAAGGGCAGGTAACACTGCTGAATCATATATCCTTGACTAGGTTTCTGTCAGACCTGAGCCACAAGCAATACATTGTGCCACCTTCAAATGCTGCCTCTGGTCTACTTCCAGCATAGAATTGCAAGAGTGGTGTGGAGTAACCAGATCAGTTACACTGGGCTCTCTCTTGGTATGAAGGAGCAATGTATAGGTCTGATGTATGGTGGAATAAAAGAAATAATGGGAGGCTGAGGCAGGTGAAGAAGGAAGGAACTTAAAGGAAGAAAGTGTTCAAGAGTGGATTTACAAGGGGTGAAAGGGAAAGAAGTGTTTTGTTGCACTGAATGGATCGTATCATTTCATGTCACATGAGGCTGGGAAGCAGAAATGTTACCTCAGCAAACAGGTTCATGACAGTAGGAAGAATCTGAGCTCAGGATCTCAAGTATCATGGTTTTGTTCTTTTCCTTGCAGATGCCCAATACATCACCTGCAAGATGCAGAACTGCAGTGAAGCCACTCGCAGCAAACCCTTTCCAGGCTATATTGACCATAACTCCTTGATTGTCCAGGATGATTATGTCTTTGTTCAGGTGCAGAACACCCTCTTCTCTTATTTATTCTATTATTTTATATTCTATTATTCTATGTTATACTATTTTATCTTCCAGTTCTTTGCATGTGTGTGCATGTGTGTTAGCTCTCAACTAATCGGATAATACTGCATCCAAATAATAAAGACACTGAGTGGATTGTGGCTGTTCATTACAATGCTAATAATGTTCCTTTTACCTCTAGTATTTTGTCGCTGAAGGGTAACGGAGTTCCTGGCTGGAACCTCCACCATATGTAAGTGGAGTGCTCTGTGCCACTCCCTGCAATCTCATCGGCACTCTAGGTTGCTGCTTTAACCCCCCAGTTTGAAGTGATCTGTCAATCATCTGCTATTAAAAGCGAGTAGACGACAGCTTTTTTGAGCATAAGAGGGAAATAGAAAAGGAAGGAGGGAGTCAGAGAAAGAACCGAAGAAGTAGTAATCAGGCTTTATTGTTATGCCTCAGTTGTGTTTATAGTGAAAAGGCTGAAGATGAGATGTACTCAGCCAAGCTGTGTTCCAGGTGAGAGCTGGTGAATAGATCTGAACTACTGTGAGTGGGTTTCACTAAGCTGCTGCCAGTGTCCATTTAATTACAGCTGAAGAGAACAAAAATAACAACAGAATAGCAGGGAACATGGAGATGAACTGCAAATCATTAGGAGTAAACTGGTTTTCCAGACAGTTTATATTCTGCCATGCTTGGGGGTGGAGGGAAGAGAAAGGACAGATATTTTAAATTGAGTTGATTGCTAATTACCTTCAGTTAATGAACTCAGTCATAAGCACCAGTCTAAATCATCCACAAATAAATCTGGGACATACGTTCCAGAACAGCTTTTGTGCCTAGTGTGTCTGAGGCATAAATGGAATAAATGTTTATGTGGTAAGGAAAACAGGGGCATGCTTCACTGTTCAGCCATGGTCTCTCGTTTCACAATGACTGTATTTGTGGCTCGAGTGACACAGGAGTTGGGAAATTTTTCTTCATATGTGAATTGATTCATTACTTCATCACTGATGCCTTGGTTTTGTAGTCTTCAAGACTGCTAGTCTTCTATGTTCTGACCTGATGCTATTACACACTTTAGAAAGGCCAACCCCTTTACCTTATCTGAAGTTAATGCTGGGGAGGTTGACAACCTTTCTGGATAGCCCCTCTATTTTGATATGTTTCTCTTTCTGTCTATAAACTGTTGTATAGTGCTCCCAGTGCTGTCAGATTTTGGCTTTGTTCCACCTGTATGCTAGTTGCACTGTAAGGAGGAGCATGTGAGGAGAGGCAGCCTGTTAAAATGTTCCCCTTAATGCCTGATGGGACTTTCCACAACTTTATATTCATGTTCATAATACAGTTTGAGAAGGTATCATATAATATTTGGATTTTGGAAGCTCCCATTTTAATCCTTAAACTTTGTAGGATTCTTAAACAGAAATAAATATAAAAAGTCAAAGAGCTATTACTTGCCAATCATTAATAATTGATGCTTACAGGTATGAAATAATAATATTATAATCCCTGGAAACAACCTTTGCTTTGTTCAAGGTAGTGAGTGAATTCACTGTTGGCTGTTAATTCAAAATGGGATTCTTGAAGTGGTTACATACGTATCTGGCTGGCAACAAACAACTAAATAACATGCCGTTGCAGATGCTGGACCGTGCCTGCCTTATCCCGGGCACTGTTCTTCAGAGGATGAAGGGCCCTATACCAGACTGTGAATGCTTGAAAGAATAGATGAACACCCTGAGCACCCTCCCCTAGCCTTCCCTACCTTCCTCAGTCTCTGTCTAGCTTTCTGCAACTAAGGCATTTGGAATGAGGATTTGTAGGCTCAAAAGCACAAGGATATAGGGAATGCAGGATTATTTCTCCCACTACATCGTGTTTTATTTACAAACTCACACTTTCTCATAAACCATGCTTTTGGCTTTCCTTCTCCTAATTTTGCCCAATTCCTTTAAAAAATTTGTTGCAGAGCTTTAGAAAAAGATAGAGTTCTGATTTTACTTAATCTGGTATGAATCTATCCTCTGTGTATCTTGCATTTGAAGCTACTGCAGTGCATTTTAAAACACTTAGTACTGAAGAAAAGTCTTGATAAGCCCAGATATCAGGCAATTAAAGCAAAGTTCTGCATGGAGAATCCCTTGGAATATTTATTCTTCAGTATCTTTCATCCAAGGATTTAAAAGTACTTTACAAACATTGATTATACGTTCAGCAGCACTGGAAGCCAGATAACATTGACAGCTTTTTTTTTCTGTCCATTTTTCCCCCTTAATAGGTGGTAGGAAATTAAACCTCACATTGCTGTAACACAGAATTTTCAAGTCTTGCCATCAGTATTTGGGCACAGAAATAAATGGCCAGATTCACAGAAATGCCAAATCAGCTGAGCTTTTCCTGCCTTCAATATCTGTCAATGCTTAGCTGATCTCGTAACAAGTACATATGATGGCTTGTACAGGACCACATAGGAACCAAACTGGAGGCAGAAAAAGAAATCAAGCACCATGTCTGCCAGTCTGCTGATCTAACCAACAGCCTACACAGCAGCTCTGCAGACAGCAAAGAGGAGTGTTTTGTGGTAAGGCAGAGAAGAGCTGTGGTATCAGCAGATGGCATAATGGCCCAAGTGAAGCCAGGACTTCCTTCCTCCAGACTTTCACCTGAAATTCTGGCCTTTGTCCCTCTTTGCAGAAAATGAGATTGCTCTTGCTTTCTTTTTCAGCCACTGTCAGTTAGATCAATGTTTATTCATCAGCTGTTACTACAGCTGCAGTTTTAAGCCATTGCCACCAACACCATGGTATTTCTCTTGACAGCATTTGCTTGATGTTTTTCCCTGATAATAAAAAAAATATTTTACAAAATCCCGATGAATAACTTTCCTGCTTCTCTCGTAGTTGACATCAGGAGGAAGACCACATTACTACGTTTCTTATAGGAGGAATGCATTCACACAGATGAAGCTGCCAAAGTACTCCTTGCCCAAGGTAGGTTGCTGTTGCTGGAATGCCCATATAAACTTACAGATACTCTGATTGCACAGAAATTCCTGAATCCAATACAAGTAACAGTAACTGGAAGATGACATACAATGCGTGAAAACTCATTTACCAGAACATCTGCAAGCAAGAAAGGGCTGAAAACAAGCTCAGCACTTTGGCTAGTCAAGGACATCAGCATGAAATGTAGACTGATACCACAGCCCATGTCAATTACCATTTCTTTATGGTTAGTTAATTAAGTTTTGGAGTAGACTATCTTTTCTCTTTTTTTGGTCTTAAAATTCCCTTCTCCTGTCCCTGTCCTATGTGGGTTGCTTTTTGTGCTTTGCCTCATTAGCAGATTTTAATGGGAACCAAGCAAAGAGATGTCTTTGTGTGTCTGCTCCATATCTTCCCTAATTAAGAACAATGGTGAATTAGCAGTGGAGCTTGAAAGGCTATTGCTGCCTTCTAGAGCTGAATTTTTTAAAAGACCTGTATAAAATGTTAGCTCCATTTTGAGGAAATCGCCATTTTGCAGCTGGGCTCCTAACAGCTTCTTAACAAAGAGAGGATTTTTACTTTTTTTTTTTTTTTGAGGTCTTTTCATTCTTGATATAGTCTAGTTTAAATGAAATTTAAGCTCAAAGGTAGCAAATGATCTTGTGGTTTCTATGTGAGGTCTAACATCTGGAGACAAATTAATTCCCAGAAATTAAGCAAGGAATGTCAAAAGGAGAAAAAGAAAGTGCAAGGTCAGCCAGTTCCTAGAAGTTGAAAGCGTGACAGATTTTGTAGGTGGAAATATTCAGAGGGATAATTCGGCTAATATTACAACTGCCTGTCTTTGGTTCCTCAATCCAATTGACCTGTTTGTAGTGGACTGACTGGGTGACCTTCATATAACCAGACTGCAGCTCAAACCCAGGCCTTCAATGACATACCTGACCTACTGTGCTGTTGTACCCTTTGCTCCTGTTTAGATCACCTGAAAACCCAGCTTACAGGACATTCAAGGACCCTACCAGAAGCCATGATATCTTCTTGGCTCTGACACAGGGGATCTGTGGTCTGCCCCGAAATCTTCAGTCATGTTTAAAGATAGGTTGGTTGGAAACTTCCTTTCCTAGCAGGAAGGAATTACTCTGTCAGTTCAGATAAAATTTAAACAGGTGTTAATTTGAAGTAGCCCTTAGGAAAAGAGTTGTGTTTTTAGCATGGCTATTGTAACACCCCAATCAAATCTGTCATTTACAGCTGATTCAGATTATCTGTAGAGAGACGGCTTGCTTTGCACTGGTTGTCTCCTTTAGCCCACATATTTTTCCAGCTGTCCACTTTTTCAAAGAGATCTCTGGAGAGCCAGGGAAAATGTACTACTATTAAATTGCACTGTGTTCTCGGAGAACAGGAATTGGAGCAATACATTCATGTTATTTGACCGAAATAAAAAGGCAGATATTTAAGGAGATAAGATGCTTTGTCACAATCTTGGAATATTTTTAAAGACTGAAGAGCTACATTTGGCTTGGAAGGAGCTACAGTGGAGCTGTGGCTGTCTTGGAGGCTGCTATCAAAGCAAGATAGCTGCTTTTATTAAAAATGCACAAAAAGTTATACTATTCAAGGAATTGAAACAAACAGCTTCTTTTAAGCCTAAATTCTCTTTTATCTCCTTCAGCTAAGAAAGAGGGGCCAAACATGGTAAACAGTACTAAGCGACTTCTGGAACTGAAGATGGAAATATCAAAGTCTTTGCATGTCGCTCTTCCTGAACTGGAGGGGTGTGACTGCAGGCAGCTTTGGCAAGCGATACAGCTGCTCAGGCAGGAATGGCCTCTAGCAAATCAAAACTGAAATAGTCTTCTTGTTGGCATTGATAGCCTGGTAGCCAGTTTGATTAAAAGCCTAAATTAACTTGAAACTCTCTCCCATATAAGATGCCTGCATATGTCCATACAGGTTGTGTTAAACCTGTAAACAGTCTTTATTGAAACCTGTTAATTTCTGCAGTGATGGTGATCTGTGGGTTGGCACTGCCTATTCTGTATCACAACACCACAAGGTGGGCTCTGTCACAGACTCTAATTTCACTCATGATAATCACCTTAAAGGTGCACACAGGGTACATTCACTCCATTTTAAACCAATGTACTGAGCAGACATCTGTGAATACTGAAGCAAGACAAGTGATTTATCTTTTCGAAAGACCTGTCCTTAACTGGTGCTGGGCTGAATACTGATGGCATGGGTGCATGTTGTACCTCTGCTTTAAATTCAACACTTTCTTTCAACCTCAGGATGTACATCCTGACAGAAGAAGCAATAACCACACAAAAAAAAATCCTTAAATACAGACCTTAAAAAGTCCCAGTAATTGACAGCATAAAACAGGCATTACACTGCCTGCTGTTTAACTTGCTAGTAAGAAAAGTTCCCTGACCAAGTGCAAAAAGGGCAATTGAAGCATGTTTAGTAATTCAGAAAGCCTTGGCCTTTAGTCATTTGAGTAGATACCTGATCAAACCCATGCACAGCATCATGCTCTTACTTTTGTCTTTGGAAAGCCAAGAGGGACAGATAATAGAACAGCATATTAATGTACTTCCACTGTGTGCTGGAGCAGAGAGAGGAAATCTCAGGCTCTCAGTAGGCAGATGCATGGGGAGCCCCTGAAGATGATAAGAGTTTGAGAAGGGTGCCTTGCTTCTCTTTCCTGTCCTTTTCCCTTTCTGTAGAGAGGTAGAATGAATGTTGTAGTGGAAGATGCAGTGAAGCTCTTGCTCTGTATCAAGATGAAGCCTGTCTTTTTGTATTATTCCTCCCCCCCAAAAAAACAAATCCCACCCTGAAAAAAACCAAATTGAAGCAAATATGATACAATGACTAATTTTAATTTCCCCGGTGTGAAAACCAAAAAAATCCTGATGTGGGTGAAAGACCTCTTTGATGTACATATACTAATCCATTTCTATCAAAGCTTTGCCATGTTACTGCATCTATTGGACAAGACCATATTAAGAGGAAAAGTTAATTGACCCCCAAAGGCAAACATTTGAAACACTGTCTTTTTTGACTCTCTGCACTATATATATTATGACAATTCTGTCTCAGCCTCTGCTTCTCCAGCCCTTACTGGGATCTTCTTTAGACTTGCATCTTATGGCACGGTCTGATCAAATTCAGGAAGCATCTAGTGAATAGATTAACTTGTTTGCTTCTTAAGCATTTATGAAATTGCCTTTAGTTTTCCTTTGTGTTGGTCAAAATATCTTTTTACCTCTCCCCTAGTTATTGCAAAACTATTGATTAAAATGTAAAGTTAATGAAACTGTACATCCACCAGACAAAGCATGTTTTACTCTGTAATCTCTCCCTAGGTTTGAATAGAGTGGTCTGCCCCTGTGTGTATGCGTGTTTGCAAAAGTTTAAACTTGAGATTAGAGCTATGCTAGCCAATGTTGCCTGAAGCACATTGGGAACACCTGCTCATGTAGGTCTACCAGCAGACTGACTAGGCTGACAGTCTGAAATACGGAGTCTGAAAAACAGCTGCAGCAGTAACTTCTACTAGCACAGCTGGAGCTGAGAGAAGATATCTATTCACAACCACAATTAATAGAAGGCAGCGGGCCTTATGTTGCCTTTCCTGTTACCTCAGGACTTAAGCCAATCTCTTCCTCTGCAAAACCAGCCCATCTTCTGGGATTAGTTTTTCACCAGCTCAAAGCAGCAAGTAAATCAAATGAATATTCATCCACTCCATACTCACATCTGAATCTGGACAAACAAACAACTGTTCTGAATCTTAACTTGGTGGTGAATCCGCTTTCAAATTTATAGATCAGATTTCCTCAGTATATTATTTTTCATCTTTACTTTACAAGGCTCCATCTGGAGGTATTAATTCACCCTACAAAACCACGACAAAGTGAATTGTCAAACGCTATTAGTAACAGAAGAAAGAAGTAACATCAGCTTCCAAAGAGTATATTTTCTAATGAAGTTCCCAGTTTTGCATATAGAAAGCCCTGGCTGAGATTCATGGGAGCAGAATAACTTTGGGATATCTGCCCAGAACAGACAGAACAGCTGAATCTTCTGGGAATCACCTGGTGCTAAGAAATCTGCATTTCTTTTCCTACCTCCACAGATTTTTATGGCACCAAAGAACTCAGGGTGCCTGGGCTGGGCACATAGAACCTGGGATTTTCATTATAACAGTTTCTCTCTTGGTGGCTTTTTCCACAGGGTAATAATTTCTCCAGGCATTGAAAGAGGGAATCAGGTTTAATAGTTTCTGGTTGTTGTTTGTGGTTTTTTGTTGGGGTTTTTTTTGTTGTTGTTTTTTTTTTTTTTAATTATGCTATTTTTTCATTGCTTCCTGCCTGTTGTAATACACAGAACAAAGTAAACCAGAACCTCGCTTATAACACTAGTGATCTAACTACAATTCTGCTCTTTACCTCTTGTAAGGATTAGGGTTGTCTTTCTGTTATATTTTGGGGTGGCGGGAGTGTTTAGCACAGTAGTCCAGGGCCTTGGCTTCTAGTTGACACTGTCATTGGAAATAATAAACTGCAGCAGCAGCACTGACTGCAGACATTAAGCCGTTAGATCCTCCCTGTATCAGTCCCCAAGCATACTTGGTTTCTGAATGCTAGGCAAGAAACAGATGTTTCACATGCTGCTTTTTTCTTCTTAAAAAAAACCCAAAAACAAAACCACACCACACCACCACCACATTTTTAATATCTGTGATTCCACAATTACAAGTGGAATCACTCAGGTGCCAAAAAAAGCTAACACATAACCACCACCCTCCTCCCCCAAACAAAGTACTCATTAAAATGAAAGTGTTGGTGGAGGGGGGAAGTGCTGCTGTGTAACACTGTACTGCCAATGTAAATGTTCAATTAACACCTCATCAGTTAATTACTGCTTTGAAAATTCGCAGAAGAAAGCTGGTGTAAAATATTCCTGGATGGAATTACCCGCTTACAAGAGTGTCTACAGTTGTCTACAGTTTCCAATTAAACTCCAGCCTAAATATATCTCTTGTATCCCCACAATTACTTTGGTGCCCTTGAAAATGACAGAGCAGAGCTCCCTCTAGTAACCTTCATCTCTTTTCTTTCCCCAGGACATGCATGTTATCAGCACAGATGAGAATCAGGTGTTTGCAGCTGTTCAAGAGTGGAACCAGAACGACACATACAATCTGTATATCTCCGACACCCGAGGGGTGTACTTCACCCTGGCCTTGGAAAATGTCAAGAGTAGTCAAGGGCTGGAGGGGAATGTGATGATTGACCTCTATGAGGTATGTCATAACTCCAAACACTTTATTCCTATCTCAGGAGCTCATATGATGCCAGTACCCTTTCCTTGTTGCGCATCAGTCCCGTAATACGCATGTGAACAACAGAGCCAAAAAGTGACTGAACACATAGCTTTGTCCTCCTTTTGCTTAAGGGCCTCAATGGAGCCAGCTGAGTTTCAAGGCCAGGTTTTACACAGGTGTTGAATTCAGGCCCAGCCTAATACTATGAACAGATTCACTGCTGTACCCTCGTGTAGGTTCTCAGGTGAGGAAGCGCTCAGGCCTCTTTCATGCATAGGCAGATAGGTATCGGAAGAGGTCATGGAAGAGTACATTCAGTCCCTAAGAGGAACTCTAGCCTTCTCAGCCAAAATCCTGTTGACCCACATTGGTCCAGCCTATGGCTCTGAAAGCTCCCAATACTTTGAATAGCATCGTTCTCCAATTTGTGTTGCATTTCTGACAGCCTCTAATCTCTTGTTTTAGAGGTAAGGGGAGACAGCAGTTTTCAGCTCTGTTACCCTCCTCAACTTGGACTATTCTGGGAAACAAAGTGATTTTAGAAACGCCCTCTAGGGCTATCCCATGAGCATGGAAACTCTCCTACCTCATGTTGATGTCCCTTTTACCTCTGAGCCTTTTTCTGACAAGTGCATTCTGCCTAAGCTCCCCTGTAAACCGTCCAATTTACATTGTCTTCTATAACAACTGATCCTAAGAATAGGGCTTTTAATGTGCCCTCACACATCTTTTATTCTGCTGCCTGTTTTAGTTCTGGAGACAGCACTCAGCTAAGTAGAAATTCAGTTCTCAGCTGCTGGTTTGAGGGTCAGCTTCTCTTTTCAGGCCTCCTCCAGGGGGTTTTCTGACCATTTAGAATAAAGACCATGAACTAGATCTGAGTTTCTGTGCAAATAAGATGCTTCCCATATCTCCCCATCGCTGCCTGAATATTAGCTCTGCTGTATAGTTTGCCTTCAGCTGCCCTTTACTTGGATACCACCTTGAATTGTCCAGAGAGTGCAAGTGTTGTATGTAGATGCAGATGAACTGTAGGAGGATGGGCACTGGCATTTCAGTCATTTGGAGACTTTTACTATTAATCTCTCTGCAGCGCTGGCAGCCCATGGAAAAACTGTTGCCTCTTATTACTGTCAGCTCGAGAAGCAGTTTTACTGCATTATGTAAAGGTGTCCTACATCCCAGGGGGAAAGAAAAGCCTTTGTTTTGTTTTATTAGGCTGACACCATACAGTAACCTGGATTGAAATTGATGGAATCAGACTTGTAGCGTCATATCTGCTGATTATCTAGATAGAAAGAATATTGGCTGACACTGAACCTGGCACAAACCTTCCTTTCAATTTGATGTTCTAGCTGGAAGGGAACAGAAAGCCAGCCAGCATGATTCTCTGAGTAGGGTTGTTGCAAATGATGAATGCTCTAGGGGTAAATGAAGACAAGAGAAGAAAAAAAATCCATAGATAAATTAAAATGAAGTGAAGAGATTGCAAATTGAGTCCTGTGGTGACAGTGATATATTTGGAAAAGCAAGATTATTTGAGAAGATGCCAGAGGAAGCCCTGTTTAATGTGCATGTGTCTGTGTGCATGTCTGTTAGGTGTTACAAGTTCTTCTAGTTGCATTGTAGTCAATGTGTTTGTGTCTGTAGATTCCTAAACTGATTCTACATCAAGGGTAAAACTGCTCAATGCTTCTCAATCAGGAATTGTGTTGGGCATAAAGAGAAAACAGAAATTCTTTCATGGTGCCTCATCACGTTTTCCCTTCTCTTCTGTAAGTCACCAGGAGACTTTCACTGAGACCTTGCTACTCCAGTGTGTGGGCTCTTCTGCTGCTGGAACTTGTAGAAGATGAGGCCACTCCTAGAGGGATGCTATTCCCCCTTCTGCATGTTGGATAGAGCAGGGTAAAAGAATAGCCCTTCTCTCTACCACCTTCCAGTGCCACTTCATCAGTAGCACACTGGACTCAGCATTCAGTGGGTCTTCAGTCATAAAAGGGCTGTCCCAGACAGCCTGACCATCTCCTAGAGCAAGGGAACAGCAAAAATCACTGGCCATTGGGTCTGAGTGTCCTTTCTAATTCCTGCACCTCTCCACTGATATGGTATGGCTCTGCTTGGCTCTGTAGTTGGACTGGTCTGCAACAAGACAATCCTGCCTGTGGGAATCCATGCCTGAAGAGATAACAGACTTGAGGACATGTGTCTATAGCTATGGTATATATGCCTGTTACTCTGGGACTTACTTTTTTTTAGCAGGATGGTTGTTGGATGGGAAGTATGTTTGATGTATGAAGCTGGTGATGGGGAGTGAAGAATGTGTTTTGAGTTGTGTGTTCGAGTCTCTGGTATGGATCTTTCTAAAACTGTAGACAGCATTTCTATCTGCACACGACACATTCAGGGTAGTGAGGATTGTCTACAATGTTCACGTGGGAGCTAATGGAGGGCTTTTCTCTGTGACCACTGTTGGTCATGCACTTACTTTAATGAGTCTTTCTTTTTCACGATTCTATGAACAGCAGGGATGAACAGAGATCATTGTGCATGTCATGGTTGTGTTTATGCAATAGGTGTATCTCTTCCTACTGAGAGCACACAAACATGTATAGTGTGTGTGATCTTTTCTTAAGATAAAGCTGTCCAAGACTGACAGTATAACTTACACTGCTTTCTCAGGAAAGGATTCTGAGTCCCAGCCCATGACTGGAATCATAAAAAGAAAAAATCACAGGATTTCAGACCACATTTATCACCTGATATATAAAATGCTCTTTAATCATTTATAGCCACTATTTCACAGGGACTATATAATACAACTATTTCAGGACAACAACAAAGAAAAGTACAAATGGAGCTATAGGCTCTGGCCTCTGGTAGTAAAGGCAAAACTATGCTATTTTTCCAGCCCTGTCTATTCATGCAGTATCACTGGGAGACAAAGTACCCTTGTCTTTTCAGGGTGCTTTTCTGCTACAACAAAGAAATCCTGAATACTTAGTTGGTTAGGACCAAACAATCCAGCTAATAAATTGAAAATATTATCTTTTTATGTTTATATCAACAATAGATTAGTTAACTACTTAATTTAAAGACAATTTGAAGTACACCAATGTTCTGTACCAATGCACTGTCCACTAGCAGTACCACAGCATGTGACCAAAAGTGCAATACAGTCCTACTCAATGGGAGCTATAGCACAAAAATCCAGCCACATAATTAAATCAGCTGAGCTGGAACAGCCTCTGAATCTGCTGTGTAACCATTGGCCTCATGATGCCATTTAAGTAATAATCTTTATGAGTAAAAAGTCTTGTTGAATGATTCTGTGCACTAGTTCTACATCATAAGAAGAGATGGGGTGGATGACTGAACAGACTTGCTGGAAATCAGAAAGTTTTTCACTTTCCTCCTCCTTCTCCTGATTTCGCTTCCCTTTTTATTGCAGCACTCAGATTGCAGAATGGCAGCTTAACAAATTCATTCGCAAGCTGCAGCAGCTATTGGGCTATTGATTTTCAGTGTGCTGAGAAGATGGGAACATTCTGCAGTGTGAATTGTGGTCTGAGGTTGACTCTTTATCTCCCCACTAAGACACTTTTGGGCTTGGTTCCAATGTGAGTCTGTTAGCATCACATCTTTACAAAATCCTCCTGCAGGTCTATGGAGTAAAGCTGTTGGATAAAACACCAGGAAAAATAAAAGGATGAGAATATCATTGCTAGCTCTGTAACTAGCTTTCTGGGTTGCCTTGCTTGAGTCACCAGTGCTTTGGCTTCCTCAAAATACAAAACTGTAATAAAAATACCTCTGTGCCCCAAGTTATCATGTTGAAACACTGATAATTATGAAACACATTGGGATCCTTAGATGAAGTGTCTTAAGCAGTCTGTATGAGAATAGAAGCACTGAACACCAAGTTTATAGGTGTTCAAGGCCAAAATTGCTGCTGTTTCCTGCTGCTGCAGTGCAAGAGCCAAATGATTGCTCTATACATATTTTGTCTTTCGGGGGAAGGATGCCTACACAGTTGAGAGATTGTCACTTTACAGATAATGCTATTGACATCTTACTATGTTCACATGCTGATTCTGAAATATAAGCTTTCTTTTCCTTTCCAACCGTGACGGTCTTATCTTGTCCCCAGCTCCTCAGTTTGCCTTCCTGTGATGCTCCTTGGCAATTCTTGCCCTGAAATCTACAGTACTGACACGGGCGCCAGATCTCTGTTGGGTTTGACAGGGCAAGAGAGACACATGCAGAGAACCTGCATCGGCTTGATCTATTTTTCAGCCATGTCAATTTTTCCTAGGTAGCAGGGATAAAGGGAATGTTCTTGGCTAACAAGAAGATTGACAACCAAGTGAAAACTTTCATCACCTACAATAAAGGAAGAGACTGGAGTTTGTTGCAGGCTCCGGACACTGATCTGAAAGGAAACCCCATTCACTGCCTCCTAGTAAGTACCTGGGGGGGAACTTGGGGGGTGGTAATGTCCCAGAACAATCTTTTTCTACCAGGTAACACAAGAAGGAGAGGGCACCTCTCTCCGTGCAGTGCATCTCATGGAAGGAATACTGCATATTAAAAGCGCAGTACACAAGACTTGGGCTGCTGAGTGGTATTGCAAGAGCTGGCATTGTAGTTTAACTGAATTTCATTTCTGGAACAAAAGGAATCATCGTAGATCAGCTTCCTTCTGCAGAGCTGATGGTCTCCCCTCAAAAGGCAGGTGAGGCTGGATGCTGTTTCTGCGCAGTTGATTCTCTGGACACTAGATGGGAGGAGTGAGCTTTTGTAGCTCAGAACTTTCAGGGACCTCATAACGAGACAGGCCCAAAGGAAAGGAGGGCTCTGGTTTCTTTCAGGCCACTCTGTTGGCAGTATTAATATTTATCTTTTTAAGCTCAGAAGCCAGAATCGACACATTCATCCAAATATATGTATATCTATGTGCTGGGTGTATATTGTATCTGTCTCTATACCTATTGATATAGATCCACAGGCAGACAAGTCTTTAATCAACATTATATGCAAACCGTTTCCAACAGCAAAAGTGAAATATAAGCAGTGTGAATAGAATTGGAGATCTCTGTCAAATAAGAAAGCTTAGACTGGTCTCAATGTATTTTTCAGATGATATAATCTATACGCAGTAGTGGGATAATACTTAGAACCCCACCCTTTGGCATTCTCAATAACTTTTATATCACACAAATTCTAACATGGTTCCAGGCAGAATCAGGGGCACTATTTAATCTGCTCTTCCTTCTGCTGTCCTGTACCTGCATGTTATTTTCCATCATTAAAAAAAATATAATAATTGTAATTTTTCATTTTGAGGTTTTAAGTTTGTTAGAATCTGAATCATTGTTGTATTTTGTGCTAAGTAGCTGAATGCTGCACTAATCTCTTAACCCCATGCATTACTGCAAAAGCAAAGAATAAATAAGTTGGTATCTGAAGCTGTTCAAATAAATGGTTTGGGTTTTTTTTTGGTTGAGCCAAAATGCAAGCCTTTCATTTTCTGTCCAGTTTGGAAAAAAATAAATAGGGAGAACTGGGGGTGAAACAGAAGAGTTACTTTAGAGCATTTGTTTGTATTTATTTTCTTCTTTTTAAAAATTGTAACTAAGTGTATTTTAAAATTAAATCTTTTTATGAGATGAAAACCTAAAAGATGACATTCAGAAAACTTTGCAGACATAAAACAGTTTAACTTTTTGGAAGGGACCATGTGTAGAAGCCTTTGTGTTTCAAATGGATTGTAATCTAATTTTAAATCAAGTGAACATATTTGGTAAAAACCTTATGACCAATTTTATCAGAAACCCAAGATTTTTATTATATGATAGTGTAATATTTTAGGGAGTGAACAAGGCAGAAGAAATAAAAAACATGCAGGCAAGTAAACACTCGAAGTAAACTTTATTCTTTTTGCATAAATTTGAAGTTTGAGTTCTGAGAAAAGGTCTTTCTTGGCATTGCTGTGCACTGATCAAGAGAGATCTGACTTGCTGTTGTGCTATAAATGAATCAGAGGTACTGCTCTGTGGAGACCTTATGGAAAAGATGTTTGCAGGAACTGTGTATTTTGTATACAAGTGTACGCTGCTACTGGAGTTATCCACAGTCCAGTGGAAGTCGTTGTATGACTGTGTATAAAGCAGGACTGGATGGTTTTTAGGGAGAGAAGGGATTATGGCTGCTTTAAGCCTTCCCATCCGTACTGTAACTGCTACTATAGTCATGGGCACCTGAGAACACAATTCATTTCAGTTAAAATTAGACCAGATATTCCTGGACAAGCTGAAATTCCCTTGAAGATGGTAAACTTGAACAAGTCAGGCAAGGGGTCATGAGCAGGGGCAGAAGTGTAGGCACTTGTAGGGGTATAGTCAGACCTCACCCAAAGAAGCTCTTGGTCTTCTGTGGATTGTGTTTACATCCTTGTAGCTCCACTATGCACAAACAACTGTTTAAACACTGGTTGATTTTTATTTTGCTTTCTATGCAGCCATGTACTTGCTCTGAGAATGCTTCCACCTGTGCAGCCTTAATGTAGGCTTGTTATCCTGTTTGCACTGGAAAGCAACCACTTCTTAAATGCTCTGTGACTCTGGCTGGGTTAAGCATCTCAGATCTGTGGGCATCTGGAGAAATGGGTCCATGATTTCAGGGTGGCAAGGGACAGATCCTCAGTGACTTGAACCATGTATCTCAGTCTTTGCACTTCTAGGAGAAGGGAAGGAACTTAGCCAGCCCTTCCCTGTGAGAAGGCCAGAGGAATCTACAGCCATGTTTGGTTTTCCTTTTCCCTTAACATCAGCTAAAACAGGCAAGAGGCCTCTTTCACTGTCTGAGCCTGCCTGAGGACTCCTTCCTGCATAGGTTGTCACAAGCTAGTGGAGTGGTAGTAGAGCAGGGATCGTCAGCTGAGCATACAGGGTCTCAGGTGGTCACCTTGCAAATTTGCGAGAAAGCACATAGGTGAAATCTGAACCAAACATACTTGTTAGGTCTTTTACAGGAGTAATCAGTTTGCCTGCAAAAGAAAGGGAGTAATGGTACAGAAAATATACAAAGTGAAGTGACAATCCTGCAAAAGAGAGCCAAGCTATTTAGAAACTGATTTGAGCTTCACACTTAATGGTGGGGGAAGATTAAAGCAGAATATGGAATGGAAGAATTCAAGAAATGATAGAGAAGAGACCACAGAATTTGGGAGTGGTAGGGAAATCTTTGACGCAAAACCACTGGAAATGTACATGCTTGGCAATAAGTCAGGGAACCATAAGGGTTGAGGGAAAACATGGAGAAAAGTGGTTGTCACTTGATCTGAGGTAATTCTGTTCCTTGTCAATGTGACATAGCTGTAGTATTTAAACAGTTCACAAACTCCACTCACCTCTTTAGCTACACTGTTAACCCCTGCATCATCATAAGTTTTACCTCCTTACAGCGGTTGCTCCTTTTCCTTCTACACATTACATCTCCTGGCATGATTCTGCTTTTCCTTATGGCATAGCTAAGGGAATTCTTAATAGTCCACTGTATACCTAGCTGAGCTCCCATCCTTCCTCCATGGCAGATACTGATGCTTTCACATTGCTGGTTTTCAGCGTAATTGTCTCTAGCAATAGCTCGGGACACAGCAATGATGTATGTTCCAGCTTGTTGGCAGAATGGGATCTGCCCTTTCCCAGAGTGACAAAAAGGTCCCCAGCCTGTGAGTGCAATGCTGTGAGTCCTCTGTGCATCTGGTCTGTAAACCTAAAGTAAGGGAGAGTTAATGCAGAAATAAGTACATAGCAGCTAAGCTGGCAGCTAAGGAGGTTAGGAGCAAATCTGGTTGAAATACAAGTGAGCCAGATGGAACCATCCCCCTACTGACAATACGCTTGAGGTGTTTTTTTCAAAGCAACTCAAAGAATTTCTTTGCATTTTTGTGAGATGGCTCTGAATAACGATGATAGAGGAAAGCAATGAAATATCATCTATCCCAAAGTTTTATTTTTCTTGTTTATACCACTTTTTTTTCTAAGCTGAATATGCTTAATCTTCATAAAATAGCTGCCAAAGTATTATATCCCAAAGATGCTGGTTTTGCCTGATACTTATTTTGTGCTGTGAAGTAGTTAACTGAGGAGTAATTCTACCTTGCAAGTTATGGGCATCTGTCTAGAAGAATTAATCAATTAGGTTTCAAGGATAGTCTTGTGGTAAAAAACACAGAGCTGAATCTCAGGAGACTCTTGATTCAATTTTTAGACCTATCTCAAATTTCCTATGTGATCTTGGGCAAGTCATTCATTTTCTCTGTGCCTCCCTTCCCCAGACATATGTTTATTCCCTCCCACATTTTGTTTGTCTTGTCTGTATGGATTATGAGGATTTCAGGACAGAGACTCATTTCTTGTAAGGGTGGTAGTGGTGGTGGGGCATTCATGCCATCTGCTACAGAACAATTTAAGCTTCTAAGTGATTTTTATTATCTCTAGATGACAAGTGTCTGTCTTTCTTCATTGCTCCTTGCTATTACAGGTGAGCCAATCCTGTTGACTCCCCCCCAGTTTGTGAATGGTGTCTAGCATCACCCTTGTAATACTTTGCCCCACTCCTGATCAGGGCCAGTCACTAATAGCTGTTTTGTGTGTGTCATGCTGTTGGGGACAGTTCAAGTGGGCTTTGCAGAACAGTCAAGAGGTGGGTTTGTTGATATTTATTAGACATTTTACTAAGGACTGATGAACTTCCTGAGAGGGGAGCATAAAAGGGCTGGCTTGAAAATATTAGGAAGCAAGTAATAAACTCCAGTATGACTCTAAGAACTATGGCAGTGAGCAGAGCAATGGGCTATGTCGCTCATACTTTCTTTTCTATCCAGGCTGTAAATGCATCATGGCAGTGGTGGTCTTTCCCTTAGTGACTGTGCAGCAGCTAGCACACCTGGATGCTAGGCAATGACAGGGATGATTCTGATGATGATGATGATTTCATTAGCCTGTTAGTAACAAAAAAAAAAGGATAGAGACAATTGATGCAAATTCAAAAAAAACAAAGCTGAGATGTCTGTATGTTAGTTAAGCTGTGGGAGCTAGAGGAAGAACACAAAGGGACCAACAATGTGATGGAACACAAACCGGTCTGGATAAATATCTGTAGGTGAACTATATATGGATATAGATGGAGAAGGTGTACGCCAGGGATGGAGAAGAGAATGCTGCCACAGTAAGGATGTGAGATGGCCATGGGAAGTAACTTTAGATGTCTGGCTAGAGTGGAGACGCTGTGTTTTACACTATACCCAATTGTCACTAGAGACTAGAAGCACTACTGCACTCCAACCGATAAGAAGTTAGGCCACGAGAAATCCCATTGCTCTGTTTAGACAGGTGACCTGGCTTTTGATATTTCAGATATATATTCCATTTCTGCATACTATATCTTTGAAATGAGACAATTTGAAATGAAAACCTCTGGTAGCACATAGATTTGAGTCTAATGAGGGCTAATCTCTGTCAGAGTGGGGAATTGGCTGAGCTGCTGCCATTAGCTACTGTCTTGAAAATGCTAAAGTGGGCTTGGAGTATGTTTAAAAAATATGTTCTGTATTTAGTCTTTTCACAACGTATAAAAATGTAAAAGGAAAGAATTCATGCTCTTGCAATGCTCTTCCACTTCCTGCATGCATGTCAGCTCGATTTGGTTTCCACTCCCTCTCTGCGCCCCCAGGCTGCTCCAGCGGCTGCCCTCACAAGGCTGTCAGTTAGCGTTAGGCTGCTCAGTACATTCCACTTGGCAGGTTGTGTTCCCTTCTGCACAACTCATGCCCGCTTTTCCTGTCTCACGTAAGTGACAGTTTCCATCCCTCCTCACCACCCTCATTTGCCTTTGCCAAAAAGCACCCCTGCTGTTCTCCACAGGGGGATTTTCCTTTCAGTGTCATAGACACCTACTTTGAGAAGGCATAAATAAGTCGTCTTGCTCCAGTGACTTATGGGGCTAGGTGTCCTGCAAATAAAGCCTACAAAACTACTGGGGCTGCAGGTCTAGCCTTTAGGCAGCTGATATTAGACAGAAAGACCTGCCTCCTTAGAGCCTGAAGGTCTTTCTGCATAACCTCTTCTGCTCACCTTGCAGAGCTGTGCAAGCTAAAGCTTGGGCTTTGCTATGTTTGTGTTCCTGTGTGATGTCCCCCTCAGCTGGGTTAGTTTGCTTCAGGTTTTCTTGCCAGTATTTTTCCACTTCCCTTCCCTTAGAATGCTTCATGAAGGGTTCTTCATGAGGTTTGGAAGAAAAAAGTACTGAAAATAAAACCCAAGAGAAAGCAAAATTATAAAAATATTTTCAGAAATTATCACACTACGGATTTGAAAGGAATTGTAATGGCAACTTTGGAAATCTGCCTGTCTGTCTTACCTTGTTGCTTAGCTGATTTATTCTGTACCATTCCTGTCATATCCCAGTACCTGACATACAAAATCAATAACAAATAGGTGAGGTTTCTATGGATGTATTTGTATTGAAATCTCAAAGGCCACATCCAGAGGGGGTGATGAAGCATTGTTTTAAACAACTTTTAAACTGACACTTTCCAGTCCTGGTATTTCTTCCTAGTGCAGTGCAGAACAGAGTCATGTGTCAAGAAATGGTATGACACTGTCTGAATTAAGTTGTTTCTCATGGCTAATTGGTGATGACTCAGCATCACACTGATAGGGTTAAATTGCTTCTTGTTGCAGAGAGAGCTTGGGCACTGCTGCTCTGAGAGTCACTTCATCATAACTCCTGCCTTGCTTGCTTCTCCAGAAAGCTAGGAGCCAGGGGAGCCAGGCAGACCGTTACCTGCCCTTGCAAACCTGGTTGCCTCCTTTGTGGGTATAGCCTCAAAGATCTTGTCCTTGCGAGTGGGTTTCAGCTTAGTGAATCAGTTTCCCAGCGGGAACATGTTGCATCAGGAAATGATAACAAAGCTCTCGCAACCAAACCAGGACAGTGGCCATGTCTCTCAAGGGGTGCCTGAATGCAACGATTAGGAAGTAGTACAGAAAGGCACTATGTATTTCTAAGCCTGTAGAAAGAGAAGCATGCATTTCATGTTGTGTCTACTTTTTACTTTTATTTTCCCTTTCTCCATAGCCCTATTGCTCCCTTCATCTTCACCTGAAGGTCTCAGAGAATCCCTATACCTCAGGAAACATCGCCAGTCGAGACACTGCCCCCAGTATTATTGTAGCTTCAGGTACGAAACATTTAAAGATTGCCTGTGTATGATGTGCAAACACTGACAGAATCTTGAGTTTATGATGGGTCTGGAGGGTGTTGTGTCTTGTGGGGTGTCACACCACCAGTATTGGGAAGTAGGGCAGGCTAGTCCTTATTTCAACTTGACATGTTTTTTTAAGGAAACTGGCCTTCAAGACCAAGGAGACCACTTCTAGTCCTCTACTGTCATAAACATAAGATTCAAATCAGGGCATTTGATTTGCATATATAGGTGTGTAGAGCTGTATGGATTGATTCTTTTATATATATTTTCTTCAAACTGAAAGTCTTTCCCTTCCTGCTCTTTCTCTTACCAAAACTAGAAGTTCTATAATTGCAAAAGTTAAATAAAAACTCCTCTGATTTGCTAATTCTACTGTTTCTTAGAGTGTTGCATCACTAATCAATGCTTATCTTACAGGTAATATAGGCACTGAACTATCAGACAATGACATCAGCATGTTTGTTTCTTCTGATGCTGGGAACACTTGGAGACAGGTAAATGACACAGAATCACAGTTTTAAATAGTAATCTAGGAAAATATCATAAATGTAGATTCAAACTGTCAATTTTTGTTTCTTTTGGTTCAAAGTAGCTTTTTGCAGGTCTTTACAAAAGGGTAAACTTCCCTTCTGAGAGGTAGAGAGATGCTCAAAGAAAAAGATTGAATAAGTTGTTATACTTCATATAACAGAAAATTATGTTTATAATTCTACTCATAATTTAACTTCAATTTAAACCTGTAGCAAAGAAAACACATTAAAATATGAATCCTAAAGGGAGAGAATGCATTTTATTTTACTACTGTACATCCTTTGTACCAATCAAACCATTTTTCTCTCCTTCCATGATAATACTTCCCCAAGAATCAGCAGTCGTACTGGTCTACTTTCCGTCACTCCCTGTGGGAGTCATTTCACCGAAGTTGGGTTGTCCAAAGTTCAGTGTCCATATAAACAGATTATTTTGCCTTGCTCTTAAGCTAATGGAGAAAAAGACATAATTTAGCTCATCTTCTTTCTGAAGCTACCTCTTTCTCCATTAATTGTGAAAAGAAACTGGATGAGGAAGTTAAATCCAGTTCCTAATATTTAGTGGAATCCCACCTGTTAACAAAGCATTGCTACCCTTTAATGTGTTTATCTTCAGGACTGGAAGTTCTATTACCCTGTTTTCTGCATGGCATATCAAGTCATGGAGAGAAAGAGTGACTTTCCCAGACTGACAAATGCTGCTATATAAACTGGAGAGCAGATGTTTGCAGAAAGCCAATACAAAAGAAGACAAAGGAAAATAAAGTATCTTTAAATACTTGATATTCAAAGAATCTAAATATTTTACAGTGTTTGACCAGCTCACATCTTTCCACCTACGTCAATTCTGTGAGACAGGGCCAGATAGGTGCAAACGCATGAAGTTCTTCTTTAAAAAAAACCAAGTCATTAAAAGGGGGAAATTGCTGATCCTGGCAAAAATTCATGTTTCTAACTTTCTGTCAAGCAGAGGCAGAATGCATTTTACAAGGACCTGGAAAAACAAACAAAAAAATTAACAAAAAACACCAAAAAAACCCCCAGAACAACAACAACAACAAAATGAAACCAAACCCAAACAATAAAAAACGAAACCCAGGAACTGTCTCTATACAGAATGTCTTCCTCTACTCTGTAACTTCCTCAGTGTATATCAGTCCTCTGTCATGATTGTACTCAAAGAATGATGACATTTTCTTGATACTAAGGAAAATAGGTTTAAATATATGTGCTTTGTTTTCCAGATCTTTGAGGAAGAGCACAGTGTTCTGTACCTGGATCAAGGTGGAGTACTGGTTGCGATGAAACACACGTCTCTGCCTATCAGACATCTCTGGTAATGATTCCATCTGTGCTAAATATCTGCTGTCCCTCTTTTCAAATGCCAGGAGGTAAACAGGCTGCATCTAGAGTTTTCTGTAACTACAATCTAGAAAAGATCAGTTAAGATACTGGCAAATATTAACTCAGATAAAGCTTAGATATCCTGGCAATTCCAATTTACATAGTTTCAGCTTGGCCAGATCTGAGATATTGTCAATGTAATTCCACAACTTGATTTCTTGAGTTGTTTATGTATGTAATATGTATCTGGATTATGCCTTTGTCTCTTATTAAGTTACCAAATTACTCTTTGTTTTCAAAATTGTTGATGAACTCGTTTTCTGTGTGGCAAGCAGCACTTACAAACCAGAATTTTGTTGAATAGATTCAGCCAATAAAGCAAAAGTGTCCTCGCTAGGTAGCACTTTTGAGTTTTTGTGGTAGGTAGAATATAGTTTTATGCTGTTTTGCATAATTCACTTCCTCTACAGTCAATGTCATATCAACATCTGAAACACATAGACCTAAGTCTTAAGAAATTATGAGTGGTTCCAAGCTTTCACTTAGACCCACTACAGGGAAGACTGCTGGTCAGAAGAGGCAAAGCTCTTGTGCTTCAGCAATCTAACCTCCTTAAAATGTCTTATGTTGGGCACCCAAAAATATGAAGCTCAAAATCACTTGCTTATTTTTAAAATATCCTCGCCCTAGGCTACATTTTGCCCTTAAACCGTCAATCTCTAAGGTAACTTTATTAGTTTCTATCACTTAATTATTGGCCAAGGGTTGCCAAATGCCAAACAACCTTGATCGATGCTCTTATAATGCTTCCCCAAAAAGTTATTTAAAGGACTAAAAATGCAGTATCCAAGAACAGAAGCTGCTTCCCACTTCTCTATAGCAGCTGTAGTGGACTAGAGAGTCTCCTCAAGTAAAGTAGGAGGAGAGTAGGGAAAGAAGGCACTAATTCTGCTTTCTCCACTAGGTTAAGTTTTGATGAAGGGAGATCTTGGAGCAAATACAGTTTCACATCCCTCCCACTGTTTGTAGATGGAGTTTTAGGGGAACCTGGAGAGGAGACTCTCATCATGACGTAAGTGAGCATGCCACCATTCTACTGTTGATGAGAACTGCACCATAAATGTCTTATAAGGCTGTTCACAACACAATAGCATTTCTGGTTGGGGACCAAACCAAGTACGATCTGAAGCCAGGAGTATGCGGTCTTCTCTTGCTAAATCATCAATGTTTATTTGTGATATGATTGAGGGAATGACAACATGGTTCCTTGCATGCTGCAAAAACATTATCACTTAGGTTACCACCATGAAACCTGACTCTTCAAATTGAAGGTGATTAAAAGCAGAGTTACTCTTGACAGATGAATATTTGAAAGAAAAATGGTGGGGTATTTTTATAACTGTGTTTTTGCTGCTACTTTCTATTTAACTGAGACACGGAAAAATGAAGACATTCTTTTGCAGAAATGAATGACAAAATGTTGCCAAGAGGCTGACTCATGAAAAATTATGATTAGTTTCAGTGTGGTATGCTGAGTTCTGCATGGTGCATAAATCTGGATTCACCCTGCCAGAAACTGTGACATTTTGCCTGAGATCAGATTTGCAAAAACAGGAGAAAAATTCAGTTGCTGTCTGTAAAAAATGGACTGATCAGTAATAAACAGAACATGTGGCTGGAAACTGACACAACTTAATAGAGATGTATGTAGGATGTTCCGTTCAGGTTCTGACTTTAATTTGTGTGGAAGGGGTTCCTAAAACTTACAACTGAGATACCAAACTCGTATAGGTATAACTGTCTCAAACCCCATGTCAAGTCTTACATGTTTAGTCGATTTGGGGATTGATGCAAGTAGGAGGATCTTGTTCCACAGAATAAAGGCTACATGCAATTTTTAAGAGTGTTGTAGATATTTAGCAGCCTAAATTTCACTTTGATTATGTCAGTCAAGTGAAAATCTGTAGGACTGGCACTCCTAAAGCAATTAATCTCTGTTGAAAATTTGTGGGTGACCATACTTCTGTAACTACCAGGCTCCATCTGGTTCTACCTTTTACTGCATGCTCTTTCTGCTGTATTCTGTAGAGTGTTTGGACATTTCAGCCACCGCTCGGAGTGGCAGCTGGTGAAAGTAGACTACAAGTCCATTTTTGATCGGAGGTGTGCAGAAGAGGACTACAGGCCTTGGCAACTCCATAGCCAGGTGAGAAGCAAGGAGGCTGGGAAAGATCAGCATGATCCAATGTCTTTTCCTGTTAGTTTGGTGTATCAGATTGTTTCTTAACTGGATGAGCCTGTTTCATTACATAGTTGTGTTGGCCACAGATTGCACTCTGTGATCCCCGAAGGATGGACAGCTGTCTTTTGGGTTTGATTGTCCATGTAGGCAATTAGCTCAGACTTATCCAGAGTTGAAGAATGAAACAACAGCAGAAGCTCTGCCAGTGAAAGAGGCCTGAACTCCTTCATTCTTACATCTCCCATCCAGTTCCCCTGTCCTTGCCTCCTTTCTCTTCCTCAACATCTTTCTGTCCTCAGAGCCTCAGTGTCTTAAGGTCCTCCTGGTTGCTCTCACACTTGTTTCTCCAATTCTTGCCCTCTTAGCCTCATTTCTTACTCACTTGGTTTCATCCTTGTTCTGTCTTTCCCAGCAGTGGTAATTCTGCTGTGGGAGTCAAGACACTTTATTCCTCAGTTCCTTGGGGCCCTGTGCCCTGTCCCTTGCATCCTGGATGCAGCTGCTGCATCACTCCCAGAACCATTGCTTAAGTAAGGTAAGGTGCTCTGCACAGTGCCTGCACCTGCCTTGGGGCACCTTCCCAGCTTTGCCAAGTTTGACACAACAGCCTGTGTTATATCAAGTTAGAATAAAATATGACCCAGATCCTGTGGTTACATAAACTCCACAGGCTCTACTGAAGTCTAAAGCGAAACACCCATTTATATCATCAAAGGCTGTCTTTCTGTATATCTCTTGCTGGGCAAGAATTTAATAATGAATATGAAATGAAAGTAGCTTGACTCAGAGTAGCTGCTCACACAAGGCACAACTCTGCACTAAAAATACCGGTTATGACTTAGATCTTTAGATGTTCAAATCAGTACAGTTTCCTTGAAATTCAAGGAGGCACAGTATTTTACACCAGTTGCCATTCAGGCCCTTCTGTTTCATGGGCAAATCAAAGCCATGGAAAGTTTCTCTTTCCTACAGTGATTTGAACAGTAAAAGGTAACAAGTAAGACCCCACTGTATTTGT
Source organism: Falco peregrinus (assembly GCF_023634155.1). Taxonomy (NCBI): domain Eukaryota; kingdom Metazoa; phylum Chordata; class Aves; order Falconiformes; family Falconidae; genus Falco; species Falco peregrinus. Next base: position 32,346,759 of record NC_073721.1, on the reverse strand, counting down.
TCTTTACTTTCTTGTGCTTGCATAAGCAAAAATGCCAAGGATTTGCAGCATATCTTTGAGGATATTGGCTTTGGAGCTTGCAGAACTATTTTTAGGAAGGTTGCTGTGGACTCTTGCCTTTTCATTTGCTTTCTATTGAGATTACAAGGCTGAGCCTTTTTCCCTAGGTAGAAATATTTAGCAGGGTGCTGAAGATAGAAGGGAAAAAGACAAGGAAGTTTTAGCATCCACATAACAAGTCAAACCCTGTAAAACCTGAACTCATAGTCCATAGAAAATATCTACATATACATGTATTACTAGTTTCTACTGAACAAAACTATTGCTAAAGAGGTCAGACCAAAGAAGTAGACCTGCTCTGTTTCTTAGATTGCAGAGGGATCAGGCTGTGTTTTCACTTGCTGAAACCTAATCTATAAGTGAGAAATGGGCCCGAATCAATTGCTTATTGGCTTTAGAACAAATATATAAGCAACCTCAGATCATTTCTTAGTGTGTATTGGAAAAGCTGTTTTAGTTTCAGTTAAAGCTTCAGTAGCTTTAATGAGCACCAGTGTACTGACATGGCATTTGACTTGCCATCCTCTTCCTTTGAGTCACAGATCCCATTGCAGAGGCTTGGAAAACTAAGTGAAAAAAATAGCCTGGTGGGTGTCACAGAAAGGTATTTTTGGTTTTGTTTCCAGGGAGAAGCTTGCATCATGGGAGCAAAAAGGATCTACAGGAAGCGCAAGTCAGAGAAGAAATGCATGCAAGGAAAATATGCTGGGGCTATGACCTCGGAGCCATGCGTGTGCACAGAGGCAGACTTCGACTGGTGAGCAATGGGCACAAGAACAGTGTCCTTTCTACCACACCAATGCAGAGCTTGCAGAGAGTAGAAATTAATAAACATGTAAGTGGCCAAATAGGTTGCTTCCTGATGGTGCAGGTATGTCAAAAGAAGGAAAGGTGTAATAGCTATCTGTAATCTGCTGAGGCTCCCACGAAACTGATGCTGAACAGACTGTTTTGGAGGTCACATCTGAGCTCTGTGCAGCATTAAGATAAAAGGTCCATTTAGCACATCTAACCTCAGCAATGACCACAGATGCTGTGAAAGTAGTAATTAAGACATACGTAGTGTGTGTAAAAAATAAATTCTTCATGCATACACACACGTATATATGTGTAAAAGTAAATATATGCATATGCAAAGTCGGCCTTCAGCTTCTGGAAATCAGATATCTAGGGAATTCCTGGGTCCTTTGTTATATCTGGACCATCATGTTTGATAGCATCCAACAGACATTGCCTTCATGATTTGGGTTAATCTCCTTCTGAGGCCTTTTCTCCTCAGCTTTATGCTATGGAAAAGAGTCTATCGGTGAGTTATGAATGGCTTGATAACACGTTCAGCTTCTAGTTTAATTTCAAGATTCCTGCAGACTCACGGCAATTTGCACAAAAAAGGCAGGAACCACATTATTGAAATCTCTCTATCACCTGTCTTCTCCAAGTCAGAGAGAGTCCTGAGTATCTCAGAAGAGAGAAATGGTGCATCTTGGGCAGCGCTAGTAAGCCCTCTTTGTGCCTTACTCAGCTAGATCTATGCCATGTTATTAATTAAACCCAGAATCTGTAACAGACACCCTGAAGAGGTTAATCTCACAAATATTTTGTTTCTTGCTATAGGAGTTCCTCCCAGGACCATGGAAATTTACAGCATTTCCCTTCTCACCCTCCCATAATTGTAGTAATACCAATTTTTCTATATAAAAACACAGAATCACAGGAGGCTTTTCCATGTGTCAAAAATGTAAATCCACTTGCACCAAACAATAAGAATTATGAGCATACTTGGGCATTGATTCTCTGAATATGGTTTTCTGATGATTTCCCCATCTTCCAGTGAGTTCTTTGTTATGGAGCAGATACCTCAAGTCCTGTGTGTAGTTCATTTGGGGGCCCAAAGGTCCTGGATTTCAACCATTTAACATATCTCTTGTAAAAAAAAAAAACAACCCAAAACAGCCAACTGGAAAAGAGATACAAATAGGGAGGAAATTCCCTGAAGGTTTTGACCCTCTTGCAGAACATGCAGTACAAAGCTCCTGCTCAGTCTCAAGAAAATAACTGATGGGATTGACACTTGTAAGGTACAGACACTCATGGAACACTTCTGATAAAAATATGCTTTCCTTCCTGAACTTCTCTCTGTCTGAAAAGTATGATTTTATTTCATTGAAATGGATTGTCTGGTTTGCTACTACAAAACTTTGTTGCTAGGTACAGGACAAAAGTATCACAGTGACATTTGATGGGGGAAACATGTTTTTATTTCTTTTGCATTCACTTTGAGGAGACTTTCTCCAAAAGGTCTGCTGGGTTGTGACAGAATCTCTAAGAGAAAGCTTGGATGGTTGGGGATGTACGACAGACGTTTGCAGTTCACATGCCCCAACAAGACCCTTCAAATCTGTTGGAAGAGGCAAAACTAGGACTGTGCAAAAGTCACCTTGTTAAAAGCAGCCTGAGAAAAACACCCTCAGAAATACTGCAGGTCTCTGTGCTGAGCTGACTGGTAGAAAGCCTTCCTGACGTAGAAGTGCCTTCCTCCTGATGATGATATCACTGCTGGTGTAGAGCAGACTGTCCTGATCCCCTCCAATTCTCTCTGAGCTCTTGCTATTCCTACAGTCCTCAGCTATGGATTTTTACTTTATTGGTTTCAGCTTTCTTCCCCACCACCTCTGAGGAAAAAAGACTGAATTATTGCTTTAAGAATTCAGTTCAGAAATATTTACCAGGAATATTAATCACCTATTTATCTATTTAATACAGTCAGGAGCATAGTTTTACATACAGTTGCCAGAGAAGGGCCGAAAAGCCACAGGGAACAGAAGATGGAGGTTTACCAAGGAAGGAGAAAAGAGATGGCAAGAAAAAAGCAGTTCTGCTGGCTCTACTTAATTTCTGTCCGGTTTCACTTTGCTAAGAAAGGCAAAGCTGCCGCTTTGTGCCGTAGCATTCAGTGCCTGCCTTGTTTAACTCTGCGCTGGGCTGCGCTGCTGATGCACCCTGCAGAAGTTGATTCAAAGTAGCGTTTGGAGGAAAACTGGTGAATGAATTCTTGCTGTGGAAGGATGTCCTCCGTGGGGTCCTTCCTGAAAAAGGAAGACACGCTTTCATCATCCTCACTAACAACATTTCAGCAGTGCTTTTGATTTTTCCATTTCTCTCTTTTCTTGCTGGGCAGGGCTTTTAATTGAAGGAGACTGAAGGGGACATGTATCCCCCAGGCAGGGAGAAGCCTCTTAGCTGGCTGCTGACTTGATTTTGCAGTCTTGAAATGAATTGAGCAGCTTTTTGTGTTAACATCAATGGTTACAGGACTCACACTTATATACAGAATTGAAGAAGACAACAATCCCTGCCCCAGAGTAGGACTTTCTTTGCTATCTGAAAACTGAATTTGTATGGAGAAAATTTCATTATCTAAGTTTGTCAGAGATTGGAGTTAAAAAAAAAAAGTATCTTTGTGGTCAAGTAAAGTGGTGGCGGGGGAAAGTTATTGCTGTTAATCCTGTGAGTGCTTTTTTATCAGTTCAGTGGGAAAAAATGCCAGTTATAAAAGACATATAGATTTTATAAGGTTTGTTGGGGTTTTTTTCTGCTGGTAATATCATAGAACTCCAGGTTCATTTCACATCTGTATTCAGCCCATGGTAGCTCTTTCTGAGAGAAAAGGGCACATTTGTTTATTGTTTTACACAGCAACAAAACTGAGTGACATTAGAAATGACTGTAGTTTATCTAGCCTTGGGAACCCGAACTCTGCCGACAGCAGACATCTCTTACCATGGGCTGGAAGCAGAAGTGGCAGTGGCCGGGGCTGAAGCGGCAGGATTTGTTCTCCGTGCAGGGGCGGAGGCTCACAGCCAGGGGGCAGTAGAGCTTCAGGAATAGGGGCAGTGGGGCTGTGCCGGAGCCCTGCGCTGTCTGCCCTAGCAACGGCCTGGAAACGAGGATGTCCTTCTTCATTTCATTGATTTGGGTAAATGGATGACACCGTTACTTCTGTGTTATTAAAGCATTAATTTCCCCGGTTTCCTTACATTGTGTTCCTTCCTGCCGTCTGAGCATTATTATGGCAATCTCTCTTCAGTAGAAACACCTCCCAGACACAGATGGAAATCTTTGCTGGTGTTCATCCTTCAGCTACCTGTCTCCCAAGCCCTTTAATAGAAACTTTGAGTTAAGCATCTCGCCGTCAGTCTTTCCCCTGAACCCACTGTCATTAATACTGAGGGCTTCTTCTATCAGTATTCCCATATCTCACACCTTCGTGGGAAGTATAAACCTGTTGATGCTGGCACTGGTGACTTTGGATAGCCGGAGAGGCATAATGGAGCCTTAGTGCAACTGGGAATCAGGTCTATTTATTTCACTGATATCAGCGAGGATCTGGCTTGCTCTTTTTTTATTGTCTGGCACTTAAATGACAGACCTGCCTGCTAGGTTTGGTTCTTCTGCTAAAACTACGGAGTCCTGCATCATAAGAAACCATCCTGACAGAGGCAGAGGCAGGTACTGAGTGTGACCAGCCTGTCAGCTGTGTGTGGTCCCACTCACCAGTTCAGACAATGTTGCAGGGGCTAGCTTGGAAATACGCATACATTTGCATCCTTAGGTTAACTAACTTTGCTTTATCACTGAGGTGGGTTTGATTAGCTAAAGGAGTAGTAATTTTGAATTAATTTTTAGTTAATTTTGAATTCTTGTGGAAAATACAGACTCACTATGCTAAGTTGATGAAGTGTCCCTGCATCTTTAGGGGCCTAGATTTCTACCAGGCATGGATTTACTGGAAACATTCTGGGGATTTTAGGTTCGCTGTTCACATAAGCTGGTATAGCGTGACTCCACATACTGTGATGCAGTTATAATCATATGCTTTCATAGATTCATAATTTAAACTTCAGCTGAATCCATCCTTCTCTGAGACAGATCTCATGTCAGATCCTATAGAACGGGGAAGCAAGCACAGCTACCCTTTAACACAAATTATACTTGCATAGTACTTCAATATTAGGCAATAGTATCAAGTGAATAAAAAGGCGATAAGACTTTTCAAGGCCTGTGGCTGCCGCTATTTTTTCCACAAGGGCTTTTGGAAACTGCACTTCAAAGGTGACTATAATCACAGATACCTCAATTCCACCCTATTTAATGTCTAGAAACTTTCAAAGCACAGCATACCAAACCACAAGTAGCATTTTCAGTTCTGGCATAGTTGACCTTAAGGTGAAGCTGTTAGTGTTAAGTCCTGTTACATGTTAACTTATCTCAATTTTTAGAATGTCTGAGCACAGCATTCACTCATCTGACTTATTTCTATATCTTAAAACAGTGGGATTTTGATAATTTCACAGGGGTTTACAGTTTTTCCATGATACTAAGTTTGTCAGGCCTGCATTCAAACTGCAAACTTTCTTAAGGGATTTCTTTTCTTTTTATTACTACCTGTGCAGCAAATGATCTTAGATAAGGGAATTTACCATGGGCTTTGGGCAGGGACACAGAAGTTGTGGAATGAATTCTTATCTGTCTGTAATTACAGAGAAAGATTTGCAATCCTACTTGACTAAGACAAATTGGATTCCAGTTTAAACCAGTAAAATTGGCCAGGGTAAAACCATCATCAGTGAGAGCTGTAAGACAGGCTACTTCATGTGGATAAAACAAACCCTGCTGATAAATGCTCCACTCTTTTTTGAGAGGTACATTATCTATTTCATCTGAGTTCCTTTCAGGCAGGCACAAAATATCATCAATATATGTAAATTCCAATTCCCAGTTACCAGGCAATGGCTTAGCTAGCTGATTGCAGTCTAAAGCTGATGCCTTCCCTGTCTCCAGGTTTTGCTATACTGGCTCGTGCTACGGCAATCCAATTCATGCTAATGCTTGTTGATTGCTACAAAGCCTGGTGTGCCAAATTGTAGGCAGCAATTTGTTGTCAACATCAGTGTTCTGTGTGCACCAGGCTGTAGCCAAGGAATTTATTAGATTCCAAGACTGTGGAGGTGAACGGGCGGCTGATGAATCTGTAGAGAGATATGGAACAGCAATTCATGTCATTTACTGGGATGACATTTCTGCAGGGCCTTAATGAGCCAGACAATTTGCAAGCCTGAAAACAACACTGTGAAACTTCTATCTTAGAACTATTTCTGCTGTGGAAAATCCTATGATTTCATTCTCTTGTCTTTGAGAAATACGATCCAAGTATAGTCAAGCCTAGTTAAGTCAAGCTTGGCTTGTCCAGATGTGCAGATACTAGTAAGGACTAAAATTATGGCATGAGTCTAGACGTGTGTATAGTAAGAAATTCCAGACTAATACTACTTCATTAAATTGGACTGTGGGTACTGATCCCCTCTGAGGCAAATTTCACTGTATTGTTTTGTTTTGTTTTCACCTAACTATTTACGGAACATTGTGGGTGTGCAGTGTTACAGCTTTTTAATTAGTGACACGTTATAACTTAGGAATACAGTGCTACAGAGTGTTGACAAACGAATTACAAAAATACAGGAGTCCCACTTGTATGTAAATATTTGTTTTCTCTAAGCAAATCAGAATGGTGTTATTCTTTGTTATGAAGTATATTCTGCAGCTATAGTGTTCGTATTCCAACAAGGATGATTAGAGAAGCACATGGCAGTGGGAGAATAGACTGGCTGATGCTTCCAAAGCAATTAAACTACATCCAGCCACTAGCATCTGAGTAAACAGATTGATGAAAATTCAATCAAGTAGCTGAGGAAAAGACCATTTAGGTCATCTACTTCCTTGCTGTTTCCTAGGGTATGTTCTCAATTACTTGTTGTAGATATCCCCAGCACCACATCTGCTAAAATGTTCCTTTGCAACAGTAATGCAGTCTAATAGATGTCTAGTTTTCCCACATGATATGCAGTTTTAATTTGCTTTTGCTTAATGTCATCTTTTTAATTTCTCTTTTTTTTAGATTACCTCAAAACATTTATTTTCTAGATTCAGAAGGAAAAATTGCGGTCAGGAATAAAAAGTGGTGAAAAAATTCTTTTCAATGTTCTGATTTTGATAACAAGCATAAGAAGTTTTAACAAAAACATATTGCGAAATGTTCTCTCCTTTTTTTCCTTGCTCTCATATCTTATATCAGTACCAGACCTCTTAAAATTTTCTTATAGTGATTCATCAGATTTTTATTTTAAGCTATCATGCCTTGGTACAGAAAGAAAAAGACTTTTGAAAGAAGTCTTCATTATGTTAAGCATTATTCTTCTTGTAATATTATTCTACAAATACGATTAATTGCACTGTTGCCTATTAGGAGATGCTGTATCCAGCAGCCTGATAGAGGTGAGGCTCCCGTAGCTCCATGTCCCCTGACACAAGCCGTAGCAAGTTTGAGCGTTTGTTCCTGATAGGCACACGTATGCATGCACGCACAGTACTTGTACACATATGTACATGTCTGGTGTACAAACCAGCACAAATGGAAAATATAACACTCACACGAACACCAGTTGTTGTCATCCTGTTCCTCTCTCTGGTTGATCAAGATCAAATCCCATTTCTGGAAAATGTTTGCACTATAAACATACATACAATATTGATCCCACAGTGCCTGGTCTTAGACAACCAGGTCTGTCCAGTATCTAGCCCCTGGACACCTTGTATCCCCAGTTGCTGACAATTGGATATCCCTAGGTGCCTCGTGCGTAGACAGACACATACATAACAGGTCTCACAAGCAGGTCCAGACCTATATGGCTTTACACCACTAGCCTTTCCCCCAGACCTCGTGGTCTTTCCAATAGCCAATTCACAGACCTAGTGTCCAGCCCAGGCTTAGGACTACAGCAACACCTAGCTCCCAAGTCTTTTATCCTACTCATTGGCTTATCTGGCTTGGTGCTCGCCTGCACAGTCTGCACATGCTCCAGTCAGTCCCGTTGCTGGCAGTGTGGGCACATGGATCCCTGTGACTCATGGTCCAAGCCTGGCTGCTGAGACCTAGACCGCCACATGCACACAGAGAAGAGATAGCCCCTCACCCAGGAAAACAGCCATGGAGACACCAGATGCTCTTCCCTGACATGGCATAATGAGCCCCATACCGCTGTGTGCAGGAATCCCACTCAGTGACCTGCAAAGTGATCTAGGGAGAACCTCTTCTGTTGACGATCTAGTAGGTCTCACCCTGGCCATGGGCTGATGGCTGTCCTGTGAGAGCCCTGGGAGATGCTGGGTCAGAGGTTCCACTGGTTCTGATCAGGTTATTGGGGTTTCTCTGCCTCCTGTTTTTCCTCTCTGTCTTGTTACATACACAGAGATAAGCCTTTAATCACATAATCTAATGTTGCCTTAATCCTCTTTTCTTAGAATATCAAGCTACTTGATACCAAGACATTAAAGATAATAAGCAAAAAAAGTGCTTTGCAAAGAAGTGCCGTTTTAAGATCAAGGATCAAATTGCAACTGGAATATTGGAATGGAGCTGGTGCAGTCTGTGTAGCAGTTCTCAGAAATGACATCCCATTAACTTCTCTGTTATGGCTATGGAGAAAGCTTAGTAAAAGGAATAAGAATTATGTTCCAACCAAACAGTCCTCATTATTCAATGGCTGGAGACTAAACCCACATGTGAATGGAATACTGATTAAAGAGGTTTTTTGGTTTTTTCTTTGTTCCACAATAACAGTTTTTATAGATCCTTTGTTTACCTGGAATCAAAACCAATTTGAACTTGTTGTTCAGTGGAACCAAAGCAAATTTAGTCATAGCTAATTCCAAATTGGGATAAAAGATTACAGTTTGACTCATTGTTTCTAATACCTGATTTTTGTTAACATTTCCTCTTCAAACAAAAGTAGAATTGAAGATTGCAGCCTCCTTTTCCATTACCAAATACATTCTTAATGCCTTCAGCTGAGAGCTCTCTCAGGGCTGTATATTTTCCTCTATAGCTCATGTGATATACTTTCCAAATACAATCAACTGTTATACACCTCAGTTTTCTAAGGTGTGACTGAGACAGCAGTGATTGAACTTATCTTAGATCTCTAGCTTTTATGTTTGAATCTGGAGCTGAACCTGAGAAGCACTGTTAGACTGTAGAGGGAGAACGCTTAACACAATAGCTCATAAACTACCTGGTCTGGTTCTGCTTATTTATACTGGGACATTTACAAGGTGACTCTACCCCTGCCCCAAAAAAAAGCTAAAAGAGGGATGAAGAATCTGCTCTATCAATAAAACATCAGAAGTCCTAGTAAAGGGGTTGAGGAAAATCAAAACTTGTATCAATAGTGGAGAGCATGAGCTAATAATACCTGTGTCTGTTCTTTTGTTTTCTTGTGTGGCGCTTTCTTTTAATGCTAAAACAGTGATTATGGATATGAACGTCACAGCAATGGGCAGTGTTTACCAGCATTTTGGTATAACCCATCTTCCTTATCGAAAGACTGTAGCCTCGGGCAGAGTTACCTCAACAGCACCGGGTAAGTGGCACACCAGACTTTATTTAGCTAAAGCGCCCATATGAGCTTAAACCCAATGACAACTACAGATTGCATTTATTATAGGTGTCTCAAAGATGACTGAAGCCCTTGGAATGTCTTCTTCACTGATTTTTTTAGGGTGCAGTCTGGCACTCCAGATCTCCATCATGGATGGTCCAGAACTTTCTCTGAAAAATGATGCCTTAAAGAAGCTTGGGGGGAAAACTGTAAGGCAAAGGCCAAATCACTAAAGTCTCTGAAAAGACTCCTCTTAAAATCATGTGGGATGAGGTGAGGGAGAAATGGTGGAAGATAAATTAGAGGAAAGAGATGAAACTGATTTATATGTGAAGTAAGAGATGGGCATCTAGCCTGACTGCTGGTTATTCTTTGGCCCTATTGGAAGTCAGTGGAAGATGTAGTATAAGTTAAGATACTGCCCTCAAACTTCATTTCTGATGCAAGTGATTAAAGCAAAGAAAGGAACACAAGCTGTGTTTTGGTGTTTTGTACACTCAAAGACAGGCAGAATTTGCTTTCTAATTCAACCCTTATTTTTGTAGCTCTTGGGGGTTGCATCTTTAGAGTTGCCTCACAACTGATGAGAAGTGGAAAGCATGTGGAAAAAAAGCTGTTAAACTATGCCTAACAGTATAATAATTGAATACAATTCCATACTGAATGTGTATTTAATTTATTTATAACTTTAGTGTTATTTAATATATAACATAGGTCATCATATAATTTTATGGTTTAGACAGTTTATTAATTTAGGAATTAATTAATGTGGTGTATAGGTGTGCTATGCAAGAAAATATTACCTGCCATTAACAACAATATTAACTATTTGTTAAGCACATAAGGAATGCTTGGCTGAGACAAATGCTCAAATACATTTGGGAATCTGTTTTATTCAAAAGAAACCACAAAAATGCCTCCCTGTTCCCAGTTAACCCTGTTATGCTCCCTGTCAGTATCTTCCACAGATTCTCTTTTCCTTTTCAGATACCGGAAAGTTGTTTCTAATAACTGCACGGATGGTGTGAGAGAACGGTACACAGCAAAACCACAGCAATGTCCTGGCAAAGCCCCCCAGGGCCTTCGCATAATCACATCTGATGGCAAACTGACAGCTGAGCAAGGACACAATGTCACTTTCCTGGTGCAGCTGGAAGAGGTGGGTTATATTTTTATGCTGTATCCCAGGCCCATGGCTCTATCTGAGTCTGATTCATGCCAAAGTTTGCAAAGTGGTGAAGAGGTGTGGACCAAGAGAGGGTGGGATAAAGTCTGTCAGCTTCACAATGTAGCTGGTGGAGCTTGCTCTAAAATGTAACAGATGATGCATGGAGATGATGAGAGTATTGCAGTACATAGGATAATAGCTGGAAGAAGCTTATAAAGACTGGGAAGTGGTTTGTTTTGGGAATTTCACAGTAGAACTGGAGAGTGCAGATTTTAATCTTGATCCCCACCCTTAACTGTGCTTTTGATTTCTTGCTGTGTTTGAAATGGAATTTCAATTTTTACTTGCCGCTGACTTTCAACCGAACATCACTAAAAGTACATGTGCAGATCTGTCCCTGGTACATACTGTTTAGGTGTTTGTGGATGAAATATCAAGATGCCATCAACAGCATTTAGTCTGAAATTGATTGCAAATATGAAGCTGATTCAGACTCTGGTCAGAGCCTGTGTTTTTGTTACATCTGTAACTTAACTAGATATTTCATTGTTCTGCTCCCTCTATTTCTGAACCCTTAGAAAAAAGCATTTAAAATCTTTTTGCCTGTTTTTCTTTCTCAGCACTTCTTTATCTATGCTTAATTGTAGGTGCCCAAATAATAGCATTCACGAAGTAACTATTTTATCTTTTTTCCTTATCCAATCTAATTTCTTTAAACTTCTGCCCTTTTTACTGTATAGCTGGCCAATAAATCCTAAAACAACTATGCTTTTACACTAGGCGACAACGTACATCCCTTTACAGCTTAGAGCATTCATGGAAATTACTTCTGACCCTCTCTGTAGTAAATGTCATCTGCAGTGAGGAAAGAGAAATGAGGATGACCTCTAGAGCTGAGTTTTGTAGGGGTGTGTTGGGGTTTTTACATCTCTGTTATTGATGCTTTCCCCAGCAAACAGGTGTCTTGATTTGTAAAGGCAATAACATATAATAAATCATAGCTAACTTGAAGCAGTTGTTTGAGCTGAATGTTGATTTTCTCCAAAATGTGGCCACTTTATTTCAGTAGTGACAGCCATACAACATTGCTAGTGTACATTCTGTCACAACATATATAACTGCATCTGGATAAATTATTGATTTCTGTGTTTAAAGATGAAGAATAAAAAGTCCAAAACAAGATTAAAAGTCTTCAGGCTTTAAAAAAAAATGGAAAAAAAAATAAAAAGTGTTCATTGTATCACTTTTCTATTCTCAGCAAAATTTTAAAACAGATTGAGAGAAGGAGATGGGTAGTCTGAGAAGTCAGTCACAAAACTATCAAAGAATTATTACAATAGTCAGGGGGGAGGCAATCCCCCACAATATGGGAAACTTGGGACAAATGTCCTGCTCTTCCTTCTGTATTTCAGCACATCTGTCCTGTAAGAATACCCTGGCCATTCTGTCATACAGGGATCTGCTGTGAATTGTCCTGTCTTTTCTGTTGATTCTGATCTTTTTTGATAGCCCTGCTTCAGTATTCTCCAGAGTCTGGAAGCAACACCTTCTCCATTAGGTGGTGTCTTTCTCATGCTCTGTATCAGGGAGTACATGAAGTATGTTTTCATGAGTAGTATGTTTTCATGAGTGAGTCAGCTTCTGAGAACATCTAAAAGGGGCCCTTCTTTCAGTATATCTGATAAGGAAGACATTAGGAATTGCTCCGAGGGCTGAAATAGTATTGATAAACTTCCAACATTTCTGATTACTCTCCCTGCTAGATGAATCTTGACCTCCTGCTTCTAGATTTGACAATATAAAGAGTTTACAGAGCAACAGACAAAACCTTTGGGTGAATTTGACCCAGTCTGACAATGACTTTGGGCTGATGTTGCAGCAAAAGAAATATTCAGCAAAGAAAATTTTCCCAGCTGTATGCAAGCTATGGGAAAATAAACAGTGGTTATAGCCTCATAATTGTACATAGACTATTTCATTTCCCAAATTAACTGTTTCGGTAACAAAAATTCACACTCATTAGAAAAGTTAACCTAGCAAAAGAGCAACCACCCCTTTCTAGAATAGATACTATTATCATAGGATCACAGAACAACTGAGGTTGGAAAGGGATCCCTGGAGATTTAGTCCAACCCCGCTTTTGAAAGGGAAATTTCTTTCCCTTGCAAACAAAGCAGAAGCATCATAAATGAAGAACTTGCTACTTTCTGTTTAGTTCTGCCCTGCACAAGTATACAGCATAGTACAATCCAGGATGTTTAGCATCTGCAGAATCTCTGCCACTCCATTTTTGCTGAAGAGAAGGTACCAGGCAAGCTAAAAAAGGCTGGATATATCTGTGTATGCATGTGAGGTTGTTCACAATTGCATATGAAGAAAGTGTGTTCTATTCAAATCTTGTCTCCTGGAGCGGTGATCAGTATTTTTAAGTGCTACACCCTGGTGTGAGGACTCTTCCTTTCGCTTGTGTCAAAGTTACTGTCTTTTAGGTTGTAAAGAAACAGCAGTCTTTGCTTATGTTGTAGTCCCTTTGCACCTTAACATCTCCTGTATCCCTCTGAGATAGTTTGTTTAAACCTTCAGATCTGCAGAGCTGTTCCATACACTGCAGCCTCCCAGTTCTCTTTTTTCATGCCTATACTCCACTTGACCTGCAGGAAAAAAAAAAAATAAAAGAAGCTGGTGATCCAAGGTACAAGAGTCTGTTTTAGATTTGTACTCCTATTATCTTTCTAGGGATTTCTGCTCCATCTAAAGACCCGCCTGGGTCTGAAAAGAAGAATAAGCTGCAGAGGTAGACTCACTAGAGGCCCTGAAAAGTCACTGTGTTTCTGTAGTGGCTTACTAAAAACGTAGGGAGAGGCAAATGGCAGCAGAAGAAAACTGATTTTTTTCATTCAGGTGTGGGATTCAGGGAAAGGAACCACAGTTCATGGTTTTCTTGTAGAGCCTGCTTGTGCCTGTGGTGATGCTGAGGGCTGGAACTGTGTCATTCTGACAATAACACAATGTCAGTAAAAGCTGTCTGAAGAGCAACAAGGACAAGGCATTCAGAAGTGTTTTGCTATTGAAGAAGACACAAAAGGAAACTAATCACTGAAGTCTGTGCAAGTGGAGAGGGGGCAGGCACCAAAACCAGCAGTGCATAGAGCATTGCTGGTTTCTGAGAGATGGGATTCTGTCCCAGTTTCTCTAACCCTGACTCACATAAAATTTGCCTGTAAAGCATTTCTATCTGGCAGCATATAAATATCATTAAAAGCAAAACCAACCAACAGCTCATGTTTAAATGATCTGAATGTAAGAATGCTTTCCAAAGTGGTCTGACTTTCCTATCACCTTTTAGGATTTCAGTATGACTTCTTAAAAACAGTTTGCAAAGTCACATTGCACTTATTAAATTTGTTCCTGTTATTGGAAAGGTTTGTCCAGATTAGTTCTCCTATTAATCTGGGTATAATCATCATGATACTCCTACTGGGTGACAACAGCCAGGAAGCATCAATATTTCCTTTTTTAATTAGCTTGCGTCCCATTGTACGAAGCATTATGGAAGTGTTTAATAAGCAGAGTACCATACTTAAGCTGGTAATTTTGCTCTTAAATTTCTGTTGAGCTAAGGAGAATAGCAACAGCATCTTTGTCATTACATGGCAGGACAGGAGAAAACTAGTTATGCTTAAAAGAAAATTTTGCTATTGCTTCAAAATGCTGCCAGTTTAAAGGTTAATCCTTGCCCTGGCCAGGGCTGTTTGCTCAGACCCATGGCTGGTACCTCTCACACTGCAACAACAGAGTTGTTTCTCAGCCTAAACCTGAATCCTTTATTTTTGAACAGCAACAAAAGGAACCCAAAACCAGGAATCACAAAGCCAGTTTTCCTACTGAAGTTCTTCAGCCCAGTGTCCTCGACAGATGCTGCTGCTCTGCTGTAGAAAACAGAGGAATGTTATTAAGCAGGTGTTGTTTCTGTGTGCCTTCCTCATCACATGGTCGTGTAGGTTTCTTGCCCCTTGCAAACCCAATTGTTATTTGTGTGTTTGAGTTATTTGTATGAACATCAGACACTTGTGCTTGCTGTACAGCTTCAGTGGAGACACAGAAAGCTGCAGCCCCCAGAACAACGGTGTTCAACACAATGGCTTTCAAACTTGTTTCATCTGGTTGCTCATACATCTTTGCTGAGGAAATGGACAGTAACGACATTGAGGGCAGAAAGGTTCAGGGCTTTGGCTGTTTCATTACAGATAATTCACAGAGAAACTGCCTCCTCTAATTTATTTTATATCTTGGTAAAATGACAGCCAAACCTCTTTGACATTCCAGGTCTGCCTGTGTTCTCACTTGACAAAGTCACTCCACTGGGAGTAGATTCTGGCTTGCTTTGGACTGCTTGCTGCTGCTATATGATGTTTGGATTAGACTAATACGTGGGGAAAGCTCATTTGTTCCTACAGTTTTGGCCATGGGCTAGAATTTAGGCAATCTGAAGTCATTCCTGAACCTCACTCTGAGATCATTCTGCATCACCTTGAGTAAGAAACTTAACCTTTCTGGTTTTTTATTCCCTCATTTGAAAACAGAGCTTTACTTTCTTCCTCTTGCCTTCCATGCCTTTCATTTATGTGCTGAATGTTCATGAGGCCAGAGAACTCTCTCTTACCATGTGAATATACAAACAGAGCCCTGAATTTTCTAAAGACCACTATGGTTTTCTGCAATGACAATGTTAATAAATGGCTGTACAAAGTATGTTATATCTCAGGTACATTTAATGAGCTTGGAGATCCTGCTGGAGGGACAATACCATTAACATTTCCCACCTCAGCACTGTTGTTCGGTGCAATTCAGAGTTCAATTCAGCTGAAACCTCTGGAGATGAGTTTAGGATTATTTTGATAGTTGATATGCTCAAATTAAAGATGCAAGGCTAGCAGTACATAAAAGCATAGTCCGTATTTTTTGTGGTATCCTACTGTGTTAGCTCTTTTGATATCACAAGTTAGTTAGAAATGACTACAGAAATACGAAACCTTCATCCTAACTTTCAATGCATATGCTCATCATGGCTGTTTATCTCACTACCACCACCACGTTCCTGTTAATAACACACAGATGAAATATCAGTACATCCCCTCCTCCATACCACTGTCATCTGAATTATAATTGCATTTTCTGTATTACTGATAATTACAAGCTGGTTGGGAAAAATCGGAGCCTTTCATGCAGTTTTAAATTCACTGCTGAAATTCCATGAAAATGTATGAAAGTTGACCTCACCTTCATGATGACATACAGTGCTACAGTCTTCTAATGCACTTACAGTCACACAAGTTGAAATGTTCTGCATAATGCTGAGAGGTTGTGCTTATTGATTCCTGTAGAACACAGGTCTAGTCCTGCAGAAAAAGCTCATGGTTGAGTTGAGCTGGCACAACTGGCAGTCAGAATGAATGATTTGATTAGTACAATTAACTGCTTTGGTGTAGAAAAAGAAGTATATTTGAAAAATATCAAGCTATTTTCTCTGGTAAAAGACACATTTCTATTCAGTTTCTGATTTTAAAAAGTTAAAAGCATCTCTTTGAAAGCAGGAATTTACATGGGAAAACATGTTTTTCAGTACTTGATCAAGTTGGACTTGAATAGCTGTTTAAAATTAAGGATATGCTTTAAACAGACCTAGACTAAAGTTATCCCATGCACAGATATTCAGTTGCAATGGAAATAATCTTTGATGGATGTTTTCTGATGGTAACAGGAAAATGCCAAAGCAGGAAAAGCATTAATCTAAAGAAAGCACAAAGCATTAATTCATGAAGACAACTCAACCACAGTAGTATCTGTCTCTTGCAAAGGTTAATTAAATCCACTACCAACATCTGGAAGGAAAATGCACAAACCAGTGCATAACTAAAGACTTAAAAATGGAATCTGAAATATGCAAATCAAAATTAAAAACCTTGAACTGTATTTCATTGTTTTATTACTTCCATTTAGAAACAAATACTGGAAGTCAATAAGGAAATTCATTATTACAACCTTCTGGGCAAGATTCAAACATAGTGTTTGAGAGAGAATCCTGCTAGGTGGGATACACTCACATACACTAAAATATTGAGAGCTGGATAAAAGTAATCAAAGTGTAAAACTATTGTCACAAACTGTATGATCTGTTTCTTGATATACCCTGATGCAGGAAGCTTCACATCCAGGTCTTCTGTAAGCTCTAGACTTCTATTCTTTTGGCAAGATACAGGTAAAATGCACATTTGGCTTGGGGAGGGCAGGGAGGGGAAGGAGGGAGGAGAATCTTTTGTGTATACTTGGAACCCCCTTGGACATTTAATGAGAAAATCCCTTAGAAAATAGTTAATATCTGATTTACATTTTAGTAACAAATATTGTATAGGTAAAGGACATAATACAGGGCCTTGGGAAACTTGTTTTTAATTACCAGGGCTTCTTTTCATGCTAAAAAGAGTACTGGTGTGCTTAAAGTTCAGCATCTGCTTAAGTCTTTGGCTAGACTAAAGCCTGTATCCAGATTGCAGTGTACTTCAGGTTATATCCAAGCTTGTGCATATTGCATATACCTAGTTCAAGGTGAAAAACATCCATCAAAAGTACTTCCATTTTTTTCAGCTATGGCAATTGTTGGCTGACTAAGTGTGATTAGAATACAGGAGCCGAATGCAGAGGTATCACCACAAGCAGCCTACTTGTTAAATTTCTCCCCTGATGCCTAAGAGCATTGGCATTAAAGACCTCTTACAATGAAGTCCAGAGAGGCTGCCCAAAGTTTAGTGCTTATAGCATCCAAGTGCTTTGCTGTGGCTTCCAAAGTAATGCAGGGAGTCTTCTGTCTGCTTTATCCAAGCTAAAAGCTTCAGAAAACCCCTATCATGTGGTATTGGCCTTGTCAAAATGATGAGAAGCTGGAAAAACTTCTGGAACAGGAGAGGTTTTCACAAGATGTATGTATCTGCATCAAATTGTTGCAGAATAAAACTTCGCTTGGTAAAATAGCCACTTGCAAGCAGATCTGGAGAGCTGCCTGTGACAGAGGCAGCTGGGGCTGGTGTAGATCAGGTGTGGGCTGTGTGGGAAATGTTTTGATTTTTGGCTCACCCCCTTTCTCTTCCTGTCTTTTTCTGCCCATGCTCTTACCTGGCACATATAAAACATTAGAACAAGTCAAAACACACTCTTTTTGTTTTCCTGACTTTTTTCTCCCACTTCCTAAGCTAGAATTTTAAATGTCAGCTTTTCAAAATGTGGCATTTTTAGAGAAGTGTTATAGCCTGGATCTTACTGAATGGAAAATGTATTTCCAGTTCAAAGGGTTTTAAAACAAAACAGGAAAGGCCAAGGCAAATGAAAAAGACAGGGGAAACAGTGGCTGCAGCTCTTCTCTAATTAGATTTTCAGCTGTCTCTGTCAGCATCTTTTCTCCCTAGGGAATTTGGAAGAAAAATTGAAACCTAAATCTTGCATGCCTTAGAAATGGCTCCCTTCCCTGGCAGCACCTGTAGACACCACGGTTTTCATGACTATGGACAAAATGAAGACAAGAGAAAAAACATTCATTAAAACATAAATTTTGACACTTGCAGAAACAGGCCTGTTCTAAAATGCTTCACCCTTTTCATCTTCTGCTGCTGCCTCAAATATGCAGAGGAATATACCTCAACCTGAAACAGACTTCAACTGCATGACCTCAGCCATACTCAGAGATGATAAAGCCAGCAGGGTCACTGTGGTGGTGCAGCTTTAACAGTATGAACAGCTTTTGTCCCAGCAGTATGGCTTCACTGTTTGAGGACATAATCTCATTTTTAGTTAGAAAAGATGGCTAAAACCCTAGCGATGATGGACCTAGAGGAACTGGGAGAGCATCTTAGGGTACTTCACAGATCTATGTCTTTGGTCTGAGTCCAGCATTGCCCTTGAGAGAATACACTCCCCCTCTGAAAGCGGTTAGAGCTGAGGTGGTCATATATGTTCACTTCTATCCGTGAAGTTATATGCCTTTTGATGTCCTCTGTTGGCTTGGGCAGTCAGGAGTGCCCAAATCACTGCAACATGTTTGAAATTGGATGTTTTCTTTCAAATAACTCAGCTCAACAAAGGACATAACTCCTACTTAAGACCATCTCCTGTGTTCCTAATGGCCCTTTGTGAGGACTGGTGTGATCATCCTAGTTTGATCTTCTAACGCAGGTAGGAGCTCTTGTCTCAGTGATTGGTGTGTCAAAGAAGAATGTAAGCAGGTGCTTAAACTCCTAGTAAAGCATCCAATGGGGAATTTGCTAAGATCTTTGCTGAGTGGAGGCCTTACTAGTTTGCATTGCTCAAGCACCTTTCTTAGGTTTGACAATATGTCAACTCCAGATTGAAAACTCCAGATGTTTCCGAGTTAATTACTTGGAGAAACTTAGTTAAGAACTACCCAAGGGCAACCTTGGAGCTGATTTAACATGCGAGACCCTCATGTTTCTTTCTAAAAGGATACTCATGTTGGTTTTCTCAGTAAATGCCTCAGCACCTCAGGGTTCCTTTGCCCTCACTAGTTCTCTCAAGTGAACAGGGAGTGGTTGTCTTCACCTTCAGGACACCAGGAGGGAAATGGCACGAGGTATGTGTGAGAATACGCAAACATGTGCCTCCATCAAGGGATGTCTTTTCCCTGCCACATCCTTCTCTCTGGGGTCCTCCAGAACAGAGCAACACAGTTATTTTTGTCTCATCCATTTGGAAGCCATCTCCAGGTATAGCTCTACTCATTCTGCTTTCCATTCAGGCGATCTTCCCCTATTTCTGCTTTCACAACAGTTTATAAAAAGACTGAGAGACCATGAGGAATATAAAGCTTATGTTGCAATTCCCTCCCATAGTCACACACACACACATTTCCCTTTCTGATGTGGAAACCTGCCTGACACCAATGGTTTACATGGGTACCTTTCATGCCAGTTGGGCATCCAGAGGGCTGTTTCTTTCTCAAGGGAAAAGAAAAGCAACAACAACAACCACCACAGAAAAAAAAAGGAAAAGGAAACCAAAGTAAATTAAATGTCCTTTCAGCCAATTTTATGAACTGCCCTCGGCTATTAATTTACCAGCATTCTTCCAGACAGCAGCAGCTGCTTCAGCGTGCCAGGCTGTGGAGCGAGCTGCTGCATAGCAACAGCCAGCCAGCATGAACGTACCCACCGTAAGCATCACGCAGAGCCACAGAGGGAGACTTTCCAAAGGCATGAGAATGCTTAAAGTTAAGACAAGGTACTTGCATCTTACCTGAAAGGGAGAGGATCTTTAGCAGCCACAGTTGTTATACAGGTCAGTGTGGGCTGTGTAACTATCTGGCTGTCAGAAACTGCCCTTACCATAGGCATGTCACTGCACTGTGAGGTGAGAAAATCTTACAACTGTTTCTAGTGTGTATGACATAGGATATATGGATTTTTTTATATGGAAGCATGACTCACTTTTCCGTCTTTTAAACAGGTTTGCAACCAAAAAAATATTTTAATTGCTTTTTATTGGTAAGGAAATTACATTGCATTTTGAAAAAAGGTTTCAAAAGCCTTTTTGGGTTGGGTGATTGACGTAGAGTTTGACAATGCTGCATGCACCAAGCTGGACTTGTTTCAGGAGTGGAAGTTTAAAACCTGTTTCAGGATTGTTTCTCATTAGCGGATCCCTGTTCTGTCATGGAGAATACAGATCCCTGGTATCTTTGGCTTTTGGTTTGCTCTAAGGTTTTGTTTGTTTGTTTCCCAAATGGGCTTTTTATTTAATTATCTATTTATTGTAATTTATTGTAACAATTCTGAAACGTGCTAGATTAGCAGCCCAGGAGACTAATGTAACAAAGTGGCAGTCTGAGTTATACCACAAACCTACTTTGCTGGGATAATCTCTAGGCAAGAGGAGAAGAGTTTAATCAGCTCTGTCAATTTATTAGCCCTTCCCTTCTAAGGCAAGCACCAAATATCCCACTTAGTGTCAATAGTGTTGGTAGCTGTTCTGAAATGTATACAAGTCCAGCTCATTTTAAATTAGGTCACTGAGCAAGTCTTAAGCTGCTGTAAGCTCTTGTTATCATATGAGGCTGAAGCAGTTCTTTTGACAAAACACCGCTTCGATATAGTTGACCCTTCCCTGAGAATGTCTCTTATCTTCCTGGTTTTTATGGTTTTGAATCATAGAATCATCCTAGAATGGTTTGGGTTGGAAGGGACCTTAAAGATAGTCTAGTTCCAACCCCCTGCCACGGGCAGGGACACCTTTCACCAGACCAGGTTGCTCAGAGCCCCATCCAGCCTGGCCTTGAACACTGCCAGGGATGGGGCACCCACAGCTACCCTGGGCAGCCTGTGCCAGTGCCTCATCACTCTCACAGTGAAGAATTTCTTCCCAATATCTAATCTAAATCTACCCTCTTCCACTTTAAAGCCATTACCCCTTGTCCTGTCCCTACACGCCCTTGTAAAAAGTCCCTTTCCAGCTTTCTTGTAGGCCCTTAAGGTACTGGAAGGCTGCTATAAGGTCTCCCCAGAGCCTTTTCTTCTCCAGGCTGAACAACACCAACTGTCTCAGCCTGTCTTCCTACGAGAGGTGCTCCAGCCCTCCGACCATTTTCAAGGCCCTCCTCTGGACTCATTCCAACAGGCCTGTGTCCTTCTGATGTTGGGGGCTCCAGATGGACACAGTACAGCAGGTAGGGTCTCCCCAGAGCTGAGGGAGAGAGCCACCTCCCTTGACCTGCTGGTCATGCTTCTTTTGATGCAGCCCAGGATACGGTTGGCTTTCTGGGCTGCAAGTGCATATTGCTGGGTTGTGTTGAGCTTCTCATCCACCAACACCCCCAAGTCCTTCTCCTCAGGGCTGCTCTCAATCCATTCTCTGCCCAGCCTGTATATTGATACTGGGAGTTGTCCCAACCCAGGTGCAGCACTTTGCACTTGGCCTTGCTGAACTTCATGAGGTTTGCACGGGGCCACCTCTCAAGCCTGTCAAGGTCACTCTGGAAGGCCTCCCTTCCCTCCAGCATGCCCACCACACCACAGAGCTTGGTGTCATCAGCAAACTTGCTGAGGTGCACTCGGTGCCGGTGTCCGTGGTGCTGACAAAGATGTTCAGCAGTGCTGGCCCCACACCAGCCCCTGAGGCATGCCTCTCAGCACTGGTCTCTACTTGGGCATCAAGCCGTTGACTGCAACTGTTTGAGTGTGACCATCCAGCCAATCCCTTATCCACCAAGTGGTCCACCCATCAAATCTGTGTGTCTCCAGTTTAGAGACAAGGATGTCATGCAGGACAGTGTCAAATGCTTTGCACAAGTCCAGGCAGATGACATCAGTTGCTCATCTGCCAATGCTGTAATCCCATCACAGGAGGCCACCAAATTTGTCAGACACTATTTGCCTTTAGTGAAGCCATGTTGGCTGTCATCAGTGACCTCTTTATTTTCTGTAGCCTTCCTTTTTGTGTTTACGTTTATCCAGGAGCTGCTTGTTCATCCATGCAGGCCTCCTGGCATTTTTGCCTGACTTCCTCTTTGTTTGGACACATCACTCCTGAGCTTCGAAAAGGTGATCCTTGAATATTAACCAGTTTTCTCGGGCCCCTCTTCCCTCCAGGGCTTTGTCCCGTGGTAGGCTACCAAGAGATCCCTGAAGAGGCCAAAGCCCGCTCTCCTGAAGCCCAGGGCAGTGAGCCTGCTGTGCACCCCCCTCGCTGCCCTAAGGGCCTTGAACTCCACCATTTCATGGTCACTGGAGCCCAGGCTGCCCTTGAGCTTCACATTCCCCACTATCCTCTCCTTGTTGGTGAGAGGCAGGTCCAGTGTAGCACCTCGCCTTGTTGGTTCCTGTATCACTTGGAGAAGGAAGTTATCATCAAATTATTCCAGGAACCTACTGGATTGTTTATGCCCTGTTGTGTTGTCCCTCAAACAGGTATCAGGGTGGTTGAAGTTCCTCATGAGGACCAGGGCTTTTGAGTGTGAGGCAGCTCCTATCTGTCTATAGAGGGCCTCACCTGCTCGGCCTTCCTGGCCCGGTGCCCTGTTGCAGACAGACCCCTCCTATGTCACCTGTCCCTGCCCTCACTTTAATCCTGACCCATAAGATCTTGGTCAGCACCTCAGACACAAGATACAAAAGCTCACTGTGTGAGTCATTCCAAGGACTCCTGAGGCAATCTCAATAGCTACCTATGTCCTTAGCACTTACTGAGATGAACACCATTCCCCACTACAACTCTGTTCCTCCCTATAAGAAAACTTAGGGGAAGGAGCCAGCATATTTTCTAGAAGATCCTCTGGTCCCCCTGATGTTTGGGAAAGCAGGGCTACAGCACACACCTTGGAGGACAGCTTCACAGTGCAGCTGAGTCACCTTCAAGAGGGTGCAACTTTTTCTTCACTGACTGCTGAGGAAGTTGATGAAGTGACCACCTTTCCTCTGGTAACATCAGACCTTGCAACTGTCCTCTGGTTGGTCTAGGTCATTGCACTGATCCAGTCTCTCAAAAGAAAAGCAGAGTCTTTTCTGACCCTTTGTCTTTACTATCACCACAGGGAGACCTCCAGAGATCCCTCATTCAGGTGGATTTTGGAGACGGCATTGCTGTGTCGTATGCCAATCTCAGCTCGACTGAAGATGGGATCAAGCACATCTACCAGAACGTGGGCATATTCCGAGTGGCTGTGATGGTGGAAAATAGCCTGGGTTCTGACAACGCTGTCCTCTACCTGCATGTAACATGTATGTATGTTCATATTCATTGTTAGCTTCTGTTGTTCTTTAAATAATTATTACTTGTTCTTACAGACAACATTTGGGGCTTTGCAGCTGGAAGCAGTGTGTTGGGCTATAATGTTTGTCCTCCAACAAAGGACTCCAGACGGAGGGGAGCCACAGGCAATAGTGACATGTTCCACCTCTGATTTTGGGTATTCTACCTTGGGACATATCAAAGGAGTCTCCAGCCCTTTCTGAATGCACCTTCATTAGCGTGTTTACAATTCCAGAAATACAAAGACATCCAGGATCTTTAATCACTTTTAAAAGCCTTGACTTTTACTTTGTACATGTGTTTTGCCCTCTAATGAAATGCAACCACCTCTGGAATGGAAACCAGTGTATTTCAGTCTTCCTGTTGTCATAGGAACCAAAATCTTGGTGTTAAAGAGTATTTCAAGAAAAAATATTATCTTCACATTGCTTTTCTGCTATTCTTTTTAATCTTTTCTATACTTCAGCTGGCTCTATTTACAATTGAAATGTATCTCAAGTCCTTACATAAAACCAGCAATGTGTTCTTTCATATTTATTCTCGGACATGGTTATGAACACAAAGGGTCAACCTGTTACTGAAATTTTGTAACATACCAAATGGATTTTGTGTGGAGCCATCATTTTCTTTATACAGTGGGGTGGTTTTTTTGTGGCTTATTTGTGTTTTCAGCTGTGTGCCTCTGTGCCAGATTTACTGTAAAAAACCAGGAAATTCCAAAACTTAAAGTTATGCTTACAGAAATACCACATACCCTGTACCAAATTAACTCCATATACTTTCTGGATAATTCAGCACATTCCATACACTTTAACTCTAGTTTTGTAGTTCATACAGCATGAAAGCAGCTGCCTCTTCAGGGGAAGAGGGCAGCTCTTTAATGGTGCACCATCATATCAACAGATGGGAGCAGTGGGAGGTGTAGCTGTGGAACACTGGGGGTTTATGAGGGAGCACTAGAGAAGCAGGAGCTGTTTTAATCCATTTTCTTGAGACATTAAAAGCTTAAGAATTATTTTGATTGTTTAAGCAGTATGAGAAATAAGCAATATTCAGATAAATTCATGTGACTTAGCAGCTGATAGTGTACCTTTCTGTGTTTTGTGTAAGTAATGCCAGCACAGGACTTAAATACTGCATGATTATTGCAGCCAGTCCCAGATTATACGTGTCTGACCCCCTGGAGAAGTGACACTCTAAGGGATATGTCTCATTTTTCTCTACATGATAAGAATTAGGGACTTCAAAACAGGTTGCAGACTGAGCGTGGTGCTACTCAGAGTAGCATTAGATTTGCTGAGGACAGAGTTGCACAGTAAATCCAGTCCCCTCCAGAGCCTAACATACAGATTTACAAAAGCTTCTAAATCCTATTTAAATGCTTGCGTTGCTACTCAGCTCTCTGCTGAGTATTCTGCTTGTGGAGTATAAGCTTGGCCTTTGGGAAGTTTTGTAAAAATATCTGTCCTTCAATAGACGCACACCTTACGCTGCTAAGACCCACAGAAAAGCAGTGTGCAGCCTGAACATCCAGAGAGTTTCAGGAAGGGCTATGAACTGTGTGACCCCTTGCTACGGAGTTAATATATGAGCACATATAGCCTGTCTGGGCATTCCAGCACCTTTCCCTACCTGTGGCCAGCAGATGTGCTGAGGGGAAAACTGCAGGCACTGAATCACAGTGCTTGTGATCTCTAAGATGAGCGTAAAGCCTCTGTGTTGTGCTCTCATCCTTCTGCAGCCACGGGGCCAGTGCATAGTAGTTGGTCCAGGCATTCAAAACCACAGACTATTGTGAGGTAGAAGTATTTTGGGGTGGATGTACAGTAAATTGTATATAAACTGTTTCTCTAGCCAACAGGCTGTCTCTGAACTGTCCTGACAGGTCAGAATTTTCCCCTGGATAGTTATGCATTTTCCTGAACGCTTCAGAATAACTCCCCTACCCAAGGGAACCTTTTGGGAAGCTTCTCCCTTCCTATTGTCTTGGTCTTGTACACAGTTTTTCCTAGGGCAGGTGAAGGTCTGTAGTCTCCACGGTCCTGCACGAAGCTCAGAAATTAATTCTCTTGAACGCTTTTCAAACTTCCCTGGCAGAAAGCGGTACCAAGCCGAGGGCCTATCCAGAGTGAGCTATCGCCATCTGCTGGCCAGACAGTAGTTCGGCACTTCAGCCGCTGACCCAGCTACACGCACAGCACTCAAGCAGAATTGGCTTCCTGGAGCCATTCTGTCATGTTCTTTCCTAGCAGGCATATGGTGGAGGTCCAAGGAGGTACTGGGGCACTCTCTGCAGTGCAGGGTCATTTGAGATGTGCTCAGAGTAGCTATGCAGTTATGTTGGAGTATATTAGACTTTACATGGGCTCCATTGTCACTGCTGTCACCAAATCTGGTGTTAGGACATTTGTTCATTTAAAGGGCTGTGCTGACACTGGGCATATGGCAAACGTCCCAAAGAACACCAGAGTTGCAAAATATTTAACCTGAGAAGCTGCTGTTTTTCAGGTCTCTGGGTCGTGCTGAAAGCAGGTGCAGCCCAGTCACAGAAATATATCTGAGCAGGGGAATGCTGTTAAGATTATAAGGGTGAAATTCTGGCTTCTCTTGAATTTTCAAGAAGATTGTTGACTGCTGATTCTAAAAGGAAAAATGCACTGTGGTCTGGTCTATAGCAGGCTTTGATTAGTCTTAACTGGGCTGCTTCAGGTTAAGCAACGGCTGTGTCTACAGCCCAGAGAAAGATACATTTTGCTAATAAGTCAGGAACACTGGCCCTTGTTTATTCTGATGTTATTTATACAGTTTGATTTGGGATATTTTTTTCATATTTCTCTCTCTGCCTGTGTGAGATGTGTAGGGTACAAGGTGCTTGCTCCAAAATGTGTGGTGTTCCTTTAGCTTGAAAAGTAAGGTGTAAATGGTGATATCTGCATGGGTTATGTCCTGGAAATTCCTCTCCTGAAATACATAAAACCCTCTCGTATCTGAGCTCCATAAGGACAATCAATCCTCCCAGGCTGTGGTCTCTGCTTCTGATGAGTAGGGAGCTTGCAGATGTAGTACATGTAGATGTGGTCTTCATTTATTTAAGAAATCCATGTCCCCATGTCACCTGGCGTTTCTTTCTTTTTCTTTCTCTGTCACTCTCAGGACAGATGCTTTGTTCTCTAAGTGAACAGTCAGAACACATTTTAAAAAAATAATCTCTAGGACAAGATGTAACAACAAAGGCCCATCTGTCTCCAGAAGATGGGAAATGTGTAACCCTGGGCATAATGTCACTTGTTGAATGAATTATATTCTGTTTATACTAAAGAAATAAAAGAAGTTATTGAGGAAAAGGAGGTATTATAAGGTAACATTTAAATGAAGACGCTTGGTGAATAGCTTGCCTTCAGATAGAGTTTCAGCTGACATAAATGGATACACCACTGCTGAAGTTCACCATATCATAGCAGTTTGCAGCAGCAGAGATGCCTCATATCCACTGAAGCCACTTGCCCTGCACATTCTTATGTCTTCCCAGTGAAGGCCATATTCATGTAACAAAGCTCTGCCTCTTTTGGTGAAGTTGCATATAAAGTCCCTGAGTTTATGCCATTTGTGCAGTAGAGAGTCCAGCTTTTTCAGCCTCAGGTACATGGGTAACTCCTGCTCTCTGAGGAACAGATTTAAGCCAGCCTTTAGAAATGGCACCAAGCAGAAATATTAACTGGCATGCCTGACAGTGATTTGGAGGACTTCTCCCCCTAAACCAATGGATATCCCCTCAGGCTGACATTTCTGATGGAAGGGGGACTCACTTCTTGCTTCTGTCTCTGCAGGCCCCTTGGAACATGTTCACTTAGCCCTACCATTTGTCACCACAAAGAACAAGGAGGTCAATGCCACGGCGGTACTGTGGCCAAGCCAAGTGGGAACACTTACTTATGTCTGGTGGTTTGGGAACAACACAGAGGTTTGTATTCCTTATGGACTGAAATCAACATAATCCTGGAGAAGCCCTCTGAGGACGGAGGGAGGGATCTGGGAATGCTTCTGAATAGTCACACAAGCAAGAAAATTATAAACCAGAAACCGGGAGACTGGTGGTTCTGTGACATACCGGCAGTGAAATGTAAAACTGCTTTGTGGTTGTTGCTGAGACTTAGCTGTAGGGTTTCTTGCCATTTCATGCAAATTGCCAATAGCTTTGTCCCTGTATTTACATCCAAAATGGATGTAGTGAACAAAAATCCAGAATTACTGTGTTTTTCCCTACTCTCCATTGTTCAATAACAACAACAAAAAACCACCTTATGGGTTTGGGATTCTTTTTAGGATAATAACCTTTCAAACTGAAGTTGTTCTTGTATCTGGAACTGACTTAACATAGCCCGAGAGTTTAAACCTCCTTTCTCTGGTGACTAACAAGGGAAGAGACTGCCATCAGTTCTATGCCTCCCTTTAAATGTGCTGAGCCCAATACTGAGCCATCACAGTCTATGCTAAACCACGTGTGCATGAAGACCTTATTATCATGTGCTACTAGTGGCTAAATGGTTCCCAACACACCTCCCTGCCTCTGGGCTCGGCTCAGATACAAAACCAGCATGCACTGCATTCTGCTGCCTCTGTGCTTGCAGTGTTGGTAAATCTGCATGGGCATTACAACTGTTATTTTATGTATCTTTGTGGCTGAAGTACCCAGAGACCCTAATTAGTTTCTAAGGGGAGAGATTTTCACAAATTTTTTAGAACCAAGGGTGACCTTCAACCACAAGTGGTGATCTTCTCTATAATGCAGGTCAAAAGGTTTCATCAGTACCTTCTGCTTTATTTAACTCTTTGTGATTAAGGCAGAACATGACTTTTTGTTGTTGTTTTGCATTAATAATTTCCCTCAGATGATGGAGAATACACTGCTCGGGTTTTTTTACCCTCTCCCCCAACTATTTCCCTACAGTTAATTATGCCGAGCGTTGAACACATAGGCTGTGTTTGTAGTCTGAATTTATCTAGCTTCGGTTTCAAGCTACCTTTGTGTGTAGATTAAAGAATTGTCTGTACTATCAGAAATCATCTCCCTCTAGAGGTACTTACAGGTTGTAATTGTCACTTTTTAACCTTCTTTCTGATCTGCTAAGCTCTTAAGTGATCAGGGTCCGTCTAGCGCTGTTCTCATTGAAGTGAGAGTTTTACTACAGACTACAATGGCAACAGAGTTTGACTTAATACTGGGTGCTTTGAAGATCTCAGCCAGAGTTCATTAATAAGTGAAAAGAGAAGGTAGGGAAGAGACTGCTGAAAGGGGACACAACTTGTTGATAAACTGGTTGCAGAGTGAAGCAAGCTGAGGGGGTTTGTGTCCTCTCTGAACACCATCACTTTCCAAAAATAACATCTCCATGTCTAAGGGTAACATGGGAGAAAAACTGGGCCATCTTAATTTGCCTCCTGGTTCTCTCAAAACCTCCTTGAGTCACCTGAAACAAATCACAGCTAGATCTCTAAGGAGTGTGATACCTGAGCAGTGAGTCTTGTAGGCCCTTGTATTAGGATCTGGACCTCTCTGGAGAGTGCAGCAAAGATGGACACTTGAACATGGGATCCAGATCAGCCAGCATGCTAGGTGGGAGAGAAATACAGGGATATCTTAAAACTTAGTTCCTTTGGAAATTATAGGTACTTTACTCTGAGCTTCAGGAGGACATCCCCATCTGGATTGCTGGGTCTTCTCTGGAAAATTGGCTTCCGTGTCATGGCAGCCTTTCTAGGTCTTAAGTTTCCAAGTTGAAACTAACTCCACAAACCATCCCGACAGGCCAGAGCGCCAAATTCATTTTTGCTTTTCCTTTCTAGCCAAATTGCTTTAATTTCTCCTTTTCTGATATACTTGCAGCCGCTGATCACATTGGAAGGGAGCATCACATTCACACTCTCTGTGGAAGGGATGAACACCATTACCGTTCAGGTTTCAGCGGGAAACACAATTCTTCAGGACACAAAGACTATTGCTGTGTATGGTGAGTTCTTCTGCCTTCATTTCACATAGGAGTCTCCATATTCAAGACCTAGAGAGCCAGGTTAGCTGGCAGCAACGTGTGGTCTTTATTCCAGGATGCTTTGAGTGAGATTATAAACTCATTTCCAGTGTTATCCATTCAGCATAACATCTCTGAAGGCCACTGACTGACATTAGTCCAAACTGTGATGACTGCAGAACATTGATCTCCTTCCCAGAGCCCCCTGCACCTGCTTTATCACTATTTGGTCA
Source organism: Falco peregrinus (assembly GCF_023634155.1). Lineage (NCBI taxonomy): Eukaryota > Metazoa > Chordata > Aves > Falconiformes > Falconidae > Falco > Falco peregrinus. Next base: position 32,316,971 of record NC_073721.1, on the reverse strand, counting down.
CCCCTACATGATTGTCAAAATGTTAGGTCATTTTGGGAGCTGGTTTTCCCCCTTCTTGGCTGGTAGAGGCCTCTTAACTCATGCAAAAGCTGCTTAATATGAAAGATAAGTCAATGCTGTGCTGCAGTTCTGTACAGAAATCTGTACTGGCTTGATATTGTACTCAGGCCTCAGAAGAAGTTAGGGCACACAAATATACAGTGTAAATGGAGCCTGAGAACCACTGAGAATCCCAGTTTTAGCTGTTTGTGCTAAACACGTGGTCATAGTGATCAGTGTGGGCATCTCTGTTAACAGCAACAGGGATTAAGAAGTACATTTTCCAAGGCTAGTTCTCTCCCCAACTTTATCCCTGTCCCCTTCCAATTAACTTTCAAGTGTTTGGGGCATGTCTATGAGAGTACAATCACAACTTCTTTCACAGGGCATGCCTGCTTCAGAAGTCAAGATTAAGGTAGCATTTCGTTTACATTCCCCACACAGCTCCTTTTCCAGTGGTAGTCACCCACTAAAATAAAGGCTGATCACCTTTTCCAGTTCTGTGACACTGGAGCAGTGAATCTCTCAGATTCTCCAGCCCTCTCAGACACACTGCTGGATTCTCTGACAGTCTGTGCCTCACCTGCAGACTGATTAAGCAAAATGTGAGCTGCAGCAGGTTTCACTAGGTTCTGCCCGCTCGTTTGGCACTGAGGCATTTCATTCTTTACTCACCACCATGTCATTGTATCTACAGAGCAATTTCAGTCCCTGCGGTTATCATTCTCTCCAAACCTGGATGACTACAACCCAGATATCCCAGAGTGGAGGAGGGACATTGGCAGAGTAGTCAAGAGAGCTGTGGTGGAGGTAAGCGATGTGCACAACCTGCATTGCAGTGGTCCTGCTTTATGTTCCAACTGGATCAGCTGTTCTCTCAAGGTGTCTCTCTGTTTCTACTAGCTATAAAAGGAGACTAGACTGGTGTTTGAGGCCAGAATCCTAAATTTTAGACAGCTGAAACTGTCCCATGCTATGACAATCTGGTGCTCAGAGTCAGCCTTCAGTTTATTCTTTTTAATGACAGTGGATTATGTGGAATATTTCTGAGAAAAGGCCATATAGAAAACTAATTACTTATACCTGCCTATAGCTGTACAAATGCCTTTACAGCTGCAAAGAATTCTTACTTCTTTTACTGCTATTCTTATACAGCAGTGTAAAGTAGTGCTGTTCTAATGGAATTACAAATACACTGCAGGAAACTTAGGAGATTAAAAAGAAAACAATTTTTACTACAGAGAAGAAGACCACAGTAAGTGCTTTATGTCTTTCACATAGCATGAGGTTCACGGGTCAGGATTGGATGCTGGTTCTCCCGTCAATGCTGTGGAGAAGCTCTGAAGTGCCGCCTTTAACCGAGGAACAGGATGTCATAAAAATATACTTGTGTGGCTGAAGATTTGGATTTCAAACTGAGAGGCTAAGAAAAGTTAGAGACAACAGTTGAGGTTTCTCAGCTCAGCAGAAAAACAGTGAAAGGAACCATTTGAAACAGGGTTTCTACTTTTTTAAAAAAATAAAGATACTCAGATTTTGAAAGGTTACAAGGCTTGTAGATGATATTAGCAAGCTTATATGTTCATTCATAGCATCCTCTGTGTTTAAAATGACTGGAAAAACACTGTGCACTAATCACACAAACTTGTCTGGATTGTTTCTGAGATTTTTTTCTTCAATTTCCTCAAAAGACAGGAGGAGAGGAGGAAAGGAAAAAAAAAGAACATTTTTTCTGGACGTGGTTTTTCTGACTTATGTATGTTTGTAACAAGTGTTCAAGGATCCATTTATCTTCAGGATGAATTTTCAGAATATAAACAAGTCAATAAAACAAAATCAAGCCATTAAAAAAAAAGGATTGTAAGACTACAGTACCAAGGCTACATTCCAAAAGCAGAGCAGTGAAAACACAAAATCTTTTTGTTGTTTGAATTAAAAAAGCATAAAAAATTGATAGCTAATTATCCCTCTTTACATAGCTAAATGATTCACCTTAAACAAGCCTTTGTGAGAGGTTTCTGTAAAAAATAAAGAAAAAACAGATAGATTTATACAGAAATTAAGTAAACTGTAATAAAATTATTTGAATAACTGAATAATTCAATAGGAAATTATAGCTGTGCTATAGAATATTTATGAACTTTTATTAAAGTATTACACTCTTACTACAGAGTACCATAGTCTTGGATAAAAATTCTGCATAAGAATTTATAATTCTGTAGTAAAATCTCAGCTTCTTTCTAGAGTAAGGATATTTTCATATTATCACAGAATATCTTATTTTGTATATATGATCATAATTATTTGCTCACGTCATTGATTTTCTGAGTCCTGTCTCCCACTTTTGATGAAGTCAAGAATGAATTGAGTAGATCAGCCAAAAGCTTCTGGGGGGGGGAAGGAGGGGAAGAAAGAAAAAAAAAATCATTGCCAGACTCTAAAAACGAACACTTTTCATTAACCAGTAATCCTGTGTCTTTTTCTTGACATCGTAGAACAAATTGTTAGGCCAGCACAAATAATGCAGTCCCTGGCTTCACAGAATACTTGTCAAGAATGTGAGATCTTTACATTGCTACAGTTGTTTTTTTTCTAAATCCATATTAAAAAAAAAAAAAAGACAACAGCAACAAACCCACGTTTTTCCTTGGTGAGCAGTGGAGGGGTTTTTCCTTGCTGTGCAGTGGAGGGGAAGCATTCAGTTTTTATAGCTCCACAGGGTATTCCCTGGACTGTCAGCAGTCATGCGTGGGATAGCCACAGAATTAGCTCAAGTACTAGTGATTTCTAATCAGTTTTTGCTGACTCCTTATCCTCCATCCATAATTTCCTTCAATGAGCAGCTGCTCCACGTCTTTCCTCCTGAACTACCAGGGAGAATTCCTGTGGTTTAGGTCCAGTTACTGTGTGAGAGGGCTGCAGGTCCTGGCTGCAGGGGAGTCTCTGTGCTGCGTCAGGCTGCTGTGGGCTGTCCCTCATACCTGAGGGCACTTTTTTTACTCCTTTAAAAGTGAACTGCTAAATTCAGCACCTCAAAACTTAAGGTTTAAATTAAAATACCCTTGAGATTTAAATACATTTGCTGGATAATCCAGAACACAAAAAGGCAATGGAGGAAGATTCAGCAAACTATGTTTCGCCTTCTTTTGGCTCACGAAACCTTCTGAAGGACACACTAGCTTCTTTTCTGGAGAATAACGCTGCAGTCTGACTGGGTAATGTCATGGTAACAGCAGCTGAAACCCATGACCAGAGATGACCCTAATAACGATGCCTGCGGGGTACTTTGAATTTTGGCTAACTTATGCCAAAGGGAGATTTGAGTTTTAACTGGTTGCTTAAGATTTTCAGGCAACAGGACAAAAAAAAAATACAAATCTGCACATTAATACAATCTGTAACACCTAACAAAACAAAACACATGCACAAACAAAACAACAACAAAAAAAGTCTTTTGGAGTTGACTCAGGATGTGAGCTATAAGAATTTGTTTGGCTTTTGGGTTTCAAATTTGGTTCATCATCTTCTCCCTCCCTGAGTCTCCACATGGCTTTTAAAATGTTTTGGCTAATCACACCTCCAGAGTGCAGTTCTGCCCATATACTGGGCCCTTAACTTGCAGCTTCTTACCACTGACTAAATGAAGAACCTCAGGGACTAACTTGGGATAGTCATAACTTTAAGGCAGCTAAATTTAGACAAAGCAAATTGTGCCATATGCAACTGTTATATAGGAGCTCCTTTTAGCACATGTTTGATTATCGCTATTGCCTTAGGACCCTGCCTATTATACTGGAGAACATTCGTAAAATAGCTTAGATCAGGAAATTATCAATCCCTGACTTTTTACCTGCAGTGGATTGTAACAAGTTTCTCCCTGTTGTACCAGATATACCCTACATAATTTGTATATGTACTGTGATGCCTGAGCAAAGAAGCTCTCAGTATTCAGTGCCATCCCCACTCTCTATCTGTTCATTATTTGTCTGTGTATCAGGCAACAGGTATTTCAAGCAAGCATATTCTGGTCGCAGTGCTCCCTGGTCTGCCCACCTCTGCTGAACTCTTCATTTTACCATATCAAGATGCCACAGGAGAAAGTAAAAGAACGGCAGCAGACCTAGAGCAGGTATTGTGTCCATTACTTGGATAAGTGTATATTTATCTATTTGTGTCCAACTGTGTATATATACTTTTTTTTATATATATATATATATGGGATTTCCAAGGCAGGTTAGAACAAGTACTTGTGGTATAAATGCATCTGATTCATCGGCATCTATGTAATGACTGTGGTATCTGCTACAGCCTCTTTTTGGGTTTTTTTGTTGTTTTTTTGGTGTTGGATTTGTTTGTTTGTTTGTTTTTTACTCTGCCCAAACACTTTGGAGCTGTATTTAGAAGCTGAGACTCCATTTGGATTCCTCAATAATGTTAAATTGACATAAATTTGCATGATACCATGTCTCTCCTCTTAGAAGTTCTGTTCTACTTCATGGAAGTAGAAAAAAAGCAGGAAGGATTCAGGGGATGATTCCTGCCCACAGGAACCGGAGTAGCCTCATAAGCCAAACTTTATGAGGCTGTCAAGAGTTTAGAAAGCACTGGAGGACAGAGCTGGGTGGTAGACCTGTGCAGGTCAGAACTTCGCTACTTTAAGGCGCAGGGATGGGGTTGGATTATCTGCCTGTCCTCTTCATGATGCTGGCAGTGGGGTTCAGCCACTATAAATTGTTTTCTCTGTGCAAGGCTGAAGCAGGCTATGACAACTGGAGGACTGTATCTCCCTGCAGGCCTCAAAGGTCCTGCCCACCAGGTGACCCTAGCATGATTGTGACTAAAAGATGAAACACTATGCTGGCCAAAAATCCTGAAATATCTCTCAGCTTATTACTTCAGATTCCAGGGGCAAAGATAACTAACTGTGGGTGAAGCACCACCCTACCTCTGCCTCTCCATACAGTATGTCTGTGGCTCAAGCAGACATGCCCCATGTCGGTACGAGCTATATGAACATTGGTGTAGAGGGTGTTGTCAGCTCACAAATACCAGCATCAGTGCTATGGTGAAATCCTCAGCATTCCTGGATGCCTGCTGCTCCACTGTATGGCACAAGGGGTTTAGCACTTCTGTTTGGGTTTGTCCCTCGATTTGTGAATAAGTGAAGTCTTCCCATCAGTGCATCTATCAACAATATCTTCCATTCCTTGTATTCTTGTTTTCTAGCAGCCTTTTCAACTGCCTGACCTGTTACTGGCAGTTGCAACTGCCTCTTGCAGCAGTCTAAGGCCTTGTTAACTTAGCTGTGGGCCTGAAACCACTAGGTCACCCAGATTCTTAAACTTTCCCTTGCTCAGCATCCTTAGCAATCATCTTTTCTTTTTTTGACAAATTAGTTTCTTCTGCAATTTTCACCACCCATGTAATAAACAAAAAAGATGGAGATTTACTGCTCCACAAAACCTTTCCTCCCTTTTCTCCTTCATCCCCCTTCTCTTTTCATTCATCACAAATTGGCAAGGAAGCCAGTCCATAAACTTTCAAATTTATATCTGACCCAGCTCCCCTCTGGCACTCAGCAGCTTATTGTGTTTTGCCAATTACTCCCTCTCTTTGTCCTTTTCTTTTATCCCCCTGTAAAAATGGGGTCTCTGTGGCTGTGGGAAAGGAAGCCCTGACAGTGCACTCCTGACCCTTTTTATGGACAAGAAGAAATGTCATTTTCAGTGGGACTCCAGCAGCTTCTCTGGCATCCTGCAGGGTCCAAATGGTAACCTTTGAAGAGCCAGAAACTATTTGCCATTTTCAGCCAGCTGTTTCTTGTGGAGAAGTATCTCCCTGGCTCCCATCAGGATGATCAGAATGTTTTTCTTACTAGTCTGTGGGTACTGCTTTCCCCTTCCTAATTACTCTACTAGAAAATGGCATTGTTTTCAGTGGGAACTGCCTAAGGAGGGCCCAAACATCTGTTTCTGCCTTCAGGTCTGAAGTGTATTCTGATACTGTTCCTGTTTTGTCATCCATTTGGCCTGTGATCCTTCACTATCCCTTTCCCAAAGTGTTTCAGAGTCCATTCAACACCTTCTCTCTGTGCTTGGAAGTCACTGGGATGAATACTGGGAGCAGATGTTTCTGCTGATGACAGCTTAAGTTGCTTCTTAGGTACTTTATAATGTATAGTGTTCTTTTCTGATAGGAACAAAAATCTGTCTTGTGTTCGTGAGCAAGCAACAAGCTATTCAAAGGCGTTTGTGTGTTTGCAGGTGCGCGCCCAAAGGATTTATAGTTCTGTGTGACTTTTTCTAATTTGGAAGAGAATCTTTAACGTGTACAGGAACAAAGTGGAAATAGTTTGTACAAACTGCCATGGAATAAGGTTCCTTAAGGAAGCAATTATGTAGATTGCTTTTTTCGTGGTGTCATACCACACATGGAAGCTACTCTCCAACATGAGACTCATGGTGAGTCTGTCCAGAGACAGTGACAAATAGTTTCTGTTCCTGGAACACTTGCAGTTAGAATAGATCAGGTGGGACAGAGTTACAGAAATTAATGTTTCTATTATGCAAAAGCTCTTGTTTCAGTACCCAAGGGAGGGAAAACCTAACTCATTCTCAAAATCAGAAGTTGGCGAAACTGAGTGAAATACCGTAGAAGGGCGTGAAACCCACCATGAACACTGTAGGCACAGGAGAATGAAGTGTGCTACAGCCCCCTCCTCTTCTTCCCCTCCTGTTAGAGCCTCCTAAAGTTGCAATCATATGACATGGATGTGGTGGTACAACCCTGAATCCATCATATTCACATGCCAGGTACCAGAAGAGAGGCAAGGGACACTTGGCAGTCCTGATGTTCTGCTCATCCAGCCTGGGTTTGAAAGGCAGAAGCCATGTAAATCGTGTAGGTGGTGCATGCTAACCTTCATTAGCTAGAGCAAGCAAAGCTAAGGACAGCTGATTGGAGTGGGAAGAAGGGGAAAGTGATAGAAACAGTAGCGGAAGAGGGAATTCAGACTACATCTCCCCACATTAAACTCACAAAATTGCTGCAAGCCATGTCTTTTACAGAGCATCTGTGAGGTTTTGGGCAGCTTGCTTAACCAAGCTGTATTTCATCACCTGAGCTAGACCGTTGTGCTGCCATGGGTAAAACAATGACGGGTACATGTGGTTTCATGGACTTTCACATTTGCCAGTAAATGTGATACATACCTAGTAACCATGGCGGTTTACTTTCTCACTGTTTTCTCTTGAGGCAGATTAAGCTGGTTTTATCTGGTACATACTCATTTGGCTTCTTTAGCACACCTTTGGGTCTCTCTGTCCAGCCATGCTGTGGTCTCTAGGTATGTAGTTTCCATTGACTTCAGAGGCAACTAGATGTCCAGTGTCCCTTGAAAATCTAGGTCTTAGTTTCCCATTTGTCAAAGTCTATTAAACTACTCTGTGCCACTCATATTTTATGAATCTAATCAGAGTAAGCCATGAATTGTTGGGTACAGTAATAGTGGCACTGGAAGCTGTCCTAGGCTCTACATCACGCTTGACAAATATACATTTCCATGCAGTTTTCCGTTAGGGTGGTGCATGTCTTCAGCATGCATTTAGCATACTGAATTTTTATTTATCTAAATTAAATGCTAATTTATCATCATTCATGGTGCAAATCTCATGCTCTTGTTGGGACTGCAGTTAGACGTTAGATGTCATGTTCTCCTTGAGCTGATGTACCACTCTCATTCAAGTGCCCCAGGTTTATTATTTTGTTCTGTGTACACACAGTACCAATTATTGTCATATCTGTTTGCAGATTTCATTTAGAAATGTGAACTCTGTATTCCTGATGCAGTCTCCCCATGGGAGACAAAAGTACCTTTTAAAAAGTTTAACTGCTATTTACAGCTGAAAAAAACCCAGTACATACGAGCCTGGGAAATTTTTCTTAATGTGCAGCATGGGACAATTTCACCTAATACAAAATTACAGAATTTCTGAGGACTTCAGGTTGCTCGATCCACTCCACTTTCTGTAGTCAGTGTAAACTTACAGCTTACTCTTCACAGCTTTATAAGAATCAAAAGGCCTTTCATCCTGCAGAATCCCAAAGCATTTTGCATATTTAAAGTCTTGTATCTATGACCAAAATGTTGTGACTTTACTTTTTTTTTCCCCCCAGTTGGAGCACTTGGTTTCCCATTTTATAGTAACTGAGGACAGACAACCAACCTGCTTAAAAATGTAGAAATAATTGGCAGCTGTAAAATGCTGCTGTTTGATTTGCATGTTCTCACTGCCACATAACTAAAATATCCCAAGTCTTGCAAAAACAGCCACCCACAACCACCATTGGCCGCTTGGGCCAGTATGCAGTTGTTACACAATCTTTATGGATGGGCTTGGTGAATGTGACGATTACAGAATTCAGATCTGCTGCTTCAAAAGCACTGAATTCTTTCTCTTCAGTGAAGGACAAACCTCTAATTAGTAGCATTTCAAGTAATTTTTGAGTAATTTTTAGCACTAATCCTATTCAATATAAATGCATGGTAGGAAGATATTCTACTCTTAACTCAGTAGAGGGCAGTGATACAAATACACAGATATGCTTACTCAATTTATTTCAGTGTACGGTTTTACTCAATAGGAAGATTCTAATGGGTTATCTTTTTTATTTATGCATTTCACAAATTATCTTCCATCCACGTTTTTTGCTAGTGGAGGCTTTTTGTCAAACACAGCAAATGTATCTCCTCTTAGTCAAATGAGATGTAAGCAGAACATGAGAATTCTAAAGTGATGTTTTCATGTCATGTAAAGGTTTCAGTGTTTTGGTGTGTTTCCCTTCAGTTCTCCATTTGCATGCTTTTACCTGGCCCACTCAAAATAACTGTAAAAGCAGAATGCAAAGTAGTTGTAGGAGCAACTAGCTAATGCCATTTGAGGCCATTACTCTTTTCCTCTGAAAAGAGGTATCAGCGATGTAGCAAGCATGATGGAGTCTTTGGCAAATGGCAACATCAGCTGGTTGGTAGCCAACTGTGCTCAACATGTCGCAGCTGTGGCCAGTATCTGTATCCAGCCGAAGAGATGGGAAATTACATGGGTGACTGAATATCAAATGGGCAGTAATGAACTGAGGAGATGAAATACCTCTGGCGAATTTAACACTATAGAGAGTAGGAAGCCTGTATGTGTATATGTCTTAGGATTCTTTCTTTAAAGCAGGTTTAGTTTTACTTCTGCTTCATTGTAGCTGATGGAGCTTCTATCTATTTTTATACATTTTTTCCCACCCACCCTCCTAAGCCTTAGGGTTTTAGCATATTTACTTTCACTACTTTTCTTTCCTTTGATGTATTTCATCTGTACCTGTCACCAAAATATTTTAGCAACAAGATCATGACAGTGACCACCTTCAAATCTTACCAAAAATGGTGACAATCAGTCCTGGAAAATAAATCCCAGGAAGAAGGGTAAATCATCTAGTGTTTACTAGGAGAGATTTTTTTAACATCTATACCTTTGTATGCAGCCCAAGTCTTCCAGTGGGTGCTTAGGGAAGGTTGGGCCCATATTTAAGTAGTAAAGGCAGGTAGGGAGAGAATGGAATAACATGAACCAGAAGACCTTGTACCAAGGGCTTTTTTCCTTAGCCAGCTTTTCTTGATCAGCTGCTTGTGTGCCGTAGAAGAGGCTGTCTAAATATCTTGTCTTAGTGTCTTTGAGTTAACTCCTGCCATGTGTGGCCATCATCCTTCCCGCCTTTTCATCTTTTGCTCAGTGTACAGAGCAGCCCTCGATTCTCAAGACTCCTTCTGGTGACCTTTGTTCATCTAAAGCTTTTATGTCCAGGGTCTCTCTGTGTTCATATCTTGTCCCAGAGTAACCATAGCAATGTCCTCTGCCTTGTGCTCTCACAGTACCTCTGGATACTCACAGCAGCTTGAATTTAGCATCATTCATTAAAAGATCTCAAGAAATCCCTGCTGGACCCTGTAAGTCAGTGATTGTGCTATTTTCAATGCTAAGGCAAGGAAGCTTTAGAGGCCTGATGTGAAGTAACCAAGGTTATGCAGGGCCAGTGGCACAGTTTAAAGTAATGCACATTTGCCCTGACTCTTGATTCACTTCTGTAATGATGGTTCAAGTCACTTTCTACCAATCGATGTGCATAGTTCTTTCCCTAGTTGTTTATTGATTTGCTCTATGAATTGAAGTGTAGCACTCTTTAGTTGATATCCTTACACAGTATCTATAAAATTATCTAGATTCTTAGCTGGTACATACGGGCATAGTTGAATCACATTCAATTAGTCTAAACCAATTTACACCAGAGGTTTCAAAATTGAATAAAAGTATGGGGAAATGCCCTTCTGAGTGATAATTCTGTTTCTTGGTGCACATGGTTCTTTCACAGTCCTAGTTCTGACAAAATGCTAAGAGAAGCCAAATTAATTTTTGTTTTGTTCCATTTTTAAATTGGAATCTCTTTTTTTCCTTCACAAATTGACTGTTATTATTATTCATTATGTGTCCTTTGATGAAAAATGATACATGAAGAATGGTTTCTATTACTGAATTATTTTTGCACATCATGCTTAATTCTGCAAATGAAGCAGATAAAGTCAATGAGGCTCAGTTAAGGACCAAAACTAATTCTGAAAGCTAATTATTTTCACAAGGGAGACACGTGAAGACTATAAATTAGAAGGTTGCTATTCTAAGTTTTGTCTTCAGCTGAGTTAGTTGCATCTCCAGCAGTGAGAGGGGAACAAGGGCAGGTCTGAAGGCAACCTGTCCCCAAGCTGAAGGTCTACCTGTTCAACGGGAGTTGCACAGCTATTTGTGAAACAGGCCAAAGCACTTCTATGTTTCTTTATCTGCTTTTTAAACAAAAATGCATCTACAGTACCCCTTTGAATGCAGAAATAAAGGGAAGCATAAGACCAATTGAAAACTTTTCATTATCTCAATGACTGAGATCAGTTTTTGTGTGATTTATTTCAAAGACACTTTATTAATGTTGTAAACAGATTATGTGAGTCAGAACTAGATTAACGTCTGATAACTGAGCTACAAATAGACTTGATAGAATAAGAAAGGCAGAAGATCTAATTCTCCAACCTCAAAGTGAGTGGCCTGAGTGATCTGTGGTTTACAGATCCCCTTGGGACCGCATGAGGACCAGAAACATTGTCAGGTCCAACTCTGGAGACCAGCGTTCAATCCCAATTTGGCCCTCTAGCTGTGTGTAACCCACTTGTTGACCTCAAATACTGACTTCTGTAAAGCATCGTGTATGATTTCTATTTCAGATATTTTTGAGAACAGAAATGCACTTTTCTCCCTCTTTCTATACTGTCTATATGTCTATATCAAAAACCATCCAACTTACCACATAAAGAGAAATGAAAATATTGTAGCAAGCAAGCAGGGATTTTAAAAACATGTCTGTTCTTCCCTCAGAAGTGCATGTCAGGAATCTCCAGAGCTGCCTGAGGAAGGCAGATGCCTTATTCTTATAAAAACTTCTGGTGCTTTTGAAGGTCTCAGGCTGTTACACATTTTTTGACTTGTTCAGATTCTGTAAAGACCCAGGCAAAAAAGCTGCACCCAAAAAGCCACTGGGAGAGCATATAATTAATTGAGCCAAGGAAATATGCTGTATACCCTGAGCAGCCTGAACAGTTGCTGCCTGTTTTGACATTTTGCATATAGTCCTGGAACAGTGATGGCTATTTCAAGCCTCTGCTGAGGTTACTGATGGTTTCAGGCAGAAATCATTTTATTCCAAGTTGCATTTGTACAGGATGTAGCATAATGAGCTCCTTATTCATGATCAGGTAGCAATACAGTACACTAATAATAAACTTCAGTTGTGACTATTTCTCTCTTTCTTTTTCTTACTACTTCACTCTTACTGCCTCTTCCCTCCCTATTACTCCTTTTCATTGGCTCGCCAGACAAGAATATTGGTTGAGTTTTCTCTCACACACTCAACTTTCCTGCTGGGAGGCTGCCACAGCAACTCTCTGCCGCAATGCCCCTGCCAGTGCTGCTGTTTTGCCCTCTTCACTCTGTGCCACAGGAGTCCTTAGGTAGGCTAGGTGAGATGTCAGTGTTCCTGTAAGGCACTAGTGCCCAACAAAGTCTCTGGTCCCTTCTCATGATGACTTTCTTGAGGTTCTCCCATTCTTCCATGTCTTGCCCAAATCCTTGATGAAACCATTCTCCAGTACTAGACAGAAACATTTGCTAGCTGTGTTCTCAGTTATAGATCACATTAAGCCTCTTTATGTATAGAAGGCATCACGTATAGCTTTTACCTTTACTGTTTCTCTGACAATTTTGTGCAGCTATTACAATGTTGAATTTGAAGAGGAATGACACAGTGTGGTTGTTCTTTCCTTCAGTTTACTGTCTTGTGGTTGCTTTTTTTCCGAGGCTCATCTGCCCCAACAACATCAGGATCTCAGAGCACAAAGCAAGGTAATTCCTGCAGGGGTATGGAGGAGACCTGTCAAGTCATGTTTGGGACTAGAAATGTCCAGGATGATATTTCTCCTGTTATTTACATGAGCCATTAATGTACCTGTTTACAGCTTATCGATCTGCATCTGTTGCTCCAGTTTTAGAGATGAAGCACTCTTTATAGTCGTCAATCTTGGTTATTAATATGCTCAAATTCTTAAAGAGGGATATAATTTGCTTCCCAGGCTTTCTCTCATGTACTGTACATCTTTGTGTCACCATCCCTGCTGCTCTGAGATCAGCAGATGGCTCTTTGTAAGCAGGTGGTATTTTTTCTTGCTATTGGAAGAAATATATTCACTGCTCATTCTGGCACCCATGAAAAAATTGTAAACTTTAAAGAGATATGTTAAAAAATATAAATAAAATGCCTGTAAGAGTTATTGCCAAATTGATATTGGACCAAAGGCACCTATTCAAGTGATCAGCAGCCAGAAATGAAGTATATAAGCCAAGAGTATTGAAAGAACCATTAAGAATGTTAAAAAAATAAAAGAGGCAGATAAATCTCATACTGTGATGAATGATAGCCAAGGAACATCTAATCATATCTGGATAGCATTTACTGAAATAATTCAACCAGACAAAAATGAAGAACATGAAAAAGATGGTGTAAAAATTATTGGAATGTTCTTTTTTCTGACAATTTTTCATTAATCTTCAAGAAGGAATAAGGATTTATTTAAAACAAATTAAATTAAGTGGTGAGCACCAGAATACAGTTCCTCTTGATCTTGGTATGGCTATAAAAACACAACGTTCTCAGCAACTGCATTTAAACGTTATGCAGTGGGGGTATTTTTTTGCTGTTTTCCAACCACTTCTCCCTAATAAACCAACATGCAGAACATTGGTTGTGTTCAATAGGAAAATTGTTCACTGCTGTAAGAAAATGTAAAATACATGAAATGTCTAGCAAATGAACCAAAGACTCAAAACAACCTATCAGCACCGTGTCTATAGGCTTCCATTCCTTTATTAATCTATCTGGATTTATTGCTTTTAATGGCAACATGCTGCGAACTTCTTCAATATAATTAGGAGCAATATAGAGAAAATGGCTTTTTGCATATTGTGACAAACTGACAAAAGAAGGAATGTTTAGGAACAGATTGGACCAAAGCTTGGCTTCTTCACTGTAAAAATACGGATTTCATGGGGTCTTAGCTGAGCAAATGCTCATCTTTTCTGTTTTGTCCTTTAAGGAGGAACAACCTGCTTCATTTCTGCTACAGCTCTATTGTCATCAGAGTTATGGCCAGATAATCTAGTGATATAAAAGCTCTGTGGAATGTCTCGCCTATGCAAGAGATAATATAAGAGCATGTTCTCTCTGCGTGTAACCCATAAGATTAGATGGAACATGCATTTTGTTTAAGCTACACTCTGTTATCAGTAAAAACTTCCAGATTTGAACAGGTTTTGATACATACTTAAGGTTTAGGGAGCAGTTGGCTTGAAACTCAAAGATGTATGAAATGAAATTTGGTTTTAGGACTTGAAATGTAAGTGCAAGCTTGGCCAAGGACTTTAACTATTCATTGTGATTCAGGTATATGATATTATGAACATGCTTTAAGGTCATGGAGTGAACCACTCAAGAGGCAAAAAGTTATTTGTTATGAGCAAAGGAGTGTTAACTATCGAAATGTTTCTCTTTGCTTGAATAGTAAATGGAATTCACTGATATGCTGTTGCTGGCTGGTCCTGCAGACACTGCCATGTGTAGGTGCAATGTTTCCTTGGGGCCCAATTCCCTTTTGCTGCTGGGCCACTCCTACATAGGTGTGACAGGGCAGCTTGATGCTATCAGTCGTTGCCAACTGTACACAAACCACTCTGGACATATTACTGGCAAGATGTGTTCAGCTTTCACAAACTACCTCTTTGTAAGGTGACAGGAAATTGTGCTTGGAAAGTCTGGTGTCTCTGCAAAATCTTTGCTTTGCATGCAGCTCCGTTTCCTACCCACCTATTGGCAATCTAAACCAATGACCAAGAAACAAATGCATTTCTTTTTTTCTCCTTTTTTCCAGATTTCAGAAAGACTGATCCAGAAACTGAACCAAAACCTGGTCCATTTTGAGTTGAAGCCAGGAGTTCGAATCCTTGTCCATGCTGCCCATTTAACAGCAGGTCAGTATCCTCTTTCTGTGTACACCCTCTCTGTTGCTCTGTAGCACAGAAAGCAATGTATTCCTTGATGGTAGTAGTATGCTACCAGCTGCATTTTAAACATTTCTTATTTTTATGTCACAGTAACAACTCAGTGTATGGGCAGACATTAAAATGCCTGCTCCACCTCCCCTTTCTTTATCATGCCCAAAAGATATAGTGACTTTTGCATTTATGACTAATCCTTTTGTTTACTTACGTGCAATAATTTGCTGCTGTTGTTGGAAATGCAGATAAGTAGCAGTACAAATGTGTATTTCTTGGCTGTCTCTGAAATATTCAGCAGCTAAGCAGCACCATGGTGTATTCAGCCTGGATCACAGGGTGCAAAGGTTATCAACTAACCTTGGAGATACTCAGATATTCTAGAGTCAACAAACATTCAAAGCAGCTGAGCACAGTTCAGAAGTTGTTCAGCAGTCTGAAAGACTAGAGTCAATTTATACATGCACAAACATAAGATTAGGCAGCTTGGGCTTTAACTAGCCATCTCCAAAGTCCTGATATTTAATTGCATGCATCTCTGTCTATTCTGTATGTTAAATCCTCATTTCACAGCACAGGCCCAATTTAACTATTACAAGAGCTGGGATGAACAAATTCATGCTCAGGACTCTTAGGAATTCCTTTTGTTCAGGAGCTGCTGGTGATTCTGATCAGTTGGTATCAGCTTCTTTTGCTGACTTGCAAAGTTAGCAAAAGCCTCAGTTCAATTATACCAGCAAACTGTTCTCCAAAAAGCTTCTTATGATAAGAACAGGTCTGCCCGAACTGGTGTTAGTCCATGTTCTGCCTTGTCTGTAAAGGGAAAGGGCAAAGTGGCTGCTAGGAAAGGGTATAATGCAACTGCATTTAAACCCCTCCAGAAGTAAGTCCTGGTGTTTGCAATATTTCATTTTTTTCTAAGCAGAACTTGCTAATATCTGCCCTGGGAATATTTCTACATGTTTCTGCTTTCCATTAGCTGTGGAACAGATGCTTGCTTTTAGACATGTTAGAACCAAAAGCATGAAACAGCAGAGACCGCACAGCTGAATAACCTCTAAAGAAAAGAAAAAAAAAAAACCAACCAACAAAAACCCACAACAGCTTGAGAAGTCACTTTGATGTTTTTTTCTCCTGTAGACTGTAAGAGAAAAATGTAATAGACATATGACACAGAAGAATTGCACGATTTTACATTTAAGATTTAAATTCATATCCATTTTACATAGTGATTGTTATCAGAGAAGCCATCCTTGGTCTGAATTTTCAATGATGATTAGTGATACTATATGTACTTTCAGAAAATGCTCAGTGCCTCTTTCTTAAAAGAAACACACCTGAAAGCATCTTAATGTGAGCTTCAAATGTGGAGTTACCTGCAATTGCTCATTCTGGTCATTTGCTCTGCCAATGCACATGGATGTTTTCCATTTTGGTCAGTGTTCATTACAGTCAAGATCGAATCCCAAATGAACATTTAGGCATGACTACTCTGGCTCTGAATATCCCTGAGGCCTTTTCTAAAAAATTATATTTAGAAAGAATCACATCAGATATTCCTGGGAAATCCTTACCCCTTGCTACTGAAAGGACATTCCTGATTTCATGTAGTGGAAACAGATGACATTTAAAATCACATATCCAGCCCTGCCTTTAATACAAGATGAATCTAGAGCCAAGTTTTGTGCTGTATGTAGGAGCCTCCTGCAGCTTCTTGGAGAGGAATTATGGCATCTCTGCATGAGGGAGTGCACAGGGTCCCCACTTGCTACCTCCATGCTCAGAGCTGGCTAAAAGCTGGGTAGCTCCTGTCCTGAAGCCAAATAATTAGCAGAGGTACTGTAGCACTCTTCTGAACTGCTAAACCTTGTCTGCTGCCCTGAATGAACCAAAAGGCAGGATCTATCAGTGTGGCATACTGCCATGCTAAATAATAGTATGGCCCCCGGACACGTGCTGGCCTGTTTCTTGCTAGCTCAGGCTGAAGCACAGTCTGTTTGGCTCAGAGATGCTGTATAATACATGTTAGTTGTGCTCACTGAAAATGAACATTTATATTTGTATTTAGACACACACTGGGACTGAGTACTTTTTGTCCATGACAGATGCAAACAGTCATTTGTCCTGCAAGGTGGGCTTTGTTGTACTCTTTGAAACCACTGGTGAGATGTTGGATTGCTGTAACTGGCTGCACGTTGCCCTATAGGAACACTGCAAGATTTTGTCTCTTGCGGAAATATGATTCAGTAAGAATGCAAAATGAGCCTGGACTGCCAAACTAGACATTAAAAAGTCCAGAGAGCAGCCACTGTGAGGTATATGGCTCCTTATCAAGCTGCAGAGGTCATGACTTAGTTCCCTGTCTAAATACAAGGCCAAATTTAATCACATAAAAATTTGGGTACGGTTTAGAATTTGGCAGAACACCAAAAGAATGATACTTTGCTGCCGAAAACTATTGCTTTGGTTGTCAAGGAAGAAGAATTGTTCTTTTGAAATCCACACTTTTGTTAAAGATTAAACAAAACAAAGCAGGGAGACCTAGAAAACACAAGCCAGCACCAGAAGCAATCCCTAGAAAACACAACCCAGCAGGATGCGCAAGGCCCAGAAGTGCTGCTCTGGTCTATTGCATCCCTTCTTTCCCAGACTTTTCACTGTGACCCTGTGTTGGACTCCAGGATGCTATGGGCTGTAGTTGGCTGAACCACAAAGCTCAGCATGTGTTTTTTTAAGTGCATATGTATGTGTACATACACCTACATTTAAGTTCCCACACCCCAGTGCACATGCGCGCTCCTCCCTGTGTGTGTGCCTGGTCATGCACAGCAGCAATTTCTGCAGCAGGGGAGCTGCTGGGAACCTAAATGCAGGAATCTAAACTAGCTTGGTGTGGGTATTCAAGCAGAACTTGTAGAAATGAGCCTCTTGTGTGTGTGTGTATGTTGTACGTGAGCATGTGCATTCCCTGAGTGCAGAAGAGTGACAGGCATTGGACTCAGCACATTTCATACATTAGTCTTCGTTGTTCAGGCCACAGTGGAGGAGGGATTCATTTATGGCAATTACGGACAACAGACTGCAATTCATTCATCATGCTCATTCCTTCTTCTCATGAAAAAAAAAAAAACCAAACCAAAGTCCCCAACTCAAAAGACAGCAATTTTAGCTTTAAGGGAAAGTAAAATACACCAATATTCCTCACAAAGCAGTTAAAAAGCTGTTTATTAGCAGACTCTCAGTGCAGCATTATAACAAGAACATTGAGTGATGCTGAGCCTGAATGGGATGCAGAGCCAGTTTATCATCCCACAGAACTGCAGAGACACAAAAAGTACAGACAGAAAGGGGGCAGAGTGGAGATGTGTGAGGAATTCATAACAATGGATCATTTCATCCCAGTGCCTAACCTTCCTGAGGCTTTATGCTCATGCCTGCTTGGTGTGGGAAGGCGAAGTTTTCATACTTCTTTTTGTAAATTTTGACTTTATCAGGCTGGACATGACAGCTGAAAGCCTGTGTGTGTGTGATGTGTGTGCCTGAGGAAGTATTTGCTTGTGTGTGGATGTTTTCTTGTGTCTTCTGGCTCTGGTTTAGGATGGGTCTGTTCAGAGGATGTGAAGAGGGGCAAGAGAAAGAGGACGTGTATGGCAGCAGTTCAAATTAACTTTCATTGCCTTGCAGAGGAAGGCACTACCTACACCTTGTTCTATGTGTAATGCCAGATAGAGACAGCCAGTGAGGGTGTATCTGCCGTGTGCATTAGCTCTGTATAATGGCTCAGATACAGCTGCGTGTCTGTCTAAGTATGCTTTATTAGTGTCTGCACGAAGAACAGAGACTACTGGACCTATGTGTGTCCCTTTTTGCGTGCTAGATGCCTTTCTGTTTCTGTGTGTGTATATGAATGATGGAAGCTCTATTTAATACAATTTACTTTGTATTTCTGGGAGAGCCATGCTTCTGGCTGCTTTGTGTGGCCTTATTTTGCAAGGAGCTATGAAAAGGTGGTGAACAAAACTCTGAGGAGAAGCACAGAAATGCTTTTTGATTGGTTAGGGTTGGTTTTGGTGTTCTTTTTTTTTTCTTGAACCTGTGTACTCTCTTGTATGGAAGACTTGTGGGAGAGAGCAGGGCACCAGGAGACAGTAGAACACGTTCAGAAGAGTAGGAAAGGGATAAAGGAAGTAATTGAAAATGTCAGAGGTGTGAGAAGAGCTTGCCATGATAAGGCAGTGTCTGTGGAAGGCACTGCACTTCTGGTCAGGAAGGAACAGGACTGAGCAGGGAACAATATATTTGGTGAGCATCATTGCTTCAGTAAAATTGAGCCAGTTGCTCATTATTCACTAGGCATTGGGAGCTGTCCACACTAACTCTAAACAAAATAGAAAGTCAACACAACAAGTTAGCCTGTGGATAGCTCCAGGATCATCCAGAAAATGCCAGTTTTGGTACCCAGGTAACGCCTTTTGCAACTACCTTAGGTAACTGTCTGCAATATGAGGAAATATGTTTCAGGCAGTCCTCTAATAGGCCAGAGAAGAAAGGCCTCTAAGGGGAAAGCTATGGAACTGGACATCAAGGGGTAGATTGAGCACCACAAGTGGTCTGAACCCAGGTTTACTTCCAGGTGGATTAGAAAGGGTGGGAAGCCCCAGAGACATGTGGACAGATGGGACCTGCTACATGTGCAATAAGGGGAGAATGAACTATGCTTCTGGAGGGTGCAACTTTCACTCCAGGTGGGGGTGGCTCTAACGTTCTCCCCCTCTCTTGCAGCTCCCCTGGTGGACCTCACTCCCAGTCACAGTGGTTCAGCTATGCTGATGCTCCTCTCTGTCGTGTTTGTGGGACTAGCTGTGTTTGTAATCTACAAGTTCAAAAGGTATGACCCTCCCCGAGCCATTGCCTTCTCCCCATTGCTGCCTTTCACTGAGGTGTTTGGGTTTTGTTTTGCTGGGTTTTGGTTTTTTGCAGTGATTTATTTCTTGGTTTGTAAAAGCTGATACTACATCATCTGCCAGAGTACCCCACAATGATGGTTTCTGTTAATGTTTTAGGAAGATTCCTGGCCTTAATATATATGCACAGATGCAGAATGAAAAAGATCAAGAGATGGTCAGTCCAGTCAGTCAGAGGGAAAGCATACCTAATGTCCCTCAAAGTGAGCTGGTGAGCCCTGAGCAACTAGTAGATGAGAAGTTGGAAGTCCAGCCCATAGGTAAATAACTTGCAGCATCCCGCAGCTGGTCAGACTCTTGACTTATAATTGGCTAACCCTTTTCTCAGCCTCCCCCCTCCCCATATTCCTGCACACTCCTCCTCCCATCCTCTTCTGCCGCAGCAGTAGTTTCGCTACAGGAATCCTTGCTAACTTTTCCCTCTCCCTCACTGCCATGTGATGAAAGGGAGGGAAACAACTTTAGGCTTTTTCTCTCTCCTAGTTGCTCTGTGTAGATCCCCTCCCCTTCCCAAAAATCCTGCTGGCACTTAACTTTTGCTGTAAGGCAATTTAATTTATTTTGCTGGGGCTGATACAGTTGCGGGGCTAAACCCCATGTCCAGGAGAACTTCATCCACCCTCACCTGGAACGTGGAGGTGAGCAGGTGATTCGGTAAGTCAGATTTAAAAGCTAAATACTCATTGATGTTTTTACTGTTGTGGTCTTTGTGCTGTGCCAGACCTTATTGCCAGCAGCAATGCTAGCCTGGCTGATTCCCAGGGAAATCGAGCAAAACCTGGGATCTCAGCACTGGACAGCTGGGTTTGCCCTCAGGCTGATGTCTTACCAGGCCTCTGTGGTTGGAAATGTGAAAAGCAGACTTTGATAGGACCTAAAGTGAACAGACTCAAAGCGGGTATACTGGGATCAGTCACATGTTTGCTCATGCTTTTATGTTTTCTGTTACCCTGACTACAGTAAAAGTGTTGGGATGGAGCAGGGATATTTCAGCCTGGGGACATGTTCTGCTAGAGCCAGCATCGCTGGGACATTGCTCAGCTTCACTTGTGAGGTGATAATTCTGCAGGCTCAGCCCCTTCAAATAAGGACGTGGACCTAATTTAGAGAGATTAAAGTTTATAAGCTGTTTTGACTTAGGAGTGAAGCATAGTCATAACTGAGATCCCTTATTTGCACAATTTCATCAGCTTAACCAAATCTTAGGATCCCACCTGAGGATGTCCCTAAAATTAATGGGAGTTCTTTCTAAAGCAGTCTTGGAGTTACAGCTACTGCAGAGAGGGAGCAAGGGGAAGGGCAATTAAAGGAGGGAATGTGATGTGCTAAGATTGTGGCCTGCAAAAAAACTTGAGAGGAAAAAGAAGGATGTCTCTTTATGAAACTGATGTCTGAGCTGGAAACCCCACTGCAATCAATACCAGTCTCTCCTCACCTGCTCACTAAGGAGAGATCTTGTAGCTATTAAAAGCTTTTAAGCAGCTATTCATCAGCAGACCTGGACATCCCTGCTTAGCACAACACAGGATGGAGTGAGGGGACCAACCTTCCCATGTGGTGTTCCCCATACAGAGCAACCCCAGGCCACAGTCCAGAACCAAAGGAAAGGAAATGCAACCAAGGTAGTCTGGACAGAGGACTTCCAAAAGGCTTGTGGATCACCAAGAGGTTTCAAGCCAAGACCCGGAGCGGTGGGTCCTAAACTTTAACAATTCTTTTTTTTTTGTTTGTTTGGGCTTTCTTTTTCTTTTTCCCCCAGAAGCCTCCAAGGCAAAATTGATGTAAGATGTGAAGGGAGAAACACCCAATTTCAGGTCTGAAACTCTTTTTCTAGAGTTAGATGGGCTTTGAGCTCCACCTTTCTAAAAGTGTAATGACCATGGTTCATGCTGTTCCAGAGGTAGGGAAACATGTTTTCACAGGTCACTGTGAAATTGTCACAGGTGACTGAAACAGGTCACAGGTGACTGAAGTGGGAAGAGTCCGTCATCTGCTAGCAGCCTGGTGCTGGAAAATAAACGCTTGAAGCCTTGAAGTAGTCAAAATCAAATTTTGGGGGTAGGTTTTCATTTGGTGCAATTGTAGTACTTCTGGCTTTCTACAATGGCCAGCATTCTGTGTGTTTCTCAGCTGTGCTACTGGACACTGTATTGGATCAGAAACTGGCCTTTTTTAATTCCTTGGTTTGCAACTACAACTGCAGTAGTGAGCACAAAAGGTAAATATATGGGATACATAGACTCAATTCTTTATCAAAAGGAATCAGTCCAACAAACTTCCTAAGAGTGTTTTTCCATCCTGTCAGTAAGATGAATGAGGAAACTGAATCAGAGCTCACTGACAAAATGAAAAGGTCTGGACCTAGGTGTAAACAGAATAGGAAGTGCAAAGGCTCTTCACTTTCCTATACAACCACCTCATCTGTTTCTGGAAATCAGCAATTTCTTTTTTAATGAGTTTTCTTTCTTTTGGGAAAACAAAACAAGACTGTAATTGGGTGTTTCTCTTCTTTATGCTTGCTCAGAAGCCAGGTTTTTTCAACCCCTTTGACTAACATTCAGGGATCCTTCCTTGGAGGAATCTGAATGAATGTCCCTGGATCATTTAATTTTCTCTCCAAACTCTGGCAGCAAAAAACCCGCAGTCCCTATTTTCTGGATGTGAATGGTTTAGACTCTTCTTTTGCAAATGCAAAGCTTAAGGTTATATATGAAATTTCCAGCACCTTATCATTGCAAATGAGTTACACATTTCCTCTGAGGACCTCAGCCCCTCCTTCCCTCCACCCTCTGCTCTGGCCTCTCCTTCTTCTGTTCAACATGAGTGAATCATCTTCATTAGCAAAAGAACAGGACATCACCTTCAGTGTTTTGAATGACGAGAAAGCATTTCTGGGAAGAACGTGTCAGTCTGGAACAGTTGAACCCAAAGGCCAGCAAGGTGATACCTTCAAACATTTTCATTGGCTAAACACACTTGTTATGTACTGACTTTTATTTTGTTCTTTCTTTGCCACAGGAAGTATTTCCACAGCTGCTGAGCCCCAGAGCACAAAAGAAATCCCTACCTATGTAAACGGTTGAACTGAGGACACCGATATACATCTTAAAAAAAGGAGGAAAACTCACTGCATTTGGACTTTTTAATTCTTCAGATGACAAAGGGTTTTTAGCTTTAAGCCTGTGCATGTGGACATTATACTGAGACCATAGTGGAACTGCATTGTACAGGTGTTCAATTTTAGTGGGGGGTGGGGGGAGAGGAACTAGTACCACTATTCACTCCTGCGGCCCTTCCCCTCACCCCTCCACTTTTTTCTGATCTGTCTCTAATTTGTAGAAAATTCATAATGATGTAGGCCAAGAATGTGCATGGGGGTCTCTAGGGAGAGGGGTGGGCTGGGATGCCAGGGGAGAAGGGCTGGGGGAGGTGGGAGGGGCATTTAGGGTTCTTGGCTTTAGATTTAACTGCTCTTTTAGCACTTTGGGCTGCGGGAGGGCTAGCTGCCCCAGCAGACTTTCATAGGACACAAAAAAATCACACTGGAGTTTAAAGGCACTGAAAATATTCTTGGTCTGTCTGGTTTGTGTCTGTCTTTGGACACTCCCCTTCGTTCCTCTAGCTGCAGCTGCTGCCTGTGCCCCACGGCTGCGAGGAGGCTCTGTGCAAGTGGGGATGATCCCAACCCCAAGTCCAGGCTCACTCTTTAACAGCTTTTTTAGCCTGCTCACACCAAGGCATCCCACCGATAACGCCATTGAAAGATAACTTTTTGCCTCCTAACCTTGAACGGAACAGAACGAGCTGCATTACAGGCAGGGAGGTCTGTCCATACTGCAGGTGCCGGAGGTTATTGCCAGCATGAACGTACACTGTACTTCGTACCAGCCTTACACCTGCAGTTTTGGCTGAGAGAAAGCCTCAGTAACACCCTCAGCCACATTTAGTGCTGATGTTTGGATTTGTCTGGGGAAGTCCCAGGAGATCTCTGCCTTTTGGGGGTCACCCCGAGGCCTGTCAATTTTTTGAAAGACACCTTGCCCAAAGAATAGGGAGCAGGGAAAGGTCTATGTGGTTTCCTATGGCCTTCTTGGCAACAGCCCTTGTTTGCAGATTTGCAAATTCCTGCCATCCAGGCAGAGGAAGGAGAATAAAAGAGGATTTGGTGTGAGATTGTTGCCACGCGTTATGAGCCCCAGCACCACAGAACCACACTAGTACAAGATTTGATTTCTTGTACAGAATAATAATTTGATTACTTGTACACAATAACATGACCTTGTATCTTACACTGCAACTAGAAATGGGGCTGCAGGACATACTCAGGTAGACTATGTAAGGCGGCGGCAGAAAAGCAGGCTTAGTATCCTCAAGTAAGTCCTCCCAAGAGGATATCTGGCTAACCTGTGGTCATTACAGCTGTTGATTTCCAACCCAGCTCAGGTAAACTCAGCACCAGGACTTTGGTTTGAAGCGCAAAGATAGAAAGACAGTAACCAATGCAGACTTACTTAACTGTGCTAGGTGGAGGCAAATAGACGCCAGTTCATAATCAGTGCAGCACACCTAGGAGGCATCCTGATTCCTAATATGAGTGGGTTTTGTTCAAAAGACATTGTACATGGCTACCTGAGTTAAAACAGGAGAAAGCAGCATTCTTGGCATTTCCCAGAGTCTCCGGACAGGGCTGTGGTGGTGGTGGTGGTGGGTTAGAATTTCTCTGCCACAAATTGGGGAGAGCCCAAATCAACCTACTTGCTGGCAAAGAAAAAAAGCGATACCAAGTGTGAGAATATTAGACCCCTAGCAGTTAAAGGATCATCACAGTAGAGAGTCCTCTGCCTCTTTCTGTAGTTTCTCTGAAGATTAAAAGATAGAAACATAGCAGTTTGTATGGCTTCGCTGTTTTCTTTGCAACTACAGCTTTAGGGAAGATGGGAAAGTTTTGGCAACAACTGTATAATACTCCCCACTGAAGTCCAACATTAGCCAACTTATTTTTATAGTAAGCCAATCAAAAAGTTTTCTTATAGTGTTGGAACTATTTCTAGTTTTAAAATTACTTTTTTTGATGTACTTTTTCATCTTCTTTTTCCCTTTCGTTAAATACGATGTAGCGTAATGTATAATTGCTATTGTTTATTGCTTTTACAGTCATATTTATTAAACAGATTATGTCTCTAAATGAAAGCCTGTGTTTTAGTTACTCTTTTTAGCTCTCTGTCCCTGACTGGGATCCCCAACTACATTAAAAAGGTAGGAAGTTGATTCCTTCAAAAAGAAAGGGATGTTCAGTAGAAGTGGGAGAGAGTGGTGTTCGCGTGCTTCTGAAAATATAGTTCCTAGTAACAAGACGCCAATGTGAAGGTTACTTCCTCAGTCAAAATGCTTTATAAAGCTGAGGGATGCAGAGGTGCAATGCTGTTTGCAAAACCAGGAGGTTTCCAAACAAGCAATGGTAGAGCTCTGAGCAGTTCCCTGGAGCTCCAGCTCCAATCCCTGCCCATGGTTACCTTTCCCCATACACACTTTCTGTGAAAGGTTCCTTAAGAATACCTTTTTTGACTATACTTTTGCCAACACTGATAAGGGAACATTTAAATTATTCGCATTACCGATTAATTAGGTTTTACGTGTGAAGAAAATGAAGCACAGGAAGTTTCTGTCAGCTTGACAGTGACATGTTGCTAAGAAAAGGAAAGAAAACATAGCTTCTCTGCTTTTTAAGTCAGGATGCAACCACCAGCTTGTTCTACCTCTTACAATGGGTTACTAGTTCGGTTCTGTAGCCTTTTTTATACCCCTGATATAAGAATTTACATACACACACGAAGGGTCAAAGATCTGGTGTTTGTGTATTGTAAACAACCCAGGACATGGTATTGCATGTTAAGTCCAGGAACGATGAATTTGCTTATTGAAGAGTGTGTAGTTTTCACACCCTGAAAAAATCCCGCTATAATTACAATTACTAGCTTAAAATGTTACAGTAAACACTGCAGCCTTTCTTCACATTTCACTCAGCCTGGATGAACGGCTGTCGCAGCCATGGTCATGGTGCAGGTGCCTCAGAGATCTGTGTGTAGATGTAATCTGCTTTTATCTTTTAAGTGCCCACCTGAATTATCAGGCGTCTGTTCTGGCCATAAACGGTAAGTCTGGTTTTGGCAAGCACCTCTAAAGCATTTTGAGATCATTCTCTTCAGCTTGTTGTGTGTCCCGAGGCAGAGACTGATTGTTATTTGTAGTTGTTTTCTGGTTTGTATAACAACACAGCGATTCACTGCTAATGGCTGAACACTGAGACAATAAACAAAGAATATACCAAATACTTAAAAAATCCAATATGAATTTTCTCTGAGGATATTATCATACCTTGAGACAATAAAAAAAGTTCGTTATTGTTTGTCAGAAAGAGTGGGGATTTAAAATATTGTTAAAACCTCGAAGTTTTTTCCTAATTTGATGTTGATTCTCTACTGTCATCTTAACTGCCGTAACACAGACATACGGATGGGACTGGCATATTGGCTCCTAGGAGAGATTTATACTTCACTAGCAGGAAATTTGGGGTAAGTTGCTGGATCACCTTTCCTGGAAATCAGTAGGTGTTAGTGTTTAAATACTTTTGAGGATCTGAGCCTCGGTTGTTTGCTGTGTTTAATTGCTTGAACTTTTGATGGAAAGCAAGATCCTTACAGCACTTGCTGAAATGGTTATGCAAATTAAGCAGGAATTTCCAGTGACCCTAAATGAACCTTGTCTTGGTCTTGTCAACTTCTGCTGCAAACTTATGACAATTGCATTTAGTGTGGTACATAGAACTGATAACAAGGGATTAGTATTTTATCTGTGTGCTGTCATCTCTCATTGAATGCATGGAAAGTTTCTTTGCCATATTATATCTCTAGGTACATTCAGTGTTTTAAACATTGCCTCTGATTGCAGAGCTACCATGTTCACTACAATAAAAAAGAAAACTTTATTTTCCTTCAGTTAATGAGATGCTGTCCTTGCATTTCTCTATGAAACAGAATAATAAAGCATGTGAATAAGTAATACTTGAACTGAACTGGAACAGATCCTTTTAGTTTAGAGTGTTGGTATGGTCCTGGCCATAATACCTAGAAGAAAAGACTGAAGTCAAATTGTTTTCTGAATAACAAGACCATCGTGCTATCATGTACCAGGTCATCAGCCTAAAAGGTATGTTTCATCTGCAGTTTTAAGTTTAGCTTTTTCTTGTCCCTAATTTCCTGCTGGGGTATATGGCTATCTGGTACTGCTCACCGTGCTGAAAGCAGGTCATAGAGGAAATGTGTGTTACGTATTTCTCAATGTGAGAATTTCAGGATGTCTTCCTTGTTGTTTGCATTGTGGTACAGCCACACCAGTGCTAGGTGCTGTATGCACATCAGCAATACAGGTAATATTGTAACTGGATAAAATGAACAAAATAAAAGAGCAAGTTTTCTCACCACCTCTGTATTGCAGATTGAGCCTCACGTTGTAATCTTCTGTCATTTTGACAAGTGGACCATAACTGAACCTTCTCTACCTGAGAACTCAGCACTGTGTATGTGAGCTCCAACGAGATGGCCAGCCCAGCACCTAAACAGCCCAACTCAGTATAGGGTTACTGGTTTGTGTCCTAGGAGGTACAGTAACATATGTGAGACCACCCAGCCTTCCAGGACAGTAGCTCCATGGTGTCCTGTCTGTGCAAAGGCTTGCTTTCTGCTGGGATAACTTAGAGCTATGAAGTTTGTGGTAATTTATGACGTTTTCTCTAGGAATTTTATGAGCTTTTGTTAGCAGGGAGAGAGGTGCAACTAAAATAGATCCAGTCAAATGTGTAACCTTGACTCTTTAGCACTTAAGAGTAGGGCCATGCCTAGGTTTGTGTAATGATCTCCCACTAAGCTCAGCCATGCATAAAGAGAATAGGAACCAGATAACTGTTGGATTTCCTCAGCTTCTCTGAGGCTGTATCACATCCAGACATTGTGGACACAAGTATCACTAATAGTAGCCAGGATATTGCTGATGTGCTTCATATTGAAATTAATTGTATAGAAGGATCCCAACCCAAATCATTAGTCTGACATGCAGAGTGCTGTATCCACCAAACTGCAGAGAAAATAAGCTACAATCACAAAGTTTTCTAGTTTTTGTAATCTTTTATTGAGAAGCCCTGAGAGACAAAGGTCCAAAAGAAGGAATGTAGGAAAGCTGTTGGGAGGGGTGTCATGATTGCCTGCCTTCAGCACAAGATAGATGCAAGCAAGCCCCCTCCCTTTTTATAACAAATTCCTCCTCCAGCCTTCCCCAGACAGTCGGCTATGGTGGTGTTTCTGGGACTGCAGCTACACTGGCAAATAGTTGCTCCCCAGCCCCAAGGCGTGGGCCACTCGTCCCATGGACCGCTTCAGTCCTTGCTGTGCCCCTCAGAGGCAGCTGGAGGGTAGAGCTCTGAAACACTAATTGGACTGGCAGCTGCCTCTGCTCTTGCTGCTTGCTGCAAAAAGATGAATAATGCATGCAGCACATTTAAATGTAGTGTTATAAAGTGCTTTAAGGGAGAAAGTCTTTGATTATTAACTCTGCCTGCATGGGGAGAAAATCCTTATTCTGTCACCACAGAGAAAACCTGAACTGGTGGGCTGAACGCTTATCTCCACACCAGGAGGGTCTGGGATGTAGCATATCTCCACTTTTTCTGCATTTGTGGTGTACTCCAGGCTGAGGATCTCTCCTGGGGCTAAGGCAGTGTCAATGCAGAGTCCTTCTCTCGACATTTTGGCTGAAGCTGGAAACCTTCCTTAACCTCTCCAGTATGTGCAGATACACGGGCGGACTGCCCATTGTGACTCCTGCCTCATGTCACATCAGGTGAGTGGATGAGGCTCAGCGCTATACAGAAGTGGGTGCTGTACATGGCGTGGAATATTCGCACCAGCTGTTTCACAACAGGTAACTCTTTCTCCCACTTTCCACACCTGCCTAGTCCCACCTAGGGAGTGTGAGATTCAAACCACCATAATCCTCCTTTGTGCTCCCCTGAAGCTATGATTTGTCTATAGCAGAGCTCTGAGGTTTCTGCCCTTCCTTCTGTGGCCTGATGTGCAAGGTGAAGCTGTTTGGTCTGAGCTGCAAGCCCTGAACCAGCTGCACCTACGTGTGTCTCTGAAAAGTGCTTGCTCAAGAGATCCAGGAGAAACAGTAATAAATGTACAAGCAAAATCCTTCTTCAGACCCTGCTGCAGAGCCACAGGACTGGAGAGACTGACCTTTGAGACACCGATTTCTTGAACAAAATCTTGGAGTGGGATGTTCATGGGCTAAGTTTTTCCCTACTTCTGTGTTGGCTCATATAGATGAAAGTGTTTTCCACTACAAATGACCTTAAAGGAGTATCGTTTCGTTAATTATGTTCTATTAGTGAGTAGAAGCCCTGGCATTACTAACTGTCACAGGATGAAAGACAGCTTGTACCCAAAATAATCTGCAGCTCAGGGAGGAAATTTTCAAAGCCACAGAAAGCAGTTCGTTTCCCAGCTGACATTTACACTTTGAAAAACATTTCCCTAATGGACAAGAAAGAGGCCCTTCCTGAGTCCAGAGGCTTTTCTTCCTCACCTGAAGTCCCAAAATACACCAGTCTGGTTATTGATCTCAGTTGCCATCACATTTAGCTAAACCCGAGCAGGGTCAGCACCAGCATGCCCATCTGGGCTCGGATGTGGCTGCAGAGCAAAGCGCTGCAGTTAGGCTGCTGGTCCCCATGGGACAGGCTGACCTGCCCAGCCACATCGACTCATTTTTCATTACCGGATTATTTTTCCCCCTACGTCTTCATGCCACGTTGGCCTGAAAACTTACTGCGTTGCCTGCTGCTGTGGGCCTTCCTCTGCTTTCATGGGAATACCCAAAGACAGCCCGCAGCCTTCAGCTGGGCTTGGCATTTATCTGTAAAACAGAAGTGCCTGTTTCTTTTACAATGGTTCTTAAAGTTTGTCAGCCCTTTGATACAGTTACAACAAGAGCTCATTTCTTCTAAAGCACAATCAGGATTATTGGAGTTAACTTCAGGGGGAAATAAACACTAGTTTATTTTCAGCAACACTTTGTTGCTGATACTCCTTAAGGGCTCAGTGTATGTTATGATATAGGAGGATTACATTTAGCAGCTCTTAATAAAAATGAAATTATGATCCAGCCCTAGCAATCTATTTTGCTTTCCTGTTAATCTAAATATTTTTATTAATTAAAACCAATTATTCTTTTAGCTGTAATTATTGCACCTTTTTTTTTTTTTTTTTTTTTTTTTTCTAATTTCAAAGAATGTTCTGGTTTCAGGGAGAGGAGATTTATTTACCTTCAGTCCTTAGTTTTACTTGAACTTTTCCTTCATCTATGTAATACTTCTCTTAATTATCCTTTTTAATTGAGATGATAATGCAGCAGGCAGGCAACATTTTTTTGTTGATTTGTTTGAAGTAGCTTCTAAACCTAGATTATGGTATTGTCTCCCTTTCGAAATTCTGAATTACACATTGTGCATAGCAAGATACTAACATGCATTTTTTCCAAAACCTGCAGAAAGCCTCAAGTCTTGAGAAACTAATAGATAACATTGAGAAATGATGAGAATTTCCAGTTCTGCAGTTGGACCCCATTTTCAGATCTTACTGTCTTTTCCCTAGTATTCATGAAAAGTCACGCATAAATTAAATTATAGAGAAGCTAGGACTTGAGTACCTGAGGAAATAACAACAATAATAACAATAACAGTAATAATGATGATAATAACAGTAATAATAGTAGTAGTAGTAATAATAATAATTTGTTGCCTCTTTTTCCTTTCTTACTAGATGATGTCTGGAAGAGCATTATCATGAGTACAGAGAATCTCCACCAGCTATCTACAGACACCTGCTGGCTAGATTAACTGGACACTAGCTAGCCTTTGATTTTGTCATCTTTGAATATTTCAGTGCTTTTGCAATTGACTGTAAAGTGTATAGGTAAAAGGAGACCTTTAGAAGTATACAGAGGACCCTTTGTGTGAATTCTAGTCATATTTTTCAAAGAACTAAAAAGACTTTCTTTCTATTATTGAAGAACAGATGAATTTAAAAGATTTGTTATAAGCCCAGCTTTGAGAGACCATCAGAGTTATCAAGGCCCATTGTCATGCAGAATTTGGCAGCAAATCTGAAAGATGAAAGTATTTACCTTGTAAGCATTTCCACTCACACGGACTTATTACCTTCTTTACAACCTGATACTAAGTGCTTGAACCCAGGATGGAAAAACTGTAGCAAAAAAATAAATTCCATTACCCAAGTGCTGCATGATGTTGGCATACAGGCATCTGCAGAAAGAAAGGAAGGAAGGGGCCTCCAGGGACAGAGACTGTCCTGGGGGCTATCCAATGCACAGGAATCCCTTTCTACATTGACTTGCCAGGTCTTGCTCTGATACGATGGCCTGAGATGTCAGGGAACCTGATGTGGTGGTTCATGTGGTCCCTTCCCATCCTATACCCCTGTGCTATCTTCTCCAGCCTCCTTTGTCACGGGCATCGTAGCTAGACAGTTATCAGCTGAACGAGGGGCAAAACAGAGGGAATGGAGAGATGTGGTTAGGGTAGAGAGTTTTGTAGCAGAATTGTATTTCTGTGTGAAGCTTTTTGGCGTTCCTCCAGCCTCAGCGTAAGCAGTTCTCAATAGGTAGCATTGGGAAGAACTGACGCCATTTTAGATAACCATAGCAGCGAAGCAACCCCCCAGCTAGGGTCAGTGGTGAAAGTGGTGAATCGTATAGAGAACAGCAAGCACCAGGTCCAGCTGAGGGAGTCCAGCTGAAATGGTTCTCAGGAAAGCTCCTTTCGGTGAGAAGTCTCAGAGGTGCACTCCCTGTTAGAAGTGCTGCCTGGAACACCCCACCTTCACCTACCAGAAACACTATCAACTAGTATGTCACTGATTTCTAGCACTGCTACAAAGTTTCCTCCAGAAAGCTGTTCTCAAGGCCTCCTGCCAAGAATATGCCTCCCTGGTCTTTCCAGTTGACCTTCATTTAACGCTGGCCTTTGCTGATTAATTGCTAAAATAGCAAAATACTGGGAGGTGTCATGCAAAACCCCATCCACATGCATTAGAAATACCTCATTGCTGTGTTTTTAACACAAGGTGTCCTAATTTTTCAAAAATGAGCTGACACTAGAGAAAACTAAACAAAACCCCAATTTGTCACATTCTTTTCTGGAAAATATTACTATTTTATTAAGAAATCAGAAAGTATATCTTTTTTACTAGAACAGTTGGGTTTGGTTTTTATTTTTTGTTTTTGTTTTTTTACCCCTTAAGATGGCATCTTAAAGCCTTTTAGAAGACACTTACAGGAAAGAAGAAAAATAAAAGCCTAGTTCCCTTTATCAGAAGATTTTACTGATAAAGGCTGCCAGACTTCCTCCTGTGCTGAATCTTATTCAACAGTTTGTAGATTTTGAGATACGTATACCATCACTATAAATAATATGTTTCAATCAGGCAGAAGCTTCCTCCAGAAAAACCCTGTGTGAACAGCAAGGATGATTATGAGCAATTTTTTTGTTTGTTTGATTGGAGTTCTCAGTTGTTGCAGACATGGTCATGATTATCCTATTAACCAGCAGACATAATAATTACCAAAAGACAAACCTGTGGGTTACTACTAGATTGAAGTTACTAAAGAATCCCATTGTTAATTAAATTCACTAATAACTCCTTAGCCTGAAGACTCATAAGTAGATCTTAGTTTTAAAATCTGTTTCAGCCAATAATCATTTAACTAATTTCAAATTCAATATCTTAGGATATTTCTCAGGGAATTGCATTTGAATATTATTATATCAACTAGGGAAATGTTTTCTTCCTAGCTATGAAAAGAAAAAAAAAAAAAGTCAACAAAAATGCTTTTCAATGGGATTTTAATTTATTTTTCTAAAAGTGAATTCAGCACTTGGCCACCTTGGAAACCAGCATCCTTCATTTACCCACAGACTGTAAGTGCTAAATTCTGCTCACATCATTATGTCAATCTACCTAGGTCATAGTTAGCAACATCTGTATCTTTGCTTTTCACTGCTGGGACACCAAACTGGTGTTACTGCTTTAAATAAATTGTACATTTTCCCAAGAATTAGATTTTTGGGAGAGGAGAAACCGCACTGTACGCTCATTTGAGGGAAATTCTGACAGGCATTTTCTCCAAAAATATTTTTTTCCAGTTCTTAGTTCAGTTTTGAATATGCTGGTTTCACCGGAATAGAACATCACTATTTCTCCTCACAGAGCGTTTTTACTCACCAGAGCAGAACAACAGTGTAAAGTCTGTATCTCTGCTGCTGTGTCCGTAGCAGCCAGCAGTGTTTGCTGCAGAGGGCCCCGCAGAGCTCACATCAGTCTGGCTGGACCCTTCCCTGCTATATTGAAATGCAGCAAAAGCAGTTTAGTTCAGCCTGAGATCTTTTCCAGAATAACGAACAGAGGAGGAACCTTCTGGAACTCAGTGCTGCAGGCCCCAGGGTTGGGAAGCCTGTGTGGACAAGCCCACGCAGCCCTGCAGATGCAGCACTCTGCTGTGGGACGCGCTGGCGTTGGGTCTGCTCCAATGTGCTGGCACGGGCAGGTGAGGAAAGGTGAATATGAATAGGTTCCCACAGTGGTGTTTTTCTCTTGTGGGGATGCTCTGTTTTCCCCAACTCTTGCCTCTCCTGTTGTGGTTATACCACAAGACATGATCCAGAAAGGATGGTTCAGGGTTATTTTGAGGAAGATGCTCTTTTTTTCTGTAGAGATATTCCTATGGCAAGTGGACTTCATAGGCAATCCAGGCTCATCCTGATTCAGACTTACTCACCAGGGCAATCAGGGCATGAGGCAGGAGCTCTTGAAGGTATCCCCTTTCACAGCCTGTTCCTGCCTCCAGCCAGCAAAGAAAGAGTGAAGATGGGGTGGGTGTCTTGAGCACTGAAAACATCACAAACTAGAAAAATTCACTCCAGTTCCTGCTTTGAGCTTAGTGATGTCTAGCTGAGCTATTTCCTTTAGAAAGACATTTATTCTTAATTACAGCACTTGTGTCTTTTTGGTATAACATACATATATTTATATATAATAATATATATATATATTCACTTTCAGAAGAAAGTGAATTATGTGAGAAAATAAAAGGTATTCTAGAGGGTTCTGCAGAGCTTCCTCAAGACAGAAACCCCATTCAGTAACTAGATAATGAACAAGACCACAGCACTCACCTTTTCTCTACCACTGCGAATATACAGGAAAGATGAATCCCTGGAGAAGGTCTGGAAGCCACCAGGATTTGTCTGAGGTTGAACACAAACGGTAATGGTGTAATACTTTTTTCCATTTAGTCTAATGACAGGATAGGGAAAAAAAACCCAAAAACAACCAAAAAAAACCACCACAGTGAAAGAGCAATTTGAAAACTTAACTTTAGATATTCATATCCAGAAGGAATCTGTCAGTGTGAACTCACCTGGTTCTAGGGCTGAGCTATTTTTAGATGTGCTGGATTTAAAAAAAAAAAAAAAAAAAAAAAAAATTAAGATATAGGCTGGAAAAAAAATTGTTTTGCTTATGTCATTTGCCTGCTTTTTTAGCAATGTCATGTAATCTCTTGTAGGCAGGGCATTGGTAAGGAAAAGTCTACAATAATCACTATGAATTCTGCTTCCTCAGGTAGAATGCCTGCTGATAAGTCGTTCCACAAATCAGCCATACATTAACCTTCCTTCTGGGAGGTGATGGTGCACTAAGCAGTCTGAGAAAAGCACTGCTTAAGTAATAGGATCTGAGCACTGATTGTCCTGCTTATGCTTCTACAGTGGCATTTGCAGCCATTTTCACGCCTATCCATCACACTTAGGCGGGTATCCGCTCATCGAATCAGCGTGGTTCAGCTCCCAGCCCAAAGCACTTTATTTACCTGTCTCTGAACTGCTCTGAAGGTGAAGCACTGCTTTATAGCACTTTTCATGGTATATATTGCACTCTTCTAGATAAGCTGCTTTCTTTTTTTTTAAAAAAAATATCCTTTAATCAAGTCATCAGGAAGAGATTTCAGAACGCTGGAGAGAGAGGAAACAGAATGGCCCCATTATGAAATGAGAACAGACCTCACCCTGCCAATTTTCCAGCACACCGGGCCTCTGCCCTTGCTTTGGAGGAAGCTGAGTGGGTTGCAGTGATATGTGCAGGCAAACAAGAGGTCTCTGGGGTGGTATTGCTTTAATCACTTCAGTGAGTAAGGAAATCAGGCTGCGGCAAGTTGTCATGTAACGAGCTCATGCATAAAAGCCAGTGAAGCAAGAGCTGCTACACAGGAAGACACTGTTCCTTTGTAGTCCTTTCAAACTTAATGCTGCGGGTTTTAGCTGTGTTTGTGTATAATTATACTATTTAGTTATGACAACAAAGATAAAAGAGTCATTGGGCCCTGAACTGCAGAATCATGAACATCCCATAAGAGAGAGATCTTCAGCCATGACTGGATGTATCGTGCCAGCAGGGTAAAGACCAAACAATTTCTGGTCTTCCAAATAAAAAAACTTTTTTTGTAAAGTCTCAGTTCAGCAAGGGCTTTTCAGTAGGACATGACAAACAACAGCTTGTCACATTGATGGTGGTTTCTATTGCTTCTACGCTGACAGACACATGGATAAGCCTTCTCACTTAGCAAAGTGAGAGGATCTGCTAATTATAGCCTGGGTGTTAATGTAGCCTTTGGTTTAACTCAGGGGTGCTTCAATTAGGTTGCTTTTAGACCTTCTGCATTTGTATTTTCAGTACAAATTGCTGATCCTTCTCTGTTGCTGTCTGAAGTGATAGGCTGTGGTGCAGCCATAGAGCCTGGTAAGGTACAGCTACAAGCAAGCACGTTAATAAGCAAGTACAACATCAACAGGAATGGGACCAAAGGCTGGGAAAAAGTGAGGAACAGGTGAAAGTCCTACCCCGGTGGCTGTCATTGGGAGGTTGCCAGAATTTTGTTCCCATTCATCATGTATATCATCATTTAGAGGGCATCTAATGACTGCTCAGACAGGATATTTTAGCTGTCCACACATTGCAATTGACCTAGAAAAGGTCAATTGATGTCCTACTGCAATCAGCAGGAACTGATTAAACATGCAACAATTGTGGTGAACGGTATTGGGTGGGAGAAACCAATGTCATTCCACTGACAACTTCAATAGAAATCTGATATTTTTCACTAGAAATTGTCCAAAAGCTCTTGAAGTGCACTGGAGCTATGCCATTACCTTCAATGAGCTTCTAATCAGAACACACATCTGGATAAGGAATAAAATTAGTGTGTTATTCTTTAAACATGGAAAAAAATATATTGGAAATTCATTTTGTTTCACTTAGGCATATGTAATTCCCCACTACCACCACCCTTCCCTTCATTTGTCCTCATGCCTTTCACTATCAGAATGCCAATGAAATAAAGTTAACTCTCTTTGTTGTAGTACAAAAATAACCAACTGAATGCCTCGAAGCTTAACAAAGGTGGAGATTAAAATTAAATAAAACCTAAACCCCAGAAAAGAAAGAGAAAGGACTTAGCTTAAGCACACAAAAATACTGGTAGAAGACCTTTAAAAATTACCTTAATAGTTGCAACTGACAATTTCAGCAATAGCATCTGGAGAAAAAAAAAAATATACTGTCTTGCTTTGTGTTTTCAAGGCTGGATGTGAGGTGAAAGGGAAAAATAACTGAAATGCCCTAATATTCTTGATTTAGATGAATACGCCCCGAATACTTGGAGTGATGAATATAACCAAGAGGTGGCAGCAGTTCATGCACTATTCATTTATTTTGCTTTCAACATTATTTTCTTCCTATAAGGTACAAGAAAATTAAGTTGTTTTTAGCTTATGATGTAAATTGTTTCCATTATTATTAAAGGGAAAGGAGTGGCAGAGACAAAGGAGACAGGGAGGAATAGTCTGAGGAAGGGATCTGGAAATTTGTTTTGCACATGCATCTGAGGACTCTTTTTGGAAAGAAATGTTAACTGCATGCTGTATGAAAGAGCTTAAAAACTCCTCCAGTCAGAAACGTCTTATGGGCATACATGCTGTACAGATACACTACGAACTGGTAAACACATTTCCTGTGATCTGCTACGGTTCTAGGATACATCCCATTCTCACAGGCAAGGGTAACTGCTACCATCTGGAGAATCTTACATTTGCTTTGAAGACAGGATGCTCAAAATGATGCTCCAGTGAGTAGCTTAAACCTTGCTTCTTCAAGGAAGGAAACTGCTTCAGATGCACAGTAGTAGCATGCTAAAGAGAGAATCACAAGGTTTATGTTTAGTTACACATGCGCATCAAAAAAGAAATCCTCCTGTACACCGAATCACTGATTTTAACTCAATCAGACATACTTAAAGGCATCTCTTTCTTCAGGACCACATCTCGTAGGGACTAGACACTTCCCAGTGGCTTCCATCTTTTGTATCAATGAAAATGTGACACCTGTAAAAACGAGCAACTGTTTTGGCTAGGCAATAGAATTAAAAAAAGAAAAGCTGAAATGATCTTATTCTGAGGGTATTCTCTTCAAAGAGAATGCCGAGTAGATAAGGCATTGCTACAACAGTCAAAGGAAAATAGTGCAATTATTAGTTACATTTTATAAAGGACTGAACAGAGGGACAAAGACACACTCCAACACCCCGATTGTTTCAAGAAGGAAAAATTTGCATTAAGAAACTGAGTTAAAACATCTTGAGGGATTCAATAAATGTTCCATGACTTGGGAAAAGAAGATTGCATCTATAGAAAACTTAGATCATTGCTCAGTAGTTCAAATACAGATAATCATAGACTTGCTTAGCTGACAGGTAGATAGCTAGATAAATATACAAAAAACCTGAAGTTATCACCACCAGACTAAATTCCTTTGCATTGTGATTAGCCTAGTTAACCACCACTGTCTTTCACAGCATCAACAAATTATGCTTTTCTTCCTTCAGTGCATCAGAGACAAAGGAATAGTCATGACAAAATCCAGGATGCAGATATTCCATCTGAAATGGCTTTAGGTCTTGTTTAACCCCAGTCTGCAGTCCAGGAAGGCGATTGCTGAGTATTGCCCAAGCACATCAGAGATCACAGGCTGCTCTCCTGGACAACATGGGGGAAAAAAAAAAGAAAAAAAAAAGTCCTTTATCCTTTGTATGGCATATGTTTGAGCACTGCATACGTACAGGAGCACATTCATTTAGCCCATAGATCTTGCCAGCATGGTCTGGACCGAAGCCGAGTGGCTTAGTGCTGCCTAAATGCAACCAAAATCCTTGAGAAAGGTGCCCATCCAGGAAGAGCTGCCTGAGAAAGTCTTGCAGGTGCTTGTAAAACATAAACCCAAGTTTTCTGAGTACAGTCTACTCTTTGCCTACTAGTGCATGCATGAAAGATGTGGAAGATCTGCCCTGTAGTTCCCCTCCTTTCTGATTTTGTTAGATAGGGATGAAAATATCTGATTTCCCCCTGTCCTAACTGTCTGTGTTAAGTACTGGCCTTAATAGTCACATTTCCTCTCAGTGGCCCCCACAACAAGTTTTGTATTTCAGGGTGCAGCGTGCACTGTTACAAAAAGAAGATGGTAGTGCTTACCCCACTTCCAGAGTATTCAGTCACAATTCAGAATCAAGATTTTGAATCTTCCTAGACCAGAGCCGTAATTCCCCGTCTCCACAACAATCACTTTAAAATCAGAGGTAATTCAAAAGAAAGGATACAACAACAGTAGATTTTTTTCTGGAAGTCTTAAGTAGCGCCTCATGATTATTATTGGCTAACTCTTAAGTGGCTGTCCTTTCAGCATAAAGAACATTCTTGACTGTTTTTCAGAAATCGCTATTTCTTCCACTCACACCATTCACTGTCAAGGTAAGCTAATATAAACAGTATGACTTTTTGCCCTAAAGCTAGGTGGTGAGATGATACAGGTAAATAATTTCAAGGACTTCATTCACATGCTTTCATAAAATGACATAGCATGACATGAAATACTCATCTCTTAACTTG
Source organism: Falco peregrinus (assembly GCF_023634155.1). Classification (NCBI taxonomy): domain Eukaryota; kingdom Metazoa; phylum Chordata; class Aves; order Falconiformes; family Falconidae; genus Falco; species Falco peregrinus. The sequence continues at coordinate 32,278,155 of NC_073721.1, read as the reverse complement.
CAACTAAAGAAAGCAGTAAACTATGGTCATTCTTAAATAGAGTACATTTCTCAAACAAATGCTAATGCTATTTAAACTTTTTTAAAAATTCTGAATATGTCAAAATTTATGTCATGAATTAATGTGCGTTAAAAAATGCTGCCTATTTAGCACTTCAAAATTAATAAGCAATGTTTTGCCAATTTTTTTGAGAAACCTCTGTGTCATCATGAATTTGCTTCCTAAGTATTTGTGTGGTATCCAGAATGCTTGTTTGCAGGCAATAGCTATTGTCAAGCTACAGTTATTTTCAAAATGATCATATGGCATAAATTCTTAACTTACAATAAAGATCCTACTCACTTTTTTTCAGTTTTCCTCTCCTTTGACTTTATGCTAATGTAATGCCATGGATTCTGCTAGGGTCAAAAGGATATAAAACTGTAGTAGCTTTGCTTCTTGTTGGAGGGAGATTGACTACATGGAAAGACCTACTCAAAAATTTCATCTCTCCCTGCCTACGTTTCTTTTTTAAGGAAGATTAATTTAAGGAATTGATTGAACAGGTCAGTCCACTAAGGAATAAGACTCCTAAATGTAGAAATGGCAGCTTTTCCTGCTGTAGTCCAAAGTCCCTCTGGGGATCCAGGCCTGGAGCCATCAGCTTGTCAAGCCAAGGATGCCTTCTTACTGTGTCAGTAGCACCAGGAGCTTGACAGGCCACGCTGATCCCATCTGTAGATGTTACTGATATCTCTAGAACCAAGAAAGATCCAGAAAAGACTTAGTACCTTAGGACTGACACACTTTCTCTTTATATTGCCAGCTTCAGTTCGGGAAGATCCTGGCCATAACATTTTCATGCCTGTACATGTCCTTACAAAGCTCTTGGCAGATAGGCAGGAAGTGTCCCATGGACCTTTATTGCAGCAATGAGCCTTCTAGGGATGGCTTCTCAGGTTTCTGAGGTTATCTGTTGGAGGACTGAGCATTATCACCTTAAAATCTTCTCAGTCCATCCAGGAAGTGAAAGGATGCTGAGAAATCCTGGACATGAGCAAAGCATTCCTGTGAAGACCTCAGATGAATTTATGTGAAAAGTGCAAAGCATGATTGTAACAGTAGGGTAAAAATGCAGATAACATGGAAAAAAAGAAACGTAGGCAGGGAGAGATGAAATTTTTGAGTAGGTCTTTTCATGTAGTCAAATCTGTGTTAGTTCCAGTAATGTAGGAAGTCAGTGGGTGTCTGATTATCATCTCCTGAAGACAGAAAAATTGCCACTGTAACATTTTTTTTTAATCAGACGAATTTTTAAATAATAATTGAATTATATATAGCAGCTTTGTTGGGGTTTTTTTGGTTTTTGCTTTTTTTTGGGTTTGTTTTTTTTTCCGTTTCCCTCCACCTGGCTTTCTCATACAAAAGCTTCCCCTTCTCATACCGTTGGCAGCTTAGAATATGAACAATGTATTTTGTCTTCAGCTTAAGTTCATTATGTGTTTCTGAACTACTTGGCGGGAGGGTGGGGGGAATTCCTCTGTAATGGCTTCTAAATAAATTCAGTATCAATTTAAACTATTAGAGGAAGTTAAATCAAAATAATTGGGATATTAAAATACTTTGTGCATTTCCAATCACTGGTTTATTGCAAATCTGGATCTTTTCCAAGGAACAATAATAGAATGAATACATTAGAATGTTTCCTTCCCCTTAATATGAAACCATTTGCTCATGAAAAGATGATTGATAACTTGCATTAAACACAAAACCAGATTGATTTGCAGACATGCTTGAGGAGGGGCTGGAAGGAAAGGAGAATAAATGTCACATTAACAAAACATTACACAGACGCACATTCACACACTCTGGGTATATTAACCAAATAAAAAAGAAAACAACATAAAAGCTTTCATAGCACCTCTTCTCATTAGAAAATATACTAACCCTGTGCAATGTAATTGCTAAATACACCTTGGCATGGGCAGAGAGAGGTATTTTGAGATTCTGATTGCAAGTGCTCTGAACCAGTTCAGAAAAAAGCTAGAGCAGGGTACAGAGAGAGATAAATGTAAGCTGATTGCAGTGTCAGCTAAGTTATTGGCTCCGTCTTGTTTCTGATCCCTCTACCATTCTTCTTCACAAAGTGAAGAATTATGTCTTCCAAACTGTATAGCCTACTGGGACTAGGGTAGATTTAGATTAGATATTAGGAAGAGTAGATGTTTCAAAGAAATCCTTTACTTTGAGGGTGGTGAGGCACTGGAATAGGTTGCCCAGAGAAGCTGTGGATGACCCATCCCTGGAAACGTTCAAGGCCAGGCTGGATGGGGCTTTGGGCAACCTTGTTTAGTGGAAGGTGTCCCTGCCCATGGCAGGGCAGGGTGGAACTAGATGGTCTTTAAAGTCCCTTCCAACTCACACCATTCTGTTATTCTATGAAATAAGCTTGCGCTGTGCAAGTCCACGGTCTGCAGGAGTTGCCACAGTCTTCTCTCTGCCACTGCCACAGAAATGTCTGTTTCTAATAGTTGCCACATTTGGTCTTAGGGCAGTCCTGAGTTTCCAGTCTTCGTTTCAAGCCCTGGTGCAATGTCTAGTGCGGCAATTGTTGCGCACAGGTACATATGCATCCATTGGCACGTTTCTGCCAGCTGGAGAGAGCAGGGCTGCAATCAAAGCCCATTCTTGAGCAAAACACAGGGGACTGAGCAGTATCACTTGAAGATATCTCTGCATTTCTGTGACCCCTCAACACCTTTCTCATTTGTAGGTTTTTTTTGTTCTGCTTACCTTGGGGACAGAATTTTAATTTACCATATTCTCCTTGTTAGCTTTCAACTTCTTTCCTTTGCTTCCCCCTGAAGAAGACAGGTATCGCTGCAGTGGATCAGATTCAGTCTGTCTGTCTTAGGCATTATCCATTCACAGATTCTTAGGGTAGAATACAAGAAACAACATAAATATTCAGCCGTCTGTGGTACATTTCTCTACCTTTCTGAAGAGAGCACAAAGAGTATACCCCTTTTCTGTTCACTTAAATGTATTTAGAGTCACTGCTTGGGCCGTCTGGCATTCACAAAGCTTCAGAGTCACCTGATATACGCACTACTTGGTAGTCTAGCTCCTGCTGCAAAGGTTCTTGCACCTTAACCTCCTAAGAAAATCAGTCTGATTGTAACTAATGAATCCCAGCAGAGACAGAAGGGGAGTGAAGGGTGCTAGACATAGCTACAGCCTACATAAATGGGGAAGAGAAGAATTCCGCTGTAGTGAATTTGAAACAAGGATAAGTTTTCTTGAATCAAGTGAACATGTTGTTGCCAACAAAAGACGCGGGGGACAAATATGCATTACAGCATAAACAGAATTCTGAGTAGAAATCAAGATGCTAGATTTCCTCAGTATTTGATAATGCTGCGATCACTGCAGCAATATTATGTCCAGCTCTGGCATCTGCCTGCATTTCAGGAAGGATATTGACAATTGTTCTGAAAAGAGGAATGAGCAAAATACTGGAAAACATGCCCCAAAGACAAATATTTAAAGAATTCAATCTATTGGTTTATAAAAGAGATGAAGTAGCTTCATCCCATTTCATATGGATTTCAGTGGGGAGAATGAACTAGTTTACTGTTGAAACTGAAACTGATAAAGCTACAGTAAACCCAGGGATTAGAATCCAAAGTTGAACAAACAATCTGTGTGATAAGATACACATTTTTAATAGGGAAGATATTAATCATTAGAATAATGCACCAAGAGCTTTCAGAGTATCACTGGGCAATTTCAGATTGCCATCAAATGCTTACAGGTTTTGTCTGATTTTGTTTTCTTTCCTAAATATATTATTTAAAAGAAGCTTAAAGAGAATGTAGTTCAAGCATGTAGGAATATCCACATCATACAAGTAATCCCTTAGAAGTTCACTTTGGGTCCCTCTTGGATTTTATAACGTAGAAGCTGATGACTCCTGAAATACCTAAGGATGTTCAGCTGCACCTAGTGGAGCACAACTCTATCTCTGCAAACATATTTCAGTGCGAAGGCAAAGCAAAACCATACCTGATGCAGCGGCCCATTGATATTTGAATGTAAATCCCTTGGGTTTTAATTTATATGTCCTAAGATCCTTGTTTAAATGTGTGTTTCCTTTCTCGTAAGTCACCAAATAACTCCCTGCTAATCCCCCTCATTTACATTGAATATTAGCTTTGTGGAGAATGGAACTAATTAATCCTGCATAACTATAATTTAGTAGCTGGGCTGCACAACGGCATGAGAATTAGCATGGCACTGGGCGCCAGGTTATCAGATCCATTTTCTGGGTAAGTCTTATTATGTTCTGCAGGACAGGCACAGCACAGAACAGATTTAATTACACAGCCTTTCAATCAGCTTCCTTGTAAGCCAGGAAACTATCTTCTAACCCTCTCACTTTACAGCAAGCAATGCTTTCTCTGAAGCTACTCTTGCTTTGTACTTGACCAGCTGATCATTCTACCTGGACACTAATTAGTAGGAGCTAATGACTAATGACCTTTTCTGCAAGGTCATATCCCAAGATGACACCAGAGTCTATAAACATTCTCCTAGTTAGTTAATGACTAGTAGTAAAATGATGATTAACAGCAAACAGCCCACTTTCTGAATAAAATATAAATGAACATATGATTTTCACAATAAAAACAATATTACACTACTTAATAGCATGGGCAAATAAGTACATAAATAAATAAAATCTCAACTTCAGTTGATGACAAAGTGTGATGTTGTCTTACATCCTTCTCTCTAAAGGGACTTTACACGTCAGATGTTGTCCAGTAAAAGGTGTGGGTTTTGCTGCCAGGTCTGGCAGTGACCTGCCCCAATGAATCACTCAGACTTTCTCTGCCTGATCCTCCTACTGCTCTACTTTTTTTTTTTTTTTTTTCTTTTTCAATGTTGATAGTAAAGTAGTTTTGTTCAGTATCATGACACTCACACCCCCAGCAGAGACCTGTCCCATGAAGGTGATTCTCAAATTGTGCTGTCAGTGGATACAGAACGTCTTTTGAGGGGGTAGCTCAGATCTGCGGTAGAACAGAGCACCCTTTGCAGGTTCTTCTCCAGGATACACAGTAGGTAGGCTCCTAGTTTTGATGATTTGGTTAAATACCTTGATATCATTAAAAAAGCCTGCCTTATGCATGCTCATTTCTCCTCTCTATCAGCTAAGAAAAAAAGAGATGGCAGAGTAAGGGAGACTTTTAGGCTTTCTTACTGCTAAAATGTTCGAATTATAAAGATACATCACTGTATTTCACCAAGGAAGGAAAAAGCAAGTCCAACCACGTGAAAACATTCAGGTGTGAGAAAAGCAGCACAGGACTACAAAGCGATTGCTGGAGATTCTCCTTGTTTCATTATTTATATTTCCCCACAGTGGCGAAAAACCACATTCCTATATTCAATATAAAATATAATGCATTTAATTGATCTAAGTAATTTCAAGGCTGCTGAATAGCAGAAGCCTCCGGAGTGGAATATTCTGACTTAATGATCACATAAAATTGCTCGAAGTGTTTTTAATGTCATTGTAATTTCTGAGTTTATTTAATAGTTGAGGGGAAGAGAGGGTAACATTAACAGTCATCTGCATGGCTTGCATGACTGTATATAACAAATGAGACGTGCGTATGCCACAAGAGCCATCATTTTAAAATGGCTGCAGTAAAAATGCAGTTTCACTGAGCATTTGCTTTAGGCCATGACACAGTTTAACGAGGATGATACTGCATTAAGATTCAGGACACCTCAGATTTGTTTCCAAGTGTTTGGCCTTTTATGGAGTCAGATCTCTTCTTGATTCCAGATTCCTTTCTCTTTCTTTCTCAACCTCAGCCATTCAGTTCATACAACTACCAGCAACAGCTGTCCAACTCCGATGTCTATGACAGTGTGGTTGTAATCCACGTTACACCTGGAAAGTATATGGTAAAGACATTTACTTTTTATTTAGTGTGTGTAAACAGCTGCCGCTCATCCCTAATCATCAAAACCTTGGTTAATGTCAGATATTATTTTTCTCACTGGCTAAGCCCAGGCTCACTTGCAGATGAGGGCCAACACATTCATCCACAGGCCAAAAGCGTAAATCCACTACGGGCCTGTTTTGAAGCACGAGAGGGGATTATGTATGCAGTCTGCACAGATGCTTTTTCCAGTGCCGGTGGCCTCCCTGATTCCAAACCAGTGATAGGTGGAGCAGCAGCATGTGTTGCTCTGCTGGATATCTTTATTCCCCTCATCCCAGCGTTTGCTAGTTGAAGTCTTTTCCCCAGTTTCTACTGACAATTTTCAGAATTATTTTGCAGTATTAAAACAAGAATTAAGATTTTAAAGCTAGTTCCATATTCTCCTCTACTCCTTCTACCCGTCTGATCTGTTTGAAGTTATTTTAATCTCCTCTCAACCTTGCCATTTTTTTTCCTATTGGACTTGTCTAATTTGCTTCATTTCTAAGTCATGATGATATCCTCAAGACACCAATTCATAACTTCCTCATGCTGAAATTGTTCATTAAAATCTAATTTTTACCGTCTAATTCTGGCTTTTTAGCTAATGAAATCAGAGCAATTATAAATATCCATCTTGCAACATTGCATATTGACATTTGAATATAAAGTCTCAGAATGGAAGAAAAGCATCACTGGAGAACTTTCTTTCCTCTAGCTGCAAAGGAAATTAGCTCAATCATAAATATATAGATTAAAATACTCTCATCTAAATTAATTTCAATATTAACTTTATACTGCCAATAAGGTTTGCCTGAACATGACCCATAAGGGGCTATATCTAATTTCACATGAGATATGCCTGGTTTGCTCAGATCCATTATTTAACAAAGAGAACTGAAAAACTCAGAAAGAAAGGTACAGCTTGCTGTATTTGATCCAGAGTTCAACAAGGGTTTTAACATCTTCCAAAAATATTAGAATATATTGAAGGAAAGAATCACTCAGGAGCACTCATAGTACTTTTTCCTAGACTTATTTTAGTTGTTGATTCTAGACTAGGTTCGTGGTTGAATTTTATGGGATCACTTTGCATTAAGACTCCCTGTGACATCAAAGAGCTACACCACAATTTATATGAATTAAAAGAGGAATTTCTTTATATTTCTAAATGTTTGGCAATCCTCCTAAAGTTATAAACATGGATGGATATTAATATATCGATGCAACAGTCTGAAAAATGTATAGATAAGGGTAAGACAATCAGACTTGCAATAGCTTAATATATTATCACCACAGGATGGGGATCTGATCCTGTGTGTAATTCTGCAGTTATAGATCCTTTTGAAATAGTTTGGAGAGCTGGATGTCTGTTCTGCAGGTACACCGCTTTAAAAAAAGACTTCAGAAAATCATAGGTAAGGTATTGTAAGGATGATCAAGTAGGTATGTAATATTTGTTCAATCAAAATTATTTACTTAGTGGCATCTATTTTCATAAGCTTTCTGTAGATCCCTGCTCAATTTCTTGCCAAACTGCTTTGTGAAGTGTGAGGATGCTTACTTATTGTTTGTGCTCCAGTGAGGCAGCCAAACTTCAGATTGCCTTGCAAATGGGCCCTGCTGGGCTTCCATGTCCTGCACCACAGAGCCAAGAGCCTGAATGAGCTGAAAGCCCCAGCCCATGGCAAAAGTAATGTCCTGACAGGTAATCTGCAATCTGAGAAGCAAGGAAATTTCAACTCCACTGGCTATGGATTGATTTAAAGATGAGAAGTGAAGTTTAACTGCTTTTTTTGGATCTAAGAGCCTAGACTCCTAGACTTGTCCTTATTCTAACTTTTCAACATTCTAAAAAGAAATACTTTGATGTTCTGTATCCTATTTTTTTAAAAAACGAAGCAGCAGATATAATCACTGAGGAAAGAAGTGCTGGGAAGAACGAAAACGCTAGACAGAAATTTTTTGCTCAGTGCCTCAGCCACAACAGAGTTGTTCTCTCTCACTCCATATTTCACACAACAGCTCAGAAGAGGTTTGTCTAGTGAAGGCAGCTAAAATCATCATTACCAGTCTCCACAACGTACAATTACTTTGATTCATGCAATCTGCCTCTGTGATGAGATGTCTCACAGTAAAGACATAATAACCACTAAAATAACTATTTAGTTATTATGGCTAGATGATTCTAAGTTCATTTTATTCAAAAGCTTCAGTATCAGCTGATTTGATATCTGTTGGCAAAAATACTCTTCTTGGCAATGGACCAACGAATTCACAGAACAGACACAAGGGTGACTTGTTTCAGGCCCAACATCAGTTAAAGGGAAATGTTCTTCATGGACATTGTGTCACAGCAGAGAGAATGGAGAATGGTGTGATTCAGTGGCAAAGATGAGAGATTCCTGCATGTAAGAGCATGTCCAGGCAAGCATTCCCTGGGCATGAGTATAAGCTGATCCTCCAGAAATTTGCAGCTGCAGCTTTTCATGCTGGAATTGAGAGCATCAGGCTGCAGCTTTTGGTTGGTAGGTCCTGATAAGATAACTGGCGGGCCACTGACATTGGTTGGTGCCCAGGAATGCACTGACTCTGAGGTTATCATTCATTAGCTCTTGTGAAAACAATTTAAGAATTTAATCTTGTGGCCATCAAAAAAGAAAGACCCTAACACTTCATACCATGCAAATGTTTGTTCTATTTCAAAGCATGGAATGTTGAATCTCTACAGCAGCCTGCTGGCTCTGATTTTACTTGCATGCAGAATGGTTATTCTGGAAGTCAGCTTTCTTTTGGAAATAAAAAGGATCTGGCAATTACTGCAACTGAGTATCGACATGAACAGAAAATGGTCACGCAAAGCAGTCTGCAACAGCTATCATTTACTTCTGTTGCTGGTTTGGTGGCATTAATGCACTGCATACCTGCATTTCAGAGAGGTCAGTGGTAGGTGGCACATGACTTTTTCAGATGTGAGCAACAGAATAAGCCTTTTGAAAGCATTGGACTTGGAGATGGCAGTTACACTATCATGGGCATAAAGCTAGTGAAGAGAGCATATGGAAAATACCCTGGACCTTGGAATATATTTGTTTGCAACCCAGCTTTTGTACCAGGGAAGCCCAAGTGTAAGGATTACCAGGTCAGTTAGGCCAAATCAAGTCAGCATTGCAGCCTACAGCTAAACAAAGAGCTGGTATAACTGTCTGTTCTCTTCCTCTAGGCACAAAGATCCAGAACCAAAATGCACAGATGCCAGTATGTTGGTTCATCTGTCCCGCTGCAAAACCCTAAAGAAGGTTTAATATTTTTCCTGAGAGGATCACAAATGCAGCAGGACTGAGGTCAATTGATGATCCTTTAGGGCACTCAGACCTATTTTGCAGTCTTCCTTTGTGTGATTATCTGAGCCACTGTCTTTTGGCATCATTGGTGCAGGGCCCAGGTATCCATGCCAGTAGCCTGAGTGCTCTTGCCAGCAAGTTACATAATTCATCAAGGAACCATGAGGGGGTATATGTAATTTATCCTTTTATTCCATGACCTATGATGCAACTCTCTATATAATACTGTAAATAAGCCATCCTGGCTCATCAGGCTTTTCCCCAAGCTTAGATAACAGATGCATGCAAGGAAAAGGCCATGAAACTCTATAAATGCACTTTTTAAAAGGCCTTACTTGGCTTCATCCTACCTAATTGTAAGCACCTAATCAGAAAGTCCGATTAGGGAGTATGGGCACCTTTGGCACCTTATGCCTTCAGTGAAGAAAATGCATCGATCTAAGAGATAATTTGATCTCGGGCACAACTCCTCCTGTCAAGGCTTTTTGCCTTGTTTCCTGCAGTGGAAGGGCACCTGACTTAGAAACCTCGGTTCTGGCCTAAGATGGGGGGAAATTATAGTCTGTGGTTTTTTGCGTTATTCCCATTCTCTAGTATATTATCCCTATTTCTCTCGCTGTGAATCTTCAAATCCTTCCTCTACTTATGATTTCCCCCCCATCTCTCATTTCCTCTGTATGCAGTATTCCTACCCTTTGATTCTCTATTTCTTGCTTGTTGCACCCTCAGCTGCTCAGCTCTTTCCTTTCTCTGATCATGTGTTGTACATTGAAGTGGATATTGAATTAGCAGTCAGTTTTCCCAAAATTGGCCTTGAAGCAGCTAAAAACTAGACTGGAACTTGGGTACTAATATCAGATTTGGTTAATAGAGTTAACTGAAAAGCAGAGGATATTTTGAAAATATATATTAAAAAATAATTACAGATTTTTCTCTTTGAACTGCCATTTTTGTGGAAGAATGAAAACAAAGGAGTTTTAAAGCTAAAAAATGTTTTCCCTTGAAAAACAGTGAAAACAGTGAAAAAGAAAAACTTTACATGACAGTAAAAGTACACAAACCAAAAAAAAGAAAAATCTCAAGACTTTTAATTTCAAATTAAACAAAATACCTCAGTGAAATTCAAAATCAGTTGGTTTGGGGTTTTTTTGTTTGTTTGTTTAGGATTTATGCTTGTGTTTTTAAAAGTTTGTTGCCATTAAGCTGTGAGCAATTTTTAAAGTCTTTCTTGGTCCACCACAGAAATGAAAGATCTATTATTCACCGAACTCTGTCTCCTGTTCCTCCTTTCCCTTCTATTTCTGAATCGTCAATTTTCTCTTTGTCTGGCTGCCATCGGTATTATATTGTCTCTACACGGTCTAGTCCAACCTCTCACACAATAGCACTCACTGGTCTATAAACACTAACAAATTAATGTTATATTCAATGGAATGAAGCAGTACCGTTGAAAGAGATTGAGGGCTAGCAATCGAGAAATCATAGATGTATTTGCAATGTGATACAGCAGCAAAAGGAAGGGCAATGCAATCTTAGGCTACGGTCAGAGAGACATTACATTATGGAGCAAAAATAAAAGCCAATAATTTTCCTCTGTACAGCTTGGCTGTGACTGCACCTGGAATATTATATTCAGTCCAAGGCACCAGAGAGAGATCGACAAATGGGCATTCAGAGAGAAGGGCTGTAGCAGTTGATTTACTGGGGAAAGTTTAAATGAGCTAAATAAGAGGGCTGTGCTCTGGGCAGCACAGGACAGAGAGCAGCATAGCTGGGAGCAAAGCACATACTGCCACGGGGACCTGGCTGTGAAGCTGTCTTCTAAAGAAGGTCAAAGCACCACTGGGCTGCATCTACATCCTACCTTTTCCTTCATCTATTCCCTCAGGATAAACCCTTCTGAAACTAAATTTTCTGACAACCAAGCCAAATGAACAAATTCGTCCTGGCCTGGGTGTAAAATATTTACCCTTAGAACAACAAAGCTCCAGACCATCTGCCAGGGGTTTGTAACCTCTGCCCAGCTGGATGGGCTGGACCTCTGGGGAAAGTTTAGTCCACTCCTTTGCCTGTTACAGCTGGAAGAGGCAAATGTCACAAATGGATTAGCTAAAAAGGCTGTCTTATTTCCACTTCCCACTTTCACATCAGAACTTGGCACAAGATACTCAATGGGCTACAACAAACAAGATTAATAATGGAATTAAACCAACTGCGCAAGATCCAGACAAGACTAGGGTCCACATATTCTTTAGTTGTGCAAATATGTACTGTGGAAAGCCTTGAAATATCAAGAATAAGCAAACATCCTGTGACAGCATGCAATATGTTTGTATGAGATTAGATAGAACATTTGCTTTTCGTGATGCTCTAAGAACATCCGCGCTGCCCCTGCCCAAGCCGTCAACTGTACTTCTGCAAGCCATCTGCCCCCCCCAAAAAAGACACATTACATTCACCACAAAAACAGCAAGCCACTGCCCCAGCCCAGAGAGCTTCCCTCCTAGTTTCTGTGACACATCTGAGGAAAAACAACTTTTTTTGCAGGCGACTGTAGAAGGCTGTGAGTTGAGACTAGGTATAGAAACTGAAATTTCCAAGTTGATCATTTGGTATGGGAAGAGCTTGTTTTTTAAGAGCAGAGTACTTCTGGTTTAGGGAGCACACTTTGGATGAGGACCACTTCCATGCAGACAGAAAAATGCACCGTCCTAAGGAGGTGTAAAAAAGGACATGATCAGGCACTTACCAGCGCCTGGCTTTTTAAGGAAGCTTCCACACTTCAGTGTTTTCAATCCTGCATTTTCCTAGTTCTGTTAAGACTTTCTCCTCTGTCTTAATTGACTCTGTTGTGCATTGTGTCTCTGAAGACACACACTTGAGAAGCCAGCAGACACCCGGTGAAGCTACAGAAGCGTGGTGCAGTGGAAGGCAGGCTCCAGAGGCCAAATGCTACCACCTGGTTACTTCTCCAGGCAGAGCCCATCTGAGGGGTCTGAGCATAGTCCTGTGATCTGCAAGACCATGGAAGAAACTGGCATCGAGGATTTACTCAGATCTAACTGACCTGAAAATAGCCCACACTCAGCTGAATGTCCTTGAACCAGGTGCGTGGTGACAGAAACAGATACTGACTTAAGTGCAACTGAAGGGAAATAAAACTGTTGTCATTTTATAGAAAGGAGATGTAGGTAGGACATTTTAGCAGAAACAGGAAAAAAAAAATCAAAGTCTAATGTACATCCAGGAGTTATTTGAAGCTAAGAATTCACTGTGCAGTAAGAAGTAGAACTTGCTAACTGGCTCAACTATCATTTAGAAATCAACAGTGAAATAGCTAATTTATTATACAAATTAGACCAAAGCAGAATAAGGTATTCTGTTTAATCATAAAGATTGGGTGTGGGGTGTGGGGTGTGTGTGTGTGGAAGTCCTATATTTTTGAGCAAGACTGAATATTCTATGAAGTCAAATCTCCTCACTTCAATGAAGGTATTAGAATAGAGGGAAGAAAGTGGAAGAGGTCATGTTGTTTCATCAGGATTGCTTTCAAGTAGTTAGTCACTAACTGATTGGGCTTTTCAGGAGAAAAATGGCTCAAGTTTCTCTTGCAGCTAACGCAGCTGCTACATGATGCAAGAAGTGGCTAGTTAAATTACTTCTATAAACAAAGAAAGGTCAGGATTTCTTGTCAATAATTCTGTCTGGGGGATAAATATGTTTCCTTTTTGTCTGCTCCCAGAATGTATTATATACATCTGCTCTTTGTGACATTAGCAGTAAGTTGAGTAAGTGCTTGATTCATCAACTGGTTCACAAGCAGAGATAATTCTTATCTTCACAGGCAGGAAAAGTGTCTGCTAGGAGGAAAACCTGCAGTTAATTTCAAGCTTTAATCCCAAGAAGCCTGAAGCATGTGCAACACTGTTCCCCTCGAGGAACTTTGTGTTAATTATGGTCGTTGGCCAAATTTGTGAGGATTATGTTAAAACTGTAGTCCCCTAGCCAGTAAAATGTCTAAATATCTCTACATCCTAACCCCTTTCTAGTTTTACCTGGCCTGGGATTGCTTTCTCAACTCAGTTATGCTGTGGGAAGGATGCAAAGATAAAGTGATTCTTTGAAGTTCTCAGGTCATCCTGACCTCCACTGCTTCGCTAGAAATAGATGGAGCAAGAGAAATACCAGCCCCCTGAGCCTTCTTTTCTTCCTGTTCCAAGCACTTTGAGAGGAAAAGTTACTGAGCAGATGAAACCAGAAAGACAAACATTGCTTTGCTACTGGTAAGGCAGCCAGTGAAGCTTGTTTCAGACTTTTTTTTTTTTTTCCCTCTTTTTTTGCCAGTGAAGTTCAGTGTGTGAAGTACTGCACAAGACCTGGGCATGCTTTGTCTATTAAAGGCCTGGTTGAAACTTTCACAAAGTCAAGGCAAACTGTCCATTGAGATCATATGCTTTGGATTAGGCTTTAAAACTTCTGACTTAAAGCCATTAAGATCCAGACTCTCATGCAAAAGTTCCTGAACTTCAGAAAGGTTTCTGTGAAGAGTTCCTTGGGGAAGCGTCATTATCTTTAATCAACTTTTGGGATTCACAAAGTAAGCTGTTGTTGATGACATGATTTATATATGCTCTTTATAGACTTGGAGTGGCTTTATGCATTATTTTACGGTGTTTATTGCTTATTATGGAAACTACATGATAACAGTGGTTTCAATTATAAGCCTATTAGGCAAGTAATTGACAACACAAGTACACTATAAAGTTACACTCTGCTTGCTTCAGTACAAGTGCTGCATTGTGTTTTTAGGCAGGCAGCACTGATAATCACTTCATAAATGATTTCCTAATTAACTGCTTCTGTCAGGATCCCAGTTTCACTCAACAAGCGAGTTGGCCAAGAGTTCATCTGTCTCTTCCCTTTCTCCCTCAGCTGTATCATCTCCTGTGGTGAGAAAATATTAATCTCAACAAGAGTCTTGCCCAAACCATGGCAGAAAACACATTGTCTGTTGTAATGTCAGTGGCTGCATCTCTTTTGAGCTCATAGCTGCAGAAGATCACTCTAAACAACAGGGTGACAATGCTTGAAAGTGGATTCTGATTCTCACCCTTGAGAGATGCTCCTAATGGAGTCATGAGTATTTAGTTCAGCCCAATGACTCTCAGGGGCTCCTCAGGACAGTTGCAAATGATACCCGAGATCTCAAATAACTTACAAGTTCTAACTCATGTTCCTAATGCATCAGAAAAGTCACTAAAGCTTTACAGGATTATTGCAAGGAGAGATCAAATCCTGTGTGAAAGGTTGCACACCAGAAAAAAAACCAAACAAAGAAAGTGAGGAAAACACTAGGAATATAATCCAGGTGTTCTGAATGCTTGTTCTTCTCTTTGAAACAAGAAAGGCAATAGTTCAAAAAAACCATACTGATCTGGGTGTTTTTGCAGGTAATTAGCAAAGGTCTGAAGTATGCTCCAAAACCCAGTGATTAAAGGTTGACCAGTAGAGTGATACATTCCTCCTTTCTGCTGACTGAGGTGCTGAGATGTCTGAACATAGATTCCTCCTTACATCAATCAGAAGAATGTACAAGTTTTGCAAATGCTTTTCTCTGTATGAAAGACTGAACACTAAAGAAAAGCAAGCACTGTCCTCTTCAAAAACTTTTAACCAGGCAGCTGCCTACATGCTATTAAGAAATGTCTCTGTGTTGCTTCTGAAACTTTCATTGTACTTCAGCTATGATAGAACTATGGCGAAGAAAATAAATAAGATTCTAATCTTTCTTAATTATTCTTAAACCTTTAGGCTTTCCTAGACAGCTACATGAGAGAGAAGCTGATACTGAGTTTCTCAAAGAAATTCTAACAGGTGCTTTCTGTCAAATTTCAGCTCAGCTCAGGGTGACCTTATGAGCTTTTGTTTGGAGTCAAATTTCTGACCTCCCATGGTGAGGTAGCATTGGTAAGTTTTGCATTCAAATTCTGAAATGTCTGCTGTGGAGTTGGAAATACCGTCAAACCAGTCCAGAGAATTAGCAAATCATCATTTTTGTCTGGCTGCCACTGACCTTGTTGCTTTCATCATCATAGATCACTACAAATCTCCAACATGGAGCATGTTCTGTGTCATTTCACTCCATTTTTCTCATTTAGGTATGCCCTGCAGTTTTTCTGGAAAGGGGAGATGCATGAAAAGTCTCCTCTCACAGTAACAATTTCTCTTTAATCTCTGAGCATAAGCTGACTTTTAATTAAGAGTTTGATCCATTCTGTTCAGAGACGTTCTAATAAGACAAATAAGGAAATGAAATTTGTTTCATCTTTGCCTTCAAAATGTTGCTTCTCTTGTAACAGCTCAAAGGGAGAAAGAAAAGGAAACAAATACTACTTTGATATTGCCAGGGTCCAGAGAATCTAAGAATTAGTGTTTGTTGGATAACAGGCACAGTAAAGAAGAGAAAAGCCCCTGTGATCTTTTTTCAGTATGAAGAACAAAATGGCATCACTGAGGGCAAATATCTTTCTTGACTATATGCAAGTGAACCGCATTGCCTATTTTCCCACCTTCCAACACCACACTTTTTGGCCTGGAAAAGAGATAGGACCTTCTCACCCAGCATCTGTTCCTCTCTAAGGGCCTCCCAAAGGGTAGGAGGGTAAAAGGAGAGAATACACTAGTTAACAGCTAATTAAAAGATCTGCTTTTAGTGGCCAAGAAAACAGGTCTAACTCACAGCAGTTATTTCTGATGGACAGATGATTTTCTGCGTTAGCCATATTTTAAAGTGTTCTCTTTTCACTGATGAAGGTTTCTAGGTGCATTTGTCATTACTAATAAAGCAAAATATAACGTGGAATTATGGAATGCAAGTTTACCTGCAATCCCAGTTATCCTGCTGATCTTAAACAACCTTCTTATGGCATTTGACCAACAACCAGAGAAATCAGCTGAATATTGGATATCCTACAGTCCACTAGACTTCTAAGAACATGGTTTCGACATTTTTGTGGAAAAAAAACCCAACAACAAAACAAACCACCAGAAAAAAAACAAAAAACCAAAAGACCAAACAAACCACCAAAAAAACCCAAACACAATTCCAGTTGTGAAGTCCTCTCAAGATCTCGGTCTTTCTAGGGAGTATGTATGCAACAGTCTGTCTGTAAGCATTCCTGACCGAAAAAGTCTTTGAATGAGGAATTAATTTTCTCAGGTATTTTGAACATTCCCATCACACTGGAGATCTCAGTGTAAATAATTTTATTATTTATTATTAGTTCTTATTCTTACTGTATGCAGGTGATGGAGTGACACCATATGCCTGCTTTCCCAGAGTTGCTTATTTAAGCTTAAATTTCAAGCTCCAAGCTTCAGATTTATAATTCAGTTTTATATTTCATTCTTAGATGCTGAAATAATGCTGGGGTTTTTTTTACTTCAGTTTTCAAGATTAGGCCCACAGTCTAGTTCAGACATTTCTTTCTGGGAGAAAAAAAATGGCACCAACAAATGAGGGGACACAATACTCAGTACGAGACTGATAAATATATATTGCAAAATAGGAGGTTGCTTATTAGGTTGTCAGAAATGCTTAGGAGATGAAACTTGGTCTTTTCATGCCATCTACTTAGAATGGCAATGTTACTGTTTAGATGAGAACTGAAATTAAGATTTCAATTGCTTGTAAATTAGGAATCATGCATGCGCATACACGCACATATGCACAGAAATTAATAAAACCCAGAAACAGAGAGGACAACAATAGGATGCAGAGGGGGTTTGATTATTTCAGCGTGTGGCCTAAAACACAGCAGATTCAGCAAGATGCAGATTTGCATAACGTAATGAGACTGGAATCAAAGTATCAGAAAGACAGACCAAGTGCTAATTAACTAGACACTGCAGTAAAAACACCAGGATGGCAGGACAGTACAATACAGGAAAACATTCCAGGGACAAATGGATAGTGGTGTTAATTGCATTAGAAAAAATAAAAAACCAACAACAAACAAGCCACAACCTTTTGGCTAGAATACTCTGGAGCCTTTGCTGCAAACCTTAGCAGACCATTCAAGAAGATTAATGTCAGCTTGAAGCTGTTTGGAGCTACAGGTTCCTGACAATTGCTAGACTGCTAAAGAATCTGATCAGTCCTCCTCTGAATGGAGCTAGCCCACATCCATAGGTTAGTGCCACAGTGCTAAAATGGACAGCAAGAAGTAAGCCCTCCATCCCCTCTGGAAAAGTCTGCTTTGTAGCTTGCCTTATTTTTAATCTGTGCATGCAAGCCATTGAAGATACTCTATAAAGGACTCTGTGCTCTTTTTGTGTGGCTTTCTGGCAGTGTGCCATGCCATGGCTGGAAAGGAAGAGTTTAGGCCTCTTCCTTTACTCTGAGGACTGAGATTTGAGACTAGGATTATTGTCTCTTGCGTACAGCATCACTGATCACCCAGAAAATCCTAACAACTTTGTACTCTTTTTTTCCTCCCTTCAGGGTTCTATAACCAGGGCTAAATTGATAAAAAGCTTTTAAAATAAAAAAATCATGAATATTTAACAGCTGGCATAAAGCTTAAAAATGTATGTGTGTCTATTTTACATAAAGGTCTGCAATCCTCTATCAATAATTTAGGCACATGAGTTTCTTTACACACCTCCAGCAGTTCTATTAAGCTGGTCCTTTCTTCCTTTATGAGGATTGAGTGGGTAGTTGTGGGTGTGTGGATAGCTGTACAAGGGGGAGTACGTTCTGGAGGACTGCTATGCCTTCCATGTGCCACACTCATGGAAAGGAAAGGGAGCAGAAGAACATGCTTCCAAAGTCTGAGGCCAGCTGCAGAAGCTTCTCTTGAACTCAAGCAGCAGTATATGCTTTTAGCTCTGACACACTCCTCTACTGCCTGCCAGCTGAAGTGTAACCATCACAGGCATGTAGTCTTTTCTCAAGTGGAAAACTAGTCCTGCCCTCAAAGGCCTGTTCAGGGGAAACAAAGCTCACTTAGAAGCCTCAAGATGGGGCCATTTTCTGGGAAGAGCTCCAACAAAACTTTAAGACACTTACTTCTTGCTTTCATTAGATAAGTGGTTCTTCAACAAGTGTATTAGGTGAGCAGGAGATGCTTCCGAATCCTGCTTAACAGCTAGAAATAACGATGAGTTCATTAGATGTATTATACTGTTGTTCCCAGTACTGCTACCTGACTTCAGAACTGTTCAAGCAGTGGAGAAAAAAAAAAAAAAAAGTATTTACAAATGAAATTCTGAAATGTGAAAACGGAAAACCATAGGTAATAGATGCAATGAAAATATTTTGACCATCTTATTCAAGAAAAATTAGACCCAAATAACTTATGCAGTAGGTGATAGGCTTTTTAGTTGAACAGGCTGGCTAGAATCTTTTGCTAGCTGTTGTGAATGACTACACTGCACATACCTATCTCTGTTTCAGGATATTCTTTTTTCATAATTTTCTATAGAATACTTTGCCTTATTGTGACTGGCCCTTATACATGGAGTTTGCATGCTCCTTGAACATCATTTAGATGATAACTAGAACAGGTGTTTCTCAATCAGATAAGAGAAGAAATTAATCCCAGTCCGAATGTTTTAACTAAGTCAAAAGGGAAAGTGAAAAGGATTGTTTTTTCTGATTATTAAAAGACCCACAAAACTCAACAAAGAAATGCTCAGATGCTTACATTTCAGAAGTTTCTGAGATATGAAAACTGAAATAGCCTTTTCTGTTCATTAGCTGCGGACTGGCGACGCAAGCAGGACCATGGGAAATAAAAAAAAATATTAAGCCGTTGACTCCCTCCTGGAATACTGTTTATTAGAGACCCAGGTTTATCTGCAGGCAGGCAAACAGGGACTCTGAGACAAAAAAGCCATAAAAGAGAATCATGTTGAGATGAGAAGAGGTGGGGTAAGGGGATCTCTTTTTCTCTTCACTCCTTTGCCTTCCTTTCAAGCTCATTAGCATTAATATACCCTGACACACTGAGCCATCCCAGCAGAATTAAAGAGGCTTGCTTTCTATAATGTGATCCACCACATCCCTAGTCACTGCCCTCTGGGAAACAGGGAAGGTCAAAGGTTTCTTTATACCTGATAAACAGCAGGGCTGAGAAAACCATCAGCTCCATTTGCATTTGATGCCAGTGACAGGCTGGTTCTGGCGTTTCTTCTTTTGCAGTTTCACGTTTGTATTTGCAATCAGAACATACATATCCTTCCCTGTTCCCATTCCTCCTTAGTACTGCCACATTCCAGCTACATCTTCCTTCTGGAAGCTGCCAATAACTTTTCCAGAGGTGAAAGCTGGTGTGTAGGGAGTTTCTACTCAGAAACTGTATCCAATTCCTTTGAGATGAGTTCACCTAGTTAGCCAGGATGAACTGCATCCCTGAACTATATCAGCAGGCATGGGGGAAAACTACATGTCTTCTGAGTACGTGGATGAATGCATGTAATGCTCTTATTTTGAAAGTTTCCTCTGGGTTTGACTTTCTACTTCAACTTATCAGGCCCTTCACTAGCTGGTAGATATCCTTTGGGTAGTAAAGTATTGCTCATGGTCATACATCATCTGCGGTATTTATCATATATACTTCAATTCATCCCTGCAAATTTAAAGACTAATGCTATACTCAGTCATGGAGGCAACACATACAGAAAACAGGAAACAGCATGGGGCTGCCTCCCTAGGAAAAAATCTCTATATATCAGTGCATAGTTATTAACTTCATTTGTTAAGGAATATGTCATGATCACAGCCACTCTGTAGGGTTTACAGCATCCATTGATCTCCCAGGGAAACTCAGCAAGTAATTGAATTTAACTATTAGATGCCAAAGAAAACCCCTGAACAACTATATATTTGGGTTTGATCCTCAATTATTTTAATGTTATGCAATGAGAGAAAAAAGAACATGAAAAATGTCAGTCAAATGACAGCTATAATCACTTCTAAAGAAAGTTTTTTGTCCTCTGTTTTGCGGGGGTGTATCTTTAACCTGTTTCTTACCCCTCCTTTGTATTACGTTCCTGACAATTTTCAACATAGGATATCATCTCAAAGCTTTTGAAAATGTATTTATTCATTTGGAAATATCTGACTAAATTGTTTTTATTTTTCAGGGTTTACTATTTTTTTCTTCCCATTTACAATCTGAAAGATTTTGGCCATTATCATTCAGTGTCACCAATTCAACCAACCTAAACCAGCAATTTAAAAAGAAATATTTTCTGGAAAAAACAATAACAAAAATTTCCACCCCAATGCAACATATTCTCTCTCAGTCAAGGAAATTATACCGTGTCAGTTTGTTTGATCCCATATTTGTACAAAACATATTAACAATCTTCCTCTCCCACTGTCCAAGTAAATTCTACATTCACACACAAACAAATTGTTAGATTATACAGTATATTAGATTAAGACCCTAAAAATGTACAAATCCCAGCAGGGAACTAGCACTTTCTGCTAGAAGATCATTTCAGTTTGCTCCCAGGCATTTCTCACCCAGCAAGAAATTGAAGCAAAATGTCAGTAAAGTTTGATATTTTGAGATGTAGCTGACAGGAGAATTCTGGCCTGTCAGGTTGTGGTACGTTTTAAAATATTTTCTGTGTTGCAATTTATTGATTAAAAAAAAATTAAAAAAGTAAAAAATAAAATGGCCAAGTGCCATCAGTCAAAGTTTTAATATGATAAGAATAATTATGTTCCTGATCCATTAAAGTTGTGACACACGCTCTATAAATGCTTCAGGGAATAAGATGCAATATTGTGATGGTAAAACCTGTATATGTTGAAGGGAAGAGTGCCACTAAAATAAAGGGAAACACTGCAAAGAAATTGAGTTTTTATGAGGTGAGATATGGCAGGTAAGCACGATGAAATGCTAATTTATATCCTTCGCAGTACAGTCCTTGCTGCTACAGCAAGAACTAATCTTCTTCTGTCAGTGGAGAAGAGTAAATGTTGGAGACAGATGACACCGGGCACCACATCAGTGATGAACATACCTCTTTTGGAAGTGGTCTGATCAGCCCTGTGCCTCTGCATCAGGAAGTCCTTAGCTGTTCTCTCCCGAAGACTTATCCTGACGTGGTGCAAGTTTCCACAGAGCTGAAATGTCTTCCTAGTTCCCTGCAAGATCAGACCTGCAATGAGAAAGAAAAAGTGGGAAAGCATAGAGCAGCTGATTCCTAGTTTGGAGCTGTTAGAAAATGGACACAAGGATATTTGAGAAGCCCTAGGACACCCTGAGGCAGGCCAGGAGAGCTGAACAGGACAGGGACAGATTCCCTGCAAGGTGAAGGGGACCACAGAGTCCCTTCCTCCAGCTCTCTTCCTCATCAGTATTATGGTTGCACCTAGCCCTGCTGGAGCTGGGCGATGGTTTTATTTTTAATTTTTAGGCAGATGGTCTGTTCTCTAGCCCTACTGTGATTTTGTGTTGAGGACCGGCCCATATACTTTGTGTATTTTCACACCCAGACATTGCAGTTTGATAAACCAGACCATCTCATTCTAGTGCTTTCTAAATGAGCGTTCAGGCTTTTTTAAAATGGCACGTTTGATTTCAGAAAATGTCTCTTTTAAGAAAGGAGACTTTTTCTTTATGGCAGTAGTTTTTCAGTCCGGCAATGAACCAACTCCCCTCATTATTCACCTGACTCCAGCCTTTTACTAACACACTGGAATCACACAGAACAGGATCTAGGACACATTCTTTCTACCCACACAGATATGGTTTCTGGGCATTTTCAGTATCTTTGATTGCTTCTTTGCTCTAGTGAGAACTTTTCTGCTTTTATACCCTTCACAGATGAAAAAAAAGTGAGAGGGCAGTTACTTCCAGTGCGTGGTTAAGAAGAAAATAATGGGAGTTTGGCTGCATTATGGAACAACAGAATTATGTCTTTCCTCCTCCTTATTAATTCTGGTGGTGACTTAAAATGCATGAGGTACAAACTTGGGCAGTTTGGAACAAGATAAGAATGACAAGATTAAAAATAGAGCCTTAAATGCTGTTCAGTAGTTTGGGAGCATGCTTCATTATAACCTGCGGAGGACTTCAAACAGAAAAGCACAGCTGCTTTGGATCCCTGTCCAGAGAAACCACAGATACACAGCTTGCATAAAAATAAATACGTTGCATATTAAGGAAATGGCCTGTTATTCGCCATAGAAACATTTTAATCTTATTCTTCCTTCTTTTGAATCATGTTATAAAGCCTCAGAGTTGTTCAGTCACATTCTTGTTGGAATAATTTTCGTGCCTTTGACCAATGAATGACTATAATTACT
The DNA here is from genome assembly GCF_023634155.1 of Falco peregrinus. NCBI lineage: Eukaryota > Metazoa > Chordata > Aves > Falconiformes > Falconidae > Falco > Falco peregrinus. The sequence goes on along the minus strand of NC_073721.1, from coordinate 32,255,509 downwards.
AGCCAGGACACAGATACAAGAGCATCAGCCACATGGGTTATTGCTTCTAGTCATTTACTAACTAATTCCAGAGGGCCAACAACACATCAGTTTCCCCTCCAGTAAGCCCAGAACAACCCCTGACTCCTCCTTTTCCAAGCACAGTAAGATTTTAGATTGCTAGTACCACACACCCCACCCACCCCAAAAAAAACCCCAAAAAAAACCCAAAACCACAACAACAACAACAAAAAAACAAAACAAAAACAAACTCCTCTAGTACTGTGCATCACAGGAGATCTCAAAGGCACAACCAATGCTTTGGGCCTGCAGGATGAAGACATCCATTAGGAGCAAATAACCAGATGTTGATACAAAATGCAGTATTCCCCCCCCCCCCCCCCCCAAAAAAAAAAGTTAAAAACCCCAATGGCCACTGCTAATGTGCCTGAGGAATTAATTTCTTCTTGACTCGAACTCTGGAGCCTGTTCTCTTTATGCCAGTGTGAGCAAGTCACATTAGTCTGGCCAGGAAAACGTTTCTTCTTTCTATAAGTGGTTGCAAGAGTTGTGGCATAGGAAGGCACAGACCCCAGGTAAGACCTTTTTGCATACTTAAGTACCGGTTATATACAACTGCTTATCCACCCAAGTTCTGCCCTGGAAAATGCCTACTTATGACAAATCACCTTTGCAGCCAGCTCACACTCCATCAAGCTGTCCACTTGCTCCATGCTCATCTGAGGAGCTATCTTCTTCCCCCATACTTAAGCTGTGGGAGGCTTTGGGCATGCCCCTCATTGCAGACAGGTGTGCACAGAATTGATTTGCAGGTGATCTCAGAGCACTACATTTTAAGACATAATCACACCAACCTGGCACCCAGACAACAAACAAAGCCTTTTCTCAGAGAGGGTCCTTACAAGAGCAGCTTTTTTCCTACGTTCATGTCAAAGACATTTCAGCCAGTGCAGAAATGGAATATTGAGGAAATATTCTGGCATGGCCAGGTGCACAGTCCTGTATTATGTGTAAAAGTGTGTAAGAGGTGTAAAACTTCTGTTAGAAACCATATAAATGACTACAAGTGCATCCTAGACTGAGGAGACAGAAGCCACCAATACGAATGACATCCCACCCTGCAAAGGTCTCCGTCTCCAGATGTTGACAAGTTGCTACAACATCCCAGCAGCGCCAATGCCAGAATGAAACCACTGATCTCAGCACCCTGAGGAGCAGGGAAAGGGGAAGCATAACACCAGGAAAAGGGTAGAAAGCAGGAAGTGTATGTATAACAATTCTAACTATATTATTATCCTTTCTTTTTCGGTAATAGTTAGATCAGGACTATTAATGAAAAGACTTGTTAAGATTCTACTATATTAACAATAAACTCTTGGTTTTATATATATACACATACGTGAGGTGTTCTTTCTTTTTGCCCATAAAAGAAGGTTTTTGAATATAACACTTTTCATAATACAGATCCTTTGTACTCTGAAGTCCTTTTTGGAAGTAGAAGAAAACATTTCAAAATTCACAAGCATGGATGTTCTCATGGTATTTTCAGCCCAAGTACAAGCAGCTTATAAAAATCTCTTGAGAAAGACTACTCCCTTAGTAACAATTAATCTAAATGTTCCTCTACCAATATCACTATCTACTATATCACACTAAAAATTTATTAGATGCGTAGAAAAAATATCTACTGTCAATCTGGAGTGTTTGAAATTTATCTTACTACACGATGCTTAACAGTACATGTGTTTTTAAGGAGGTTGTATGAAGCGCTTTTCAAATGCCTTCACATTTTCAAAGTGAAATGAGGTGTTTAATAAGATTCAGTTCAGTATTACTACTTTTGGTCAAAAACTGCATATTGGGGAAAATATTACAGTTGTTCAGCAACTCAGGTCTCCACATTACAATGACACATTCTTGACATGTATTGTTTTAGGCCACATGTAAGGTTTGATGCAAGAATTATTAGGTGATGTTCTTTGGATTGTGCAGCTTAGGAGATCAACAAGAACAGACTTAAAATCTGTGCTTCTACAGATCATATACTGAACTAGCAACATTTACAGAGGATGACTTTTTTATTTTTTTTGATGAAAGAAAATTGCTTGGAAGTTGCGAAACACTTGATAAGGTTAAAAAACTGGGCAGCATAATGTCAGTGCAAACACTAATGAATATGAAACCCAGTAGTAACACATTACAAATTCTGCCTTCACAACACTGAACCCCAGAGGACCTTAGCTGTTCCTTGCTGTGAACGCCATGTTCCTTAGCACAAACCTTAGCATCTCCATTTCAATCTCCCGTCTCAGCCAAAAAGGCAAATGTCACAATTGCAGAGTACAAGGAATTACTTCTACACATTGCTGAGTTTTAATTTTACTGCAAAGAAAAGCAAAACTAATGATTTAGCACCACATGGACACAGAATGCTAGATGTGTTCCTAAAATTCTGGGATCCAGATCTATGCTGGATTAATTTATGTAGATCAAAGCATGAAAATAAGCAAGGTGTTCCTGCAGACTGTGGGTTGTGACACAAACTCTGTTCATAAAAACTCCCCAAGAATTTCTTCCTTGTGTCTTTTTCCTCCTTCCCAGGCATATTTAATGTGTGCTACTATTATTCCCCCACATCTCCCTACTTGGGAAAGTGATGTTGGAGACTTTTAGGAGTGGAGAACATAGGTGGATGCAGCTGGGAAGAGGTGACCAACATGGGGTGGTATCACAGGCTTAAGCAAAACCGAACTGCCCACACAATATTTTCAGGGCTGCTCTGTGCTCAGACCAGTGACTTGCAGCCACTGGGTGACATCCCCTGCTCCACTGTTAGAGACTCTGAAGCCAGTACTGCTGGACATGATATACTCTTTGGGTAAATAAATGCTTCTGATATCTCCATTTTGGTGCTGATGGAGCCAAAAGAACAAAACAGAGAACAAGTGGGGCACATGAAGAACACTTCATCTTGGGGAGCCAAAAAGGACTTTTGAAATAACTCCTTTCTATTCATGTAATGAATAATGACCCACCTAGTGGGTGAGGGAAAGGCTGTGGATGGTGTCTACCTAGACTTCAGTTAAAGCCTTTGACACTGTCTCCCAAATCATGCTCCTGGAGAAACTGGCTGCTCATGGCTTGGATGGGTGTACTCTATGCTAGGTTAAAAGCTGGCTGTCTGGCTGAGTCCCAGGAGTGGTAGGAAATGGGGTTACATCCAGCTGGTAAAGTGGTGTTGTCCAGGGATCTGTGCTGAGACCAGCCCTGTTTAATATCTTTATAGATGATCTGGATGAGAGGATCAAGTGCATGCTCAGCAAGTCTGCAGGTCACACCAAGATGGGGGGAGTGTTGATCAGCCAGAGGGCAGGAGGTTCTGCAGAGGGGTCTGGGCTGGCTGGGCTGATGGGCCAAGGCCAATTGCATGGGGTTCAGCCAGGAGCAGTGCCGGGTCCTGCACGCGGGTCACAGCAACCCCACACGGCGCTACAGGCTGGGGCAGAGCGGCTGGGAAGCTGCCGGGCAGGAAAGGCCCTGGGGTGCTGGCTGATGGCCAGCTGAACGTGAGCCAGCAGTGCCCAGGTGGCCAAGAAGGCCGACAGCATCCTGGCCTGTATCAGAGACAGTGTGGCCAGCAGGACCAGGGCAGTGCCCGTCCCCCTGTACTGGGCACTGGTGAGGCCGCACCTGGAACACCGTGTTCAGCTTTGGGCCCCTCACTTCCAGGGGGACACAGAGGTGCTGGAGCGTGTCCAGAGACGGGCAACGGAGCTGGGGAAGGGGCTGGAGCACAAGTCTGATGAGGAGCGGCTGAGGGAACTGGGGCTATTCAGCCTGGCCAGGAGGAGGCTCAGGGGGGACCTTGTTGCTCTCTACAGCTCCCTGACAGGAGCTTGCAGGCAGGTGGGGGTCGGTCTCTTCTCCCAGATAACAAGTGATAGGGCAAAAGGAAACAGCCTTAAGGTACACGAGAAGAGATTTAGATTGGATATTAGGAATAACTTCTTCACTGAGAGAGTCATCGAGCATTGGAACAGGCTGCCCAGGGAGGTGGTGGAATCACTGTTCCTGGAGGTGTTTAAAAAATGTGTTGATGTGGTGCTTAGGGATGTGGTTTAGTGGTGGACTTATCAGTCCTGGGTTAACCATTGGACTTGATCTTAAAGGTCTTTTCCAACCTAAATGATTCTATGATTCTAATATCTCCTCCTCTGTCAGGAGTGGAGAGTTACAGAGAGTGGCAGGAGAAAGAAGTTAGCACCTTGAATCAAAATTTGATTGTTGTCTAGGCATAAATTAAGCTGTAAACTTACCCAGCCAGAGAAATTAGTTGAGGGAAATGTTGGCATTTCCAGACTGGAAAAGAAAACTGACATCCGCTCACATGCATGTCTTGTTTCAGTTAAGCAGCTCACTGTTAATAGTCAAAGCTGTGAGGTAGCAGATATCCAGCTTGCCAGTAATGAATAACAAATGCGCCTGCTTCACACTGGGATGTCATTTCTGTTGGGGTTTGCATTCAAAATTTCAAACGCTATTTCCATCCTCACTGAATCGCAGAGCCACCAGAAATACATATTTCTTCAGCTGCATATGTAAAACCTAAGCAGTGCTACAATGGAAGGCAAACCCTTAAGCACTATATACCAGTGGCCTCTTGATGATTCCTTGAGCTCTTTCCTCTCAGAAACCAGCACCTGCCTCAGAGACAAATCATCTGCATGGACAGTGATCAACCCTTGTGGGAAGGAAGAAGTCTTCATAGCTCTTCAGACTTTTCCTTTGTCCTGGTCATAGTTACAGACTCAAAAACTCTGCTGGTTTTAATGTACTGTTGGAGAAACAGGTACATCTCCTGCATATGTTGATTGATTGTGTTTTATGCACCTAAACCATTGATTTTCAGGATGAGAAACTCTTCTCATGCAAATCCTGTGAGTTTTCAAGTGCTGGAACATGCCATCCTGGAGAACACTAACATAATCAGTTAGCAAAGCTCCAAACAAACACAGGTCCCCAAAGAGGTGGAGAGACAGGGACAGAGACACAAGACACCTAAGAAAACTGCAAATTATTAATAACTTCAGCATAGGGTAAATGAGATTATATTTACAAGCTCTCTGAACAGAGGATATAGTTCAGATGAAGATAACAGTTTCAAGGTCATTTACGATCAGCCCCTTACACAAATATCAGCACATATAAACATGAAATCCACCATTTGTGAAGACAGTCTCCTTCGTTCAATACAGCAGGAACACTGCTCAGCAGGAATACTTTGAGCAGTTTTCAGCAATGAATGAAAAAAATATTTGTCATCTGAGAAGAATACACATAAAAACATGTCTCTAATGGAAAAAAGCAGGTTTGAGAATTTTGAGGAGGAAATAGAGTAGCAGTCTCTAAAAAGCTATTGTGGAAAAAAAAAAAAAAAAGAGTATGTTCTCCACGTTGTAGGTTAACATGTGAACTGGGTAAGTGAGATTCACATTACCTTTAAAGAGGAACTTTCCAACAGAAAGGAAGATGAAGGACTGAGATGGACATCCTGGGAAGGTAACAAGGATGAAAGTGTTTTAGGGCAGACTGGACAACTCTCATTAGATTTAACACTAGCACAGATGGATGAATTAAATGACCACTTGAAATTTTTTCCAACCATATGACTTTATGAAATAAAGTGCATTTGTGGGAACTGAGCATTTCACTTTGGCATGTGCCTGACTAGTAGTGGATATAAGATGAATTAAAGACTGAGCTTGTGATGAAGGAGAGAGAAAGGTGTTTAATTCTTAGCTTCCTGGAAAAGTATCTATTCACCTTTCAAACTTGGGTAATTTAGGTAGACACAAGATGTATGATCCAATGCTCTGTAACAAGTAAATGGCAGAGGAGCTTTTAAACATATTTATTTCTGAGTCATGCATTCAGCTCTTCCGTAAGGAACAGACTATTTGAAGATCAATCTTTAAGTAGTCATTGATGTGAGCAACATTTTCTTACTCTCACAACACTGCAACTGAAAGTAGTTCAACATAAGACATTAGCATTTTTCTCTGTATCTACAGCCTTCACAAGATCTCGTGGCAACACACATCTCTGTGTGACACTAATGAATGTAGTATTGATGCCTCAAAAAAGGTGCATCTCTAGCAATGGGCCACAACAAAGCATGACTTGGTGTAGCTAGGTTGAAAGTGCTCCAAGGGAGGTTTTGGCTTTGGGCATCACAGGGAAACTGAGCTTCCCTGTATGCACGGTACCCTTTCTTACCTTTTTGTTTAAACAATGCTGAGACAAAACCTAAGACTATTTATACAAAAGAACTTTTGCCATTTCCTGATGTCTTCCAAAAAATCACACTTCAGAAACAGGACTTAGCACACAGTATTTTCTGTACTTTGTTTGCCTTGCTCCAGAGAGTTAAACAGATTGTTATGATAGCAGGGGCCTCTGAAAACCACAGGGACATATACAATGGTATGCGATGTGCAAATGCTGGAGCTAGAAATAACCAACACAATACAACTGCCTAACATTGCTCAGAGCTGCAGACTTCGTCCCAAAGTAGTACAGGGGCACTTGCATGATGCTGTCTCTGAAACACTCTGTTCTGTTTCTGCAGACTAGTCCCACTTTCTTAATCTGACTGTATGATCTGTGCCACTGTTACCCCTAGATCATCTCTCATTGCCTAGAGCATACATAGCCTAATTCAGGTAAGATAATGTCATCTCAAAGGAGAAAGGGGTAATGCAAAGCCTTTTAATGTTTGTTCACTTCAATGAACCTTGTGTCCTGATAACAGTGACAGAAATCGAGCTGAGGGGAGATCTGAAAAAGAAACGGAGTGGTTCAAACAGAAAAGGAAGCCCTTTTTATAAAAGCCATTTGGAATATATGTATGTGAATATTACTTTAAGCCTTTAGGAGAAAGATTTATGAAATATATGTGAAAGCAGAATATCTCTGAAAACATCTCCAGGAGACTGGCAGAGGAGGGGATTTATTAGGTGGGATTTCATTGTAGGAAAATAATGAAAAATGTAAGAATTGTTCAACAGCAAGTTTGGTGGCATACCTATAGCTTCTTGCCACTCAGCCATAAACTGGGAACGGAGCATCTTAATTTACTAGAGAGATTTTACAAAGCAGGAATTAGTACAACATAGTGGGGCAGCAAGACTGAACAGTGTGACAGACACTTATCGTTGTGCAAGTCTGACAGTGCAGTCTCATCTCAGTTTAAATGCAGTCATTATGGGCTTTTTAAGGATACTGTAGATTTTAAATTGTACTGTATCTACTCAGTAAAATGTAGAAAACCCACAACTGTTAGTTTAAACACTTCTTTATATTAAAGCCTGTAGACTACCATAACCACCCTGCACTGCAGACAAAGTCTGAGGGAAGCAATTGATCAAGAGCATTAAAAATATGTTGATGCCTGTAGTTACCAATTTATCATATCTACCCTCCTGCTCTTTTTTGTAGTGAAATGAATGATGAACCCATTCCAAATCATCAATTCCTGTAAAAGGTATACCTCCAAGTAGGAACATGCTAAAGGATTTATAAAGAGCACAGTAGGCCTGGATACATTGTCTTGTTTCACATTGCTTATACAAGAAACCTTAAATACACAACTTGATTGATCTGTATATTTCATCAAAACTTGATTTAATTTATCAAGGGGAGGATGCCAATTTGTGTCACCAACAGATAAAGTCAGGTTAGAGTCGAGCTGCTGGCTCAAACCCTGTTTTCATATTGCCTTTAATTGTACTCCCTATTCTCTTTGGCTAAAGGCACAAGTGTGAGACCCTTCTCCTCCTTTTTAAATGTTTTCTGAAAAGTTTAGGTGAACAAGACAGTAATGTCACTTACTCTGTGTCTGCACAGGACTTGCATGATAAGTGAAGTTGCAGGTTTGGTAATTTTTCAGCCTCAATGCTATAGTAGTGATCTTTTCACAGCTCTGGAGAAGTCTGATTAATCTCTGCAAACTGAATTAAGGTGGAATTTGAGGATTTTTACAGCAGATATGAGACCTAAAGCCTGTGCCACATCCTAGTGGTGCACATAGCCTGAGATATGCAGCCCATGACACAAACAGGAGTTGTGTATCTAAATTCCATAGTAACCTTCAAAAGTTTGTGTCATTTTTATTCCCGTCCCTTCTTTCAGCTGATATTTTTCTCCTTCACTTGACCTCTAGATCCCTCTATTCTTTAGGGCAGTAATTCTTTCTATTAGCAGCCGTGAAATCCTTCCCAGTTCTGCCCCTACTCCTCTGAATTGAGCCTGAGTGTTTGTCAGCTCAGGAATCATTTCAGGAAATCCTTGCTAGGGGAAGGGACCCAGTCCTTACTCATCTCCCTGACTATCAGATATGGGTGATATTTCTACAGACATCTCTCAGATGAAAGCCTCTTGCAGCTTATGAGGCTTATTCCCTGATCTGACATCTGCTCACTACACAGAAACAGTTCAGTAGTCATCTTGTTTGCCTGCAAAATAAGACGTCCAAACTCAAAGACAGGTCTCCAAGTCAGCCTAGTTTTGAGCACCTGTGTTTTCCACTGATTTAAATGAAATATCAGAAGAGCTATGCTCTTATGAATTTCATTCCACTTTCCATGAAGTGTCTCCATAAGTGAGAAGATGTATAATTCTGAGCCTGATTTCAATCTGATTTAAAAATGCAATTCTGTTCTTTCTGCAGCTTTATTGGAAAAAATATATTTCTGAGCTGTGTTTTCTTGCTTTTTCATATATAATTAATTATAAGGGAGGCTTGTTATTTAGGGAATAAGATACTCTAATGTAAAGATGTCACATCTGTTAGATAAGAGGACAGTGAAATTTGAAGCATTACCTGTGGCTGAGCTGAATGCTGATATTCAGTGGCTCTGATGTAATTAAAGAGTACATTGCTCAGTCTGGTCAGGAACATAGGAATAGAAAACACTATTTAGAAGAGGCTGGATTGTTAATACAGAGCCTGATTCAACAAAGCACTTGAGTATGAGCTTCAGATTAAGCACACATTCTATTCTTCCTTCTACTGCAAAGCATGTTAAAGTGAGCGTATGCATACTTGTCTTGCAGAATATGTTAATTATGTTTAAAAAAATAAAACTTGCAGGGCCCACTTCACTGAGATCATCTCATAATCTTTAACATGTCTATCCTCCCAGTCCTTCTGTGACAGAAAAACCTGCTATTATCTTCATTTTTTTTATTCCAAACAGGATGTTGAAGAGCAAGAGAAAAAAGACTAAGATCATGGAATTATTTAGCCCTTCAGTACCCCACTGATTTTGATAATGTGAAGCTCCTAATAAACTTGGACAATTTTCTGCCAGTAGGAATAAGGTACTCTGAATTATTTTAGCAAATATGGGCCAAAAGTCCTAGTCCTGAAAGGTGCTTTGTGATGTTTTGGGATCCCAGCAAAGCAGCTGAGCCTTCTTCTTCAAACAAATGCAAAGTGAAACTTAAACTCACATTTCCTGATGCAGAGCAGGACACGTTTACCATACATCTAAGGTATCCATATTTACCAAGGTTACAGTAAATGAAACATTCTTAACATCTGAGCTTTTAGGTTTGACTGTCACCAAGGTGTCTTTCTCAGACTGTCAGGTGCTTAGATGTCAGTCTGAACTTGGTCCAGAAGAATATGCTAGGTAAAATTATACACAGATTAAGTAATCACATTGCTGAAGTATTTCAAGCTCCACTTAAAATAGATTCATAAGATACAGTTGGCTTGTTTTATTACAAGAAAAAGAGATTAAATCTAGAAGATTTGGGGAGAAAAATGTGTATCATTTGTTTAAAAATGAAGTATTACAACTGATGATCCAACATTTTTTCTCTAGAGCTGAAGGAACTTAACAAGATAAAAATAAGTCATGGAGAGTTTAAAAAGTGCTCTGATACCACATTGGAAATGGGGGGGGGGGGGGGGGGGGAAGAGGGAAAATGTTGATTAATATGATAAACTCCTAAATTAGATGAGTTCTGTTAATGATTTCATTCCAAAATTCCATTTGCCTAAATCTTGGTAAAAATGCTTTATATGAAACACTCTTCCACAGTCATTGAAATCAATCAAAGTTTCAAAGATGGCAGTACAGTCCTTTGGCTGAAAATTCTTAGGAATTGACTTTAAATGTCCAGCATCACAACACAGTACACTTTCCAATTTTATTCTTGGTTCCAAGAAACCTGCCACAGGGCAGGAAAATGCTTCTGACTTCCATTAGCCTTTTCAGTAGGACTGTCATAAATTTCTTCCCTATCCTCAGGATACATCAACAGGAAGACAGACCACTGTATGCACAAATTAAAACTAATCTGTTACAGAGAAGAAAGGTAATTTTGTTTCAGTGCATTTGTCTGTGTGCATAATTTATTATATTACAGACCAATGAGTTTGGCATGGAAGAAAAAGAAAAGAGTTGACTAAAAATAATAGAAACTACATTCTAAAAGCAGCTAAAAGTTCTAATTTCCTAATGAGCTCATTTAAACCAGGTAGATGACTGTGCTCTTTGTTAAACCAATTGAAAAATAAATTGTATTTGGAAAAGCTTGCTAGCACAAATCCACATAGAAGAGGATTATATTCCAAGGAAAATATGTGAAGCATATTAGAATAAGAACTGCAATGACAAGAACACAATCAAGCAAAATAATATTGGGAGTAAATACAAGAAGCTTTGTGATGAAACACCAATCATAGAGTCCTGAAAAATGACCTAAATGGCTATCTCCAGGGTTGCTGCTTCATTCCATGAAGTTTATTTTAGGGTTGAGAAATATTTAGTTGCAGATGCTGCCTTCTAGCTCTATTAGGAATTGAGACAATGGCAAAAGGCTTAAAACATGTTACGAGTATAGTATGGCTAAACAAGCAGACACACTTGATATAGTCCTTCTAGTTACTGTTATTATTATGGCAATACTTATAGGTCTTGTCAATCTGTGATTAGATTAGCTCTGCTCAAGAAAAACATAGATGAAATAAAGTAGGAAATGCAGAATGTCATTTTCTGGGAATGAAATTTCTGTCTACAGAAATACCCCATGTGCGTTCAGCTGAGATTTCACTGGGGAAGAGGGTCTGGGGAAGGTTTGATAATACGTAATGGAAATGTGTAGCAAGGCTTCTTTGATTTTTCATTTCAGACTGAATTCTGGGCATCCATTCTGCAGATTTAAATGTAACATTGAATGCTGAAATAGCTCCTATTTCTTCTTTGCGTTTTTAAATCTGTCCAAGCATAACATAATTCCACCCCCTTTCTCCCCATCATTTTCTGGTTTTAGTCTTGATCAGAAGAAAAGTAACTGTCATTACCTCAAAACCCTTCCTTCTGACACATTTGCAAAAGGGCTGCTCGGTCCTTCCCATTAGAAGGCTGGGAAGATTAGATGGAGGATGGATGTGGGTGAGGCTGGGTTACATGTACACACTGGGGATCAACGACAGAAACAGGACCAGAACTCAAAAACCTGAATCCAGGTGCAGTGTTACAATCCTGCACCAGAGCTGATGTCGACAGGGAAATAACTCACATCAGGGGATAGCTGAAAGATTTTAAATGCCTGTCATATTTGGGAACAGTGCTACTGTAATATTTAGGTCCACATCTTTCTGCTACTCCCTTTCCTGTGCTTCAGCTGCAACCTGTTCAGAAAAAGGACACCCTCTTTCAAACCTTCTCTTGGAGCAGTTCTCACATTGAGCTCCATTAAATATTTCCAAGCAAGTAAGTTGTATTGAGTCCAGACTCATTTTGTTTTCAAACACACAGACACATGCTCTTAATCTAAATACATGGTGAAAACAATGCCTTACCCTGCATGCAAACAAAAAGAAGCATCTATCTTTTATGGAAATATATTATTGATATACATGACACAAAGTAAAGCAATACCTATTTTTTAATGTCAACCCAAGCATCAGTCTTGGCTTTCTAAAACACCTAAACCCCCATATAAAATGTTATGTATATTCCCAGTTTAAAGAAAAAAAAAAATCCAAACCCTTAGTATTCAACGACAGCCTGACATTATTTACTGCAGTTGCTTAATGGTCTTCCACTAAAAAGAAAAAAAAAACCCCACAAACAAAATAACACACCCCCCCCTTCAAACTAAAAATAAAATTAAATTTATTAAATAGCTTAAATAGCTCAAAAAAGTAAATTCCTGCCAGCTAAGAGATGGTCAGTAGGGTGGAATAGAACGTGATTTCAAGGATAGGCTCTTAATCTGTCTCTTAACATATTAAAACTGCTGCCAGTCCTCCTGGACACCTTAGCACCAAGAACACTGGTGTGACCATACTCCTATCTAATCCATGCCAAAAAAACCATCAGCTTCAGCAAGACAGAATGTGGCTGCAAACAGGTAACAGAGTGAAAGGCTCTTTGCAAGCAGATATAAGCTCTCCCTGGGTGCACTCTGAACTTGGGTGCTGAACAGTTGCTGTACGCCCAAGGTAACACGACTTCCTAAATGGCAAGGTGTCTTCCTTCAGGCTCACCTGTGTGCCACTTCCCTAAAGCTGATCTGTACTGCTTTTGCAGGTATTTAGAGCACAGGCAAATACCTAGCATCTGTCTGGAAAAAACAGGTATAGCATCCTAAGAAGCAACTGTAACCTCAGTAGCTTGAGTGGGAGCCATTGGAACAGCAAAAGAAACCTGTCCTTGTGCTGTTCCATGGGTCAGTAAATGACGAGGGGGTTACATTCATTACAGTTTAAACAAAGAGAAAGAATCTCACTGAACATTTAATCAAAGTCAGACTAAATCCTAACTGATATTAGCAGGGAAAGCTAAACAAAGGCAAGGCAATAGTTTTGTTTTATTTAAAGGATGCAAAAGGAAACCCATTTGTCCCAAAGCAGGTCAAGAACTTTCAAAGAATATTTGCACTTTTCCTTTGCATGTAGGGTTTGTCATGACTTTGTATAATTACTGCAGTATGTGAAAGAGTGAAACTTTTAAAGAACTCTTTTGTTGCCAACTTTTTTGAGCTGGTTCAAAGCACTGAAGCTGGTATTTATTGTACAGATACACATTAGCTGCATTTCCCCAAACTTAGCGGGCTGGGCAGCAGAGGCAGTTGTTTTCTTTCTATGCCTAGCCTGGACAGTAGTGATGGGTTAGTAGTGCAGAGCTTACCCAGTCTTGTGCTAAGGCTGCAAGTTCCATGTGCAACACAGCAACTCAGTTGTCATACTGTGGATTTCAGGGTGAGGCAGGAGGTTCAACTTCTCAGGCATGTTGCTGAGACCTGTGCAAGTGCAAGTAGTTTGTTATTGCTTTATGATCTAAAAAATTTCAAATAAGTGTAGCCATACTGATGTTATCTGTCTATACTGCTGGCACTCTAAACCCAGTGATGTTGTCTCTAATAAATTATGAAAGTATGATGGGTATTTATTATCTTCTTGCCCTCCGTACCCTTCATGGAAAAGGTGGAGTGGGGCTTTTGGCAGAAGAGAGTTTTGAGAGAAGTCTATATCTTGGGAAGTGCCATCGCAAATGAAGATTTAACAGTGAGACCAAGGACTGAAATACCTCTTAAACCTCCACTGACTGCAAATGTATGCTCTTGCCAGCAAGGTGAGTGCACCCATGGCCAGAAGGAGCACCCACTGACATCTAAAATGTAACATTAATTGTCCCCTCGAACCACATCTATGCAGATCAACCCAGAGCTGATTACTACCTTTCTGTGCTTCAGATTTCTTTCTTCCCTGAGATTTCCTGATGCCTGTGACAGCCCATCCAAAGTGTCCCCCTGATGCCAAAGAACACCGTTCTGCAAAGGCAGCACCGTGGCAGGGGATCAGTGTCACTTTGACTTACCCAGGGGTGCTTTCTGCAGCTGGCTGTCAGCAGGCTGTGAGGCTTCTCTCCTCATTACTGCCCCAGGTAGGGATGTGGTGTGGGGGCAAGCACAATGTATTTGCCTGTTATGGCTGTGCCTGCCCGGGCACTGGAATTACCCTCCTGCTGACAGCAAGGGAAGAGGGAAAATCAGAAACCCTGAAAAGAGAACACTTTACCCTTTCTCAGTAACTGGAGATGTATTGTGCCCACACAAGGGAAGGAAATTTCACAGGTTCTCTGACTACTTTCATCCCTTGGGCAACAAAATGCAGAAGTGGAAATCAGTAGGACTTCTTGTGAGCAGATAAAAACCAGAAGGGAATTTGAGGAAGGCAAAGAAAGTTAGGGAATCTGTCAATCAATACGTAGGTGTTTTTTCTATCAAATGATACTGAACATTTATGATAATCCTCCAGGTGCCCTAAAGAACTACTATTATGTGACAGACATGGCAATAGACCATTAATTATGGGTTAACAAATACCAGTTACATCAGGGTGTTGACAGAAGCAATTTGATAACAGAAACAGCACCATTGTATTACAGGCAGAGGGCCAAGGGCCATTCCCCTCTGGCTGGGTCACAGGCAATTCCCCTTTCCCCATTCAGAGAATAAAGCACCTTTCTGTTGCCATGTGGTCCAATGTGGTGGTCTTTCCAGTCAGAAAAGAATCAGTCTTTAACAGCTAAATAAAATCAGCAGGTTGACCTGGTCAACATAGTTACAAAGACACAAATACTGTTGAATGTCTCAGGTTTTGGATATCTAAGATGAGATAGATCATTGACGTATCAGACCATAAAGGAAATCCTCCTCCTGACAAGGAGCCTCCAACTTATATTTCCAGAGTTGGGATCAGAAACAGCAAGTTCTTTGACCCAGAAGTTTAGTACAAATCTGAGTTGCTTACTTACACTTCTTAATCCTGTTCTTTCATAAAGTCATCCTGTACTCACAAGATTCTATTAAAATATTCAGTGCCTTCCACTCCAGAGATGGCTGCATTTCACAGGTGAGTGAAATGATCAGCGCATGCAATATCTGTAGAGCACTTGCTGAACTTCTGTAAACTTTATTATTACTGATTCAATCTGTGTAAGAGGAAAAAGGGCATCCAAATGGCACTTAAGATGGAATAAGGAGCCCTTCATAAAGCTATTAAGAAATTAATAATTACAGGAAGACAGATGTAATTACATCCAGAAGATCAATGCAGCTTTTAATGAAGAAGAATTTCAAGACCCTAAATACAAATTGAGATAAGAAACTTCTGAGACTTTCCCATGTACCCCCTGCTAGATAAACGTAACCAGACAACAAAGGAATTCTGATGTTACATAAGACAAAATTATTCTGGGGTCCTACCAGAAACATTGAGGAAGCTGGTCTGAGCTCCAAAAGTATGTCTTATGTTGATATATGATTATGCTTGATGTTTACAATTGGTCCTAGTAAGAAAAATTTTAGTGTGCTCACTGCAGATGGGGAAAAGATATAGAAAGTTGCCTCTTGTTCAATACAGCTTCTGTTTCTCAACGGAGATGAAAATCCTTAAAGACTCCTCAAAACTTAAGGAGTTGTAGAAAAATCATTGCTTTCCACCCTAAAGAAATCTCTATTTAATGTCATGCAGGTTATCACCAACCCTTGCTTGTGGTTAGAGCTAGAAGACATCAAAGGACACTTGCATGTTGAGTGTCTGTGTTAAGACTGTAGCTTGGCCCAGGAAGAGGAGGGACAATGCCATCGCTCCCTCGCTCTCCTTCATTCGAATCCCCTGGGCTTAGTGTGGGCAAGCAAAACATGATCAAAAGAGCAATTCCATTGAGCCAGAACTTTTCTTTAATTCCTCTCTGCTGTGGAGAAAGTATACAAAAAGGAACAATAATAGGTGACTCGTATATAATGAGGAATTATACAGGAACATGAGCACAGAGGAAACCAAACTGAATCAGCAAGCCCACACATGATTTAAAGTAAGCCTACAAACCCCAACCACTCCACTTAATGTCCAGCAATGAAGCAGATGCCCTTCACACAGGCACATACGCACTACAGACGATTGAGTGCTTTGTCAAAATACTAAAGAAAAAAAAAAAAACAAAAAAAGAAAGAAAAGAAAAAAGTCCCTAACCAAACCAAACAAACCCAGAGCATCATACAAACAGAGCAAGGGGGAATACGCTATTGCTAAAATTCTAGGGTCCTGAGAAAGAGCTGAAAATGGTGATACTTGGAAGGAGTGTAAGCATCAGCTACAGAAAAAGACAAACAAAAAAAAATAGGGTTTTTGCCAATCAGCTCTGGAGAATAAATTCTTTCTTGACCTTCTCTCTTTCCACGCCTTCAGCATTCCAGTACCTCTCTGTGCTGTCCTTTACTTATGACTGTCTCCAAATCCCATAGATTTGCACCCCAATAGGAGAAGTAACAAATAATTCCATACTTGCAACATATCGCCAGTAAGTAAAAAACTTAATTAAAAGCAACGCTTTGTCTGATCAATGGGGGGAGTTGGAGGGGAAAAATAATCAAACTGTTCTTAGCACAAAACAGACATTGAAGAATAGCTGCAGCTAAAACATTGCAGAACATACTGTGGAGAACAATTCTTCACTCACTAAGAAGGGTGGGAGCGAGCTCTGCTCCAGACCTGCAGCTGTTACAGCTCTGCAGACTTTGCAGGAAGCATGCTAATTTGTACCAGCCAAAGATCTAGCTTACAGGGGAGTATGTTTGAAGGAATTTCCTGGTCAATACCTGTTTGAAGTTTGTTTCCTGCACTCATCAGAGAAGTTCATTTGTTGTGATGGCAAAAATAAAAGCCTCCTCTGAAGAGAAAGAAAATCCTCAATTATCAAACTACTGGCTTCAGCAGTACTTTCTGAGAGAGAAGGTAAAAGGACAACCTTTCAAGAGGTTTTGAGGATTAGTGGGGATTTAATAGAAAAGGTACTGTAGACAGCAACTTGTGTCAGTAATTTGAGACCTGAATGGTCTGATTCAACAGGACAGAAGAGATGAGAATCTGACACTGAAAAAAAGATTCACCGAAACCAGAATAGTAACAGTATGAAACAGCAAGCCCAACTTCCTTTTCATAAAGTCAATGCATATTCTCTTTCTCAATCTGCTTCAAATCATGGTTACAATATTACTTCTGAGTGTACATTTGTCAGTTGATAAACATTATAGACAATATGTTGACTTGTAATATGCTGAGCATCTGGCTATGGGGTTCAGCTTGAAAAAACTCCCTGTTCTTAAAGCAGCAATATGCTTAAAAATAGAAAACTTTCACTAGAAAAGGATTGCTTAGCACTGTATCAGATGCAGCCACAAGGTGTGTAGAAAGAGGTACAGAATGCCCAGCTGGGAAACAGGATGTCAGGGACTTTGTCTGCTCCCAGAAAAGGTCTTACATGGTATAGCCCTCAATAGCCAAGATACATAAGATTATTGATAAGAATTTGAAATGGAAATTTGCAAAGACATAAGAGATGCAGAAGACAGCAATTTAAGCACAAGATTGTCAACCCACCCATATGAGTTTCCTCTTAGTGGTGAGTTCTTTTTATTGTATTATGGGAGAGACTTTTGCCTGGCCATGGGTTTTCGAATAGGACTCAGAACCAGGTTGTCCTTCATACACAAGAAGTTATCAGACTTGACAGCCTTCTGTCTATAGTATTCCCAGATGGGAATGGAAAGGGATTAAATCCAGGAATAGAGTTTACAATGTGACTGTACTATCCACTGGGTTACTAGGTCAAAAAACTCCAGTGGGTTATTAATATTACAAACAATTTCCTTGGCTTTACTTATGAGCCAAGAATATGAAAAAGATATTTCAGATTGAACAGAACATTTTGTATGATACAGAAGACATGCTTTTCCATTTGTTTCAGTAATAACCCTCCCCAATTAAACGTTATCAGAGCTGGTATTTCCTTTAATTTATTGGTGTGGGTATTGGATGAAAAATCAATTGTTAATTTCAGTACACAAATAAGTGTCCTCAGCACTTTTTTGTAGGATAATGAATGTACTTAGCATGATATGAACTTCAACGACAAGATCTCTGTAGGGTTTTTTGGGGGGTGTGTTGTTTTTTGTGTGGTTTGGTTTGGTTTTGGTTTGCTCCTTTTGACATGTCTCATGTATGAGACTTAGCAGAAATGTTACTATCTCAGCCTGCTGCTACACTTTGCTATCAGAAACCTGCCTGACATGTTCCTGTGATGTGGACAGAAAAATCCCCTCTGAATTGCTTTGATTTCCATTGTTCTGTTCTTCTTTTAGGCTCTTCTCCTCCTCCTCCCAAAAAAGGACTGGTACTGTTTGGGCAGCACTCATGCGGCACTTGGAAGGTTATTCACTAACTGAAACATACTGCATTTGGGCAGCCTTACCCATACAAACTTCTGAAGCAGGGATAGGAAAGAGCTGACCATGCATCTCCAGTGCTCTGTCCTCTGAGTTACTGGGCAAAAAGAGGAAAGGAAACAACCAAATCTAATTCAGCTTTGGAACTCCTACACATTGATTCAAGTCTTCAGGGACAGTCTGTGTTATCACCGAAGACAAAGAAGCCTATCCTATGTGTGTCCAGGACCACTACATTTACAGTCCTCTTTGTCTTCATTAGCTCTCAAATTATTTTACCACAAAGGGATAGCAAAAATGAGGCAACATCATTTAAATTCACGCCACTACCTAGCCATACAGAATTGCAATAAGTGTTGGGCCCCCCATACATAGTCAGTCTCCAACAAAATCCACTACAATCACTAAAGACAGGGTCCTGCAAAGCATCCAGGGTTTCTGTGTGTGGTCTGGCAGCCTTCCTACTGTGCCAGACTTCACAGGAGTCCCGTATGAATCCCTAGGCTCTCGGCCAGGACAGCCAGATACGGGCTTTGGGAGCCTGTCAGCTTCCACTTTGGAGTCTGGCATTGGTTGGTCTGTCTGCATTAATGCAACTGAAACTGCAAGTCCATCTGTGTGGGGTCACCTATGTCCTGGTTTTGGCTGAGATAGAGTTAATTTTCTTCTTAGTAGCTGGTTCAGGGCTGTGGTTTGGATTTGGTGTGAAAGCAATGTTGATAATACACCAATGGTTTTGGTTGTTGCTGGGTGGTGTTTGTGCTAAGTCAAGGACATTTTAGTTTCTCAGGCCCTCCAGCGAGGGGACTGGAGGGGCATAAGAAATTGGGAGGGGACACAGCCGGGACAGCTGACCTGACCTAGCCAAAGAGGTGTCCCATACTATGGGACAACGTGCTGAGTATATATAAGCTGGGGGAGGAAGAAAGAAGAGGAGGACTTTTGGCATTATGGCATTTGTCTTCCCAAGTAACTGTTACACATGATGAAGCCCTGCTTTTCTGGAGGTGGCTGAACACATCCTTGCCAATGGCAAGTGGTGAACAAATTCCTTGTTTTGCTTTGCTTGTGTGCATGTCTTTTGCTTTACTTATTAAGTTGTTCTTATCTCAACCCTCAAGTTTTACATTCCTTTCTAATTCTCCTCCCCATCCATCTGGGTAAGGGGGGAGTGAGCAAGCAGCTGCGTGGTACTTAGTTGCCAGCTAGGGTTAAACCATGACAACCCATAACCTGGGCAAAGCTGGAAAGGTGTTTCAGATAAGTCCACTTTGATCTTATCTGTAGCTATAATAAAGCATCGGTCTGTAGTGGCTGAAACTGTGTCAAGAAGCATTTGAGCCTGTTGAAGACTGTCCTAGGAGCTCAGTTTATGCTACTGAAACAGGATTGAAATGCATGAGTCATGAGTGGTGGTGGTCTGAACAGGTGACTGTGCTCTTCAGTTTTACTATTACAAAGATTACTTTTCACTACTCAACACCTTCATGTACTAAAGAAGAGAAGACATCCTACTGACAAATATTAGCCATGCACAGGCATAAAAAAAATTATGCTGATTAAGCAGCTGGAGTCTCATTGCCTATAAAGATTTTTTTGTCTTTCATTCATATTAGAAATTACTATGATCACCTCGTTGCCTTTTCCCTCCATCAAAATGTTCAGGAACTCTTAAGATTTCTCTTACTTCATTTCCAAAGCAGTAATATATCAGTCTATGCAACATAGCTTAAACATGCCCATCGTATGGATGGTAAAACAATTCTGATTCTTTATCAACAAAAACATCATTTTCTTCCACCTCCTTTCTCCCTCTTCCTCTAGTGCCCCTCTCACACTCTCCACGGTACATTAGAAGGAGCACTCTGACAACAACAGAATTCATTAGTCAAGCCAGGTACTGTGGCTTCATAACTCATTCCCCTTGTTACTCGCTATTGAGTCACGGGGCAGAAGGTGGGTGTCTTGATCTTGAAGGTAGGACAATGATATAATCTATTTCCATCAGGTGCTGGAAAAAAGGTTACAACCTGCCTCATACAGAATTCAACTAGGAATCACAGAAAGGGGAAGTAAGTTTTTGTTAACTCACATAGATGCCAGAATGCTTTCAATCTATTTCTGTTTCATCTCTTTCTTCCAAAAGATTTTTAAATAATCACAACATTAGATTAGTGATTTTAAAACAGTAGGTGATCAATTTCATTTCAATGCCTGGGGAAGAAATTTAGATTCCCTGATGTTTCATGGAAAACACCAAAGAAGATTCAATTGAGAAGCAGTTCTGACACTAACTAAGTTATCTACCCAAGTATTTCTATTACACCGCTGTCTGGGCATTTTTGTATCATGAAGCACTTCCTGCTTGTTCAGTACAAAATGTGGACAGACTCAAGCAGACAGGGCTTCCCCTGCTTGTGTCTTCAAAGGCAGAGCTGTACAAAATTAAAGTTAGTGTTTGATATATTCTATTTGACTTTTATTTCTAAATATTTGAGGGAAAGACATTACAAAAAATTAATTTGACATGTCTGGTTTTTAAGCCAGTGAATGCCAGGAGGGCATGCGAGGTTGTCTTCTGTTAGAAATTATCAGCTGCCTCCATAGAGGAGAGCCAGATGCTGATCTAATGCTGTGTTAAAGTAAAAAGTGATTTTTTTTTTTTCCTTGAAACATTCTGAACTATCACCATTTTATTTCCTCTGATATTTGGAACAGGTGAAAATAAATTTTCTTTCTTTTCTTATTTGTATTCTATGCATATGTGTGTGGGTATAAAAATCAAACTATCTTTAAAAGGTTGATAAATGCATATGTAGAGAAGATAGTATTTGGAAAACAAAACAGTTTTACCAAAAAAAAATAAACATACTGATATTCCCAAATCTAGACATGTCATTTAGATTTACTGTTCTAACAAATTAACCTTTTGAGGCAGTTTGACCTTTAAGTACCTGAATTTTTTGCAAAACTATATCAGCTTGCAGTGATAGCTTGATTTTCTGATGCTACCATTTTTCCTGATAAGTCAAGAACCATCTGGAAGAAAAATCCATGTTCTGATGCTTGATGGAGATAATTTCTTGCACATGGATTTATGTCACATATTTATGTTAACATTACCAGACCTATCAGTTACTTTCCATAAAGTTCAGGTTCCAGAAGTTCATAGGGGCATTGCTGAATAATTGAACCCATAGCTTCTTTGTGTCAGTCAAGAATGTTTTTGCTCTAGCTTCATATTCATTGTGGCCATAAAGAGAGTTAATGAGAAAATAAAGTTGAAGCTGCATCCTCTGTGCAGTTGGCACATATTTGATGGGTCAGATGGTCTTGCAGGAATTGCTTATTACTTTACTAATTTCATCTACTGTCTGCATCACATCATTAATCTAAAGTGCAAGATCTTCACTTTAGGAGTTTGAACTGGTTGGAAAAGGAGGGTCTCATGGTAAAGATACTGAACAAAGGAGATATTTACTTCCCATCTTCCATTTCATGTATTCTTGATGGAACAGTAACAAATTCAGATCTCCCTGTTGGTGGGTGTCTCAGAGCTGTATTGTAGATTGTAGACTGAGAAAAGGCTTCTCAGCCAGAAGATGTGATGAAAAGAGTGGTCAAGCCGCCTTCTGAAGACCACATCATAAACCTGAGGTCAGCACCTGGAGAGGATGTTAGGTGCACGGTTTAAGAAAGCAGTGAGGGAAATTCCATCCAGTAATTGATGCAAAGTCTTTTGCAAAGTAGCTGACACAGTTGAATTTAGACTTGCAGCTTCTAGTGATTGGCACTGAAATGGTGCCCAAGAGAAGCGCTGACTGCTGCCCACTCTACCTTTCTACCAGACTTCATCACCCTCTTAGCTGAGGCAGCAGAACGAATGATGTGTCCACCTCTGAGCCTCTGCAATTCAAAGCCTGATGTATTCACTTCAGTGTCCACCTGGAGAGGTGCCTAAATCTGTGGAGGTTACATCCATCCCTCCCATGGACAGCGCAGGGTTCACAGAGCCAGCTCAAGTTTTCTCAGCAGTGGAAGCAAAAGTAAATGTTACCCCTCTGGGCTGAAAAGTGATGCCAGCCCTCTGCTGTCCTGGGAAGCAGAGAGGAAGGAGAAGGAAGGAGGACTGGGACAGGCACCTGGCGTTAGAGACACACACAAAGCTGTGCTGCCTGTTTTTGCAGCTCTCCTGAGAGTGGGATGAGTGACATGGTGAGAAGCCACATTCAGCACAGCCATGGGTCTGAACGCCCCAGTCCCGCTCAGCAGCGAGCAGGGATTTCTGTAGCTGTGCCACAGCAGTGAAGCCACAGCTTTCTCAACAGCCCATCCCAATGCTCAAGGAACCTCTGCCTGCTGTGCCATCACCTGGTCCTTCATTCTATGTTTTTAGGAGGTGTTGCACCAGAGCTAGCTTTAAAGTAGCTAAAAAATACTGTGAGCATGATGACCGAGGCAGCAAGAACTCAGCAGAGACCGGCCAGCAAAAATCTCCATCTTTCTCCTCAGTTCCTCTAAGCTGTGTGGGGCCGGCAGCTGGCCAGGGCACAGCAGCACTCTCCTGCTGAGGCTGCAGAGCAGGCAGAGGAAGAGGAGTAATTTAGCCTCTTTGGTTACAAGATGTAAATGAATATAATCCTTTTGCTTGTTCAAGGTGGAGGCATGTATGTTCCTAGGCAACCATGGCTTTTGGGGGAATTTTGGAACTCTTGATTCTCTCTCCTAAGGCATAGACTGAGACCTGACCATTTCAGTTTCCTACTGAATATTTATTACTACTTTCTGCTGCCTAATGCTTGGTACAACTGGTCCTAAGTTCAGTGAGGAGTTTTATGCACCGCCACTAATACAAACTATGCCTTAGCAATAGTAATGATGAATTCATAGTGATAGAAAGTGGAGATTTCCAGCTAAATCATAATAAATTCAATAAACCTAAACCTGGATAACCTACCGTGCATTCAATTACAATGCTTGCCTGCCACAAAAAAAAAAATACAAAAACCTGCTTACTAAAAACCACCACCCCATCCCCCAGAAAAGAAACCAAGCTGTCCTTCCAAGGAGATTACTCCTTTCTGCCGCCCCCACCTACCGCTGTTAGCCCAACAGCAGAGAGAATACATGTGAATTCAAACTAGGTCTTCCTTGGAGGGATGCAAAGGACAATCTAATGCATAATGCTGTGGGAGTGATTTGTAGTTTCCCCCAGAGCGTGAGCTGATTTGTTATGAATAGAACTCAGCCTGCTGCTCTGTTGAAAGCCGAATCTATGTGACTGATTTTCTTTTAATGCATTTATGGTAAAGAATGATCCTGCATTTGATTGTGTGACTGATCACCCTGACACATACAGCTGATATTCTACCTGTGCAATCATAATTTTACATGTACTGAAAAAAAGAAAAAAAAAGCTATGGCTTAGCTGACTGCCTTACTTTCTCATTTCGCTAGTGCAAAGGCCATCTGATTCAAATTCTTTAAAAACACATCAGCTGAAAAGCAGCATTTTGTGTAATCATTTTAAGATTGTATTTGCAGTGTGGTTTAAAAGGATAGCATATGTGGATTTTGACTTGAGAAGCCACTTATTTGAAAGTTAGAACTTGGTTAAAATATCTGGGATTATATAATTAATTCTTGGATGTTCTTGTTAATTAATGAAATTTTTAAAATCTTGTAATTTTCCTTGAGTAACCAGATATAAACAAAATCAAGTTTTACATTTCAGGCCAGAAACTTACTGTCCCTGGAGGACTAGGGGAATTAAATCCTGATGTATGAAGTCATCTCTATTCCAAATGCTTAAATAGCCTTTTCTCTCAGGATCTGAATAGAAATTATTTGGCACAATATAGTGAAAATAAACCCTGTATTGTCCTTACCTCTGCTGGCCTTCTTCCGTAGATGACTGTTTTACAACTGAAACAGCCCTTCTACACAGCGACTTCTGTGGCCAGGGACAAGACCCAGAACAAAGTGGTTCAAAGCACAGGTAGAGTTTTCCTGACATGGATCTGGCCCACAAAGGAGGAACACTGGTGAGTTCCCATTCTGCAAGGGATGTGAAACTTATTTCATAAAAGTGTAGACACCTGAGAGAAAGGACATCAGATAATTCACCCAGGGCTGACCCATGGCTAGAAAAGGAAGGAGATCTTTAAACAGGTGAAAATGACAATGGATAGAGAATAGAGCATAATGTCTTTCCCTCCTGTTTTCTGTGCATTAAACAGAGATGATATCTTGTTTTTTTTCTAAGGAACATCATTCAACTAATTCCATGCCATCACTCTCCCAAACCAGAGAAAAGACTAGGGAGGATGTAACTACTAGAACTGGCCAGAAGTGACCAAATCTTAGCAAAGTTTGGTCTATGTTGTGTTCAGATACACGTGCTCAGAGCAAAGTCAAAGTCATCCACCATTCTTTCTTTAGTAAACACTTCCTTGTACATTTGTTTTGGTTTTGTTTGCTGCATCACTATTATCTGAATGATCTAACCAGCACATTCAAAAACTACTTCTCCCCACTCGTAATCATTTATATGGATGACTGGTATCAGTCATCTGGGAGACAGTCAGTCTCATCTGACAGTGTTATTTTAACTATGTTGTTTCTGATTTTTAAGAGGCGATAACATAGCTGTCAAGCATTACATGAGCATCACATACAAACACTCAGTGACGACTTAACTGTGCTTTTGCAACAAATGTAGTAGTAGCATGAAGTTATAGTGATCTGTGAACAAAGACTCTAATTGTAAGTTTCCAGGGATCTGTTTATACTGACACAATGGTTTGAGCAAAACGTTTATATTACATCTGAGTTAGCTAATAGCAAATTACCACTGCTATAACTACTATTAACAATATTGTTGGGAGTTTATTTTACACACACACCATACTTCCTCTAGCTATAAACTCACACTGTTCACCCACACATTCACAGTTTAGGAAAATATCTCCTATTGATTTCAAAGGAATTTAGACACCCAAATAATTTTTGAGGTTCTGACCCATAGGTAATTTTGTAGATGAGGCTAGAATTGGATGTGACTGTTTCTTAGATACTATCAAGCAGCCATTTGTCTGTTGAGCTGTAAAAAAAGAGAAGAGAAGGCTCCAGGGAGACCTTAAAGCAGTCTTCTAGTGCCTAAAAGGACCTACAAAAAAAGCTGGAGAGGGACTTCTTAGTAGGGCCTGTAGTGACAGGACAAGGGGTAATGGCTTTAAACTGAGAGAGGGCAGATGTAGCTTAGATATTAGGAAGAAATTCTTCACTGTGAGAGTGATAAGGCACTGGCACAGGCTGCCCAGAGAAGCTGTGGGTGCCCCATCCCTGGCAGTGTTCAAGGCCAGGCTGGATGGGGCTCTGAGCAACCTGGTCTGGTGGAAGGTGTCCCTGCCCATGGAAGGGGGGTTGGAGCTAGATGACCTTTAAGGTCCCTTCCAACTCAAACCATTCTATGGTTCCATGTAATGGTTAATTGGTGATAAGTGGGTCAGGTGTAATAAGAAAGAAGCAATCAACACTTGCTAATTTTTTTAAAAGGGGAAAAGTCTTTTGGCATTAATCCCTGTGATTCATAAGAAATAGAGGCAGTCTGGCAAAGTTTAAATGATTGAAAATGATGCCCGTGGCCTTCTGCAAAATCTGATTACAGCTCAAATGATCGATGGGTTGCCATTAACAGAAGGAAAAAAAGTTCAGAAATTGAGTCAAGTAAATCAAGAAAGACCTTTTGAGTTTACAATGAACACTTCAACATGATTCAAAAAGTGTTTTAACCAAGATTTCATTTTCTGTAAATGTATGTTGCCTTCAGAATATGAAGTATTCATTTTCACAAGTCCCTCTTGAGCCAAGCTTTTATTTGGCCTGAAAAGATGCCCAACTTTCCCTGCCAGCTTTTCAAGGCTTTCTTTGATTTACTTCAGTGACATTGGGAGACTTCAGCTTCTGCATCTGAAGTCTGGCACGAACTCTCCTCTTTTCGGTTATAGGTGGGTCAGATGCATGAAACTTTGAAGGTCTTATTGCGCATTCTGAATTCCTTTTCTTTTTTTAATATCTGAAAGCATTTTTTTTTTTTTTAAAACAAGGAAACTAGTTTCAGGTTTGTGAAAATATGCTATGAATTCTTGTAATGACAGGTAAGTATTCCGCTGCAAAATAACAAGAGAAAAGAAAAAGAACTGAAAATAAAATTGTTCCAGCATTATAAGCAGTGGAGCAACAGGTGTGACTGGCTCACTGACTCAACTGAGAGACCGAGATGCTTTCATGTTAGGAAAATATTTAATAAGTTTTTAAAAAATCAGAAAACTAAAAAGTAGGAGGGGTTATTTTATCCTAAGTGAAATATTTCTTTTTTGTTTTGAGTTTTCAATTAACATTGATTTATTTATTTATTTTTAGAGTGGAGCATATATCAAAAAGAGAACAGAAAGTCTTTCCATTCAAAATGAATGTATTCATTTTGTTTGACAAGAAAAATATTATTTTCATTTACTGAGAGAAGAGGGAGAGCCTGCCAGTCACATTACTCCAGAGAGAAACTGTCTCAGGCAAAATTACAGCTCATCTATTAATGTTTGTCCTAGCCTCAAATGAAGACCCAGCTGTACCATTTTGTAATTTTCCTGTAACATCAGTATCTCATGCCTTTTATCTCAAGGGATCTGAAGTCTTAGCTCCGACACAGAGCACCTGTGCAAACCAAGGCCAACCCTGGTCTCTATTAATTCAGAAGAAATAATCTGAAATTTGCAGACAGTGTCTTCATAGTTATACTGAATGCCACTTCCTTGGAGTTTTTCACCAGAGATTAGAAAGCTTTCTACAAAATCTGGTTTTTTGCTGGTGAGCAGAATTGCTCCGAGGTGTCACAGGGAGGGTCAGAACAGCTTTCAAGTGAATTTTTAGCACACCTGAGTCTACTGCCAAAGCCCGGACAATGTTGTTGCCATTTTTACCTCGGAATATGCTGGCTATACACGAAAAGCCCTGAAAGCACATGTATCACCAAGGTAGCATTTGGGAAATTTAAACTAAACCAAATCACATAAAGCAAACAAAAGAACAATAGACAAGCTCTTCATTTACTAGGTCTCCTAGAGAGCTCTGTGACATAAATAAATGAATTATGGGTAAGTTGATTTCAGTTTGGTTTTACTCATACAGTGTAATGTAGTTTTTTGTTCATTAAGAAATAAAGCATAACCTGACACTTTTTGGGGAATAGGATTATAAAGATGTGATTTTATGTTAGACTGTTGTATAAACAGACTAATTCCCAGATTTTCAGAGCAGTGACCATTTTGATAAGATACCTGGAAAGCCTCATGATACCAACAGTATAACCTTCATAATTATGTTATTATTGAAAAGATGGCAACATAAATGAATACATGATAGAACTGATAGACAGATAGGACTGACAGAGTACAGAAGTACACATAATCATAAAGGTTTAAGACTCATGCAGAAAGCAGATGAACAAAATTGAGCATTTAAGTAACATACTTCAGAACTCTGTATGCAAGTCCTTGTGGTATTCTTGTCCAGAAAAAACAACATGGGTTTATGGGCAGAAAAAGAACTGCCAATTTCAGAGATACAAAGGGCTGTGGTGAGACTGTCTTTGCATGTTCACAGCACATTGTAAATATCTCTTTCTTTCCTGAAGTGTAGCATCCCAAGCTGATTTTTAACAGCTCCTCCTCATAATGCTGAAGACCCAGGCCTGATTAGGCACCAAAATCAAATTCCTTGTGAGACCCCTTCTCTCCTTCCTCCCTGTACTTCAGGGCTAGAGCATCCTTTGCTGCATCTCACCTTGAATACTGTGTTCAGCTTTGGGGTCCTCACTTCAAGAGGGACACAGAGGTGCTGGATCGCATCCCAAGAAGGGAAACTGAGCTGGGGAAGGGGCTGGAGCACAAGGCTTATAAGGACCAGCTGAGGGAACTGGGGCTGTTCATCCTGGCCAGGAGGAGGCTCAGGGGGGACCTTATTGCTCTTTACAGCTCCCTGACAGGAGGTTGTAGGCAGGTGGGGGTTGGTCTCTTCTCCCAGACAACAAGCAAAAAGACAAGAGGGAACAGCCTCAAGTTGCTCCAGGGGAGGTTTAGATTGGATAATCGGAAAAATTTCTTCACTGAAAGGGTCATCGAGCATGGGAACAGGCTACCCAGAGAGGTGGTGGAATCACCGTCCCTGGAGGCATTTAAAAAACACGTAGATGACGGTTGGCAACGTGGTTTAGTGGGGGACTTGTCAGTCCTGGGTAAACAGTTGGACTTGATGACCTTAAAGGTCATTTCCAACCTAAATGATTCTATGATCTCTGGTGGGGATCCAAAGTGTCTAAGAAGAAATTTAGTCTGCTGCTCTTGCAGAAGGGCCACTGGGAATGGGAAATATCCTCACTGTGAAATGACTCCTTCTGCAAGAAAGCCACTAGAGGGAGCAATGCCATCAGAGCTGCCCTTTAAATAAACCTATTTAGGATTGCTGGAGCAGCTTGGTGTTAGCTCATTGGAAGAGAAGTACTGCTTCTTGAGTAATATTTTTAATTAAGCAAAGACAGCACTCCAGCAATCATGGGACTGATGATGCAGCAACCTGCCAGCTTCATTATAACCGAAAACTTATTCCTAGGTCTGTCCTGGATTGCTCTTCAAGCACCTGTATAACAGCATCATTCCCCTTCATTTCCAAGGAGACTGAGATTCAGTTTGGTTTGGAACCACAGAAGGACTCAGGCAAGAAGTTGTAGCAGAATTGGGACCATTAGTCAAATGTGTAGGACTCTGAAGTTTTCTGGCTTGTCACCATAGCCTTTTGTGACAATTTACAGGGCATAACAGTGTGCCCCAAAGGGACTAATTGAGGCTTGCCTGTTCCTCCTATGCTGATCTAGTACAGCACATAAAGCTTGGACATAGAAGGCTAACTAGTAGTCATCGATGAGATTCCTTAACCAAGATGACACCGCTGCCAGGTCATCATTTCCCTGCCTCTGAAGCATTTGATTGGAAAAGCCCAGTCTTGAAATATTGGATTGGTACAGTTCCTTTCAGCCTTATCCACGCTGGCTCACAAGGACAGCCCCAGAAATGCACTAGGGACCAGCCTCACGGGAAACTGTGAGCTAGCCTCAAAATACAGCCTCCACAGCACACGCTTAGAGCGGCAGCTGGGTCTCACATACTCACAGCCCACAAGGTGAGTTAACACCTTAGGAACTCCTCTCCACAAGGGCTGTATTAGCTGGGCAGCCATGTGGATAGAGGTGAGGCACAGCACTCTCACGGATGGTCTGGACATGTCTTCTCCAGCATCATATCTATGTTGGCTGCAATTTTTCAATTGCAATTCATCAAAAGATGACAGCGTGGCACATTGAGCCTAGTCTCTGCAGTTATAGATAACATCTATAGACCAACTCCATCTTTGAATTAAAGAGGTGTTTCCCCCGTTATCGGATGTAGACTCCAGAACAGTCCTGCTCCAATGGTTAAAAAAAGAAAAAAAATTCTATCATATGGTTAGACTAGCTTGCTCTTTGGTCAATATCCTCTTCCTAAAATCTTTCTTTTCCCTATAAAACCTACCCAGTGCAGGACATCATCTTTGCTTGAAGTAGGCTTTTTTCTTTGAGTAAAAAATGCTCTGTTTTCAGTCTCTTAGAAAGACTGGATTAAAGTGTCCTTTATTGCTGACATGATTGTTTGATTTTAACTCTTTGGACCAGGTATGGGATCCTAACTGTACTTACTGTGTGATGACATGCACCACCACCTCCCTGGCATATAGTAATGTCACAAAATAGTGTGCAACAGGCAGTGGGGATGACTTTTCACAGCAGTAAGAGCCAAGTACTGTTCCAGATGCTGCTACTAATCTCCAGCATGAGGTCTGCAGATTCCTGCTTCTCCCCTTTTCCTTCAGTTACACAGGTGTAGCAGCTACACTTGCCTCCTTTACAGAATATTTTCAAAGATACTGAAAAAATTGTACTATAGCTGAGTATAGTACTTTTCCACACTATCTTTGCTTAAATTTGCCTTCTGTATACTACATGTAAATACAACTACAATTTGTATTTAATGCAAATATTTTATCCTCTCCTAGCATAAGGAATTCCACCAATTGAAGAAAAATTCAAGGCTTGTGGAATTAGGGCTATGAAGAACCTCCAATCTTGAAATAACCAATCCCCCCATCTGTTTTAATTTAAAACCTGCTTAAAACCTATTTTCAAGTTTCCAGAGCAGTTATAAGGTGCTTTAACACACATGAAGCAAATGAAATTATTCGGTAATGAAAGGCTTGTCATACATCATTAGGATCCTCCTCCTACCTATAGGGCCATTTAGGAAGCTGAATAAATCTATCCAGCTTTATAGCTGTAAGAGACGGTACATTAAGTTTGCTGGTCCCAGAGTGCCTGAAGAAATCCAAGCACCAGTATTCTTCAAGTTCAGCAGATTTTGTATTCTAACTTCCAAATGTTGATTGGCAGAGATCTTTAACAGCAAATCCTCATTTGGCAACCATGAACAGAGGTTTACAAGCTTTAAAGAAACATTTTTCACAAAGGACACCAAAAGACATGCATGTTGAGCTTATAGTGAACTCATATCTATCACCTCCTCACATCCGTGTCATTGGTCTTTTCAAGGTACAGAAACCCGGTATTCTGGACCTTAATTTAGTCCATCTCCTGCAGTACTGGAGCTTGCTGTAAACCACAAGCAGTCACAGCCAGCTCTCAGATCTCAGCCTGGGATTTTGGAGACCCCATCACTCCAGTGATGGGTGACACTCTCAGCATTTACTGCCCTCCCCGCTGCACCGTGACACTGAGTGCACAACTGCTTCTGGGGCTGCAGCACCAGCTGGGCCACACAACTGCTCAGTATTATGCAGCTGGTGATGGCATCCATGGGAGTATATATAAAAAGAAATACTAGACTTTTTGAGCACTTGGATTTTAAATAAAAAAAAATCATGAAAATCAGACACTTATAATAAAAATATGCATGATCAAAATCCTTTCCCTTTTTCTTCAGACACACCTATTGGAATTACTTTCTAACATCCCAGCTGTAGCTCTTTCAATCAGACCTCAATTATTTTCATTCCTGTTATGCTAGTACCCTTTTCTATTATCCCAGTGGAAAGGATGTAATCGAATTAATGCATTTATTGGTTTTGATGCTGGTTCTGTGACATTTTGCTTTTTTTCTCTGCTAGAAAACTGACAGTTGCTTGGTTTCATTTGTGTTTCTACTGTAGCTAGATTAAAAACACTTTTTTCAAAACCACCTGACTCCCTGTATAAGGGGTGGGTGGGAAAGAAGAATTCAAATGGAGTAAGTTTTGTTCTAGCTGAATAGAAAAGTGCAAAAGTATTCTGACCAGCTTTGACAATTTTTCTGGACCATCCTGGCAGCTTGATGCCTGGTTTAACAATCTCCTCCAATTTTAAAGGAAATCTAAAAACAAAAAAAAAAAACAAAACCCCAAACAGATAACACCCCTCCCCCAAAAAATCTTTGGAAAATCCTACAAACTAAAGCAGCCTGCATAACTACCAAGACAAGTGGATGAAAATCCAGGGAAAGCATAAGCTTCAAAAGTATAATGGCACATAAAGTACAAGCTTTTTTTATTATGTCCATTTCCTTGCTGCCCTGAACCTCACAAACACCAGTGTGCTAAGCAGTTTGTAAGATGCAGTGCCAACAGACAGCATCTGCCTCAAAGGCAATCCAACACAATTAAACAGTGGAAGGAATGCAGGGCAAGTGTTAAGAAATTTTTTATCATAATCAATACCTGCATTTCTAGAAGGCATTTGTGCACCCAAATGGTTTTCTGTTTTTTCAAATATACTAGCTAGTCTAACAATCAAATTTCTTCTACTGACATTGTTTGCCTATTAACATCACATTATCTTTGCTACAGCTTACAGCTACTATTATTTAAGCTTCTAGAATATTTATATTTAACTAAATTTAATGCTAAATTAGGCAAGTCTTGAGAAGGAAAAGACAGTCTTATGACAACACAGATGGTCTTTGTGCCAGGTATCAATATAGTACTCTTACTAGCTTGGAAAGCTGGTCAAAGCAAAGACAAAGAACTGGTCAAAACCGCATTTAAAAATAACATTAAAAAAATTACATAGGTATTTCTGAGTCTTTGGATTTCAGTAGTTGAATGCAAGGCAACTATCAACACCTTGCTTTCCAAAGAGGTAATGTGCTTACTTTGCATAAGCATTGCCTT
Source organism: Falco peregrinus (assembly GCF_023634155.1). Taxonomy (NCBI): domain Eukaryota; kingdom Metazoa; phylum Chordata; class Aves; order Falconiformes; family Falconidae; genus Falco; species Falco peregrinus. Next base: position 32,222,893 of record NC_073721.1, on the reverse strand, counting down.
TGAAGCCTTGTCATTTACTGTGTTAATAAAAGACAGTATTTAAAACATTAAACCTTAAAAGAATCCAGTTCACAGATTTGTAACAAGTGCACAAAGCAAGAGGCATTTCTTCCTCCAACAGAACAGCCATAAAAAAACCCAACCAACCAACCAAACAAAAAAAAACCCACAAGATGAGAATGTACTTCTTTTGTCCCACCCAAATATCATATTTTGATAAAGTAATCAAAGTTTTCACCTGAAAGCAAAACAACACAACACAACTAAAACCCACCTACCCCCAAGCACCAGAATATAGCACAGAGCCAGAAGAATAAAGCTGAGAAGGAAAGCTCAGTCTCATACAGACCTGGGGCTTGACAGGCTCAATCACAGAGCACCAGAGAAAGTCAGGGAAGAAAATACTCCTTTTCCCAGGCTTTATAGATCGCTCTGACAACAGATGCTTGTAGCCAAGCTAATAAAAGGAGAGAGAGGAAGAGGAGAGTGGCAGAAGGAGCAGGTGGAGAAGGATAATTGTTGCTATCATTGCCCAAGTGTTTTATTACAGCTCTGGCAATAAACTTTTGCTGTAAATCAAGGTTCACTGTGATATACTAAAACAAGATGATTATGAAAATCTAGGAAGTAAATCTTTTATATTCTTGTTTAAAAACCAAGAAGAAAGGATTAGGAAAGAACCTGAGGAAGGTTAACAAGACAGTTTTGCACATGTTTATAAGGAACTCCTGAGCAAGATGAAAGGGTGACTGTATCTGTTTGATTTTCAAACAAATTACAGCCTCCAGCTGCAGCACATTATGCTTTTAGCCAGGCTGGTCTGTGGCAACAGATGAGAATCCTCCTTCTGAAATGAGGACTACACAATAGCTTATTGATTACCTGGTCGTCTAAAATGTCTTTTTTTTTAAACACTTGCTACATTATATTTTGCCTGTAAGTGTTCTTCTTTACCAAGCCACTTGCTGGTGGCTGAGGCTCCCTTTTATATAATAGATAGGAATAAAAGTCCATTGCCTTAATAAAAAAGTTGTTTCTCCTAATACTTTCACCTCTCATATAACACATACCTATGGAACTGGTTAACGTGGCTGCAACAAAATTAATGTCTGGATCAGTTTGTAGCACACATCTTAGGATGCTGTTGTAACATGGTCAACACTCAAAGTGAAGAGTTAATGTCAAAAATTTACTTAAACAGGTCATAATTAAGGATTTTTTCCCATGGTACCAGAGAAATTACCCAGAAAAACAGGCCACAGAGTTACAGGGAATTGTGAGCATTAAAAAATTACTATTTGCTAGTAGTTATACCTGCAACAAAAAAATTAGAAATGACTCAACATTTACTCGACACCCTCCACTATTATTTGAACCTGGGTGAAGGCTGCGTCTTCTGAGCTACCTAAAGGCTTCAAGTTGGCATAACAAGGTACTGTTACTGGGCAAGACCCCTGGGGCTGGAAGGAGGAAAGGGCATAAAGACAAACCAGCTGGTCCCGTGTTTGTTCTTTTAAGTTAGCAACATAACTTTATGATATTGGTCAACACAGAGAAGGTAAGTCTCAGCTTCACCAGGTCACCTGGTATCCTCTGACTGTCCTTTCTGCGGGGCTGCAGAGAGCAACACACTGCCAAAGCACAGATGTAACCTTGCCAAGGAATTGTAGGAAGCCTAGAGCCACTGGCAGGTGCATGAAAGACAAATGAACCTAATAAACTACGAAGAGAATTAGTGCTAGACTATTAAGCCGAGGTCCCTGGTGGCATGTAGATATTTAAAAATCAGAGGGAATTAGAAGTCTAAATATATGTGCAGCTTTTGTCTCATGGATTAGATTGCTGTACTGGAAATTTCAGAGCCATCAGATGGGCTCTGGATTCCCCTTGGAAAATCAAATGAGAAAATGAAAACTGATGCTCCTTAGAGATTTTCTTGTTGCAGAAACCTCCCTTTGCTTTGGTAATACAGCTTTCACAACAATTGTCTTTCCTCTCTGAGATTCCAGTCATCCCATATACCCTCCCCAGAAACTTCAGACTGCATCCTTTTCTAGAAGAACTGTACCAGTTTTTATGGCCTGATACATCACTTTCTAGCCATATTTGGGCTATTCAGAGGATAAGAAAAAATATTACTATCTCATGAAGAATTTAGAATTTTGGCTATGCAGATCAATAAATGTTCCAGAAAATGCATGTGGATATTTGTGTGGTCTTACAGAAGAATGGTTGGGGAAAAGATTATGTAAATAACAAAAAAATAATAATAAAAAACTAAGTTAGGTGACCCAGGTCAAGTCTATTTCCTTATTTATTTCCCTGTATTGTTCCAGTGTTTATTCCAGGAGAGAGAAAAATAAAGGGAGAGGGGGAGGAAAAAATAAACAGAGGTAGTTTATAAAAATGTTGTAAGAATAATGCTGTTCCCATTATCACAGAAGACATCTGTCAACTCTATCCATTTCTTCCAGATGAGGTGGAGAGACCTCTGACATTTGAAATACATCAACCTAATCAAATCCCTATCCTCCTGAAATGCTTTCTGAGACTGCATTATAGGTCTACAGAAAGCCATGAATGAATAATTCTTTGGAGAATAAGTTAAATAGCAGGAACAGAACTGAAATAACTGGGTTCAGCAGCATTAAAAAGTGAGGGAACCATTAATCCCCCAAGATAACATATTTTCAGCTCTACACCACTGAGATCTGGAGGGCTGTAGGGAGAAGACAGTGTGTTCCCGTTTGCCACCACAGAGCAGTGACATTATCAACACTTCTCACTCTGCTGCGCTGCCTGGCTGGAGAGCCAAGCATCGCATTTCATGAAGGGCTGAGGAGCTTCTAAAGGCAGTTGTCAGTCTCAGCTTTTAAGCCAGAGGATTTATCTGACTTTCTTCTCTCACAGCCCTCAGCAGCCACTTTTCAACGTCTCTCTCAATCACAGTTTCCCTTGTCCTTCAAGTCAGGATTGCAGAAAAAAAAGGTATGCGGCACATGTCATGGTCTAGTACCTGAAACCGTTTAAGAGTTACATTTGTTGGCTCAGTTACAAGAACTATAATTGGCTTGTGTGATTTTGTATTTCTCTTCAGGCACAATTCACCTGATTTGAGCTGAGCCACTAAAACAAGGAGTATCTAGTCTGAATCAGAGACCTGGACTGACTTCTACAATCAATGAGAGGTAAGCACATGCAGAAGGCAATTCTTCTCGACTCAGGACTCACTTCAGACTAAGTCATTTTATGTGTATTCCCTTCCTTTTTCCCCTCCATTGACTACAGAGAAAGTGTGGGGGATAAGGTCAGGTGAGGATTCGTTTCATCTAATCATATGTGTCTAAACGTTAAACACCTATACTCCCTAAACAGTCAGTGAGAGTAGTAGGAATCCCTACATGGTAATTTGTTCTTTCTGTCTTAAACAAGGACCTTAGGGTGGAATGAGGCACCCTGTGGAAGTCCTTATTTCTGTCTGTTGACTGTTGAGGCAGTCTAAGATTGGGTTTCACAACATTTTGGGTATTTACCACACAGGGTCAGCACACAAATATTTGAATCTCTGTTATAGTTAATATCATTTATACAGCATAGCACCAGAAAATGAGATAAATATCGTAGCAAGGGAGAAAAAGGGAGAAATATAAAGTCAAAAGGAAGCAGTGAGTAGTCTATAATCACAAAAGACACTAATGGGACTCTCAGAGGTCCTTTAGTCCACTCCCATGATCAAATCTTGATCAACAAGAAGCAGCCATGCAGCAATAAGGATTTTGCTTTGGCTGGGTACAAATATTGCACTGCTATTATCCTAACTGCTTAGATTCTCAGTGTACATTTTTCTTCTGCATGTGGAAGCAGGGTACTCCAGGTTTCAAATACAAGCACAACGGGCTAATATGGAGGAACCCAGCAAGTGACTTCATGCTCTGTGGACACATTGCTTTCATCTGTAGTACTATCAGGAAACTAAGGATCTAGCAAAAATGCACTGAAATTTTCTTGTCAAGGCACTTAGTTGGTGCTATTGTTTCTGCAAAAGAGAAACAAGTGAAAACAGCTTTCTGTGAAGAATTTAAAGCAAGAAGTGTAGTGTATGACAGCAGGACCAATTCACATGGTTCAGTTGAATTCATTAGCAGGATCCCAACTATGCTGATTTATGTTACTTAGGATTCTGGTTCAAAATACTTTCCTAACAAAATAGTGTCAGAGTAAAACTAGTAATGGGACCTTCTCCAAGAGGAACTCACAGCTAATTTACCACCTTGCAACTGCTGAGCAAGGCTTAGGTAAAAGTTTAAATCATGAGCTTGAGCAATGAAACTTGCTGGAAAATTTGAGACAAAATAAATTTTGATGGAAAAAGTTCTATAAGCTAGTATTTTCCTACAGAAATCTGGGGTGGTGGTGGTGTGGTGTATGTGTGTCTTTTTTTTGTTGTTGTTTTTTGGTTTTGTTTTGGTTTTGGTTTTTTCCTTTTGTTTTGTTTTGTTTTTACTTAATTTATTAAAACAAACAAAATAAGAAGTATTTTCAGACTTCTCAGAAGGTAATATTTTTATTAGCTGAACTGTAATAACACATTGACTACTGTTTCCAATCAGGAAAATGCAGTCTAGGATATCTCAAAGCCCCATGAGAGTCATAGTGGACCAATCTTGAATTAAATTCTTTCCAAAAGGTAGATTTCACCACCTGGTCTATATCTACCATGATATAATGTAACTTCTCCTCTGACAGTGTGGTGGTATGGGAATCACATGATTACAACTCCATGTTAAGAGCAGTTAAAATTTGTTGATATACCACTGTAGGTCCTGCTCTTTTCAAGGTGAATTTCCTGACAGCAAGTGGAGTTAGGTGAACATAATATCAATATCAGAGCCCCTGTATTGTGGAAAAGAAAGTGGCACTCCCTTCACTCACCCCCACACAGATAATTCTACAACATGGATTATATAGGAAAAGGTGAGGCTGGAGTTTACCTTTCTTTCAGGAGATCCAGAGACATATCCTCCTCTTATACTGTTGGGGTAAGTACGTGAATCTTACAAAATGACCTGAAGAGCTGTAGGAAGTGCTCCTTTCCCTTTCTCTTCTTCTGAATATTTGATCAAGCTGAGAAGAATGAACTCAGGATATTTGTCAGTAGGTATGGTCATTGACCACTACCAAAGACAGCCAAACAGGCAATGGCACTGAGCCAGCCATGAAAGAAGAGTCTTCCTGGTGTCTAAGCAGAGGGTAAGGTGAAGATGTTTCTATGTTAATTTCCTTTTATAAGCAGTGGCAGCAAGCAAGAGCTCACTTGGAGAGTTTTAAATAGGGATTATGGGTATATTTGCAGTTACTGATCTTAGCTGCTATAGTTTAGGAAATTCCATTTGGTGGTATAATGAAGTAAGGACACATATCTTAACTGTGGGAGTGGTGCAGATGCAGCATAGTAAAAGGAGTTTGTCACAGGGCTTCTGTCATCATCATGTATAAACATGCTCTCCCTCAGCGCTGTACGAGTACAAATGAGATATAGCAACCCTCTACCCTCAGGTTGGATCTAGTGCAATGCAAAACTCATCACTGTCATTTTTAAACAGATTCTCATTCCGATTCCCACTAGTTTTCATAATAATATCATTCTGGAAGACTTTTGATTATTTATAAAGAAAGGAAAGAGTTTAATCACATGTTACCTCAGCTCCTGACAAATGTGGGAAAACACCAGGTGAGCTCAGCTCAGTGGCAGGAAGCCCAGCACATAACTTCTAGCAGAACCTCTTATTGGGAACAGCAGCAAAATGGGAAGGTTAAAAAAAAATAATAGAAGAAGGCTTGAGGAAAAAATAAGGAATTCAGAACTTCTCCAGGGTGTCCCAGAATCCCTGAGATACAGAGATTAGCTGGATCATCTGCTGTTTCTAAGGGATGGTAATTGACTGTTCTCTGTGAGCCTCTTAATTATAAAACAAGGTATGGAAGACCTGGTGGGATCATGATTAAAAAACATCACATGATCATAACAAAACTAGCAAAGTGTCCTTCTTACTCTTCAGATCCAGGGTAAAGTGAACTGTGAACCCGCTAAGGAAAATATAGCCACAAATGTTGAGGTCTTGGACGTATAACATATTTTAATCTATCTGTACTGGTGCAATAAATCTCCATAGTCTGGGCTAGATGGCCTAAAAATTGTCCAGCAAATGGGACAGCAACCTGAATAAATGAAAAACATTGTATCCCTGTTTATTCAAAAGAGTTCAGCAGTGAGATTAAACATAGTGTGGCTTCGTGGTTACAGTAACTCAGAGGCAGTCTAAGTTAGTTTCAAATTCTATGGACTCCCTGGGTGGTACAGGCAGGACATTACTTATTCAGATATCTGTTAGACAGGCATGGTGGTCTTCTTTTTTTTTTTTTTTCCCCATCTGTTTAGAGATCTGTCAGACAAAGACTTTAAGGTATATGCAGCACTCTCCCACTTGAGTCTTCTTTTTAACCAGTGCTCTAGATACTTACAGAATAGGTCAGAACAAGCATAGTACCTCGACCCTTTGATGCAAAAATGTTTTCCCTATTTCCCCCATATTCTCAGCTGATATTGCTGCTCTTTATCATTACCAAGATGCTTCTAATAAAGCTATTCTGGCAGAACTTCAACAATATTATGTATTAGATTGTATAGAATATGACAAAATAGGGCCTTTTGACTGTTCTTCTGCTAAGACTGCACCAGAAGAATGATCTACAGGCAACATGCCACCTCTGGGGCAATTTAAACTGGCTCACTGTTACATTATTTCAGTTATGACCTAACACAAGGCCGGAAGCTCAAGATAAGGGCGTGTCTGACCTCTCTACTTTCAGCCACTTAGCCTCTAAATCCAACCTCACATCCTCACCGAAGAAGAGAGTTGCTTGCTGGAAGTAAAAAAAGAGAGGCCCGAATTGTTAACTGAAAATTTTATTTCATGCTTTGAAGATCCTAGAAAGATTATTATCTAGATTGTGTTTATGAACATCTCCTATAAGCTGGTTTATTTTGAGTAAATAAAGCTACTAGGAACACGGGGAGATGGATTAGTCTTGTCTAGTCTTTTTCATTTAATTCTGCTAGATGTACCTAAGAACCACTTTTGTTTTCATTAAACATTTTAAATAAAAATAAAAATAAAAATAAAAATAAAAAAATATAATCTGGGGAAGGATTTCTTAAGAAGAAGAGGTATTTTTTTTTTTTCAGAAAACTGACAATTTTTGCTGTCTTTTCCTGTAAGTTATGAGAAAAATCAAGTTCAGATTAAAAACAACATTCAAGGAAATATTTGAGAACTATACATTAGGAAAGATTTTGTTATAATCATTCTTTGTTGTGACTTCTCTCATGTCTTTCCATATGCCCCACATCCAGTCTTAGAGAGTTTTCCATGTACATGTCTTGCACACTTGTGGTGGGTTGGCCCTGGCTGGACTCCAGGTTCCCGCCAAAACTGCGCTGTCACTGCCCTCCTCAGCGGGGCAGGGGCGGGAAAAAGACTCCTGGGTGGAGATAAGGGCAGGGAGAGCACGCAGCTGTTACCGTCTGGGCAAAACAGACACCGCTGAGGGAAATTAATGTAACTTATTACCAATCGAATCAGAGTAGGATAGTGAAAAATAGAACTAAATCTTAAAACCGCTTCCCCCCAGCTCTCCCTTTTTCCCAGGCCGAACTTCACCCCCTGTGTCTCCCATCCTCCCCGAGTGGCGCAGGGGCTGGGGCTGGGTCAGTCCCTCACACGCTGTCCCTGCTGCTCCTGCCCCCTCAGGGGGCTCCTCACACTCTGCCCTGCCCCGGTGTGGGTCCCCCCGCGGGTCACAGCCCCCTGCGGGCACCCCCTGCCCCGGAGGGGGGCTCTGCCCGGGCTGCAGAGAGGGATCTGTTCCACCACGGACCTCCATGGGCTGAAGGGGGGATCTGCTCTGCCATGGGCCTCCGTGGGCTGCAGGTGGGGATCTGCTCCACCGTGGGCTTCCGTGGGCTGCGGGTGGGGATCTGCTCCATGGTGGGCCCCCGTGGGCAGAGGGCACAGCCTGCCCTGCCGTGGGTTTCACCACAGGCTGCCGGGGAATCCGTGCTCCAGCTCCTGGAGCCCCTCTGGCCTCCTGCACCGACCTGGGGGGCTGCACAGCTGTTCTCTCACACAGTCTCACTTCTCTCTCTGGCTGCAGTTGCAGAGTTTTGTTTTTCTTCTCCACTTCTTAAATACGTTATCCCAGAGGTGCTGCCACTGTCGATGATGGGCTCAGCCTTGGCCAGTGGCGGGTCCATCGTGGAGCCAGCTGGCATTGGCTCTGTCGGACACAGGGGGAGCTTCTAGCAGCTTCTCACAGAAGCCACCCCTGCAGTTCCGCCTTGTGCTACCAAAGCATTGTCACACAAACCCAATACAACACTGAATTCCTCATTGCAGGTGGGGGGCAGGGGAAAGCTAATACCTTTTATTTGAGGAAACTGCTCAAATGTTAATAAAAATGTAAGCTTATAGACCTACAACTATTTCCATAGGAAATCTGGTTTTCTTACCTGTTGCCATCTAAATTGTTCTCAGCCATTCCACGTTCATTGTAGCAAATGCACTTTTGCAAGACTAGACTGGTGAAAGAATACTCATAGAACCCTCAATGTGGCTCCCCAGCTGTGATATTCCTTCAGGCTGCCTACCTCTGTCCCAGCTTGTCAGATTTCTTCACAATCAAAATTGAGGTTTCTGAGGGGCAGCTGGTTTGCTGCTATCACAAAAAGCCTGTGAGCTAAGTACCATGTGACCTGATGAGGTGTAATGAGGGAAGAATATTGTCCTTGCCACCCTTTTCTGACATATCTGAGAGTTCAGCACTGCCATCACCTCTTATGATGCGATTTTTACTACAAGAGCCTGGAGTCCATTTGGTATTCTACGACACATGGCTGTTGTTTTATTTTGGGCAAGAAGAAAACAAAAGGGTTTCCACAGCAATTTAAAGATTTTCCAGTGAAGCAGTGAGGTGATAATTTGGAAGAGGATAGGTCAGACCACTCTCAGTAATAAATAACCCAAGACCTCTAGTTCAGAATCAGACCAAAGTGAAACCTCTTTTAGACATTGTGGAAAGTTGGTTTATTTCACTGTGGAAAGACAGATTATTCATCTTGATTAGTGTTTGCTGATATCTGTACTTGGCAGCTGAACTGGTACCATGGTCTTTCCTCATGATACTCCTGGCCAGGCTGAAATCCAAGTGATAGGAAGAGAATCAGATTTCACAAGACCTAGAGCCCGGTTTGAAAATGAAGATATAATGGATGGCTTCCAGGAACTTTTACAAAAGTACCTGAGTGAGTTTTGCAATGTAGAGAAAAAAATGGAACAAATACTACCTTTTAATTCCAGTTTAAGACTCTCACTTGCATACGATCGACAGCCATCGTCCTAGTCCTCTAGTATGTACCATGAGTACCATATATGTACCATAAGTTGGCTGCCTGGGGACTATTGCACTATTGCTGAGACATGTAACAACTGGCAACATGTATTCAGCTGGAAAGCATGTCATATCCTTGAAGATCAGCAAGGATGTCTCCCATGTTCTGTAATTCCTACCATTCCTCAACTTATTCTTCAACTGTGGTCAATATATTTTTAGCTTTCTCCTACACACAGCAGTAAACCTGCTTTTCCCACTACTCTGATAGGATCTTCCCATAGGTAGTAAACAGTCCACGGTTGATAGGACAGATTCAGAAATTATATCTAAGGTTAGTTCTAGGTTTGCCCTTTGTACTTTATAAGACACCTCATTTCACCCAGCTACTCTGTGTATTTGATTAATTTTAACTCTGCCTTCACGAGAAGCTTTGCTTTTGTCAACCTCTGTTGGTAATTGGTTTCTAAAACCTGAAAAGGACTAACTGTGTGAACACTTTTAATGTGGTGGCATTTAAAGTCATGCAGGATAGCATAAATAACCTTCAGACATGGCTAATCTAAGCTGTTTCACCTGCTTTATAAGAGTTGAGGAAGATTCACACAGTCAACCCAAGAACCCAAGTGGGCAGTTCTCCACTGAAAGGCTCCTCATTGCTGAAGAGGAGGTATGATTAGTGTTTGTTAATCAATCAAGAAATCAAATGCAGAGGACAAATTTTCATTGCACTTCACTTAGCCCATTTGAGCTTTTGTTTGAATGAGTCTTTATTATTTTGTAGTTACTCTTGAATTTTTTTTCAGTCTAATACTGTTACCGATTTGTTAATAAGTTAAGATTGATTGACTTTATTTGATTGATTATTTGATTTTATAGAATTATTTTATAGAATAGAAATATAGAAGGATAAAAATATATTTTGAGGAAACTTATAATTGCTCGGTAAAAGCTGCTATGAGACCCTCTGTACATCCTGTACCAAGGCCAGAAGAATGGGCTGGAATCATTGTTGAAACTTAGGTAATAATTTAGGGTTTGAAAGGTTTCTTTGTATCTGACCAGTTTTCTGTATGTAGAAAGTGTATTGAGATGTTGGAATATGAGATTAATGGAAATTGGGAAGAGACGCCTGGAACAGCTTGTAGTTGCCTGCCAAGAAACTGTGAACTTTAGTAAAAGGTAATTCCGACAGGGGGAGATAGCGACCACCGACTTATATACCACCTACCCAAATCGTACCTCAGACCCATTTCTAGACCTTTCTAAGCTCTACTGCGCAGAATCGGATATGGGAGGAGAATATGTTAATGATTTATGGGAAATATTATGATTATGCATGAATACTTAATGAATATGTATGAATAAGTTCTATATATGGAATCTGGTTTTGAAGCTTGGTGTGCGTTGATCGTGAGAGGACTCGCTCATGCACCCGGCCATCAATAAAGAAGTGTCTGCTTATCTACATCACATTGGTGTCGATAAGTTTTTCATTCCGAGATTTCGGTAACAATACAACATACAAGAATTATTCGAATACTGAGATGTAGGAAGGAAGTGTAAGACGGAAAGGGTACCTCAAGTTAAAACATCTTTGCAGAAGTTATTCAATTAGAGTTTTCCATGTAATAGAAGAGTGAATATCTGAAGGTCTAAGGGTGGTAGTGAGGGAAGTGAGATACACATAAATGTTTTAAAGAAGAATCAAACTGAAGAAAATATCTGCCCTCCAATAGATTTTTTAATTTTGTAAGATATTTGCAGAAGTAGGGAAAATACAGAAGTGCTTTTTGAAGGCAATGAAACTATTCTTACTGTTAAAGTTAAGTGCATGGGACCAAGCTTATGACTGCATCACAAGAGTGAGTCCTGTTTGAACACAGTGGTTGAAAAGCTTTGAAACCTGATGATAACTAGTGGTGGAAAACAAGATTTGAACCACATATATGCCTATAGGTATGCTGGAAATAGTTTGCAAGAGTTAAGCTCATAAACATGACTCCAGACACTGGGTAAAATAACTCTACACAGCAGTGACACTTTAATGAAATTGCATGAAACCACCTGTTGTTGGTAATGTTTATTTTACAATTTTATATATATATATATGGGTATAAGTATTTTATGGCATTAAAAAAAAATGTACTTTTGCCTTATATAACTGGCCCTTCATCAAGCAGTGCCAGATAGCTGTACTGAGAATACTGAATAAATAATATATACAGTATTTCTTATTAATTGCCCAGGCACCAACAATAGAAATGTGAACTCAGAGAAACAGGAGCTACATGTCAGGAGATTATGGTGTCTAGATCCATCAACTTCAATTAAAGTCCCTGTCAGAAAATAATAAAAGCAATAATGACATCATTCAGTGAATGTGCATCAACAATTTCTGATGGCAGCTCCTGCCAGAAGGTGGGAATTGAAGGAATGAAAAGGAAATAGGTAGGTAGCACACAGGAATTTCAAGATGCCACCTGGCTGTGCTGTACGGATAAGACTTTTGACAATGCCACTGAGCCTCCCACACTGATCACAGCACAGAAGGTGGCTCCAGCCTCCTGTAGCTATTAGAAGTTTGTCCTGAGTGTGAGGACACAGTTATATACCATGCCCCGCTTTGCACTTCTCACTGCCCCCTCACATACACTTGACCATGCCATTGCTTCCCAAGATATAACTTGATCTGCATTCCCTGCTTTGACAGCAAATCCTATATGTTTTGCTCATACTTTGTATGGCCCGTACTGGGCATACCCGTTATTTGTGCTTCAGTACAGAAGGATTCAGTGTCATACAGTGCAAAGCACTGCAAGAAAGGGATGTCACCAGGATACAAGTACCCTAGCATCAGTGAGGTGGAGAGAAAGCACCTCTGCAGGGAACATATTGGACTAAACCCATTTGGCCCATGGTCTCATGAAAGGTTTTGTCACATCACAGAAAAAACAGTAAGATAGAGAGGAATTATTCCAAGGAACCTCAGCACCTGAACTATTTCTCTAAGTAGTGTTCCTTAGTTTCGCTCCTTAAAGTGGGTATAAACTAATGTAAGGTTTCATTCAGGACCTGAACAGGGCAGAGAAACCTGAACACAAATGATACTGCAGGAATGCAGTTACTTCTACTTTTAGGCTGAAGCTGCGATTTCATTTTCTGCTTTTGCTCCTAGAACTTTTTTATTATAAATTTAAGGAAAGATTATACTGTAATAAAGAGGTTATTCAGTGGAATTAATTGCTGGGAAATTTAGAAGAGATTAACAGGAGAGGCTTGCTGTGCTGTGTGTCATTGGCTCATGTAATACTTCACTGTTGTCTCATGGGAGGTCAGCTAGTCAAACACAGTAGCTCAAATCTGGGAAGGGACTAATAATATATGACCCCTACCATAGCTTAGAGTTATGCAGGCTTTAAGCATGAGTAATCAATTTTCATACTTTGGAGAAAAAAGCTACCATTGTTAAGAAGGTATTTGAAACTGCCTCCTCCAAGCTACGGATGCTGAGGGCTGAACAGACCCTCCGATTTGGTGAGCGGTACCACAGGCAGGGTCCAATCCTTCATGAAGTCACCAAGGGCTTTTTATTGATTTTCCTCGAGCGGAAAGTTCTCCCACACGTGCACATGTTTCTTTCGGGCTCTTGCAGGGTGAGGGTGGTGCCAAACAGAAGGACAGAAAGAGAGAGAAGAAAAGGGCAGGCTTTACTGTTTTGCTACCTTAGGCAAAGGCATTTGTAAATGGAAAGAATTCAGACTTGATAAGCAGCTACTGCTGGTCCAATTTCCATAATTTCCATGGAAACCTGAGCAATTGCCAGACTGTACATGTCAGTGTACATGAAAGTACACTTGTGTATGGGAAAGGGATATTGGAGTGATCTGTTTTTCTGAGCTCCTTGGGGGCTTGCTAGCCCCCTTACTAGCCACTAATAACTTCATCCTAATTACACTCGCATCTAGTCAACTAACTCTAATGAAAATGAAAGGTGGAAAGAGGTAAAGACTGCATAAAAATCATAGGGTGTAGAAGTATATACGAGCCCAAGTAGTTATTTGTAAGGAGCACTATATACTTTAAATGTATCTGAGGCTCGGCCAGCACTGCATGCCATACAAATACATTTATGTGAAATGAGGTACCTCCTTATATTCAAGTTACAGAGCACTAGAAGAAAGGCCAGATTTATGAATTTCTAAGCTGGAAGACTGCTTCCAGATGGTTTAACAGCCATTTTTAAAATTACAAACCTTTGTGTACAAGTTTTGGACATTGAAACATGTTGAGAAAGGACAAATCTAACCTACAGAGGGAATTATTAATTTTTAATAGAAATGAATTTGCAAGAAGGTTCTACATTTTGGCTCACTTGTGGGACAAAAAAAAAATAATCAAAAAATCCAAAAAGCAATAGTTATTGGAACAGATCAGTTCAAACCTGGTAACCTGGTAAGGAAAATCAGCCAGTTTGCAAGGCTGGCAGCTAGTCAGCCAATGAACAGGCTCTCATGGCAACGAATCCCAAGCAGTGATTGAATTCAGCACAGGATTTCTTTCTCACTTTTGAGTCCTAGTTTATAGACCTCAGGACAGGTTTGTTAAATTAGGCTATAATTCCTCCATTATAAAATGACATCTTAATGGTTCTGATCTTTTGGAAGACTTTTAGCAGATTAGGAGGTGATGGGATAGGGGAAAAGATTTATTGCATGCTCAAAGCCATGTGGTAATCCAAAGGGATTTATAGACAGTACTCTTCACTATGTGTGCTGAACAAGGATGTGAATTATTTGATTCTGATAACATGAGAATCCTCTTACAATACAGTATGAACTTGGCAAAATGCAAATAGTGCTAAGAAAACCATTCAGAAGTAGATTTTTCTCCTTTTCCCATTAGTTGCCTTTAAAGAAGTAGAAACTTGGTTTTGTATAATTTTTAAAAGTCCCTTTAGATAGTTTTTGTTCTGAAATTCCCTCTGAATTGAATGTCTATGAATACAGATAGTCGAGAATTTCCATTAAAAACATTTTTTTAGCTGTTGGAGTGTGCAAAGCCACTGAAGTTAGAACTTTGTGCAAGGATATTAATTTCAGTTTGGACAGGAAGTTTTCTAGGATTTGGGAGAGAATTTTAGGTCAGCACAGGGGAAACCCAAATTCATGTCCTTGTTCAGCCTAGTTCAGACAAAATGCTTGCCTCAAGGGCGCCCTTAGACATGCTGTTCTGCTGCATCTGAGCTACAATGACTCTCCAGTTGCTTTCCACTCCTAATATATTGCAAGGCGAAAAAACCTTCTCCAAGACTTGCCATTGAAACTGAATGTGTAGCAAATAGCTACTCTATTTTCATCAGAATTATGTAAGCTATGAACAAATGACATTTAAAAAGTTTTCCAACTGAATCCTGGCTGCATCAAAAGAAACCTGACCAGCAGGTCAAGAGAAGCGATTCTTCTCTTCTATTCAGCTCTGGTGAGACCCCACCTGCATTACTGCATTCAGCTCTGGGGCCCCCAACATCGGAAGGACATGGACCTGTTGGAATGAGTCCAGAGGAGGGCCTTGAAAATGGTCAGAGGGCTGGAGCACCTCTCCTATGAAGACAGGCTGAGACAGTTGGTGTTGTTCAGCCTGGAGAAGAAAAGGCTCCAAGGAGACCTTATAGCAGCCTTCCAGTACCTAAAGGGGCCTACAAGAAAGCTAGGGACAGATATTTTAGTAGGGCCTGTAGGGACAGGACAAGGGGTAATGTCTTACTGAAAGACGGTAGGTTTAGATTGGGTATTAGGAAGAAATTTTTCACTATGAGAGTGGTGAGGCACTGGCACAGGCTGCCCAGAGAAGCTGTGGGTGCCCCATCCCTGGCAGTGTTCAAGGCCAGGCTGGATGGGGCTCTGAGCAACCTGGTCTAGTGGAAGGTGACTCTGCCTGTGAGAGGGGGTTGGAACTGGGTGATCTTTAAGGTCCCTTCCAACCAAAGCCATTCTGTGATTCTACGATTCTATGATAATACACAGTATACAATAATCGCTATGTGTTTGTTTGAATCTGAAATATTCATGCATCTCTGATTAGATTATCTTATGAGCCTCATTAATATATAGCTCTGGATTAATTATAGAAATATTTTCATAAAAGGAGGTAGTGAAAAATTATTGTCTACATACACCAGAGGAGACAGACAAAGGGATCCAAGGTTATAGGTGATATTTCTGGGAGACTCAGTAACAGAAGAAGCAGACCCTAATGCTTCATCCTTGCTTCACTATCCACACTTTGTAGATTTGCTTTCAAAAGTTTTAACAGAATCTACAGAAAAATTATATTCTTATCTGAAACGGTAGGGAAATCCTAGAGCAAACTATGAGCATGAAGCAAAATTCAGTTGGGAAAGACACAGTTGTTAGTTGTTTATTTAGTAGGAGAAAAGCAGAACCCAGTTAAATAAGCTTGATATACTTTTTTTTGTCTTTTTATTAAATAAAACCACAAGTTTAGTTCCAAGGGGGTCTGCTTTTTACACTAATCTGAACTGTTAAACAAGCTAAACTCCCTAAAAGTTTGTGTGGTTTTACTACATCTGACTGCTAGGTCACATAGTAAGTACCTAAGAATTTGGTCCACATACAGAAATTATATTTCTCATACCTGAGAGAGTTCTAAATTATCCTGGAAAAGGCAGAGCAAAAGCTAGAGACTGGCAGTCAAAGCCAGACAGTTTTACTCTCATAACAGGCCTTGATTTTATTTGTAACAGTCATGATAACCAATCATTTGCACAATTTACCATGGAACAAAGCAGATATTCCACCACTTGAAAATTTTAAATCAAGTCTGAGTGTTTTTTTAATGAGATGTATTTACTAAGCTGGCAGCAGCATGCTTCAGCAGGGTGGGAGAGGGGAGAAATTACCTGAAGAAATTTGTTACTCTGCATCGTGAAGGAAGATCACACAGGAGATTCATTCTGTCTATCAAACCCAACATCTTTCTTTAGTGATAAGCAGTGACAGGATTTCACTGTTGTTAAAATCTGCTTTAACCAATTATGTGTTTCTGCAGGGAGGTGGGGAAGGACCCCAAAGAACTAACTATGGAAAGCCTGGTATAATTGCTCAGGTTAACATTTTTGCTACCCACAAACAGCATGCTTGTGCATGTTTCTTTCTGCTTTTGCTCAGAGCTAAATCTTTGCAAAGATTGATATATTTCCATCACCACTGACAGCTGCTACACCTTTTGTGATTTTACATACTTCTTTGCCAAAGAACTCCATTTGATTATTCTATTTCATTTCGCCCCTCCATGTTCTTCCTATTGGAATCCAATTTGTAATGCAACTTAAAAACCAGTGCCATTTCAATTGGGTAAGATTCCTGCCCTTCTGAAATATATGTATTTATTTCCTTTAGATGTGGAATTACTGTTCGCACACAGTAGTTGCCACAGAACATAAAATTACTTCAATGCTAAATTAGCAATTGGAATTACACCCTTGTCGTAATGCTTTTAATATGTCATTACTTGTTGGAACAGAAACTTTTTAAATAGTTCTTTCACTTGCTGAGACTGACATCCACTGGAAGAAAAAACAGCTGTCCCCAGCCATGATAAATTAGAGATTATGACAAGCCATCGGTTTGTATCCAGGATGTACAGTATGCTTTATCTCGCTCTGCTTGGCAATAGCTCAGCGCTACAGTCAGCACTGTATGGATTGCCCTGTAATATGTCTACAGAGTACCTAATAATCTACAGTGATTCATAACAAGAGGCTCCTTATCATGATAGTGTTAAGATCAAATTTAGGAAATTCAACAGGGTTAATAAATAAGAAGGAGACATGCAGTTCCATGCAGTAATAGTCTCAGTCTATTTAGAGCTCCATCGTATGGGCTGAATTGAATTGTTATGAAGGGGTAAAGTGTAACACGTTGTCACTCTTGAGTGAGGATCTGAGCTCTGCAAAGCAATTGGGCAAGCTGAAAGCTGTTACTTGACTGTCTTAGGCCAAACGTATGCCAGACAGCAAACCTGGGAATCGTAGGTGCTCCCCTGTGGTTTCTGTCCTTTATTGGAGTTCATGTCAATGAGCTTTACAGACCCCAAGTGGGAGTGATGCAGCGGGGCAACCGCATCTGTCTCTGGACTCAAGGGATTGCTGTGTTGCAGTTGCCATACTAAAAAATCCCTTCTAGTCACAGCTTTTCCCAGCCTCTCTCGCACCTTGCAGGAGACTTTGCAATGTCCACAGGCTCCCTGTTTAGTGTCAATCATCATGTTTGGCTATTTGTTCTAGGCTTTGTTTCTACTGCCTGCTTCCCTTGTTCCCAGATCCCCTTTCCTGCTGAGGGAAACCCATCTCCACTGACTACTCCTCTAACTTGGGCATTTTCCCAGGCAGGCCCAGCCCAGGAGGTTTAGGCAGATCTGTTGGGGCTGTTGGCATTAAGCCACCCCCAGCTATGTCCCCTGTCATCCAATGACAGCAGCACCTGGCACCACTTTGCCACTGTGAGAGGAATTTACTGTTTTTTGTGGTTTTCTGCTTCTGCAGAGATGCAGAAGTAACCTCCTTAGGCTGATTCAAGTCCAGCCCTACTTTATAAAGGGGAATAAGACACTGGAAGTGGGAGTAATTTTGAAGTAATTTTGGAGTAAATTTGAAGAGCTTGATCATGTCACATTGACTGTATACAGTCAAGTATATAAGACTGGACTGTAAAGGCAAAATGTGTTTCCATCACTATATTTCTTCTCTCACATAAATGTTCACACAACACCGGGCTACTTGTTGGCTACCTGAAATATGATGATTGTACCTTGTGGTGGATAATAAACATCCCCAACCCTATAAAATAAGAGTGGTCCTTGTCTCACTCCTACTCCAAACACTTTAAAAAAGCAATGCGTTAGGCAATGGTAGTTCAACAGCTGTCTAGTTAGACAAAATGACCATTAGTCTCTCTGCAATTGCAGCTCATTCAGTTTTCCACCTATTCTTCTAGGGAAAAATCCTGTCAAAGACAATGGTGTTTTACTCAGCACTATTTTTACGTACAGTGCTGCTCTTCACTTCAGTATTTCCTGATGAGTAATGTGTACATTCTGCAAGGCAATGGATAACAGCAGATTATCCTGTCTTGTTGGATCAGTAATATTTCACCAAAATCTCTTCCCCAAACCTGATAAGGGTTATGGAATATGAAAACTATATGACAGAGCTGTTGGTTTTGCCATTTCTACCTAATTTTCATCAGCTGGCCAACTTCAACTTATTTTGATGAGACATAGGACTCTTGCACTCAGCACCCCTACAGAGTGTGGGTCAATAATACTCTCAAGGGACAGTTATGTCGGTCCTGAACTTCCATACAAATCTGTTTGGTACTTGTAAGTTTTTTTCTTATCAAGTAGGGAAACCAAGGGCTTTCAAGTAGTCTAAAGGGAGATAAAGCTATTGACTTGAGGAGGATGTGAGGTTGGAGAAGACTTAGTAGGAAATCCAATACAGTCAAATGTAAAGCTCATAGAAAAACAGACCTTGTTAGGTCTATTGCTTGTAAGAACTAGTTCATTACAAGTGCTGGCTTCTGCAAAATTGCAGTTTCATTTTGCTCAATGTTATTTGTTACGACTATTTTCAATTTTACCCTTGGGCAGGAAAGCCAAATAGAAACAAAACATTTTTTAATTTGGGTTAAATTTGCCTAAGCTAATGGAAAATGTATTTCACATAAATGTTCCTCACATTCTTTTCCATGGAACCGATTTTATGGCCATACTACCTGTCTCATGAACAGTCACTGCTGCTGAGAGGTTCCCACATATTGCACTGTTACAGCTAAGACAATTTAATTTTGGACCTGCTCCAAACAAAAATTAAACATTTTTAAATGGGATTATGTTAAAAAAAAAAATTGTTCCAAGAAAGGGGTTCAGTGCTTTGTCTTTTTTTCCCAATTAGGATAAAAACATGAATTAAAATACATGAATTTTATGAGAGGAGAAATCCGATTCCTGAATTAGTCTAGCTGTGATTATATGGTTACTTAAAAATCACATTTGTATCTGACTATTTATAATTTCATAACCTACATCATCCTCTTCAGATAAATCTCTTGATAACAATTAATGAATGATGCCATCTAACAGGTGAGGAAATATCATTAAATGGGTTTCTGATGCAGACTTATTGAAATCTTTGGAAATTCTCTTTGAATTCAGTGGCCTTTGGATCAGGTACCTGGTGTATTTATCTAGCTTGAAAATGTTCCCAAGGTTGTGCTGCCCTCAATAAGAAATAAAGTAATTCAATTCCAGTTATTATGTAATTTAGCAGAAGGGAAAAAAATTGAGGTCACGGTGTGGATATGGATTTTTTGTTCTTTTTTGCCACTTTTTCTCAGTGTGGAAGAAGGTAAAGCTTTCATCTCTTCTGGGCTAACAGTTATGTGGATTAGATAACAGGAAGAATTTCATTTAATCAGTTCAATGAATTTTGTTTCATTATAAATTCATGCAAATTGTCAAGTTCTAAGTCCTCCCAAGATTGCCCTGTTTTTTTTGAGCAGTGCATAGAAAGGTTTTATCCATAGACTGTTGGGTTCAGCTAATTACATTAAGAGCTAATACGATTTCCTTGTTTATGCTGTTTGTACAGGAAGATGATGGTCTAATCCTTTAAGCAGTACATTTAATTTTGGTTTCTATTTCAAGTCTTTAAATTGTGTTAACTACTTCTAGCTCTCAAGGTAAATGTAGTTTAAATCTTAAATGTTTACTTCTGAGTAGCTTCAAGGATGAAGCTGCTCTAGTTTCATTTCAGACAAGGAACATCATTTCATGCCTATTGGTTCTAAGCTGGAGGGCAGTGGTGGAAGCAGGTGAGAGGGAACAAAAAAACCTCTTTTCTAAAGCAAGTTCAGGACTTCATCTACAGAACTGTCACACAGTGGCTAGCTAAATTGTTCATTTCTATACAGCAGTTATTATTGCTAATTATCTGTCTGTCTGTCACATATGTCTAATCTGGCCATCCATCTCTATATAAGTATTTTAAATTTGCATTTGGAAGTACATAATGAAATTATACTTGGCCTAGAAAATCTGTGTACATCAGCTATATTTCCTGTCTTTGAAAGTTGTGTTTCTGTTGTATCTGAAATAGCATTGGAGGGAAAAAAAAAGTGTCTAAAAATCTTGACAAATAGATAAATAAATGTCACTGCCTAAAATAGCATGCAAATAGCATTGTCAGGCTAGACTTCCTTCTCTTTTTCTACTTTCTCTTTTAAAACAAAAAACAAAAACAAAAAAAAAGGAAAACAATTTAAGCCACCAAGGGTATAACCTTTGTGGTGCTTCCTGTAGCCACTAATAAAGAAAGAGAACAGAACAATTCCCAACATCATGTAACTAAATCATGGATCTTGTTGGCACAGTATTTTGTAGATGGTCAAAGTTTTGATGGATTAAAGTAGAAGTTAAGTAAGATTCGGCCTCACGGGTACCTGTTAAAAGGGATATAACCTCTAGTTCAGTGTTGTCAAAAGCTGGAGGGGTATATCACAAATATTTTCAAAAGCATCCAGCATCATCTGCTGTTAGCAACCCAGAGAATGGCTGGGACTTTGCCTGACCTCACGCAGCTATTCTTTTATTGTATTCTTTTTGTTATACTATTACTGGAATGTTCTTAGTCATTATTGCACTACATTCACAGAACATTGAGCCCTATATCTGGGTCACAGTGGTAAGACAGGTCATTATTTATCCATATCATGTCATGTAAGCTCAAGACACAGCATTATAATTATCAACATGTGTTTTATAGAATTGTCACTGTCACCATCATCAGAACATGCCATGGATATTTTTTGTATGTTGAAAGAACAAACTAGATTTATATTTTATGCTTTAGCCAGCAAGGAGTTTTCATGTTATCACTTTTTCAGAGGGAAAACCAGAAATTAACTGCATTTCCCATCAGTAAAAACATTGCAACAATTGTGAACTATTATTAAAAAACGCTATTCAGAGCTAGTTGAGATTATTACACCTTCATCAATGATGCTCTGGCTGAGATAATGAATCACACCTTGATATTCTTACATCTTTTCCTCACACAAACCCAAAGCTGTAAGTAACTGGGATGATGCCAACCCACTCATTTCACATCTAAGTCATTCTTCACCTGCCATTAAAAAATGGAAATGGAAGTCTGCTGACTTTTTTCCTCTGCCAGTCCTCTGAGGAACTCAGCCTGACAGATGCAAAAATTGGATGCAGTCCTTTCCTCCACCCAGTCCAAAAAAGAATGAATACCATCTTAGTTTGATGGGTTTCAGCCTCATAATTTCCATTACAGTGATGGAAGGCAGAAAGCAGAGTAAACAGGAATGTGCTCTTCTTCACAGAGGATTAGGCTGCGAGAGCTCAGGCCCTGAGCTGTCCTGCTACACTACAGAGGAGATAAAGGAGGCCTTCAGCTCATTCTTGCCTGTGATAGCTCACCAGCAAGGGAGAGCTGACTTTCAAGCTCCCACTTCTACCTCTGATAATCATATCATAAAATCAGAATTTTGATGAGCCACAGCTAAAATGTACTAGCCTATATTTAAAAGGCAGAATAACTGATGCAGTAATTCAGGAGGTTACTTGGGTGTATTATAGGTGTAGTTTGTCTTATCAAGGACACTGTACATTTACCTTATTTCCAAAGTCTTTTGGACATGAAGTTAAAAAATAATACCTTAGACTGGTCTTGCAACTCAAACTAAACAATTCAATTGGAGTTTATCAACAATCTTTTTTCATATTCCTTTTAAATGGGCAAAAAAATTCCCCTCATTTACACTCAAGTATTGTATTGTAACCTCTAGATACAGTATTTTCACTTTGGTATTTAAATTACAGGAAATTGCATAGCATTTGTATGTAAATCATAAATTTCTAGCTAAAAAAAATGGTCCCTAGTTTGCAAATTCAGCTCAATAACTGTTTAAATTCAGGTTGTATTTTAAGTTGAGTGCTTTCTCCTTACTACCTACATCACTAGCATGGATATTGATGAAGAAAGGAAATTCCTTAGAACTACTTGAGCAACTGTTGGGATTTTTCATAATTAGAATTATATCCGAGGGTAGTTTTCATTATCAACAATTTCTGAAGAAATTTTATTTCACATAAAGATTGGATTTGGGATGAAAGGAAGAAGATGAATTGTTGTGAGGGTTTTGATTGAAACTAAAATTTTTTAGCTAAAAAGTTGATTATTGGAAAAGCAATAATCTGTTTTGTTAAAAAGACATTTTTCTTCAAAATCACTAGGTTTTTATTGATCTGTTTCAGTGGCTATTTACCATATTTCAATCCAAGGAAATGGACTCTGTAACACGTTGTTACTTCAGGCATATGATATCTCTTCTGAACACAGGAAACAGATTGATAAGGTTAGCTCCTCACATTCCAATGATTAACAAAGCTTTTGGCAACCCTTCTTCAATATCTGAAGGACAAAACAAATAAATAAAAGAAAAATTAAGAGGCAGACAGAATTCATGTCTGGATTCAAGACTGCTGATGAAAAAAGACTTGTGCTTCATTTGAACTGATTTTCCTAACAGGCTTGTGCCTCAGTGACAGTCCTGTCTTAGTGTAAAGATAGCAGGTTATAATTTTAAAGTGAAATTAGACTCAACATGTATTCTAAATTTTACTATTTTGCACATGTGCTTAGATGAAATATATTATACTTGTCAAGCTGAAAAAGCTACAGAACTGTAATAGACAAGAAACTATCCATCTGAATAGCTAATGAAAATTAATTTGTCTGGTCATAGAAAGCCATTGATATCTCAACAGGTTGCACTAAAAATATAAGCCATGTTATGTTTATTTGCAGGAACATTCCTGTAATTTCAGAAGGACTTATTGCCACAGCTAGTAAGTACTACCTACATGTTACTGATTATGGCCTCATGCTCAGGGTAAAATGTTGCCCAAAACCAGATACATCGATGTTCTTAATGCTGAAAGGAGTTCTATTATCCATGGAATAACAGTCCCCTATGTCAGAATCAAGCCCAAGGGACTGACTGTAACTTAGCTGTCCACAGACAGCAGCTTCTTGCAACACCAGGAAGAATTTCTCCACCAGGAAGAATTTCTTTTCTACAGAAGTCAGCTGAAAAAAATAAATGTACCCTTGTCAGAATTGATGCCTATCTGAAAGCCCAATTATTTGCATATGCCTGTATTTGCTGGTGGGTGATGCTTAGACAGAGAGAGCCATGGGGATGTGCACTCCACAGCTGTGGAAACCATCTCATCTCTGGCCTTGATCCTCAGGAGCTAGAAAATCAGCATGATCCCACCAAGTAAGGACACAGGAATGTACTTTTATTCTGGAAAGTGACAAAATCTAAAGTTTTCTCTCAAAGATGTGAATGACCTGCTAAAAATGATGTTAACCTTAAAAGAAATTGTATGTACCCTGTCAGGGCTCTGGTCTCCATAACCTATCCACTCCCAGGAAGACCTGTGACTGAACTCAGCAGATTAGTGCTTCTCTGACTACAATGATCGTGACAGTGCCACAACCCTACTTAAGGGAAAAACTTTTGAATAAAAGAGGGATCCATCAGCACAAATTCTGGCTCAGACATGAGCTGGGCATGCAGGATAGATGTACCTTTTCCATAAAACTATTCGGGCAGCCTCTGCTCTCAGTCCTATGGCAGAGTAACTGCCTGGCTCATCCTCATAAAACTGTTGATAAACACAGTTCCAGTCAAAGCTAAGATTCAGGTAACTGGGAGATTCAGATTCTCCAGATTCTCTCAGAATTGCAATCAAAGTTATCTATGGAACAGTACTTGAGACTCAAGTCCACTGAGCATACCATGTGCAGACATCATTGCTATTAGCCTCTACTTGACACAGCATATTCAAGAAGAGGTTTTACTGAAGCCATCTTCAACCAGTCATTTGTGATTCAGAAGAGCGTTAAAAGCAACACAGACTTCCAAAGGACCTTGTAGAAAATACTGCATTAAAAATGATGTTGGTAGATTCATAGTAGTCAACAGTGTCTATCACAGAAGTCTAAATAAACACACATGTATATGCGTATACACACACATATATGGAGAGAGATATGTACACATAAATGTATACATAGGCACATGCACAGGAATACACATATTACTTCTGCTTGACACTTGAGACACCAGCAAGGTGAGGGACCACAGGGTCCAAATCAACAGAGACCACTCCTGTTGTGTGGTGAGTGGTGAGTGGTGAGGAGCCACACTTTTCTCCTGAGTCAATGAACCATAAAATGATTCAAAGAAGTCCCACAGGTACTCTCCGAACTCAGGGAGCTGATACCAGATGGGCTGTAATTCCAAGCAAGACCTCATCATACACTTATCCAGCCTGCCTCCCTACCATTTTGGGGACAGCCATCCCACACAGTACCTGAACAGCCTTCCCTGGCTGTCAGTTTTGTGCCCTGGATCACAGAGCTCCAGGCATTTCTTTTATTTGTCACCACAGAAGATAGTAGGTTAAATCAGCATTGGCTGTAGTGTTTTGTATTCTGGCATATCCTGGTGTGCCAATAGCTACAGTCTGAGACCCCTGCATCAGCATGTCTTTCAGTAAGACTAAATCATTCCTGACAAATAGATGCCTGCAGTAGCTGATGAAAAATGGATGGGCTTGCCTGACATAAACAGGGTTTTGGGGAAGGAACTTATTGACTGGCTTGCAGAATTTCTCTCCTGGTTAAGGATTCTGGGGTTCAGTGCATTAATGCCGGGTACTACAGTCACCACCTTGCTAGTTTTATATTCAACTTTATTAATTTTCCTGTGTCTGTCCTTCCTCCTTCCCTTTCCTCCTACCCCCAATTTCTGGTATCAGAATGTCTGAGAGTCAAAATTCAGGTTTTTCTTCCATCTCTCAAATCTTCAGGAGGCTGAGACCTGCTCAGCCAGAATATTTTGAAAATACACTGGTGCTGATAAGCCTCAACCAAATGTATTCCTCCCTGGCTATGCTGCAAGTTACTTCCCCGCTGCACCCATTTGGGGTGATTTTCATGAGTGTCATCAGCAGGAGCTATTTCAGAAGGTCATTTTTCACATGGAATGAGTAAAATACTAGGTGACAGGAGAGAAGCAGAGTAAAGTTTCATGAACTCCCCCTTCTGTTTGAAAATGATCCCCCTAAATATACATACTAGAATCTTTACCATTTCCTTCCCCTTGTCAAGGCATCATGATGTTTGCTGATTTGCTCTGAATGCCAGTGAAATAAAACATGTATTCTGCAGAGCTCAAATGAAAAAAAAAAAATCCCTCCCCTAAAAAAAAACCCCAAAACACATCAGCAAAGCCTGACATGAATTGAGTTTAATTTCTTTGCTGTATGATTGCTCTGACTTAATAGTTTCCACAGGACATGTCATTATAACATATTGGCCATTGACTAACATGGTGGGAGCTGAATCCATGGGGAAAAATGTCCCTTTTAGGAAGAGTAGTGCCCAGTTTTGTCATTTCCACACCTGCAGAGAAGTTACAATTCTCTCTGTAGTGCCTTTTTTATGATCTAGATGGCATGAAAGAACACTGATTTTGAGTAGTGCTTGCAGGCAGTCAATACTAGTGATGAAGCCTTTGAAAATCAGGTTCACTGCTTGTACCACTGAACTACAGTCCATGGGGAAATTAATGGCCTTTCTACACTCTTAAATCTGAGTAAAACAGGGGTCCATTTCTGCCCACTGCAAATGAAAAAAAGAATAAAACCTGGTCCACAAAAACATGATTTCTGTATGAAAGGAGACTCTTTTAAGAGAGAGAAGGATCCTGTGGTTTGAGCAGCAGCCTGCGTTTGTGAGACAAACACTAGCTCTCCAAACCGATCCTATGATCTTAGATGACTGGGACTGTCAGACATATTTAGATCTTTATACCAGTGTTTTAAGGACACCAAAGTATCTGGTGCCTCTGGACTCGATTCTTCAGGTATGTTTGCATTGCCAAATTCGCCAAATCATTTACCCCCAAGTCCTCTTCCCCCAAATGCTCACCACACACAGGGATTGGATCATCTCTTTCAAAGACAGTACCCAAAGCACCATGTGGTTCTTAGTCTACTTGCTGCTCAGAAGAGTTTACAGCATGGAGGCAATAACAACAAGACTGTCCTATAGCAGATGCATGTTGAAGCCTTGTAGACATGCTTTGTCCCAACCAGAGACATCTTTCAAGCAGTCCTCCTGCAAAAGGGGCTTCAAAGGAATTTGTCTTGCTAAAGCACCCATATACATATGTCACAATGGTGAAGCTTGAGGTGAACATACATCACATAAAGGGGACCCCAGAGACAGGCTGTATCTTTGTGAGGGAAAGCTTCCTACCAAACGTGCTTTAAATCCAGGTCTTGGAAGATGATGTTCCCCAGCCTGCAGTATTTTACAGGTGCTATGGGCTAGAAAAAGAAAGGCAGCAGCCGTGTTTTGCTCAGGCATGAAAAATTAAGTGCTTTAAGGGTGTAAAGGAAAGAACAGCTGCTGGTGTCCATGGGGAGGGTATGATGATCTCAATTCCACTGAGGTAGCTTGTGGCAGGAAATATCTGTCATAGCATGACTGTGCAGAGTGGCAAAGAAAGGCACAGAGATCCCATAGACTACCTGAATGGGATAGGTCTTATACCACAGTAGCCCCATGCTTTGCGAGTACACAACCCAGGCCTCGTAAACAATGCCTTGGATGTGTTCCTTCTGTCTTAAAGAGGTCATGTGAAAACATATGCATTTTAAGGATGCCAAGATACATTCACAGAGGACACATATATACACAGGTTGTTCCTTTATTTGAAAGGAGTGTGTAATTCTCTAGAGTGGTGCATTTTTTCAAGAGCTCTTCCTAAGTGGTAAGGGAGAAGAGGCTGTTACTGCATGATAAGGAAGTTTCTGAATGATAATTTAAAGATAATCTTTTAAGATTTGGAGCAACCTCATTATGCACACTTCTAAGTGACTTAACTGCACATTTTAATTATTCCTATCTCTATCTTGCAGTTTCCTCAAGAAGCCTTTCAAAAAACCATACAGGTTATAGCTGAACTGGGGCCTTGCAACAAACTGTACTTCAACTTGGTTGACTGGAAATTGGTGTAATCCAATTGCTTGGCAGCCTTCACTGGTACAATACTACTGAACAAATAACCACACAGGCAGTATCACATTGCTTTTCCTGCCAATCTCGATTTTAACTTGATTGTTTCTTAATGCCATAGGCGATGTCAGAAAGACTCAGGACAAAACGTTGCCAAAAGGCATGAGTTGAAGAATAATAGACTGAACTACTACTCTTAATGCTAGTTTATATGTACGTACAAATATTAGCTATAAACCATAGCCAGATACCTGTAAGGACATTTAATAAGATTTTTATTTCCCTAATCTAAGTAGTTAACGTGCAAGGTAGGAGAAAGACAGATAGGCATACAAAGGCAAAAAAGAGAGAAAGATCATGAAAAAACAAGTGTTGTCTAATATTTTGCAACTTTTTCACTCCTGTTCTTATTATCAGAATGAAAATACTTTGCCTGACATTTGTTTTATGGTTGTGCTTCTTTCTTGATCCTGAGAAACACTTAGCACGCTTAAAAGGGCCATGTAAACTGTTTGCCAAGCCAAAACCAAAAACCAATAGGGCACAATAGCCAGAGGAAAAAACATGGCAGCTGAGACCTTTTCCCTCCTCCTCTGAGGATTTTTCCCTTGTAGCAGTGAAGTATATTATATAAGGAGGTAAAGTTTGGTTCAACACCCAAAACCTCACACCATCCTTTCCCTTCAAGGGGTCAGCAGGTGGCGAATTCAGCTGTGAAAGAGCAGCAGTGACACAGCTCATTTCATTTGTTGAGCCCATAATGAAAGAAGGAAGAAAAAAACAAACAAACAACCAAGAGCTTTTATATATATATATATTGCACATGTGAAAAAGGAAAACTTTGTGAACTCCTTTTACATCCTGGACTAGATAGCAATCTCTATATAACAGAATTGATACCTAACTCCTAGGATTTTTGACTTTTTAATGTGCAGCACCATTTTGGTTAACAGTTATACTTGACTCTTGAGTGTATTCGTGTGTTCCTTGTGGTGTTTCCATCTGAGAAACCCAATTTTTTTCCCATTCTTAGTTTCTAAACACATAAATTTTATATGTATTTTTAAATACATTTTGTATTCTTGATTCCATCCCAACATTAAGACTCTAGTCCTCAAATTCTTTCTGTACGATAAACTGACCATCTGTGTTAACAACACTTTCTATCTTCATTTCATCAGCATATTGGCCTAAGAAGTGGGAGTGTGTTAATACAAGGTTATTATTGAAAATATTAGGTACAATCAATTCCAAAATGTGTCCTTTATGAACTGTATTAGTTACTTTTTTCAAGCTTCACATACCTCCTTTCAACACTGCTTATTATCTTTTAATTTCTTATTCCTCTACCACAGCATTTCTTTTTTAATCTTCCCCTTTTCTTGTCCTTCTCTATTTTTTTTTCTTCTTTGGAACTTATAAAATGCTTTTATAAAGACAAGAACACCTGTCTTTCCTAGAAGGGAAATTCCCTCATCAAATATAGTTATTGAGTTAGTCTTGTGTGATCTACCTTTGGGAAACCCATATTTTATTTGATCTCATTTTTCAGCTATTTTGACATCTTGAATTACTCTTTCTACAAAAGCATTTTAAACATTGGAAGGCTACAAAGAACTGACAAATAGGCCTGCATCATCATTTTCCACTTCTTAAACAAATACGCACTATTTGTTCCTCTCCAGTCTTACGCTACCACCTCCTAACACAACAGACTAAGGAAAATAACTTTCTAGAAATCAAAATTCCTTGGAAAAACTAGTCTTACTCTTGGCCATTTCCATATAGAATGATACAGCGATATTTCTCCATTTTGAGCCCAATCAAATGGGACTTATCCCAAAAAAGAATGATCAAACTTATCAACACAAGAAAGTTTCCATCTAAACTACTGAATTTTCATATCTTGTTTTCAACTGATGGATTAGACAGTTGAAATAAATCTCTAAAGTACTAGAGAGCTTGAGGGTTTATGAGATTAATCTGAGAAAAGGAACAAGTATGCTGTGCACTATGCAATGTCTTTCAACTTCATTGCCTGCCTATTAAGCTGCAAGAAAAGAATATTTAAGTGTCTGTTTATTAACTGATTGTCAGAGAGGCCTGATTATTTCAAGGAGATAGCTTTGTACAAGAAAAAGGAAGATGAACTGAAGAGTAACAAAATGATTGGCTCATTTCCTTTGGGGGAGGGGAGGGAATAAAATAAAATAATGAAACATAAATGTGTCAGATCCATTTATACAGGATTGATATTTAATGTAGCTCCTTTTGAAGCTGAAATTAAATTTCTTAAGAGGTATTATTAAGAGGGAGATGGGATGTAACCTTCCATCAAGATACCATTATTTTAATACATCTTAAAAAAATGAACTTTTTTCCAGAAGTGTGCTAGTAAATTGATTTATGCAGATCCAAGCAGTAATTATGAAATGTGCTTATCTAGACACCTTCTGTTTCTATTGATCCTACATGTTATTCTGATGAAAAGCTCATAATTCATAGCATTCTTGATGTTTAGAATTGTTGGAATTATTTATAACTTGCAGTCCAAGGGTGCTGCTAATGAAATGGAGTGTGAAACTGATTTGCGATGCACTAAATTGTCTGTTTTCAGGCCCTGAACACAGATAGTTACAGCACTCTGCTTTGAAACCCACAAATGAAGAATGCAGCACCACTGCTGTGGAAAAAACAGGACCAGTGTGGGAAAAGGAGGTGCCCATCTTTCCAAGGGTTTCAGATCAGGAAAATGGGTAAAGCCAGAGATTAAGAAATTTCTAGAACTGTTGCAACAGGCAAAACAAAGGTTTTGACGGGTGCTAGGAAAAGAAATTTCATTAAGTCTGTCCTAATACTCATCTGCTGGTGATAGTTACCTCTTTCAACAACCTGTGATGTTTTAATTTCTTTGGAGAATTTCTATGAGCCAAACCATCTGTTGAAGTTGCAACTCTACTATAATTAAAAATTGCTGGGGAAAAAGGTAATACCCATTCCTTCTCTGAGCAGCGAGGACTGAACTGAAGTCTTCCAGTCCTTGTTGTAATACTTGCTCCAAAAGTACCTTCTCATTGGGTCACTGCGGGGGAAGATGCCATGTGTCAGTCCTGAGATCTCTTTCCTACTGCTTTGCTGTCACCTGAAACCCACACAGGCGGCTGCACAGAGGCAGCAGCTTCCCCTGTGTGGGTTTGGGGATAGGGGAAAGAAAATAGACAAAAACTGAGAGGTCAAGTGATTCAGTGAACAGCTGGTATTTCTCCAGCCACAGCCCAGCCTGGGGGTATGTGAAAGAAGGGTGAAGTGTCGCAGTGTTTGGTTGTTCCTTGTGATGCTACTGGGATTTGGCTGTTCCTAAACGTGCCTTTCATGGGGATAAACACCAGTATTTGTGGCCCTCCCCTCCCAGTATTGATTTCAGGAGCTAATTATTATTTCTTTATTTTTTCATCCTGGCAGGGACAAATCTTACCATAGACTCTTTGGGCACCTCTGCAGGAAGTCCATGTGCCATGACAAATTTGAAGAGCAAGTGGCATTTATGCTAAAAACATTGCTCCCTTACCAGATAGCCATGACAGCAGACCTAAACCACAGGAGGAACACTCCCAGAGACACAGCTATGGTAACACAACCTGACAGCCATCAGAGTCATTATCATTTATCATTATGGTACCAGCTAATAGCTTCAAGGACATCTTAAAAGTCCTTTAATGGCAGATTTCTAGTACCGTAGCAGAAAGAGAGCTGGTCTAAATTACTATGGAGATTATACTTGGAAATTCCTCATCCACATCTAAACACAGCAATGCACAAAACAAAATTTTTGTTTTCCTGCCATTATTACTTCTTTGAATGCTACATTGGATTAGGATAAGGACATTTTTCCTCATCCAGACAGGCCTCTCAAGCGTCTTTGGTAGACCTTCCATTAATATGCAACTTGGTGTCATCCAGAATAAAATTATCATCTACCGCAGGGTCTGTGAAACAAAATTACAAGCCACAGATGACCCAGAGGCTGTAAATTATCCACCTCCCAATTAAGTAGAACAAAACAGGGCACATCCAAGAAGCTGTCACATACATATGATGCTACAATGAACTACAGTGCTCTGACTGTAACCAAACACAGCACAAGGATATTGTAAAACAATTCCATAAAGAACTGCACAAACAGGAGCACAAATAATTACAAATACTAAACAGACTCATAGCATTTTTTAAAATCCAACAGAACTTTCAAAACTGAAGCCAAGTCACATCCCTATTGGCAGTGATCTTAATGTTTGAAGATTATGCTAGATCTTAACAGAATTGGGAAATTGCAATTGCTCAGCAAACCCAAAAGGAATTAAATCCATTAATAGGCATGAATCCCAAGAGTCACTTGCATTTCTGTTCAGTGTGTTGTCACACACTCCATCCAAACAGGTGTTGGGCATGGCATTAACAACAGGAATTTAAATTCTAAAGTAGTCAAAATTGTTTTTATTTAAATTCAGTTATTCTTTGCTGGAAAGAACTAACCATCAACAGCAAAATTTTCCTTAGATGGGACTATGTAGCTGAAATTACATTTAGGAAAAAAATCAGAACAAAAGGGATTATGTTGTTCTTTGTCTCATAACGACTCCTTATTTCTAACTTTATTTTCAGAAAACAGCCATACAAATAAAGACAACAAAAGAAACAAAATACATTCAAATAATTCTAAAAACGTAAGCTGAGACTGCCTTTCACTATTGATCTCCTAGGGCTTTCAGATTCATTTTACAGAATAATTCAAAGCTAGACTGACTTTATGCCTGAAATTCTTTTGTGGAGCTCCCTGCTTCTTACAGTGACCAGTTATTTCTAATCCTGTGTTTGATCTGCCTGTTTTGCAAGCTCTAATGTACAAAAGTACCCTTACCCAATGTTAATCCCAAAATAATACACTCAACCACCAAAATTAATACACTCAGGGCTGTCTAACTCAAGCCCAGCACTGGAGGGGGTACCCAGACATTGACCTGGAATATGGCTTGAACCCAGAGGGGCTGGAACAAGATGGTCTTGGGCTATGAAAAGCCTATATTTTACCATTAATATATTTTGTGCCTCTGCCTCTGTCCCTTATTTCTAATCAGATGTCAAAGCAGAATGCTTTTCTCCTGAATTTAGGAGCAGTCTGTATTTGTCACCTCTTTAGCCAAACAAGGCTTTATTCTGTAAGACACAAGGATGCTGGAAGTGAAAACACCAATTAAAACCATCAGGCCCCGGCCTCAGTGACCAAGAGACTCAGGATGTCGTGTGGGCAAGAAGCATTGATGTGTTTATAAAGTCAATGATACTAGTAAGTTATTGCATTAGGATTAATTTACTTTTCCAATATCACTCGATATTTTTTCCTATCCTTCTCTCTCTTTCAAAGAGACCATAACAGGAGTCTTTGGAACTTGGTGATCAACTTAAATGAACTCAGGTTCCCTCAACAACTTAATCAGACACATGCTCTCAAATTCGAGTAACACTTTTTTCATCTTGTTTCAGAGCTGCTGACTCATTTTACTTCCAGATTCAACCATTCTTTAGTGCATCTGTTCCTGGTCACAGCATCTGCAAATTTCTGGAAAATTAAATGGACAATGAGCTCTTCTCTGACATTGATCCAGTCAGCTGTGCTACCAGCTGTCCTTGCTTATTTGGGTCCCTTTTTTTTCTTTTTTTTTCTTTTTTTTCTTCTTTTTTTTTTTTGGGGGGGGGGGTGGTGGGTCAGGGAAAGGATGGGGTGTTTTTGAGCAATGTGGTTCTACAAAAGCTCATCCAGGAACACAGTAATGAGAAGATTCACTCTGATAGCAAGGAAACAAATTAAAGAGTGAGCATTGCAGACTGAGCCAGAGGCTGGGAAAGTTGATGAGAACTGCTCTTCTGTTGCCCACTGCTTCCTGCATTTTGTATTAGGTCATTAATGATCTTCAGTTGATGTTGGTTGAATGACACAATAAAATATCCACTGAGCTTTAGAGTCAAACTGCATGGAACTGATTATTTTAATGGATTCTATTCCCTATGTATCATGGGGAATCAGTAAAGAAAAAGGAAATCCCTAACAGTGAAAGGAAAACCTTAATTTAGTGAAGTGCAAGAAACTTCTCTCACAAGTACAGCTGTAAACAGGCTCGAGGTTGTATATCTATGACTAGTGTGGCCCTACAAGCTTTGGCCTAACACTCCAAAAAAGTGTTTTGCAAGATGTTGTCTAAGGAGAAGGAAATTACTCATAGAGCTTAGAAAGTTTTCTTTAGAGCTCAACCCGTAGGACAATTAGATCTCAGAACACCTCAGGGGGCTGCTGCCAACAGAGGCTTGATTTGCTGTCCATCATCAGCTTGCTGTATTTTCTTGGAAACTGTTCCTTTCAGGCTAACTCATTATTTTATATACACCCTGAGGTGACGTGTATCTACTGTAAGAGCAACTAGGAAAGGATATTGTGACTGAAGAGATGTGGTACAAAGTTTTGGTAAAGTATCTTTCTGAGTTTTGGAATAAATCTCTTGTATTTCAAGGGCAGAATCAGACTGGTTTTAGACCATCCCTCTTGCTATTTAATTTCTTTGGTCAAAAAGGAATCACCAGCTTTGAGGGATCTATTTCAGTTTGGCCATTACAACCTGGCTACTGAATAGCCACCAACACAGTTGTATATAAGGACATGTCCACCTTCATCTTTTCTTATCTTCCAAGGACAGTCCATCTGTTGAAAAGAAAGGGACCTGAATAGGAATACCAACACCTTGACATTTTTGGAGGCTGGGATCTCAAACCAACTTTTGCTGCTCTTTCTGCATTCTGTCTGCCCCCGTGTTGTGTGGAAATTAGAAGGCCATCGTCCTTTAAGCAAGACTGTGTTGAACCCAAACGCATAATGCTAAACTATTACGGCTGCTAGGAACTAAAAATTCTTGTCTCTCACTGAGTGTTAACAACAGCCACAGCACAATGAGCACAGTTTTACATAATGGTAATCCCACAGAGTACACCAGGCACCTATCACAGATGTAGATGTAATCCAGAGTTGGGAAAAAATCAGGTAAAAAAAACCCCCAAGACACCTGAAAAAATTTTATAATACACCACTTCCAGGCAGAAACCTAGCATTAGATTTCATAGATAGTCTAAAGTAGGAGAAGTGGCAAGAAATCTTCCAGATTACTCTGTGTAGACATTCCCATATACATGGAAAATAAATTCCCATATATTTCAAAAGCTAGCAATGCACGAAGTGATGAAACTGAAGTCTGCCTTCTGCTTGGGTTCCAGTATGCAGAAGCAAGTGTTTCCTGATTTAGTTCCCTGTTCTTCAGATGGTGTTTTTCATCCCTACGTCTTCTTTCTTTCTCTTCTACCTCCTGCCTTTTTTTCTATTGTTGTTCTTGGTTTTGCTCTGTCCCTCCTAGTGATACCTGTGCTGTAAATATCACCTGGAAAGTCACATCAGAGCAGCTTCTTAACACCACAGGAGATAGGGAAAGGAATACTTCCCGTGCAGACAAACTGGTTTTGCCAGCTCTGTAACAGGCAGAAATACAATCCTTCTTGTAGAATACACAACATGGCTTGCTTAATACGTGTTTGATTCACATTTCATTAAAATATGCCTATGTAACAATGAAGGAATCCTGTTTTACACTCTATATTTACATGTCTAAAATTACTTTCATTCAACCATAGATTATTATTATTGAAAGACTGTGGGCTTTTTCTGTGGGTTAGCTGTCTGGCTGGAATTTTTGTTGTTTAGTAAAGCAAAAACCCTCTTGCAGCATTTAAGCTAAAGCTACAGAAAGATCTAACAGAAAACAAACATTAGTCTGGCAAACACAAGTATTCATACAAACTTTGCCTGAAAATCCCCTCAGTCTAATCAGGGAGCAAAAATAACACCATTTTTCCAGGGGTGGTGTTAGATTCCAAACAAAAGTTGTTGGATGATGTTATTGGCTGAATAAAATGACTAAAATAATAATACCTGTTGGAGACATTTGTCAGGCTATGAGATTTTCCAGTAAGGCAGAAAAAAAAGAGAGGTTACAAATTATTCATTACCAGTTCTTTCATACAGGTCTATAGTAGCCTGGCACTTAGTGTTACCTTGACACACAACGCCGTTTGTGACAAGGTGATTTAGTACTAAATCCACAGTGGGTTTGTCTAGTACCCAAAAATTTATACTACATTACCAAGGGAAGGGTCTTTGTCTTTCTCAGCATGCTGAGAGCACCACGGATACTTCTGCTGCTCCTGAATGCTAATGTTAAACAACAGCATTTATTCAGGATAAGGTCAATGCTTAGAGACCATTCCAGAAATGTTCACAGACTCTCCTCCCCTGACCTGACACCAGTGCATTTGCCTGCAGATACTGTGTCACCAAATGTCAGCCTGTGCAAGCTAACGCAGCACGCAGATTTCCCTATTAGTCACTTGCTGAAGCACTTCATTAAGTAGTCACTTAAACTGCCTCTTATCAGACTCCTGATGGTGTGAATTTACTGGGAATGAGCAGGATTGAGTAATTTAGGCCCAGAGATATTTCCTGAAGCCTTCTAGCTGCCTCCTAGCAATTTAGCCTGTAACATGCAGCCTGCTGCAAAGCTTCTCCTCTAGATATCTTTTTTCCTCTTTTTCTAATTTAAATTAAAAGCTTGGCATTGATACTTGAAGTATAATTAATCTAACCTAGGTAGATAATTGAAACTAGATTCACTGTGAGACATGGACCCAAGTCCAAAGGGAAGTAGGAAATGCTGAAAACTGGCCCTAAAACATAAGGAAGAAATCCTGTTTATTTTGACAAAGCTAAGAGAGCACCTTGATTTCTGTGCCCATAGGGCATATAAGGGGACAATATGAGAGACATTGTGTGTATTGCGCTTGTGGCACCTGTTGCAGCGGGCGATTTCACTTCAAGACTTCTGTCTCACTCCAAAGATCCCATTCTCTCTGTAGATCAAGGCCAATTTACATTGCATGAACATCTCCCCTATTTCGTTCAGAATTTTCCTTCCTCAAGCAACCCGTGCCAGCAGATGCTCCATTGTAAACAAATCATTGTAAACAAAACATAGTTACAGTTTATCCCTATCTTACAGAAACTGAAATTACCTCAGCTTTCTTAAAGATGCAAGTTCATCTGTGCCCCTGACTTTGGATACTTTATTGTTGTATATGATTTCCCCTGATTCACAGCATGTTCTGCATGCCTTTCCCTGCAACTCAAATGCGGTTATTGTGCCTGCCTCTTCTCTCAGGAATGTTTCTTTTCCAGGCAGAGCAACAGTTTCCCCCGTATTTCTGCATCTCTGAGGCATAAGGCTCCCCAGACTGTGTTCATTCTCCCATTCTGATTGTGTTATGTGGTAAGACTGGTAGCTTTACTAACACGGCTAATATGCCTTCAGTGAAATCTGTCTGATATATTCTATGTTTAACATTAAGCTTTATGTCAGTAGAAGGGAGAGATCACCAGCGACAGTTTTCACCAGGCAGTCCAGCTTTATTCTGGTATCTGTCATGAGGGAAAAAAAAACCCATTGTATTTTGTAATTTTAAATGAGATTATTTAAAAGTCCAATAATAAAACGAAGAGGAAAATAAAGCAAAGAGTAAAGACAGAAATAATAAACAGCCTTCCAGGGAAGCTGGGAAAAAAAAGAAAAAAAAAAAAAGAAAAAGGAAGAAAGAGTTGATGAAGCAGAGATGAAAGCAAGGCTGTTCCAGATGCTAGGCATGCTACAGGAGAAAAGGGCTGCAACAACATGCAGACTGCTTGAAAGGGCAAAAAGTTATTCTAAAGTTAAAGTACTCTTCAGGTAGAGGAAAAGAGAAGGAGAATATTAACTAACAGTAACTGAGACTAACTTAGTTTGCCCACCATATTTACAGGAAGCAGGTAAGAAGAATTCAAGATCACTTTAGTTAAGTTGCATTCATGCACGTCATCAAGGTCTTCAAAAAATAACCTTAAACTATCTGGGGGACTCACTGAATGAATCTTCAGTGACTAGTGTGACAAATCATGGAGGGCAGATATCTCACAAGATTAAAGGCAACTGAATATTTATTCAGGTAAAAGAGTTACAAACTGGTCATGCTGTCTTTGAGAGAACATGGAAAGATATTGGGACAAAGTATTGCACATTCTGTTTGCAAGCACTGGAAGATAACAAAGCCTGTTGTCGTAGTGGTTCTATCAAAACTGGACCATATCAAACCAGTCTAATTTCACTGTTTGTCAGAAATATTCTTGTTAGTGAAAAAGTAGCAGAAAGTGTATTTAATAAACATGGACCTTAATGAAGACTATTTTTTTCAGTCTCGTATGATGTTCTCATCAGACACCTAAGAAAATATGGTCAGGTTAAAATTAAAAGAAGACAGGTGCAAAAAAAACCAAACCCAAAACTTCTCAGAAAGCAGTTATGACAGGTTTGTAAACAAAACAGAAAGCGATCTGTCCCAATAGTTCCAGGTGACACTCTTCTAAATGCCTTGAACAGAAGATGGGCTGAACTTTCATGGATGCCTCCCGGCTCAGGAAGACTGAAATCCAAAATTACTTCAACTGCTGGACAAACTAAGCTGAAATTAATATCATGAAATGCAGCAAAGTCCCCCTTGTTGCAAAAAGGATTGGTAGCTTTGCTACTAGATGCTAAATCAGCTGCTGCAGTTTCAGTTCCAAGTCGTGTGCACCCATGGTCTAAGTGAAAGTAATGCTCATTACCTTTGTCCTGGCTTCTGCTAAAACTTCTGGCTTGGAGACTGTTATGGGCACTACCCCTTGCCAGCAAGTCTCACAGCTAAGACATATACTCCCATTGCAATACCATGTTTCTCTTTACTGTCCAAACCTCCTACATATCTCTGTAGCTTCCCTGTCCCACGCTAGCCTCAGTGATCTTGAAAGGTAGCATCAGTTCTTGGCTTCTTCTATACTTGAGCATGTTCACTTTAGTGTAACCCCACTACAGAGATGCTGGAGCAATGGATCTCTTAGAGTAAACTCATTACCCTAAGGTGCTTCTGCTTGAAGTTGAAGCTTATGAGAGAAGAAGGATACAGAGCAGATGACTCCAGGCATAGCTTCTACCTACACTGCGGCACACCAGGATATCTTCATTTTCAAACCAGAATTTATAAATGGTTTCTAGTGAGGTAGACAAACTAGATGCTACAGTGTTTCAATCAAATTGAAGTGATCAAACTGAAGTAGAACAATTTCTGAGTTCAAATTCTGAAGAGCCATTTAGATTCAGTATTATCTTTCTATATTGAAAAGGCCAAATCCTAAAGTCTTTCCTTATTGTTTAATCTGTCTATATTCAGATCCAACAGAGACCAACAGGAATTTAGCTCTCAAAGAATAAGTATAGATTATATTCCTGTTAAGAAAGATTATATAAAATACATCATGGATGTATGACATGCCAAGTATGACAGTTCAATAGCATAGCACACAAAGAGAAGAACATTTCTTTTTCAATTATGCAAAAAGGAGAAAATTAGCATCCAATTGCTTTGCCAGCTTCCTTAGATTCCAATTAGATCTGCTATGCTAACAAGAAACTTGTGCTAAGAACATTTCTCCTTTTTAGCATGCACAATGTGACTTCACATCAAAAACCAGCAGGATCTGGCAGTCAGCAGCACTTTCCTACAGGGAAATATCACACATAGCTGTTTTCTCCGGTGAAACGCAGGCTGGAGGGACTCAATTGTCATAGTGGTTGTTACCACCTATAATTACTTTTAAAGATTCATGTCCTGTAATGATCCAAGACACTCCTGTTATCTCTTTCCAGTGATTGATCTGAAACATCTGTCATCAACACCCACATAGCTAAGAGAGCTATTTTGCTCAGGAACGATAGGGAGAGCAGACATTGTTGTGGAGTTACACTATGTTATGCATGCAAAATCAAAAATGTCACACAGCAGTCTCCAGCTGAAGATTTAATGGCATCTAAATTGAAGCCAGTAGCATTTTGTTTTGCAAGGTGGCAATGTAAACATATTTGTTTACAAGCCTGTTGCTCTGCAGGTCTGATGTGGCAAAGCATCAGCAGAGGATGACAAAGCAGAACCAGTTTCTGATGTCTCCAGCCCTTGCCAAATCACTCCTGATCTGATAGAGAAGGATAGATTCAGAACCTGTCCCTGCTTTGCTAGTTTAGATAATCTGTTAATTACTCTTCCTTCTTATTACTTGACAAAGTCCAACCTCCAGCAATTTGACTGCACAGAGAAACCTCCCATTGACCTCAAAGCATTTGTAGGACAAGCTTTTGAACAGATCCAAAAGTCATTAACCTATATGTATTGAACTTCTTTCTTTGCTTTAATGAACAAAGTATGGCAAGGTATTTGTAGTGTGTAATTAGCAAAGACAAGCTGGCTTCTCCAGATTAAATAATAACTGAAGACCAGATTGTAAACTGAACTCATTAAAGCTATTTGGATTTGCATTACCTTAGAAGCTAGCTCTGATACAAAATTTGGCTTCGGATTCAAACCAGGCTGACACAGCTTAGGGGAAACTGGCACTTGTTTCATTATTTTCCCATTCACCTTTTCACATTATGGAGAGAACAGGGCAGAAATATCTGGACTTGATTGTTTCTGGCCTGGCTGAAAGGTTGGAGCCTTTCACTTGCCCCACAGGTGATTCACGGTCCAGCTTGCAATGGACAGGTACAAATTTGATCAGTTGCACAGAGCTAGTCAGAAGCTGCTATTTGCTGCTGACTGTTGAGATTATTTTAAAAAAATGATTAAAAAATTAAAAATAAACTCCCGAAATGTGCCAGTTTTGTGCATGTGGATTTGTTAGCGTGTGTGTGCGCTCATGAGTATGCATTCAAAATTTTCTTTCCATAAGCGAGAAATCACGAAATGATGAATGAAGAAGTTTCTCTCTGGTTCTGCTCTCTTCCCATTAGTGAGTAGGGAAAACCAAAACAAACAAAAAAGTTAGGAGTACGTTAAAAGTGGAATTGCTTTGGATATTTTTTAATTGGAAAGTACCAGTTTTACTGGGGGGAAAAAAAGAAAAAAAATCAACAGACTTTTCCCTGGCACTGTTTCTCTTTCCCCATCTCCATTTTTAGTATATCAGGTAACTTTCTAGAGAATACTACACATCTGAAGACACAGGGAAATATTAGCTTTGACCTTTGGGGCTTCTCATAGGAACCTGGAATGACAGGCAACAGCCACACTGAAATCCATACTTGCTTTATCCATCATCCACCCTAGACTGCTGGAAGCAAAGAAATCCAGTTCATATAAAATTTACGTAAATGAACAGTATGAGACATTTTCCATCAAAGTTAAAATATTGAGAAAATGTAGGATTTTAAGATGCTTTTACATATTTGCTACTACAAGAAAAGTATACATTTCATACACAAATCACAATATTGTACACTGAAAAGCAAGTAAGTATCAATAAAACAGATTTCTGAAACTTATATGTTTTTATTAAAATTCAAGTAGTGCTGCTGCAGTGGTGTTTCCATTTTAAGCAACTCTTCCCCAAAGCCTTGCCCAAAACGCATGACATCCCTCCAAGTGCCCAGCGTGCCCTGCCGTTCCAGATCATTAGCATGATCCCCACTGACACGCCGTATGGCAGCGAACAGCTCCACTCCCAGCCACGAGCAATACCAAGCTGCTAATGATGCCCTCAGCCCAAAACATGTATTTTATTGAATGCAGTGGGACCTTTCAGTTCTCAGCACGCAGACATCACTGGCAAACAAACACTCAAGGTTGTGTTTTGCTGCTGTGCCCCAGAGAGGCACATATACATTTACACATACATATTCAAAAGCTAACCCTCGTTGAAGCGGGAATACGTTTTGTTTTATTCTGCAGGCTCAAAGTGGCTGCAGAAAGCCACCTGAAGAGGTCAGGGTAGCTTAGGAGAGAGGCTGCAAACGGGTGGAGGGAGGGAGAACTCTCTTCTCGCTGTATTTTGGCTTTGATGTTTTAATATCTAATATTATTGTAAAGAAGCCTGAAATGCGAGGACAGCCTTTTGTAAATATATTTAGCCCATTGAATCATCTCCGTTCCCTACAGCTAGGTCAAATGGTGTGGAAACCCTGAAGCAGCACAAACTACCAGCATGTTAAGCACATTCTTTCTTCTCCCTTACTTGCTCTTTCTCTTTTGCGTTTTTTGTTGTTGTTTTGTTTGTTTTTTATTTCAATTTCAACTATGAATGACCACAGATCAACAGCCAGCAGTTAAACACCTGATGAAGGAACACAGACAGATCAAATGAACTATTAATGGATATATGCACACAGAAGGTTGGCCTCTCCAAAAACTTGAGGGTCAGCTTTCCACATTACAAAACCCCACTGTGGAGACCAGGTATTCAAAACACGTATCAGTCTATCGAAGCAAACAGCTACACAGCAAATTTTCAAGAGTGAGTAACATCTAAAAGGGACAGAAAAAGAACAACTTTACTGTGCGTTTCACCCAATGGGCAAGAAAACCACAGACTAGATAGGCACCAAAACACACTATGATTTTACTCCTCTTAACTGAGCTGGAAGGTTTCAGATTGGGTATGTGGAGGAGACTCTAGTGCTGCCTATGTATTTGAGACTTCCTTTGCTCACCTTTGTTACTTTTTTCCCCCACTTCTAGCAAGGGCCAATCCAGAAGTAACACCTTCCAATCTTTGCAGTGCCATTCAGGGCATTTCTGGGCAAGGTGAAAGGATGCCAGGAGAGCTGTAGTCAGTAGCTCTGCTGTGCTGGGAGTGAGCTTCAGAACAGAGTCTGCATGGGACCTGCCAAAAGTAACACTCTGGATTGTCAGCAGAAATGGGGAGACAATGAAAAAGTATAGATTACCTTTCCACCATCTTTCCCATGCCTGCTGTAAATATGAGGGAACAATCCTTCCTCCATAGCAGTGATCATCAACAATTTATGGTGACAAGGGGAACCTGACTTCATATTACCCACTGCCACATTCTCCTGCAGCTGGGAGGAACAAATAATTCTGAGGATTAAAATGATCACAAAGCTGCTATTTCTTCAAAGCAAAACAAGCCCAGGAAATTGGATGCATCTTGTGGAATCTGAGCTGTTGTGCCCTATAGCCAAAAGTTTCAGTTAAAGTCATCTGTATGGAAATAATGCAGATAACTCTTTTCCCTTCACTGATGCTGAGATATGAGGTGCACATGAGAAGAGGAAACTTCAGAGGGATCAGATTGCTTATGGGCAGTGTTGAGTGCTTTTAAAGCAGGAGATTAGGGAAATTCTTATCAACTGCTGAAAGCAACTCAAGAAACAAAGGCAGTTAAAGGAGTTTATCCTCCAAGCAGGCAAAAGCCAATGAAAGGCAGTTTCCAGACAAGATGAGCATGTAGATGGGTCCTGTTCTCCCTGATTAAGTTGACCAGGAAAGTGAAAAAAGCTATTTTATTTGTTTCGGGCATATTTATTTTCTTGGATGTTGCCGAAATACACATCTGCTCTCTTAAGTAGAAAGAGTATCAGTAACTGTTTGGCTTTTATCATTTTCCTGTTTCTCATGCCATAATCCCCAGGGATCACAGTGCACACCCAGAAAAACATACTTTTAGTGGTATACCTTGAACTGACAAAAAGACTTTGTTTTTTCCTGGCTCCTCCAAACAACACTGTCATATCCACTGTTCATCAGGCACAACAAAAATCCTGTTTTATGGCTGTATCCACACTAACCAGAACTGACACACAAGAGAAGCTGCTCTCCAGTTGTGAAATTATCATGTGCAGATTGATAAGAAAGCTTTGTTTCCAAAAGCATGTGGTAGTGCTTGTCTTTGCCAACAAATGTGCTTTTTTGGCATTTTGCGTGTCAACAAAATACAGTAGGAAGCTTCCGGTGAGACGGTGTGCTAATAGTCTTTTTAGGACTATTTTACTTTTCAATGCTTTTCAAATTGCCTAACATACTGAAGAAGGACGAAGAGGCAACTCTCCACATGAATATTCCAGCCTTTTTAAAAATCAAATATTCCTGAGATTTCTCAACTGAAGATAAAAGGCTGGAAAGTAAAAGGACAAGAAAAAAACCCAACTGATAAGACAAAGACAGATTGCTATGTCTTCTGGCCATTTGGGGTCAAACTGTGTTGTCAATATCCTTAAAAGTCAATAATTTTAATTTATTTGTATTAGAGGGTTATTTAGAGATTTTCTCAACTCAGTTTCTGAATAACCAGCAACTTGTCAGCCATTAAGAAGTTGTTCACAGGATGATTGCAGTAATAGAGATAGTGGGGTTCAAGAGACAGTGGACACACCTTTCCATTGAGTTTTTCACAATACACGAGAGGCCAGTAGCTGTGAAGATCATATAGCTGGAGAAAGCAGGCAGCAGGTTTGCTATGAGAAGCAGCCCTGTTTCTAGTCACTGTTGATTTCTTGCCTGAGGCACGTCAGCCTTTCAGTTTGACTAATGTTGAGTTTTTCTCCCTCTTCCCATGCCCTTTAACCCCCAACCCAAGCACCCCTATTTTCCAGCCATGTCTTTCACCTCCTCTTAGCCACCTTCCCCCGAACCTGCTTTGCAACAGTCACCACCAGGATATGTTCTGCTCTCTCAGACAAATCAAGAGGACAACTTGCCCCAAGTCACTCAACAGACCTCAGCACCCAAGAGGGTTCATCACTACAGCTTCCAGATCTTACGCTACAGCTGCTAGGGCAGGTAAGGGCAGTTTGTGGCTAACAGGACATTTGGCATCATTTGGCAATAGCACTGGTGCTAGGAGAAATGGCACACTGCTTTTCTTAGTATTTTCAAACACCACATTACTTTTCAGCAGGGGAGAAGATGCTGTTCTGTGTTGGCAATAGAGTTAGGTTTATAAACAATATGGAAAAGAAGGCTTATTGGGATTTCCACTGAACAGTCACAAAAGCCAGTGAAAGATAGGTCGGTTCTGTTTAGTGTACCTCATGTTAAGGTCTCATTGGAAGTAGGGAATAACCTTCAAAATTCTGGTAAACAGAAGTGGGCTTAATGTCACCCAACACCAGAGGCTGATCGGTAGACATTTGTTTAAGCATTTTCAAGATCCATTTATAGTTAATAGGCAAATGAATCTCCTAAGACGCAGCTCTGAAAAAAAGCCCCAAACCCCCAACAAAACAAAAAACCCCAACAAACCCACAAAATCCACAGATGTTTCTAAGAGGCCAGATGAAGCTAAGCCAGAGTAGCCATTATTTTATTGACTATCAGTGAGTCTGGGGACACTAGCTCAGATG
This sequence comes from Falco peregrinus, assembly GCF_023634155.1. NCBI lineage: Eukaryota > Metazoa > Chordata > Aves > Falconiformes > Falconidae > Falco > Falco peregrinus. The sequence goes on along the minus strand of NC_073721.1, from coordinate 32,177,896 downwards.
GAGATCTCTCTCCTGCAAACGCACACAATTAATTCACAGAATCATAGAATGGTCAGGGTTGGAAGGGACCTCTGGAGATCATCTCATACAACCCCCTGCTAAAGCAGGTTCTCCTAGATCAGGTTGCACAAGATTTCATCAAGATGGGTTTTGAATGGCTCTAGAGAAGGAAGCTCCGTGACCCTTCTGGGCAGCCTGTTCCAGTCCTCTGTCACCCTCAAGGTAAAGAAGTTCTTCCTCATATTCAGAAGAATTTCTTGTGTGGCAGTTTGTGCCCATTGCCCCTTGTCCTGCCAATGGGCACCACTGAAAAGAGCCTGGCCCCGTTGTTTTAACACTTGCCTTAAGATATTTGTAGGCACGGGTAAGATCCCCTCTTGGTCTTCTATTCTCCAGGCTAAACAGGCCCAGCTCCCTCAGCCTTTTCTCATGAGAGATGCTCTGATGCCCTAATCATCTTCACAGCCCTCCATTGGACCCTCTCCAGCAGCTCCCTGTCTCTCTTGAACTGGGGAGCCCAGAAATGGACCCAGCGCTCCAGATGCAGCCTTACCAGGGCAGAGGAGAGGGGGAGGATCACCTCCCTTGACCTGCTGGCCATGCTTCTCCTAATGCACCCCAGAAACCCATTGGCTTTCTTGGCCACCAGGGCACACTGCTGGCCCATGGGCAACTTGCTGAGTCATCCAAGACTTCCTCCCACTCATGCCTTTTTGTAAAACACGTCCTGGGATCACATCTTAGACTTGACTTTCAGAATTTTCAACCACTTGAACTTAAAAAGCAAACTACAGAATCAGCTTCTCCCTCCAAAATCAGCTCTGGATGGTTCAGGAACATGATGCTTTGCCTTCTTCCTCTGGTCCAGTCATAGAAAGTGAGCAGAGAGAGACTTCCTTGCTTTTTATGTTGTGACCCTCCGACAGTTATGTGTGGATGTGGAAATAAACAGCTATGGATCTCATTTTTAAAGCTTTCCCTTTCATAATCTACTAACCATTAGTAATATTTCTCACACACAATTATGTGGGGTTTGTGTCACACACATATATACACACAAAAAAACCCCTTTTCCACAGATTAAGGAAGTTGAATTTCTAGTCTATTTAGAATTAAACTGAGTGTGGCTTCAAGTTCTGTCAATCAAAGCTGTGGCAGGTTGTAATCATTGTCCCATTTAATGAGTTAATGTCTGTACAGAGTTTGAACATCTCTGACATTGTATAAATTGAGTGTATTATTATGAATTTATCTCATTTCATGATAAGCTGTACTATTCTCAGTCTTCAGTTTTGATGCATCTCTAAGGCCTTACCTTAATTTAAAAGGTTTCCAAAGAAAGTGATCCTAAAATAATTTCTTAGCATGGATTAAATTTATCCTAGGAAATAAAACAAGAGAAAGCTAACCCAAGTCACCAGTTCTGTTCTGTTACAGAAACAGCTAATAAAACCTCTGAGCTTTACTGGTAAGAAGTTTTTCTTGCTATTACACATGCAACATGTATGCAATTTTCTTGTGTATATAATCACAAGAAATTCATGGTATTTACTATTGTAGATATAACCAAGTATTTTAAGTAAATTCCGTTCCAATATGTCAGAGAGTGCCCCAAAGAAACTTCCAGATCCTATAGCAAGTAGGCAGCTGTAACATCAGGTTACAGGATGATGGCTGGACTGACCTTTGTAGGTGATCTTTTGGGCATCCCATGGGTCTCACCGTCACTCTTATCCACACTTTCCCTCATCAAATCTGGTCACCAGATCACAGGTCAGACTGACCAGTTGTGTTTCTTGTTCCCAGAGAAACAAACTGGACTACAAACACACACAGTAGCATGAGGTGAGAGTTCATTATGCAAGTCCCAATCTGACATGAATAAAATGTAACTGGGCAACATCCTGGCAAAAGCAGCATTCATGTCCCTGATGAAAATGAAACTGAGCCAGCAAATACTAAAGCATTGAGGACTACAGATTTCATCTTGCTGTGCAATTCTTGCAGTTTCTCATTGCAGCACTCTCTTGCACACAGCAAAGAAATGTTTTGATACACAGATAAAATAGCTTTGTGTTGGACATTACTCTTATCTTGGGATTCCTGCATTAGCATTTCATCATGGGGTACTCAAACTCCACACACTAACCAAAAAAAGTATACTCAATTACTTTTATAGCCATTTTTTTAAGCAACCTTTCATTTTCTTCTGATCTCTGTAAATAAATGAATGAATAAAATGTAGATGGTCCTTGCTAATCTGGCAGTATATTCCAGCCTTTGATCTCCATGGAGGAAAGAAGATCAGAAAAGCATGTAATGTATGTCAAAGTCTGACACTGATCATCTTTGCCTTGGCTCCTTCATTTACAAGATTATGTTCACATGGCAAACTTGATGGAGCAGCATTAAATAAGATAAGCCACTAGAGTCTCTTAGAATGCCATGACAGTACCTTTTCATGAAGGTGTGACTCAGAATACGAAGCAGCAAAAACCATATTGAAACTAATTCCAAAAATATGTTCTGGATTTGTTTACTTCCTACTTAAGGTGGATGGAGGGAAAGATGTGGAAACATTATTTTTTTAAATCTTCCAGTCTTGGAATGCAGTTTTTAAAATATTCATCTATGGCTATACATTCATATTGCATCTCCTCACTGAGCTAGGGGAGTCTATTTCTAAAGAAGAGCCAAAGCTCATACATGTTCTTTGCCCCAGGCTAGCTCTCCCTGGGTTTGGGGAGACAGCAATATGAACTAGTCCCATGCTTCAAGAATCCCACCTCAATCCAGCCTGTTCCAAGACTACATCAGCACCAACAAGAAACAAAGATCCCTGCCTTTCCTTTTCATTCTTCCTTACTCCATTACAGAAATAAAAAACTTGAATAAAAGGGCCAAGATCTTCATTAACTTCAAGAGCTCTACAACTTTAAAATCTGGAAACTGAAAAAGATGCATTTTCTCAAAGATTAAATGAGGCTGTGTCTCTGTTTTAGCAGAAAGGAAGCTGCCACAGAAGCCTCTGTCCCTTCTATGGCAGGGATCTCCAGCTCCAGTCTTCTCCAGCCCATAGAAGACCAGCAACCAGTTCAGACCTCCCCCCCAGGTACACCACCACTACCTTTCAGTCTTCCTCTTCATTTCCCAGAACAAAAATCAATGGAATATACCTGAATCGTTAAGACCTCCTGTTTCCAGGTTTCCTACTCATTACTGTGGTCCCTGTTATTAAAAGTTACTGAAGCTTTGTTGCCATATCCTAGTTGTCCTAGTTTATTCTTTGATACTGCGAGTTTAATTTATACTAGGGACACAGTAAAATAGCAATTCCAAATAAATATCTCTCCAACTTGGCTTTCTCTCAGCATGTGGCAAAGCAGGTGGCTGTTCCTATATTATGATCCTCTGAAGTCACAATTCAGTCCATCACTTCAGCTCCAAGACAGTAACACAGCTAATAGATGTCGCACACAAACAGTTATAGTAGCATTTCCTCTAGTGCAATGACTCTTTCAAAAGGGCAAAGGTTGCTGTTGCACAGAACTTAATTATTTTAGGTCCTGTCCCAAGGCTGCATAATGAACTATACTAGAAACTGGGGACTGCCAGAAACAATCCCCTCTTCTCCTCCAGTTTCACACTATCTGACATTACAATTTTCTAACACAAACTAAGAGCTACATGGATATTTTTAATTTAAATATTAATTTAAATAAATAAGTAAAGTTTTCCTTTTCCTTCAAACCACTATCAGAATAAGACAAGACATAAACCAAGTAGGAGGTAGAAAAAGCAGCACCAAACCAATTAGTCACATTATTCACTAGGATACTGATAGATACAGAGTTATTGATGGAAAAAGCATGAAACAAACACCTGATTGAAACAGAAATGCAGTTATTGCTGCAGTGGAACTACGTAGCAAAGTATATGTTAAAAAGTAGCAGGAATGAAGAATTATCACTGAAAGGGAAAGAAAAATTAGGTTCTACTATTACCCCAGATGCAAAATTCAAGTTTAGGAAGATGACAGTGGAGGCAGATTATCACAGCTAGAGGTAGACAGGGATGCAGTATTACATCCGCCTGTCAAATAAACAGTATTTCCTGCAGATGCCTTCAGTTCTGCAGGGTAGTATCTTAGTTCAGCAATCAGCTTAAAAGAAGAGAAATGACCTCTGAAGCATCTAGGTTTTCCCTTCAGAAGAAACAGACCCTTTCTGACTCAACTTAAACATGTAATATGGGGTGAGAACACAGCATGAGCAATTAAAGCTACAGAACCTAAACTGTTACAGTCTGCATCTTTGCTATAGCAAAGATAAGATTTAAAGGCTCGGAGGGCAAGTTAGGCTTTTTGTTGAGGAAGAAAATAATTTTCTTTCCTGACATAATTTTTCACACAAGGCCAATCTAAATATACAGTTTTATTACCATACCATTTACGGTTCTGAAGGAATCAGAAAGCTTACCTACTTGGAAATGATCAATATCTCCTAGTTTCAGAGTTGGAATGGATATTAAAGGGGGGGAAGCACAAAAAAACCAACCAAACAAGAAACTCTGAGAAGAATCTCATGAATTTTCTACCAGCTGCTGTATTTATTTACCCCCCACTATCCTCTCTACAATGCACAGGCCTCTAACACAGGCACAGGAGACAAAAATTGTAGATTACTCTTTGACCCCTGTAGACTTCAATCAATAGAATCACATGTGACCTGAAAATTAAATCTCTGAGGTTTTCATGCATGTGAATGAAAGTGCAAATTCTAGTTCTATTGACAAGGCTATACTCCTGTTGCACAACTATATCACTTCAGCTGAAACAATATTAATATTGACATTTGACAACGGATGTATCACTGGGAGGGGGAAGAGGACACAAGTTAAAATGAGGCAAATCTAATAAACCAATAATGCTGTAGCACTGGGTTCATTCTTTTATAAGCTCTGTTAATGCTTTTTTTTTCATACTACTGAAATATTTTAGAGCATTTTTCTTGCAACACTGAAGTGCAAAGAAATTTTAAATAGCACAAAAGGATACAAACCTAATCAAACGTAGTTTATGCTGTAAATCCACCCAATCATTCTCTTAAGGAAAAACTAAGCATCCATCAAAGTTATATTATTTGTTTATGACTTGCTGTATCCAGCTCTGGAAGGCATACTGTTTCTCTGTTCCAAAGAGCTACTTTTATATGGAAAAACTGCTTGTAGCATCAGCTAGTAGGGTAGGTTCACCTAAGGACAGACTTACCCTATGGCTCTCAGTGGTCTATATGGGAGTCTCAACTTCACTGGAGTATGAAGACAACAAAAGTTGCTTGGCTGCTCTATAACAGTCATTTCTAAAACCCAATAACAAAGGAAAAAGAAATCAAGCTGAAGTAGCCCACCTTGACAGCAGAGCTAGGTGATGCTGAGAAAGCACAAACTATCTTCTGCTGTTACTTAATCATTTACATGATCAGAGATAAACTGCAGAGAGGAGATCCACACTATGGGCTGAGCAGTCATAAGAAGCACTTAAAGCAAGAGATAAAGTTTGAATCAATCTTCATCTTTCTCTGGCTGCTACTGGCACCTCTGACAAGGCTGGATTGAACTTTTCACTTCTTCCTCATCACACACAGCTAGCGACACCTCGGTGAGAACAAACCCTAGGTCAGAAGCTCATCTAACTTGGCCTGCAATATAGAGGGCTGGAGTCAGGGAATAAAATCCAGGACCTTTTCATTATGAGGGCAGTACACCCGTGACTTCTGTCATTCAGATTCAGTCCTGCGAAAAGGGTCCAGCAACATGAAAGGTGAAATGGTATGATGGCCAGGCAGATCCAGCCAACTCATTAGGTAATGATCCACAGACCCCTTTAAAAAAAAAAAACAAAAAAACCTCCATCTGATTTTCCACATCAGAAACGAATTAACAAGTCACAGGAGCACATCATCTAAAGCCCTGACATTAGTATGCATTTTAATAGCTAATTACAACACTTGCACCTTTTATAATTGCCAGCAAAACCCAGACAAAACCTTCTTCTTGAACTCCAGGCCAAGGAAATGAAAACGTGCTGCTATTGCAACTGTGGAAGAGAGGCAGAAGTACAGATTTTCATGTTACCTTTTACTGCGGAATCTACTTGCTGTGGGAATCTGACATTCATTTCAGTCCAGCAGTTTTTCAGAAGAGCTGCTTCTCTTTCTGTTCTGGTGTCACACTCAGTCACACTAACTTATTTAATTATTATTATCAGAAGTGCAAAGGCAGAAATTCAGATATGCTCAGCTTTCAGAGCTTGCATTGTCTTTACCTGGACTGCAACCAGACAGAGCATTCAGAACAAGATTGGGGGGGGAGTGAAAAAGAAGCAAAATTATTTCTGCTTCCTCTCACAGCACTGTCTAACAGATTTTATGATGCCATTGGGTGATGGTGGCAGTTCCTTACATTCCAAGAAGACCTGAGGATATATACAGGTGTCCATCTGCATCAGCTTTGTGGAAATTCCTCTGGAAACTCTCAAAACTCTGTATGTGTATATTTGAAATCCCGGGAAAGGGGAGCAAAGAATATGATGTTTACAGAGTTTGAAATGAATGTTTGTTTTGATATTCATCATTAAAGCTCTGTAATTAGAGTAAAGTCTGTTTTCCTCATGCAAAGGAACATAAAGCAAATATAGCATCAAAGGTTTTACAGAGGAGTTCATATGATTTGGCAGAACTATTGCAGTCAGATTGCCTGTGGATTCACATCTTGAAAGGAATTTCCTGTATTCTTTGTGCTTGCTTGCTCTATCTGATAGGTTAAAAAAAATAAACATATTTAAGATATCCACACTTCCATCATCATCTGATCAAAACTGGCCCGAGTTCAAAGGTAAGCAGGAACACATGCATGCTGTGCTAATGAGTTTAGCTTCCTCAGCTGGAAAGAATCTGATGCTATACCAAAAGTTGCATATAGGGCACTGACACCTTCTAGAGTTTTCATATGCGAACCTTAGCCAGAGGCACCTGCATATAATATCAGGCTTGGAAGTGCTGCACTGAACTGATTTTTTTTTTATTTTTTTTTTTTTAAAGCAAATGGACTCACAGACCAACATCTGCAGCAAAAAAAGGCAGGTTTGCTAAGAATCAAGGTTGTGCATGCCCATGCAGAGAGGGCACAGGATGCAACATATAGTGAGTGAAAATCACATATATAGAGCACTGGTTCACAGCTGGCAAAAGGCATCACTGGGAACTGGCACCATTCAGTTTTCTATCAGGCTCAGATAAAACCAGATTTAAGGTGGGAAAAACAGGGTTTGAATTTTCATCAATCCAGTTAGCCTTGCACGCCTCTCCCTTACACTCAGATAAATACTCTTTTCAAGAATGGTCAAATAGAAAAAGGAGCCAGTATTAAACTCTAGTCATGCCTTACACTGCAGAGAAAATCTAGCCTGTAAATCAGTGCTGTGGTGCTGCAGGAAAGGATATGTTTGAAAGAGAGAAGATGGAGAAATTCACATACTTTGGACAGGAACTTGGAAAGAGAATCTAAAGTCCTGGTACAAATGTCTTATTACTGTCTGGAGCCAGTGTTGAGCTTTCTATAGCTACTGTTTCCAAGCAGGTAAAAGACTGAGGAAGGCATCAAACCTCCCATCAACTGGAGAACTCTGCTTTTTGTGTCCTACTTCCAAACTGGCAGGATTAAAGATACAATCTTGAGGTAGTTGCAGTGTTGGGAAAATACTGGAAATTCTGCCTGTATTGTGAAATGCAAAACCATTTGCCTTGAGTTGTTCACTTTGAAATTTCATTGCCACCACAAACTAAAAAAAATAATGAATAATGGGCATCCCATCCAGGTTTAGGAGAGACAGCAAATATAAATTCCCTTCTCAACACATTTCTGCAGATGTGTTTTTTATGATGAACATCGAAAAAAAGCATCAATGCCACACCTACAGGGTCACATCACAGAATTCCCATGGGACTGCTCTTTCCCCAGGGAGAAGAGCTTTTTCCATTTCGCTGAGGTCATGGAGAAATGAATACCACTAAGCAGAAACACTTAAAATAAAGAAATAAGAGAGGCAGTTCCTTCTCCAGGTGTTCACTGCACCTTTACAAGGGTCTCTGGCTGTGCCAGCCCCGGCGAGGCTGGGTGATGGAAACACAGCTTCACAGCTATACCAGGTTTGATGAAGCCAAAAAAAGGAAGAGGCCAGAAGAACATGGCCACACTACATCCTCCTGTGCCTCCCCTGGCAGAGTACCACATAGGACCTGCTCCCTCCAGGAGCCAGCATAGCACAGGACTGAGCTATAAACCTTACCTGTGGGTGAGACAAGTGGGTGCTATCATAGCTTGTGCTCCACGCTGCTCTGAAAATTTCTTCCTTGGCCAGTCCAGGCACATGCTGTGCCTGCAGCAGGACATAAACCCACATTCTCAGCCCACCGGGGCCAGCAACAGCTGCAGCTCTGGGCATTCACTTAAATGTAACTGCACACAGCTGTGGCAGAAAGAGTATTTTGCTGCCCTTTCCCTCACTGCATTCATTTGCAATACAGGCGGAGTGAAAGTAGGAGCTTTCCAAAGCTTTTTTAACTCTTTTGAGTAGCTCTGGTGTTCCTATTGTTTCTTTATTAGTACTTCCTTCTACCAGTAGTTTGCTGATGCAGGACACCAAGCTGCTTTTTTCATGAGATAGCCTAATTTGATCATAATTTTGAAGGATGGTTCTTCCACTCTAAATTTCAAACCACACAGCAGGCACTTGTATTCACACTTTTCACGTTTGTCTGCCTGTGCATGTGCACACACAGACACACTCATATTTAACTGTCAGAAAATGAGTCATTTTCTATAACATAATTATTAAAAATATAGAAAAAGAGTCAAAAGAGACCTCAGGATGACTACCTCCCCCACCCAGATTCAGGAAGTAAGAATCAGTTATATGTAATGCATTTTTTATAATTATCAGTGCAAGCAGTTCTTTAATGTCTGCAATGATGTAGATTTCCAGCCTTCCCAGAAAAATGATTGCCATCTTTCCTATTAGAAGAAGGTACCCTGGTTTCTCATCTGTGGCTACTCTGATGCCTTTTAAACCAACGTGTCCTTGAACACTTGACCATGGACATGAAAAAAAAACTCAATCCCTTCTTTGGCCACATGGCTAAGGACATGATTTGCTCTTCCCTGCTAACGACTGAACTATTCTGACACCAAAAGGACTCTGGCTGGATCAAAGTCCAGTCTATCCTGCTTCTGTTGACTCACTGGTACGGACAACTTCTCAATTTAAAATGTGAGCTATTTTATGTATATATATAATATGTATATTTTATGTGTTAACTTTAATAAGAGACTTGTGGCTTCAGTAAGAAACTGGCAATAAGCAGTACAAGCACTTAGATGTCTCTTGCCTGACTAAATTTTCCAATTAATTTCAGTTTATTTCATACCTTGAATAATTACACTGAAATGTGTAAACCAGAGAAGCTTTCCTCATTATTTTCATTAAAACATTGCTGTGTTTAGAGAAAAAATTGAGTCTTTCTCCTCATCTGATTCAGAATATCAGATCTGTGTACACTGAAAGAAACAAAAAAATGTGTTCTGGATTCAAATATTCCCAAATGATGCCTAATCCCAGGCCTCAAACACAGCTGCTTTCTGTGATACAGAATGTCTCTTCAGTGCATGCAAGCTTTTCTGATCATGGATGGAAAGGCTCAGAATTTAATGCTCTTATTTTCATGTTCACATTTTGATACAGAAAGCTGATCAGACAGAGGTGAAAGGTTATTTGTCACTTTCTTAATCCAATCAAGGTTACAGGTTTCCTTATCTCTTTAGCAAGTCGCTGGTCTGGAAAAGTATCTTAAGGTACAAGACTCATCCCACCTGCTCAGCTAAAGTAAAAGGCATCCTAAACCCTAGCAGCACTGAACCTGAATGTTCAAGGTCTAAAATAGGTTATGGTTCAGCAAACTCCAGTTCCCTTAACTCCCAGCAAGAGTGAGCCTCCAAAGCCTCATAGGGAAAAAAAAACCCCAAACACAAAAAACCCCAAACAAACAAAAACCACAACAAGCAGAAATAAAAAAAAACCAACCCCAAAAAACCCTGAAAAGAAATCCCAAACCAAAAAAACCTGCAAAACGTAATCAAACAAGCACTTTCGTGCTTCAATGAATTTCTGTCCTGTGAAACATTAACCATTTATAATGTATACAACCTTCTTCCTGAGGACTACCAGAGCCTTTTGCAAACATTTTATGCAAGACTTAGATGTAGTGGTGCTGAATTCCAAGTTTACAAAGCTTGGTAACAATTTACTCCAGATTTTACAATAAACTCTGTGTGCATATGAGTACAAGGAGTTTAAGGTACATATTTTCCCATGTTGCCTTTTAGTGGCTTTTTTATTACAGGGCAGGAGAGGCAATGCATTCATATTGACCATTAAAAGGTCTTATATCAAACAGTGTGGGCTTTCAGACCAGGCAAGGCACCCACCTCCTGCCTCTTTCTTTGAGTATGGCATTCTAGGTATTATTTCTCAGCTTTTGTAAGCAAAGAAGATAAAAACCAACTAGTGGAACTAAAATATGGACATCATGCTCTAAAAGTATCCCATTAAAAAAAAAAATTAAAAGCAGACATGTCCTTATTGTCTTTTTCCATCAGATTTTGTGTGTTTCTTGTGAACATCATAATTGTGTGCCTTTTGTTTTGGCTTTGCTTTAGTTGATGTGGTTGCATACCCACGCTGCTGCGTGAGTGAGTAGGAGCCACCTTTCTCAGGAGCTTTAATGTAGCTGCATGGGTACGTCAAACTGCAGTTCCCTAAAGCAAGGAGTATAAGCAGGGAAACTGTCATGAAGAGAAATCTGGCACATGATGCGTATCTCATAGCATCACTGAAGGTCTGGCATGTAGTGAAGCATGGTCAAGGCTCTCTGGCGTAACAGCTACCTGGGTTAGCTGGTATTGTTTACACTCCTTACTTTCAAGGATAAAAGCATGTTTAACAACTCACTTTAAAACCATTTTTGGAAACTTACAGCCACTTCTGAGTAATGGATCCATATTAGACCCCTTTGGGACCTCACAGAAAGCTATTTTTAGGTTCATTTCTATTCCTCAGAGAAGGTTGCAGGAAGATTTGTAGAAAATAACATCGGAAGAAAGTATGTAACGCAAATCAAACCACACAGACCCATCAATTCAGTGAGACAGGCACTGAAATATTTTCTTGGTCCCAAGTAAGCCTCACTAGGGACTTTTGGGCTCTTTCTCTTCCAGTTTCCAGGTGAACAAATACTGCTGAACTAGTCCACATGGATTTTAGTTCTAGCTATATAATCCAAGGGAATGAGAAGTAGTAGTGAAAGGGGCTAATTATAGTACTTGAACAGAAGAATCTTAATTGAAATGAATCAATGCCAGTAGGGATGGTGGGAAGAAAGAGCTGATTGAAGAGATTTAAAATGGAAGAGACTGAATTACCCTTTTAGAGTTACCAGACAGTCTATGACTGGTTGAGAGCAGCATGTTTTTTCACAGGGGAAAAACAAAACAAAAAAACCAAACCACTCCAAAACCACCACATGCAACTGGTCTGGTTTATGTCGCTCGGAGTTATTGCCACAAGCACTTTGCAGACATGAAACTGAGAGTAGTTGCAGTTGTTACGAGTGATTGGCTCAAAAATTCAAGGAGATATCTAAACCCTGAAAGAACTGGAATAAGAAGACAAAGACTAACTAAGAATATGATGGGCTGGTGTTGCAGCTCTTTTCTGCTTGAGCAGTGTGATTGCTGAATGGATGGTCACCCGAGCTTTTCTGAGTCTCTGATGTTCCAGGATTTAGCAATATCTCAGTAAATAATTCTCTTCAATTCTTTTTTCCTTCTCATCCATGATGAGTGTAGTAGAACTGGTCAAGATATTTCCAACTCTCTTCAAAACTGAAATGCGGTCATAAGAACTGTTTGATCTTAATTTCTTCCCCATCTCATAAAAGTTTGGCCAGAAAAGTTCTGGAACAGCTTACTAGCTGATAGCAGAACATTTTCTTAAGTTTCATCCTTGTTTCTGCTGCACCAAATGAGGTACAGTCTAGTTTCCACTATTTTCGTTGGCCAGCTTTGTCACTCACTTCTGCACAGGTACAGATTCTTGGATGAATGAGTCTATAAGGATTTATGATGCCTCCATGTGGACAGCAGTGCTAGAAAGGAAATAGATGCCATCACCTGTTGTTGCCATAGAAGGGTCAGAGCTGGAGACCAAAGCAACTCAGATACCAGAAGCTAATTGTCAGCTATCCATCCTCCCACCCTAGAAACTCATTCATCCTTCAGAATCAGAAATGACCAAATCAAATTGGGGAAGATCAGGTGGCAACACAAGATCTGCCTCTTCTGCTAAGATGCCACTTAATCTTTGTCCGTGGTTTGCCTTCTTTTCTTTCTTGTTTTATACATCTCCCTCCCTTCTTGTCTGTCTCTCTCTGAAACAACGTTGCATGTTACCCTGACAAATGTTTTTATTGTCATGTGTCCTCCTTGTTTATTGACACATGGCTAGGCAGCTATTAGAATGAATTAGAGGATTAATTACACCAAAGTCTGCTCCTGCACACAGCATTAAAGGCTATTGCCAGCACTGAGGTCAGAAAAACAGCAGAAGGAAATTCAAGAGGGCTTAATCTTTTTCCACAACATTAGGATTAGCTAACGTGCGAAGCAATATGTTCCTCTGTTTAGGAGGCATGATAAGGAGGGTTGATCACTGCTGAGGGTCAGACTTAAAGGTTCCACGCAACGAAGGGATCAGTGAACTTCACTACCAGACTCCCCAGGCTGGGTCTCACCTTTCCACTTACCGTTAATGGGTTTGTTGGGCAGATTCTGACAAGGTCAACCAGCCATGGAAGACAGAGATCTTTCCCAGCCTTGCTCCCATGCTCATTTTCTCTTTGTATTTTTCAAGATTACTTTTGCCTTAAGATGTTGTCCAAACCCAGAACTAATAGCTATAATCACCTGACATTCAAGAGGTCTATTTAGAAAGCAAATTCAGGACTGCCTCAGTATTGACCTTGAAAGTTAAAAACCCTCATCTGGGAAACTACAAAAGTGAACTTTATTCCATTTTTTCTTGTCTTCGTCTACAATGTTGAAAGTTTTTTAGTGCAGGAAGAATGTTTCTGCCACTAAACTCCCATCAACCAGCATATAGGTTTTTTTTTAGGAAAACATGAGTTATCAATATATTAGAAGTTAAACTGCAGTTTTATTTTGCATGACCCAGATTTGACCGTGGCATTTTTCCCCATATATATCTGCATAATATTTCTGCACAAAAATGTCTCAGTTATCTTTCACTTTTAATACCAGTTCTTGAAAATACAGAGGTCAACAATTAATAAGCTCATTAAATCTTACAAGCTGCTTTGATTAATATTCCTTGTCTAGTTCCTTGAGAAATGTACTGTATCTCCCAGGCTAATGAAGACAAGGCAGAGTTATTTAAGTGTTTGTTAACAAAGCTGATTTGCATATAATTAACAGAAAAGATCCCTGTATTTACAACACAAACTCTGCCAAACTCCTTTGCTAGAGTGTTTTATGTAAACAGATTGAATTAACAAAACAAGTTGTGTTCTTTGAAAGCTGAATTAACTCAAAGGGGTACAACTTTGGGGGCCATAAATGATAAAAACTAAAGCATATATTAAAAAACAAACTGCCTTCTTTCAAATGCTGTTTATTCTGTCATGTGGGATTTTATTTGTTGTATGCTCTCATTCTTTTAATCAGTCAGATTGTTTTTAGACAATTAAACAAAGACTGTCACATTGGATTGCTTTTTCCTCTGACCTACTTATGGGAAAAATTCCTATCATTTCAGAAAGCCATGCTTTTGCACAGATGTCTTCTATAAATTTACCTATCTGTCACACACCCTGAAGCTCTGAATATGAAAGGCTATATAAAATAACTAGTAGACGCAGCCTAAAGAGTGACTAGGCCTTCCTTTACGACATATTCCAATGCAGACAAAAATAAAGGCGTAGGCCTTTTGTCATTCACTTCCCATTTTGTAGGCTTTTCAGCACATGGGTTCTCATGATTCAGAGGGACAACTGAGGGAGCATTTTCAGACTCAATATGACCCAAACAAAATAACTGTAAACTAAACTATCCGATGAGATCTTAAAACTTAGGATCATAAAGGGTTGCATAATGGCATAACACAGTTTAAGGTAGGTGAATTTGTACAGCAACGACTGGAGAGGGACACAGGAGCTCCTAGTTTGTGACCTGGCTATGTTTCAGGATCCTGTGTGACCTTGGTCATGTCATTTTTCTAAGGCTAAGAGGTAATAGATTAAAAAAATAAATATTAAAGTTATAACCCTATTGATATCTGACCTACATCAGGTTACATAAAAACTGTATGATCTTGACAATTACATTCAACTTCCAATCTGCCTCTTCTACAATTACTCCACTATTACGTTACCTTCCTACTTTATAGCTATTTCTCCCATTTATTTATTTATAAAGCAATAAATAAAAGAAAACAAAAGATAGCCCATCACTAGTCAGTTCCTGCAGGGGACGTGAAATTTTAGGAAATTTTCTGAAGAACTTCACAACAAGAAAAACTCAAGGAACCTGGCATGGCATTTAGGTCCTTAAATAAATACAACTCCATATTAAAGTAGAGACAGACAGCAGTGAGCAACAGAGCTTTCAGATTTGCAAACCTTTCTCTGCTTTCCTTGCTACTCTAGCAGCTGTATGCAGCATGAAGAAGAAAAAGAACTTACTGAAGAAAAGCTCCTGGACACACTAGCACTTCCAGTTATGAACTTGTTACATGAGATGTTGTTAACAGAGTCCGCCCTCTGTGGAGAAAAAACCAAATAACAAACACCCACCCACCACAACTACCACCCCCCATCAAAAATATCAGTAACAATAAAAATCATGCCCCCCCTGTTTGATCAGAACTTTTCCTGGGTTTGGATGGGATAGAGTTAATTTTCTTCTTAGTGCCTGGTACAGTGCTGTTCTGGATTTAGTATGAGAATAATGTTGATAACGTGCTGATGGTTTAGTTGTTGTTAAGTAGGGCTTACTTTAAGTCAAGGACTTTTCAGATGTTTTGCCAGCAAGCAAATGTGCAAGAAACCGTGAGGGAGCAGAGCTGAGACAGCTGACCCCAACTGGCCAAAGGGATATTCCATACCATAGATCATGCTTGGGGTATAAACTGGGGGGAGTTGGCCAGGAGCCCCTAATCACTGCTGGGGGACTGGCTGGGCATCAGTCAGTGGTGAGCAATTGTACCGTGCATCACTTGGGTTTTTCCCCTTGAGTTCTATTCTTCTCTCTCCCTCTCCCTTCCTGTTATTGTCATTATTATTATTATTACTATTACTAATTTTATTTTAATTATTAAACTGTTCTTATCTCAGCACACTGTTTTTACCTTTTCCAGATTCTGCTCCTCATGCCACAGGGGGTGGGTTTGTGGGTGTGGGGGGTCGTGCATGGGGAGTGAGCGAGTGGCTGCATAGTACTTGGTTGCTGGCTGGGGTTAAACCATGACAGAACGGAAAAAAAAACCCCAATGAACACCCAACCAACCAACAACTAAAAAAAAAAACCATCTCAAAGGAGTTGGAGGGAACAAAAACAGGGAGTGGGAGCAAGGTGGAAATAGTATGCTGAGCTTGAGGATCTTCCACTCTACTGTGCTCATTTCACCTCTTCATTTCAGAGAGGTTGTTTTCTCAACAGTCTCCATAGTTTACATGTGAGAAGTTCAACACAGCCCCTTGCTACTGCTGACAGCCTGCTGGTGCATGACTGAGAAGTGACCTATTTGCAAAGGAAGAACAGACCAGAAAACTGCAAACAAGCAATAGCTGGGGAAGCTGTCATGGCCTCTCTGCTACTGGTCTAAATCATACCAATTACCCAATGCAGATAACAGAGAAAGGCAAACTATCCAACAAAAAGCCAGATCCTACCCACCCTGTGAACAGGCTCCACACCAAATTAAATCATTTGAAGTGAAAAAAAAAAAATTAGTAGCATTAGTCTTGACTTTGAAATGCCGTGAGGAATTCAAAAGCTTTCTAGGCTAAGGGGTCTGCTCCAAAATAGGGTATCCTATACAATAATTTATTATTGCTTCCTTTTAAGCATTACAGCTGAAACACCACTGGTCAGGACCATTCTAAGCTAAAGTGTGAGAAAGTACATTGGTCCTACTGAGCTGAGCACAAAAGTTAGTGCTCTAAAAAACCTGGCCACTATAAGAAGCAGTCTTCAATGATAAGTATAATTAGCAGCCAGAACACTGATTATTCAATGGTGCTAAGCATAATCCTACTGGAAAGAAACCTGAGGGAGAGACTAGAGAATGGTATTAAAAGGTAATTCACCATTTTCTTCTGATCTAGATCATTCTTATTTTCCCTCCTACAATATTTGTACAACTTTATCACCTCATAAATACTGCTCAAAAAAAAAAAAAAAAAGAAGAAAAAGAGTGAGAGAAAGGGAGAAAAGAGATGGCACTAAAGAAAGTATTTCTCCCATTACTGCTGGATAATTCAAGTCACACACAGATGAATGGACACACATGAGTTTTATGCCAACTCTCATTTTGCTGCTTCATTATTAATAGTAGGATACTTACTCTAATCACAATCATTACTCTCTAGACAGAGTCTACAAAATACAATAAATATGAATCGAGCCATTTGCAAAAATTTACTGCTGGAGACGGATGAATATTCCTAGAGAAAAATGTCTGGCACAGTAATGCATAGACGAGTGGGACTGATCTCAGCCTCAGCATCTCAAAGTCTGAAAGTGCAAGACAACTGTCACCAGGCTTGTTCCAGGCAAAACTGTGATAAAGATCCATTCTCTAAAATTCTTCCACACACATGGTTTGTTTCTAAAGCTAGCTTTAATATGGGAAATTTTGTGCCGCCTTAGAAAACTGCAGCAGTTAATTCAACTCTGCAAGGACAGAGCTGTGGAAAGGGGCCCAGATGGGAAAGGATCAGGCCCCAACAACCTGTCTCACAACCTCCTTCGCATCGACCTGAAATGTCGATGCTGTGTTTACTGATGTGGGTAGGGACACAACACTAAATCTAATTAAATTGACAAACAAAAGGACCCTGGATTGTGCAGAACCATGAATGTAGCCTGTCTTTTAGGCCATTCGCTCTGCATGATTGTGCTTTCCCAAGGCTTTCAGGGAGTTTCTCTTTGGAAACAATGAAAGTGTGAAAAAAGGACTTTTCTTCCAACTGCAAGGTGAGGGAGTTAGATAATGCACCTCATTAATTACAGGGAAATCATCACCACAGTACATGAAGCCAAAAAGGCCAGACTGACTTTTTTTTTAATTATTATTGTTCAGCCACAGTGACAGGAAAATAAGTAATATATCAGAATCAGAGTGGACTTGATGGCTTTATTTTGCAACTCATCTTGCTATTGTGACAGGCTGGCACTAATTAGCACTTGATGCACAGGGGATGGATTTCCGTGGCTAATGTATCTCATTAACAGCTGTGAAATTTTCATGCCAAGACCAAGCACGACAAAGAACAGAGACCCCAGCAAATCACCTGTCAGCGTGTAAGCATCACCACAGAGCCATGGGTGCATAGATCAAAGGGCACAAAGAGAGCCCACGTCGCCAGCTGCCTAGGGTTTCATGGGTTTATTAATTCACTTTCTTGTGAAGACAGAGAACCTGCCAAAGAGAAAAGCCCAGTGTCCACAATTTCTCACCACTGTTTGAGTTGAGCCAGCCTACGGAGAAGGAAACTGAGGGCACATCAAAGCTTCTTTCATGAAGCTGTGTATCAGCAGATGTGCCATTCCAAGAGTGAGCCAGTCTGTGATCAGCTTGGGGGCAGAGGATGGAAAGACACATTGTGGACTTTCTTATTTGCCCAACCACCTATTTGCCTTAAGCTTATAAGAAATTGCTTCTTGGAGACTTGTCGAGCATGGTTGGAATTGCCCAGCAGCTTCATTAATAAAAAATAAAGGGCGAGAGAGAAATCAAAAGAACCATACCCACAAGCACTGAGTGGCTGCATGAGCCTCCTTCTTTAGGAAATGGGGCTCTGAGCCTGCTCTCTCCAGCAAACCCCTTCAGCTGAGCCCATGTCATCCCCACATGCCCACTTCCCACAGGCACTGTCAGAATGGCCCTGGGCACACCAACAAAGACAGAGGACTCTACTTCAAGGCCAAACCCCTAACAGTCAAGTCGATCGCTGCAATAGCAAAGACTCCTTTGATCTGGGCACTTTTTAGGTAAACTGAGACCCAGCAGCCAAAAAGTTTCCCCCAACAGCCTGTGCTCTTCCTAAAACATCAAACGACAATAGAGCCAGGGCTCTCAGGTGATCTCATATGAATGGTGGGATGTGATTGATTCCATGTCTGAATTAACAAGGAACCCATGGTGATGGGCTCTCCTCACCCACTCCATATTGTACTGCCTCCAGGATGCAGGCACAGTGAGCAGCTATACCACAGCCATTCAGGTGACAATTTGTTCCCCTGCTAACTGCAGTGGGCGAGTGTGTGTCCCCGCCGTTACACAGTGTCAGCGGGAGCAGCCGGACCCTGCTGACCATACCAGACCTCCCCCAGCCCCTTGCTATGGCAGGGGTTTCCCAGCCCAGGGGCTATGCACCTGACAAAACAGCATCTCCCGTCTCCTACAGCTGTTCTGAGAAGCATGGAGCCAACTCTGCTTAAAAACGTGTTTTAGGGAGAAGGCAAAAGAGACAGCATACTTAGTTATACCTTATCATGAGCTAGTGTTGATTCTGGCAGGTTCTTTGGCTTATGGCAGCTTGCAGGTGGTAAAAATGCAAACAGTAAAACATCAGGGCTGTAAGTGGACCCATTTTCTTAAACACCCCTCCAGGGAATAAAACTTTAACCTAAATATTTGTGCTGAGTGTATACTTATTCTTTTGTTTTCTTTTTAAAGGGTGACTTCTGAACTGAAAATAGGAATAAACCTTTTTCTTCTAAGATTATATAATGTAAAAATGTTGGGTTTTAACTGAGATTTTTCCTCCCGCAACTTCACAAAGTAATAACAGATCAGAATTGGGCATTCAAGTAGCCTCAGTGATCTAATTGCTTTTAGGTTTCTCTTTCCCCAAAGATGTGTCAAGACACAACATTTAGACTGCAGGAAGTAAGAAAAGGTCATTAGCATTTTTTTTCATTTTTTGTTTTTGAGATGAAAACCAGTAAGTTTATTCATACTCCCTTCCAGAGATTCTTTGAGTTATTTTAACCAAGAAGCAAGAGAAAGGTCGTCTTATGTTTATGGTACAGCAGTTAAGATAGAGGTCTGCTATCTACCCACAACCTTCCAGGCTCAGCTGAATACTTCAAACAGAAGACAGTTTCTGGTGTACAGAACTGGAATATCGGACCATGCTGTTTGTGGTCAGGCCTGTATACATAGCTTATTTATTTATGGCATTTTTAATAGATTGAACATCAATATTTGATGATATTCTATGAATGATTAAAAATCAGGAAAATCAAGAACATGAAATAAAAACATCTACTTTTAAGTGACGATGGGGTTGTGATATCCATAAATAAATAATTTGGTGGCCAGTTCCAGCTTTGTGAGATCGAGTTAAATGAACAGGCACTTCAGTGAATTTACAGCACGTTTACAGCCATGTCTGTGGGAGCAGAATCTGACCAAGGGATTTAAAAGTGCAGTCTAATGAAGTTATCCCAGAGCAGTATGGGATTTTTTAGCTCCTTAGAAAATGCATTATTTAAAGATATATATATATAAAATCTTTGCTTAGAAAGGGACAAGCAAATTAAATTTAAATAGATGTCACTCTATTTTTGCTTTTTGGCTTCTTTACGATAAACAACAAAGGCCTGGGTTTGCCTCAAGACATTTGCTCTAAAAACAGAAAAGAAAGCTTTGGAAACATGTGAAATAGTATACCTGAAAGTAATTTTCTGCAGCTGAAGACTTCTTTATGGTTTATGGTCTCATAATTTAATTGACAGGTAACATTCATTAGAATAGTTGTTGATACTGTTTAGCTATTTATTAAATGAAAAGTGTTTGTTAGCCAGTAGGAAATACTCCTTTTCTTTGCAGCAGTGAACTGAGATAAAAGCCACAATATGTAAGTATCTTATCTTTATATAATAATAGCCTAGAAGACTTTCTTGCCTAAAATGACAGAAGACAAAACGTGGGAGCAACCCTAACACCATAGTTAACAGATGTGGACCGATTCCCAGAGAAATAAAGTAATTAAGTGAGTCTGGTAGTGAATGTACTTCTCATGCATCCTCTGTCTCTAGCAATGAGAAAATTCCTTTGTTCCAGCACAGTTTCAAGAGTATGAAATCTGTAAAAACCCACCTTCTTTTTTTTGTGGATAACTGAACACCAAGGAGGTAAAAGTGTGAGAATGCAGAGACAGGAGGCAAATAACTAGGTTTTAGGGCAGCTAAAGTTAAAAATTCTAGGAGATTTTATGTCAAAACCCCCCACCAAACCACTAAGGACAGCTCAAGAGAGACTGCAGTCACCTCTAAAGGAAGATACCATGAGCCAAAATTCAGATTTTGCCTGACACTGTTTGAATCAGCACAATCCTATTAACAAATTGGATTTTTTTTTTCTAAATTCCAAATTAACTTTTTCCAAATATGTTTGTGTATGTTTGTAGCTTAAGAAACAGTAACAACTGTATTGGTACAAGTAGGTACCAATATGTGCATGACAGTGAATTTAACAAGTGTCATCTATCTGTTTCTTGGCACTAAGCAGATGTCATCTCTTTCTTGCTTGGTTGCACTTTGTTACTGCTTTGTGAATAGCTTACTGAAAAGTACCTTAGACATCTCTGAATTTTCTAGACACTGTAAATTGTTCACAAACTATTTGTTTCTGCAGTGAATTTACCTGATTCCCTCACATTTTGCTTGTGTGTGTGTGCTCGTAGGACATTGCAGATGTGCCAGTTTTACCAACACGATAGTTGTATGTGTAGATCTCAAACACCACTATAGGGTTGTATGGATCATTATTTCACAGGAGATAATAAAGGGGTGCGGATAAGATGAGGTGACCAAGAGCTGCAGCTAATTAATAGAACAACCATGAGAAAGCTGAGGTCTCTTGACTCCCCAGATCATTGCCAAAAGCTTTCCAACAGCTCTGTGAGCATCAGTATCACGACAAAGTGCAAACTGTCTTTTGCCTTCATAGCTAAAATATCAGTCCTTAAATGAAGGGACATGGAGCTTGCTTAACTAACAGCATCTCCTTTATCCCATCTATGGATTGTGCCTTCCTGAGAGATAGCTACGGTATCATTATTCGTATGTGCTGTATCACCTTCAGTGAGGGATGGGGACCTCACATGACCCATCCAGCATGTACCCTTAAACAAAGATGTCCCTTGACATATAGGTTTCTATTAAGGACATGAAGCCACTGAAGAAACCTGCTGGCTGTATTGCAGGAATGACAGCAATTAACCAGAATCCATTTGACACACAGCTATCTCAAAGAACTGCAATTTTAATTAAAAGCTGGAGCACTTCATACATTTGCACAGTATTCTCCTATCTGGTTCCTTTCTGTGGTGGCTGCAAATTACAGCTACCTCTTCCCTCCGTTTTAATTAAATGTTGTTAACCTGACATAGTCAACTCCCCTTGTTTTTGTTTTTTTTTAACAGTCATTAAAGAAATAAAACTCATGTGCTATTTAGTATTTGCCAGATTAATACAGGTTAAATACAACAACACTTGTTAGATGCCTCAGGGTTGATTTGATTTATTAATTAACCTCCTTTAGAAAATTTTCTTCCATGCTGACAAAAGATCAAATCCCTGCTCGATGGGGACAAGCGCATTGTCGATGTGTCAAATGCATCTGCTGGTGGTTTCATCTAAAGCATGGCAGTGGCTGTGTGACCAGCCTGTTCTGGGGACGCGGGGACCATGGCATTGCTTTCCACTCTGCTGAGTCCCTGTGAACTGCACAGCCTCACTCACAGCAATGTGGGAGAGTACAGGTCTGCAGCAGCAGGTTTTCCCTCCCCTGTGCAATTGTTTACCCTCTTTCTTTCCCAGGGCACGTCCAGAAGGGGGAATTTCCCCAGATATGTGACTTTAGCAGAGTTTGCTAAAAACGTGACTTTGCTGAACCTGACTCTCTAACTCAAAGATCTTTTGCTTTCCAGAGTAACATCTCCTGCTAACGTTGAGAACATCAGGCACAGCCTATTCTTTACAAAACAAAACAAGTTTCATTTGATAAATTCAGTGCAGTGCTTTGGGATGGATCCCAAGGCTAGAACAAGAAAGAAGAAAGTGCAGCCCTTGTGAATTGTTTTGGGATGGATCCTAAGGCTAGAACAAGAAAGAAGAAAGTGCAGCCCTTGTGAATCACAGCAGGGGCTGTGCAGACTGCTCTCCTGTCTCTGACACTGGCTGGAAACCTACAGAACAACAAAAAAGCAAGGTAAGCAGAGTGCTTTCCCAAAACAATCTCCATTCTCTAACCATCAGATGGCTGGAGTATTCTTGAGCCAGGCATGGTTTCTGTGTATTTAATAACAATCAGTGGATCTATTTTTCATGAACTTGCCCAGCACAGCATGAACCTATGCAGTCCTTTGTCTCCTATATTGTCCTTCAACCAGGAATGGGGGCACACTTCAGATAGCCTCATTGCCCTCAAGAATGCTGGGCAGACAGATGGGCTGCCAATAATGGCTTAATCTTTTTTGCTACACTGTGCAACTGAGACTTCAATGCCTCAAATTCAAATACTAATTCATTTTGTTATTGCTGCACTTCAAGCATATAATTTCGGGAGGTACGTTAGGAAACCAGATTCAAGCAGAAGTGAAGAGAGAGACAGAAACTGCTCTAGAAAGCCACACAA
The DNA here is from genome assembly GCF_023634155.1 of Falco peregrinus. NCBI lineage: Eukaryota > Metazoa > Chordata > Aves > Falconiformes > Falconidae > Falco > Falco peregrinus. The sequence continues at coordinate 32,154,837 of NC_073721.1, read as the reverse complement.
AGAATTTAAATTCTAAGATCCTTTTTATTTTTCCAAATGAAGTTTAACCATCAGTGAGTGTGGCATGTTTGATAGTGGCTGAAGGAGGAGCTCAGCCTCTCCAGTGGAGCGATATGAATTGGTCTCTCTGTTTCAAGCTCTCATACTTCCACATAAACCTGACTGGTCCATCCACTCCATATCCTACCTCCAGCCATGGCCAGCAGCAGACATTGTGAGCTGCCTCATTTAATTTCCATGAGGAGACTGAGTCACAGCATCCAGTTAGCCTGAGAAGCTATTTATGAACCTCCCAGGGCTTGTCTCAGTGAAACCAATCCCAGGTTCCTGTTTACGATGCTCATGAAATAGGACCCATTAACAAGACACTGTCCTAAAGCAAAATTCTCCCTTTAACTTCAGCCTCGTCTCTCTAAAGTATCTCTGCTGTTGCCTGACATCTTGCCAAACCTTAATTCCTTTTCCTGTTTGTCACACACCAGTGGACTTAATGTTTTTTTAAAAAGAGGTTAATTAAATACTGATTCTAAGGTTTGGTGCATACAGTCATTTGTCCATAAGAAAGCTAATTTATGTGTCTATATCATTTAAAATCTCTGTTGTTTTTATTTCCCTTCCTTTGCTTCCAGATTTTTTCCTGTGTGGATTTGTGTAAATCACTCTCCAGGGTCAGGAATACCATCTTTGGTTGACTTGATTTGATCGATCGATTTTGGAGCACAGAACACCATCATGGTAAAGCAATATTTTCTGCAGTAGGTTAAGAGGAAAATGGAAATAACTAATAATAACAGAGAGGTGGTTTTCATTTTTGGAAGAGCTCTTTGCCTACGCACAAGACCCTGGGCTGAATTACTCTTCCTGCCTAGCTAGTAAACCCAGCTTGATTGCATTTACTGGGGTTAGAAGGTTTGTAACTGAAGGCAGGATTTAGCCAGGCAAAAAAGGAAGCTTAAATATACAACCTTACATTTTCATATCTCCCTGTCCCTGATGCTCTCTATACTTCCAGCTCCTACATCCCTTTGAAAGTGTAGAAGGTTATGCAAATGTTCATTATTATTATTATTACCCACTTCACATTCCTATTCCACATGCGTTTTACAGCATACGGTCCCCCATTCAGCAAATTACATAAGCATATGCTTAACATTAGGCTGCTTAAGTGCTTTTTCTAAACAGAGATAGCTGTTAAAGTTGGCTGATACTTTTACCTAAAATATTTGCTTTAGTGTAGACAGGTAAGACCTCTGTTCAGCTGGTTTAATGCCTTAGGTTGGGCACCTACCTCAAACTGATCCTTTGGGGAAAGAGTCTGGAAAACTGATTAATTTGATTTAAAAAAAGAATAAAAAAAAAAAAAAGCCTCCCCATTCACAGACACACATACACACACAATTGCTCATTCTTTTCATGCAAAAAATAGAATACAATAAATCTGGCAACCACTTCGGTGGGAAACTATGGTGACCCCAACTTCTGGAACAGGCACTTAGACTTCTGCAGTTACCCTAATTCCCACCCAGAGGAGCCAGGAATTCCCCTGGGATGGTTGGAGGATTTTTTCATTCATAGAAAAACCTCTCATCCTCTTGGAGCACTTTCCTCCTGAACTGAGAGTCTCAGCGCTTAGCCTAGGGTCTCAGATGTGAGTTACAGGTAGGAAGGCTGAATCCAGTCCTGAATGCACGAGCACTCAAAATTGGTAGCTTCATTTACTTTAAAAATTAAATTATGAACAATTCCCCCACACTTCAATTTATTTTCAGTAAAATTGACGTTTCAATGTCTCTTACTCTAGAAATGCGACATGGAAATAAGCACTTCATAGTTTTAACTGGCTCCAATACTAAATAAGAAGGAAAAGCCTACCTTTGTGTTGGTCTGAAAGGAGCAAAATTATACTCGTTTGTGAAACCTGCAGCCAGTGGTTCCTGATTTACAGTCAAACACTCCATCTTTTCATATAGGATTTTTTGTTTGTGTATGTTGTGCAGGTAAGCTTGTATACACACACATGCATGCATGCACAGAGATCAAAATCTGCCTGAGGAAATAAACAACCTTCTTCATCGGGAAACAAGAGACAAACACAATGTCCAATTAAGGGTAAAGCCATTTTTCTCTTTATCACAGTCCTTTCTGTGCTTAAATTTTAATCATCTCAGATGCTGGCTGTAACAAAGGTCTGGTTTTACCAAAGGTGTATGATTTTTATTTTGACACACATCAGAGTCCCAAGGAGACAGTAGACACTGAATTTCTTGGCAGCAAGTTCATTAACTGGAGGCTGTGCATTATCAGCCTTCCTCCAGCTCCTCTCTGCTCTAACTGGGCTCCATGTGCCACAGTTGTTCCTTTTTTCTGCGCTTTTTCAAAACCTCTCAAATTCAAATCCATTCCGTCATCACGTGCAGTCTGCATGTGATTGAGTGGGTCAGGCTTTCAGCAGACTGAAAAAAACCTGGGGTCACATCGGCTGGGGACTTAACAAATAAGAATAACAAAGAAAGTCAGCGGCAAACAATATTAATAATTCACCTGTCCGTCACTCCAACTAACAATTGGAGGAAGATCCTCTCTCCTCTTGATAGATAGGCAGGAGGAAAAGCCCTGTCTGAGATGATTAAAGGAGGCAGTATATAACAAGCTTTCCTCATGCTGAGAATGACAAGAGAGAGGCTGGTCACTGATATTTAAACACACATTATCCTTCCATCTTCCTGTCATGTTGTTCTGCAAGCTGTTCAGATTTGTCTGTGCCAGTAAGGCGGCTGTGAAAAGCAGCTGAGCAAACAAAAAGAAAAATCAGTCTGAGAACGGGATTTGGATTTCAAAATCTGTCCCTGGATTTTTTTGCCCTATTTCCTTTCTTCTTTTTCCTCCCTCTCCTCTCTTATAGGCTCAACATCCCATTAACTTTCAAATATACCAACAGCCAAGCAGAAGAGAAGCAATGCAGCAAACGGAGAAAACGCCATTGTGTGAAAGTGCAGAGATTTTAAACACGAGGAGGAAAGCATAGCCTCAAACTTTTCTAATCACCTCTCAAAGCAGTGTTTTAAGCACTGGTGGGATTAGTTATGTCTTTCTGTATGCCCTCCCTGCTTCACCCCTTCTGCAGCCTGTCAAGTCATTCAGGGCTAAGGCACAGAGTACACTTGTCCAGGATTGCTATTGCCCTGTGCTCGAGGACCACTGACTCCAGCTGCCTGGTGATACAGCACATCTCAAATGTAAAGTTAAAGTTCCTTTGGGGTCTTGTTAGATGTTGCTTCCTTCTCTGTGGGAAGGACGTTCAGACTGGTGGCCACCATAGCGGTACAGGACCCTGTCCCTGGGGGGAGCTGCCCCAGCCCAGCCAGTCCTGCCCTCACCAGACCTACAGAAGGCTGATCCGAGGAGCAGTTTTCCCTCAGAAGAGATGGGGAGGGGGGGAATCAGGAGACAAGGCCTTAGCTAAACACAAAACACTTCAGGATTTATACCAGCCTGGAATAATGCCTAGATTTTGTTTGCAGAGTGATCACAAAGGGCATTCAAAACCAACATGTAATGCATTAGAAATGGCTGAACTTTGTCTCCTTCCATTTGGACGTAAACTGAGATCCCCAGAAGGCAAAGGAGGGGTTTATGCAGCTTTTCCCTGTAACAGATTTCCTTTAAAACTTTAACATTAGGCTGGCTATGGAAGAAAGGATGGCATTTACCCACCAGGTACACCTGGATGGCAAAGCAGTCCTGACTGTTAACAAAATAGATCTGCATGACTTGTTACAGCTGTCATGGAGTTTGACTAATCTTTTAATTTCTAACCTTTATTGTTCTTGACCAGCCAACTTCAGGTCTTAAAAAGGCCAACCCTCTGCTTGTCCCCAGGATGAGCTGATGCAAGTAGGAGAAATCAAAGGCTACAAAGAGCTTAGTATTCCTGGTAGATTTTTATTTTATTTTATTTTTATTCTAACCCTTGGTAGATTTTGAAAGTGTTAACCCATGATATTTGGCAACTCACAGCACCTTTTTATTTAACATGCTCAAAAGTTCAGACATAGGAGATAGGGATGTAATGTTGTTTGTAAATGAAAACATCTGAAAGAACAGAAATGTTAATGGACTTTCTGAACCCAAAACTGCCATGGTATGGGAAGACAACTGTATACATATAAACCCATCCTTAATCAAAAAAGTGCTTCTGACTCCTTTGATTTACAGGGAAGTACGTGATTTAAAACTTTTCTAAGGTGAAATGAAAGTGAATGAAAGAAAGTCAGAGCTTCCTTATAAGACTTCTTCCAGGACATCTTATTCTATATGTACATATGGAGTCTCCTGACATTTGTAACAGCTGCCAACCATATAAGTCTCAGTTTAGAAAGATTAGTAATAACCTTAGTAATAACAATCAACACCCCAAATTAGATCTGCAAGAATAAAATGATCTTTCGATTTCACAGTCAAACTGAATGAATTGGTTTGGAAAAGATCAATTCTTTTGGAAGCAGATTCAAAATTCTGGAGTTCAGGAAGTTGCTTTATTTAATGTGAATGTTCTAATCAGAGAAAAATAAAATTCATTCATCTGCCCTCAAAATAAATTCAAGAAAAGAAGCAAAAATTACCTTTCTGTATTGGATTACCATCAAGATGTGATTTCAACCACATCAGGCCAGGTTAAAGTCTATTTCACTTTATTAACAACCAAGTGTAATTCTCTTTAAAAATCAGAGATTAGAGGGTTGCTTATTAGTTGGGTTTTATGTTCAAACTGGACTGTAACCATTAAGCTGTCTCTATTTTACATTTCAAAGATTTAAATAAGATAAGCACAATCTATGTTATTTACTTTGATGGAATAGCTTAATTGCTCCCTAAGCTTTTCCATATGTGTTATAAACTATCACAAAGCACAGACAGAGCAAAAGGAACAGCCACGCAGATGACACCATAACCCTCCAGTTACACACACTGCCGCTTCTCTGCATTGAGCACTTAACAGCATCCACTAAATACATAGTGTCTCAGGCATAAAATTAAGTTCAGGGTAAGTTAAGGATTTATTTTTAAAAGGAAGAAAAGAAGATGGTCATCCCAATTATGCAACTGAGATCAAAAAGCTGTAAAGTGAAACACCTAATAGTCACGCTTGTATTGTTGTTAGTCCCAAGCCATGGAGCTGGCAAGAAAACCATGACACATAATCATTCTTGGATGCACCAGAAAAGATGTTACAGACCACAGCTAGCTATACGTGTATGGTGGTGGGAGATGCATTCATTACTCCCTGCCATGCAGAAATAAATCTCTCCCAATGAAGCTGAGGAGAGTATATGCATTGGAGGCCTTCTAAGGAAAATTTGCAGGGAAAGAATGTTTGCTGCACTGGTAGATATAAGGTCAAGGGATTCACATGCTACTGCTCATTCTGGAGCCCTCATGCCCCAGAGGACAAGCATGGATGTCCTTCGGTCACCAGGTAAGGAGATGTACCTCAGGCCTTTCATGCACGCCGGTGAATGAAATGTTAACGCCTTTTGCCTGTACTTCTCATGAGCTCCCTCAGATCTCCCTTTGCTTTGTTTTTCTAAGGAAATAACACAGATCCATGCTGAGGTCTAAAACTGGTGGCAAGTGTTACCTCTTCATAAATGTTGGGCATGATCTCATGGAACAACCTCAGTTACTCAAGGGAAAGTGAACACAAGTTTTTCCTGCACAGTCTGAGTAGAGCTGGTTAGAAGAGGAAGAAAAAACCCACAAAGAAAAGCACTTTCCTTAAAGGATTCATCTCCTATCGCAAAATACAACAAATGCAAAATCTGCTAGATTTTTCCAGAACTGCATTTCAGATAAGTATATGCATACGCATTTGTGTGTGTGTGTTGGGAGGAAAATCTAACAATCTCAAGGCATCCTGCTTCAGCAGTTTTGACATTAAATAATTTGATTTCTCTATCAAAAGATTATTCTGCTGAATTTAATTTTCACTGTTATTTTTTACTTTATCCGATTAAAAAAACTCTTCTGAGGAAGAAGGTAGAGCCAGATAAGTGAAGCTTGTTTTGTGTGCAGTTCCTTATGAGGTTTTTTGTGATTTTATTTTATAAAGAGTTTTTTTTAATTCCTTTTTTATCCACTAAGGATAGGAAAATAAAAAATACAGAAACCTCAGCATCATCATACCACAAAGAGCAAGCTCACCTGGGAGCTGCAGAGCTTGGTAGTTTGTAACAATCTTTCTCATCTGACAACCTGAGTGACACTGAGCTTTGGTGGGACTCTGGGTGGATCTAGTTCCCTGGCTCTGCTCTGTTTACAGGAATCAGGACTTTGCAGTCCTTGCAGCCGGCTGCAGGAGCTGATCAGGAAGCCTCTGAGCCAAGGGAAAGACCTCTTTTAATATCTGGGAGCTTTTGAGTCAGATCCTATAATCAAATATTACTGTGATAAAAGCCAGAAAATGTAGATAGGCAGATGAAAAGATAGATCACCAGAACTACTTCAATACCTTTTTGAAACAACTAAAACAAAGGGATACAGAAAACTTAGATATTACAAAAGGAAAGAAGCAATTTGCATCTGTTATGTGAGATACTGTGTTCAGTCATGTACCTGCTCTTTAACCATATTATTTCCACATGTACATTGAACAGATGACGTAAACCTCTTGGTGTACCAAATCAAAACTTTGTCACTTAAAATAGCAAAGGTTTGTTAACATGACAGTCCTGGCAGAAGACTGATTGTCTGCAAGGGCCTGGTAGAAAACTGTAACCTACTAAACCCACATTAATTTGCTTCACTATCATTTGTTAGCATTCCCTCACACACCCCAAAAAAAAACCCCAAACTAAAAAGAGAAATAAGTCACAGTGACTTTGGATTTGCTTGATTCTAATATGCAGCACTCTACTACCTCCTCCACTCCTGTGATTTGCCATCAGCTCATCCTCCTCAGGACATGAAAGAGCATTTCCAAGCAACAGAAACTGCCTTTGATCAATGGAGTTTGTGTCACTTGGCCGTATAGAAGAAGTCAGCAATTCACAAAAGATCTATTCCACAACTGCGAATTCTAGTCTTTCTCTGCTGAACTGAGTAAAAGTGCCATCTGCCTGCCTAAACCCAGAGCCTGTTTTTATGTTTCTTTTGTTTTGTACGCACCTGATAAAAGCAGATTTGATTAACATTTCCCTAAATGGAAAACTGCAACTGATGAATCTTAGCACTTGTAAAGATTTAGATCCCAGCCCCTGATAAGCTGCAGGTGGGTTTCCAAGAAGGTCTCACACGAAGTGCTGGAGAGTAAAACTGGGGCTGCTGTGTCAGGCTCAGTCTGCCCCACTATCTTAAAAAGTTTCAGGGGAACAGTCAATCTGTGATTTATCTGATTTAACAGATTTAATCAGATTGCTATACTTCATAGTGATATTTTTTGTTACCCAAATAAAGGCCCAATTTCCTTTTCAAGTTCTTTTTCTCTGGGATGTCTCACATCCGTGATTTCCACAACTTAATTTTGCTTTGTAAGAAAGAATCTGAAATTGAACAGAAGTTTCTAAATTTTTCTCATCTGAACAGCTATAGACTAGTTTGAGACAACTTGGCCATTTAACAGCTGGTTGGTGCTATCAGCTTCAGTTGAGCAGTCTCAGTTCTCTTTTTGAAATTCTGTACTATCTGTGATCATTTTTGATGCTAGTATTAAAACGACTCAATCAAGGAACAATTAGTCTTAAGAAGAAAAAAAATCCTTAGATCTGACTGGAATTTTTATGAGAAAATATTTTTCCCATGGAAATAACTGACTCATTAATAGCTCTGAAAATTGTCATACAAATGAATACATACACTGAATAACCTTTTCTTATGTGTGTTAGATAACTGGGATGAGTACTGTTTAGCAACAGTCGTGCAGCAGAACTACTGCACCAGGAAGAAAAAGTCCTCCAGCACTGGTACCTAAGGTGTAGTTTAGCTCAGGTACAAAGTACACAGTAAGACATGAAAAGTTGGAACAAATTACTTGTGCTGCCACCAGCATATTTCAGTCACCTACCCTCAGTGTTGGGATTTGAAGACCTCTCACATCCTGACTGCATCTCAGCATTAGTTTTTACATGCACATATGCTAGGTCAGTATTTTCTCTGTGAATACCTGTGGAAGCCAGTGAAATCATCCATTCTAATATACAAGTTATTAGAGCAAGTTGTTTACTGGGCTGTACCCCAGGAAAGGTAGGGAAAGACTAGTGGGTGATGTGATAGTTGGAGGCTGCCTTGAGCATAGAAATGATAGTGTCTTCAGTCCTTGAAGAAGTAAGGACGGGGGTCAACAGAACCACTACCTTGGACTTCTGGAAGGCTGCCTTAGGCCTGTTTAGGAGCTGGCTGGCTGGCTGAGCCCAAAGAGTGGTAGTAGATGGGGTTACATCCAGCTGACAACCAGTCACAAGTGGTGTTCCCAGAGCTCAGTGCTGGGATCAGTCCTGTTTAACGCCTTTATAAAAAAATTGGACAAGGGGATTGAGTGCACCCTCAGAAATTTTGCAGGTGACACCAAGTTGGGCAGGAGGGAGCGCTGATCTGCAGAAGGACAGGAAGGCTCTGCAGGGGCATCTGGACAGGCAGAACCAAAGGGCCAAGGCCAATTGCATGGGGTTCAGCCAGGAGCAGTGCCGGGTCCTGCACCCGGGTCACAGCAACCCCACACGGCGCTACAGGCTGGGGCAGAGCGGCTGGGAAGCTGCCGGGCAGGAAAGGCCCTGGGGGTGCTGGCTGATGGCCGGCTGAACGTGAGCCAGCAGTGCCCAGGTGGCCAAGAAGGCCGACAGCATCCTGGCCTGTATCAGAGACAGTGTGGCCAGCAGGACCAGGGCAGAGCCCGTCCCCCTGTACTGGGCACTGGTGAGGCCGCACCTGGAACACCGTGTTCAGCTTTGGGCCCCTCACTTCCAGGGGGACACAGAGGTGCTGGAGCGTGTCCAGAGACGGGCAACGGAGCTGGGGAAGGGGCTGGAGCACAAGGCTGATGAGGAGCGGCTGAGGGAACTGGGGCTGTTCAGCCTGGCCAGGAGGAGGCTCAGGGGGGACCTTGTTGCTCTCTACAGCTCCCTGACAGGGGGCTGCAGGCAGGTGGGGATCGGTCTCTTCTCCCAGATAACAAGCGGCAGGACAAGAGGAAGCAGCTTCAAGTCACAGCATTCCTGGAGGTGTTTTAAAAAAATGTGTAGATGTGGTGCTTAGGGACATGCTTTAGTGATGTGCTTGTCAGTCCTGGGTTAATGGTTGGACTTGATGACCTTAAAGGTATTTTCCAACCTGAAGATCTTCATGATGATCTTCATGAAACACATGCAGAAGATTTTTAACGCAATGTGACAACAAAGCCTTGAAGGATTAATTTTGCAGGTTGCAAAGGCACTATGTGATCAATCTCAAACTGCAGGGGAGTGTTACATATTCTTCTGAGGACAAAGACATTTTTCATTCATAGATGGGATAAGATGGATAATATTGTTAGGATAGAATTTAGCACCATCTAAAAGATGCTATTCAGAGGTTTTTTTCTTATTTTCTCATTGCTGATACATTGATATTTGTCTGTGATGAGGTTATTTAAATCCCTGCAACAAATAGAAACAGTGATTTTGAAATAAACTCTTCCTTTTTGTGAATATTTATACACTGGCCAGGAAGAAACTTAGAAGTCTATTAAAACTCTGCATCTTAAAATTGGTAACATGTAAATTACGAATAGGCTGGATGCTCTGAGAAGTAAGTCTGGTGTAGTATTTTCCACCAAGCCATTTCACCACTGGTTTTACAGTTCCCAACATAGAAGTCTGATATACAGGACCTCAACTGAATAGAAAAATAAAATAGAGTTCTAAGCTCTGAATACTTAAAACTTCTTCTCTTTAGGGAGGAAAGGTGACAAGAAAAACAACATCTCCCTACTGCAAATCTCCCAAAACCCCAAAGCCTTTCCTCTGATGTTGGCATGGGATGATTCATATATGAATTTAAGAAAGGAGGCAGATGTAGGTATTGCAATTCTGTTATCAGTAGAGTTGTGATTGCTTGCCAGCAGTATTATCTCATCAAGACCATCATATCATCACTAATGTCTATACAAAGACTCCAGATCAGCATTTCCATGATAGATTTACATTTCTTCTAAAGCTGGGACCGTGATTCCTATTGCAGTCTTAGCTTTCTAACTATCCACTACCATTGCATTGAATGTCATGTATTTTAAAACTCTCAGTTATACCTCTCTCTCTTTTTACTGACTTTTTTCCTACATTTCAAAAGGTATGTTTCTGAATGATGTTAAGATTGACACCTGGCACCCCTCTCCAAAGCATAACCTGTCATACTGAAAATGTGCAATGTCACCACCTCACACAGAAGAGAACATGTTAAAATGGGAAGAACCATCTCCTGCTTTGGCTTACTACTTAAACCGTTTCCCTTGAGTCACGAGAAGTTCCACATTACGAGCCTAAAAGGTCAACAACAGGGAAGTTGTTGAACATTTCCCAGCAATAGGGATATAAAGAAGGAAGTTACAGTAATGTGGTACTTTTTTTTTTTTTTTTTATCCAGGATGTTATAACCATTTAATTAAGATCATAATGGGGCACTTACAAAAGAACAGAGCTTGCGTGGTATACATCATCTTGGAAAATTCCCTCTCACCCTCAAACTAACAGGTCATATTGGACATCATTAATTCAGCTAAGTAGCTCTAGGGCACTCCTGAACTTCAATCCAGACCACAAGGGAGCAGAGGCACACTGCCAGCTAGTAACTCTGGGGAGGGAAGGAAGAAAGGGGGAAAAAAAAAAAGAAAAAAGGAAGGAACAGAAAAAATGGCCTGAGTTACAGACAATTATTTTGATCTAACTGAAAATGGGTTGCCCACATGTGTTAAGAGTTAAGGACAGTAAGGAAAGAGAAGTGCTTTTAAAAACAAGTTGTGCTGGAGAAATGCCTGGGGATTCCTCACTGACCAGATTTGTTTTGTCAGGCTGCAAGCTTGCAAAGTCTCAGAGGCTGAAGGATATGCTTTCTGGAGTGTAACTCCATCCTCTTGCAAAGATGGGATTTAACATCAGCAAGCAAAATGTTAACGTTCATCCTCAAGCTTGACATCTCCAAGCAAGAGCCTGCAGAGACCAAGTCCATGTTCCATTGCCCCAGCAGTAATCACAGAAACCCTTGAAACTTTGGTTTCAGGTTTGTTGGTTTGGTTTTTTTGTTCTTTGGTTTGTGGGTTTTTTTTCAGGAAACTTAGGTTACACATCACTCTTAAAAAGACTACTCAAGAGAACAGTTTGCAGTTTGGCTTGGAAAAGTCCTAATAATGACAGACTTTTGTGGCTTTGAAGACTGTGGGTGAAGAATTGCTATCCAAGAGATTAGTCAAGGGAAGCTTTAGTATTTCTTTCCCAAGACAACTGTTTTCCATTCATGGCTGTGCTGAATTCAACAAAATGGTGAATACAGGTAGATATGCAAAGTAGGAGGAATTAAAGAATTTATGCCAGTCACCAAAGTTTTCTTAATAAAAAGTAAATGCATTAAGGAAACGATGAATGGAACTCTCCTTCTTAAAAAAAAGTCTACCATTTGATGGTGGTAGGTGGTAGCAAAATCTGACAAAGGAAGTAACAAAGAGCATTTTTCACATTTCTACAACTGTTCTGCAAGGAGAGTTTTTAAAGAGGACCAGAGCTTCATTTCTGACCTGGTTTTAAGCTTGGCCATAATTCTTCAGCCTCATTAGTTTGTGCACACATTTAATCTTTTCTGACATCAGCTTTACAGAGGGAACCATTTCAGCTGCTAGAACAACAGATCAGCACAAACAAGACTTATTCAGGTTCCTAAAGCCAAAGCAGTCTCACAACTAATACATGCCAGTTATGCTAATAGGTTTCCCAGTGTTTCATTTAATCAACATGGATTGTTCAAACAGGCCTGCATTTATAATGAAGCCACTAAAAATACAAATTCCTTGCAAAATAAATAAATAGAGAAATTAAACTCCCTGGAGAGGAGGAAAATTGTTTATTACCATCCCTGTTAGCAAAGAGTAGCCACCTGTACACTTAACAGAAGGTGATCTCTAGCTGCAGCAAATCTGTCTCATAAGTGCTTCCTGGATTCACAGAATAGTACTGATTGGCAAAAAAAACAAAACGAAAACACACACAGTCTGTGGAAACTCCTGAAATCTGTCATTACATGATTTATTTTCCTTCTCTTCAATGCAAAGGAGTTTTGCCCCATATTTATTTTAAATGCATCCTGATGTGTCCCAGTTGTGTGTCCTTTTTTGGGGATGGATCTTATGAATTGCTATATTTGAACCATAAGAAGGGAAATTCTATATGCGTGATCATTCCCTAGATCTTTACAGGATTGGACCTCTAGACAAACGGTGTGTTAAAGCTTATGGAAGAGGGAAAACAAAACACAAGAGAATGTGAGTCTTTTGAAAATGAAATGCAAATGAGACTGACATAGCAGTAAAAGCAGTCTACCCACATGATTTATTTTTACCACCCCTAAATCCACTTTTAGCTCATTTTGTAATTACAGTCCCTGTATTTCCCACAATAAAGTATACCAGATCAAGCATTCCTTTCTATTCCTTCCCTAGAATAATGCAGATCAAAAATTACGTCAGATTTCAACTAGGCTCTTTAAAACCTCTTACAGCAGAGAAAACAGAAGTGGTTTTGAATTATCCTTGTCCCTTGAATCCATCACACTGACAAGATGCATCTACTGCTTTCTTCAGAGAATAACAATGCCATGGTCCCACACACAGTCCTACAGACCTCTAATGACAAATATCACCGAATAGATCTCCTCCACCTGTCAACTCCATTCATTCTAGACAAATATAGTCCTTTCTGCTGCAGTGACCACTGTGGTCCAATGATGGGATTTGACTTGGGATGGGCATATCAAAGTTACGCGTGTGCTTATTGCCATTAGAATACCAGCACCTCTGTTACCTCTAGCATTTTTTCCTCCATCAGTCAACCTTAGAGCTGAATATGTTCCTGTAAGAAAGAAGGAAACTAGGGAATCTCACAGGAAGGAAGAAAAACTGAAAAAGGTGATCTTGCAGGCCAGTATGTTCATCTCAAGACTTTGGTAGTGCTTGCCTATTGCATAAATTCAGTCTGAGTTTCATATATACCGTTGCTTATAACCCCTTCCAAGTTCAATAAAATCAAGGTGATGCATTCACTTCTCACTGCTTTAGACATGTGCTCATGTGCACTGTCACCATCTTGGTCAAGGCATAGATAAAGGTCCAGTATTAAGTGCTGCAAGTTATTTTATGGTTTCCCAGCAAAGAACAGAGAGACTAGAAAGCAGCCTACACCCTACACATACATCCAGTCTCCTCTGGACATCGTTTTAATACAACTCAGGCTGTATTTTTATTTTTTAAAAAAGCTACAGGCCTCCCACAGCATTCCGCAAAAGCCTAGGGAAAAAAAATAAACATACTCACTGCTGCTATAGGGCAGAAGTGTGGTCTGCATCTGAAGTATCTCTCAGTAAGTACTTCATTTACAGATTAATTACCATCAGGATCAACTCCAGATTGTATATTCCAGTTATAGGATTTTGTAGGACCAGTGCAAAAGATACAAATGTCATCTGATTTCCTCTATTCAGCTTTTTACCTAAAAATTCTCAAGGTGATCCACATTGCTACAAACATAAACATCTATGCTCAGTCTTTGAAGTAAGGCTGACCACCACCCCATACTGGCAGCACTTTGGGGACACGCAGGGATGGTAGCTACTTTCTGTCATCACACATCCCCATACCCTTTTTCATAAGTTACAGACAGACTAGAATAAATAGGAAAAGCAGCATAATCCACCACCACCCAGCATCAGGTGTCCCCAGCTCAGATCTTCCTAAGCTGAACCAATGAATGACAGGCTGACAGACAGTAACAAGAATAGTAAACTCATGGATAAAACAGGATTATGCTAATTCAAATCAATTTTAGTACAGGAGACCTGTGATATCCTGAAAATTTGTCAGGTTAAATACAGAAATATCACTGCAATCCCTTCTGCTTAATTTATTTTTTTCCCTCCTCTGTTATTGAAGTTCTTGCAGTGTACTTTCCTATTGCGTTGTTTGTAAAAATGTTTGAATTATATGACTGAGCCAGATTGGCATGAGCTAAAGTTGCTACAGTCTATTCAACTATTTTATTACCTTTGTGAAACAGAGGTCTTTTGTTTTCTGTTGCGTTTTTCCCTCCAAAGCAATAGTTCCTTGGGTTTTGTGATTAAATACATTAACTTTGTTCTCTTTAAAAAAGTAAATCTACTGAAGTGTTTTGAGCTTCCTGACCTGTAGGAAAAAAAAGAAAACCACCACCAAACATGAAAAGAAACGGTATGAGTAGAAAGCTCATCTGCTTTATACTAGGCAGAGACAAATGAGATTTTGAATTCATTGTCACATTTTAGAACTCATTATCTTTAATCTGCTTTATGATAGAAGCTCCTTCATCATCTGGGAGGTTTGTGACTTGCAATACCAGAACTAGTCCATATCCCTGACCCTTTTGGGTGGCCTAAAGGTTGCCAGTAACAAATGCAACATGCCTTGGGGAGCAGATAATGGATGAAACCATGCCTGTGGAAGGGAACTCCTCTTCTGTCCTACTGTTCAGCCCCCATACATCAGTCTGTCTTTTTGCAACCTAATCATGTGTATAAGATTAAATACATGCTATGAAAGGTGAAAAACTCCCTGGGATCAGTTTGAATGCTAACCTATACCAAATGCAGACCCAACCAAATCAATTAGGTGCAACTGCTGTTCAGGATTTTCCGAGCTGACTGTTTCCAGGTCATTTTCTCTTTGTCTTTTGTCACAGCTGTTGTATAGAAACCATTCAACCAGATCTAGTGTTTTAGTTTTCAAATTACTTATTGATTCATATACAGGGAAGGGGATACAAGGGGCAGGTAATTTAAATCTAAAAATATCTCCTCCACTCATAAAGTGACACAGATTATCTTTTACTGGGCAAAAAAGAAGAGTAAGTAGCATGCTGTGATGTGCCTTTGACTAAGGTTTGAGAAAAGTGAACTTCTACTTGCAAATATCAAAACTGAAGGCATTTTAGCTACCTCAGGTGCTTAGTTTTCAGAAAAGGGCTCTTCTCTTGCTTCCAAGGCTCTTAAACTACATTAAGAACATGCAGGTCAAAACAAGCTCTTCTTGAATTTGAAATTTTTGTGTTTGCTGTAAGAGCTGCTGTGCTTTTGGATTATTTACCCTACCAGGAAAAGCATTGCTTTCTGTCAGAACTGTAAATTTTCAGCCTCCCTCCAAAACTATACATCAGATCAGCAGATTTAAAGATGCAGTAACTGAAATGTATAAGAACAAAAAATCAGCAGCATCACAAACAAAAAGACTTTTCAAGAGAAAGTACAGACATTCTACTGCCGTATGTAATCAGCCCTATGCCCAACACGGAAATGCCCCACCACGTTTAACATTTGTCTTTTATTTTGATAACAGTTGTGTAAGATTTGAATAAATGAAACTACAGTGATCAAATAGATTCATTCAGTCCCATTACCCAGCAAAAATAATTAAACATCCAAGCACTATCCCATGGACATTTGTGGTACCCTGGTACCACCCTTCAAGCCAACATTCAGCAATCAGAATAATATTCTCAGATCTATAACTCTGCCTTATACAAGTAGGATAGACAATACATAAGAAAAAAATTATTATGGTGGAAGATGCCAAATTCAACAACTGTTTTTTATTCAGTAATAAAAGCCGTTTACCTCTATGCAAATAGCAGTTGGAGAATCAAAGATCCTACTAACTCATCAAATAATTGAGTAAGGTCTTGCTTTCATGTTCAAAAAGCCTGTGTTCAGTAGAAAAACCTACAAAGAGGAGATCATCACTCAAGGTGTGAACAGTTGGTTATGTGGGTGGACTGTAATAAGTGGTTCAGGTAACATCTGAGAGCTAGCAAGAAGTTGGATGACAGAGAAAAAGCTGCAAGGAAGAAGGCTGCAGGAAGAAGGGAGGTTACTTCATCTGGTACTGAGCTCACTAGAGACACACAGGTGGGGATTTCTGCACAAAGAAATTGCCTACCACTGTTCTTCCACACACGCTGTACTCAGGTTAATAAAAAAAGAAATAGCTAAAGGTTATTTGACTGATAACATCAGTGCTTCCACTTAAAAGAAATAGCCCTGCAAGCCTTAAATATTGGTCAACTCATAACATAGGCAAATCTCTTTTTTAAAAAATAATTATATAGAAGTAAAAAGCAAGACCATTCATCATTCCTGCCATAACCTTATAAAGCCTCTGTGGGTCAGTTCATACAGTAAAAGGGAACATAGCTTTTTAAGACTTCTAAAATTTTTTACTTTTGACTATTCCGCACTATTGAAAAAGCTATCTTGAGACCGGAATGCTTGAAGAGAACATTATGTCTTTCCATTTCTGCCCCCCCGCAAGTAAAGGCACTTGAAATTAATTTCTAGCTAAGTTTTACTAAATACAATAGTTATTAAATAATTATCTACAAGATACAACTTTGATCTGTGAGTAAATTTCAACTAGATTTATATAATAAAGTAATTGTTAATTAATTAGCAATAAACGGACCCTGTACTTTTATACGCAAGTACAATTGAAATGTGAATAAGGTGACTCATGAATGCTCATTACCAGCTCATCTGCATTGGTATGAAGGGAAGATTAAAGCTGGGACACACAAGCTTCTGATTTCCTGCCACCCACTTTGATTTAACAGGTCTTGAAAAACAGCTTATTGAAAACTGCTCTTATGAAGATATTTCCTCAAGCTTAGCTGCATGAAGCAGGTCTCTCAGATCTGATGTTGTCCCTCTGCAACAGAAGAAACTATGATAAAAACACACCAGAAAAACCAAACCAAAACAAAAAAACACCCAAGAAAAACCTCCGACAATCAAACCTGGAGGATCTTACATGTGAAAGAAAAGGCTCACAATTGATTTCCCCCAAGACCACCTGAATTTCTGCTTGCTTCAATTTCCTTTCCTGGGCTCTGTGGTTTTGTGTTCAAGTGGATCAACAGATCAACTAAACAGTCATGCAGACAACAGGAGCAGTGGTGCAGCCAAGGCATGTGCTCATGGGGCTGCACATTGACCAGAGCAGGGCCCTGCGCGTGTCCCCTCCCACCCACATGCCTCCAGAAGTGCCAGCAACACGTAGCATGCCAAGGCAGCATGCTGGAGACACTTCAGAGGCTGCAGAATAAGCCACTCAATGCTGCCTTATGTCTTTAGTCCTTTTGTTCCAGAGGTGACTTTTGCCTTATCCATGAAGAAGAGAAGGAAGGATCACCCTTTCAGGCTTGTTTGATCACTCCTTTGCAGTTCACAGGAAAAGCACAGCTCTGTACGGCTCCAGTCTCAGCTGGAGCTACTCCAGCAGCTAGACAGGTTGTGCAGGACCAGGAGGAGCATTTCTACAGTTCTCATGGTACTGCAAGTGGAGCACCAGGGAACGCTCACCCTGCATTTCACTGCTGTCATATTTTGCCTTGTGTGAAAGGGAGGACAAAATACAAACCTTATCTTCTCGTACTAGGAGGAGGTAACAGCCCAGAGAGCAGAGGTTCAAATTCTGCTGACAACGTTGGCTCTGAAGAAGAATCTACTCTATACACTACCACCACATGAAGAGGGCTTTTCAATTCAGTTATTGGATATTCCAGTCTCTTTGAAACTCTGGGTGCTGCTCAGCACAGCAAGGTAGCACGGCAAGCAGCCACACACACTCCGCAGCCCTTCCTTCAGACGCACCAAACACGAACCTTGGAAGACTTTAAAGAAGCTATTTTGAAGATGCTAAAATTAAGTCTTCTTGTTTAAATTACTTACATCACAACTTAATTTCAGACTGAGCGAACTGCCAGCAAAGCTTACTCGAGGGAAGCAAGTGGCAACACTGCACTTCCCTGCACACTCCCCTCATGCCGAGTGCGCTGCTGTAATGATCACAAGAAACGTCTGTACAGCTATCTGTTCAGGAGCCACTAATCCCTGTGTTTCATTTGGAGGATTTCCATTGTAATGCCTGCCTAAACTTGGATTATCATTGTTGTTAAACCGTCAGAGAGCAAACAGCAGGGAAGTGAACTTCTGATCAGCATATATTATATTTTTATCTCTGGGTAATATTAATGAACAGGTAACTGTAGGGCTACCGTCATGCAAAATCCTGTGGCAGAATGATCCTGAGGACTAGATGGGCCCATGAAACAACACAGTTTCTCTGTTGGACTGTTCTGATACTGGTGTGCAAGTGCTGAGGGAGCTAAACACAAGGTAGGTAGGTCTCCTAATTTTGCCTTGCCCAGCACCATAGTACTTTCCTGTCATGCTGCTGCTGAGTTTGTCAGTGAACTAACTGCCCTTGCTTTGAGAGAATCTCTTTGGTCCCAGGAATAGAGAAAGGAAAACTGATGATAAAGATTCTCCAGATCATTTTTGGTGGCTTTGGGAGGTCATCGTTCTATCATCTAGAACACTTAAAAGAAAAAAAACACCCAAAACCCACAAAATCACAGTCACTCAGAATGAAATTTGGGTTGTTTATCTGCAGATGAACATCTGCCAGACAACACATGGGATTAAATTAATTTTAATGTTTATCCATCACTAACCTCCTCCATCACCCTGAGTACCAGCAGTGAAGGCATTATCCCAAATCCAGGCTCTTCACCCGGTGTGCAAGAGCTGATCCACACACAGAGTTGAGAGATTGGGTTTTTTGTGTGTCTGTGCAGAGACCGGTGCTAGGTGGTTAATCCGCAGAGCTAACACATGGTAATACTTTAAATACACTTCAAACAATTGTTTACAATTACATTTAGTCACATTAATTCTCATCGGTTCTTACGAGCCTCGTCTCC
This sequence comes from Falco peregrinus, assembly GCF_023634155.1. Lineage (NCBI taxonomy): Eukaryota > Metazoa > Chordata > Aves > Falconiformes > Falconidae > Falco > Falco peregrinus. The sequence continues at coordinate 32,135,824 of NC_073721.1, read as the reverse complement.
ATTTAAAGGTACAGTGGTGTTTTTTTCACTACACATTTTGTGGGGAGGGGGCCTTTAGTAGGGGGTTTCTTTGCTCAAGGGTGAATCTTTTCATATGTTAATTAGGATAATTCACACATAATTGGAGTAATTTTCTGTTCAGTCTCATCAACCATTTGGTTCTCATTGACTTTATCTTCTTGTGCCCCAGCTTGATGTATTGTAAAAAATGATGTATTTATGTCCACCCAAAGCCACCTTCTCTAGTGGCCATGTTTTGTTAATTGTTTGTAAAAATTTAACCAACATCCTCTGTTTTTCAAATTCTTTCTTGTTTTTTTATTACAGATATTGACCTTTCTTCTCCCCTCTTTTTTTTCTTTTTTAAAGTTAATAATCCTTATCTCAAGAGGAGAGAGGTGTGGAAAGGACTAGTTAATCTGATAAAGCAACTCTCAGTCTAATATTTTTCTAACAGAAAATAAGAATTTGTTGTACTGTATAAGCATATCCCGACCTCTTTGAAAGATTCGGGCATACAGCTATTGAAATCTGTCTGAATTCTGAATGTATAATCCCTGCAGCCCAAGTACTCCTAAACACATCTTTGATTAGCTGAAAATGCAATTATTTTCATAATAATACTTTGCAGACAGCTTGTAAGAATATCAATGACCTATTTTTCCCCCCTCCCTCCCCTACCTAACTGAAAATCAGTTTCTGTTAGAAGAGCAGATTTACTGGAGAAATAAGTGCTTCACTTGCATTTAAACCATGTAAAAGACAGATTGGCTGTGTTTTTAGACACTTACATCAAAGTAATTACAGCACTATATAAAGTATTGGATTCATTAAGAGGCTCTAAAACAATTTTTATATACTATTAAGTAAAAGGAAAAGAAGAATGGGAAACTACAATTTAAACCTTATGACTTGCCTTCTTTGTCAAGTCAACCCCTCCCTGCTTTTGTCTAAGGAACAAAGACCTCCGATAAAGGGCAACAGGAGATGCATGAGGGAGGAATAGATAAAATGTTGGACTGGGGCTCAGGAGGTTTACATGCCGTGTCCATCTCGCCAGAGGTTTCCTACCTGCTGTGAGGAAGTTAGACTATGTATTCATGCAATTAATCCTGTATTAAACGTGACAAAGGTAGCATTTTCTTTCTGCCTGGTCCCTTGAAATTGTAGCCTGTTTCGGGAGGTCAGGGTCTCATTTCAAGCATTTATTCAGTGCTTACAGCAGTAGGACATTGACTTTTCTTAGCTACCAAGATAACAGGATTCTGCTATTTGGAGATACAAATAACAGTACAAGAAAAGGTACTTCAGAGTTTCTCAGGAGTTCAAATGTGACAGCATATTTTAAACTAGATTGGGGAACATAGCTGGAAACACTGTGGAAGCAACTACAGCTGTGGGGTTGATGTTTGCTAATGCCTGAATGAGTACATCTGTCTGAGGTGGTTACAAGAACTACAGGCTTACTCTGGAAATTCAGGTGTGGTTTATTTCTAAAATTAAAAACAGTTTCCAGCAAACAAAGCTGAGGCAAAAGAAGTGGGGTCTCTCTTCCCTTATAAACTTCATCCTATGTCTTGACAACTGGGAAAGAAAAAGAAACTTCCAGGAACCAGCATGCCTTGAATCCTTTATTTTGCCTACTTTACACATTAATTTCCCAAGTGTTTCCTGATTCTTATTTGGTTAACACATTAGGGTATCTAATTCTTATTTGCTACACAAATCGCTCATTTGCAATCAAATTTCCATCAGTATTTGCTCTCTTATTATCATGGTTAACATCACTTTGCACTTTGGTATTAACTAGAGAGACATTCTAAAAAGCAACTCAGTGTTGTAAGTTAAGAATACTATGGCTGTGCTTTTCCAGCAAAGAAAATTGCTGTAATGTCGCTGGGTCATTCCACTTATCGAATCCCAGCATCCCAAAGGTTTATCAAGCAACCATCTCAGGCTTGCATTTCTGTGAAGCTAATTAAACCTCAGTAGGAGAAAGCTGGAACTGCATCATCTGGACTGAAAGTTGTCTTCACCTCAAGCTCAAAGCCACATCCATGCCACAGAGAATGGAATGCCTCTGCCTGGAGTCCATCCATGCTTCTGGAATGCCAGCAGCATAACAGCCCCTGGATGTGTTTAGTTCTACTTCTGCCTGTGGCTGTATAAATTGATTTGTCAGACAAACAGCCAACAAAAGTGAAAATCCCCAGTGATGCAGCAGTGTGAGAAAGGCTAACGTTGGGCCATGAGAGAGAGATCTGGTACTTTGGACAGTGACCCAACCTGAGATTCAAGATCCACAGGTAAAGCTTTTATGGCATGTCTGTCAGTTTATCAGGATTCCCATCTGCACCAGCAGACTTGGACACTTTGAGACCTCAGACGGTGGTGGAGGCTTTGGTACCACCCATCTTTGCACACCACCTTGCACTGCTCGCCGGCACAGCTGACTAGGTCCCTCACAGTCCAGAACTATGTACCCTCATATGAACTCATTGTGTTCATGTGAAACCATTTTGGACCTTTCTTTTCCCTTTCATCTTTGACAGATTACCTGGTGTCAGCTGCTTCACAATTCAGGCATGTATATGTTGTGTGGTCCTTTCCAGAGGTCAGCCTTTACAGGAGTAGGACTCAGTGTAGTTCACATCAGGGCAGCCCTTCTCCGAGGCCTGAAGACTCAAATTTACATGTATGAATCTTGGCTAGTACCATTGACACTTCAGCCTCATCTCTGAGAACAATCCTGTGAGAAGCAGAACCACTCCTGGCTTATAAAAGAAGTCTGAGAGAGCAGAGCTGTCTTTTTTTATTAACAGCATAACCTGAAATAATTCCTCAAGCAATATTATAGCTGTACTCTTTACTCATTACTGTCTTTTTTTTCCCTGCTGTAGGGCAGCTTCACTTTCCTCTATACCCACAGAACCTCAGCTTGCGATTTTCCATACACTTTTCTGAATATTCCCAGATGATTGTACTATCCTTTTGCTTAGACATCCGAGTAACTTATCCCTTCTTACACTACTTTGGTGATGCGTGAAGCTTTCACCTTCCCTCCCATTCATTGCAAATGCCTGAGTGGAAACTAAGGAGGATATATTGTAGTAGGATGAATGCACTGGAAAATCAGCAGGGTAAGAATGAAAAGTTCATTTATAGGAGGAGACAGCAAAGCTACTGAATCACAGATGAGTTTGTGTAACCTACGTTTTCAAAAGTCTCTGACAAAAATTACTTTGAGATCTCTGTGAACACAGAGTTACTAATTCTGGATTTACTAGGAATATGAGCCGTCAGACTTAAAGCCACCTAAAGAATCAATGTCCCTGATAACCAAATGACAAGGAAGTTAAGAACCAGCCTCATCAAACCTTGCTTTTAATTTTATCCCCCAGGCTTATCTTGGATAATTCAAAATTATACAGATGGGATTCCTACCCAAAGAAATGGGTTTCTAAGTCCAGAAAGAATGGCTGTTTGAAAGAAGAAAATATTTGAGAAGGGTGTGATTCTACATACATTAAACAGAATTTCTCTTGCAGCTATTAAACATACAGCCAAGAGTTACTGAAAATATGGCAGTCAGTGGAAAGATTTACGTTAAAGTATGAGTATTTTGAATTAGGGACTTCTAGATACTTAATAGTCATTGCAAAAGTGTTATCTTTTGGTAAAATGCACATTAATCTTGCTCTTTCCCACTTTAAGAAGGATCACTTCCTGCTTTTCGTTCCACTGGATGTTCAAGCAGTTTTCAGTCCTGTCTTCTCTTCTACTCTCAATTTCTGCTGACACCAGAAGAGAGGTTGCTTGTCAGCTGGGTGTTGCTCTCTGCTAGTTTTCTCTGGCATTAAGATAGTTCCCATAACCCGTGGCTGCCACATTACAAGGCTTTCACAGCACCTGAAGTGGTTGGAAGGGGACAAAGCAGTCCAGAGTCTCACTCTGACCTTCTCCAGGGGTAACCTGGCTTTCCCCCATGCCAACCACCCCTGAAAGGCTCCCCTGGTGCTCACAGCTGTGCCTGCCGGAGCTCTCCAGCCCTCTCCTGGAAGCATGTGGGTAGGCTGTGGGCAGAGAGCAGCAATGGAGCTGGAGGCAGCTGGGGAAGGACTCTCCTTCTCTTGACTATTAATTAATTTTCTCTGCTCAAAAAGTGGGTGTTGTGCATGCTGCTATCTCTATATACTTACTAATTAGTGTCCCATTCACCTTGGACTACAAAGCTCACAGCTGCCAGCTGCAGCTTGAGATATCTTGAGTATGTGTTTGATGAACTCTGGAGACATTCTCATCTGTTAAATATAGAAGAACTGAACAGCTTCCCAGGACAGGCTGTGCAGCACAGAATCATATGCTTGTCAAGGCCACGTCTGTGCTCCTGACTTCAAACTAACAGAGCTGCAAAGTTAGTGAAACTGTTCAATAGCAGCTGGCTCAGTCCCAGGCTAATTTCTCAAACAAATATCCATGTGACAGAAATTAGCTGCTACATTGGTCATTAGCTACTACTTTCACTGGTCTGATGATCAAGAGTGTGCCATAAAATCTATGCCAAAGATTTGCCAGTAAGACTTTGGTATTGTTAATGTCTTTGCTTCCATATTTGTCTTGTTTCTACTGTAAATACTTCAGATGCTGGCAGTTTTCTCCAGCACTGAGAGGAACTAAAGAATAAGCTCATTACTTCCAGGAAAATAAAGCACAAGGAAATTACCACTGGCCATTGACACCAGATTTTAGAAGATCAAGCTGGATATACATTTTGCAGACATTTACTCAGTATTTAACTATTATTTAACCATTGTGTGTTTATTGACATGCAATTACATAGTTGCCACTGAGGAACTGGTAGAGCCACTCTGTACTCTGACTTTCCAGAAGAAAAGAAATTAGAAGCCATGAGCACATCCTGTGTTGATGTACTACTGAAAATACTATGAGATCAAACTCATACTTTGCAATTACAAATAGAGGTAAATGGTCAGCATACTTAGTCAAAGCACTGCTTTGATTTCAGCTGCTTTAAAGAAAATCTAGTTATTGTTGGAAAGATTTGTATGAGGATAAGAAGACATACTGATTGTTAACCTTAATGCATAACCATATTTACAAGCTAACAGGCAAAGGAACAAGATTTTTGATAACTAACAACTTCTGTATCCTCCTTTATTTCTAGCAGTTGCTTTGGCTTTTCTTTCAAGCTTCTAGCCTCACTGAAGCAGGCCATCCTCTGCCTGAAATAAGAATGCTTTGCTCCCCCCCACGAAGAGGGATTTGGGTTCTTTTACAAACCATCATTCAGAAATATGACTTTGTGCTAATCAGCTCATGCTATGAACAGTCATTCTGGAGGCTTAAAAGTCTGGGGAAAGGTTTTCAAGGTTTTCCTCCATAAAAGATTAACTTAACTCATATTAGTATCTAAAAAAATCCCCAAAAAACAGAGGTTATGACATGCTGTGTAATTTACCAAATTAGAAGAGATGGCACAGGGAGGGGGAAAAAAAAAAAGTAAAAAAGAATGTTCCCACAGTGATTTTTTTCCCCCCTGTCCTGGGGTAGTTAGAGGGGGATGTGCCCACTAAAAGATTTTGCTAAATTATTAAAATTCAAAAGCGTACAGAATCAAAGTAATATGGATTAATGGAGAAATCAGAATCAATATTTCATTACAGTTACAATGAAATATTTACTAGACTAATTTTCTTATACACTCTAGACTAATTAAAAATATACCACCCTTACATTAACACCTAGGTTAACGTGCCTTTTCTAATAGTTGACTTTCATAGAAGCACAACTAAGTAAATTCATCTGCGACAAGAAATTCTCATCTATGGCTTATGTTCAAACCTTTTGTTTCCATGGTACCTTATTTCCACTTTTGGCTAATGTTAAGAGTGTTCTGAGGCGATTGATCCAATGTTCATTGAAATTAATACATAGCACAGACACTGGAAAGCATGAAAATCAATGCCAAGACTTTCACTAACTTCACAATATTTTGGCCTGAAGTCATAACTCTTTAATGACAACTATGAAGAACTGCAGTCAGTAACTGATTCTTAAATACAACCTTGACCATCTTAGTATGAAAAAGAAAAAAGGCTGGTGAAAATAGTATGTTAGAAAACACCAGATTAGAAACAATATGTTGAGAGATGCAAGTGCACTCCCAGGCTTGACAGTTAGTGAGGTAGCACTCATTGGCACTGACAGAGACCAAGGAGGTGAAGGGGGGAGGTAAGAATATCTGATGCAATAGAAAGAGTCTTCTGGCCTGCTCTGTTAGCCTAAGATGCAAAAATGACACACAAATCTTTTTATCACCCTGTACTTGCACAGGTCATATTTCAAACAGTTACAAAAATATTTTAGAGATATTAGCTAAACAAAAATAATTCAAAAGCATGCATGTTCTTCTGCTTGTATAAATGGTTCCCATGAGTGAAATAAAACCAGGCTCAGAGGGAGTAAAAATACCCACAACTAATCAACTGGAGACATCTCCAGACATGATTTAGGTTGTTTTCTTTCTATAGAAAAAACATCAAACACCGAGTCAAACACCAGAGGAGGTTCCAGAGTTTGAGGGACTGTTTGTCACTAAGCTAAAGCTACAAATTTCTCTTTTTCAGGGGCATAAGTTTTGAGTTCCTGCTTCAACAGGACCACTGTCTGCCAGCCTTCAGAACTCCTTCGGGAGCATGGCAAGATCCAAGTAGGAGTGATTTGGCAGTAACAGTGAAAACCAAAAACATTTCTTTAACAAACTGGTTTTAAAATTCAGCCTAAAAGTATCTAATGCATCTGCCTGAAACTCCACCAGAATTAATCAGCCTCAGTGGGGAAAGCAGAAGTGAAATAGGAAAAAAAGCAGGAAAAGTACAACTTTACCAATATCTCTGCCTCTGAGAGCTAGGCTTGTGACATGGAAGTTCTTTATGGTGTCCACCTGCAGTCCTTTGTCAGCAGGCACATCAGCCAGGGAAGCAGGATCCAACCTGTGGCTCTCAGAGGGCCATCATCCCTATTGTTTATTTGAACCCCCACAGCTGTATCTCATGGATACAGGTTTGCACCATTCATGGCTGCCATTCCGATTCCTTCCTTTCCTTCCAGATTACAGTCACACACAACTCATACCTGCTCTACACAGTACCAAGAACCATAAAAATGTAATTATGCGAGAGCTCCTCTTTCAAAAAAGAATACCACTAGAGGAAAACTTTTCCCACACTACACCTCCAAACAGATGAATAATAATTTCTTCTCAGAAAAATGTAAGTCCTTAGGTATAGGGAAATACCTACCTGTACAGCTGATAATATACTCTAGTGCAGACCAACACTCAGTCTACTTTTTTGACCTCATTAGAAAACACAGCCTCCCTTAGTACAAAAGTGCTCCTTCCCTTTCCACCCCTGTTTCTCTCCCCCTGTTGCCAACAAGAGCTGAGAAGCACATTTGGAAAGAGGACTCTCCATGCTGCCATTAAACATTCTCTTTGACAAATTGTTCTTCTTCTGGCTGCGCAAAATGCAGGCTGCAAGGGTGAGCTCTACATAATTTTGCAGTTTGTTTTACTCAAGAAAGCAAAAGCAGAGGTTGGATTAAAGTGAGCAGGAAGCAGTACTTTGCACACCAGATTGCCCTACTCCTTTTCCCTACTAATTCCTCATTGGCACTGTTGTAAGAGTCTTTTCCTTCACATTTTATGCAAAATTCAGCAGGATTAAAAAAAAAAATAATTCCTGCCTCAGTTTCACGTTGTATTCCACTCTTGTTATCTTGAGATCCATAAACTTACCAGTATTGTATACCAATTGGGCATAAAAATACACTACATTTAGCCTCCATGATGTAAAGATTACTTTTACCCTAGACAAAGAAAAAAAACCCCTCTCTCAAAGGCACACAACCCCCCCCAAACGACATGCTAACCAAAATAATTTCTAAATCCCAAAGCCAGTCATTGCAATTGTAACTATGGCTCTTCTCTGACATAAACTATTCTCTGCAATATGCCACAGGTAGAAGAGATATTTGAGAAACATTAATTAAGAAGCAGGTAAAAATGAAATTGAAGCAGACTTGATTTTCCTGCTCTTGGATGGAAAAACAAAAACATCTAACAAATATCTGGTGCAAAATGCATTTCTCAGACTTTATATTGCTGTAAATCTTTACCAAACATGAAGGTAGGGGATACTCCCAACACAGCACCAACATCCTTTATCACAAACTGCTCATAAAGTAAACTGTAAGAACAGAATTTATTATTTTAAGATCCTCAAACTCCCTTCCCAGGAGCCAGTAATAACAGAAAAGATGCACATACCTGTCCAGGTATGAGCCCTCTTCAGAAAGGCACCTTCAACATCACCCAGTGCTGGCCCTGCTCCATACCCTCAGCACAAAAGACAGCAGACCTTGCAGCCTCAGGCTTATTCAGTCTGCCAAATTTGTAAGTCTTACTTGCAAAAACCTGGGGTTTCACAAAAACAGCAACAAAAGGCTGTCTTGAAGTGCTGCACTCAATCTATCCACAGTGCGCAGATAAACAGATGTAAGAAAATATGTATACACAAGCTGGCCTGACTGCTTCCCCTGCCCTCCAGCCATGCCAGCCTGCCTCAGCCAAGCCCTCTTCAGCTCCTCCGCACCTTCAGGTGAGAATAATTTGACAAGCTCCTGGTGTTTCCCCATCAAACCTGAGCCACACCTGAAAAACTGGCACCTACGGACACAGCAGAACTGGGGGTTTTATGGACACCCTCAAGATTACCTGTGTAATGAGATGTTAAGTGGTAACAGAAACCTGCTTTAAGGGTAGCAATGAGTCTGCTTTACCCACAAGGCCACAGGAGCTGTGGCTTCGCTAAGGAGCACCAGGCATTACCTGTGATAAAATCACATTTGGAAGCAATCAACTTGATTTGCTTAAGCTATTTTGTTTTAAAGGCTTTTTCATAACAGTGGCCTTTATATATATCACTATTTTAAATGTAAAGGTCTATATTTTAATTAAAAGAGTGAAAATGAAATCAAGTTTGAATGACAAAGCTTTTGAGGTATGAGGACACGGGATGATTAAACCAAATCTTAAATCTGGGCTCAGGCCAGACACTTGTTACCTTTTGAAAAAGCTAAAAGCAGAGAAGGTGTTAATTTTTGTTATTTCTAATATATATATATATTTTTCAATAAAAACGAAAAAGGAATAAATGAAGTTTTGCCATTATCACTAAACTGCATAAAAGCCATTAGTAGCTGCCTGTGTGTAGCTGCAGGGGAAAATGAAGAGGCAGTTCGTGCATTAAGACATACACACCCTCCCAAGCGGCGTTCGAGTTCCATTTGCTCGTGGCCTCAGCTCCTTGTCCACTAGGTGGCGCTCTGGAAATGTGGCTGAGCTCCGGGTCCTTTCCCTTGCCTTTTGAAAAGCCAACAGATTACTGATTTCCCTCAAACCTCCTATTGTTTACAGCCTATTGAAAAAGGAAAGTGAATTACACAGAGCAGTACAGAAAATTAGCATTGTTAAATATGTCACATATATCACTAATAAAGTTTCATTATTTATACTGTCAACTTGAAAAGCACTTATTTCCTAATCAATCAACTCACAACTAAATAAACAGTCATATAGGCTACAACATGAAAGCACAGTGCTGCTAAATCAGATCTTCCTGAGATTAAGTGTACGCTGGCTGATACTAGGAGGAGAGGAATAACAAACAAGAATGCTCCCCAATTTGTTTGCTTCCTCCCCACCTCTCCAGATGCCTACTTTTATTGAAGCAAAATACATGCAGGTATTTAAGGATAGATGGTCTTTCGTGCTCGTTTGTTAAAAATCAGTAAATGATACACTTAACCCCGAAGGTGATCCTGAAACACAAGTTAGGACAGTCAAATTAATTTACAAAGGCTGGAGATGCATTTAAAATTAACCCATCTTTATTTGGGGATTGGGGATGCAGAAGAAAAAAAGATATTTAAACAGTCATTTGGAGGGCTTTGTACCATCTAAATCCAGCTGCAAACTCATAGACATCCCTTTTGATGTTCACTAAAGCTGGAGATGAGTTCTCATAAACAGATGTCCTTGTCAGGGAAATTAAACAAACAAAACCCCATCAAATTTGGGACTATCGGTTAGTTGGAAATGAACTGCAAACAGTTCTCCTGTATTTGCTGGGTTGCTGCAGGAATAGGCTGATGTAGCACTGGATCCAGGAGTGGACACAAAATGATAAATAAAGGGAAAGTATCATATCTCCTTGGCTGTGAAGGACCTGGGCATCAGGGCATTTGGTGTGTGCCAGACCAGCAGCTGCTGCTCCTTCTACTCAATCAAAAGTCAACCTGTCTTATGTGGCTAAGTCTGAATTTTGTCTTGTAAGAGGTATGGAAAAGGTTGTGTTGGGAAGGAAAAGCCATAAAACAAAGTGCCATGGCCTCTTATCCTCCTGGCTTTCCTTCCTGACCCCAGGACATTTTGCAAGTATTTCTTAGGTATTCAGGTCATATGTTTGCCTCTGGAAGATGCAAACCCACAGATGCAGCTGCCGGCGAGGTATTGTTCTGTTTTTACTTCTTCCTGCTCATTTGTGGTGATTTTAGGTGACTGTCAGAGAGTCTGCAAATCAAAGGCTTAACCCAGAAGCCTGGAAGTATCAGCAGAGGTTAGCTGGAAGACACAGGCAGGGTTTGCGGGCTCACAGAAGGAAAGTGTCCTGCAGAAGCAGTCACAGTCTGTCTTGCTGAGATTTGAGCATCCTCTTTGAATTTACCTTCTGACTTACTGAGCCACAGAAACCCTCCCTGGAGGTGGAGGAAGCCTGGATCTCTGGCCTGGCTTCTTGCCTGGAAGGCAGGGTCTGCGTTTCCCAATCAATTAGGTAAAACTTAGCTCAAAATTCAAGTGTGTCTTGCAAACAGAAAGCGCAAGGTAAGCCTTGTTGATCCAAGTACATTCAAAAGTTCATGAAAATACAGACATCACAATCTCCTGCAGACCAGGAGTTAAGGGTAATGAAACTTATGAGGATTTAGTCAAGAAAATAGATGAGCTGGGTGGCTCACAGTCATCGACAGAGTCATTGGCAACATGAGGGGTCACACACATCACTCCATGTTGTTATGATAGAAAATCTTCATTTTCAGGTAGATAGTTTTAACTCTTCACAGCACTGATAGTTTAGTTGGGATTTTTATGTTCCTAACAGAGACACAGGACCAAAAACCAAATGCAAGGATTCCAGTCCCTGGGGTATCTTTCATTACTCATATTGCTGACTATTAGCCAACACGTTCTTCAAGTTCATTACCTCAGCTGCTTAGAAAAAGGCAAACTGAGATAGATTTTCTGGTGAAAAGCTCTTCCCTGCCTCTGCTTGGTGTTAGCAATGAACTTCTTGGCTCTGTAGACAAAGATTGGCTTTTCCCTCTTCGGAAAGCCTCTGCTACTCGGACTGACCCTGCATCAGAGCATAACCTTAATTGTGAGCCACTGGATGGTGGGCAAGGGGCTCTCAACACGGGCTCCATGCCTGGCCACGTGCAAGCACAGTCCCCAACGCCCTCATTATCAGAGGTAGGTTTCATCAAGCAAGAGCAGCTTTGGTCACTTGAGTCAGAGAAAGGCAGAGAATTTGGCTGTTTGTCTTTACAGCAGTATGGCTAAATCAATAACCTGTGGAATGAGAGATTTAGGGTGGATGAACGGTGCATTATCTCATATAGGTGTATTGGAAAGTGCTGGCAACACACTGCAGTTTTGAACAAATAAATGGATTTACTAGGTGGAAGAGAGAGACCGCTGATAAAACAGAAATAAATACTATACTCAGGAGGTGATTTTAGTCCTAGTGCTAATATTTTATACAAGAGAATATTGAATTTAGGGGGAGTCTTATTCATTCATTTGGCTTTTTAACTTGCCAAAGTGCTTTTATTGACTGATTTTGTTTGTGGCAGCTAATATTACTGTCACTGTAACAATATTTTTTTCCTTATTTAGCTCTCCTGATGCAGTTTGCTATCTGAAGTCATTTACCTTTCATTTTTTTTAAATAAAGCTGTTTTTTAAAAACTCAGAGATGATTCACATGGTTTGAGCCTGCATTTGCTCAGATAAAACTGAACTGCTAAAACTTCAAGAACTGTTGCATTAGCAGAGACCCAAGGCCCATTTGCTGTGAATTTAACTGCAGCAACGTTAATTGACATTTGCAGAATGCAAATAGATGCACCCTCTTCCTTATATCTCAACCTTCTCTCCAAACTTTATCCTATTTTTTTTCTTGGTGACAATATTCATCTGCTAGGGGAAAACATATAGGTGAACGGATTTTCTTCAGTTTGAGATCTGGTTTGGTATAGCTCCAGTATAGCATGTCCAGGCACTCTTTATCACCTAGTTACAGAGGTGCCAACCCCATAGTGGATATATAACAGAAGATATTCCAGCAACACTACCTTTCTCCCACTTAAACCCCATTTCATTCAGTATTAAACTTTCTCTAAAGGTGTAGGTAGCTTTCTGAGTCAGTCCTGCCATTCCAGCAGACTACAGAGGGGAAAACACATTTTTTAACTTGAACTATATTTGCTGAGGGCAGGGCTGCAAACCTCAGCTAAAACAGCCATCAGGTCTGAGCTCCAGCCTTTGGGTGAGGGGCGAGGAGGAATTGCTTTTGTAGAACCCAGCTGAATTCATTGTGAAAATAAAACAAAAATTGCTCCCAGATCTATGAAAAAAACAGGTTTTCTGTCTCTGGAGGAGCAGAGTTCATGCGTTTCATCCTTCCTTGCAAAAGCCAAGCAGACTACAACCAGACCCAGGGAACTCCAGGCAAGATTCAGCTCATGGACATGAATGTTTATTTCACTGAATCTGCAGTGACTTACCACCTTCTGGTGGGATGAAGTGTTGCACTTTGACTTTCAGGGAGAATAGAGAAGCAATCCACTTTATATCTTCCTTTTCCAACTCAATTACAAAGCCTCAAGCAGACTGCAGAGGTCCTTGGGGCTGCGAAAGTGGCAGCTACACCCCAGTCATTCAGTGTGACTCAGTTCTTGGAAAGAGACTGTATCCCAGATGGACAAACAGGAGATGGACAGGAGCAAAAATCAACAAAGGACAAGGACAACTGCAATGCTTTGCCACCTTAACAGTGAATCAGTTTGATGGTACAGACAGCAAGGAGTGGTTGCATGTCAAAATAGAGGGTCCTAAGCCACCGTGTCTGTGGCATAAGCTTTCTGAGCACTGGAGTGACATTCTCCACTTTCTACTGACACATACAGAGTCCAAGCCCCAGCTGATATAAATGCACTTTTGAACTATGTAAACGTGCATTGGTACCTTGATGCTGCACCTTGTAATTGCTTTAAATTATTCACTTGCCTCCCATCAGCATCAGTCATACAGGCTTAGGACCCATGACTTTGGAGAAGTTCTCTACTTGCTGATCAAGAAAATGGATATGCCACCCATTAACTCCTCCTTTCCATGTCTGTTTATCTCAATGTCAACCCAAGGATATCTGAGCATTTGCTATAGTCCTTAAATTCTTTCAAGAGCCCGTTCAACTTTACCTATTTGTGAAGCTTAGAAAATTTGTTATACCCATTTTTTGGTTATTTAAGGTGAAAACATCTTGCTGCCTCCGTATTACTTCCCTAATGCTTTCAGAAACAGCCTTCCCTCTGCTCCAGGCTATACCAGCTTTACCTCCAGCATCAATAAGACATAAGGATATTCATGGAGAACTCTTTGCGATATTCATCAGTTCCTCGCCCCCAACCTCATCTGTCATCTGCAAGGGAAATTGTTTAGCTTATTGTATATTCCCAAAGCAGCCAGATGTGACATGGCCACAATCTCATATAAATGTTTTGAGAATGGGAATGCACAGGACTGTCTCTGATTCACTACCCATCAGCCCATGATGGCTTTGGCAGTGCCGAGTGCCTGGGAGGAAGGACTGTCTCTCTTTTTCCCAGCCAAATTACATGCAGTGAAACAAGCCAGTGCTGATTGTCTGGACGATTAAAAAGCAGCCCCGACGGCCGGCCATGGTGTCCCTCTTTGCTGTGGGCAGATTGTCCCAGAGATTTTGGTACTGTAAACATTCGGGGATTAGTATGAAGGTAGGGGAAGAGCTGGTGATATTTTGTGCATGATGTGATGGATAGAGACTGGTCGCTGTGGGATGGTATCGTGGGGACCTGCTAGCAGTGTGAGTGTTCTGCCTAAGTGAGCTGGGGCTGGCTGCTAGTTCAGTGATGTAGTAGAACTAATGATAGATGCTGATGCAGTTTGATATTTTTTTTTTTAAGTATTGTTTTTCCTTGTGATTTATGGTTAAAAATTAACTGGTTAAAATTAACAGCCACCTTATGAGGAAGTTTTAAGCAAATTGGCAACTCTGTACTGAGTTTTGCAATGCTGAGCACCGAGAGAGAGAACTTTGAGTGAAGCTGACAAAATAAGAACTAGAGACAAGCCTTCACTGAAAACACAAGAACTCCAGAAGTCTGGGTGTTTAGTCCAAGGTCTATTGTTTCTATGCACTGCAAACCCAGCTGCAGTTTGAGCCTGGGATTTGGGCTGCCCCACATCTCCTCTGTGTGCATCTATATAATTTTATTTTGGACAGTCTAAAACAGAAGGGGAAAACGTCAGAAAATCTTCCTCCAGGCAGGTAAATGCCTTATCAGGTGCTGAGAGGAAAGAAAAAGCTTTCTGATTACGATGATTATGGACTAAAATTCACATTATCTTAACATTTTAGTTTCTGCATTACCCAAAAGTTTCTAGTTTTACCTCAGACATACTATTCATCCTGTTCAGATAAATTGCTATGATTTAAAGACAGAAATTTCCATTACCGCTTATGTAACAAAAACCATTCAAGCTTTCCTCCTGACAAAATGTTTAGAAACAATCCTGATTATTTTTAAAGTGGCATTTTAAAAAATGTAACGTCTTATTTTTACAATTTTAATGCTATATAAAACAACCTCTCTGTAAAATGCTTAGATTATACACATCTATATTTTTGTGCACACACACATGAAGTTGACACAAAAATCCAATATCCCCATTTTACCAAAATGAAACCTTTTTGAATTTTTATGGGTGAAAGTTTGATTTCACAGGATACTTGCACCTAAAATCTCTATTGGCTCTAGATCAAAATAATATTTTAAAAGCACAAGGCTTCCCTTGTTTTAGGAAATCCATTCCTCACTTTCCAATAGCAACAGCTCTATTTGGTAGGGAAACCCATTATCTCAGAAGCAGGAATGTCCTCTTGCCTCGTTGAAGTGCTCATTGCTGACAAGAATAACAGAATATGAGTCTCTGCACTTTCTTGATGTAAATAATAAAAGTAGTGCAATTCACTTCTCTAAGAATCTAATGTTTCTGGAGAGGTGGCAGCAATTTACTTACATAACCTGATGACTGACATCACCACTATCCCTGAAACACAGCAACAGCAAACATTCGAATGAATTATCTCGCAAGACATGGATTGTCAGCACAGCTTCAGGGCCTTCAGCACACCTACATGTAAATTAATACGGAGGGAAAGCAATGCCTGGGCTAATACTCCCTGCTGGTGCCTCAG
Source organism: Falco peregrinus (assembly GCF_023634155.1). Classification (NCBI taxonomy): domain Eukaryota; kingdom Metazoa; phylum Chordata; class Aves; order Falconiformes; family Falconidae; genus Falco; species Falco peregrinus. The sequence continues at coordinate 32,120,165 of NC_073721.1, read as the reverse complement.
CAATTAGTGGTGCATGGGCAGCCGCCAGCCACGCAAAAGACTCTGCGAGGCAGGGAGTCCTGCTGGCTTGTGGGTTTCCAAAGCGTTACTAGCCAAGGAGGAGAGCCACGAGGAGCTCCTGGCAAAACACAAACATAAAGCTAATAAATAAGAGGGTTAGCAACC